>NC_066387.1:1870045-3213139 GCF_013377495.2 Cygnus atratus
GGGAGCATTTGGGGACAAGTGCCAAGCTGCTGGAGCCCCGGCAGGAGGTGGGGACCTGTTCCGAGCCGTGCCGTGCCAATACAAGAACATCCCAGTCCCCAGGGGGTCGGGGCAAGGCCCGGCACGTTGTGGCTGTGCCGTGGGGAGCGCGGCCTCCCCGGGGGACCCGCGGTGCCGAGGCTGCTGGCCGCAGTTTGCCGGGAGGAAGCGGCCCCGTCCCGGCCGTGCCGTGCCCCAGACGTGCTGCTCCGGCACGGGGCGTCCGCCTGGCACCACTGCAGAGCCTGTGCGGCGCCACGGCCGCCTCCTGCAGCGGGTACGGTGTCTCCCACGTCCACACATACCCACGTCCCTGTGCTTCATGTCCCCGTGTTCCCACATCCTCGTGTCCACGAGTCCCTATGTCCCCAGATCTCTCTGTCTGCATGTCCCCACATTGCTGGTCCCCATATCCCCACAGCCTCATGCCCCTGTGTCCTCATATCCCCATGCTCCCGTGTCCCCACGTCCCACATCCTCATGTCCCCATGTCCCCACATCCCCATCCTCCTGTATCCCCAGGTCCCACATCCTTGTGTCCCTGTGTCCCCACATCCCCACACTGCTGGTCCCCAAGTCCCCACAACCCCATGCCCCTGTGTCCCCAAGTCCCCATGCTCCCCTGTCCCCATGTCCCACATCCTCGTGTCCCCAAGTCCCCATGCTCCTGAGTCCCCATGCCCTGCATCCTCATGTCCCCATGTCCCCACATCCCCATGTCCCCAAGTCATGTCCCCAAGCCCCCATTCTTCTGTGTCCCCATGTCCCCACATCTCCCTGCCCGTGTCCTCGCATCCCCATGTCCCCCCGTCCCCATGTCCTACATCCTCGTGTCCCCAAGTCCCCATGCCCTGCATCCTCATGTCCCCATGTCCGCTATTCCCATGCCCGTGTCCCCCCATCCCCATGTCCCCCAGTCCTGTCCCCACGCCCCCATTCTCCCCTGTCCCCATGTCCCCCCATCCCCCTCCCCGTGTCCCGCCGCTCCGTGTCCGCCCAAGGTCTGCGGGACCCCGGGGGGGAAACTGAGGCACGGGGAGGCGGCGAGGTGGGGGGGGGGTGTGGGGGGGACGGACCCGGTGCTGCGGGGCGGCCCGGGACCGGCAGGGGGCGCCGCCGTCCCCCCACCCCGGGGCAGATAAAGGCGGCGGCGGGAGGCGGCGGAGGGGGAACCGGGAACCGGGAACCGGGAACCGGCGGCGGGGCCCGGGGCGGCGGCAGCAGCGGCGGCATGGCCCGGGGCGAGCTCCGCCTGCTGCTCTGCTGCGCCGCTGCCCTGCTGGCTGCAGGTACCGGGGCACCGGGCACTGGCACCGGGTGGGATTGGGCATCCCGGGGGCACCGGGTGATGGGGAACCCCCGGGACACCGGGACGGGGGGACGGGGGCGCGGGGGGGTGCGGTGCAGCGGGTGGGCTGCGTGCTGCGGGGGCACCGTGCGGGGTTCGTGGGCAGGGGGGGGTGTGGGGAGGGTGCGGGTGGGCTGTGGGTGTCCCCCTGATTTGAAGGGTACCGGGGGGCTCTGCCCCGCTCAGCCCTGCCCCGGGGCTTGCAGCGGGGCAAGGTCCAACCCTACCGGGGGCAGGATGCGGCCCCAATGCTGCCAAACCCGCTGGGCTGGCTGGTGTGTGCGGGGACACGGGTGCCTTGGCACGGCTGGGGGGGGGCTTCGGGGGCCGAGCCCCCACCCAGGACGCGTGGCCGGCACCCACCTCCACGCTGCGTGACATCGCCGTGTCCTCGTGTGTGTCCCTTTTCCAAGGGACAGCAAAACCCCCGCTGCGTGGCCTGGGAACGGCCCGTCCCGGGGGGGCTTTGGGGACCCCTTGGTGGGGTCACACCTGGGGGCCAGCTCTGTCCGCTGGGGCTGGGCTGGCCCCACTCCTCCCCTTGTGCAAACAGCGGTGGGGTGGACAAGGGCGCTGCTGGCACTGCACTGCCCTAAAAATGTGGCACAAGGGCTGGGCTGGCACGTCCCGTGCTGCCGTGTCCCTGCTGCGGCCACCGCGGCACTGCTCTGCTCGTCCCCAACGCCACCAAGCCCGTGATGCGATGCCTTCGGAGGCTCCAGCCCTACCCAGGCCTGGAGTTTGGGGATCAGATATTAATTAAACCCTCGTTTTGTGCTCCTCTGTGCCTGATAAACCCACCTGGAGAATGAGCTGGGGCAGGTGCCGCTATCCCCCCAAGCCCTGCCTGCTCCCCCCCGAGCCCTGCGGCGTCCCTGCTGCCCAGCTCTCTCCTCCACGCCGTAGGGATCGAGCCTGGCACAATTAACACCAGCCCAGCACCGCACACCTCGGGAATGACAGCGTCACTGTCCTGGGCCAGCTCACCCGCGGCTGCCACCACGGGGACACACAACGCGTCCTCAGCCAACTCCTCTGCGTCGGCCAGCGTGGGGACAACCTGGCCGGGGCCGCTGCACCCGGACACGTCCTCTCCGCTCAGCAAAGGGAACACGACAGCACACACACCGTCACCCAGCCCGGCCATGGCTCCCACCCTACGTGGGACCCCAAAAGGAGCGTCATCCATTCCTCTGGCCGTGACATCGGGCTCACCGACAACATCCCCAGCTCCAGCCGCGTCGGTGCCACCCACCACGACCACGGGGGCCGACACGAACACGTCCCTGCCCAGCTCGACCGCAGCACCAAGCCCGTCCTCGTCGGGGCACCCCGAGCCCACTCCTGCTCCCAGCTCTCCTGCTGCGCCCACCCTGAGCCCTGCTCCCAGCACAGCGCCAGCCCCCGGCCCCAGCAACGCCTCGGCCCCCAGCCCCAGCACAGCACCAGCCACCGGCCCCAGCACAGCACCCATCATCGGCCCCAGCCTTGGGGCTGGCCCCTCAGGTGAGGGGGAAGCCCCCCGGTGCAGGCAGGGTGGGATGGGGGGGGGGGGTCTGCACCGTGCCCTGGGTGTTGTGCCCTCCCACGCCGTGCACCACGGGGACTGGATGCGCGCCGGTGCACCAAGGGAGCCCTGAGCCACCGGGTGCCACCAGGTGTCCCTGTCCCCACCCCGGAGCTCCCATGGCTTGGGGGCTGCTCTTGCAGGGGGGCTGCGAGGTGCAGGTCCCTGGGGGGGGTGCCCAGAGCCCTCTGACCCCCTAGGGCTGCCCCAAATCTCTCCCCATTCCCCTTTCTCCATGGTGTTTTTGGGCCACGGTGGGTGAGAAGGTCCCGTGCTGGTCCCCGCTGGGGGGAGGTGACGCAGGGGAGCTGGGTGCAGGGTGACCCATCAGGGCTGCGTGCCGGGGGGTAACGGGGTGCCCGTTTCGCCCCACAGCGCAGCCCCCCACCAAACCCAACCCCGGCCTGGTCGTCATCATCTGCCTCTTCGTCGCGGTGCTGGTGGGGGCCGCGGCGCTGCTGCTGGTGCGGCTGTGCCGCTGCGGGACCCCCCGCTTCCAGCGGCTGGACGAGGTGCCCATGGTGCGTGAGGGGCTTGGGGGGGGGGGGCACGGGGGGCTGCGGGCGCTCACCCCACTCTTTCTCCTCCCCAGAGCAAGGTGTCGGAGGACTTCCCCTTCGCCCAGCACCCCCCCAGATGACCCCACGCTGACGAATAAAGAAGCTGCTGCCTTGACTCTGCTTTCCCGTCTGCCCTGCGCTCTGCACCCCACGGGTGCCAAATCCCAAGGGGGGGCGGGGAGCCCCGAGAGTTTCGGGGGTCCCTTGTGCCAGGCTGGGCTGGAGGTCCCGGGCCAAGGGGGGGCAGGGGGTGGTGGAGCTCAGGGCGCTGGGGGCCGCGCAGCCCCCCCGGAGGGGGTGGGATGGGAGGGAGGGAGCGAGCGGCCAGGCACGCACGCCGCCTTCCTTCTGCTCCGCTGCACTCGGCGGGGGCCGCGGCACGCTCCGGTAAGGGGCTGCGGGGGGCAGGGGGGGGGCACACGGACCCTGCAATAGGGGAGGGGGCAGCACCCCCAAAATGGGGCTGGGCAAGGCGGGGGCACAGCCCTGGGAAAGGGATAAGGGGGGGGGGGGGGGGGTGTGCAGGTGGCACCCATGGAGGAGCTTCTGGGGGCGGTGGGTGCCAGGAGGGGGGGGGCGTTGATCACTAACGCGGTGCCGGGGGGGGGGGGGGGGGGGGTCGTGGCCCAGCGGATGCTCCAAGCTGGGGGGGCTGCGGCCATCCCCGTAGCCTCAGGCCTTTGTCCCCGCGGGTGGCCCCGTGCTCCCTCCCCGGGGACACCGGAGCTGGGGGGCAGCCAGGGACCGGGGGGGGCGCGGGGGGGGGGGGGGGGCTGAAACCCGAGGCGCTGAGGCTGAGCCCCATCAATCACGGGCACCACGCAAAATGTGAGCGGCCCCGCGGGGGGGGGGGAAGGGAAGGGGAGGGGAGGGCCCGGCCGCTTCCCCCCCCACCCCACCGGGGCGTCCCGGTGCTGCCGGAGCCCCCCCCCAGGCTCAGCTCCCCCCCCCCCCCCCAAAGGGACCATGCGACGGAGCCGGACGGCGCTGCCCTTCCTGAGCGCGGAGGTGAGACCGGGGCCGGTACCGGGCACGGGGAGGGGGGCACCGGGACCGGTTTTTTTTTTTTTGCTGGGGGGGGGGGGGGGGGGGAGATGTGCCCCCCCCGGTGGGAGAGTCCCAGCGCCTGGCCCCCGGGGCGGCAATAACCGGGCTGGCGGCGCTCGGCGGGAGTTAATTAGCCCCGTAATGGGCGGTTAATTATTATTCGCCCCTGCGTAATTACGCACCGGCTCCGGGGGATTTTCCAGCGGGATTCCGGGGGGGGGGCGGGGGGGGTGTCCCGGGGGCTCCGTGTGCCCCCCCTCTTTGTGCACCGGAGCCCGGTAAGGGCGGGGGGGGGGGTACGGGAACGCCCCCCCCGCCCCAACCGTTGCAATTTGGGGTCCACACGGCTCCCGGTGCCGCGGATGGGGAGGGGGTGGGGAACCGGGCACCGGGGCACAGCACCACGGAGAGTTCCCTCGGTACCGGCGGTTTTGGGGAGGGGGGGGCGCCCCTCACCTCCCCCCCCCCCCCCTTCATCCCGGTGTCCCCGCAGCGCTGCCGCGACGCCGCCGAGGCCGCCCCGTCGGGACCGGGACCGGGGCCGGGGCCGGTGTCGGGCGCCGTTCGCCGCCGTTTCTCCGGGACCCCGCTGCTGCCGCCGGTGGGCTGCCGGGGGGCGGAAACCGACCCCCCCCGCGTTGTGTTCACCATCGAGGAGAGCGGCCCCAGCAGCGGCGACGAGGCCGAGCCCCCCCGGTAAGAGCGCGGCGGGAGGCGGCTCCGGTACCGGGGGGTGGCCGAGCCTCAGCTCCGCGCCCCCAGCGGGGCCGGGAAGTTAACGGGGGGGGGGTATGGGGGGGTTACCGGGTACCGGGGATGGCCGGGGGGGGGGTCGCGGTGCCGGCGGTTTCAGCACCGGGCAGCGGACAGCGGCCCCCGGGGCACCGGAGCCGGCACCGGGCAGCACCGGGGCTGCGGGTCCGTCCCTCCCGGGGCGTGGGGTGGGGACAGGAGGCTGGGCACAGCCCTGGGGATGTGTCCCCGTCCCCGCCACCTCCGTCCCCATCCCTGTCCCTGTCCCCCCCGTCCCCATCCTTGTGACCCCATCCCTATCCCCGTCCCCCCGTCCCCATTCCTGTCCCCTCACCCCCGTCCCCATGACCCCATTCCTGTCCACCCGTCCCCACCACCTTCGTCCCCAGCCCTGTCCCTCCGTCCCCATCCCTGTGACCCCCATTCCTGTCCCCGTCCCCCCATCCCCGTGACCCCATTCCCATCCCCCCTGTCCCCATTCCCCGTCCCCAAGCCCGCTGCCACCCAGCGCAAGGCCCTGCCCGGAGGTGACCTCGGTCCCTCCTTGGCACGGCTGCGGGGTTATTTTTGGGCCATTCCCGCCCCCTCTCGCCGTGCCTGTCCCAGCCTGGCTTTGCGGGGACAGCACGGGGCTGTCCCAGCCAAGGGACCTGGCTCCAGCCCGGCCACGCTGTGCCCCGGCTCCTGTGTCACCTGCTGTCCACCCCCTGCGCGGACACGTGTCCCTGTTGGGGACAGCCGCAGCCCCGCAGGGGACAGGGACTGGCTGTCCTGGGGACAGGGACTGGCTGTCCTGCGGCCGGTCCTGCCCAGCCCTGGCTGTCCCATGGGCTCCTGGCTGCCAGGCGGGGACAGCTCTGTCCCCACCCTGACGTCCCCCGCTACCCCCTGCGCCCTGATGGCGCAACACCCTCCTGATGTCCCCGTGCTCCAACGCGGCGGGTCCCCAGCGCCGGGACCCCCACCCGACGGCCTCGGGGCTCCCGTGGGTGCCGCCGTGCCGGGGGGGCCCTGCTTGGGTCCCCGCCAGCCGCGGGATATTTTTACCTCCGCCGGGGACAGCAGGTATCCGGCTGCGTCAGCGGGGCCGCGGGGTCGGGCTGGCGGGCACCCGGCTCCCACGGCCAGCCCGGGGCGACGCGGGACAGCGGCTCCCTGGTGGGTCCCAGCCCGCTCCGTGTCCCCCGCCGTGTCCCCAAACTGGGCAGCCAGGAGGGGCTGGGGGACACCAGGGGGGGCGAGGGCAGGTTTGGTTCTGGTGGGTCCCTCGGTGGCACCGTGGCGCGGCCACACGGTGTGTCCGGGTTGAGCTGTGTCCCTCGGGGGCACGGTGACATGCCCGTGTTGTGCGCCTGGGGTGCTCGGGGCTCGGCTGCGTCCCTCGGCGGCCACTCCGCCAGGATCCCTCGGTGGCCCGCTTCACGTGCTCAGGATCCTTGGGGCTGAGCCGTGTGGCTCGATGGCACCGCGGCACGGCCACTGCAGCTGTCCCGGCTGCTCCGGGCTCAGCCCTGTCCCTCGGTGGCACCGTGGCGCGTCCTCACCGTGTGCCCACCTTGCTCCGGGCTCAGCCGTGTCCCTCGGCGGCCTCTCCACGTGGCCGTGGCGCACGGCGCTCGGCGCGGCGTTTCCGCACGTGGCCGGGCAGAGCATCCTCGCCCTTCTGGGCACAGCTGCCACCTCGGGGACAGCACAGCGCCCCGGGGCGCGGGGCCAACGGGTGGCCACGTGCCCGGCGAGCCAGGCACACACGCGGGACTGATGGAGCCAAGCGGGACGCTGGGGGGGGTCCGCTCCGTGCGCCGGCCGCCCGAGCCAGACAGTTGTTTAATTTCCCAGGCGCGGGCGGGAGGGGGATGGAAACTTTCCCGGGGCTGCGAGGGCTGGGACAGCCGCGCGCTTCCTGCTCCTCACCGGCGGGCAGCAGCTCCCCGCCGCTCGGGTCCCCGTCCCCCCGCTGCGCCCATGGGGCCGGACCCCCGCCGGCGCGCCGGAGCGCCCTGAGCGGCGCCATGCTGCCCTCCCCGGGGGCTTCGCCCGTGGGGTCCCCCCGCGGGTCCCCCCGCAATTCCCCCGTGCTCTTCAGGAAGCTCCTGGTGAACCAGAGCATCCGCCTGCAGCGGCGCTTCACCGTGGCGCATCCCCTCTGGTAAGGGGGGGGGGACCCCGGCGAGGGGGTCCTTGGGGGGGGGAGGAGGCGGTGGGATGCGGGGACGGGGTCGGCATGGACACCCCCCCCCCCCCAAATTTGCTGCCATGTGTCCCCCTCATCTGTGTGCCTGGCGGGACGTGGGGCTGAGCCCCCCCGTGCCCACAGGGCTGAGCGGGGCAGGGGGCGATGCTGGCTGAGCACGGGCGCGCTCGTTGCACCGCTGGGACCCAGCAGGGCCGGGGGGGAGGTGGGGGGGGGGGCTTTGTGTGCTGCGGCATTTGCCCCCGTGGCCCCAAATGGCGGGGGGGGCTTTTTTTTTCGGCACAGCAAGAGGGGAAGGAGGCAGCGACCCCCAGCAGGGCCACGCAGCCCCCGTGTGGGCGCCCGTGGGTGCCCGCGGGTGCTGGGGCGACGTGGGGATCAGCAGATCCCTCCTCAGTGGCAACAGCAGCTATTTATAGCGGCCCCCCCAGCCCCCCCCCGCTGCCCGACACCGCTCGGCATGGAAAGTATTTCTGAATTCGGCACCAGCCCTCCCGGGGCCACCGTCCTGGCCGTGCCCCCCGGTCCCATTCCCCGTGTGGGGCACGGCCACCGGTGGGGACCCCGTGTGTGTCCCCCCCCCCCCCCCCGCCTCGTCCTCCCGGTGACGCCGTGCCCGGGGTCGGGGCTGTCCCCTGGGGTGGCAGCGGGGTCGGAGGTGGCCGCGCCGTGCCGGAGAGGGGGGAACAAACCCACAATTCACGCGCGGGGCTGTAGGAGCTACAATGGGGCTTTGTGTCCCCGGTACCATCGGGGACGCGAGGCAGAGGCAGGACAAGGGGCTGCGGGAGGGCTGGACGCGGCGCTGGGCGCAGCGGGGCCGGGGGCATGCAGCCGGGGAGCCGCTGCCCGTCCCGGAGGCACTCCTGCATCAGGTAGGTCCCAGCGGCGCGACGGGGACGGGGACGTGTGGCCGTGCTCTCTCCCCAGGGTGGCTCGTCCCTGTCCCCGTGGGGGTGGCGGCTCCGGGAGGGGACAGGAGCTGGGTGGCCCTCGCTGCGTCCCCGTGCGCAGCCTTTCCCATGACCCCAGGGCCAGCGGGGTGGCAGCTGCTGAGGGGACACCGCAGGGCCACCATCTCTGTCCCCACGTCTCCCGTCCCCCCTGCGAGCCCGGGGTCCGCACGGCTGCGGGGTGGCTCTGCCCGGGATGGCACCAGGCCACCACCAGCACGTCCCCAAGGACCAGAGCTTGGCTTCCTTGGTGGTTTCTGTCCTTCGATGTCCCCTGGCTCGGTGCCTGGCCGGGACGCTGTCCCCCATGGGACGTGGCTCCCCGAGCAGAGGCTGACGGAGGCTTTCGAGGACTCGCGGCGATTGGGGATCACGGCGCCGGGGACACGGGGAGTGACGGGCAGGAGCCGGCCCTCCCCGGGCTCTCCGGAGCCAGGAGCCCTGTGTCAAGAGCTGGGGCTCCTGTCCTAGCCCGGTGACAAGGGACAACCCGCCTGGACCCCGCCGTGCCACCCGGTGGCTCCATGAGCACCGAGTTGTGCCCGCGCTCAGCACCGGGGCAAAGGGACCAGGCTGCGCGGTGACCGGTGTCCCCACCAAGCTGGGATGGGGCACAGAGAGCCCGGCAAGCCCGGTGCCGTGTCCCAAAGCTCCCGTTGTCTGCAGCTGGGCTGGGGGACAACCGTTGTCCTCGGCTGGTGGCACCGCTGGGGACGTGCCCGGCTGTTTGCCGTGCGTTTGGGGGGGGGTCGCTGCTCTCCGCAGGGTGTCCCTTGGTGTCCCTGTGTCCGAAGGTGGCAGCCCAGCCTTGCCCTGGCTGTGAACGGGGACGGCAGCGGTGTCCCCAGCACCTCTCAGATGAGGTCCCCGCGACACCGCCGAGGCCGCCCGCCCTGTTCCAGCCTTGTCCCCTGTCCCCTCGCAGCTTCGACCTGGAGAATGGCCTCCCGGGCAGGGGTGCGCTGGACCCCCAGGCCAGCCCGGGCGCGGGGCTGGTGCTGCAGGGCACCTTCAGCCACGGCCAGCGCCGCGAGTCCTTCCTCTACCGCTCCGACAGCGACTACGACCTGTCCCCCAAGGCCATGTCCCGCAACTCCTCCATCGCCAGCGACCTGTGAGTTCCCCCCTGTCCCCCCCCAGGTCCCCCCCCCCGTCCCAGGTCTCCCCCCCCCAGCTCACGCGCCCCTTTGCTCCCCGCAGGCACGGCGAGGACATGATCGTCACGCCGTTCGCCCAGGTACGGCCCCGTGGCGAGGAGGGGACGCGTCCCCGTGTCCCCAGCATGCAGGGGCGGGGGGACGGGGGGGTTACAGCCCGGCCCCAGCCCCCCCCCTCTGTCCCCCCTAGGTCCTGGCCAGCCTCCGCACCATCCGCAGCAACTTCGCGGTGCTGATGCACCTCCAGGACCGCGCCGGCACCAAGTGAGCGGGGTGCGGGGTGGGGAGGGCGATGTGTGGGGGGGTCACAGCTCAAGGCGGGGGGGCACAGCTCGAGGCGGGGGGGCACAGCTCGTGGCATCCCGGCCGCTCAGCCCCGTGCGTTTCGCAGGCGAGCCTCGAGCAGCAGCCTCCCCTCCGCGAGCAAGGCCAGCCTCTCCGGTGAGTGCCCCCGACGGGAAAATAAGGGGATGCTTTTGGGGTCGGCTGGCTGTCCCCGCACCTGGGGACGGGGCGTGCCGGCACCCACAGGGCACAGCGGTGTCCCCAGCACCCGGGGCAGAGCGGTGGCTTTGCCCTTTGGGATCCATGTCGGGTTTTCAGCGGCTCCTGCTGCCCGTCCGCCCTTGGTGCGGTGGCGGCGGCGGTGGAAAGGCTCCGGTTGACGTCAAACCTTCCATTAATAAAAACCCCGGGCGTCGAGCGGGGCCCCGCAGGAGCCCCGGGCTGGGCGTCACCTCGAGGTGACGTTCCACCCCCCCCCCCCACTCCACCACCACCACCACCACGCTGCGTGCCGGGGACCATGCGGCCGCCTCGAGCCCAGCCGCACGGGGATGCTCAGCACCGGTCCCCGGCCCTGGCCACCCACCGTGGCCCTCCGTGGTCCCGGGGAAGGGGGACACGTGAACATCCCGGGGTGGGGACGGCGGGGTCGGGACCCCCCGTGCGTCCCCGTGCCCGGCGGCGACGCGGTGGCTGCCCCCGGCAGAGGATGCCCAGCAGAAGCTCTCGCTGGAGACCCTGGAGGAGCTGGACTGGTGCCTGGACCAGCTGGAGACGCTGCAGACCAGGCACTCGGTCAGCGAGATGGCCTCCAACAAGGTAAGGGCACCCCACGAGACCCCCCCGGGGTGAGGACAGACCCCCCCGGGGGGGGTGGGGGGGGTGGGGCGGCGGCGGGGATGTGTGGCCCCCACCTGTGGCTGAGCCCCCGCCGCCGCCCGCAGTTTAAGCGGATGCTGAACCGGGAGCTGTCGCACCTCTCGGAGACCAGCCGCTCGGGGAACCAGGTCTCCGAGTACATCTCCAGCACCTTCCTGGGTGAGTACCCCCCCCACACACACCCAGGGGGGGGCCGGGGCTGCCCACACGCCCCCCCCCCCCTGCAGCTCGGGGAGCACGCAGCGGGGTCTGCGAGGAGCCGGGCGCGAATCCTGCCCCGGGGCCCAGCACCTCGGCGCTGTGCCCTGCAGCGCCGGGCGTCCGTGGGGACAGTGCCGGCAGCTGGGGCGGCTTGTTTGGGGCAAAAAAATGAAAATATTTATACAGGGGAGCGGGGCGGGGGGGGGGGGGGGCGCTTTCTCAGGTGTCTCCATGGGGGTGTCACAGCCTTTGTGCTGGCTGTGAGTGCTGGTGCAGACTGGTGTATACTGGTGCACGCCGGTACAGGCTCGTGTAAGCTGGTGCACGCTAGCGCATGCTGGTGCAGACTGGTGCACGCTGGTGCATACTGGTGCACGCTGGCGCAGACTGGTGCACACTGGTCTGGTTCAGACTGGTGCAGACTGGTGCACGCTGGTGCAAGGGCGGGCGGCCTGCCCAGGGCTCTCCCTGCACGGGGGGGACCCCGGGGGGGCCCAGACCCCGCTGCAGACGGGTGGGGGAAGCTCCCGGCATCCCCCCGCGCGCCCCCCCCGTTGCCATGGCATCGCGGTGCTATCCCCGCCGGCTGACGTCAATCGGGGGGGGGGGGGGATCCACGAGGGGGGGTGGGCCGGGCTCCCCCCGCTCACCGCCCCCCCCCCCAGACAAGCAGCACGAGGTGGAGATCCCCTCGGCGCTGCCCAAGGACAAGGAGAAGGAGCGGAAGAAGCGCCCCATGTCGCAGATCAGCGGCGTCAGGAAGCTCACGCACGGCTCCAGCCTCGCCGCCGCCGGCATCCCTCGCTTCGGGGTGCGCACGGACCACGAGGGGCTGCTGGCCAAGGTGAGCCCCAGCGCCCACCGCGGGGGGGTCCCGATCCCATTGTGGGGTCCCCGGCACCAGTCCCCGCAGACCCCCCTTGTCCTTCTGACCCCCCCCCCCCCCTCCCCCCCCGCCCCAGGAGCTGGAGGACACCAACAAGTGGGGTCTGGACGTGTTCAAAGTCGCCGAGTATTCGGGCAACCGCCCGCTGACGGTCATCATGTACAGCATCTTCCAGGTGAGCCCCCCGGGGGCCGTCCCCGTCCCCGTCCCCGTATCCCAAACGGGGACCAGCCACCTCCCGCCTTCCCCGCAGGAGCGCGACCTGATGAAGACCTTCCGCATCCCCGCCGACACCTTCATCACCTACATGCTGACGCTGGAGGACCACTACCACGCCGACGTGGCCTACCACAACAACATCCACGCCGCCGACGTGGCCCAGTCCACCCACGTCCTCCTCTCCACGCCGGCGCTGGAGGTGAGCCGTGGTTCCTCCGGGTTGCTGAGCACCCGCACCGGGGCCGTAACCCGTCTGTGCTGCCTTTTTCCCCCGTTCCCAGGCCGTCTTCACAGACCTGGAGATCATGGCTGCCATCTTCGCCAGCGCCATCCACGACGTCGACCACCCCGGGGTCTCCAACCAGTTCCTCATCAACACCAGTGAGCCAGGAGGCGGGGAGGGGGTGAGGGGGTGTAGGGGACCCCCGGTGTCCCCAGGCCGTCCCGGGGTGACCGGTGCCATCTCGCAGACTCGGAGCTGGCGCTGATGTACAACGACGCCTCGGTGCTGGAGAACCACCACCTAGCCGTGGGCTTCAAGCTCCTCCAGGAGGAGAACTGCGACATCTTCCAGAACCTGAGCAAGAAGCAGAGGCAGTCGCTCCGTAAAATGGCCATCGACATGGTACGGGGGGCCCGGACCGCCCCGGGGTGCTGGGCTGGGGGGGCTTCGTGGTGGGGTCAGGCTGAGCCGCGTGTCCTGCTCGCCCTGCCCAGGTGCTGGCCACGGACATGTCCAAGCACATGAACCTGCTGGCGGATCTGAAGACCATGGTGGAGACCAAGAAGGTGACCAGCCTGGGGGTGCTGCTGCTGGATAACTACTCCGACCGCATCCAGGTGGGCTCGGGGACGCGGGCAGGGAAACGTTTCTGCAGCCCGTGGCATCGGGTCCTGGCTTCGGGACATCCTCTTTGGTGCCACCACCAACCCCAGCTGGCCGCCACCAAGGGGGGCACCCAGGACAAGGTGCCCCAGGACCCGTGACGGTGGCCCTGGGGGACGAGGGCCGTTGGGCGAGCGGTGCGGTGGCCGTGCAGGTGCTGCAGAACATGGTGCACTGCGCCGACCTCAGCAACCCCACCAAGCCGCTGGAGCTGTACCGGCAGTGGACCGACCGCATCATGGAGGAGTTCTTCCGCCAGGGTGACCGTGAGCGGGAGAAGGGGATGGAGATCAGCCCCATGTGCGACAAGCACACCGCCTCCGTGGAGAAGTCCCAGGTGGGGGGCACGGCGCGGGGCTGGGGGGCCATGGGGCCGTGGTGGGTGCTGAGCTCTGCCTTCCCGCAGGTGGGCTTCATCGACTTCATCGCCCACCCGCTGTGGGAGACCTGGGCCGACCTGGTGCACCCCGATGCCCAGGAGATCCTGGACACGCTGGAGGACAACCGGGAGTGGTACCAGAGCATGATCCCGCGCAGCCCCTCCCCACCTCCCGAGGGTCCCGGGGTGCCCCCCGCCGCCACCGACAAGTTCCAGTTCGAGATGACGCTGGAGGAGGAGGAGGGCGAGTCGGACACGGAGCTGGAGGGGCCCGAGAGCCCCTTGGACGAGGACAACAGTGGCTCCAAGACGCCGGCCACGGATGACTCGGAGTCGGCCGACACCGAGCGCCTCTCACCTGGCTCCAGGGACCGGGACTTGCCCCAGGGTGGGTGCCCCGGGGACGTGGACAACCGGCGGGCGCTGGAGGGGACGCTGACGAACGACGGTGGCAGCTCAGCGCCAGGCTCCGAGGGCAGCCAGGAGCTGTGCCTGGACACGGAGGGCAACGTCACATTCCTGCCCCTGGGCACGTAGTGGCCCCGGCCAGCAGGTCCCGTCGCTGCCACAGGGACGTGGGACACGGCGTTGCCCCAGCGAGTGCCACGGGCACCCCAGGCTCCTGGCATCGTCACCGCTGGGACCGGGGCGGCCGTCGGGATGCGGAGGGACCTGAGGAATGTCCCCACACGGCAGCTGGGCAGGTACCGATGGGCACAAGGACACCACTGCTCATTCCCTCCTGACTGTCCCCTGCTCCCACCCAGCGTCCCGACGTCCAGGTGCTGGGAAAGGTCCCCCGTCGCCTGCAAACGGGTGCTTTGCTCCTGCCCTGTCCCAGCCCTGGGCACACTGTGGCTCCCTGGGGAGATGTCCCCCGTTGTGCCAGGCACAGCCAAAAGTGTTTGGGTGTCTGGGTGGCATGAGGCTCCCCGGTGTCAGGGCACGTGGCCGGGCACCAGGGCACGATGCTGGCTGCTTGGGCACGAGTCAGGGGGTTTATTTATTTGGGGATGGGGTCACTTTTTAAAGCCTTTTGTAGCTCACTTTTTAATACCAGCCTCACCTAGGCGCACTCACGCGTTTCTGTGGCAGAAGCTGCTCCGACTGTGACCAGCACCCGAAATGCTGCACTTATACTTTGCACTTTGGGCCCCGCCGGGCGCTGCAGCCCCACGTGTCTCTGCAGGGAACGGGGCAGCCCCCGGGGTCGTTTCGGTTTCTTCCTTCACCCTCCAGATATTAAACCTGGTTTGTTCCCCCCTAAATGTGATCCTTCTGAACTCCTTTTTTCGCTGTGCTTCC
Source organism: Cygnus atratus (assembly GCF_013377495.2). NCBI lineage: Eukaryota > Metazoa > Chordata > Aves > Anseriformes > Anatidae > Cygnus > Cygnus atratus. The sequence goes on from NC_066387.1 coordinate 1,884,704, forward strand.
ACGGGAGCTCTGGCTGTGCTGGTGCTTGGCGTCTAGGCGCTGTGGTCGGGCAGCACCCTGGGGCCTCCATCCCCAGGGACCGGCGTGGTTGGTGGCCCCATTGCCTGCCAGGCCCCGGGGAGGGCCCTGCTCTTGTGTTTGAACAAAAGCGAGCTCCTCCCTGGAAATGTCGATCCATCACTGGCAAACACAACCGGCTAAGGTAAATATTTAATCGCCGGCTTGGCGCGGCGCGGAGCCTGTTCCCTGCTCTTCCGCATTGCTCCCGAGGGTGATTTATCTGCAAACACGTCCCCACCCACGGCACTGCCCTCCTGCCCGGCCCTGCTGCGTGGGGCCCTGCCAGCCCTCACCCCAGTGCAGCAGGGGGGTCCCCACTGCCCCCCCTGCCCTCCCCACACCCCAAATCCCCCCTTTGATAGCGGGGCCACGGCGAGGGGCCGCGATGGGAAGGAAACGTCAGGTTTCTGGGGCTCGGCTGGGAGCGACGGGTGCCACAGGGGCTGGCGGGTGGCTCTGCGCCATCCCTGCTCGGCAGGCAGGTGCTCGGCGGCCCCGCAGCCCTGCTGATGGAGCGGGGCTGTGACCGTCAGCCCCACAGGGACCAGGTACACCGTACAGCGCCCAGCTCCAGCAAGCTGGGAGCTGGGAGGATGTCAGCCAAAAAAAAAACCCTTCACTGAGGCGACGCCGTGCCAAGGAGGGCGGTGGTGCTGCCTGCGGGCTGTCGGAGCGTCCCCGCCATGGGTGCTGCCGCCGGGCGCCCAGCACCCAACTGGATGGTGCCCTCCAGCGGCTGGCAGGCTGCAGCCCGGGGTGTCGGGCTCGGGCATCCCGCAGGCCCCACACACACACATCCCGCTCCTCGGGGCTCGGTGCGGTGCCCGGCTCCGCCATCCCGCAGGCTCCTTGGGGCTGCGCCGGCACCTGAGGGGTGAGGGAGAGGAGGCGGCTGGGCGCGCCATGCCCGATGTGTGTTCGTGGGGTGGTGACGAGGGGCACGGACGGCCTCGGAGGAGGCTGCGGGGTCGAGGCTGGGGTTGTGCAGCCCTGGGGAGGGCCGTGTCCCGGTGAGCCCCGCGCCCCCGCCATCTGCTGCGCCGCCTAATCCCGCCGAGCGCCTCAGAGGGCGAGGGAGGACGCGGGGCCGCCATGGCCGCCCACCTGCGGCCCACCTCAGGGCCTCGCCTCACGGCCCGCGAGGACTGGGGGCACGGGGCCTGAGGGACGGGAAACCACCCTGGCGGTCCTCAGTCGGGACAGGGAGCCATATCGCGACAGGGGGGCACTGTGACAGATTGTCCACCCCTTCGACAGGGAATAACCCCTCCCGCCTCCCCCCCCCCCCCCCCCCCCACAGGTGCACATGGTACGTTCCGCCCCCCACCCGCTGCGCAGCCGGGCCGCACCACCGCGAGCCGCGAGGGGGGGGGGCGCACACCGGGAGAGGAGGGTGGGGGGGGGGAGGGAGGGAGGAGGCGAGGGGCGTCTCCCCCCCGCCCCTCCGCTCTGGGCACGGGCCGGCCGTCAATCAACGCCGAATCGGCGCCGAATCAGCTGGAGCCGGGGGGCTCGTTTGCATACAAGGCCCCGCCCACCCCCCCCCACCCCCCTCCTCCCGCTGCTGACGTCAGCGGGGCTCTGCAAGCGGCGGGGCGGCGCGCGCCGCTGCTGCAGTTCTGCGGGAGGCGCGGCGCGAGCGCGGGCTGGAGGTGAGCGCGCGCCCCCGCGCCCCCCCCCCCCCCACTTTAATCCTACCCCTCCCCCACTGCCGACCCCCCCCCCCCCTCCCCCCCCCCCCAACCCATTCCCGGTTCCGTGCACCGGGGCCGGGAGGGGCCGCCGGGGATTGCACCGGGCCGGTTGGGGCTGGGGGGGGGAGGCGGGGGGAGGGCGTTGCACGCCAGCTGGCGGGGATTGCAACCGCAGCGGGGGGGGGGGGGTTGCAGTAAGGGGGGGGGGTTGCAATGAGGGAGGGGGGATTTGCAATGGGGGGGGGGTGTTTGCAATAAGGGGGGGGTTAGCAGCGGGGGGGTGAAATGAGGGGGGAGTTTGGAATGGGGGGGGTATTTGCAGCGAGGGAGGAGGATTTGCAGCGAGGGAGGGGGTCGCAATGAGGGTGGGGGGGTTTGCAGCGAGGGGGGGGTTGCAATGAGGTGGGGGGGTTGGAATTAGGGAGGGGGATTTGCAGCAAGAGGGGGGGGGCGTTGCAATGGGGAGGGGGGTATTTGCAGCAAGGAGGGGGGGTATTTGCAGTGAGGGAGGGGGGGGTTGCAGCAAGGATGGGGGAATTGCAGTGATGGGGGGGAACGTCTCTCAGTGCCCCCACCATTGCAGAAGGCCACGGTGTAAGGTGGGCACCCGGGGGTGCATGGGGAGGGGCAGGGCAGTGCTGTCCTCTCCACTCCCCCCCCCCCCCCCCCCCCGGTATACCCTTCCTGCTGACAGCACCGTGCACCCAGCCCCCCACCCCGCCAGCATCCCCCTGCATCCCGCAGCACCCTGCTGCACCTGCGCCCACCCCCGCGCAGCACCTTGCACCCACCCCCGTGCAGCACCCACCCGGCGCAGCCTGCGGGGGCACCGCCGCGGGTGCCATTTTGCAGAGGAGACGCAGGAACGGCCGCGGATCTGCACCCCCGCGGGGGGTCAGGACCCCCACCCCCCCCTCCCCCCCGACCACCCGTACACCGGGGCAGCGCGCCCGGTGGCACTGCGGGGACGGGTGGCAGCAGGGACGGCGAGGCGGTGGTGGCCTGTCCCCGCGTGTGCCGTGCCACCGCGGCTGATGTGAAGCGGTGCTGAAGCCCCGGTGACATCGGGGGTGTTGGTTATCCCCGGGGGGTGTTGGTTATCCCGGGGGTGCTGGTGCCACCAGGGATGTTGGTTATCCTGGAGAGATCCCGATGCCACCGGTGATGCCGGTGCCACCGGGGACGTTGTCCCCGCCGGTGTCCCCCGCGGAGGCGCCCGGCTCACGGCGCCGTCGCCGCCTCCCCCGCCTTGCAGATGGCGTCCGCTACCGACTCCCGCTATGGGCAGAAGGAGTCCTCGGACCAGAACTTCGACTACATGTTCAAGATCCTCATCATCGGCAACAGCAGCGTGGGGAAGACCTCGTTCCTCTTCCGGTACGCCGACGACTCCTTCACGCCCGCCTTCGTCAGCACCGTCGGCATCGACTTCAAGGTCAAGACCATCTACCGGAACGACAAGCGCATCAAGCTGCAGATCTGGGTGAGCCCCGGCCCCGTTTCCAGGGATGGGGTCTTAGGGGGGGGATTTATGGGGTTGGGCTGCCCCCTTTTGGGGAGGGGATGCCGTCGGCGGGGGCTGATGCTCCCCGCGTGCCGCAGGACACGGCCGGGCAGGAGCGGTACCGCACCATCACCACCGCCTACTACCGCGGGGCCATGGGCTTCATCCTGATGTACGACATCACCAACGAGGAGTCCTTCAACGCCGTGCAGGACTGGTGAGCCCCCCCGACACCGTGCTCGGGTCCCCCCCCTACCCCGTGCCATTGTCCTATATCCTCCCCCCCCCCCCCCCCGCCCCCATCCCTTTGTGCCCCTTTTTATTTTAATTTTCATTTTTTCGTCCCTCCGCGCCCCCGAAGGTCGACCCAGATCAAGACGTACTCGTGGGACAACGCGCAGGTCCTGCTGGTGGGGAACAAGTGTGACATGGAGGACGAGCGCGTGGTGTCGGCGGAGAAGGGCCGGCAGCTCGCCGAGCACCTGGGTGAGTGCCCGGGGGGGGGGGGGGGGGGGGCCCCCGTCGCCACCTGCAATTCATTAAAATTCCGGGCTCGGCGCGATAACGCAGCTTAAATTGCAAACGGTGGCTCTGCACCAAAAAAAAATATATATGTTATGGCAATATCCAGCAAAAAAATGGTGTTGTGGCACCGTGAACGCCTGCTTTGGGTCAGTTTCGGGGACCGTAACCCCGCTGCGCCCTAGGAGGGGTGGGCTTGGGGTGGATTCGGCCCTGCTCCGAGCAGGCTGAGCCCCAGCATCGGTGAATATTTAATGGGAGGAAGAGGAGGGGGGAGCAGAGAAACGGCCCCGGTGCTTGCTGGTGGGTAGGCGGCGAGCATCACCGGGGCCGTAGCAGGGTCCTGGGCCGCCCCCCCCCCCCCCAGTATCATTAACCCCTCCCCCCCATCTCCAGGCTTCGAGTTCTTCGAGGCCAGCGCCAAGGACAACATCAACGTCAAGCAGACCTTCGAGCGGCTGGTGGACATCATCTGCGAGAAGATGTCGGAGTCGCTGGACACGGCCGACCCCGCCGTCACCGGCGCCAAGCAGGGCCCCCAGCTGACGGACCAGCAGGCCCCCCCGCACCAGGACTGTGCCTGCTAGGGCCCCCCCCCACCCCCCACCCCCAGTCGGTGCACGTGTGTCCCCCCCCTCCCCAGCACCCCCTTTTTTTTTTCCCCCCAGGGGGGGCTTTTTGCTGCTGATACCTCGCAGGCTCCCAAAGGGTTGGAGCCTGCCCTTTTCCCACCCTCCCCGTCAATTAGGCTGTGCCCCCCCCCCCCCCCCCTTTTCCCCATTATTTATTTTTAAGCCTGGGATGGTAGGAGGAAACTCGCCCCCTTCTAATTGCTCTCCAAGCCCAAATCGCTCAGAAAAACAATTTTTTTATTTTTTTTTTTTGCCGTTTTGCTTGCGGGGTGATGGGGAGGGGGGGCCGGGACCCGACACCCCCGTCCCCGTAGCGGGGGCAGCGCCTGCCCGAAGAGCCCCCCCCCCCCCCGGGGTCTTTTCGCTGCCCGGCGCCCCCTCCCCAGCTGGCTGGCTGCTCCCCACCTCCTGCCCATTTGTATAAACAGACGCTAATTTACGCCCCCCCCCCCCCCCCCCCCCCGCTGTCTTCCTCCCTGTACATAGGACGGCGTCCCTGTAAATAGCCGTAGGACGTGGCGCTGTGTGCGTGCCCCCGCTGTGCCGTGCCCGTGTCGGTGCGTTCCCTTCTCCTCGGTGTGGTTACCTTGTGAGCAGCACTTCTCAAGCTCTTTAATTTAAAGGTTCCAGGAGCAAGCAAGGGGCTGGCGGAGCTGTAGCACAGACCAAGCCCCGTGGACCATTCCCCCCCCCCAAAAAACACCCCCCCCCGGCTCGGGGAGAGGGGCGAGCATCACGACCGCTGCAGCGCGCTCGGCTCCTTGCGTGGTCATATAGTAACGTGCTTCTGTGGAGACTGTGAATAAGTGGATATTCCTCGAGCAGTGACCGACCCCGAGGTCTTGCTTCCCTCTATTTATTTTTTCCCGGAGCGCTGTGTCTTTATTTTACAGGTTTCCCCCCCCACACACACACACACACTGCGGTACCGTGGTCCTCCCCTTCCCCTTTTCCTATTTTTTGTGAAGTTTACTGATGGAAGAGTTAACACTGTACTGTACAAATGTCAAAAAAAAAGTGTCAAAAGGGTACAATTTCCTAAAAATCACTGTATTAAAAGAAATGGTGTGAAGAAATAAAGCGATGCTGATCACCAGGCGCTCCGGGTCGTTTGGGGGGGGGGAGGGGGGATTAGGAGTGGGGGGGCACCGTGCTGGGGGCAATTTCAAGCTGAGGAGGAAAATTACCTGGTTTCACAATTAGCATTCTGCTAATTTCCCCCCCCGGTGCCCTGCAGGGGGAGGGATGAGGCTGGAGCTGTACGGAAGGCACCTTTCAGGTGTTAGAAAATGAGATTTTGAGGCACTGGAGGCTGAAAATAAATGGGGTCCCTGGTGGGGGGAGGGGGGGGGGGGCGATTGTGGCTGGGGAGCTGCAAGGGGCAAGGACAGGACTTTGTGCTGCGGCACCCAGGATGATTTGGTTGCAGGTGCCACCGGCAGTGGGAACTGCCCCCCAACTCCTCAGTTTTGGCTCTGCCTCTGTCAAATACGGCCGAAACCAGAACAAATTTCATAATCACAGCTTGGGGGGGCTCCGCCAGGGCTCCTGGTGAGGGGAGCGCAGGAGGGGACAAGGGGCCGGAGACGCTGGGACTGTCCCCCCGGTGCTGAGCGCTGCTCCCCTACCCCGTTTGTTAAGTACAGCCCCCTAATTGCAATCAGTAAATAAGTTAACCAGCGAGATCTGCGCAGGCTGCAGCAGCCCCTGGCTGTGGCTGTCACCAGCGATGGCTCCCAGGCCCTGCGCTGAGCTGCAGCCGTGCCCGCCACGGGGCCGGATCCTGCCCGACCTCGCGGCGGTGCTGGCTGCCCAGAGACCCCAGCAGCACGGGCAGGAGCTTCTGAAGACATCGCCGTCTTCAGGAGCAGCTTCTCCACGCTGCTACATCCCAGCGCCGCGCTGCCTCCCGCGCTGCGCCTCCTGCTCCGTGCTCAGCGCTGGTTTGGGCTAAAAAAAAATCCAAAAAAAGAAAAAAGGGGCTCGCGGGCTGCAACCCGGGCCGTGGCTCGCGCGGGGCGACCGGGGCCGGAGCTCACCCTGTGCTTGAGGTAGGAGAGGTAGGTGTCCCAGCCCAGCGTCACCACGTTGACATAAACCACCCGGTATTTGGGGGGGACGTAGAGGAAATTGAGGAGCTGCGCCGCCGGCCACACGCACCAGTCAGCCTGCGGGGGGGGCGGGGGGGGGAACAGAGCCACCAGCTGCCCCCAGGGGAGCCGGGCACCCCGAGGGGCTCGGGGACGAGCCGAAGGGACGGGTTTACCTTGTAGAACTCCCAGAACTTCTCCTTGAGCTCCCCCCAGCTCGCCTCCAGGCTCTGGCCCTCCAGCGTGCCCATGCCTGCGGGAGAGGCGGCGTCAGCAGCGCCCTCGCGGATTTCGGGTGGCCGAGGACTGGTGTCACCATCAGGATGGGTGTCACCACCGCGGTGGGCGTCACCCCCCGTTGTAGCCCACCTAGGAAGTACCAGGCACCCAGCGCGGGCGATGCCACCAGCTGGTCGATGAGGACTTTCTTCAGCACCGTCCTCAGCCCCCGCACGCCCCGCGCCGGGAAGGCGGCGTCCAGCCAGAGGTACCAGAAGTGCATCAGCGGCCCCATGCTGCAGCCCACGGCGAACATGCGCCCTGCGAGGCGACAACCCCCCCCACCACCACCCCCCTGCATTATTGATGCGGCCCCGTAACGGGATCCGGCCCCCGGGGACCCACAGAGCGGCCACGATCCCAACCCCAGCGACGCAGGGCAGGAATTAAGCCAGGTTTTTGGGAGCAGGATGGCTTCTCCCCCCCCCCCCGCCCCAGCTCCCCCCATTGTCCCCCCGGCTTTGTCACCTGTGCGTGCCGCCTGGCGCTGGCCCTCGGGGTCGCGGCGCAGCTGCCATGCCTGCTGCAGCGTGTCGCCGGCGGCCAGCAGCGCGCCGCAGCTCGCCGTGTTGGTCAGCAGCAGCAGGCGGCCGCGGAAGAGGGGCTGCAGCAGCCGGCGGCCCCACGCCAGCATCCCTGGGGGGGAGGGGGGGGGGGGGGGTTAACTGGTGGCGGTGCCCACGGCGGGGTGGGGGGGGACATGGGGACAGACCCACGGCTGTGGCACGGCTCGCCCCCCGCCCAGCTCTTCAGTCCTGTATGGCCCAGTGCTCCCAGTTAGCCCAGGGGCTGACCCAGGTAACCCTGCTGGACACCCCCTCTGCTGCCCAGTCTCCCCCAGTTACACTATGGACCCCTCCAGTACGCCCCAGTTAGCCACACGGTGCTGCCCAGTCCTCCCCCGTTGGCCCCCCAGTCTGCCATTACCCCTGCAGGGCCACCCCCAGCCACACCAGTGCCCCCCAGCCACCCTGTGCCCCCCCCCTTTACCCCTTAGGTACTCCCCCAGTTGCCCAATTACCCCTAGCCCCCCCCAATCACCCCTAATGTACCCCCCCAGTCCCATCCAGTTAGCCATGCTGTGCCCCCCAGTCACCCCTGTGCCCCCCAGTTCCCACTGGGAGCCCTCCCAGTCCTCCTTCAGTCCCCCCCGGACCCCTCCCAGTTATATCCACGCCCCCCAGTCACCCCCCCCCATCTCCTAGTTACCCCAGTCTCTCCCAGTAACCCCATATGGAACCCCCCAGTCCCCCCAGTTACCCCTGTACCCCCCAGTTCCCACTGGGAGCCCTCCCGGTCCTCCTTCAGCCCCACGCCCCCCCCCGGATGCCGCCCCAGTTATATCTGTGCCCCCAGTCACCCCCCTCCCCATCTCCCAGTTACCCCAGTCCCTCCCAGTAACCCCATATGGAACCCCCCAGTTACCCCTGTACCCCCCAGTTCCCACTGGGAGCCCTTCCAGACCTCCTTCAGCCCCCGCCCGGAACCCGTCGAGCCCCCCCCAGTTATATCCGTGCCCCCAGTCACGCCCTCCCCATCTCCCAGTTACCCCGGTCCCTCCCAGTAACTCCATATGGAACCCTCCAGCCCTCCCAGTTCCCCCTGTGCACCCCAGTTCCCCACGGGGTGCCCCCCCCAGGCCCCCGTGCTCCCCCAGTGCCCCCCAGTGCCCCCCAGTTCCGCCCCCCCCTCCCCGCTCACCGCCGCGCGTTCCGCCGCCCGCCCACGGAGAGGGGGGAGCGCCTCCAGGTACGGACAACTTCCGCTTCCGGCGGCCGCCATAACACGTACCGGGCACAGGGGGCCGCCATGATACGTACAGAGAAGCACGGGCGGCCGCCATGACACGTACAGGAGCACTGGAGGCCGCCATGACACGTACAGGGGAGCAGGCGGCCGCCATGACACGTAGCGAGGCTGAACTCCCCAATGGCCCCGTGTTGTCCCCAAGGCCTCGTCCCCAGCGCCCAGCCCCTTCCCCGTCCAACACATCACTCCGGAGGCTTTTCTCGTTCCACAACACATTTCTCTTTATTCCCTGCACACGTCTCGGCGCTCCCAGCCGCCCACATCCGCCGTGTCTCAGTGCTTGCAGACCGCCCTGGGCTTTGGTGCCGCGGTGCTCTGGCAGCCCTCGGGCTTCTCTCCCTGCCACAGAGCAGCGAGTAGTGCCAGCAGGGCGGGGGGCACGTCCCCACAGCCCCCCCCCGGCACCCCCGTGTCCCCGTCCCACCTGGTAGAGCTGGCACACCAGCCTCAGCAGCGAGCGCTGCGCCTGCTCCTGCAGCTCGTCCGTGTGCTTCTGCAGGACACCGGGGCGGGGGGCTCGTCATAAAGGGCTCCTCATGGACCCCCCCCCCCCCCCAGTGCCCCAAGCTCCCCCCCTTACCCCATTGACGACGATCCAGGGGACATATTGGTGCGGCGGGTCGAGCGCCTCCGTCAGCTGGGCGTTGCGGTGCATCAGCGCGGTCCCCAGGTCCCCTTGCACGCAGGCGGTGATGCGCCCCGCGTCCAGCTGCGGGGCGTAGACCTGCAGGCACTGCCGGGTGGGGGGCACGGGGCGCGGGTCAGTGTGGCGGGGGCGGCCCCGTGGTGGGGGGATGGGGACAGGGACGTACGGCCTCCAGGTTTTTGGTGGCGGAGGTGCCCGACTCCATGCAGAAGATGACGGGGAAGTAGGTGGTGAAGTCCTCGGCCTCATGCATCAGGCAGGCCTGCAGGGACGGGGGGGGCAGCGGTGAGGGTCCCCCCCCCCGGTGCTCACAGCACCAGGATGAGGACGGGGACAGCGCGGCTCACCTGGATCATGTTGCCCAAACACTCCGCCGAGCCGTGCTGGCACTGGAACTGCCACTTGCCGCCGACCTTCTTCTCCTGCGGGACGAACCGGTCTGAGCGGGGCCGGCAGCACCAGCGGCATGGGCACGGCACGGGGCCGCGCCGGCTCCTACCTGCGCGTTGCCGTACGGCACCAGCGTGATGTTCATGGTCTCGCTGGGCAGCAGCAGCCAGGTGGTGAAGAGCTGCTCGATCATGAAGCCCCGGCATGCCGGGCACAAGCTCTCGTAGTAGAGGCTCACCTCCACGGGAGGAGCCGTGGGGTGCGAGAGGTTGGCGCAGCGGCTCTCAGCCTGCGTGCAGAAGGTTTTGGGGTACAGAGGGCTGCAACGGGGTGAGGCTGCAGCCGTCTGTGTGTGCATGGGATGGGGTAAAGCTGCTGGGATGGGGGCAAGAAGAGGCTGTGTTTGCAGCCCCCGGGGCTGGGAGGGAAGTGAGAGAGGCTGGGGGCCTCCTGCGGCTGCAGGATTACACGTGCCGCCGGCATACAGCACTGGGGCTTTCCACAGGAACTTCCCCGATGCATTTTGGGGAGAAGTGCAGCCAACGGGGCCAGGACTCGCCTGGGCAGAGCACAGCACCCACCGCCGGGTGGGCTGCAGCCCGTCCGGGCTCACGGGGTGCTGGCAGCCCCGCCATCGCAGGTCTCACCATCTGGCAATTCACAGCAGAATAAGCTGAAAAGCTGGTTCGTGCTGAAAAAGGAGAAGTGGCAACAAAGCGCGGGGATGGATCGAGGTCCGGCTGCAGCAGGACTCTTCCCCAGGGATGTCAGGGAGTGCCGCGGGGCCAGCTGGATGCGGGGACCCCGAGCATCCCTGCACCGTGCCAAAGGGATGCTCTGAGCCGGCTCAGGCACCGGGTACTGACACTACACAGCCGTGGTCCCGCACAACCCGGCCCCAGCCCCGCTCAGCACCAGCAGGTGCAGAGGCTCCCCTTCGTGCCGTTTCGGTGCGACATGTCCCCCCGCACCGGGCTGTCACCGCAGCCAGGGGGTGGCAGCCCTGGCACCAGCCCCGTGGCTCTGACCTGGCAGGCGACGGCGATCTCCCGCGAGCTGCACCAGAGGTGGGCCGGGTAGTCACAGCCGGGCAGGGCCACCGCCAGCCCCGGGGCCAGCAGGGCCAGCAGGGCCAGCGGCAGCGCGGGGGCCATGGGGACGGCGGGATGGCCGGGAGCCAGCGCAGAGGCGAGCCCGTCCCCAGGAGGACTTTTAAAGCTCGGCTGCGCCCGCCTCCGCGCACCCTTCCTGCCCCGCTCACCCTCCTCCTCGTGACGCCGCCGCTGCTGACTCACGCGCGGGGCCACGGCTCCGTCCCCTCGTCCTTGCTGCCCCGCTGCACGTGCCAAGGGTCAGCATCGCGGGGTGAGGGCGCAGACCCTGCACATTTGGGATTTGGGGTGCAGCCGCCCAGCCCAGCCCCGCTGGTGGTGTTGTTTCTCCATGCACGGGCCGGTTGCAACAGGTCACGGGCTGAAATTCAACCCCGAGCGGCGCGGCGGCTGCGGGGCTCGGCGTGTCCCAAGCAGCTGGGGGCAGCCCTGGCCCTGCTCTGAGCCCCCACCAAGCACCCCCAGCCCCACGGCTCCGCACCAGGAATGTGGGTGCTGCCCAAACCCGTCCCTGGGCTTGGTTTTGGGGGCGGAGGAGGAGGAAGCTGGTACTTCCCCTGCTGGTTGCAGCCAGGCGTTTCCGGACGGTTCTTGCGCCTTTGGGCTCGGCTGCCACATTTGCCCTTTCCTGCCTCTGGTCCCCTGGGGTACCCCTGCCCCCCGCAAAGAAATGCCCGCAGCCACGTCATTAATTCTGTTTTATTTGTGTGTTTTTTTTTTTTTTCCTCCTTTTTTTTCCTTTTTTGAAGTACCGTACAAAAATCCTTACAGTAACAAATACTGGGTTTACATTAGTAAACATCAACAGAAAGAGCATAGAGAACTACTGCTGGTAACGAACAGCTGAAGTGGCAAGTTAGAGTATTTATTATTGCATATACCTAAGAACTAAAATCTCAGTAGCGCTCACACAGCCGCCACGTCCTCTCCGAGCACAAAGCGGTCGGGGACACCCGTGCCACCTCCGGCCACTCTCCAGTGACACGAGAGCCCTCGGGCTTACGTCGGGGAGCTCGGAGCAATGCGAGCCGACCCGAAGCAGGAGGGGCTGGACGTGTTTCTTGGGACCTCGCCGCGATGCTGGGGGCTGCCCTCGCCCCCTCGAAGGGCCGAGCTGTGCCCCGGGGAGCAGGGACGGCTGCGGTGCACCCATGGGACGTGGGCACGCGGTTGGGTGGGGGACATGCGGGTGACAAGCAGCAAAGCACAGCCCAGGGCCTCGAAAACACATCACTACCTGGTTAACCCGCAGGCGCGGACAGCACGAGCGAAAGCATCAAAAGACAAATCACAAACTAGCTTATTCCGGGGGAGCTGCGCTGCAGGGAGCTCGGGGCTTGGTTCTTCCACCCGAGAGGGAGAGAGGGGCAAAGCAGCGGTTCTGAGAGCCAAGTCGAGCACTGTCGGGGAAATGGCAGCCCCGGGGAAGGGCCTGTTCCTCCTCGTTGCACGCAAGACCACGAGCACAGCCCTGCTGGGGCCAGCCCCGCGGCTCCGGCCGCAGTGACGTGCACGGGCAGGCAGCGACGGCGGCGCTGGAAGACGCAGCGGGGCCACCACTGCCCTGCTGAGCTGACACCGAGCTGCCCACGCCGCCGTGGTGGGGAAGAAGCTGCAGCTGCGGGCTGGAAAGGGACAGCGTGGGGAGAAACAGAAATTTGGCCGGGAGGGTAAAAGAAAAAACCCAACGCTGTCACGGGAAGCTGGAATTTCCTCGGCCAGCAAAGCCCAGGGGAAGCACCGAGAGCGGCTGGAGCAGCGACGCTCCCGGACGCGGTGGCTGGCGTGGGAGCGGCCCCGAGCTCACTTAGGTGGGGGTTGTGGAGGGGCGAGGGGCTGGAGGAGCCGTTGGCTGCAGCCCACCCTGCAGGGCAGGAGCCCGGCCCAAGGCTTTGGGGTGTCCCAGCACCCCACAGACCCTGGGAGGGCTCCGTGTCTGCGCTCCGAGCACGGGGGCTGCCGGCCCTGCTCCCACCTGCCCCCATCTCGTGTGTCTGAGCCCAAACCATTCCCTGAACTGCCACCGATGGCTTTTGCCAAGCGATCCCCCGAGCGATAGTACCGAACACTGACAAAAGAGGGGAACCCCAAAATAGAGCCCAGGGCACACAGAGCAGGGAGCGGGGTCTGTACAGCTGAGCGTGGGAGAGCTGCCACAAACAAGGGGAACGTGACGTTTGCTCCAACAACCCCAGACCACCAAAGGATCCAAAAGGATCTGGGAACCGTCCCGGACCCGCGCGAGCAGCTGAGGTGACCGGGGGAAGAAGGAGAGCGAGCGGCAGGAACAGGGCAGAACCTGCCGCAGGTGGTGCACAGAGGACGGGACGCGGGCACAGCACATGCGAACGCACCGTGCTCCGGCACCGAGCGTGCAGGGCGCCCTGCAGAGCGAGCCGCAACGCGAAGCAGAAGCAGCAAAGCCGACAGCATCCCCCAGCCCTTCCGGAGGTCTCGGGAAGGGAAGGGGAAGAGCCTCTCAGGCAAATCAAGAGGACGATCAACGCTTTCCAGGCAGACAGGATAAGCCCGTAAAGCAGAAACCACCACGGCCTCAGCTCACAGGCTCGGGTGCAGCTTTTAAAGCCCCGCCAGGGCCACCCCGCACCTCCTCCTTTACCCCGCGCCCTCTGCACTCAGCATTTTCTGCAAAGACGCCACAAGCCCTGCCCGCGCCGGCCAGCTGCGAGGGGCACCCCTACAGCGACCCTCCCCCCCCCAGTCCCCATACAGTACTCATGAATATAAGTGCTTTGCATACACAGTTCGACATCATGCATATACATTTCTACGTGCTGAGGCCCTAGGCCCAGCGGAGATACCGTCCTCCTGCAGCGGAGAGGTCCTTCATTTTGCGTAGGGCTCGTAGTGTGCGTCGGGCTCCAGCCCCCTCCTGCTCCAGCTGGCAGGACCCGAGCCTGCAGCAGCCCGGCCGGCTGCTGCCCACGCGCTTGCAGGTCGTAGTGGGAGCTCAGCACACGCCGGTACTAGGAAAGCAGCTGATTACAAAAAGAACCATATTTACAGAGCTACAGTCATAGCTTCAACGGGTTACGCTCGCAGAGATTCACCAAAGACAACCAGGAACAAAGAGCTGTGCGCCCCACAGATTCTGCCGGGAAAGACACAGGTACCAACGCGGGTTTCACAGCTTGGGTGGCACAACTAAGGTGAGAGATTCGTCGCTGACAGGGTCCTCCCTCCCCAGGCAGCAACGCTCAGGAGGTGGCTACGACACCAGGGACCAAGAGTGGGAAGGGGCACAGCACAGAGCGGGGACCTCGGCCACGAAGCCCCCCTCCCCGGCACGCCCGCCGCCCCACGGACGCGCTTTTCTCTTTCTGAAATGAGTCCCTGCACAAAAGAGCAGCAGCCCTCGTACCAGACACCAGCTCCCACCCCAGCCCGCGAAGTCACCGAGGGAAGTGAGAGCGGAGGACGCGTACGCTCGGCCGAGGCTCCTCCTCTGCCTTCTCCAGCGCCCGGGCAGGGAGCCCCTCGCCCAGAGCAGCGCCAGCGGCCGCTGGGCCGGGGCAGTGACCTGCACCACAGCGCAGGGGAATCAGGATCTAGCTCTACGGTGATGCATAGCGGGGCAACCTGCCAGCAAGAAGGGGTCTGACCTGTTTGTCGGGGAAGGGGAAGGGCTGTGCTCGCCCACAGCGATTCAATTACAACTGGATCCCACCTCCTAAGGACCGGAGCCCACTGGGAGTCAACAGCCCAGGCTTTTTGTCCCATCAGCCAACACGGGTTTCAGCTACTGACCAAAAAGGGACACCAGGAACGGTCACAGACATCTCGGAGGCTCTGGAGGGGCAGGAGCACAGAGACTCAACTATACAGGGTGCAAGAGTCCAGAGCCAGAAAGCAGTGCCCTGGGGAGAAGCTGAAGGCAGCTGTTGTGTTGTGCATGGGCTGCTCATCTGGCAGGTGGCTGGGAAAGGACCGGGTGAGCCAGCGTGACATTCAGGGAGTCATTGTGCTGCACCAGGGACGTGTGCTTGTAGTGCAAGACCAGGTCCTTGAGGGAGGCGTAGAGGTTGTAGGGCTCCGCGAAGCCGTAGCCAGACGCCGTCTTGTAGATGACGCAGTGCTTGGTGTCACCATCCACCCTGCCAGGGAGAGAAGGGAGCGCGGGTTAGCGGCGAGCGAGGAACCCCTGCTAGGAAGGCGGTGGCGGGGCACAAGCAGGAGCAGCCCAAAGCTACGTCTGGCCCTGGCACGAGGAGCTGAGGCAGACGGGAGACCTCGGGGAAGCCCGGCCTGCCAGCTGACGCCTCCGCCAGGCTCCAGCATCTGGCAGGAGAAGGGCAGAGCGACACGGGGGCGCAGCCGGTGCCAGCCCCATCCCGCCACGTCTCTCTCTGCCCGTCTGTGCTCCCCACGTGTCACACAGAGCGCAGAGTCGAGCCGGCAGCCGCACGGAGGTACTCACACCACGGAGCAGGCGTAGCACCCCTTCTGGCTGCTCTCGCGGATCAGGAAGGTGCCGTCCCGCTTGCCGCACAGCATCTCCTCGGCCTGCAGGCGGTTGATCTTCCCCACATACCACGTCCGCTCCTCGTGATGAGGCAGCTCCTCCTCGTCATCCATCATGGAGTACTGACTGCAATCGAGCACACGCAGGGTGTCAGGGCCCCTCGGTTCAGGCACGTGGCCCCCCAACATCTTCCCTCCCACTGGTAGCTGCCAGCACTCCTTCCAGCAGGGAATTCGGCCTCAGCTCCCAGACAGGGCGATGGGACTTGCCCGAGGCTGTGGAACAGCCCCCCCACACCCCCCGACACGCGAGCGGGGACACTCACTCCTCTGTCTCGTTCTTGATGCCCAGCCACTCGTTGATTTTCTTCTGCCGGGCACCCTTCTGCGTCAGCCACCTGGGGAAGGAGAGGCAGAGCTCAGGAGAGGCAGCGTGCCCGGGCCAGGCAGCGCTCACGCAGCCATCGCCAGAGGGCAGCAGCCTCCCCCTTTGAGAAGCCGCCATTCCCTGAAGCTGCGCGCTGTGGGGCTCCTCGCTGCTGCGCGCAGCAGCCCTGCAAGCCGGTCCAACAAGCCTCAAAGCCCTCGAGGAGCCAGCTGGATGGCTCCTGGGCCGGGCTGGAGGGGGAGCAGGGCCCCTGTGCCAGCCCTCCGCGGGGGCAGGAGCTACCTACACCAAGTACTGGTCCCGCAGTTTGCGCAGCTGCATGAGGTCTGGCTTGAGGCTGTTCATGCGCTTGTCGATCTCCCGGTTTTCCGAGGCCTGTTTCTTCAGGTCCTGCTCCAGCTTCATCTTGCTGTCATGAATCTCCGTGATGCGAGATTTGAGCTTCTCCGAGTTCATGAGGATCCTGGGAGGAGAAGAAAGGGGGGGAATTCGGCTGTGAGCCAAGGTGGGGGAGGCGGAGGAGGCAGCCTGCCAGCTCCCGGCCGCAGCAGGCGGTTGGAGCGACGAGGACTGCGCATGCCTCGGCTCTGCCCCGAGCCCCGATGATCCTCCCAGCCCCAGGAGTCCTTCCCCGGGCAGGGCAGGTCACCGCTGCCCCGAGTCCTCACCGCTGCACCTCCTTCTCATTGCCCTCCCGCCGGAAGCGCTCGATGTACTCCTTGCTGCACTTCTCCTGCGTCTGACACTGCTCCTCAAAGATCTTGATCGTCTCGTTGAAGGCCTCGATTGCCGTCCTCTTCATCTGCAGCTCCTGAATTGGAGAGAGGGGAGAGCTGAGGAAGTGGCGAGGATTTGGGCAGGTTTCTGCCCATCTGCAGCCCCTTCCCACCCCCCTCCTAATCCAGCACCGTCCTCGGTGCAGTCAAAATATCCCCCACTTCAAAGCCCGTTCTCTGAGGAGCCCCCTGAAACCCAGGAGCAGACAAATGGGGCAGTGGGTGCCCAAGCTCTGCTCTCTGTGCCCAGTGTGTGCCCCCTGGGACGCGTACCTGGGACGTGCGCGTGTACTCCTCGTACAGCAGGTCGTACTCCCAGCTCTTGTCCTGGTACTGCTGGTGATAGACTTTCAGCTGCTCTCCCACGGCTTCCACGCTGTCCTCTTTCACCACTTGGTCCTGCCATACACACAGCCTCAGTCAGGGCCCACTCCTGCCCTACAGCAGCCCCCCTGCAAGGCAACCGGCCCCAAAAACCCCACCAGCCCTGCGGGGTGCCCCACAGAGCAACGTCCCAGCACCGGGAAGAGGCGCTGCATCTACCAGAGGGCCAGGATGACGGATGCCCCTGGTTCGGGCTGTCCCTGCAGCACGGACCTCACCTGCTGGTACTTGGAGATGGGGTAGAGCAGCCGCGTGTCCAGCTTGGCGTTGTACTGGGCGAGCGACTCGTGCCGGTAATGTGTGATGAGCTCCACCACCGAGCCAAAAGTCAGGGGCTCCGAGAAGCCGTACTTCCCTTCCCGGTGAAAGATCTTGATCAGCTTGTTATTGCCCCCTTTCCTGCAGAGGGGAGGGGAGAGCGGAGGGTGGTTATCACCACCGCAGGGCCCTGCACCAGCCTGGACGTGTCCCTTGTGCCAGCCCGATGTCCCAGCCGCCACAAGCACGGGGACACGTGTCGAGATCCCGGCGTCCTACCTGAGCGTGAGCGTGTACTCGCCCTGGATCTTGCTGGAAGCATCCCGCACCAGGAAGGTACCGTCCGGCGTGTCCCGCAGCTTCTCGTTCACTTCCTCCCTGCGAGGGACAGGGACGATTGTCACGGCCTGCGAGGCGCGGCCAGAGCTGCCCTGAACCCGACAGAGCGGGCGCCCAGAAGCGGAGCTGCCGGCCACCCCCTTACCGGGAAATGTCACCCCAGTACCACTCGGCGTCCTGCAAGGGCACGCTGTTCCCGTTGGCCAGGCTGGCGGCGCTGGGCTTTGGCTTAGGTGGTTTTGGAGGCAACGCTGTAAGAGAAACAGGGTTGAGAAAGGGTTGAAGCGGGGCTGGCCCAAGTCCCAGCTCCCCACCCTCGCTAAGGGCAAGCCCTTGGAGCTCCAAGTCCCCCTCTCCCCGCGGTGACTGTCCTGGGAAGCCCCACTCGGCTGCTGCGCTGCCAGGAGCTGCTCCAGGCACATCTACAGCAGCAGATCAGCACCTCGAGGCTGCATCCGAGCACAGCTGGGCTACAGACATGCCCTCGGCAATCTGCTCGTGGAGGCAGAATCCACGCCCACGGAGCACAAACGCCAGCGCCTCGGGCCCCAAGGGGGCGTTTCAGCTCCTGGGGACGGTACCTGGAGGCAACTGTTCCGGCTCCAACTCCTTCAGCTGCAGAAGCATCTCCAGAAAAAGCACGGAGAAGTCAGGGCTCAGCTCTGGGCTGCGGGGAGAGAGGAACCAGTGAGATCAGCAGTCGTTGGGGAGAATTTGGCACCGCCCTGTGCCCCCCGGGCAATGGGTCAGCGGGGTTAGCTGCTCATCCCCGCACAGCCCAGCTGCCGGAGCGCAGGCTGACACAGAAGCAAGGGCTCTGCCCTGGCCTCGAGCCCCAGCTCTGCGTGCTGCCAGCAGTTTAATCCCACGTGCAGCAAGGCCGGGGCTGCGGGCAGACACGCCCTTACAGCCTGGGCTCCTCGTCCTGGCAGGCAAAGCGGCCGGCACAGGGTACACGGCAGGGACCCGAGAGCCTCACGTACCTGGCGCCAGGCAGCCGGAGGAGAAGGGGGCCGAAGATCTCTCCCAGGGCCCGAGGGTGGAGGTTGTTGCTCTCGGCCTGCTGTGATACCTTCCCCAGATGCCGGAGCAGGAACTGCAGGGTGAGCGTGTTCTGGAGCGGGACCGCAGGCGACTCCAGGGCCAGCAGCAGCTGTTTCCGGCAATTCTCCGGCTGGGGGACCTCTGGGGAGAGAAGCAAGACACGATGGAAGGGCTGGGACAGCCGGCACCGCGTTCCACGCGCTGGCAGCCGCGGTGTGGGAGCGCTGTCAGCAGCGGAGGCCGTGTGACGGACCCCACAGGGACAGGACCTGTTTTAACAACCCAAACGCATCCACCCCACCCACCTCCCCGCTCCCAAGCGTGGCCGGGGAGGCCCTTACCCTGCAGGACGCGAAGGATGTCGCCGTGCACCGACACGGGCACCACGGGGGAGGGCAGGTCCTGCAGGTAGCCGCGCAGCGCCTCGCCCAGGGAGTGCACGTCGAAGGGCTCCAGGTCGCCCAGGCTCCAGTCTGCCAGGGCAGAGATTTCCCATGGGTGGTGGGCGCAGACCCCGGGCGCCCAGGCAGCAGCCCCGGCGCTGCCAGCACCTCGCACCCATCCCGCACCACAGCGGGAGCACAGCAAGTGGCGGGGGCTCGTGCAGGGTCAGCACGGTGAAGCCAGGCACCTGGTTCAGACCACAAAGCAGCCACAAAACCCCAGGCGCAGCTGGGCTTCGGGGCTCAGCACAAACAGCCCTGCTCTGAACTCGCTGCAACCTCTGCTCCTGCGGGAGACGCAACCCACGCTCGCCGCAGTCCCCCCGGCCAGCCAGCGGTCCTGGGACGCGGCACACGGGACCCGCGGGGGAGCGCGGAGCTCTCGGAGCCAAGCAGCCCACGCGACCAAGACCTCCTTGACGTGCCCATCTCCCCACAACACGCTGGCTCAGGCTCCCCCAGGAGGGGGTCGAGGTAATTTTGGGTGCCCGCACCTTTCGCGGGTCAGAGCTTTGTTCCTTGCTGCTGTTAAGAGACGTGCGTGGAGAGGGAGAGAGACAACCGGCCACATACTGGGAAAACGTGGGGAAAACGTCTCCCTTTGACCCGTGCTGCCCCACGAACGCAAGGCTCAGGCTACCAGGACAGCACACGACGCCTGCGGCCGGAGCTGACAGCACCGCTCAGCTTGGGTCCGTGAGGAGCGCCTGCGGAAGCGAACAAGCCAGCGTGGTGCTGGAAGAGGCCCAGGCGAGAGGCAGACAGCTCCCAAGGCTCCCCGGCGGAGCCATCAGCCGCAGGCACAGCAGAGCCACGGCTCCAGCCACCAAGCTGAGCTCCGAGGTCCTCCCCTGCTCGTCAGCGGCGTGACAGGGCCAGGGAAGCCTCCAGCAGCCTGTCGCCAGAGCACCCCGAGAGCAGGGTGCCCCGAAGAGACGGCAGGAGACGTGTGGGGGGATTCGCTGGGCTGCGAGCCTCCCCGCTGGCGCTGCGTCCCTTCGCCCCGGCAGGAATCCCCCCGTCCCGTCCCGTCCCCAGCACGCAAAGAGGGGGCCGGGGCAGGACAGGGCAGGCCCGGCCCCGCAGGCAGCGTGCCGGCAGTCAGGAACTGCCGGGGACAGGCGAGCCCGGCCTGGATTGCATTAGTGCTGGCGCTGTCACATCCCCTAATCTCCTCCATCTGAGCCCATTCGCCTCCTCGCCGCGAAGAGCTGGTTCTTACCGGTTCTCAGAGCTTGCCTCAGTTCGGAGCCAGATGTCCTGTACAACATCTCGCTGTCTAACCCTGCGGAAGCGAGGACGCTGCTGTTAGCTGCGAGCCCTGCAGCTCGCACGCGCCGTTTCGGAGCCAGCCCGGTGCCAGCCCGGCCGGACGAGAGCCGCAGCGCGGATAACGAGGCCGGGACGGCGGCCAGGGCAGCCGGCTCCCACGGCGTGCCCGCAGACGCTGCCACAGCCCCCCCTTGGCCCCCGGGACACCCCGCTGCAGCTCCGGGCCCTGGCTCAGTGCCCTCACGGCACGGGTTTGGGGCGGGGGGGGGGGACTCCTCTCTGCAGCGCCCAAGAGAGCCTGCCCAGCACCCAGCCAGGCTGCGTGGGCGTCCCGCTGCGGACCCAGCACCACAGCCCGAGCTCCCTGGAGCAGGACGGCACGGCGGGGTCAAATTCTGGACCCTGGGGACCAGAATTTGAGGCCGGGGAGGAGCAGGAGGCCCCCCCCCCGTCCTGCAGGCAGCTGCGTCCCGCATGTCCCACTGAGCTCGGTCCAACGCCAGCAGCTTTTCACAACAGCTGCCTTCCCCCCGTCCCCGCCGCGGGTTTCGGGCCCGTACCTTTCTTCTCGATAGCTTCCACCAGCTTCACCAGCAGCGGCGGCGCGATCTCCGGGGGACTGAACTGCTCCTGCAGGTCGGGGAGAGGAGACCCTGGGGAGGAGGGAGAGAGAGAGGAGGCGTCAGGCCCAGCTCGGCCCGCAGCAGATGGTTTGCAGCAGATCCAGGGCTAGAGACAACCGACGCTACTCCCAGCAGCGGCACCCCCGAGCGGGGAAAGCCTGGCCCCTGCTGCCAGCCCACAGCCCCACCAACACCGCACGGAGCCTGCGAGCTGGCCCCAAACCCGCACAGCACTTGTAGAGCCCAGCCCTGCTCGGAGCCCCACAGAGCGCAGCGGGGTGTGCGCACGGCGAGGGCTCCCTGCTGCTTTCTGCAGAGCTCGGTTTACCTCCCCGAGCGCCCCGGGGGGCCAAGGACACCCGGGGCAGGCACCGCAGGGGTTACTCGGGCTCTGCAGCTCCGGCCAGGCTCAGCCTCTGCCCGGGACAGGACGCGGCACGGGGCTGGCAGAGCAGCGCGGCCGGGGAGCTCGCTCGCGGCGGTGAGCTGTGATTAATGCAGCGATTCAGACAGAGCGCTGCGTCAGCAAATTCCTGCCCTTGATTGCTCGCTGAACATAGAAACCAGCCCTCTCGCTGCCTCCCCCTTCCCCGCTAGCCCACGGCCTCCTCCGTGCAAGCTGTTACAGGGCGCGGGCAGCCCACGGCACGGGACCCGGCTGCCCCGTGGCGGGGGAGCTGCGGGCAGGCGGCGATTCCCGAGTGCCCGAGCGCCACCGGGCCTCGCCACCGCAGCTGAGCGCTCCCAAACCCTCCCCACGGGTACCCAGGGCACGGCCCCGCGCGGAGCAGCGGCGTTTCGGCGCCGCCTCGGGTCTGCGATGGGGTCGGGGCAGCGTGGGAAGGGCTGCGGCACGCCGCCCGGCAGGGCTGCCTCCTGCTGCTGCTGCTGCGCCCGAGGCGCCTCTCGGCGAGCTGGAGCCGGAGCTGGGAGGGCTGCAGCTTGATCACGGGGCCGGGCGGAGGAGCTGCCAACGCGGGGAGCCTACGTGCCGCGGCGCGGTGGCTTCGGGGCCGGCTCGGCAGGGCCCCGGGCACCCTTCCCTGCGCTCAGGGTGACGCACGCCGGGGCAGGAGCGCGCACGCCCGGCCGCGAGGCCGCCGGCGGGAGCAAGAGCAGCGCCGGGCTCGGCCCCGCTCCGTGCTGAGCACCAGGCAGGGCAGGAGGCTCCCCCACGGCACCGGGGGAAGTCGGCGGTCCGTGGGGACCCCCAGCACGGCCCGCCCTGCCGAGGCAGAGCCAGAAGGCTGCTCCCTGTTGTGAAACGCGGCCCCGGTGTCACGGCCGCGACCCCAACTTGCCCAGCGGCAAGCTGCAGGTCGGTGCCTGGCTGAGCCTCCTGCCCCCACGGCCTCGCCGGGAGCCACCGCCTCGACGTGGGGGGGTGGGGGACAAAACAGCTGGGGGCAGCGCTTCCAGGCGGCGACTGCGGAGAAAGGAGCAGCTCGGCAAGGACCCAAGCTGCTGCCGGATGATCCCGCACCACAGCGGGGCCGTGCAAGGAGTCACCCCGTCTCCGGGGCAGGATGGTGCCCTGCACGGTGCTGGTTGGGGCTGAGCCACGCAGGGCTGGCAGCTCCGGGCCTGACCCTCAGGAAGGGAGAAGGAAGAGAAGCAAAAGCTGCGCTCCCCACGTGGCCCGGCCGGGAACGCGCCGCTTCAGCAGGCAGCAGCCCGCGTTTTCACCGGGCCCGCGCCGCGGCCGGCGGCGGGTCCTGAGCCCGCCGTGCTCCGGGCAGGGCCGAGGGAACAAGGGCACTCACAGAGCTGCCGGGGCGGCTGCGGAAATATTTCCGAGCCGCATTTTCCGCTCGTGCTCTCTGCAGAAGGCGAACACAAACACCAGCGGCTCCGAAACGGAGCCTCGCAAAGCGCCGGGCCTCGCTGCTCTTCCTCGCGGCCGTGCACCGTGCGTGGCGGTGGGGGGTGAGGGATCACCGGCGGCCAGGACAGCCCCAGGAAGGAGCAGGGCAGGAATTCAGGCGGCTGCGAGCTGAGCGGGGGCAGCCAGGAGCCGTCTGTGCGCCTCCCAGGCAGGCCTCGCCCCAGCGGGGCAGGCAGACCGCGAAGAACTAACACGGCCTTGGCTCCCACACAACTTCTCGGTTGCAAAAAAAAAATAAAAATAATAATAAATTAAATAAATAAAACGCGTCTGCCCACCAGCACGGTGTTGTGCTGCGCGTAAAATGGCCTCGGGTGTTCGAATCGCAGCCCCGGGGGTCCCAGGTGGCTGTGGGGGTGTTCCCACAGAGGGGGGGGACACAGCTGGCACCCCGCGGTGCACCCCGGTACCTGATCCTCACGCGGCTCCGGCCCGGGGCAGGACGCAGCCCGGACGGCTTCTTGGTTTCTTTTCCAACCGCCTCTTTTCCACGTGTCAGGAGCTCTGGCACGGATCCTCCTCCACACCGCAGGGCTCTCCGGCCCCGGCCCTGCCCGGGGCAGCGGCCGTGACCACCCGGACGCGCCTCGGCCAAGCCCCGCTCGAGGAGGCCGAGGGAGCCCCACGGAGGCACAAATCCAGCCCCCGAGGGAGCGCAGGGCTGGGCGCAGCCAGGGCCGACACGGCCACCGCAGAGCGAGCCCCGGGCTGCCGAGAGGAGCCGAGCCTTGGGCGGGCAGCGTGGGAGCGGGGTGACTCAGGTCAGCAGCCCCCGCTGCGCTCCCAACCCTGTGGAGACGTCCCCAACCCCGACGGGTGCGGGAGCAGGGGCACAGGAGCGAGACACCCAGCCCCAGCACCCCGCCCGGCGCTCCCTTCTACCCCTCAGGACCCCCGAGAGGTTTCATCCAGAGCCTGATGGGACAGAAATAAAAGAAAGAGGCAAAAAAAAAAAAAAAAAAAAAAAAGGCCTGGGATGCAGCTCTCCAGGCAGCGCCGGGGCCGGCACCTCGCCTGCCAGAGCCGTGCCAAGCCCGGCTGCGCCCCGCTGCTGCCCCAGGTGCGCGGTGCCCGTGCCCTGCCCAGCCCCGGCCCCGCCGACGGGGAGCGGTGCCAGGCAGGCGAGCAATTAGCCGCAGTTCTGGGAAGTCCTCTTCTCGCCCCTGACTTTTCTCCTCTTGCCCAGAGAGGAGGAATTGTGCGTCTCGGCGGGGCCGGGCGGCGCTTGGCAGGGAGCGACGCCCCGGGCGCCGCCGAGGCAGAGGCGGGCGGGAGAGGTCAGGGCTTTTTCCTCGAGGGAGGGAGCGGGGCAAAACCTCGGCGGGGCAGGGAGAGGGGCCCCGGGGATCCATCCGGCTGGTCGTGGGCCGGAGAAGGAGCTCGGAGAGCTTACAGTGGGACGAGGCTCGCCCCGAGAAGCTCCGCTAAGGAGATCGGTGCGCGGGAGGAGCAAAGAGCTTGCCTTTTGGTCAGGGCTGAGCGTGAGCGCACAAAACGCGAGCGGCTCAGCTCCCAGGCAGCAGGGGAGGCGCGCGGCAGGGCTCACCTTGCTCCGGAGCCTCCTGCAGCCGGCAGCCGCCGGCCCCCGGTGTCGCGGGCAGGGGTCTCTGCACTCGGGGCCGGTGCGAAGGGACGGAGATCTTCACGGGCCCCACGTACTCCACGTAGGTGCCGGGGAAGTCGCCCTTCTGCTTGGTCCGCTCGTTGACGCCCAGGATCCACCCGATCTGGTTGGGGTTCTGCTCGTCCCCGTCCTTGAAGCCCAAGGCTTGCAGGGCCCCCTTGCTGACCACCAGGATGTCGCCGGGCACCAGGTCAATGTCCTCCTCGCGCTCCTTGCGGTAGGGGTAGAGCGCGCGGTACTGGAAGCCGTCGGTGCTGCCCATCCTCTCGGCCACGGGGAGAGCGGCTCCGAGCGGCGAGGCGGCGCGCTTTGGGGCGGAGAGGAGAGCCCTCAGGGGCAGCTCTCCCCCATCGGCACTCCCGAGGTCCCTGCGCGAAGCGGCGCCTCAGGAGCCCGGTCCCGGCGTGCTTAGGTGCAGCCCCTTTTCCTCAGCTTGAAGCCGCGATTCAGCCAAACGATGGAGCAGAGGGAGAAGGAGACGAACATAATCCAGCGCTCGCGAGCGGGCATGCGGCGGAGAAACAGAGCCGGGTCCGGTTCACCAGAAGAGAGGCGGCTTTCCTGGAGGCTGCAGGGCAAGAGCTTCGAGCCGCGAGCCGCGCGCCATGCTGCTTCTCCCTCCCCAGCGCCTGCGGAGAGAAAAAGGCGGCGTGTCACCGCCCGGCCGGGCGCCCCGCCCCCCCCCCCCCCCCCCCCCCAGGACGCCCGCACTCGGAGCGGGGGGCTCGTCCCGGCGAGGCAGGGCTCGCTCCTCGCCCAGCCAGGCTCCTGCCGAGCCCCGCATCCAGGCGCTCCTTGCCAGGGCATGCTAAGGGCGAATTTGCACTCCGAAAAAGCGAGAGAGGAGCCAGCTCGCAGGAACGCTCGGCAGAGGGGACACCTCCTCCCCGCCCGCCACCGGCTCCGCATCCTAAAGAGGCTGGCTTCTGCTTCTCGGGCTTGCTCTCCTCGCAGCGCTTCGGCGAACAAGAACGCAAGGGGAGGCACAAAACGGCCTTTGTGCGGCAGCTTGCGCACAGAGAAAAGGGCGACCCCGCAGCCACCAGCTGGAGGCCCTGAACAGGAGCAAAACAAACAGGATTTAACCTTTTCTTGAGGAATTGACCGAATTTCACAGTTCACCTTCACATCGCCCCACGGATTCCCCCCCCCCCCCACGAGTCGCTCTCCGAAGGTGACTGCCCACAGCCGGGGGTTAACCGGGCCCGCAGCCGAGGGCCCTCGGGACGCGCCTGCCGTTCCCACGGAGCAGCACTTCAAAGCTCTGCCCTGAGCAAAGCCACGTTTTGAACTTCTGAAAAGCACCAAGAGCATCAAGCGCAGGCAACGCAGGGTTTCTTCAGAGATGGAAGCGAGGCGGGGGGGGGGGGGGTTAAAAAAACATATCTTTAGAAGCCTTCGAGTCTGCTTAGAGCTGCAAACTGCCTCTGAGCTATTTAAATAGAGAGAAATTGAAGGATAGGACGCCTGCCCAGCCCAGAAAGCCACCAAAAAGAACAAACCCGGGTTGTAACACGTTGTCGGAGGGCCGCGTGAGCCGGGGCATTCCCACCAGCCGGGCACGGCCCCTTTCCCATCCCCTCCCTGCCCTTTCCAGCTCCCTCGGGCTGAGCTGGGCAAAGCCCCAGCGCCGAGGAAGGGGCCTCGAAGGCAACGGGGCGGCCGCAGCCCGCGGGGGCAGCTGGAAAGCTCCCAGTGCTCCCAGTGCCACCGGGACCTGCCGAAACGCTGCAGGTCCCGCTCACGGCTCGAGCTGCTTTGGCCCAGAAACCCAAACCTCAGCCGCAGAAGTCCCCGAGCTCCCCCGAGGCTGCAGCAGCCCCCGCAGGAGGGGGCGAGGAGGCGCCCCGCGAGGCTCGCTCCCCCGACAGTGGGAGGCACAACGAGGCCGTGGCACACGAAACCCGCGCAGGAGCCAGAGCCTGCGCTGCCTGCCGGAGCTCGGGCAAGCGGCCCAGCCGGGCCGACTTCCCCGTGAATGAGCAGAGAGCCCCCGGGGGGGGCGGTCGGAAGCTCGCAGGGAGGCTCCGGCTGGTGGGGAACAGGACGGAGCCCGATCCAGGTGGCTGCAGAGCTGCTCCCCGGCTCCCCGGGCAGCGCGGGGCCGCGCGGCTCCGAGGGACCCTCGGGACACGGGGCGAAGCAGCGCACCCCGGCGCCGCAGGAGCCCGCGTTTCCCAAACCCAGCCCCGGCCAGGAAAATATTACTTCACAACCCGGAGCACGGAGATTTATTTACGGCCACGCTCCGATGCCCGCCCCTCGCCCCTCTGAGCTCTGCCTACCGGGGTCCGACGCAGAGGAATCGGCCGAGCTGTCCTGGGGAGGACCAGAGCCCAAAACGTGCCCCGAGGCGGCGGGGCCGGCACCTCGCCGGGGGATTGCGGCACCGAGGCGAACTCGTTCCGTGGCTCTGGACAGCAGAGCGTGGCCCCGGAGCTCCGAGGCTCCCCGAGGCTCCCCGAGGAGCAGGTCCCGCAGCTTCTGGCTCCCTCCAGCCCGGCGCCGGCTCTTGCACAAGGCGAGGAGGTGCTCGGAGACCTGGCTCTGGGCTGCCCTGCTCCCCACGCCCCAGCACCCAAAAACCGGGGGATTCACCCAGCGCCGGGCCCACCTGCCTTCCCGTGCTGGGACCGGTGACGGAGGGCGAGGAGCAGCCGGCTGCAAACCCTCACCACCTCCCCGGGGGAATCGCCCTCTCCCGGCAAAGCCCCCGCGGGACGGCGACGGCGGGGAGCAGGCGGCCGAGTCGAGGTGTTTTCGGGGAGGGGGAAGGGACCGTGCGTTTCCCCAAGCCCTCAAACAGAAGTTTGGAGGGAAGGTCGAGCCTGGGAAGGAGGCGGGAGGTGCTGGCAGCGCGGGACACGCACGAGCCTGCCCGCTGCAAGCGCACCTCCGGAGCGGGGCTCTGCGTGCGCCGGGCCGCCAGCAGCTCGCCAGCAAGATTTCGCCTGGGCCCGGCTCCAGGCTCGCTCAGCTCCCGGGGAGGAAACCTCGCGTGTCTGTGCTGGCGAGCACTCGGTGGGCTCCTCCGAACCTCCCCCCCCCCGCAATCCGACATCTAAATACCTTCGGTAAATCTATCGCACAATCGCGCGATTCATGAAGCGCTGTCAATACTCCCTTTGTTCGACGCATCAGTTCCACACAAAAAACACATTACGAGTCTTTTTGTGGGTGCCCGGCGCATAAATAAAAGCATCTCAACGCTTAAAATGTGGTCCCCGGGCTTCTCAACCAAGCTCCAAGCGCAGTTCAAAGTGCAGCTCGACTTGAAGTGAGCCTAAGCGTTGCTTTCCCTCCGGCGAGGAGAAAGAATGCATAAAAATATTTTTTTTTAAAAAAAAGAATGTTTATGACAGCCTACACGGCTCAAACGCTTCCAAGTTACATCAGATCCTTGGGGGGGGGGAACCCAGCACCAAATCAAGCCCTGAGCCGCGAAGCACCGCGTCTTAGGGGGTCGCAAAGAAGGAGCAGAAACCTTTCTTTGCAAGAAAGGAGGACGATGCAACCAGGGGGAGAAATAAAAACGGCTCAGGGTTGGGATTCGTGCCTCCAGGCTGCCCAGCGCTTCCCTCCGAGCAGCGAGCGCTGTCCTGAGCCGGGGCTGCCTCTGCCCCAAGCCTCACAGCAGGGACGAGGGGCAGCCGAGGCCGTTTCCAGCTCTTTTCTCACCAAAACCTGCTTCCGATGTGGCCGGCAGCAGAGCCCCGGGAGCAGCAGCTCCCTGGGGACGCGGCGCGCTTACTGCTCCGCCTTACGTGACCGCTGCCTACCTCATGCTTTGGGAAGTTTTTGAGAAATTGCTCAGGTTTCTCCTCACCCGGGGCCTTCTTGCTCCCGCTGAAGCTCGTCCTGTCTCACCCGCCTCAGGAACTTTCTCCTCCTCACCGCAGGAGCCTCGTGCTCGGCTGGAGGCTTTCGCTCTCCGGCACCGAGCGGAGAAGGGCGACGTGCCTCGCGCCAGGTCCCTTTGCTCCAGGCTCCCTTGACACCAGTCCCCAGGCACAAAGAACACGCTATTGCCATTTTAGGAACAGTCCCGGAGCAGGGTTTAGGTTTTTTTTTGTTCCTTCCCAACTCCCCCCCCCCCCCCAGAAGTTAAGCCAGTAGCTGCACTTTTGTTACTTCCCTCAAAAATTACAGTTCTAGCAAAGCGCACGAAAAAAGCACATCCGCTTCTGCGGGCCCATCTGCTTAAAATCACGCTCCCGGCGGGATCTGGGATTTGTGCGACAATTTGTCAGGGGCCATCCTAACACAGCCATCGCACGAAGCGACCCACAAGGTGGGAAGTGACCGTGGCAGCAGGCCGGCGTTATTAGGGTACGGGCTGGCACGAAACCCCCGCAGCCCCAGAAACGCGCCGTTCCCTTCCTCTGCTTGCTCTTCGTCTCCCCTTACCCCGTCGCTTCAGCGCCAAGCCGCGGCTCCAGATATTCTCGGAGGAATTAAAAGAGCCCCCGATATTATAAATACTCTTTTTTTTTTTTTTTCTTTTTATTGTAAACACACCGAAGCGCCGGCACTCTGCCGCTGCTCCGAGCTGGCTCCGCTCCCCGCTGCATTCCAGCTGAGCTGCGGTTTCTCTCCCAGCCCAGAGCTTTTGTCCGGCGAGAACCAGCGACGGGGCAGAAAGGGTTTTCCCGTGTTCCCAACCCCTTTTCCTAAGGGGTAAAAAGAAAACAAAAAAAAAAAAAAAAAGGAGGGTCTGGGGGCAGCAGTCGCCCCCAGGAGGAGCGAGGCGTCGCCGAGCGCCAGCAGCGAGCCGCAGGGGCAGATGGAAGCAGGATTTGCGCGCGTCAGAGCTCAGAGTCACCAAAGAAACCAAACCATCCCTTGGACTTTCCCACATAATGGAAGAGGCAGGGACCGGAGCAGAGGCCAAGCCAGCCTCAGGGACACCCCGGCCCTTCGCATGCGAGGGAAGGGCGGGCGGAATGGCCAGGAAAGCGACGATTTAGGCTATATTTACTCAGCTGTCTCCATTCTCTCGCTCTCACACAGAAAGTCACAGGGCCAGTCCCCCAGCGGCCCCGAGAGCTGCTCGGGCAATAAAAGCCGTGCGTTAATGGCAGGCGAGGCAGCCATTCCCCTGCCGCACCGGGCACGGGTGCTGCACGGCGCTGCTGGTGCCGCTCCAGCTCCCGCACCGCTCACTTCAGGCAGGATTCCCCCCCCCCCCCCCCCCAAGGCTTTTATTCCCCATTCCCCTCCGTTTCGCAAGTACGCGGCCACGGGAAACTTCCCCTTCGGGGGGCCGAGGAGCGTCCCCAGGAGATGGAGGAACGCAGGGCACGGACCCCGCTGCAAGGAGCCGCGTCGGCCCCATCCCAGGAACCAGGATTTGGGGGCGAGCTGTCAGCGACCCCCCCCCAGAGGACCGCTGCCCCCCCCCCCCCACCCCAGGACACCGAGCCCCAGCCTGGGGAAGCTCAGCGGTGCCCAGCACCACGGAGCTGAGCAGTGGCCACGTCCCTCAGCCAGGCTGCCCAGGAGCCCCGGCAGCGGGGGCTGCACCCGGAGGGGTCCCTGCGAGGGGACCCGGGGGGGGGGGGGGGGTGGCCTGCAGGCTGAGGGGGGCAGCGACAGCCCCGGCACCGCCGAGGGACACGGAGGGGACGGGAACGCCTCAGCACGGCCCCAGGAGGGGAGGGGGGACAGGGCCTGGGCCCGATGAGGCGCCGTGCCCCCCCTCAGGGCCCCCACAGGGCTTGCTGCCCCCCCCCTTCGGGCCCCCTTAAGACCCGTTTCCCCCCCCCCCCCCCCCCCCAGGGCCTGCTGCTCGCTGCTCCTCCTCAGGACCCCCCTAGGGTCCGCTGTGCTCCCCTCAGGACCCGCTGCTCCCCTTCAGGGCCCCCTGAGGACCCCCCTCAAGACCCTCTGAAGGTCCCCTGAGGACCCCCTCAGGCGCTGCCCCCCCCCTCAGGGCCCCCTTAGGGCCTGCTGCCCCCCCCCAGAATCCCCTCAAGACCCCCTCAGGACCCTCTGAGGCCCCCCTCAGGCGCTGCCCCCTTCCAGGACCCCTTCAAGACCCCCTCAGGGCCCCCCTGAGAGGCCCCCCTGCCCCCCCCCCCCAGAGCCCCCCCAGGCCCCCCCCCAGGCCCCGTTGCCCCCCCTCAGGACCCGCTGCTCCCCCTCAGGCCCCCCCCCAGGCGCTTCCCCCCCCCGCCCGCCGTCCCCTCGGCCCGGCCCCGTGCCCACCTCTCCGCCGCCCCCCCGGGCCGCCGCCGCCGCTCGCCTCCAGCCCGCTGCTGCCTCCCGGCCCCGCGGCCGCCTCCAAAGGGCCCGAGCGGCGCCGGAACGGCCCGAGCCCGCCCCGGAAAGGGCCGACAGGAGCCGGACGGGGCCGAACCGCCCCGAAGGGCTCCGAAGGGTTCCGAAGGGCTCCGAAGGGTTCCGAAGAAGGCCCCCGTGGCCACGCCCCTTCCCCGCCGCCGGGGCCACGCCCCTCGGCCGAGCCGCTCCGGAAAGAGCCGAGCGGTGGTTGGGGGGGGGGGAGAGGGGGGAGGGAGGGGGAGTGGGGAGCGGGGGCGCCCCCTGGTGGCGGGAGGGGGAACTGGCGCGGCGCGGGGCTGCACCGGGGCTGCACCGGGCATGGAGCAGTGCACCGGGCATTGCACCGGGCATTGCACGGGGACTGCAACGGGCATTGAGCATTGCACCAGGCATTGCACCGGGCATTGCACGGGGACTGCACCGGGCATTGAGCATTGCACCGGGCATTGCACCGGGCATTGAGCATTGCACCGGGCATTGCACCGGGCATTGCACGGGGACTGTAACGGGCATTGAGCATTGCACCAGGCACTGCTCGGGGACTGCAATGGGCCCTGCAATGGGGACTGCAATGGGGACTGCACAGGCACCGCACTAGGCATTGAGCATTGCACCAGGCACTGCTCGGGGACTGCAATGGGCCCTGCACTGGGCACTGAGCATTGCAATTGCACCAGGCACTGCACCAGATACTGCATGGGCACTGCAGTGGGCATCGCACCACGCACTGCAAAAGGAACTGCAAGGGGCACTGCACAGGCACTGAGCTTTGCACCAGGCGCTGCAATGGGAACTGCACAGGCACTGCAATGGGCATTGAGCATTGCACCAGGCACTGCACAGGGTCTGCATGGGGACTGTAATGGGCACTGCACAGGCACTGCACAGGCACTGCGCATTGCACCAGGCACTGCACAGGGTCTGCACCAGGCACTGCAATGGGGACTGCACAGGCACTGCAATAGGCATTGAGCACTGTACCAGGCACTGCAATGGGCACGGGGCATTGCAAAGCGAACTGCACTGGGAACTGGGCATTGCACTGGGCGCTGAATGGACACTGCAATGGGTACCGGGCACTGCACCGGCACTGCACTGAGCACTGCATCAGGCACTCAGCATTGCACCAGGCACCACACAAGGAGCCCATCCAGAACCCACCCCCTGCCCTCATCCAGCCTCTTCCAGCCCCAGCCGCTCCGTTTCAGAAGACCCCACGCCGCAGCACATCCCAAGGAACAATTTTAATACAACATAAAACTTCCCGAAGGTAACAACAAGACCGGTGCTCGGCACAGCCCAGGAAGACAAGGTCCCATCCGCTTTCACGACATCTTCCATAAAAAAAAACCCCTTTGCACGCCGCAAAAGATGCGTCGTAAGAAAAAAGGGAGACAGAGGGGAGGAAACGCCGAGCCTTGTCGAAAGAGCCTTGCACGAACCGCACGCACACGAAATAATCCAGTGAAATACGGAGCCAACGCTTCAGGGTGGGAGGTGGCACCGAGGAGCCGGAGCGCGGCAGCGTGGCCCTGTGCATGCAGCAGCAAAGGTTATAGAGCATAGAAAACATTAGAAACAGGCGGGGAAAGCGCTGGGCTGGCCCTTGGTCCGTCGGGAATAGAGCTGCGGGAGAAGAAATTTAGAAATTACAGGTAGAGCAGAGCTCACTTGGGTTGCTGTTTTTTGGGAAGAATTGAAATGCTGTGGGTTTTTTTGGGGGAAAAATGGAAATATTGGCTTTTCATGAAATGCACCAACCATACCCCATGAATGCCCAAAGGTGCATCACGGCAGAATAGGGAAAACTAAAAAAAACACTAAACCTAAAAACCCTGTTATTTGCATCAAATTGCTGAACCCCAAGCAATGGTCGGGCCAGGTTTATCCTCCCCAGCCCCGCTCCTCTCGAGAAAGACGATGGAGCGGGTTGGCAGAGCGGTTTGGGGCTTTCTCGGAAGGAATCATAATAAAAAACTGAAAACCTCTCCATCCGCAACGTGTTTATAAAACGAACCCCGTGGCCCTTGGCACGGCACCCACTCGGGTTTTGGGGGATTTGGGGGATTTTCCTGTGGGAACAGGGGGGCACCAGGGGGGCTCATGGAGATGGAGGCGATCCTGAATGCACGTCTGCAGAGGGGAGCCCTCGGCTTCATTGCTACTTGGAAAACTTGCCTTGTGACTGCATTTTGGGGGCTTTTCCAGCTGAAAGTGAACAAACGGGGAAAAGCTGGTGGTTCTTTTGGTTAGAAAACATCGCGTCATCGGGCCGGGGGCCGGGAAACACACGGAAAAGGCTGGGACAGCTTGGACCCTGCAACGCCTCTGTTTAGCTTATAAAAGTAATAAATTAGTTCCGAGTATTTGCATCGAGTCCTTTCTATTCACAAAGTTTCGGGCCCTGATGGGGAAACGCCACCGCCACGCCGAGAGCCCCCGCGACAGAAATCCGGGCGTCTCTGCAGTTAGTACAAAAGGCAAAGCTCTGGATCGTGACACGGTCTGGCGATAAAAACGTTTTCATCCCATGGCGCAGCGGCACGGGACGTGCCCCAGATTGGGGAGGTTTTAGGGGATGCCCCGTGCCGATAGCCCCGAGGGGGCCCCGTCCCCACAGGTCCGGTGATGCCGGTGGCCGTCCCGCCGCGGCAAGGCGATGCCAGCGGTGCTGTCGGTGCTGAAGAGGCGGAGGGGGTAGGAGGCCTGGCATTCCCAGCCAGCCACCCCCTGCTCCTGCTCGTCGCTCTCAGAGCCCTGCACCGCGATCTGCGGCACCCGGCCGGGTTTGGGCTCGGCGGGCCCCGTGCCTGCGCCCTGCCCGGCGTCGTTCTTGGCCCCGTCCTCGCCTCCCGGCTCGTCGAAGCTCACTTCTTGCACGGCTTCTTGCTTCTTGAAGGAGTCGCGGCGCTCGGAGAGGTTCAGGCGCCTCATCACCACCATCTCCTGCTCCGCCGGCCGTGAAACTGCTCCGTAGCCGTGCTCCCCGGGGTACAGCGGGACGGGCGCTTCGCCCTCCCCAAAAACTTCCCCGGCCCCGTCCCGTAGAGGCATCTCCAGCCCCAGCTTGCGGCTGCCCACGGTCTTCTTCTCGGCCAGGTAGGTTGCCATCTTCTCCGCCGACTGCACGCGCTTGAGCAGGGGGGAGCGGGGGCACTCGGCGCTGCGCGGCCGCGACCCTTGCCGCACGATGGTGGGGGGGGACAGAGTCTTGCCTTGGAAGGGGTGGGAGGGTTTGGGGTGAGCAGGCAGCGGGGACGGGGACCTCTGCGGGGACGTCGGCCGCTGGGCGCAGGCAGGGGTGCAGGCGAGGGGCGAGGGCGGGATGCTGCTGGTGGACTTGCGGCGTCCCACCTTGTAGCGCTGCCCGCTCAGCTTGGGAGCCAGCCCGTGCAGGGTGCTGGGGCGCACGTGGCCGGCGGGTGACGTTGGGGTGCTGGAGGAGGGAGAGGTGCTCTGCGGGGACACAGCATCTGCCGCGGGGAGAGAGGGAGAGAAGTCACCATCCACCAGGGATGCCATCGTCCCCCCCAGGGGAAAAAGAGGATCCCGACCCCATGCGGGCAGCGGCCCCGGTACCTGGGGGCAGGTCCGGAGCAGGGCTGCGGCTGGGCGTCGCGGGACCCGGGGACAGGCTGTGTGTGGGGGACTCCGGGAGGCTCTCGCTGGAGGACAGCGAGTGGTGGAGGCCAGAGGAGAAGCTGCGGCTGGTGTGCAGGACCGTCGACTGCTTGGAGATCTTCTTGAAAAGGCATTTCCTCCTTGGAAGGAAGCGCAAAAGGGAGGTTGGTCACAAATGGTAGGGAGAAGCAGGGACCCTTGGAGACACTGATGCCAGCTCTCTTTAAAGCCAGCAGACCTGAATCTGGTGGGATTGTGCTTCTCCACCTGGACCTCGTGGTACTGGAGAACCAGAGCACCCACGCAGGTGGTGTTCCAGCTCCCGGGACACCCGGGAGGAAGGTGCCATTTTATCCCCCTCTGTTTATTCTCACCTGTCCTGGCTGTCCCTTTTCCTGCTCTTCTTGCTCCTTCGGGCCATCCGCGTCTTGGAGCTGTTTTTCCGGGCAGGGCCAATTTTGATGGAGGTGTTCTCCAGGGCAGTGGTCCGCAGGGCTACTTTATTGCCGCTCTGCGGGTACAAAAGGGGTTGTTGCAGCATGCTGGACCCAAGCACCAGGGTTTAACCCCAAAGAGCTGTCTGCAAGGCAGCCGCGAGCCCCACATCTCACAGACATCACCCCTGATCCCCCCACAAGCTAAACCCCGTGCTCTGCTGCGTTTCACATCCATTTCCTGGGTGGCAGCTCCGTGGCCTTGGCGGCTCCACTGCAGCAGGCAGAGTCAGACCCGCGTCGCCTCCAGCACCGTCAGATTTTGGGATTCCCACGCTCCCGAGGGTCAGGGATAATTTGCTGCTCGGGCCTGATGCGCCGGTTCGGGCAGCCGCACGCAGGTCCCGAGCAAGCCGGGCGAGCAGAGCGAGGCGCCTAC
Organism: Cygnus atratus; assembly: GCF_013377495.2. Taxonomy (NCBI): domain Eukaryota; kingdom Metazoa; phylum Chordata; class Aves; order Anseriformes; family Anatidae; genus Cygnus; species Cygnus atratus. Next base: position 1,919,736 of record NC_066387.1, read on the forward strand.
CTTCAGCAGCAGCTCCACGACGTCCCGGTGCACCAAGCCCAGCACCGACTCCCCGTTCACGTGCGTGATGAGGTCTCCAGCTCTCAGCCCCGCTTCCTGGGCAGGGCTCCCTTCTTCCACGCTCTGCAACAGAAGAGCCAGGCTTTTGCTCGGACACAACCCACGTCTCCCACCTGTGGTGTCCCAGCGGTGTCACCGGTCCCCGGGGCCACCTACCCAGACCATGTGGTGCACGGCGTAGACGTCGCTGTCCCCCATGTAGACCCGGATGGCTCGCAGCGTGAAGCCGTACTTCTTGCCCGAGCTGTGGATGATGATGGGGGGCCGCAGGCTGGTGATGGCGAGGGAAGAGTCCCGGCTCGGGGACGAGTCGCGGGAAGAGGGGTTGGACGAGAGCGAGTGGGGGGAGATGGGGCTCATGAGGGCACCGCTGCTGAAGTCATCTGCAAGGAGAAGAAGGCGGCTCGTGCCCGGGAAGCCACGCGGTGGCCGCGGCGGCTGCAGAAGCCAACCACGAACCTGACGTGATGATGAGGGACAGGGCCGAGACGGAGGCGGATTTGGGCACTCGGCTGCCGGGAGAAGTTCTTGGTTTCTCCGTCCCGTCCTTCTGGCTGCTCAGCCGGCGGCTGCTGCCCGGCTCCAAGCCCCTGGGAGCTGAATTTTTGGTGCCGGTGCTGTTGCTCCGCAGGCGGATGCGGTTCAGGCTGACGAGATCAGCTGAAAGGGAGGAGGAAAGAGGTGGTGAAATGGCTGAGGATGGGCCCTTTGGACCCTCTACAGGGTTCAGGAGAGTGTGGAGAAGCCACCCAACACCGTTAGAGACCCCGTCTGCCCCCAAAACCCACGCACCAGATAACGCTGAAGTCTTCACTGCCGTGCTGGCCCCAGCGTCGGGGTCTCCCAGCACAAATTTGGGTCGCTCTGGCTTGGCTGGTGCCACGCAAGGGCTTTCATCTTCCGAGGAGAAGGCAAACTTGGGCATGGTGTCCAGGCTGTAGGTGCTGGTCAAGGCGGCGGGGCTGCGGCTGCGCTCGTGCTGGGAGGTGTAGGGCGTGGAGCTGCAGGACGTCCAGGACCGCAGTCTGCAGGGAGGGAGCCAGAGGGCGCAGAGCACCCATAAATGAGCGAGGAAGGGTGGTCCTGGGTCTCTGCAGCACCCCAGGACACGTTCCACTGACACCATCTGACGGGAACAACCCGTGCTCACATCAGAGTCCCCGTCCCGCCACTCACCGGGGCTCTGCGCCCGACAGCCGGCTCCTGTCCTCATCTCCCGAGTGCCGTTCCCAGCGCTCCCCCCTGTCCTCCTTGTCCTCGCTGTGGCTCCGATCAGAGGACGAGAGGCTGAGGTTGGAGTGCGTGGCCAGGTACTCGGAGCTGCTGTACACCTGGGGAACAGGCGAGAGGTCGGAACGGAGTGGTTATGCTGCTGGGGGGCGGTCCTGCTTGTGGGGCAAGCACCCATGCACCACCCCGCTGGGGTTTTAGAGGACGGATTCAAGCACCTTGCTAAAGCGATGGGAGCAGGAGGAGAACTGGCCGATCTCCACAGATGATTCCTCGTCATTGGTTTCTTCATCCTCCGAATCCAAGTGGCGGTACCTCTCGGAGCGAGCTGAAAGCAAGAGCACCAGTGGTGAGGGCTGATGTCCCACCACGAGAGGACAGGAGGCGTTAGGAACCCTGGGAACGTTTTGGGATGAGAAAGCAACGCTTTTGTTAAGGCTGAGCAGTCCGGAAACAGATTTACATCTGTTTTTTGCGACTTAGCTCAGGGTGTAAAATGACAGAGTGCACCCAGGAGATTTTCATCTCCTGCTGCAGCATCCGCCCTGCAGCGGGGACAAAAGATCGTGGGGGCAAGGGGCTGGAGGTGGCCTCACTGTCGAAGTAGCTGGTGTCGTCCTCGGACTCCAGCTGGGGGATGAACTCTGCCTTCTGCCGCAGGAGCCCGTTCCAGTCCAGGTGGAGGAAGAAGGCATGGTGCTTCACCTCGTGCGCACCCCCTGGCAGGCAGAGAAACCCCCGTGAGGGAAGCACACCCTGAAATGCTCCCAGCCCCAACAGCACCATCTCCTCTCCCCCAGGACGGATCTGTGCCTTGCACCATGTCCTTAATACAGCAGGACACGCTTTGGCTTCAATATCACACAAGCAAATGGCACACGTACCGGTGCCCAAGCGCTCGAGCGGGCACTGCCTCAGCAGCCGCATGATCAGGTCCTGAGCATCAGCAGGAAGAGCCTCGTCCCCCTCCGGCCACATGATTTCATCTGCAACAAAAGGGGAGGTGAGCGTGGAGCCCCTCGGGTGCGGGGAGCAGCGGACGGGAGCGAAGGGCTGGGCAGGACGAGCAAAGCGAGCAGCAAAATGTGCCGGCGGCTGCAGGCACTCACCGCTGATCACCTGCCCGAAGAGCTCCTCGGGGGTGTCCCCGAAGAAGGGGACGCAGCCCACCAGGAACTCGTAGAGGATGATGCCCATGGCCCACCAGTCGACGGGCTTCCCGTAGCCCTGGATGAGGATGACTTCTGGCGCGATGTACTCGGGCGTGCCGCACACCTGCGTTCGAACCAGCGGTGCTGCTGACACCTCCACACCAACCTCTGCACCAGGCCCCGAGCCTATTTCGGGTGCCAGTGAGGGCCACCCTCGTACCTGCTTGTCCATGAACTCCCGAGTGTCCTTCTCCATGTGCCCTTCGTAGAGGTTGGTGGTCATGTTCATCAAGCCAATCTTGGACAGGCCGAAGTCCGTCAGCTTGATGTGGCCCATGGAGGTGATGAGCAGGCTGGAAGAGAAGGCACCGCCTCGTTGTCCTCCTCTCCTGGCCTGGAGCAGCCCCTCTCCCTCTCAGCCCAGCCCCTGCCCCCTTGTGGGACCAACCCCCGTCCTCACTTGTCGGGTTTGAGGTCACGGTGCACGATGCCGTAGTTGTGGAGGTACTCCAGCGCGAGGACGGTCTCAGCGAAGTACATCTTCGCCATGTCCACGGGCAGCGGGCCCATGTTCTTCAGCAGCGTGGCACAATCCCCTCCTGCAGGAACAACACGGCTGCTCCTGAGCACTTGGAAAAGACAGGGGGGTCTCCGGGAAGAGTTAGGCAGGCTCCCAGTGAGACCCTCCCGTCCCTCCTCGGAGCTGCAGCTCTGCCCGAGCACAGGGCGGAAATGTTCTCCTAGGTGAGACAGCCACCACCTTCATCAGGGTGGGACTCGGGATGACAGCAGGGCTTCCCTCTGCTCCCCAAAGCAAAGCAAAGCAGGAGACATCAGGATGGCACCCTCAGTGCTCAGACACCTGGCTGGCATCGGGGTCTCTCCACTTGTCCACCCTCCTCGCTGCACCACCCCAAGCCCCCTCCTCACCTTCCACGTACTCCATCACCATGCAGAGGTGTCGCTTCGTCTCGAAGGAGCAGAACATGCTGACCACGAAGGGGTTCTCGGCAAAGGTGAGGATGTCCCTCTCCACAAAGACCTGCTGGATCTGGTTGCGCAGGATGAGGTTCTGCTTGTTGATCTTCTTCAAGGCGAAACGCTGCCGCGTCTCCCTGTGCCTCACCAGGTACACGGCCCTAGGAGAGAGCGAGCAACTGGACCTCAGAACACATTCTCCAACCTCCAGCACCGATCCCACAGCACAGGGGGTTGGACAGGCAGGAGGAGCAGCAGCTATGGTCAGAAACAAGCAAATTCAGTGCACGTGGCCTTGGAGGTGTCTACAGGTGGAAACAAGGGTTAGAAACCAAGAGCACGCTGCCAGGCGGTCTGTTTGCTGCACGGCAGGGAAGGATGCTCCAGGCGTGCCACCAGCGCCTGCCCAGCCCTCCCCAGCTCACCCGTAGGCCCCGTTGCTGATCAGCTTGATGGTCTCAAAGTCACCCTCGCAGGGTTTCCTCCGAGGAGCGGTGACCGAAGGCTGGCTCTGAAAAGAGGCAGAGGGGTTTTAGCGTGCCCACGGGTGCTCTGCGTGCCCCCGTGCTGCTGGCAGGCAGGAACTTGCACGGAGCCATAGCCGCACACAGCTGCAGGGTGGTGCTGGAGGCACCGGGTGGGACACGTGTGGGGACATGCAGGTGGGACCCTGCTCACCTCGCAGGTGTCGTCGTTCTCTGGCGTGATGGTGTTCCCGCTGTCGAAGTGGTCCAGCTGCACCATTTCTGCAGAAGACAGCGACGGTATTCACCTTTTTCATGCTCAATCCCCCTTTACGCCAAAAGAATCCCCTCAGCTATCACCTTCCCTCCAGTCTGAGAGATCCCACGGGGGGTTAGCTACATGCTTTGTTCAAGCTATTGTCTGGAGAAATTCAGGTCAGGGCATTAGGAGGTTAAACCAGAGGTCAAACATTTACATAATTCTCTTTTTCCCATAGTCATTCCCGTGTTCTTCAAGGATTATGGTTCCCCCCCAAAGCCTTGGCTTCCTATGGATTAAATGTTCTTGAGATTAATCTGCTTTGCTGAACATGTTGGGAGCAATAATGAGATGCTGGGCTGGCCTGGAGGCTTGGCCGCCGTCCTGGACCTGCAGCCCAGCCGGCTCCAGCCACCGCCTGCACCTCCCGGTGCTTGTCCGTGCTCGCCACGGCAGCATGGGGAGCAGGAGGGGCTCATGGCCCCCTGCAGACCTCGCCCGAGCTCTTCCTTACCCTCCAGCGGGTCCTTGACGAGCCCCAGCTGGCTGATGATGTACCGGGGAATGTCGGTCTTTATTCCCTGGCCGACTTTGGCGTGTCCCTCTGCGGCTTCCAGGAGGTGATAGAACTCCTCGGGGTCAAACTCCTAGACGGGGAAAAACCCAGTGTGGTCAGGGAGTGAGGCTTTGCCAAGTCCGGCCTTCCCTCTGAGCACCACCATGATTGGGGCACAGGCTCTGGATGTTTGCTGGAGACAGCTAAACGCTCTGCTCCGGGCTCTAGCATCATTCCTCCAAGCATAAAGGGATTTTAAAAACCATGTAGCCTATGACCTGGCTTTGGAGGAGAAACCTTACACAGAGCACACCAGCAGCATGCCTCAGAAAACGCCGGAACCACAGCAGTTATAGAAAGCGAGCATTTCAGAAATTCAGCACGACGTAGCACAACAAAACCCGGGTGAGAAGGCTGGCAAAGAAGTTCCCATCCCCATGCTCCGCTAGGAAAAACCAGCCTCTCCCCTCCACGAAATGGCTCTAACCCTGAGAATGGGCTCAGCTCATCTCAGCAGTCCAGGCTGCTGCGTGTGAGCAGCGATTCCCATGGGGGACCAAGCAGGGTGGAGAGAAGAGGCTCTTCCTAGCGGGACACCTCCTCCGTGGAACTGACCGTGGAAGACAAACACCCACGGGGAGCTGTAGCGTCTTACCAGGCACTCCAGGAGGCGTGCAGGACGGGAGATGATTATCAGCAGCTTCCTCACCAGCTGGTCGATGAACTTCACTTCCTCGCTCTCCGAACGCTCCTGAGCCTGCCGGAAAAGGGGACGGAAGCCAGGAGTCACCGACGGCCTCGGGAGACGGCGCCGGGCAGGGAATTGCCCCCACTCACGTCTCTCAGCATCTTCTCGAGCTTCTCCTGCAGCTCCATGAAGTAGCGGGAGGTGATGAGAGCCCCCTGGGACTTGGCCAGGCAGTCGCGGGCCAGCTCGATGATCTGGTGGTGGATGAAGCCCAGCACCCCGTCCGCCAGCGGCAGGGTGCTGCTTGGAGAGAAGTTCCTGATGGTGTCCTGCAGGCGCTCCTCCATCTGGGCTGTGGCCTGCGAGGCAGAAGGGACGGTGACGCCTGCGAGCACGTGTCCCCGTGCCACCTCCCGGCCTCGTCCTGCCACCTCCCGCAGCTCCAACCTCTGGTCCCACCTGGGACCAGCCTGCAGAAGCCCCACCAGGGTCTCCGGAGACGGCTGCCTGCACGTGTGACGACGCAGAGCCACGTGTCCCTGCCTCCCTGGTTCGTTCCCACGTCTCCAGTGTCCCCCAGCACCCCCCACACCTACTCATGCATTTCATGTTCCAGCACAGTGATTTTTCTGGAGGAGCTGTCAGGATGCTGTGGGGGCACTGATGCCATCGTCCCCCCCAGGCCAGGGTTACCTTGGGGAACCGCTCCTTGTAGACATGGTTCATCATCACCACCTCGTTATCAAACGTTCCACTCGTCCGTCCAGGGCTGTGGGGTGGGAAAGCAGGCTGCGTTACGAGACCGAGTCATTTACAAGTATGCAAATAGCTACTGCCCCCGGAGAGCTGCTGCAATTTGTTCTCTCCTCGTTGTCCCGGGTGTCACAAGCCATTAGATCCCATCCAAGCGGAGCGCTCAGCCTTGGGCCAGGACCTCCAGTACCATCGGGATCGCCCGTGCTGGCTGGGACGTCCCTGGGGCCCCCACCACCGCACACCTACAACCACCATCAGTTCTCCCCTTCCCCAGCTTCAGCATTTCCATCCCGAGCAGGGGGTGCCAGCCCCACGCACGTCCTGGCAGGGCCTGGTCAAGCCCCGGGAGCGCCGACCTCCTGCAGACTCAACTCTCCAAACCCAAGTCACCGGAAAAGCCGCGGGCGTTTTGAAGCCGGGCCACCGGAGCTGCATTAGTCACTTGGCTCCAGCCAGCCAGCTCATCCTCGGCTTCCTCTCGTGCCATCATTCCTGCTGCAGCCCCTGCCGTGATGTCAGTGGCAGAGATGGCAACGACAAAGCTGCTGGAAGGATGCCGAGACTGCAGCTGGGTACCCGCAGCCATCCCGGATCCCACAAATTGTTGCTGCAGTTGCCCTTTTTGCAGTTCACAAGTGACAGCAGAGAAATCCCAACCCATCCCCACCTTCCCCGCAGCAGACACTGGGACCTCCAGGAGAAAGCTTTCTTTTCCCTCACCCAACGTTGCTCCTCGTGCCACCAGCACCAGGGCCGTAATCTCATTATGCAAAGCAAGCGGCAGGAGCAGGCAGCGACTCATTAACCACTGTGTAATAAATGCCATAACGAACCCCCGACTCGCTCACTCAGGAGCTGAGCCCCAGCTCAGCACAGAGCCCCTGCTCATGCTTTGCAGCGCTGATCACAAAACTGGCGTTTCCTCAGCGGAAGGGTCGCCACCTGCCAAACCTGCCAGCTAATTAATCTGGTTTTAATGAAATTGCAGCCGAAAGCAGCAGCGAGTCGCCTTCCCAGCCCTCCGAGCAATTTGCGGAGCCCCGGGAGAGCCGCACCTCTGCCTACGCTCCTGCTTAAGAGCAGGCTGGGGAGGTGCGGACGTGCCTGCGGTGCTCGGCTTTCATTAAAGGAGGCAATGCTTCCAAAGCTGAGCGTGCAAACGGGCCGGTTAATCTCCTAACGGCAGCTCAGGCTGCTGGCCCTGCAGCCGTGACATGTGATAAAGCACCCTCGGAGTAGATGCCACCACTTGGGCTCCTGCTCTGCGGTCCCCAGATCTGCCGAAACCCCGCGGACCATGCGGCAGGAGGCTGTGAAAGGGATATTTTGGAACAAATGCTGCTTTCCCCAACCTCAGCCCAAGTAATCTCATTCTTAAGTGTCCTCTGCCACATCCTGACAGCCAAGGGACTGCTGGAAAGCAGAGCCTAGCTGCAAAAGCACGGAGTTTTACCACTCCTTTGCAAGGGGAAAAAACGTATCAGGGCCAACCCCATGGCTAAGCAGGACCAGGACGTCCCAGGAAGAGCTCAGGAGACGGCAGAAGTGACCAGAACCGGGTCCCTGTGCATTGTCACACCAGCACGGGTGGTTTCTGTACCTCAGGCTCCTGGATCGTGGGCGCAGGCAGGGCGAGTGCCGCCCGTCCTCGTCCGTGACGCTCTCCGTGCTGCGGAAATGCTTGGAAAGGAAATGCAGCTCGTCGGGGGTGGGCTGGTACGGCAGCTGGTGCAGCCGCTCCTGGGAGGACGAGGACGACTGCAAGGAAGGACAGACACGGGCGGTCAGGAGACGGGTCGGTGTCTGGCAAGCAGCAAACCCTCGGGGAAAATGCGCCTCGAGCCTCTTAGTAGACTGGAAACAGTGACGGGCAGCACGCGGCATCGCTCCGCGCGCACCTCCTGCGCTCACTGCGTGCAACACGGGTGGCAGGAGCTGGCCAGGACTTTGTGCACTGCCTGTTCCCACCCCAAAAGCCAGCCTCTGGCTCCGTCCACGGCCTGGTTCCATCCACCTGCGGCATACCCAGCAGCTCCTGCCCTGCCCTTTCTCAGCATGGACAAGACATGCCCCGTGAATGCTCCAACAGGATGCAGTGAAGCTTTAATGTGCAGGAGAAGCTGCTGCCATTTGGGGGGCTCTGCAGCTTTCTTAAAATTAGGAAAACACGACGCAGCTGCAGCAGCATGATGCCACAGGGCTCGGGATTCACCCCACGTGCTCCCCCTAAAACCACTTTGCTTCTTCTCTCCTCCTGCCCCAGGAGAACCAGCCTTACCGAGACGGTGGAGCTGGGGGTGTTGGTCCCATAGCCAGACGAGGGCAGCGAAGCCAGCGACCACCTTCTGCCATCAGCCCTGCAAGAGCAAGCACACGCCTGTCGCATGCTGGAGAAAACACGTGAATGCACGTGCAGAAATAACATCTGAACGATAAGGATGGGAAAGACGACTGCTGTTTGGCTCGGGTGAGAAAGCCCTGAAGCCTCTTGCCAGAACGAGATGAAAACTGGTGAAATAGCAGAGGTTTTGCACAGTTCATGTCCACAGGCTATTCACAACACGATGGGGACACTGCTGGGGTGGGAAACCCAAGGCGATGGCAGCCACAGCCCCGTGACAGCCCTGCCCTGCTCAGCCACACGCTGCACTCGAGCGGCTCCATTTCCAAAGGGGAAAAAATAAAAAGTGAGAATCTGATTTTTAATTGGAGCAAAATCCCAGCTTTTGGGACTTCGTTCTAGGAGAAATCAGGATTCCTAAGGTCCAGTGCAGGGCGCACATGGATAGCAGAGCCTCATTATAAACAGGAAGGCAAACGCTCGCACGTAGGCGAATGTTTCCTCTTGGACACGTTTCCAACGGAGCGGGTCAGGATGAGGCCCTTCACCTCCCGGCGCCGTTTCCCATGCGTGCAGGACAGGGCCATGATGCAGGGGACGAGGACAACGGAGCTGGTGATGCGCTGGCTCTTACGCCACGGGGATGTCCGCAAAGCCCTTTGGCTTTTTGCTCCACTACGAGCGTGAAAACTAAACACAAGCCTCCAGCTTTTTTCCATGTGCCAATCCAGGGGTTAACGTCATCCGTCTGCCCCCGTGCGTGAACTCGAGCACGAGGAACGGAGTGGGACAGAATTTGGGGCTGGGGGACACTGTGATGGGAACGGGGATGTTTCTCTTCCTGCAGCAATCCCTGCAGCCCTTCTGCAGCTGGGGACCTTCCTGCCAGGGGTGCATGGCACGGAGAGAAGGAAGAGGATCCTTTATGAAGAGGATCAGGGACATGCCCAGGTGGAGCAGACGCTCGCACCAACGCAGCTCCCCTCCACAAAGCCCTTCTCCCAGCCAGTACTTGCCTGTCAGTCCGAGGAGCATGGCTGGAGGGTGATGGGAAGCACCGGTCGCAGCAGCAGGGAAAACAAAACCAAAACGAAAATCAGGAGGAATAAAAAATCACTAAGACCAACAGAACAGCCCCAGTTTGTGGGTGGTGGTGATGATTAGGGCGATGCACAGCTCACCTGCGAGCGAAGGGGAAGTTGACGGAGGTGCTGGTGGAGAAGTTGCGCGGGCTGTCCAAGGGGCTGCTCCCAGCTGCAGGGGCAAGGGAGGATTAATCACAGCATTCCCTACGCCATCCCTCTGCTCCCTTCTGGAAAAGCCTCCAAGCACCCAGGCAGTGCCCCCAAGTCCCTCGCTGCCCCCCTGGAATATCAGGGTAATTTGGGGCGATGCCCAGCCTCAGCACTCCCCTTACCCGTCGGCACCGAGAGCGGCGAGAGAGGACGCGAGAGGGTCGGAGAGGGCGTCCCCACCACCAAGCTCTTCCTGTTGCTGCTTCGGCAACTGGAGAAGGAAAAAGGAAAGGGGATTAATTTGGGAAAGCAGAGCACAGGCAGGGCTGGTCGGGCTCAGACACGTGCGGGTCGCTTGCAGGCTGCACCCTGCAGCCCCAGCTCCAGCTCGCCCCGGTGGCAGCGAGGGGACACGGCTGCGGTCACCGCATCGATCACAGATCTCCCGCCCCCGGGAAGATCATGTCCCCGAAGAAATGCTGCTGGAGAAGGGCTGGCGGTGTTAGTTTGGAAGCCAAACCATCTCATCAAGGTCCCACTTCTGGTTTTGGCCTGCCGGGAGGGAAGATGCATGCGGGCTGTTGGGCAAGAATAGAAAAAGGGATCTAAAAGGAGGAAGCGACAGAGATGGCAAGTTGCTTCAGGCCACTGCCAGCCCCGCTGCGCAGCGTGGAAAATGCCCCCAGTTCCTACATCCCTCGCGTCCCCTGTGCCCAGGGGGAGGACAGCCAGTCCCTAAGTCCCCAGCCCCATGGAGAAACCCCGCTGCCTTCACCAGGTCGGCAGCACCCCTGTCCCCTCTGCTCCTCCGGTCGGTGCTGTACGCACAGGGCTCAGCTGTGCTCCTCCAGACCAACTCCAGGAGGAAGCCACGCGTGTGACAGTGCAGGACAGAAAGCAGCACCGTGCACGGGTCCACGCTCACAGCACTATCACCCCACCCTGGTGCTGCATGGGGTCTGCACGCCAGCACCCACAAGGAAACAAGAGAAAGGGCACGTCTGCAAGCACGAGATCTCCGTGCCATCACCGACATTCTCGCCCTCCAAACGCACGAGACTTCAGTGCTCCTTGCAGGAATTTCATTTTTGCTTCCTTCTGCTGCAAGCCACGAGCCCAGGGCTTCTCCTGCAAGCGGGGACCTGCTGCTTTGCTGCCCACCTGCCCACAACGGTGCTGCGGCCCGTAGGCAGCCCACGTGAACCTGCTTGTAAAACACCCCCGGCCCCACTGAAGCTTTCATCCTGCTGGGAGGGAACATCCCCAGAGCAGGGCAGAGACTGAGGGTAGCTCGTGTACGCATGACAAAGACGTGTGGGTTTTGTTAACGCCAGGCCAAGGACGAATCCCCACGAAAATGTCAACGCGCTCGAGAGCCGCGTTCGAACCAAGTAGGTCAGGCTGCGGTTCCTGCAGCCGCGCTTCCTCCGGCTGCACGTGCTGCACGGCGGCGCCGAGCTGCCTTGCCGCGCTGACGCTACCCGTTACGGGCCGTGGTTTAACGGCCAGGCACAGGAGCACAGCCCCGGTACGAAGGGATGCTCCGCGGGTCCCAAAGACACGAGCAGCACAGGCAGCGCGAGGTGGTTCCTAGCAGGGAAGGGCTGATTTAACCCAGCATTTTCACACGTGCTTTTTTTGCCTCTTCCTCTCGAAAAACAGGGGTCCCGTCTCTTTTGCTCGAGGTCCAGCGAGCAGGGAGCACCCCAAAGACCCTCACCTCCTCCTGGCCCCTCCGTTTGCTTTCGCAGCTCACGCCCAGGACCCAGCTCAAGCTGCAGCACCGCCGGCTGCGCGCACCCTCCCCAGCACCCTCCCGGGGCAGCAGCAAACCGCAGCACCCGGCTGCGCCGGCCGGCCGGGCGCACGAGGTGCCACGAGCCAACGTGGTCCGCTGCCAAGCCAACCCCAGCAGACATTTATTAGTCAGAACTACAAGATTTGGTGTCGCTCCGCTGTTTCGCCCTGCCAAGGTGCGGATCTGCTCGTCCTCCTCTTGCAGGAGGGTCCCTGGGGGACGAGGGGCGGCCGCCCCACGCTGGGGACAGCACGGTGCCGTTGCAGGCGGCGCCGCAGCCCCGCACAGGAGGTTTCATGTTGGAAGTGAAAACAAAATCTTCGGCTAAGCAAGTTCCAGTAATCTTGACACAGGCAGAGGCTGCTGTTTCCTGTTTCCGCGCGCTCCACCCTCGCTGCTGCAACCATCTTGCTCCGCTTTAACCCTGCTTTGCCTGATGCATCAGCTACAGCTGCTGCCCGTCCTCCGCAGCACGTAAGCCTCGGGCTACAAAACTGAGCTCCCGAAGGCAGGAGCCGGGGCTGAGGTCCAGCCCGTGCTGCCAGCGGTGCCCCCGGTGCTTAACTGAGCGCTTGGCGCATTTTACCAAAAATGGAGTGGAAAATCGCCGTCAGCACCCCCCAGAGCCGCTCGGACGCGGGGACGCGCTGCCTGCGCACGGCATCTCCGAGGCTGTCACCATCCAGTGCTTTTTTTTTCAAAGGATGCGGGAAGCGTGGGACAGAGGCTGTGACCCCGGAGCCTGGAGCGAAATAACGCGTCAGCCGGCCCCGCGCGTGATGTCCCGGCACTCGGGGTGATGCTAAGCGCTGGGGCCGGAGGCAGAGTTTTAAAATGTCCCGAGCTGGAAGGGGAAATGCTGGCGATGGGCAAGCAACGGGGCCGTGGGCATCCTGCTCCTGTCCTGCGGGATCAAGTGACGTGTTTTGGAGAAAGATCAGAGAGTCGGTGACTAAACCCTTCCAGGGCAGTAGGGCAACGTGTGTCAGATGCCAGCCAGTGCTCGTCACCGCCCGTGGGGTGAACAACAGGACCGAGCTGCCCAGAGGGACCCCGCTGTTAGGGCTAGAAAAGCCAAAACCTGGGTAAATAAATAAATAAAACCTGGGTAAATCCCTGGATTTATCCTGTCCAGCGTTTCTGGCTCCCTACCCCGTGAGCTTCACGCAGGACAAAGCCCCTGCCGGTGGCACGGGCACTCGGTTCCAGTGCAGCACGAGGCAAGGGTCGGACTGATAAGGGCACGGGCGCCGTCTCAAAGTACAAGCCACCGGCTCAGCTCCCAGCTCTGGGATTAAGAACCCTCCCGGCCTTCACGTGGCCGTGGAGAAAAAGTCCTCCGTGTCCCGCCAACAAACACATGGCACTCGTGTGCCTGCCGACACGGGAAGTGCCACGCACCAACGGGCCATGGACTGCAGGGCCTTCTTGCTGGAAAAAATCATTTCCAGTGCGATGATTTTGCTCTTAATGTTGAACCAAGCTGCCGTACCCAAAGTTTCCACGCCAGTGCCCGGCATGATTTCTTCTCCACGACATTTGGGACCTCGAGATGGAGGCTGTGATGCGGGATGCTGTGGACTGGATTGCAATGGCAAAATGCACCACGCTGCCCAGCACAGGCTGTGCACAGCCCTCTAGCACCTTCACAACACCATCAGGCGATCCAGACCTCATGCCTTGCACCGCTGTGCAGAGCCCGTCCCCGTCGGGTGCTTGCGTTATCCCCTCCCCAAGCACCAGGCCTCCTCCCGGGATCGGCACCCCAAATCCTCGCCGGGCATCGTGGCGCAGCGGGCCGGGTCCGTGCTCATTTATTTCTTTGCGCTGAGATAAAAACGACTTAAAGGAATGGCCTCGCAGCCTGGGACAAATCTCTGCAAGACCTCCTGCTCCCTAAGGAAACGGTCCTGCCATGCTGAGACGAGCGCTGGTGTGAGCAGCGACGCGCCGCATCCCCGCAGGAGCCGAGCGGCCCCGCGCCGTGCCGGCCGTTTCAGATCCCTGCCGCAGGAAATTCGGATTCCTCAGACCTTACGGGGCTCTTAACCCCACCGAACAACATCGCGCGTGTCCTACCCGCTGTAAAATAGGCCAGACCCCGTTCTTGCTGCGGATTCTAGGAATGCTGATGAATGAAGAGCAAACCCCGTGCCCTTTGAATCACAATCTCTGGAGGCCGCCGGGATGCTCCCTGCAATTACGCCTCTCCGCGAGGCTCCCCCCCCGGGGAACGTGCTTGGGAAGGATCCACGCGCTGGGACGGCATCCTCACCGCCCCTCGTCCCCGACGGGCCCCGGCCCGTGCACGAGGCAGCTCCCGGCTGCGATTCCCACGCCCGGAGCGACGCAGGCGCCGTCAGCCCCGCGCCGGGCGGCTTCGTTCGCTAAGCAACCGCGGCGCTTTGTTCCATGCCAGTCCTACGAGCACGGCGGGGACCTCTCTCCGCCCCCCCCACCCCCCAACCCCCGGCCCCCGCACCCGATTATCACCGGTTTTATATAAAACTGCGGGGTTCTCGCCTCGTTCAGCCTCGGCACCCCGAATCTGGCATCGGTAGCGGTGATGCCTGGGGGCTCCCCGGCGTCGTGCATCGCGCACAGTGCATGTGCACGTCCCACCGGTGCCCATCTCGGTGGGGGGGTCATTGCCTCCCCCCCGTTGCAGGACCCTAAATGCCGCACCCTCTATGGCACGGGGTTCCCAACCAATGCACCCCCCCCCCCGGTGGAACCCCCCCCAAGACCTTGCACCGCTGGCAGGCACCCCCGCTGTGCAGCTCTCCCAAATAATGCACCCCCAAATTGTGCCCCTAGGGAACACTCCCCCCACACCACGCACCCCCAGGTGCAACCCCTGCTGCAATGCCCCCCAAACCGTGCACCCCAAGATTACACCCCCAGTGCAACCCCCCCCCGAACCACGCACCAATTCACCCCCCAAAAACCATGCACCCCCAATGCAACCCCCCCAAACCACGCACCCCAAGGCACCCTCCAAACAATGCACCCCCAGATTGCACTCACAGAGCACCCCCCCAAACCATGCACCCCCCCAAAACACACACCCCCAGAGCACCCCCCCAAAACCACACACCCCCAAGGCAGCCCCCCCAAAGCATGCACCCCCAGAGCACCCCCGGAAAACCACGCACCCCCAAGGCACCCTCCCAAATCACGCACCCCCAATACTGCCCCCCCAAACCACACATCTCCAATACAGCCCCCTCAAACCATGCACCCCCAAGACAGCCCCCAAACCACACACCCCCAGATTATACCCCCAGAGCCCCCCCAAACCATGCACCCCCAACACAACCCCCCCAAACCACACATCTCCAATACAGCCCCCCTAAAACCACGCACCCCCAAACCCCCTCAAAACCACGCACCCCCATAAGCCCCCCCCCAAACCACGCACCCCCAGACTGCACCCCCAGGCCCCCCCCCAAACCACGCACCCCCAATGCAGATCCCCCAAAACAACGCCCCCCCAGGGCACCCCCCAAACCACACATCCCCAATGTACCCCCCCCAAACCAAACACCCCCCAAACCACGCACCCCCAGAGCCCTCCCCCCCCAAAACCAAGCACCCCCAAACCTACCCCCACCCCCCCAAAAACCACGCACCCCCCCCCCCCCCGGGCGCAGGCCCCGCACCTCTTGGAGCGCTGCAGCAGGGCCCCGGCCGCTCGCTGCCCCCGGTAAGCGGCGGGCGCGGCGCCCCAGCAGCTCGGGTCCGACATCGCGGCCCGGCCGCAGGCACCCGGCGGGGCCGAGCGGGGCCGGGCCCGGCGCCAGCACCGGGGCCGGGCCTGGGCCTCCCGCCGCCGCCTCCCCGCCGCGCCCGGCCCCTCCCGCCCGGCGGCACCGGGGTTGCCATGGAGACGG
Organism: Cygnus atratus; assembly: GCF_013377495.2. NCBI lineage: Eukaryota > Metazoa > Chordata > Aves > Anseriformes > Anatidae > Cygnus > Cygnus atratus. Next base: position 1,935,145 of record NC_066387.1, read on the forward strand.
GCGCCCTCCCCCCCCCCCCCCACCCCCCGCCGCCATTACCGGCACCGAACGGGGGTCGGGGTTGCCGTGGAGACGGGAGGAGCCCCCCCCCCCCCCCGAAATGGGGGGGGATTGGGGTTAACGGGGGAGTGAAGGAGCCCCCCCCCCCCCCCCCCCCCCGCATGGAGACGGGGTGGTGGCACCAAGGGGGGCCTGGGGTGGGCCCCAGGTGGGGCTGCGCCCCAAAATGGGGTCGGGGTCGGTGTAGAGGTGGGGACGCACCCCAAAATGGGGTGGGGGTTACCATAGAGGTGGGGCAGCACCCTAAAATGGGGTTGGGGTTACTACAGAGACAGGACATCACCCCAAAATGGGGTCAGGGGTTCCTAGGGAGATGGGGCTACACCCCAAAATGGGATCGGGGTTAGTGTAGAGGTGGGGCTGCACCCCAAAATGGGGTCGTGGGTTACTAGGGAGGTGGGTCTGTACCCCAAAATGGGGACGGGGTTAGTGTAGAGATGGGGCTACACCCCCAAAGGGGGACAGGGTTACCATGGAAGTGGGGTAGCAGCCTAAAATGGGGTCGGGGTTACCATGGAGGTGGGGCTGCACCCCAAAACAGGGTTGGGGTTACCATGGAGGTGGGGCATCAGCCCCAAATGGGGTCAGGGTTACCATGGAGATGGGGCAGCACCCTAAAATGGGGTCAGGGTTACTATAGAGACAGAGCATCACCCCAAAATGGAGGCTTGGGGTTAGCATTGAAATGGGGCAGCACCCCCAAAATGGGGTCAGGGTTACTAAAGAGACAGAGCATCACCCCAAATGGGGTCAGGGCTACTATGGTGATGGGGCATCACCCCAAATGGGGTCAGGGTTATTATAGAGACAGGGCATCACCCGAAATGGGGTCAGGGCTACTATGGTGATGGGGCATCACCCCAAATGGGGTCAGGGTTACCATGGAGATGAGACATCACCCCCAAATGGGGTCAGGGTTACTATAGAGACAGGACATCACCCCAAATGGGGTCAGGGTTACCACGGCAATGCAACCACCGCTGCTCATGCACAAACCACCCCAAAGCCGGTGCTGGAGGCCCCAAAACCTGCCCACAGCTCCCCAACACGGGCATCCCTTGGGGGTCCCCTTAGTGCCTCCCCCTGTGCTGGGCGCTTCGCCCCATGGGGCCGTGAGGCCAGGGGGTTCCCATATGGCATCCCCCCCCCCCCCAAACTCCCTCCCACCCTGAGCTGGGGACACCCCACGCGGAGACCCAGTGACACAAATCCCGGTGCCTGGCCTCGTTTTTTCGGCTCCCTGAGTGGGTCAGGTGCCGGCACGTCGCGAGTGCAAACCCCACACGGGACAGCATCACCAAACCGGGCTGAAAGTCCCCCAAATCCCCATCCTGATAGGGCCGGGATGCCACCAGAGGGATGTCCTTGTCCCCAGACTGTCCCCCACTGCCCGCATCCCAAAAGCGCAGCCTGGCCCCAGCACCCACCCTCCCCGTGGCCTCCGCTCTCGCACCCCAGCCCTGTACATCCCCGAAACCCCGAGCATCCCACAAGGAGGTGACGTGAGCAGAAAAGAGGGCACCGGAGGTTACCCACATGGGAGGAAGGCACCGTCCCCACTGCCAGCCAGGCCATCCTGCTGGTCCCATTTTGACACCTCAAAAAACGAGGATGCTCGGGGACCGAGCTGAAGCCACCATGATGGTGTTCCCATGGGGGGGGGGTCCCCAAAATGGACTGAGGATGCTCAGAGGCCAACCTGAAGCCGCCTCAATGGTGGTCCCAAGGGGGGGGTCCCCCAAATGGACCGGGGATGCTCAGAGGCTGAGCTGAAGCCACCACGATGGCGTTCCCATGGGGAACTTGGAAATTTGGGGTACCATGGGGTACCCCAAAACGGAGCCATCCATAACAGACACCAGGTCACTTTTGGGGGTGACAGACCCCCATCCCTCCTCCTTTCTGCCCACCCCAGGATGTCCCTGGTGGGGGGGAACCCACTTCGCTGCTCCGTCCCCTTTCCCTGCTGGGTCCCTCCTGGCACATGGCAGGGGTTTGGGTTTTGGGGTCCTTACCTCCAGGGGTGCAGGGTTAGTAACGGGCTGCAGGGGCTGCAGGGGCTGCAGGGGCTCAGCAGCGTCGGGCTCTGGCTGCTCGGGGACAGGCTGCAAGGCAAGGGCGTGAACGGGACCCGGTGCCTCGGGGACCCGCGGCACCGCAGCGGCATGGCCCCCCCGGGGGTGACACCGGGAGGGGGAAAGGGGATGGGGACAGGGAGCTGAGGGGTGGGGAACAGGAGAGGGGCACGGCTGCAGGGGGGCAGCAGGGACGTGGGGGGGCCAGGGATGGTTTGGGGGGGGCACAGAGGGGAATGGGGGCTGGGGGGGAGATGGGGTCCTCACTGGGCAGCAAGGATGTGGGGGTGTGGGGATGAAGAGGTGAAGGGATGTGGGGATGGTCGGGATGAAGGGATGCAGGGGTGAGGGGATGCTTGGGATGAGGGGATATTTGGGATGAGGGGATGCTTGGGATGGGATGAGGGGACGGTCAGGATTAGGGGATGATCGGAATGAGGGGATGCTCAGGATCAGGGGATGCAGGGATGTGGGGATGCTTGGGATGCTCAGGATGAGGGGATGCTCGGGATGAAGGGATACTCGGGATGAGGGGGTGCTCAGGATGGGGGGATGTTTGGGATGAGGGGATGCTCGGGATGCTCGGGATGCAGGGATGCTGCCGCCGCTGGCAGCCCAAGCCCGGTACCGGTGCCACCGGCAGCCCCGGCCCCGACTCACTCCAAGGTCAGCGAGGGGATCTTCAGCCGGTCCCGCCGCGACTTCATGCCGCTCCGCACCGCTCCGCTCCGCTCCCGGCGCCGCCGCCGCCGCACCGGCAGCCCCCGCGCTGGGCGGCTCCCGCGGGCGGGCGGCGGCGGCGGCCCCAACGGGGAGCCGGGATCGGCCCGCCGGGCCCGGGCCCGCCCCTGCGGCACGGCTCGGCTCGGCTCGGCACGGGCTGGCTGGCTCGGCTCGGAACGGCACGGCTCGGAACGGCACGGCTCGGAACGGCTCGGTACGGCTCGATACGGCTCGGTACGGCACGGCTCGGCTCGGCTCGGCAGCCCCCCAGCTCCCAGCACACCCGACCCAGCCCGGACCAGTCCAGAGGCTGCTCCGTTCTGGGATGCGCCTGGGCACTGCCAATGCCTGCACGCCGCAGCCCCAGTACGGCCCCAGTACGGCCCCAGTATGGCCCCAGTGCCCTCCCCAACGCACCATTGGCACGGCCCCTGCACGCCCCATAACCCCCAGCAGAGCCAGCACAGCACCAGTACACCCCTGCGTTCCTTCCACGAGACCCCAAAGCACCCTAAAACACCCCAAAACAGCCCCAACAAACCCCAACGCAGCCTCAGCACAGCCTCACAACCACCTCCTGCTGCACACCAGTACACCCCAGTGCACCCCAGTACAGCTCAAAACACCCCAGCACACCCCAACATAGCCCAGCCCACCCCAGTAAGCCCCAGTACACCCTAACACACACATTTTGGGTCCCTGCAGTATTGGGAACACGATGATGCCACCCTGGGTTTGGGCACCCCATGGTGGCATCCAACACCCGTCCCCACCGACCCCTGGGGCCGGTGACGTGTCCCCAAGCCCGTCCCTCCCAGTGACACCCCCGTCCCCTGCCCGGTGGACTTACGCTCTTCCTCGGCGCGGCAGGCTCAGCTCCTTCTGCAATGAGAAAAGCAAAGAGCGGGGTCAGGGTGGCCGCGGGCACCGCGCCGTCACCGCAGGGACCCGGGGGTCAGCGCAGGGGGACAGCTCCTTCCCAAGTCCCCGGGGCTGGTGGCACTGTGGCCAAGCCGGGGCACATGGACATGAGTTCAGCAGAGAGGGAGCAGTGCCAAGCCACCAGGCTGCAGCGTGACCCCAGGGGGTGGCTGTGCCCCGTCCCCATCCCCGTCCCCCGCTCCCCAGGCATGGGGAGCAGCCGGTGTGCTCCCCACGATGTTTATTTTTCCAGCCTCCGGGAATATTTCTCGCACGAGCTGTTTGCCTGTGGCTGGTGCAACGGGGCGAAGGGCAGCGGAGCAGCAGGAGCACTGCCTGCTCTGTCCCCCTGGCACGGCGGGGTCTGTCGGGGACCCGGCACCCCCCACCCTGGCACGGCATGAGTGTGCCGGCACACGTGGCCCTGCACCGGGTGCATGTGCCAGCTAATGCCCACCGCTGGCCTCATCCCGTACCCACCGGCCCCCTGCCCCTAAGCGGCTTAAACACATTCCCACCGTGGCAGCACCCACGGGTGGGGGCTGAGCGCGCGCTGCTGCGGGGGCGAACGGTGTCCCCCACGCACCCGGGGTGCCCGCGCGCCCTTCCCGCTGCCCACGGCCCCCGTGGAAATCCCGGGGCTGGGGCGTGCGGCGCGCGGTGATGCAGCAGCATCGCCCTGGCAACGGGTGATATCATGGCCCCGTGCGCGGGGACGCGGGATTTGGGGCCCACGGGTGCTGGTGGTGAGGGTGGGTGCCCTCCGGGGGGGGGGGGGTGTGGGTGCCTCAGCGCACCCAGCAGCACTGGGTGACCCCAGGGGAAGGGGGTTGCGGGGTCCCCATGTGGAGCAGGAGCCCCCCAGCACCCTGCTGTCCCCCCCACCCAGACCCCCACCTACCCATGCCCATGCTGCCGGCTGAGCAGAAGGGTCACCCTCAGGGTTTATTTGCTCAGACACATGCAGGCAGGACAGCAGGACAACGGACAGACGCTCCCCCAGGCCCCCAAAATTAACCCCCACCCACGGCACAGCCTCCCCACCCCATTTGCAGGTGTGTGGGTGCAGAGCGGTCCCACGGCACCCAGCACCCATCGCTGCCTGAGGCTCTCCAGCCCCGCTGCACCCTGGGGACAGCCAGAGCATCCTACAAAGGCCCCAGGGACCCGTGTGGGGCAGCGCCATGGGGCCAGCACCCACAGGGTGCCCGAAGAACCAAGCCAGCAGGGTGCTGCCCCCATCCGCAGGTCCGGGTGGGGGCCAGGATTAAGCTGCTCCCTGCAGGGACAGCATCAGGGACGGCACCTGGGGGGGGCGGACTTTGCTGCCCAGCACTTTGGGGTGACCCTTCCCACCCCTCCTGCTCTCCCTAGGGACTGCAGGAGCACCCGAGTGCGATGCCTGTGCCGAGAGCCCCGAGCCCCCTGGCCGTGCCGTGGGGCCGCAGCTCCCCTGCACGGTTTTTGCCCGGTGCTGCTGAGCGTGCAGCGGAGCACAGGTGCCCCGGGGAGCTGCCAGCTCGAATGAAGGCAAGCGCCGTGCCATCCTCCAGCCGCCCCGACAGCTCAGCCTGGGCCCACGGGGAGGCCACGGCTCCTTTTTGCAGATGGGGACGGAGGCGTGAGGTCACCCGGAAAATCGGTGCCGAGCCCCCGGGCTCAGCGCTCAGCCCCCCCCGAGTCCTTGCTGCGGTCGTCTCCCCTCCGAGAACAGCAGCGGGTGCCCAGGGTCCCTGTGGGAAGGGGTGCAGGGATGGGCAGGGACGGGGGGGGGGGCTCTTTGGGGTGCACAGCGTGATGGAGGGGTGGCCGCAAATCGGCGGCCCCCCGGGGTTGGGCACGGATCCAGCAGCACGTGGGGGGCTGGAGGGAGCGCTGCTCCCGTGGGAGCCCCCAGCACAGCCCCCTGGGGACACGGCCCCTGCGCTGGGCTCCGGTCCCATCGGGTATGCTGCTCCCCCGCAGCACCCGCTCTCGCACACACACAGCACCCACTTCTTGCACACACACAGCACCCACTTCTTGCACATGCATACACCATGTACCCACCTCTCACCCGCAGCACCCACCCCGTGCCCACACGGCACCCACTTCTTGCACACGCACGGCACCCACTTGTACACACACGGCACCCACTTCTTGCACACGCACAGCACCCACTTCTTGCACACACAGAGTACACCCACCTCTCACCCACAGCACCCACCTCTCGCACAGCCAGCACCCACCCCGTGCCCACACGGCACCCGCTTGCACACCCAGCACCCACTTCTCGCACACCCAGCACCCACCCCACGCCCACACAGCACCCACCTCTTGCACAGGCACACACACAGCATCCCCCTCTCACCCGCAGCACCCCCCTTGCCCTCCCACCCACACCCCCAGCACGCACTCCTTGCACCCACACGGAGCCCGCAGCACCCACAGGGAGCACACAGCACCCACCCTCAGCACCCACCCTCAGCACCCACCCTCAGCACCCCCTCCACCCGCACAGCACCCCCGCAGCCCCTCGCCCCTCGCCCCCCGCCACCTCCCCGCTCCCTCCCCCGCCTCTCCCGGTGCCCGGTGCCCCGGCGGCCTCCGGCCTCCACCCGGGCGGTGCCTCCCCGCCGCTCACCTGGAGGCCCCGGCGCCGCAGGATGCTGGGCTCGTCCATGCCCGCCGCCGCCTCCCGCTGCGCCCGCTCCGCCCGGTGCGCCCCGGCCGCCCCGCCGCCGCCTCCCGGTGCGCCCGGTGCGCCGCCCAGCGGCACGGCCTCGTCATCGGCTCCGAGCCCGGGGCTGGCACGGCACGGCACGGCACGGCACGGCACGGGGGTGGCACGGCCCGCCTGGCTCGGTACAGCCAGGCGTTGGCACGGTACGGCGCGGTGTGGCCTGGCTCAGCCCGGCACTGCACGGCACGGTGTGACCCAGCCTGGCACGGCACGGTTTGGCATGGCACAGCCTGGCGTGGCTGCGGCACGGCTTGGCCTAGTTTGGCACGGCACAGAGTGGTCCTGTTGTGTGTTGTGACGTGGTACGGCACGGCACAGCATGGCATGGCATGGCACGGCATGGCACAGCCCGGCACGGCCTGGCACAGCACGGCACAGCACGGCACAGCCTGACACAACATGGCACAGCCTGGCACGGCATGGCACAGCCCGGCACAGCCTGGCACAGCACGGCACAGCCTGACACAACATGGCACAGCCTGGCACGGCATGGCACAGCACGGCACAGCGTGGCACGGCGTGGCACGGCACGGCTCGCTTTGGCACAGCACGGCTCGGTGCGTCCTTCCAAGAGGTCCAACGCTGCAGTGCGTGCCCGCAGCAGCAGGACAGGGCGTCCCAGCCCACCCAGCACAGGGACACTCCCGTCACCGCCGCCCTCTGTCCCCGAGCGAGGCGCACAAGGGGACGCTTTCTGTGGGGACAAGGGGGCTCTGTGCAGGGCCCGCGGTGCCACCCGGCCCCGCCGCCCCGGGGTCACGCGGCCCGCGCTGCCAGCGCCCCGGTGACGCCGTGCCCTCGTGCCTCACTGGGGCTTTGTTTTGGCTGCGGGGGACAATTTGTGCTGGGGACCAAGGGGCTGCGTCCCGTGGGACATGCAGCCATCCTGCCGCCGAGCCCTGCGTGCTCCAAACACCCAAACCTGGCCTCGGAGCTCCAGGTGCAGCCAAATGCAGGCAGCAGAGGCAAAAACACAATGTGGGGTTTGGAAAAAAAAAAAAAAAAAAGGAGAGCCAACAAAAAGACACCAAAACAGCTCTTTTGCTTACCTTGCTCTTCTTGCTCGCGAGGCTGCGGTGCTTGGCCGGGCCCGTGGCGGGTGTGCGGGCAGCAGAGGGGGACGTTTCTGTTGCTTTCTCTTTTGTTTTTGGTAAAAGTGAGGCAGGCACTCACACCTCGCGCTGTGCTGGCAGCACGCTTGCTCTGCCTGGGAAAAGCCGCTCGTAGCAGAAGAGGAAACAGCAGCCAAGGCGGCGGGGTGCTGCTGCGAGCCCGGAGGGTGCCGCTGTGCCCTGGGGGGGACCGGGAACCCCAAAAGGAAGGGGACCCAGTGAGGACGGAGCCCGAAAGCTGGGAATCCCCGAGCAGCCCATGCTGGGGTGGTTGCTGCTGGTGCTGGCGGCGCTGGCGCGGGGCGGTGAGTGCTGCTGCGGCGTGCGGAGATGAGAGATAAGTGCAGAAGACTTTCAATGAATGATTCGGGGGTGATAAGGGGGAGATAAGGCGCCTCTCGAGCAGGGCAAGGCAGGAGCTTTCATGGTTTTGGCATTGAGGGATTTGCCCCACGCTGCCGGGCCAGGGCAAACCTCAAGGACGCCCCGATGGTGGCAGCAGGATAGGGCTCGGGAACCCCCTGCAGCGCTGCATCCCTGGGGAAATTTAGGGTGCTTTTTGGGTGGGAATCACCAGCGCGGCTGCTCCGCTCCCCCCGTCCCATTGCACAGCGTGGGGGTGGCTGCCCGCTGCTCGCATCCTTCCCAGTACTGGCGGGAGCAAAGCAGGAGCCAACAACCCCGCTGCTGGTTAAACTGGCCGCGCACCCTCCACGCGGGCTCGGAGCTACCTCCAGCCACATGGAGCGGCGCTGCCGGGTGCCGGAGAGCATGGTTTGGGGGGTTTCGGGGGGGGTTCCCATGCTGGTGTCAGGAGCAGGAGCACTGCGACGCCCTCATCTCCCTCCCCGTGCCCCTCTGGCACCCAGCGGGGTCTGCGGGGTGCCGTGGGGCAGAAGCGAGCGTGAGCCCAGCCACAGCCCCTCTCCCCTGCCTGCAGGCGCTGCTGAGACCCCCGACTTCTCCTGCTTTAAGCAATGCAGCTCCTGCGACTTCCTCTGCTCCTGGCCGCCCCGCGGCCCCGCCGGCAACACCACCTACGTCCTGGTGCTCTGGTGAGTCGGGTGCCACAACCCCCTGGCAGCTCTGAGCAGCCCACTGGGACATGGGGACATTTGGGGACGCGGTGTGTCCCCCTTCCTGCCCCCCTCCCCGTGCACGCAGAGGGCGAGCGTTTTCCCCCCCCAGCTACGCGACGTCGCGGACGTGCCCGCGGTACGAGGCGGGTGCCGCGACGACCTACACCCTGCAGCGGCACCGCGTCTACGTCCTCACCAACACCACGGCCTGGGTGGAGGCGTGGTGGGGACCCCACCTGCACCGCAGCCCCAACCTCACCCTGTACCTCAACGAGGCCGGTAAGCGCCGCGAGGCCGGGCTGGGTGTGCCACGATGGTGCCGGCCACCGCAGCCATGCTGTCCCCGCAGTGAAGCTGGATCCTCCCCCCGACGGGATGAACTTCGCCAAGGCCAAGGGGCGCCTGCAGCTCCGGGTGCCATGGCCGCCGTTCCGCGGCAGGGACCGAGCGCTGAGCAGGGAGGCTCGCTTCCGCAGGGCGGGCAACCACAGCTGGACGCAGGTAAAACATTGGCGGCGAGGAGCGGGGCGGGTTGCAGCGGTGTGTGCAGCCCTGGACGCAGCGCGGGGGCTCGGGGACGCCGTCCCCACCTGGTTGGGTACTGGGTCTCCACCGGCCTCCCGGGGACGGGATCGCGCTGCCACCCGTAACAGGATCAGGGAGGGATTGGCGGGGATTACGCAGGTAAAAACCCTGGATTAGAATAAAGCCGGCGGCAGATGAAATCCTGACGCTGCTCCCAGCGAGACCTGAGTGCTTCCCCAGAGCACCCAGGCACCACCACCCCTTTTTGAGGGGCTCCATGGGCAAAGCTGTGGGACCCCGACCCAGGGGACCCCTCCAGCTGCTGCATCCCCTGCATCCCTTTTGGTCCTCCCAGCCCCTGGAACACGATGTCCCATCACCACCATGCCCCAGCGACAAGCCTTCCTTCATACTGGTTCCACTGGGTGGGTGCCTCCATCCTGCCTTCTCTCCGCAGGTGCTGTGCGAGACAGGGAAGAGCAAGGACAGCAAGGAGGACACAGGTGGGTTCAGCCTGTGCCCAGTGGGTTGCTTGGGTTTTTTTGGGGATAAGCACGTCCCAGGAGGTGTCACCTCACCGCCACCCACCCGGTTTGCCCCAGTGACCTGCGACCTGGGGGGACACGCTGCCTTCGAGGTCCAGCTCCGGCAGAAGACGCAGCACTGGAGCAGCTACTGGAGCGACTGGAGCAAATCCATCTTCGTCCCTGAGGGTGAGAAGGGACCCCAATGTCCCTGCCCACCCTGCCATGGGCACCCCGGGCTGGCAACCCGCCCAGTGTCGTTCCTCTTGCAGAAATCCTGGAGAGCCCAGAGCTGAGCTTCCAGCTGGGAAATCTTGGGAAAAATGGGCAGAGGCTGCTGCAGTTGAGCTGGCAGGTAGGGCAGCGTGGGCTTGCCACCCGGGACAGCCCTGCCGTCCCCCTGGGACTCCCCCTCTCCCCTTGGCACCGCCGTGGCCACCACTGTCACCACCCCAGAGAGCTCACGAGGAGCAGGGGAACGTCACCTACACGCTGAGCACCCACATGCCGGCATGCCGCTGCGCCACGCTGCCCGAGGCCGACGAGGTGGTGCTGGGACCCGAGGTGACGGCGCACAACCTCACCCTCTGCGGGGCCGAGTACGAAATCCTACTGACAGCGACCAACGCCGCCGGCACCAGCCCCACGCGGCAGCTCCACGTGCCAGCCGAGCAGCACGCAGGTACCCATGCGCATGCCGTGGAAAGGACCTGGCTCCTCGGTGGCCCCCCGGCATCCTCACCCACTGTGCCCCCAAATTTCGCCCCAGAGCTCAGCTTTAAGGACGTCAGCTCGGCCGGCGAGGCGGTGATGGTGCGATGGGAGGCGCCGAGCCGCGGCTTCGCCTACTGCTTCGAGCAGCAGCTGCTGCCGGGAACGCCCCAGCAGGGCGTCTGCGTCCAGCAGGAGTTCTCTGCAAAGAGCTCCCACCTGGAGAGAGGCAAGTGGGCTTCCAAGACCCCCCCAGATTCCCACCGGCTCTGGCCAGGCTGCCACGGGTGCCGGTTTCCCCATAGGGTCGCTGGAAGTGCCGGCGTGTTACCGGCTCGCCGTGCACGGCCGGAGCGAGGAGCAGGATTGGGCCACCTTTGCCCTGCAGCATCATTTCACCGGCAACGGTACGTACAGGAACGGGCAGCATCGCATCCCGATCGTGCCACAAAAGGTGTCGTTATCCTAAATAGCTGCTCCTGTCCTCCCCTGTGCCGTGCAGCCTCGCTGGCCTCCTCCATCCACATCAACGCCAGCGCCGAGGCCGCCGTCCTCCGGTGGGAACCGTCCCCCCGTGCCACCTGCCCCGGGGCGCTGGCGAGGTACCTGGTGTGCCACGCGGCTGAAGGGGACAACGTGACGTGTGAGTGGCAGTGCCCACGGCCGGGAGGGGATGCGGGGACAGAGGGAGGAGGGCGGGTGGGAAGGGGCCTGGCTGCTGCCCGCTCGTTTTCGTTCACCCAGACGGTGAAGCGGACGCGTCGGCCTCGCGCTACACCCTCCGAAACCTGCGGCCGGGCACAGCCTACAGGGTCGGCATCCAGGAGGTGACAGCGGACAGCGGGGGCACCTGCAGCATGCCGTGGCACTTCCAGACCATGGCGCTGGGTAATGGCTGGGGACCTCTTCCCTCTCCCAGCCGGCAAGTGGGGATGCTCCGGTGGCCCACATGTGGTGTTGGGGACAGCGAGGGGACGTGGGGCTGGAAGTGCCACCGCCACCCAGGCATGTTTGTCCCCAGGTCCCAGGCTGGCAGCGTGGAAGTCCAACCTGAAGTACCTGGGCATCTCGCTCGGGCTCCCCGCCATCGCCGCCGTCATCTACCAGCTGAGCAAAAGGAGGTGAAGGCAGCGCCGCGACCCCGCTGTGCCGCCTCTTTTCCCCTCTCCCCCCATTAACCCGCCACCGCCGGCATCTCCCCAGGGCCCGGCAGCTCCTCTTCCCCCCGCTGCCCAAGCCCGTGGGCAGCAGAGCCATCCAGTTCTCGGCCAGCGAAATGAGCCAGGTGAGACACAGTGGGATTGGGACGGGGCCGGACCCTGCACCCCAGGAACAGACATCACCGCCGAGCCTTCCCACCCCAAATGCACCCAAAACCTTCAGGACAGGCCCTGGAAAGGCTTCGCGGAGCCCTCGGAGAAGTTCAACCTCGCCGAGCTGCTGGTGATGGAGCCGAGCCCTGAGCAGGAGGTGGCTGACAGCACGCGGCCCCGCACGCCGCAGCCCGGCCCCAAAGAACCGGTGGAGCTGGGGCAGCCGGGCTGCAAGAGGGAGCTGCCCTTCGAGTACCGGCGGCAGGAGGTGCTGAGCCCGCTGTCGAGCCCAGCACCAGCAGAATCCGGGGAGGGTCCCACCTGCAGCACCGGGTGCTCCGGCCACTGACCGGCGGAGGAGGGCGCGGGGAGCTGGGGGCTTCCCCGGCCGCTGGTTCCCCTCGCCCTGCTCATCTCCGACAAGCCAGTCATCATCAGGGACGAGGAGGGCTCGGAGCTGCTGCAGGAGAAGTCGGTGCTGTAGTGAGCACGGGGATGGGGCAGGAGGGGGACGAGCGGGGTCCCACGGGCACCCGGGGGGATGCTGAGTGTCCACCCCGAGGCATGGCCCCATGGGCTTGTGGCACTTTCTGGGGGGTTTCTGATTTCCAGGAGCTGCTGCTGAATACATTGAAGGTGCTGCCCACGGTGCTGTGCCTGGCAAGGCACGGTGCAGCCTGAACTGTCCCTTAGCAATAAACCTGAGGGCAAGGAGCTGCAGACCCAGCTGGGGACATTTCCCCGGCCACGGGAAAGCCACTTTGGGACACTGTTGGAGAGCAAACACCTCGAGCCAGCCCCTGTGGGATGGGGGCACATCCAGCCCCAGCCGACCACCGGCTGTTCCAGGCCGTAAAAATTAAACAAAAACCAAACGCACGAAGCAGCAGGCCTCAGACAGCAATCCTTGTCCCACCAGGCCAGTGTAACTTGAGGATTTGGTATAGAGACCCCGAGCAATGGGGCTAGGGGCAGGTAGGCCCCCCCCTGCATCCTGCCGGGAGCTGGGGCTGTGCCAGCACCGTGAGCCTTATCTGGGGCAGAAACCTTCAGATGCTGCTGAAGATGGAGCGTGGTTTGTGGTTTCGTCTGCCCCGAGCGTCAGCACCGGAGGCAGCCACCTGTATTTGCTGAGGGTGCAGAAAAGAAAAAGGGGAAAAAGAAAAAAAAAAAGTGCGTGGGGGAGCAGCAGGGGGAAATCTGGGGAAAGGCAGCACCCCCCCCCCTTCCTGCTCAGCACCGCCGCCGTGGTTTAAAACTGCTTCGCAAGGGATTTCACCAAGATCTGGTTCCTCGCTCAAAGCCGCCAGTGCCCCCCGCACCCTGGGGTGCTGAGCCCAGCACCGGGGCCTTGCTCCGGGTGCATGGGGGGGGGTGACGGCATCACATTTGGATCTTTGTCGCATCCCCACGGTGCTCTTGGATCCCAGAGCAGCAATGGGGATGGCCAAGACACTTCAGCTTCGTTTTGAGGCCCCCGGCGCACCCGTGTCCATCGCCACCCGTGTCCGGTGCCACCGGGTCTGAGCTGCGCCCAGCACCACGAGGTGGCACCAGCCCCGCACCGCTCGCGTCCCCGCGGAGCTTCCCCAGCTCCGGGCAGAGCCAGGCCACGCTCCCCGCCGAGCAGACCAGGGGGGCCGAGAGCAGCCGCTCACCGCTATGCCAACCACAAATCACCCCAAAATCACCCCCCAGCCACAAATCGGGGGATTTATTCGGCGCCCACAGCAAATCTTCCGCAGCAACGCGCCGACACCTCTCCAGCCCTAACTCCTTTGTCACATGCAGCCTCTCTCCTTCACCTCCAAAACCCAAAAGGATGTAGAGAAGGAGGAGGACGGGCACCCAGCAGCCTCCCAGCCCCCAAAACGCAGCTGGGAGAACTCATTTATTATTTAGGGCTTTTTGAGCCAGCCCCTGGTGGAACCAGCAGCGATGCTCGGGCTTGCCGCGGGTGCTGGCAGAGGAAGTGTTTTGTCACGGGTGCGTAGCGCTCGGGTTGCAGCCCGGCCCCTGTTTACAGCCCGATTTTTGGGGCTGGAGCCGAGGGAAGCAGCACCAGGGTCACTCAGCTCGGGGTAAACACTCGGCCCGGCGCGGGGCCAGCGCCAGCACCAGTTAATCATTCCTGTTGCTCTTAACGGAGCCAGCAACAGGACCGAGTTCATGGCAGGACAGCAAGTCCCCATTGCTGCTTGAAAAACACCCCAGGAAGGGGGGGGGGGGACAAGAGACACCCCCATCCCCATCGTCCCCACGGGGTCACCCCACTCACAGCCCCCTGGATCCTCTGGGGACAGCCCTGTCCCCGCGGGCACAGTGGCCCCACGCACCCACAGAGCCCACGGGCGACGTGCTGGGGAAAACTAATGAGGGCTTGCCAATTAGTGCGAGCGCGTGGCTCGGGGCTCCCTAATTAATTTAAATTGCACGGAACTGTTTTCCAAAGGAATCTCTGGGAGCCACCTGAGGAAGCCCACCGGAGCGGGACGGGGCCTTGCCCCCTCTGGCACCGCGCACGACCCAGGAGCACCGCAGGGCATCAGGGGGCTGAGAACGGGCAACTCGGTACATGGGAGCCACAGGACTCCCCCCTGGGACACCTGCAGGAAAAGCAGCAAAAAAAAAAAAAAAAAGAAAAAAAAAACAGGAATGGGGAAAAAGCTCAGCCAGAACACTGGCCCCAAAGAGCCCCGAGTCGTGGTCGCTCCCCACAATGCCGGATTTGGGGTTTTCCTGCACAGAGCAGAGCTGACGACCCCCGGTGACCCACACGCACGTACCCAGCCACCTCCACAGCTAATTTAAGACCCGCTGCCTTTATTTTTAGAGGGGGTCAGATGATTCGGTGCTGTGGTGTCTTTCTATGTTTCCTGATACGCAGGCTATTTCTGAGCCCGGCCACACGCCGCCACGCACCCCAGTTGCTTCCCCAAAAGATAAAACCCACAAAATGTCCCACGCCCACCCCTGGGGTGCTCTTCTCATCACAAACATGGCTCCGAGACCCCTGCCTGGCCCCTCGCAGCCCCTTCTCAGGGCTGTTTCGCCCTCCCCAAGCCCCCAGCGGATGGAGGAAGAGCTCGGTGCCAGAAGAACCCGCACGGAAGCCGTAGCACGGAGCAGGATTATTTGCCGGGCAAAAAGCCACCGCTGCCGCCACCTGCACGACGCAGCCCGCTCCCGGGGGGATTAGGTGGCCATTCAGGAGCTGCTTTCACTTAATCTCTAAGCAAACAAACCGATCCCCACTGTACATCTTTTATCCCTTTCTGCAGAAATCGGGGGCCGCCCCTCGCCGAGGCGCTGCGCACAGAAGCTGGGGAGGCAGCCGGGACCCCCCCGGCATCACAACCCACCCGCGATGGCTCTGCAGAGGCTGATGGAGGGGCAAATCCCCCCCAAACACACAGCTCAGTTGGCGCCTCTCCTCCCCAAGAAAAGCTTTGAGGGGTCCCCAAAAATCCCCAAGCAAGGCTGGTGCATGCCTTCCAGCCCTGCCCGCGCTGCGTCCCCAGGGGAAGGGGACACTGCAGCTGGACAGACGGCCACCACAGCAGGACACACGGCCACCACAGCAGCAGCAGCAGCCGGGCTCAGCTTGTTTTTAAAGTCCTGGGTATTTCTGTGCCGCTGTTTCGCAACCGTCCAGTGTCACAACAACAACAACTTCAGTTTGCCTTCGCAAACAAGCCGAGCGATGCCTGCTTTTTTTCTCTCCCTCTCACGTCAGGCTGAGGTTTCTTTGTGCAACAGCTTCTCCCCGGCAAGCGTTATTTCCAGAAACAATGCCTGGGAATGGAAAATGACTTGAAGCATCAGCAAAACCAAACGTTGAAGGGTTTCTTTCCACCGAGAGGGGCTCGGAGCTGCCCCATCCCCTGCGGGGCCACACTCAGAGCGCTGCAAAACAACAGAGCCGGGCACTGCGAGCCCCAGCGTGCAAGCTGGGAGACGCAGGGGGAAAACAGCTCGGATTCCTGGCATGGGGGAAGCGCCTGGGCGGGTGCAGGAAACATTTTCTTTCTGCAGTTTTAATGCTTTCGGGTGGCTAGGTTCAAGATCACACAGCCAAGGGGCAGCGCAGCCGCTGGCACGGCTGAAGGTTTCCAGGCTTTGGCAGCAGCCTAGCAGAAAAGCCACAGATATTTTTGACCTGAAACCTTACAATAACAATACAAGCAATCATAAAACAAGGGCGTCGGGAGCTAGGCAGCACAGCACAGATCTCCCCAGCATTACAGGGATTTTCTTCCTTTTCTTAAGGACACCTGGGACCGCAGAGCCACAACCCCAGGCCCATGCCTGCTCCACATGCGTTTCCCAGCCGGGCTATCAGATTAGCTGGAAGGAAAGGACACGGCGCCCTTATCGGTGCACACATTCCCCTGTTGATTTGGCAGGGGTGGCTTCCAGAGGTTTGCAGCATAAACATATTTTGCTCACGCTGGCAGACGGGGTCGAGCTAAGGATAGCCGGCTCTGCAGGACCCGGAGGTTCCTGAAAACAATCCCATGTTTTGCAGCAAACCCTTGCCCAGGTGCACGGGGAAAGGGCTGAGCCTGGAGCAAACAACCCGCCCGGCTCCACCGGGCACTAAACCAGCACCGAGCGCAGAAGGACCGCAAACGATTCCCCCGATTCCCCCGCTGGGTTTGCTCTCAGGGTGCTCAGCAGCAATCTGCGAGCACTTTAACTCTCCCTGTTTTTCCACACGGGAAAGCAGAGCAAACCAGCCAGGGCCCTGCTGCTGCCATCCCCACCGGCCCCAGCCACCTCCAGCCAGCCAGGACCCCCCCCAGGCAGCCCGGCCTCCCCCAGGGGCTATCGCTGCCTCCATCGCTGCACCAGGATGGCCACATTTACACAGCTGCTTATCAGGAAAATCCTTTCCCTCAGCACCTTGTAAACCCTTGCATTTAAAAGCAATTGGGTTCAGGCTCGCTAACGAGCTGGGTGAGTGCAGGGCAGGGTGCAGCACCCAAGGGCTCCCCGGGGTTTAATCGCAGGCTGCAGGTGGGCAAGCTCTGAATTGGGCTTAGTCCATGGGGCTGCTCTGCCCCCAGCATGGTGCCATTGGGTTCAACCCCACCACTTCTCCCCATTGCCATAAGATTCCCTGCATTAGGACTCTGCATTCACCCCTAGCACATGGGATTTGCTCTCCTTGGTGTTTTGGGATGGGCCGAATCTCATAGCACTGCTCCAGGACCTGTCGGAGCCACGATGGCTTTTGCAGGTGCTGGTGCAGGGACACCGACCCGCTGCACCCTCGGGTCCCTGCTGGGGCTGCGCCAGCACAAGAGGCAGATTATTTCTGCCACACCCCCCCCCCAGTGAAATGGAAAATGTGCGAGCTGTTCCCAGCTGGTGCAAGGCTTCCTTCCCACTCCAGCCCCTGCAGGGCACGTGGGGCTGGGGACAGAAATGGCACACGGGGCATGGGCAGTGCCAGGGCCTCCCCTGGCAGCAGTGGGGATGGGATGTGAGGTCTGCCCCCACCCCGGGGATCCATCCCCCCTCCCAAGCCAGACTCTAAAGTCCAAGCTCTGGAGTGGCACAGGCACCCGGGGTGGTTTTGTTTGCTTGGGAAGCGCCAGTCTCCCGCGGAGCGAAGGGCAGCAAAACAAGGGAGGGAGCCGCGGCCCCCACGGCCGAGGTGCCAGGGGACAGGGATCAGTGCGGTGACAGCCCCAGGGTCCTCGCCCCAAGGACGGCCACTTCCCCACCAGCACCCGCATGGTGTTGGATCCAGCACATCCCTCAGCCCCGGTTGTCCTTTGATTTTTATTGGAAAGAGCTAAAAAAAAAATGCAAACGCCATGCAAGTGAGGTTTTAGCTGCGGGGAGACACGAAAGGGGACAGCAACGGGGTTGGGCACCGCGCACTGGCTGGGGCTTTCCGCACGAGTTGCAAAGCAGCACCTGGGAGTGCCAGCAAACACAGCGCCAGGAGCAAAGTCCCCGCGTGCCACATCCCTGGCATGGGCACACACAAGGCACGGCCCCGCATCCATCCCCAGCCGGGCCAGCGCCATCCCCGCGTGCGCCCTGTTTGTGTGCCAACACGCCACGTGCCACTGTCAGATGACTCCGGGGGGTTTTGTTGTTGTTGTTGTTTTTCTGAAGTTGGGTGTTTGCCGGGAAAAGCCAAAATATTTGTCCCCGCGTTCGTCCTGCACAAAGGGCTTGGGGATGCCGTGTGGGGACCAGGGTTGGGTGGGGAACGAGGGGACCTGGGTCAGAGAAGGGGGGGGGTCCCTGCTGCCACCCTTCTGCCCCCACTGCACCCCGGCTGCCTGGCTCCAATCCCGCGGCCCCTCGCGCCCCACTGTTTATCCATAGACATGTTTGTGAGCAGCACCCGGCCGCTTCCTCGCTCCAAAACAATTGGACAAAAGTCAAAAGTCATAAAAATTTTCCATTGTCCGAGGAAGGGAGCAGTAAACAATCAAGGGGCTGGTGAGGACGTCAAGCGAGGGGGTCGGCGGCGGGGTTGTTTTCCACCGAGTGAACAACGTGGCAAACCCAGCCCCGGCAGCCACCGCGTGCCCAGGGCTGCCGGGGTGTCCATGCCGGTGAGCCCCGCGATGGCCGCACGTGCCCAATGCTCACAGAACGGTGGCCAGGGATGGGACACGCAGCACATGCAACACATCCATAGGGCTGCTCTGGATCTTGTTTTTAGGCAGGAAACCAGCCCTTGATTTCTCCAAAGCTTTCCCCTGCCCCTGGGGAGCGAGCCCTCAAAAGGCCCCTGAAGGCAGCAGGGGGGCACGGATGGTGCTGGCTTTAAGAATTGCTTTCTGAGGGAACGGAGCCGCCGTGCCGGGGCGCAGCCGGGGTCCTGTGCCATCCCAGCGGCTGCTCCAGGAAGGAGCTGAGATTCCTGTCAAACCGGCAGGGAAAGCCCCAGCGCAGGGCAGGGACGAGCGGGACTTTGCCTGCAGTTTCCGTGGGCGGGAGCGGCTCCTGCAGCACGCGGGCTGACTCAGCGGGCGTAGGGCGGCCGCGCTCCCGCCCCGGCTGTGCGTGGGGTGAGCGCAGGCACGCTGGGGGGCACAGATGCCTCCTGGGGTCCCCGTGCCTCCTCCGCATGAAGGGAATCCCTGCGGTGTAGGGTTGCGCTGTTTGCAGTGTTAGATTGGAGCAAAACCAAAGCAAGGTCTGGTGCTGCTTGGGACCGAGCACGTTCCCAATGTGCCAGCACAGTGTGAGTCCCATAGCTTGGGGACAAGCAGGTCCCCAAGCTCCTGAGCACCCATCGGTGCCGACTCCCTGCTCCCCGGGGTGCGAGCAGTGCGAGCCCAGCATTATCCCAACTGCAAGGATGCTGAACGTGGGCAGCGGGGTGACAACCCCATCCCAGGCAGGGGGACGGAGTGGTTCATCCCCGTCGGAGCAAAATTCAGGCTGCCTTTATCATCGCCGCCATCACCCGACGAGCAGGCGGCCCCCGCGGGACGCAGCCCCCGGCGCAGGGCCGGGCTGCAGCTGGGAGGCGGCGAAGGCAGCGCTTGTTTTCCCGGAGCTGGATGCGTGCCCGAGCCGGGAGGCAGCAGCCGCGCAGCTAATCCCCAGCCCTCGCAAGGCCGCGCCGGCGCCGGCACATTCTGTCCCTGCCAGCGCCGGGGCCGGCCGCGAGCTTCGCGTGTCACCTCCCTGCAGCACGGCCGTGCCGACCCCCCCCGTGCTGACCCTCTGCCGGAGGACAACAGCCTCCAGGCGAGGCTGTGGCTGAGCATCCTCCAGCTGGACCCCCGGGATGGGCCACTCATTTTGGGGGGGGGGGTCTGGCCGTGGGGATGGGGGAAGCTGGGGGGAAGGAGCAGCACCCCGGTGCGCTGCAGAGAGGGGCTGCAGCGGGACGAGCTGCGCTGTGCTGCTGCCTCCAGGGTTCATTGATGGGCTAACTGCCCTGCATCTGCACCGGGGGGAGTCCTGTGCTCTCCAAGGCCATGAGCTGTGCCGGGGGGTCCCAGCACCCTGCAGGGCTGGGAGCTGCAGCACCCAAGCCCTCCCCAGCACCCATGGGTGGCCCGGCTGCAGCATCCTTTGCTGTGCAGTCAGAAAGGAGTGCGCCCATGGCCACGCATGGATCCTGCTCCCCTCTTGTCCAACACCATGCCGCCCAGGGCCGAGGGGTCCTGCAAACGTTTGGGGCTGAGGGGAAAAAAGGTAAAACAGACACCAGCAGCACAGCGGGACCGGCGTCCTGCTGCACCTCGCAAGGACTGGGTTTCGCCGGGTGGTCGGCGAAGCATTTTCCAACGCTCGGGGCCAAGAACTATAAATACTCCCGGCACTGTAATTGCATAACGCGCCTGCTGCCCTGGCCTCTGCTGCGACCGGCACCGGGGCTGCCCCTGCTCTGCAGCCCCCTTGGCCCTGACAAACCCAACCGGAGAGGCCCCGGGCTGCTTGAGATGGACTTTGGAGCCGGGGAAGACAAACAGAGCAGGGCTGGAGAGCAGCAGCAGCAGGGGCGAGGGTTGTGAAAGCCCTGCCCAGGGGTCCGTGCCTTGCCCCAGCGCCACATATCCCGACAGGGTATTTTTAGCCCCTCGGGGACTGGAGAGCGCGGCGCTTTGCTGGCAGCAGCCCCAAGCGGCCCGGCCCCCCCTTGGCTGTGTTACTGTCCAGCCATGCCATGGCTTTACAAGAAACCCTGGAGGCATTTGCAAGAATTAGTGCTGGAAAGATCCCTCCCACGTGGGGGCTGGGAGCGGTGCCCACCAGCATTGGGTTTCCCAGCCCGACACATCCCCACGGCTGCCCCCGCAGCCTTCCCATAAGGGCGCAGCAGGCAGGATGCGACCGCGGTTCTCGGCAGCCCTTCCTTCCCCCTCCATGGGAATAAAAATCCCCTTGTGCAGCCAGGGCAGATAATCGGGGTCTGGTCAGCAGCTCTGGGGTTCTGCCCCAGGGAGTGCTCATCCCCGCTGCCAGCAGGGAGGCGTTTGCTGGTGTAGAATGGCTCCCTTGTGCCGTGCCGTGGCATGGCAGAGCGTGGCTGCGTGCCGGCCCCGGGTGGGCAGATCACAGGGTTTTCCCTTCAGAGGCTTCTCTGTGTTCAGGAGGGTGCAGCGCTGTGGTTTGTGCCCGCTTTGATCCCACCAACGTGCCCCGGCACGGCTCAACCGCGGGGACGCGCAGCATCGGCCGCCTCTGCGCCGAATCGGGGCGCGCGTCTCCGCGAAGGGGGATGCGAACACATTCACTGCGAGGCGGCTTAATCCTCTTCCGAGGAAGATTACTCAGAGCAGCCGGGGATGCCAAATAAAATCAGATCCGAATAAAGGTTGCGTGAGCACAGCTCTCTTGCAGGCGAACAGTGCTTGTGCGGGCGCGAGGTCCCCACGTGGACGCGTTATCGCCCCAGCCCGCTGCGGGAGCACGTGCTCCAGCACGGCTGCCGCAGGGATCAGCTCAGAAAAACAAAAAAACAAAGCAACAACAAAAAAGGGGAAAATTGCAGTCTGGTGGCAATATTTTTAAACCGCACAGCTGGTGGAAGACATAACTGACCCGAGCCCTGTTTTGCATGCTGTAAATCTGCTGTGCTCAGCAGAGATGTGGAGCACAGAAATGCCAGGACAAACACAAAAAAATGAGCTTGGTGCAAAGGGAGCAGGTGAAGGAGCCGCTCGCAGCCCTTGTGGGAGCTGGCACATCCCAGCTGGAGCCGAGCGGGCCCCACGGGATGGAGGACAAACACGGCCCCCGCAAGAGAAATAGCAGCAAACACAAGAACACAACAGGACACTCGCGGCACTAAGGCGGTGGTGGAAGAGGGACGAGGCTGCGTGGAGGCACGGAGCAGAGCATGGCTCCGTGACACTTCACCCTTCTCCCCCCGGGTCTCAGCAGACCGCCAGGACCTGGCTTTGCTGCCTGGCCTCGGGCTGTGCTGCACCAACACCGACCACAAGAGCTGGGGAGCGTTTCAGCACCAGCCCTGGGGCTGGGACAGGCTGCGAGCCCCTAACCGGTGCCGGAGGGCAGCGCTGACCGCCTGACCCAGTTAATACCGGTAGTCCAGTTAATACCGGTAGTGGGGTGGATCTGGGCACCCGCAGGGCGATGCAGTGAGGGTCAGAGCACTCCCACTTGACTGCAACATCCCCCAGCTGCCACGGGAGCCAGGGAAGCACCGGCAGAGTGGGTCCAGCAGGAACAGCACAACAGAAAAACATCCACCATGTAAGAGCCAAGCAACAGCTGGGTGTAAAGAATTTATTTCAAACAAAAATCCCCCAACTAAAGTTGTACAAAAAGAACAATATCAGAGACAAGAGTGGTCATTATAAAAGTGTTCACAGATACAAAAAGTCCTCTGAGCAATCCCCAGTGAGCCGAGCACGGTCCCAGCACAGAGGATGACACACGCCCGGCTTTAGTTCTGCATGGGAAGCGAGCGGCCCCATGGGCGCTCGTCAGGATTGTCTCAGAGAGGGAATGCAAAGGTCCCCAGCCCCCAAACTCTGCCCAGGTTATGCCAGAGGGTGTGGGGTCAGCCCCAGCAGGCACACTGCAGCACCCGGCTCGTCGGCTCCCCCACCAGCAGCACTCACCCTGGGAGCACAAACTGCTGCTGCGCCTTCCTCACCGTGCCGGGGCTGCCGGCCCCTCTGCGGGCACAGGATCAGGCCCCTCCTGAGCAGGTCTCCTGGCCCTGGAGGGCTCAGTTCAGCTCCACATCTCCCATCAGCTTTTGTGGCTGCTGCCAGCCTCGGAGCAGACTTCTTTCTGGTTTCCTTGGCCACCACGGAGCCCAGCAAGAGCACCCCCCGTGGTGGCACCACAGGCGAGGGGCTGGTTTTCAGCCCCAGCCTGGGGGGGAGGTAGCAGCACATGGTGCACGTTTGAGGCCAGCACGCAGGAACCGGCTTTCACATTCTTGGTAAATGGCACCAAAATGCCACCGCACATCTCTGCTGCTTTGGAAACAAATTCATCCCCCCAGTCCTCTGCCCTGACAATAATCCATGGAAGTCTCTACATTTTTGGCCAGGCTGTTAAGGCAGCTCAAACCATTCCCCCTGCAGGCATCACCAGGCTTGTGGCAACATTTCTCAGCAGCGGACAAAGGCTCTGCTTCATCTGGCCAGAAAAAGGCCTGTTACTTTCTTAGGATGCTGCAGTCCTGGTGAGCTACTGCAGGAGAAGGGCTGCACCCGCACCACCACGGGAAGAACTCAGCACAAGATTATAAAATATTCTCTAGTAATCCTGAAAAATACCTCCAAGCTCCTGCTTTCTGTGACAGGAGTTGCCAGAGCACAGCCACAGCAGACAAGGTGAGAGCAACCTTGGCTCGTGCCAAATGTCCCGTCCGAACCCCAAAATGCTGGGGTGGTGATTAACCCTCCACATCCCGCCTAACTGCTCACACCGCAGGGTCTCACGTGCTCTCCTACCACACACGAGTCCACACCACCAGCCAGCCCTGCAGCTCGGTGTCAGCCCGTGGGACAGTCACGGCAGGAGCACGGAGGGCAGCGATCACAGACGGGGTCTCAGCGCTGCAGCTCTGGTCGCTCAGCCACCGCTCGGGCGCCGTTCCCAGACCGAAGGGCTGCGAGGGTGCAAGCTTTCAACCCGATGGGTTGTCACGCTGTCAGCCACATCCGAGGCACTTCTCTCAGCAGGTCATGCAGCGTGGACGGATATTGTCTGACGGTGGGTTTGGATCAATCTGCAAAGCCGAATTTAGAGTCAAGAACCCTGGCAGCAGTCACATCCCTCCCATCTCCCTCCAGCCCCCAAGCCCAGGTCCGCAGAGCTGGGGGATTTGTTACCTCCGAATACAGCGGAGGTGGTCGGAAGCGAAACTCCTGGATGTAGGCGAAGAAGGGCCCTTCCAGGACACCGCCGAGTTCGCTGCGGCACGGCGGAGCCAGGCTCTGCTCAGCCTCTGGGCTGGACACGACTGACGAGTATTCAGGGGGAGCTGAAGAGAGGAAAAAAAGAAAAAAGGCATCAGGGACTAGAACATGCAGGTAAAACGGCTTCAGATTCACTATTTCCCAAACCCTCCCAGTTCTTGGTAAATGGCACCAGTTCAGAGGGAACCCACAATTGAAAAATTAAGTAAAAAATGCAAAAGCTAGTCCTGGAGCAAGGGGCAAGGCTGAGAACTTGCTCTGCCCCTCTCTATCCCAGGCAGAGGTTTGCAGCACCCAGGCAGATCCCAGGGAGACGCTCACCCTCCGGCTGCTCCGGGATGGTGCTCAGCCAGTCCAGGTTGATGCTGTACTGGCTGCTGACGCTGGACGTGCGGCTCCCGAATGGATGCAGCGGGATTGTTCCGATGACAAGCGGCAGTTCGAGGAGCAGCTTGGACGTCCCAGGAATATCCACACAAACCTGCAGAGACAGGAGACAAGAGGGAAACTTAGCTGTTGGTGTTTTCCCAATCCAGAGGGGCGGATCTTTCTTCCCCAGAGCGCCAGCTCAAGCTGGCCAGAAGGGAATTCTTGTGGTGGGATGCAAAGGGAGATCTCCAGAACAAGCCCTCATCCCCTGCATGCCGTGGGGAGGTGCACGGGAGGAACCCGAGACCTCACACAAATCACCAGCCCCAAAATGCTCTGCAGCAGCCCAAAGTGGGCACGATGAGCATGGCTCTGGTGAGACGGGGAGCACAACCAAGAGCTGAACCTTCTACACTGGTCCCCACCAGGTCCCTCACCTTCAGGGAATATTCCACTTGGATGATGCGGCACTGGAGGATGGACGGCCCCACCGGTGGGATCTTCAGCGCCCGCCCATGCCACACTTCCCGCTTCCCTGCTGCGATGGAGTCACCAACAATGCTGGTCACCACCGACTTCTTCTGCTTCTTGGCGCCCCGAGCAATGAAGGTCTGAGTCTGGATGATGGCCGCCTTGGGCACCACCGCCCGGCTCGTGCAGTTGTCGATCTCAGCAAAGATAGGGATGACCTCACCTGCCAAAAGAGACGTGCGTGTTGGAGGAGGGGAGACGGAGCCCAGTCCTGCCCGAGGAATTCCTGCACAGGATCACCAAGGGCTCGTCCTGCTGTCTGGCACAAGGCTTCGTCTAGAAGGAGCGCGTCCCGAGGAGGCCGCTCGCATCAGGTGCGCACCCTAATGGTCTCTGATTTTGTGCCAGCAGGCGAGAGCCCAGCTCGCGGTGACCCCAAGTCCTCTCCCACCAAGGTTTACCCCAGGGCCTGCAGAAGTTCAAGGGCACCAGGTCAAGGTGGGGTGCTCACCTGGGGTGTAGCCTTTTCGGTCTATCTTGGCAGTCACAGAAACCTGGCCACGATTGCAGTACCAGGCACGAGCAAGTTTCTCCTTAGCACCTGCCTGCGGAGCCTGGAAAAAAGGGACATATTTAAGCTATTTAGAAAGAAACGATGAAAGACAAAGCGAACACCTCCCTGGCGCTGACAACCTGCTGGGGAGCATCAACAAGTTCCTAGGAATCTTATGCAAGATGCTTTCGCAATGCATTTAAGTTCCCAAAAAACAAGAGGCACAGATGACCTCCGTGCTCCTCGGGGCCCAGCCCAGGTAGTGCTGGAGGGCACAAGTCACGGGGGACAAACATTCCCTCTGGACATCAGGCCCGTGACATGTTTGACAAGCTCACTTTAGGCACTGGCCACATTTTAGATGCTGCAGCCCCCAGGCGGAGCAGGGGGAGCTCACCAGAAGCGCAGGCGTGTTGATGTCGATGGGTTCGATCACGGTGAACTCCTTCTTCACCTTCTTCACCGTCGACCAGGGTCTGTGCAGTTTGGCTTTCACCCAGTAGCGCACGCTGCCGTGCTTTCCCTCGAAGGAGGTAGCCAGGGTCCTGTGTAGTGTACAAGCAGTGAGCAATTCAGGAGGGCTCTGCTGAAAGGTTTGGCTCCAAGGTGCCCTGTCCACCCTCCCCAGGACCTGTGTCATGCACCGAGCAGCTCCTCTTCCCCTTTACATTGAGGCAACAAAAAACACGAACTTACTCCGGGAGCTGGAAAGTGAAGGGGAACTCGTGCCTTCCTGCCTGCAGGACGGTGACTTCACCATTGTCTGTGGGCAAAACAGATTGAAGACGATTATCTCACATCTGCAGGACTTCCTCCCTGAGCAAATTGGTGGCGGAGCAGTACAGGCAGGGAAGGAGCAGCACGACAGTGCTGGACTATTTCTGCCGGGGTTAAACTGCAGCAGCAGCAGCAACAACAACACAGCTGTGACCCGCGGCCAGGCACGTCCCACGGGCACCGGGCTCTGCTCTCCGCACGCCCCTGTGCGTGCAGTGCCTTGGGGAGCCGGGGGCTGCCCGGGTGGGCTCTGCTTCACCCTGTGGCTGCCCAGCACCGCAGCTTGGTCACTTGGAGCTAAGGAGGGTGACCGAGCACCCTGTGCCCTGCAGGGCTGCACCCACCGTGCTCGGTGGGGCTGGCTGGGACCCCTGGGGCTGCAGAGCCTGCAGCTCCCCAAGGTTGCTTCTCCAGAAGGGATGGGATTAGAGGAGGGTGGGGACACCGAGCAGGGTGCCCCCAGCTCCCCAAGAGCCGGGCTGCAACCCTAACCATAATCCCAACCCTAACCGCAGCCCTAACCCTAACCCTGGAGCCCCCAGCCCCAACTGCCCCCCTCGCAGCTCGCCCCCCGGCTCCCCGCGGTACCTGGCGGGGCCAGCAGCGTGTCTCGGTGGCTGAGGAACTCCACCTGGTCGCTGTAACTCTGCGTGTAGGCGGTGCTGGAGCCGGCGCTGCGGGACTCGGTCCAGTGGACGCGGGCGGCACCGACCGCCCGCAGCCGGAGCGCCCCGAGCCTCGCCGCCGCCGCCAGCTCCAGCAGCACCCGGCCGGCCACCGCCTGCCCGGGGCTGAAAGCGGCCGGAGCCCCCCGCTCCGCACCCTCCAGCACGATCGCGAAGCGTTTGAGGCGGTCGAAAAGCATGGCGAGATGGCGGCTCCGGCTCCCGGCCCCGCCGCCCCGGCCCCGCTTTTTAAGTGCCCGGCGCGCCCGGGGGCGGCCCCGACGGGGCGGGACGGGGCGGCCCCGGAGGGTGCTGCAAAACAAGGAGGAGGCGGCGGGGGGCGGCCCCCCCCCCCCCGGCAGGATGGGGCTCCCCAGGGCTCGGCACCTCGGAGGTTGCGGTGCTGAGGTGGCCGAGGGGTGGCGGGGCTTCGGCTGGTGGCGGGGATGGGGTGGGATGGGGCAGGATGGGGTGGGGATGGGGCAGGATGAAGCAGGGATGGGGCAGGATAGGGCGGGATGGGGTGGGATGGGGTGGGGATGGGGCAGGATGGGTTGGGGATAGGGCAGAATGGGGTGGGATGGGGCAGGATGAGGAAGAGAGAGAGCAGGATGAAGCAGGGATGGGGTAGGGATGGGGCGGGATGAAGCAGGGATAGGGTAGGGTGGGGTGGGATGGGGCGGGATGGGGCAGGATGGGTTGGGGATGGGGCAGGATGGGGAAGGGATAGGGCAGGATGAAGCAAAGACGGGGCTGGGATGGGTTGGGGAGGGGGCAGGATGGGTTAGGGATGAGGCAGGGATGGGGCAGGGACAGGGCAGGATGAAGCAGGGATGGGGCAAGATGGGGCAGGATGGGTTCAGGATAGGGCAGGATGAGGAAAGGATAGAGCAGGATGAAGCAGGGATGGAGCAGGATGGGTTGGGGATGGGGCAGGATGGGGCAGGATGAGGAAGGGATAGTGCAGGATGAAGCAGGGACGGGGCAGGATGCGGTGAGGACGGGGCCGGGGGCTGAGCCGCCAGCCCCGCAGGGACCACGCAGAAGACACGTGTGTAAGAGCGGCGTTTGCCCCCCGTACATCAGCCCCTCTCCGCTGCGGTGCTGCTGTCCCCGCGTGAGGAAGGCTTCTGGCTCCCACCACGGCCATGTCCCTGACCCCGCACACCCCAGACTCTGCGTTCTCAGGCTCGCAGCCAGCGGCTGTGACGGGGGATTTCTCACCCCGCTCGATAAGCACTCCTCGGAGCGGCAGCGCCTTTCCGTCCCGTTCCCGCAGGCGGGAGCCGAGCGCCGCGCCGCACACAGATACACGCACGTCTTTCCCAAGAGCCGTTCCCAGGGGTCAGAACAGGCTGCAACTGGATCTCGGCTCCTCGCACGGCAGGGCCGGGCCAACTGGCGATGAAGGGAAAGCTGGTCTGGGACATCGCTTTGCTTATTTCTAAGAAATGAAGTACTGGCTCCCATTCAGCTTGTGCAATTACACAGTGAGCAATGCATCTTCCCCGCGCCTTTTAACCAGGGAAGCGCTGGTTCTCTACCAGCTCGTGCTGGGGTTTGTGTGGTGCTGCTCCAAAACCCAGCGACAAATTATACCTGCGTGGGCAGCGCAGGGGTCTCGCTCCGTCATCAGCATCTGCTGCTGCTGGTGCTCGGTGGGGGTAAAAGCATGAAGCTGTTGGTTCTTAGCACGGGCACCACCATTAGCAGCACGCAGAGATGTTGTAAAAGGGGGGAGTGAGGCAGAAAGTGGCCCATGCCCCCTCCAAAAGGGTTAATGCAGCCTTAGAAGCTTCCACTTTAAACATGATTGTCACATTTGCGAAGCAGCAGAGCTCTCCACCCCGGGCACGGGCTGGGGATAAGACAAAACAGGCAGGCATTAAAATGTTACTCAGCATTTGGCTGCAAAAGCCTGGAGGATTTTAGAGTTGCTCCCAGCCGTGTTGGGCAAGTCCTGCTGTGCTGAACTGGGTTGATCTCAGCCCCTGAAAATGAGCTGGGCTGGAGCCTCGCAACGCTTTAGCTGCCTCCAAAGGCAGACTGGAATTGTCTGCCCCCCCCGCGAGGGCAGGGGACCGCATTTTGTTTTACGTACGTGACCGTTTGCTGTCACGAGCAAATATGAATCATAGCAAACACTGCAAGGGGAGCCCGACAGCAACGGGAAAGAAGGAAGGAAGGCACGTCACGGCAGGAGTTAAGCGGTGACGGCAGCCCTGGGAAGGCGCCCGGTGTCCCCGCCTCGATGCATGGTGGCACTGGAGGTCGTGTGGGCCCCGGGGGGGGGGTCTTGGAGCTGCGGTGGGGCTGAGACAGCTCCGTCCTGTGCTTTGCACATCCCCGCTGCAGCCCGTCAGCGCGCAGCCCCCAGCCCGTGACTCAGCCGTCGCCCACGGGATGCGAATCTCTGCAAACCTCCCTCCCGTGCCGCATCTACCGCCGCTCGCCTCCGCCGCACGCGAGGCTGCGAAGCCCCGCTCCGACCTGCCCGGGACCCACGGCACCGGGGGTTGGGGTGGTGGTGGTGGGGTCTCTCCTCTCCCCAAGGACCTCCGGCTGCAGGGCCCAGGGCCACCACCAGCTCCCAGGGCTTTCCGTGCCCACAGCCGGCTAAAAGCCGGCCGGGCTCCACGCAGGAGCCATCTCCAACTCATCAGCCCCACCTAGAGTCTGGCCAGGCTGAAACCAGCCCCAGCAGGAGCTGACAGCAGCTCCCAAGGAGCTTCTCCTTCCCCTGCTCGCCCTGGGGACCCAATGGCCCTGGAGCCGTGCAAGGCTCTGCCAAGCAGCCGGGGTGCAGCAGGCAGGACGAGGCAGCAGCTCTACCTGAGCCGATGCGCAGGACCTTGCACAAGCGGCACGCTCCCAGCGTGAGGAACAAGCCCCGTCCCTGCTGGATTCACGAGCGTTGTGTGCGTGCCAAGACCAAGGTGGCTGCCCCGCTGCGGAACGGGAGCCTGGCGTGCGCTTAGCCCATGTGCCTTACCTCTCCTGAGGTCTCCCTAAATAACGGGGCTCCTAGAGGCTGGCCTCACGCTGGGGCAGGAGCCTGCACCCCTGGGCAGTGCTGCGGGACCCTCGGGCGGACAGGATCAGTGCACAGAAAGCACCGGTGTTTCCCAGGCCCCTCTCACATCACCTCACGAAGAAGCAGCCGGGGCCTTGGCTTTGCCCATTAAACCCCTATCTTCTCCTCTCTTCCTGTCCCCTGTTTACACAATATACATTCAATGGCCCTGAAACGCAGTCCGCACATCCTCCTTCCATCCTTGCTCACGTCTCGAAGCACAGCACCCCCGTGCCAGCCCTCACCACCCTGCTAGGAAACTGCAGATAAAGTCACAGCTGAGTGGAGAGCAGAGCGGAGGGCGCTTATCTCCGCCTGGCTTCCCTCCTCTGCACTGCCTTGTTACCATGACAAAACCTGCATTTTTTAAACACCACGCAGACACAGTTGATCTCATCGAGAAGCAACAAGGGAGCAGTCACTGGGCCTGCAGATGATGGCACGTTTTCACCAGCCTCTCGCTAGCCAACCTCAGGAACGTCCTCACGCTGCCACCGGTGACCGGGAACAGAGCAGGAACCCAGCGGGATCCACGGGAAGGGATTTTGGCCGCAGAGCAGCCAAAAAGCCTCCTTAAAGCACTCCTGTGATCACAGGCCCGTGACCCTCTCACAAAGGAGAGAAGGAATCACTGTGTGGACACAGACGATAAAATCACAGCCCGCAAGTTCTGGCGAGGCTCCCTGCTCCCCACGGAGCCCACTTAAACTCTCCCCACGCAGTAGGCGAGGGCCAGAAGCCATTAGCTCTGAGCTACAGGACTGCAGGGTGCTGGCAAGGCCAAGCAGCTCCTGTAATTCCTCCAGCCCTTGGCTAAGCGCCCTCCTCCAGCCGGCTCCGGGGGCTTGTATAATACACAGTCCTAGCAGCAGAATGCAGACGTGCTCGCGGCAGCTCGTGGCTTCTCTACAGACATTCACTGCAGGGATAATGGGGAATAAAACTCACCCTATACCCTTACAGCTAATGCAGCCACCATCCAAACAGTGTGATGACCACTCAGGATCTTCTCCACTGGAGTTCAGGGAGCGGGCTTCTCCCACATCCTTAAGTGTCATCAGGCCGCTTAACACACTTGCAGCTGCCAAGGGGCCATCCTTAGGCACAGCACAGACGAGCCGCTGCCAAAAAGACAGAAACTCTGGAGTAATGCAGGTGTTTGGAGCAGGTGGCAAGGTACAGTCGTCCAGAAAAAGAGAATATGGCCCTACAGTGCAGTCTAGGGACAAAAACACCTCCAGAGCAGCAGCTGCCATCACTCCTGCAAGCTCTGCGTTTGCCAGCTGGGCCCTTGGCCGCCAGCACAACCACATGGCCTCAGTACGTAGTATTAGGCACCCTAATACACCAAGCAGGACAGGCAATAAAATGGCATCGGAAAGGGGAGGAGGGCACAGAGCCACGGCTGTAACAATATCATTGTGGGGGAGGATAAAAGACAAGCACTTTCATAAGGCAGAGTTAACGAGCGGATGGACAGCTGCGATGTCCCGTATCCCTTGGCTCTGGATCATTTCATCCCAACTAGGCAAATAATTCAAGTGGCTTGTCCTCATGCAGTAGATCCAAGCAACATGCCAGCTGGGCATGTGGTTCCAGCATCAGAAAACTGGAAACAAATATTTACTGAACTACTAAGTGCTCTTTCCACGCTTGTGAACAGACACTTCTATTTGCACTTCCCTGTGCAAACAGAACAAAAGCCACAACCCTTTCGTGCTCACCAGCCCCGAGTTTGCAGGCGACCTCCCAGAGACCAGCAGCAAAGAAACCCTTGGCAGAGGCCGAGAGGGATGCTGCTGCTTGCAGGTGGCACCAACCTTCACAAGAAGGGTGGAGACCTGCCCAGAAGGGGTGCCTGCATCCCATGGAGGTATCAACCCAACACCCTGTAGCACACAGCCACCCCTGAGCCCCAGCCTTACCGGGGATGAGCTGGCAGCGGCGGTACAGGAAGGTCTGGAAGGCTGTGTAATCGTGGTAGACGGTGTTGAGCCCCACGCTGTGGCTCTCCAGCCAGTGCACGAAAGCGCGCCCGCGAGCGCACACCTCCAGCGCCCGTAGCCGCAGCGCACCGCGCAGCTCCAGCCGCACGCGGCCGTGCAGCAGCTCCCCGCTGCCGTAGGCACCCCACGCTCGCCCGTCCTCCAGCTCCACCGCCAAGCTCCGCACGCGCCTGAGGGGCTGCATCGCTGCTGCCCCTGATTATCCGGGCAGCTCTGGGAAGCAGGCTGGTCCCCACTTTGGGCAAGCTGGACAGGCACCTGTGCGGCCCTCCAGGGAAGGGAAGAAAGAGCAAAGGCTGCCCCGAAATCCTTATTTACCCCTGCCCCTAAGCGGCCCAGCCCTCCAGGCCTAGCTCTCCCAGGGCTGGACTGAGACCCCGTTACATGGTGACGCTTTAGTGCTGACCCCGTGTGTGAGGCTGGTGCAGCGCCGAGGAGGGGGCCACGGAGGCGAGTGACGCGTTTTTAAGCCGAAGGAGAAATAACGTCACGTTGTCTTATCTCTGAGTCACAGGCGCTGTTGATGTGCCACTGGTACGTGCTGGTGGCTCCGTCCGCAGGGAGCTGTCACGCACCGCCAGCCGCGCTGGCAGGTTTCATGTCCCTGGGGGAAGCATAGGAAGGCTGTTTGGCCTTCCCAAATTCAGGCATTCCTGAAGCATTTCTGGAAGTGGATGGAGAGGGGTTTAGAAAGCCAAGACCCTTATCCCAAAAGTCAGCTTCGCTTTCTGTGTCTGAAATTGCATCAAAATCCATGTGAAAAAAGAAGTAAACAGCCTCAGGGTCCTCCCAGCAGCAGCTCCCCAGCCAGCTGGTACCCCCAAAAGGCTGATGTTCACCATTTAACAACCCCAGTGACCCACAGCTGTTCCCGCAGTAGTGCAACAGGTGGCAATGCCACCTCAGGGTCACATAAAAGCTATGGGGCAGACCCGTAGCGTATGCAAGTCCCTGTTACTACACCAAGTGATGCAATCTAGGCGTTTGAATCGAGGTGTTTGCAACGTACCAGTGTAAGACACGGATGTGAGGTGCCTGTGGGAATTTGCAAGGCTTGAGTGTGCAGCTTCTTTGAAGTACGTGTGGAGCACAGAACGTCCCTCTCCCAAGAGATGCAGAGTCAAATCCCAAGAGGAAAGCACAAGGGGTTTGTGGGCCCAGCCCCTGCTTACGTACAGAACGCAGCGATTGGAAATGATTTAGTAACGCCTGCTCAAATGCTTTGGTGTTGGTTTGCAGCACACATGAATCAAGTCTGTCCGCATCAAAAGGCCAAGAAGAGCTTGTGAAGTGGCAGCTGTGACAAGGCACCAGCTGACCCTGCTCACTTGGCCTCCCAGGGGAGGGAGCTGACCGCCCCACACGGATCCCGCTTCAGAATATCTACAGCCCAAACAGAGTTAGTGCAAGCTCAGCATTCAGGAAATCCACGTGAGCTATCAACTCAACAAAAATACACTGCTCGTCGCTAGGAAAACAGCCCACTCATCATAAGCTGGGGAGGGCTACCTCTCTGTCCTACTGTTCACTGGCCTTTGGTTTCAGGCCTTGACACCAAAATCTAAACAGATAACAAGGGAAGATTCCAGCCCACATACAGCCCTGACAGTGCCTCTCACTTTGCCTCTGATCTCTTGCCCTTCCTCTGAGCTTCCCCTACCCCACCTGCTCCCTCCTGCCCCAGCACCCGCCCGGAGGCACTCTGTGGGTCTTGCAACCCACAGAAATGTGTCACCCACGTCTTTGGGCTGATCCCCAGATGTTTATTCTTGTTGTCACAACACCTTGTGTCCTCATTCAGCTCTTGAAATAAATGTTACCTGTAATAACACACAGATGGGCCGAAAGCAGGGCACCAGAAGAGCTAGGTAAAACAACACAGAGGCAGTCGATGGTGCAGGAAGTCCTGGGCAGTCAGCGAGAAAGGGGGAACATCACGGTGCAAAGACCACCTTCCTCCAGGGGCAGTATCCTTTCAGGGTCCCCAGTGGGACGCGGCTCACTTGGGAGTCTTCCGTTTCTGCTGGATTTCTGCTGGGCCTCTGGACTTAGGTGTGAACGCATCCTTCTGCTCTGTGCTGAAGAGGTCCTGCGCCCTCCAGGGTAGCACCAAGGGCGAGCATTTCATCTGAGGAGACACAAGGGCTTTCAGCGTGGGGTCACAGAGCTGGGGAAGAGGCAGGTGGTAACGTGGAACCTGGCAGCCCCCACATCTGAGCCCCATAGTGGCTGCCCAGAGGGTTGTCCCCCTGAGCAGCCGAAGCCTGTGCCTTCCTGCATCCTCTCTCTATGGCAATTGCTCAGTCGTCTCTGGTGGTGGTGCAGAGACATTACCCTGACTGGACGCCTCTGGACATGTTAATTTATGCCTGAGATTTTCCTCTTCTGATCCTCTGGGAGGACCAAAATCACCTTCCCCCTCCCTCGGCTTAGGTCTTAGTCACCCGTCCCTCCCCTCCCTTCAAAGATTTTCTCAGCTACAACTCTGCTCCCCACAGCGCGTTTTCTAAAGACTGGATGCAGACAGGATTTGATGCATGACTGTCCCACTTTAAATGGCTCAAGAGCACACATCAAATCTGATGATGTTAATGGGGCGGCTACAGCTTCCCTTTGTATAATCCTGCTTCCCTAACCTGCCCGTGGTAAACGCAAGCCTATTAATGCTGTACCTGCTGTAGCATGTCTTCAGATAGTTGCTGTTTCTGCTGTCGGTGTGGGACCAGCATGGCCTGCGTGGCTGTGACAGGACTTTCATCTGCTCACAGATTGAAGTAAAAAGAAAATTCAAGCCAGTAAATTAGGAGGCAACATCAGAAAAGCTTTGCGGTTTGACTTGCAGTCGCAGATGTGCATGCATTTCCACTAACGAGAGGCAAAGACAGGCTTTGCAGTCAGCGCTTCGAAGAAAACCTTTGGCAAGCACACAATTGCAGTCAGACAGTTCTCAGAGTGAGGAGGTAAATGAAGAAATTCACATGGAAGATACAGGAATATCATTCCATGTAGTAGTTATGTGGCCAATGAAAACAGCAATTGCCACTGTGATCTGTTCCACATCTAGTAAAACAAATGGATTAAAAACAGATACATGGTGTGAAGGGACCTCTCTCAGCTGCAGAACCACTGGTTCACGTCCCAGAAATCACTCATGTCACCATCTGAATATGCTAACAATTGCTGTATGATAACAGTGAATGACTACGGCTGGCACAGGCATCAAGGTGATGGGTAAGCAAGACATCCAGCACCACGACAGTCTGAGCAACTCAGTCTTACTGTGGTAGTTGAAGGGGATGTGGCTGTGACGTTGATTCTTGCTGTCTCCTGTCACCCTCTGGGTCTGGCGTGGTGGCTGATAGTCTGACTGCTGCGTTGTGCTGAAGTAACAGGAGCCTGAACGGTCATCTCCTAAGCAGATGCTGCTTTGATGTTTCTGCATTAGCAAGTCAGGCTTCGGTGAGAAGTTCCACCTGCCAGTCTAGAGAACACAAGAGCTGGCTTTAACAGAAATAGGCTGTAGCTGGGAAAGGTGCCCTGTTTCACACTACATCCCCATGCAGCCCAGAGTCTAGCATTGCCACCCAGTGTGGAAAGGGGAGAAGAGACAATATTGGCTTAAGGAGGTGCCAGAAGAGTGTGCATTAAAAAGGAGAGATTCTCCACCAGAGAATCACCTGCAGAGCTGGGAACAGACCTCTGGGTAGAAGAACTGCGTCGTAGTCATTCTTGCTAGCGCACGATTTCTCTCAGGGTCTTCGTCGCCTCTGGGGATGGATGAGGCATTTTTGTTTGGACGAGCAATAGCTACAGGCTCTGGCAAAGGCAAGAGTGAAAGATGTCAGAGAACTCCAGCCTCTGAACAATTTATAGCTACAGCCGTTTCTCCACATGCAATAGAGCACAGGAATAAATGCAGGTGTTTAACCTGCAAGGGAAGTAGGGTGAGAATGAAACTGAACCTCACTGTGAGGATACTGGCACTGAGTACACAAAAATGATAAAATATTAAAAAAAAAATTGTATACATACAATATCCATGTATTGTATCTTTTTGTAATTATATCGTTAAGAACAAGTGATAAAACCCACCGTTCATCTGGTTATAAACATCAGCAGTGGTCTGTGCATTGTCTGTGTCACAGACTTACCCTACCTAGATCGTGTACTGGGAAGAGCTCTGATGTTGACGTGGAAAATCTGGTGCAACCACCCCTAGCTGCAGGTTTGTGTGGCGGATCTGGAAGACAGCACTCTCCTTGTCATAGATCCTGCAAGATATCAGATATGAGCTGCTTAAATAGCAACGTTCATCAGAAGGAGCAGCTCCTGGAGATGCTGGACAGGCTATCCTGCTGAATACCTGTACTTCCTCTTGTCTGGAACAGTGAACATTGATTTCGTACTCCTGAATCAATTTAGTACAGTTAAACAGCAAAGCAATGAACACCAGATTGCAACAAGGTGAACTGCAAGATTGCAGAACACGGATGTGGTGCATCAGAAGTGATGCAGGTTTGGCGTGAGAACTGCAACATCTGAGGCTACAGCGAGCAAAGATGTTCTCTGCTGGAAAAGCTTGGCTGATGAGTGGCTCTAGTTAGCACAAATAAACTTGTTTTATAAGCATCAGGTTGATTTATTCAGCTATGAAATCAGAAAGTAAAATACCCAAATCATGGTAACAGCTTTAATTGTTTGCAGCATGACTCTGAGGCATGCCACCAAAAATCCCCGCAGCCCTTTAGACTGTGAGGACAACTCACCCCTGTACACACGACTTGCCCTGGCAACAGGCTGGATCTCGTGTGCTGAATATGAGAAGGTGTAGACGGATGGAGGGAGCCTTATTTTCTCTCTGTCTCCACAAAGAACGTTATCGCTCCACTCCTGGCCTTTGGGAAGAGCAGCTCTCTGGGGGGGGGCATCAGGACAGGGGTAGCTCTCTCTTGTTGCTGAGATGAGGACCCGGACGCGGGGGTCCGCGTGCATCCGGATGCACAATGCTGGGGGCACAATGGGGGCGACCAGCTCCAGGGGCCACTCTGGAAAGGCCAGGAGCGTCTCGGAGCAGAGCTCCCTGCCCGCAGCCAGCCTCTGGTTCAGCACATCCCCGCTGCGGGGCTGCGCGGCCGGCGCCGGCCTGTGAACCCCCCAGAAAGGGGGGAACTGAACGTGAGAAAACGGCCGACGGGCCTCCTCGGGGACTCCGCGGCCAGCCCCCAGCTGCAGGCGGGATCCCTGCAGGAAGGAAACACCCGGGCTGGGGTCTGAGGGAGGGCACGAGGCCGCCATCCCCACACGAAGGCCTCGACGGAGCCCCGCAGCCGCTAGGCCTCGTCACCATGGCGACGGCCCCGCTCCGCCATGTTCCCGGCCTGCCCCGCGCGCCCCGACCAGGAAGCGTTGCCATGGCGGCGGGGGGGCTCCGCGGCCTGGTCGCAGCCCTCGAGTCCTACCGCGGCCGGGACCGGGCGGTGAGTGGCGGGGGGCGGCCGGGCAGGGCCCGATCCCGGCTGTTCCTCACCGGGCTTTGCCTCCGCAGGTCCGCGCGCTCTGCTATGGCTGCCAGCTGGCTGGCGGGGCGCTGGGAGGACGGCGGAGCCCCGCAGCTGGGCTGCCCGGGAGCCTCCTGGCCGTGTCGGCGCAGCTCAGCCACTGCCGCACCGTCCTGCGGCTCTTCGACGACCTCGCCATGCTCAGCTACAGCCGCGGCTACGGGCTGGGGCCCGAGGTGAGCGCAGGGCGGCGGTGGGAATACTGGGAGCAGCCCCGGGGTGGAGCGCAGGTGTGAAGGCGTGCCCGCCGTGCTCCCCGCAGGACGAGGACGTGCTGGTGCGCGGGCTCTCGGTGCTCTGCAACGTGGCCGACCAGCTGTACTACCCCTGCGAGCACGTCGCCTGGGCGGCCGACGCCGGCATCATCCGCGCCAGCTCTAGCAAGTGGTGGGATGCGAGCACCAGGCTCTGGGGCTTCTCCCTGCTCCTGGGTGTCCTGCGGTAAGGCCGGCTGGGGAGCGGGCTGAAACGAAGGCGCCTCTCCGCTGAGATGCTCACGGATGAAGTTAACACTAAAGTAAAGTTCTCCCCTTCGATGCTACAGGGGAAATAACTTTAAATCCGGTTGTTTTCAGATCCTTGAGAATTTTGTTCCGGTTAAGAAAGAAGCTGAGGCAGCAGAAGGGGTAGGATTTCTCTTCCTGGCTCTGTGTCTGTTTCAACCCAGATATTTTTATTCTCATTTGTGAGCCATCAATAATTATTATTACGCTGTGAGCTGTTACTAATACTGTTCTTGCTTTCAACAGTACATCTTCACCGCAGGATCACAAGAAAATGAAAGCCCAAGTGAAGAGCGAAGTTCTGAGCATCGTCAGTAACATGGCAGATCTCGCCAATGCCATCCACTGGCTGCCACCAGGATTTCTTTGGGCTGGGCGGTTTCCGCCGTGGCTAGTAGGACTCCTGGGGACCATCTCTTCCCTGATTGGTATCTACCAGGCATCTAGAGAGGGCAATTCTGGAGCTGTATGAGCCATATTAAGCCTCTGGAACCCAGTTTTTACATGGTAAAAATGCATTTATTGGGGCAGGGTGTTTTTAACTTTCCTGGCTATCGATGATTGTAATTCTGTGCATCCTGTAATTGAGACTGTAATCGAGATCCCTTTTACAGAGAGGATCACTTATTTTATTACTCTTTGTCAGAGAAATCTGAAATCAGGTTAGTCATCTGAAAATTGACAAATCTCATAGGATTGATGACATAGAGGAAAAAAGTTGTACTCACTTCCATCCTTCCTTCCTGCACTTCAAAAGACAAATGCAATCCTCCGGTCTTTGCTCATTTAAAAGAGCACGAAGTCAGTGTTTGGTGGAGAAATGGCCACGGTTCTTTTACTCAAAACTTCCAAGGGATGGATTCTGCAAGTTCAAGCTCCAGGCTCAGCACTTGGTCCCTCATCTGAGCCAGGGAGGGGACCTTCATCACAGAAGCTTCTCTGTCAGATATTTTGGTGCTTGAGCCCAGAGCAGATGCCCCAAGCACAAAGAGGAGCAGGTGGCAGAGGGATGCGGGCTGTTTAGTTTATGACAGTTGTGTTTCTGTAGAGGTGATACGGGAAAGAAACAGCAACTGTAAGCAACGCCTTACTAAGCTTTCTTCCAGCCTCTATTACTCATTTATGGAGAAATACTGTGAATTGAGACTTCTCAGTTAAACCAGAACATGCAAAAAAAAGTGCAGAGGCTTCAGCTGTGCCTTTGTGGAAGGCCACCGGGTGGAGCTCTTCCACCGAGCTCTGCAAGAGCCAACGGACTTTTTAAGAAAAAGAAACGAATTAATCACTTTTGAAAGGACCGGTCAAACCAATGCAAGAATGAGTTTTACAGGCATATTTCTAAGCAGTGCCAATAATAAATGAGCTGAATGCTTCAAAAGTGGCCTTGAGTCATCATTACTTCTGATAACTAGACAAATGTTATTTATCTGGCTGTAGAAAGCCCCAAACTGTTTCTAGGCAACAAAACACGTTTGTTCTGTGTTAGCTGCAGCACCCCCAAGGGCAGGCAGAGACCATCTGTTACCCGCCTTTCTTCTAGCGGAATAATTCAAAGCACCTGACTACTTTAGCTTTTCACATAGCTGCATCTTTTGAAAACAGTTCTGCCTAGTCCAGGCAGTGTTTGTGCTCCATGCCGCTCAGTTCCACACAGACCACCTTTCCAGGACGTTCAGCTTTATTTTTTTTTCGGCATGGACACGGGAAACTCTCTCCTACCAATGTTCAAAGAGCATAGCAAGGCCTTGATACTCTTTATCCTTTGCCCTGTCCTTGCTGCCCTGCTTGGTTGTTTATCTGGACCTTCACCCTGCTAAGTGACAGCTCTGCCACAGATGATGTCTTCGCTCAGAAGTTGGTGACAGATTTGCAGGTGTCTACTTGCAGTACAACTCGGCTTGCTGGCAGCTATTATCTGGAAAAGGCTCTTCTTTCTGTAATCACACCGCAGGTCTTGCCTCGAACTGGGTGGAGCATCTGGGTACGGCTGCTGACAGACAGCTGTAGCTGTTGCCCAGTCCTGTCCTCGGATGTCACCAGCTGTGACATTGCAGTTTTTTTAAAATATGTCAGATCCTATACGCGTGTGTTTGAAACCTAGTAAAACCACTCCTTCAGGACATGCTGTTCTGCTTAGCATGGGACAAGGTGTAGTTACAGTCATTTAAAAAACAAAACAAATGTGCCTATGCAAACCGCCTCTGATGCAGAAGTAGTAAAAACAAATCATGCTTTTAATGTAGCGAAAGGATGCTATAAACTGGTTTATGTGCACTTGCGTTATGCACTTCACGTTGTCACGGAGCTTTAAGCTGCGGACATTAAAGCTCAGGAGGTTCTCAGGTACGGGGCTGTCTGAACCTAGCACTGTCCTGCTGAACCGTTTTGCACCCAAATGACCCATAGTGTTTAAGCAGCTATTGGTGGCGGCTGCTGGCTGCTGACTCCGCGGCAGCACTTGCTGCAGCTGACTTTGTCTTTTTTGCACAAGATCTTACGGGGGCAGAATTGATCCTCCCGGGAACCTGCCGCTGCTCTTCGCTGTTACGGCCCTCAGCTCTACTCAGCTCTTGCTTTGCCCCACGCAGGAAACATTTGCTGAGCAGGGATGGTTTGTTCCGGCCGTGACCTCACTTTGTCAGCAAGCCGCGGTGCGAGAGGCCATGAGCAGATAGCGCGGGTTGCTGATAACGGCTCAGAATCGTGGCTCCTGCTTTATGGCCCCTTTATGGCAGGGCGACAGCGAACAAAGCTGCAACCGCGCTTTATGGGTGGCAGATCTGGCGTGCCGCTCCCCTCCCCGGGGCTGCTGGAGGCCTGCTGCGGAAGGGAGGGGTGCTCCTGCCCCAAGGGTGCGGGTGCGGGGGTGGGGGGCAGCGCTGCCCGGCGCCGCCCCGCATAGGAGGGCGATGGGAGGGAAAGGGTTAACGCGCCGCGCATGCGCACGCCCGGCCCCGGGTTCTCATTCACAAAGAACGAGCCGCGGGCGCCGCAGGCGGTGATTGGCTGGCCCGCCGCGGGGGGGCGGGGCTTGCGGCGGGGCGGCCACGCGGCGGCTGCGGGGCGCGGCGGCAGAGCGGGGCAGCGGGCGCGGCGGGCGGAGGCGGCCCGGGGCTGAGCCCGGTAAGGAGCGGCACCGGGGGGAGCACCGGCACCGGGGGGAGCACCGGCACCGGGGGGAGCACCGGCACCGCCCATCGCCACCCGTTCGGGACGCGGCAGGCCCCGTGCCCCGTCCCGTTTGGGTCCCCGGCCGCCGGGCACCGCGCTGCCCCCGCCCCACCGCAGGACTCGTCCTGCCCGGAGCTGTTCGAGCCTCGCCGCTGACCCCCCCGCCCCCGGTTATCCCTCGCGGAGCAGCCTCCCCACCATGTCCGTGAGCAGCCACGAGAACCGGAAATCCCGCTCGAGCTCCGGCTCCATGAACATCCAGCTCTTCCACAAGCCGGGCCACGCCGACAGCCTCCTCACCCACCTGAACCTGCTCCGCAAGCGGCACCTCTTCACCGACGTGGTGCTGCGCGCCGGGAACCAGGCCTTCCACTGCCACCGCGCCGTGCTGGCCTCCTGCAGCCGCTACTTCGACGCGATGTTCAGCGGGGGCCTGAAGGAGAGCAGAGACGCCGAAGTCAACTTCCACGACTCCCTCCATCCCGAGGTGCTGGAGCTGCTGCTGGACTACGCCTACTCGGCCCGCGTGCTGATCAACGAGGAGAACGCCGAGTCCCTGCTGGAGGCTGGGGACATGTTGCAGTTCCAGGATATTCGGGATGCTTCGGCCGACTTCCTGGAGAAGAACCTCTACCCGGGGAACTGCCTGAACATGCTGCTGCTGTCCGATGCCCACTGCTGCGAGCGGCTGCTGGAGCTGTCCTGGAGGATGGCGTTGGCCAACTTCACCTCGCTCTGCAAGACCGAAGACTTCCTCCGCCTGCCCAAAGACAAGCTGCTCGAGCTGGTGGAGAGCGAAGAGCTGGAGGTAGAGGACGAGACCCTGGTGTACGAAGCTGTTATAGGCTGGATCCGGTACGATTTACCCCGACGCCACGAAGTTCTGCCGGAGCTGCTGCGCTCCGTCCGCCTGGCCCTTCTCCCCGAGTCCTACCTGCGGAAGCAGGTGGCCTGCGAGAAGCTGGTGACCAGCCACAAGCTGGGGGAGGAGATCGTGGCCGACGCGGTACGATGCAAAATGAAGATCCTGCAGAACGATGGCCTTGTGACGGGGTGCTGTGCCCGGCCCCGCAAGGTCAGCCAGGCCCTGCTGCTGCTCGGTGGCCAGACCTTCATGTGCGACAAGATTTACATGCTGGATCATAAAACTCGTGAGATCATTCCCCGTGCTGACATCCCAAGCCCTCGCAAGGAGTGCAGTGCCTGCGCCATCGGGTGCAAAGTGTACATCACGGGCGGCAAAGGCTCCGAGAACGGAGCCTCCAAGGATGTCTGGGTTTATGACACCCTCCATGACGAGTGGGCGAAAGCTGCACCCATGCTGGTGGCGCGGTTTGGCCACGGCTCTGCTGAGCTGGACAACTGTCTGTACGTGGTGGGGGGTCACACAGCAGGGAGCGGCGCCTTCCCGGCCTCTCCCTCCGTCTCCCTCAAGCAAGTGGAACACTACGACCCCCAGCTGGACAAATGGTCCTTGGTGGCCCCTCTCCGAGAAGGCGTAAGCAACGCCGCCGTGGTGGGGGCCAAGATGAAGCTGTTTGTTTTCGGTGGCACCAGCGCAAACCAGGAGAAGCTGCCCAAGGTGCAGTGCTTTGACCCCTGCCAGAACCGCTGGACTGTGCCTGCCAGCTGCCCCCAGCCCTGGCGGTACACGGCCGCAGCGGTGGTGGGCAGCCACATCATCGTGATCGGGGGGGACACGGAGTTCTCTGCCAGCTCCGCTTACCGCTTCCACAGTGACACCTACCAGTGGTCCAAGTTTGGGGACGTGACCGCTAAGCGCATCAGCTGCCGTGCTGTGACATCGGGTAACAGACTGTACGTGGTGGGGGGCTACTGTGGGGCTCAGCGCTGCAAGACGCTGGACTGTTACGACCCGTCATCCGACACCTGGAGCAGCGTCACGACAGTGCCTTACTCCCTGATCCCCACCGCCTTCGTCAGCACCTGGAAGTACCTCTCTGCCTGAGCTGCGGTGCTGCGAAGAATCTGGAAGGTAAATGGTTGTGTGTCAACGGAGAGCTGCTCCTTAACTTTGTGCTGCGTGAGGGTTGGACTCTGAAGGGCAGATGCGCTGTGATCCTGGCTGGAGTTGTCCTAGAGAACAGCCTTGTGCAGGCAGCGGCTCCAGAAATGTGCTTCTAGGCTGGTAGTTTGAGATCTCAAACCCTGCCAGAGAGAGCATCTTTCTAGACGCTCAAATGCCGTGGGGAGAAGATTAGTATAAATAACAAGACGCTTAACCTGGCGTCCTAGTCCTTCCACTGAGTCTTGGCCTATGCAAAGATTTTGGGGAATGCTATCTGCGAGCAGGATTGGGTGTCCCTGGTACAAAAAGCTCGTCGAGCCGATCACTATGTTAACACGCGGGCTGGCGGGGGGAGCTCGGGCAGACGGTGTGGTGCCACGAGGGGCTGGCTGCTGCTTTTAGCACAGCTTCCTCCTCCTGGTGCCACAGTTAATCTGCTAGTGGCACCCAAATGTCTTGTGGGACACGAGGGCTATGAGCTGGTGCCAGAACAAGATTATAGCTGGGATTTAGTCCCAGGATGGTTGGTAATTGCATCTGTAAGACAAGCCCTGTCTACATATAAACATAGGCTTTCTGCACTTCTCATTACTCTCTGGTGTCCCCTTCAAGCCATTTCTTTCCTGCTACGCAGCAATTAACTTTTTTAAAAGTTTGCAACTGGAATTAAACCTTCCTAGACACTTTTGGCAGAAAAGATGCCAGTGAATCACAGATCCCCGCTTTTTTTTTTTCCCCTTGCAAGAGATCTGCTAACCAAACAAACTTGTTTAATAAGATGATCTGTAACACCTATAGAAAATTCTTGGCTGCGGAGGGGAAGAAGCAGTAGTCATTCCACAATAGCAGATTTCTCTGTTGGTTTTGAGCCCTGGGGAGCATTCTTGGGTTTAGTGCGCACGTCTCATAATGCTCTCTTCTGCACTACAGGCTTCACATCCGATTTTGCCAGTTGTACCTCATCAAGGACCCAGACAGAAGACATGGGCAGTAGGAGTGCCTCCCTGCTACCCAGCAAGTCTGAACTGTCCTGGATGCCAGCCCTTGTACAGATCTCATGAGCAGCAGCAGGGCTCAAGGCAACGCGGCTTTGGCTCTGAACCACTTTTGTAAATCCCCTTCATTCAGAACAGGGAGGGGACAAGCATAGAGGGGCCCCTGTGGACTGGCAGCTTGCGCTGTCCCTTGAGACGGCACGAGGTTTCCAAGCTTTCTGCTCATTCATGTGATGATCTCAGACCGGGAGCCAGAGGATTGTTTTCTACTTTCTTTTAATATTTTAAGTGATATTTTTACTGGAAGGGACAAAGGAAGCTCTTAAGTAACTGGCAGCAGGCTCTGGGCTGTACTGCTGTCTGATAGCTGTGACTTGGAATGCAGTCAGCACCAGAGGCAGTTGCCTGAAATGTCTTAACATGTGACAGTACTTTGCCCATGGGCTGGTTCTGTACTCTTTTTTATACAGCAGTTGTGTGTGTTTATTACTTAGACTGGACCTACTTCAATAAACCTGAATAAAATCCACTGTGTCCCTTGCCTGTTCTGTATGCTTAATCTGCAAGTTCTCCCAGCCCGCACCTGAGGTAATGCTTAGCAAAAGTAGTGA
Source organism: Cygnus atratus (assembly GCF_013377495.2). NCBI lineage: Eukaryota > Metazoa > Chordata > Aves > Anseriformes > Anatidae > Cygnus > Cygnus atratus. Next base: position 1,979,582 of record NC_066387.1, read on the forward strand.
AGAGCATTCCCTGCTTGAGAGTCCAAGCCTTAATCTGCAGGCTCAGATCTTCCCGTGTATTTGTAACACAGGCCAAAGGAAGGCTCAGCTCCCGTACTGCCTTCCAGCTTTAAAGGACCACAACCCTGTTTAGAACTCCAAAGTTTAAGCTATTCTCTGCCTTCACCTGCTCATCCTTGCTGCCCAAAAACATAGAGGAAAGAGCTGCCACTTCTCTCCCAAGGTGCTGCCTGCTCTGGGCCTGCTGCAGGCAATTGTGGGGCTGCTGTAGGAAGGAATAGCTCTACTAAAGGTGGGCGGTATGAGGCAGAGGAATCAGCATGGCCGGAGGAAATAGGCACTGAAGGTGCAACCAAATGTCTCGCCACAGAAGCATGGTTTGTGAGCAATTATTCAATTTCAGGCAGAGTTAAATAAATCAACGTCACAGCCATCCCGAGCTGCTAGTGTAGGCAAGAACTGGCAAGACTGGAAGGAAAAGCCGCCCTCTTCGTGGTGGCTGAAGAAGATAAAATGACTTCATCTCCATCCTGTTTTCTGATGCCTCTGCTCTTTTCAGCCCCCAGGCTGGGCCTTTTCCCATTCACTCCTGCTGGGCTGCCTCGACCCCACACAACAGCCTGCAGGGAGACGAGCCCACAGCCGGCCCTACAAAGCCAGCCTGGAGCACCCCATGCAGCAGCTGGGGTGTGGGGCAGCTCCAGCTCAGCTGTGGCTCACACATGCAAGTGCAGGCAGGGGAAAGTCACAGAACAGGACAGAGCTGGGACTAGAAGCCAGCAGGAAGCACCTTTCCTGTAACTGCTGCGAGCTGCTTCACCTTTATTACATCTACAGCTATTCCTGAGGTCGGACAAAGTCCGATTACCCAGAAAGGCAGAGGAGCTGAGGTTTCATTCACGGCCATTTGAGCAGCAGCTGTTTTATTTATTCTGCCAAGCAATAAATGTTGGCTCCCAGCCACATCCGGCTTTTGCACTAGGGACAAAGTTGCTTCTAGCAACTTAGGTCTCTGTCTGCTTTCTGCTCCTGACGCTGGGCTGTTATCTGAGCCGTGCTCGCAGCATTTTCAGCAGTGCTGGGACCACTCACTAGTGGCCCTTCTGCTGAAGGCTTCGCTAGCATCTGTGAATTGCTTCCTTATTTCAAACTGCACCTACAGCTAACTACCTCTCAGGGAAAACTAGCACTTGAAGCACACCTGGGCTTGGCTGCTCTGCAGTGGCTCCCCACTGCTGGCAACAAAGACAGCAAGAGCTGCGTTTCATCGCCTTCATCCTTCTGTCACCTGGCAGAAAGCCCTGTGCTGGCCCTCCGGCTCCACCTCCTCCTGGCAGGAACCAGCTCCCAGCACAGTGGGGAGTGCTCCTGGGGAAAACGAGACACCTTTTCCACTTGCACATCAGTCCCAGCTCTGTACATCACAGACCTGTTCTCCCGGTCTGACATTTCCATGCATTAATCCAATCACTGCTTCAGTGCTGCGGCGAGAAGATTTGGGCCAGCTGGGCTGCAGATGAATTTGGTTTAGGGGTTAATTTCGCTACTGGAACAGAAATCCTCCTGAATTAACATAATCCATTTTGAACCTCAACACAGTTCAAACCCAGGCCTCTTCTCCTAGCCCAGAATCCTGCTTCGTGGCTGTACCCCTCCAGCTGCAGGAGCTAGACCCCAGCCCACAATCACATCTGAAAAGGCAGCACATACGGGCATCCTAGGCTCAAGGCCAAAAAACAGAACAAAACAAACCCTGTGACATCACTCCTCCCTGGGACGTTCCTCTCCTTGCACAAAGCCTGCGAGTCACACTAGCCAAACACACCATCGGTCAGACCAAGCCACCTCCCTCCTGGCCACAAGATTCGCAGCCAGTCCTGACCTGACACGAGCTATGCTGCTTCTTAGGTTGGTAGCTGCATTCTGCCCAGCAGCCCCTGCTGCCAGAGCGCAAAGGCAGTGCACAGTCTTTCTTCCTTCTCTACCACGGATAGCCAGAGCCGCTAACTGCAAAAAATAAAAATAAAAAAAATCCAGCACAGCAGTAACAGAAATTTCCTTTCCTGGCTAAGATCAGATATAGACTGTTCGAATGTTCTGTAGGACACCCACCGTGCACCTAGCAAGGAACTGGAGCACACATTGCTATGTTTCAGTGACAACTTGTGGTGGCCTTGGAAAAACAAAGCACTATACTGCACAATTTTTGTCCATGAATTCATATATTCTAGAAGGGGAAAGGGCATTACCCTACCTGTCTGAAATCCTCTGAATGAATTGCGTATCACATGCGGTCATCTGGGATGACTTCAGGTCTAGCAACACACCACGCTCCATACAGCGACAAGAAACCCAGTGGTGCTCTGACTTGGGAACGGGACATCAACGTTATGCTGCTCAGCAAGGACTTTTCATGCTTCTGTGTGCTTGTACCCCTGAAACAAAGCGGTCCCTGCCGTGCACAAGTCTCTCGTGCATGCAACGCTGTACCAAAGCCAGGGACCACGCATCTCATACTCCAATGTTGCCAGCTCTAAGAGAGCTCAGCTTTTATCCTCTGCCAGATCCCACGGGCCCAGAAGCAGCAAACAATGCAGACATCACACAAGGACAGGCCCCACATCCCTTGTCTGTTGAGCCTTGGGCCGGGCCCCATCTCTGGGATGAGAAATTAGACCGGATTTGAGTCACAAGGCTGAGGAAAGGGAAAGGCAGAAACCAGCACATTCCCACTGCCAGAGCACACCATGGAGCCTGTATCCTTTGTGCATGTTTGTCCTCAAGCATCTGGCCTGCCAATGAATCTCAGATGCATGTATGGGAACCATCAGCCATGTCTCACCCACATGAAAGAGGAAGGTTTAGCATAAAGCTGGTCATCGCCTATGGCCTCAGAATGATTCATCCAAATAGAAAGAATGTGGTTTGGGTTTCGGGTTAATTAGCTACAGATCTTAAAAAGAGACAAGGCAGGGCGGAGCTGCTGGAAGACTGGTGTGAGCAAGTAACAGCTCTGTAGGCATTGCCATCCATCCTGAAATCACGCCTTCATTATGAGAACATTGTGAGAAGTGGAGAACGTGCATCACAGATGAGTGACAGCATTATCGATGATGCTGTCAGTCAAGGTGTTTGTGAACACCAAAGGAATGTCTACCTGGCTGTTGCAGCAAGAACTGAAGCCGAAGACAGATACGCCCACGCTCATTTGAGCGCTGATGGCTGTGGCAGCACCAAGCTTCTAACAGATGCAAATCCTGAGTTTAAATATGCCCCTACAGAGCTCTGGGCTGCTGCAGCTGGGCAGTTTAGTTACCTGTGCAGATCTGTGCTGCAGGGCTACCTCGTAGCCATGTTACTCTATCCAAATCCACGCTCCTCAGTTTGTATTAGGAACTCTGCCTACAGGTCTGAGGCATTATTATGGCTGCCAGAGGAGTCCACACATTACAACTGGGGAGAAAAGAAATCCACTGCTCTAGAAACACCTCATCATAATTCCTGCCCTAGATTGTTCCTTGCAGCTGTCCCCCATGACAACGCTTCGATTCTGTGTCTTGCTGCTGAACAGTATTTAGAAATGAACGTGGAAAGTTACTTGCCTTGCTCTAGCGAGACAGCGAGATCTGAAAGTGCACACAGGTAGTGACCTCCAGCGGTCACTGCAGCTCAGCTCCTTGGAAGCTGAACAAAGCAAAAGCAGATGTAAGAAATTTTCTCTTAAAGGAAGTGCAAGCAAAAGCTTATACATGTTTCAAGACTTTGTTCGCTAAAACATCAGTTTGTTACTTCCCACAAAGATAGCCATCCTTTAAACACTGGTGTGCCTAGAAGTTTTTCATTATTGGCATACATTGGAAAAATAGAAAAATTTCTGTTTTTCCAAGTTCCAGTTTTTTTGCCACAACACAGATATCAACAGCACTTCAGAGACTTAAAAATGCAGACTAGAATGCAGACTACTCCCCTGTCTCCTGTACACAGAGAACCTGCGCCCTCCAAAGGTGCTTTGATACGCACAAAGACTTACCTCTGTGCAAAGCAATTCGGACTGCATCATTTGCACCACCACATTCAGAAATGGCTGAGGGTTTCCCTCAATAGTGACTACAGCGTAGGATTTTAATGATTTTAAAAAATCCAAAAAAAAAAAAATCACACCTCTTCCTTTGAGAACACCCACCCTAGTTCTCCCACTCTCTCCCCAGTTTCGCATCTGTTCTGATTTCTGGAATTATTTGAGGTTACAGTGCTTGGGTTAGCTTGCCAGTATGCCACAAGTGGGGATTTTACCAGGAAACACAACTTGCTGACTCTGGAGCTGGGAAGCACTGCACCAGCCAGAGGCTATGGGCTGGTACAGAAAGCGAGGGCTGCCAAATTGGCAGAAGCAGCAGGGAGAAAGTTTCTATTTTCGTTATACTTGTTCCAAATGGGAACCGATACTGTCTGGGACAGAGCCAGGCATGTCTCAGACTGGCACCATGCAAAGCAACTACATGCTAATATAAGCAACTTCGTTAAGTTCACTCTTTTGCTAGTATGCTGAGTTCAGACATTTTGAGATCAGCTGATTCCTTCCTAGGGTGCTCACCTCACTGGCAAGATCTGCAACTATTAGTATCCACTTAACACCTCTCCTTTGGAAAACTGTCAGCGCTCGTATGGCAGGTTATTTCTGTCCGGGGTAGAAAAGGAGAAGCACGTGAGAAGTGGTTGCTGCTTTGACCGTTGGTTCAAATAGAAAAAGACACATAACATATAGCACATATATGACTAATGTATATGTATATAAAGGCAGGGTTTTTTTTTGTTTTTTTTTTTTTTTTTATTGCTAGAAGTTGGTTTCAGTCCTATTGCAGCTCTGAAATCCTTCAGTGGAGAAACATTGCAGTCATTGTAAAAATCATTTGGTGCGCTAAGATCAAGTTTACAGTTAATCAAGAGTGCACAATTCAACAGAATATTAACATTTAACTGTCAACTTTACAAATAAAATAAGACTACAAAGACGTTGCTACTGAAGTATCAACAGTAAAGGAACTATTTACAATGTTTACACCCTAACAAAGAAAAAACAAAACAAAAACAACAAACCCAAACACTTCCCCAACAAAATGGTCAATTTAACCATGAACCATGATTATTTATTAAGTCTTTACAGTGCAAGGTGGGCCTAGAAACCAGACCTAAGACTAAATAGCATCGAGAGAGTTCACAGCTCTGAGTGACATGCACGCAGTTATGCCGACAGGATCTATTTCCATGACAATTTCCTCTTAGGTACAAACAGCAATGGAATCTGAAATAAACTTTTCTAAAGTGCTCCGATTTCTTTCAGTACAAAAATATAAAAAAACTGATTTATAAACATGGCACAAATGGTACGAACCAGAGCTCACACAAATGGTATTTGATGTATCACATGCTGATGGTAAATATTCAAGAGCTGCCAGTTACAAAGATTTTGGGTCTGGCCTTGAAGGGGGAGGCAAAGGCTTTTTTTTTTTTTATTTTTAATTTATAAACCTATTCAGCAAGAAGGTCAGGCAAGAATACCATGTATAATCTGGCATCAAGGAGTTTTTTTTTTTTTCTTGTGAGAACTGCTGGGGAAGACAACAAAAATGCTCCAAATTCCCTTGCACAGGGGCACAACATACAGGAACATCACTGAGCACCACCAGGGGAGACTTAGCTCCCATTCTGCTGAACTGAAAGTAGAAGTGAAACTAAAAATATATCTTAAACCTTTCCTAGTTTAAGTTTCATCTTTCATTGTAAATGAAAATGACAAACACCAAATCCCATGTACGCAGGATCATCTATTACTCAGAAAGACAAAACTGCTAGGAATTTATTTAGAATTACTCCTACCTTTGCAGGAATACTATTAGCTTGCTGAGCAAGAATCTCTAGAAGTACCAATTCTTCTGCTTCATGCTGGGAAATGATTAGCGATTTCAATTTATGGGATGTGCCACATCTACAATCCACAGATAGTACAGCTGAAAACTAGGAAAGCATTTACAGCATGCACAGGGCAGATGTGCTCAGTACTAGCGAATATGGAGGGATCTTCAGTCTGAAATACAAAATGACCACAGTCCAAATGGGAAGGGACAGAGGAAGTCTCTTTTACACCAGAGTTAAAACTGAGAATCAGAACCACAGAAACAGTCTCTACGTTGCAACATCACAGGACAAACAGGACAATAATTTTAAGGCTGTGACACAAAGCAAAGAAGAAGGCAGTTCAGAGCTCGTGCTGTAATTTCCTCCACATCCCAGCTCAAGAAAGAAGCCAAAAGGCACCTGGGAGGCAGAGTTTTGAACTGTCTAATCCTCTGATATCACTTAAAAGGAAACTTTTATCTGAAGTAAGCGAGAGTCAAATGGAAAGGATATTACTCAGAATCAATAGCATGTCACTTAGCCCAGGATACAGAAGTATTTTGCAATACAATCTGCTTAGAAAGATTATTTTTCTACAAATTAGATTTGAGTAGAATCCAAAACAAGTGCACTCAACTAGAGTGATTTAATAACAATTTCACAGATTCAATTTTGCAGAAGTGCAGACCCATACTTCATTTAAAGAAAATATTTCACTTGCTTCCCTCAGCCTTCTACAAATAATTTTACCGTACTCTGGTACGGTAAATTCCACACTAGCGATATCGTTCTAAAACCTCTTCCAAACTGGGTACTATACAGGAAATCACATAAATACCTTGTACGGCACTTCCATGATTTTGAGATGATGCAATCTCTATTCATGGGGAAAATGGCTTTCCTAAGACTAGCTGCAGCCAGGTGTGTATTGAAGACAGATAACTTTTAAGGTAATTTCTCAGTTACAGATTGAAAACCAGTATTCCAAAGAACTCTTGGTGTGCTGAACCAACAGCCTAGCCTGTAAAAGTCCCGTGTCCATTTGCTAACAGCCACAACTTATCCAAAGCACTGCTGACAATGAATATTAAAAGTTATATTTAAGTTAAAACATATTAAAGGAAATGAGACCTCACTGCAGACTTAATATTTTCCAGATGTTACCATCCTATATCTGAGTTCATTCACTGCACAGAGTAAGAAGAAAAACGTTGCCAAATAAACCTCTTTGGTCCATAGAACACTCTCTCCCCCATACATTAAGACAGGCACAAAACTGAGCCAAATACATGTTTCTAAAATTTGGTTTAAAATATCTAAACAGAGAATTCCCTCCTTGGCTGAGGTGGTTTATTCCACCGATGCAACTTAGCTTTAGGTTAAAGCTGCTAAAAACTGGTAATTTAGGGCAATGGGGGCATAGAGTTTGCACTAGGAGTGGACCAAACCACAGCATGGAGAGAACATACTGTACATTCTTGCTGCTTTGCTGTACGTTTACAGAAGGAATTACACGGGTATCAGAGATGACTAGAGTCTCCACATCGGCTGACTGAAGAACCAGTCCTATAGAGCTGCTGAATTGATCAGAAGTTACATTCATTTTAAGGTATTCCCGCTATTTTAACCTAGGTTTTAGGAATGCAAAAATACAATGTAGAAATATGTTCTAACCATTATCAACACAGTATCACAACAATGCAAAAATGACTACGCTCCTCATACTGTTTTCTGCAGGTCTAGACATTGATAACCTGTGTAAGTTCTGCAAGGCTCATGATTTACGAAGCAATACTTTGGTATTAAAGTGAAGTGTGTCCTATTTAATTGTATTACTTTGCTGGGGAGGTGTGATGGGGGGAAGTATCACCAGCCTGATAACAAACTAGATAGTTTGGAGTTTCCTCTCATAGGTAACATCGCAACTCTGTTGAACTCTGTGCCTTGTTTTAGGTTGGTACCGGTATCACTCAGCAAAAAGACCCTTAAATACAAGAAGCATTACAGTAAGGACTGCGTGCTCCCCAAGACAGAATCAGTATTTCTTAGCTTATATTTTTGCTCTCACAATGACCAGTAAGTTTCGATATTTCAAGTTCTTGTCTGGAGACACTAACAACCCTAATTATAACCTCTTGGAAATAAACTCCATATTTTCTGCTGAAAATTTACGTTTCTTGCACTGTAAGTACTGCAATAAATTTTAAAACCTTCAAGCAAAGTGAAGTTACTGTCTTAAAGAACATTACTAAAGTCACATAGGCCCTGACAACCGAGACAGAGTAACTGATTCAATGATTTGAAGAGAGACTGATAAACTGCCATTCCGAGCCACTGCCATGAGGCTGAATGGGAACTGATCAGGCATTCCATTCACTTGTGCTAAAAATCACTCCCAGCCAGGGTTAAAGATACAAAATAACCCCATCAATCATGTTCTGAAAGGTATTAACCCAAGTTTTTGAACTCCGAGATTCTGATTTCTCTAACTCCGTAATAATGTCCTTTGAACAGTTTCTCCTGCGCACAATATATCTGACTGGTCACATCTGACACACATCGGAATACACGTCCTTCGGTGATGTGAGTAATAAAGAACTGAGATACAGAGCAAAGTAATAGAATACAACAAATGACTGTGCAAATTACTACAAAGAGAAATAATGCCTTTTGAGCAGGGCTCTGTTAATATCATCATCATTCCATACTTAAGAACTGACCCATTTAACAAGAGGTATCAAAGCTGGTTTAGCTGTAAGCAGCTAAACCAACCCAGGTTTAGCTAATAGCACTTTTTTATTACTAAAAAAAAAATAAAACAACAAAACAAACAGTTCTTATTCCCTTCATTCCTTACAGTGCTGCAGAGAAGCCTCTGCAGTAACAGCAGCTTTGATATCTTCTGATACTCGGAGTAAAGTCCCAAGAAGTTGGCAGACAAACGAAAGACGCAGAAGACTTGGGATGAAACGAGACAGTAATTACTGCATTCAAACACTTATTATACGTCTTCCAGCAAGGAACAAAATCCAGGTCTCTAAGTTCCTTCTGAACCAGCTCATGAGTTTTGCTTGGGAGCCTGTACTGCTCTCACTAACCGGAGAGCCACTCAGTGTCTGTAAAGGGACAGCTTCCTCGTGCAAGCTGACATCCAATGAATTGTGCATTGAGTCCAAGTCTTCGTAACCGCTGGGTGTTCTCATATGTTCAACCCTCCTCAGCCACAAGCAGGTGGAGCTCTTGAACCTTGAAGACTCTTAAGCAGCTTACCTTATCTTTCCTACTGCACCTGGCCACTGAGCATGCGCTCCGCTAAATTTACTAAAGAAACAGAGATGCTAGGCTGGTTCCTGTGAGGCGGTATCACAACGTTCATCGTGCCTGGCTGTAAGGAGACTGGCTTGCTAGTCAACAAGTTAACACACAGTTAGCATAATCCACTACAGTGACCTTGCACCTGTGAAAAAGGGATTTAAAAAATCTCAGCCATTTTGGGGCTTACTACTAAAATTTTTTTACATAAAAATCTGGGAGCTTCATTATCAACTACAACAATTTACAAGATGGTGCCCACAAAGAGCGTAGATACACCAGAGAGAGCAAATTGCAGTAAATGGCAGCACTTTAACATGCTCTGAATTTATACACCCATGCTATGCGTCAACACATTTCCATGGTTGGAGAATTTAAAAGCAAATTATTACCACTGTGCCCTCATTTTGAGCTGCTGGCAAAGAAGCCAACAAAGTAAAACTGTAATCCTGGTCTGGTCCTTGTTAGTATTAGCAGGGCAAGGATAAAAAGACATCCACGTCAGGTCTTTGTCACGTTGAACACTGGAGCCTGAGTTCTTGAATCAGTATGTCAGAAGACTGATCTTTAAATGGAAACAATTAGAAAAAAATTACATCTTCTTTGCTGGTATCGTCTTGTGCATTTAACAGAGTCGACTGAGAGGTCACCAGGGTCTGAACGTGAACGTTACTGGGCTTGAATGGGTTTGCTGAGGCAGATGAAAGTGCTTCTGGCTGACCATCTGTAGAGCCATACAATTCTATAGAAAAAATGGAAGAAGACAGATTCATGACACTGCACAGTCTGACATCTCCACAGATGTACAAGTCAGTCAAGAAATACCTGTCTGGAATGCAGTGGTCTGGCTGCTTGGGAGGACTGGACTTGCTGATCGCCTGCCTCTGAGGATACCGTCCTCTCGTCCAACGAGCCTAGGGGGAATCAGCTGCTTCTGATCAACAGATGCTGAAGAAAATATTTTACAGATCAGTATTTGACAATAGCAGTACTTCACTGATTTCACTGCTTCATGCTGGAGGCCGCAATACAGACACCTTTGCATATTCGAGGAAGCTGCTATACCATAAAGAGTTGTTGCTTCTGTTGCAAGTTAAATTTTCTCTTCAACTTTTCAGACCATGAGTACACTTTCCCTCTCCTCTCCCCTGAGGACCTCCAATTCAGTTACTACCAGCTTGACAACCACAAATTCAAAATCTTGTATTATAAAGCACAGTGGAGGAAAAAAAAATAAAAATCTTTGTCCCTACCACTCAAATAGCAATGGCTATTTGCTACTTTTAACACACAAAACTATGATGAACTTCTGTCTCTGCTCTCCATCTGTCTCACAGCTGCTCAGCTGAAGAGTACATCGATTGTGGTATTATGGCCTGTCAGTTTCTTAATTTCAACAATAAAAGCAATTCATGAAATGGTTATTCCGGATCCAAAGAACTCCTCTCAGTAACATTCCTTACATGTCACAAAAACCAAATTCAATACCCAGTATTTTGCCACTTGTACAGAAAGTCCTGTTCCATTTTATTCTAATATCTACATATGGGCATAAAAAGCATGCATCCCACTAATGCTCATGAGAGAATAGAGACCAATATATTTGCGTTTTAGGCCTTTCATATAAATTTTGGAAAAACACCATTAAGTACATTTCCACTGCAGGGATCATTATGTAACAGCTATTAAAAACAAAGCTGCAGAGTTGCAGTATTAGAGCGCTATTTGCCCATTTACCAGTACTTGGTATTCAGACGAAGGGGGTATTAGGCTTCATTTATATGCAAAAACATAAGTTTGTAATTCTATTAAACTTCAGGTGCAGAGACAGACTTTTTTGCAACATGCAGAAGACAACCCCACTCCCTGGGCAGGTTTGGCCCTGAGTCTGCTAGAGTAGTGTAGGCCCAAGTGACGTGCAGGCTTGTCAGCTCAGAATCCTATATAAAGCTACGGAGATAATTTTGTAACTTTAAATTATAGGCCCTTTTCTCAGGCTGGCAGAAAGGCTATTTTTAGTGGTAAAGAAAAAGTGGTTTTTATTGTGTCTGTCATTGGCAAAGATCACTACTTTAGTACCTAGTAGTTAGCAGCAGAAATTACACCATGACAAGGTAACTGTATTTTTACTTGCTTCTATTTCTGACAAAATTAGCCCCTTTCGACTCCACAACACATACAGCATCTCAGATCTGGCCTGGAAAACTGTATTTAATGACTGACTGGTGCTAAGAAAGGCACCACATTTAGTGTTATTACAGCTCTGAACATAGTGAGAAGAGGTTAAGACAGCCTCAAAACATTTCATTCATGCAGAACAAGCAAAACATTTGCTATTTTCCTTTACCACTACAATTAGGCAAGATTTTATATCCAGGTTTACAAACGCTCACCATAATTCTGTCCTATTGGCTTACAGCACTCCATTTCCAACATTATCTATCTGGGCTACATTTCCAATTCAACAGTACACGCACATTGAGCTCCTAACTTAAGGACTTCAAGAGCCCACAATTTGTAGCACATTAATTTCTGGGTTCCACATGGGTAGTCAGAGTTTTAAACTATAGTGTTCTGTCTCCTTGTGATGCTGGCAGGGGTTAGAAATCCATTTAAATATACTTACCCGAACTGTCTGTCCTGTGAGATGCTTTGCTCTTCCCACCTTTCTCTTTGCTTCCTTTTGTAAAAGCGGCAAGCTTAGTAGGGATCTGCTGCTGAACTGCAGCTGGTTTCTGTATCTGATTAGTTGCACTCAGGAGATGGATTGGCACTTCGTTCTTCAGTGCAAGAACTGGACGATTCTCCAGGGTGGTACTGTCCCTACGAACCAGCTCCGGCCGTTCCAAGTAATCTATTCCAGAGATGCTCACTCTCGCAGAGCTTTTCAAGACTGGCAGAGATGGTTCTACCCCTTCTCCGTTGAAGCTAACGGAGTGGCTTTGCATCTGGTTCTACATGAGGAAAAAGGCATTCTAAGTCAAACAGGTACTTTCACTATCTCAGACACAATAAGGAGAGACCACCCTCAACCCTGCAGACACAAAGCACTTTCCTTGTGAGAAATGCAACAGGCTAGACCAAGCTCAAAGCATGCTGGCAAATGGAAGAGAAAAAGATCCTCAGCAATTCAATTGCTTAATATCACACCTAACAAAGGAACACAATGGTGTGTACTGGGTCTGGCTGGGATGGCGTTAACTTTCCCTGCAGCAGCCAGCAAACTGCATTAGGTAATGACAGAATGGACAGAAAGCCATACTTTCAGACAGTAATAAACAAGCCAATTTAATTGGACCCCAAAATTCACTTTTTGAAACATCGGAGATGTCTTTAGAAATGAACTGTATAGAACGCTGCCAATGTAGTGCACCTTCTGCAATTGCCTGCGTGCAATAAGGCAATTCCTGTATTAAAAAAATCAGCAGTCAGCCACATTCAGAAACAACTTATTCTCTCTTACTGTCTGTCTCTCCCTCTCTTTTTAAATGCTCCCATTAGCAAACGTCTGGGTAGAATTTCACAGACACTGAAGGACTTGCAAGCCCTGATCTCTCTGACAGTAGCCAGCTCCAGCTACTTCAGATAGTGGCACAAGTAGCTCAGTAAAGAACAAACACGGGTTAGTGCTGCAAGAAGGGCAAGCAATAAACGGAACTCCAAGAAAAACTCCTTACCTGTCCCATTTCGGGGGAGAATGTGCCTGACACCGTGTTCTGCTTTTTCAGCTTCCTTAGCTGATCTAGACGCTCCTTCTCTTTCTCTACTGCTCTCTGAGCTTCCCTCAGCCTCTCTAGGTCATGCTGATAGGCCTCTCGCTGCCTCTCGAGTTCTTCTCTATCCTGAATCAACTTGTCTTTCAGCTGCCGAGTTTCCTCTTCACGCTTCTGCAGCCGGACTTCCGTGATTTCTAGTTCCCTCTGCTGCTGACTCCTTTCCCGTTCCCAGCGTTGCTGCTCCAGTTTCAGCTGGCTCTGAAGTTTCTGTACATTCATCAGTTCTTCTCTCTGTTTTTCAAAGTTACGCTGTTTCTCCTGCTCTAGCAGCAGGTTGCCGCGTGTAGACTGCAGCCGGTATTGCTTCTCCCGGTCTACCATGGTGGCTCGTTGCATCTCAATGTAGCTGTCCTGCTGAGATATCACCGCCTACAATGGAAATAAGAAGTCCAAAATGAGGCACATTGGCTCAAAAACAAACAAACAAACAAACAAACGAATAAACCCCCATACAGCTAAGCAAAAGACAACAGTACCTATCAGGTTAGGTGACCGACAGCTTTGTCTTCAAGAGCAGATCTAACTTTCTAGCTTGTACAGCCCATCACTATTGACATGATACTAAAGATGGCTGAGGAATTAAGTTTTGATTACATCTGTCAAAATTAACATTTCTTGCACCTAGAATTTCTACTCTGAATCTGACAAGATCACTCAAAATATTACTGAATACAAGGTTACGGTAAAAAACATCTAATATATGCAGACAAGTGTATATTAACATCAATTTTAAAAGAAAAACACAGAGAACAGAAGCTCAAAGTAGCAACAACTGTACTTAAGTAAGGAGGAAAAGGGATTCAATCACATAAGACAACAGATACAACACCTCCTTCAAAATATCATACACTGTGTTTGTTTCCCTGAGTCTCAGGTCTTGAATTCTACAGTTCACTCTAGTTTTAGGGGATATTTTCAAGGTAGCTTCTCTACAACTGTGTAAGTTTTATTATATTTAATGCCTAACAGACCTCTTGGAGAGTAGAGTAGTGGTTTACCTGAAGATTGAAGAGCAACTGTAGCAGTTTTTGTATCCTTTGGACAAGCTGAAGAGGAGGGGAGGCAGATGGGATAAAAAAAATAATAATAATAAAATTTAGACACCGAAACAGAGCTCCATTTCATTGCAGCATTAGACTTTTTTCTTTTTAAAATAATGGACAGAATCAGTAGTATGTACAAAAACACACACACTGGAAGAATGACTACAAGAGTATTCTGACACGGTAACATCCAATACAGCAATATAGAAGCACAACGAATTTCAGTATATTGGCCCTCGCACAAACTGAGTCAGTGCTCAGCAAATCTCTCTGGGATTCCAGGGAGCAATCCTCATCACGAGATTTCTTTATATGAGCTATTTAATGACCACTTCCTCCCATGCTCTAGCACTGAATCACTACACAGGTACAGCACTCACAGGAGATTCAGAGGCAAGTTTTGCCAGTGAGCTAAGAACATACAATCTCTCCAAAGATGCAGAAAGAAGTAGTTAGCCAGCTCTTTGAAATGCACGTCTAAATAGCCAGAACCATCCTTGTTTTCTAATGGGACATTCAGAATGCATTTGGAGTCATAAGGCACAGGCTGTTTATGAGCTTGTGGTTCCACAGCCATTAAAAATACTGGTCTGTTTATTTTGCATGATATTATTATTATTATATAGCTATTTCCCATTAGATTTCCTAACAGCAGAAGTAACATACCTGAGACTCTATGGTGGGCTGAATACCACTGTTGTCATCCACCCCTGTTATATCACTCTGAAAAAAGACAAAAACAACAATCTGCGCTAGAGATACTTGTTGGACATTGGTAGTGCTGCCAGAACATGCTGGAAGGGTTCACCTCACCAGGGAACATTGTTTATAGCTGGAGCAGAGATTGCTCCCACGCACTGAAGGACACATACCAAAAGTACTTAAATCATAGTACAGAAGGAGATGCATGGTCATTAAAGGTAACATTAAAGATACAGCATCAAATGAACAAATACAGAACAAAATTATCATGCCTCCCAAGCAGTAAGCTATAAACCATCAACTCACCCCCACAAAATAGCCTTAGCAGAGTCAAGTAATTTCACGGATAGAACTCTTACACAGTCTAGCCCTACCAGACATTACAACTTTCAGCTTAGCAAGGGTTGTTCTGCAGCACTATTGTAATGAAGAACCTGAGGAAACACATTTACTTCATAAACAAGCCCAACGTACAGTTTGAGATCCTTCTTCTGCATCCAATGGGAGGTCCTGGAGATGCATGTCTGAACTTACTGCAGGGCCTCTCCAGTCCCACTGTCTCTGGTCACCACCACTGCTCTTCCCAAGACTATTATCTGGAAAAAAAAAAAATAAAAATACTGGCACGTGAGTGGTTCACCAGCACAGAGCTTGTGAAAACCCACTGCACAACAGCAACTGAAAAAAAACCACACATATGACTTTGAAGTTAGAACCAGTTTGCTACTACATTGCTTATCCATGCTCATTAAAAGTGGGAAAGTGGACAGTAGGTAGAGTAGGACTTCTCAAAAAGGTATAAAACTTGAGGAGAGCGGGTTAAAAGAAATAGTGAGATTATGTTCAAATCACATCATGATACTTTAAGTGAAACAAACACAATAGAGAATGAAAATGATCGTCTGTGGCTACCAGGATTGCAAACTCCTAACATGGAATACTCAGTAGTAGAAAAATCTTATTCAAAGCAGCACCACCATAAGCATGGAAAGAATTAGTGGGAGATGGAAACTGTACTGTATAGAGCCCCTGTAATAAGACAGGCATATATAGCCTTTCACGGGCAAGAGAAAGGATTCCAGGGATAAACTACCAGTGAAATACAGACATTTCTACTTTGCACACAGCAAAATGAAGGGAGGTAAACAGTATCTAGTATTTCCACTTATTTCATCAATTAACTGATAAAGCATCTGTGCCAAAAGGACAATTTATACTGTTTAAGGATTCAGCAAGCCTTTAGTGGCTGCGCAGATACGAAAACTTGTTTCCATTTTTGTCATTCTATAATAAAAACAAGCAGTTGAACTCACATTTCCTAGGTTTTTATGTCAAGCTTATTTTTTCAACAAAATTAAAATTCTGCACGGAATTGTGGTAACTAGAAAATATGGGTTAAGGTAACACCTTTAACATTACACCAAGAGCCCTACTCTGCTCTCTAGTGTTGGTACTGGAAGCGAAAGATACAACATGCTAGGAATTTATTCTTGTCCTCTTCTCAGGAACTTCTTGTGAAGTTCCCTTAATATCCTTACATCAGAGCCTCAATTAATTCATGTTTCTGATCTCATAGTCAGTACAGAGAAGCATAGTAAAGAGCTAAGGAGCTTAAATGAATGCTAGACTTTTTAACAGTGTTTAACAGTTCAACAAACATAGCACAGTACCCCCACAGTCCCTCTTTCTTACTGTTGTTTGAAATTGAGGGAGTACTGTCATATCCTCCAAAGGTCTCTGCTCTCCTGGGGAGTCCCGGTGCACAGCTATCTTCAGGCTGACAGTATCCATTTCCTAAGTGAGTGAAGATAAGGTTCTGGAGATTTTCAGCTAGGGAGAAGAAGAACATATCATTTAAACAGCCAGGTCTACATAGTGAGACAAACTCATCATGCTAACAAATTAGGGTGTGTGTATTTATATATATATATATATTTTTTTTTTTCCAGCCACCAAGTACATTAAATATTGGGTAGTTTGAAAGGCTTCCTACAGTACAGATGGATTTTCTTTCATGACCTGCTGTTTACAACAGGCTCTTCATATTGCATAAATGAAGATGACCTCCTCCTTGAACACAAGTTTGATTATCAAGCCTTGAATGGTTTTTTTTGTCAAACTAAAAAATGATGTTTGTGGTTTGTGTTTATTCTCTTTCTAAATATGCTGTCTTTAGATAGGCTATTTAAATCTAGAACCCTGATACAATACTACATTTCAGGGTTATTATATTATTAGATCGCCTTATTACCCATGTGAATAAACTCATCTGAAGACTTCATGGGTTGATCTTAAATAAGTGAATAAAAATCAAAACTGTGGAGGTCCTGTACGTAAAAACACAGGTGCACCCTACCTCTCTTGGAGATTCATTATGAGTCTGAACAGCATTATACAGAATTATTACAAGATGATTTTTAAGACTTGTACTTAGATCAGTGCTTATCCCAACCTCTGCACCTGAGTGAACACATACACATTCCCACATTGTATTTACCTTCTACCACTGCAGACTTCAGAAGTGACTCTCCTTGCAGATTTTCTGAGATATCCCCCCGAAAAAGTAGCCTAGATCGGGTTCCTTGGGAATTGTCTTCAAACCCATTCATTTCAGACATTTCTAGATAAATCTGTTGCTTCTCAGTTAGACTTTGCATAATCAGGTCATCTTTCATGCTCAAACGCTCTAAAGGAAGAAACAAACTCAGTTCTACCTTCTAAATCACTGTCAAGAGTACAACATTCAGTTTGGAAAATTACCATTCATTTCATAGTCAGAGCATCAGAGATATAATTAACACCTGGAGGAAAAACCTCATGGAGCACGCAAGGTTTATTAGACTTTTTAAACTTAATTATTTCTATGCAATCTTGCAATACCTTGAAGGACTTCTGAAGGAGCAACTTGACCACGTGATAAAAGAACAAGACAGTTACATCACAAGGGATGTTGAGAAGCTTGAGAAGCTGCTCGTAGAATATATACCTAAGTCATTACCTTGGAAATCTCTCAACTTCGCAGCTCTTGCTTCAGCCACCCTCCTTTCTGCTTCGGGTTCATTAAACGTTCCTCCTTCTTCATCAGGACAGCTGTAAAAAGTGGGAGACAAACGTTTGATTTACACATCAGATGACTTAAAATCATCTTGGCATTCAACCTGAAGATTATGCCTAGGATGTCGTTTATCTTGTGCGTCAATCTTTTTCACTTATCCAAAGCTTTGTTGCATTTGACATCAGTGAACCAACTTTTTTTTTTTTTTTTTTTTAAAAAAAAAGCAGAACAAAGTCTTCGGCTGATTTTTCCAGCATCTTTATGAGCAGCTTCTTCCCAATGAATATGCATAAACTGCCTGCTTCAATCTTGCATTGAAAGTTTATGGACAGTCAAATGCATTTTTACAATAAACTTGTACCTACAAGTCCTGTGAAGAGAAGGCCAATCAGCAACAAATCAAGCCCTCTGGCTTTAACTCATGATTTACCTTTCTACAGCTCTGCGGATGTGAGCCATCCAGGAATTCCTCTCCTCTTTAGAGCTTGTGTGAATTTCATACATTTCTGGTCCTTTTAAGGAAGCGCTGATTAAGAACATTGCCTTTTCCTCATTAGCTACCTCCCTTACAATCAGTTTTTGTAATGAGATAACTGGTGGTTTAGAGTCCTGTAAAAGAAAATATAAAATGTATTGCACTACTTTATACAATTTTTTGGAGTCTGTGCTTCTTAGCTCCCTTCTGTTTTCTTACTTATACAGGGCCACCATGAGCTATAACATTGCAACACCAAACTTTACCACTACGGCCTCTTCACATGACACTTTTGACACCTGTCTTTTTTTTAAAAAACAAAAAAAAGTGAAACAAAACTTCTGGATCCCAGAAATCAATAACAGTTTCAAAAAATTTGCTCAAATGGAGACAAGGGAACACTGTTTTGCTCCAAAAGACAGAAGGAGAGATTCATAAATACCAGAACTTACTCAGGAAAAGTGATCCTACAATAACTGACTTGTTTATTACTTCATTTTCCTTCTAAATCTACCATAACATCTACCTAATATTTCTATTTTTATTTCTTCTGCAATTACTATCACCTTCAAAAACATTCCAAATGAATGTATTAAATATGAAACCAATACCCACCACTGATGCAAATGTATATTTTTGGTCCTTTTCTTGCAAGAGCAACAGTACATCATTTAACAGGACTGCCAGAATATCTACAGTAACAACAGAAAGAAAGAAAAAGATTTTGAAGCAACAAGACTGGTGCAGACTCAAAAAAATTACTTAAGTTTCCTGTGTACCATGCGTTAGCACATCAACATTTGCAATATCGGGCTGGCTTCTGCTTTCCACTGGGGTTGTCCAGAGTCAGGCTGGACATGTGCAGAAGAAGCAGAATTCAAATAGAGCCAATTTAAAGCTTGAAGACAACTACACAGGTATCCTACACATGCACTCAAACAGTCATGATGGAACAAGTTTCCCTCAACAGCAGATTCTTCTGAAACTGCAGATGTTCATAGTACCAGCTACTCTTGGCTGCATTGTAAGTTCCATTTGAAGCTTCTCCTTGAACATTTGAGCAATGAAGCTGTTAAAATACTCACTGATGAATGCTGTTTTGATTTTCTGGCAAAACAGACATTATAAAGAACAAAGGTGTCATGGGTTTGACACAACATAATTTTTCAAAGTGTGAACCAGAGCTCGCACAAGATAATGTCTTTCCACAGGAGACTAAGTCAGTATGACTCAAGGCTTTGTCATCTACCTAAAGACCTCCCACTTGAATTGGAAAGCAGATCAGACAGATAATAAGCAAACAGCATAAGGAACTTATCATGCACCATTATAGAGATGCTTATTGGACAAGCCAGGAATAGAACAAGTGCTATTTCCTCCAATATCCTATTAAACAAGTGGGTTATTGTCATCGTACTTTATGCCCAATCGATTAGTAAGAAACAGCTACAGAACAAAGCAAAATCCTGTTTCCTAGTTACACTTTTCCCTTTCCTGGTCCTTTACCTTTGAGTCGCCCTGATGCAGCTTTCCAGTACAGCATCCCATCGAGCAGAAGCCGCCTCTGTCCCATATCATCCTTTCGGAAGAGAAGCCCATTCTTGCATTTCCCAGATGATTTTTGCTCCATTTTATGCATAATCTCTTTCAGGCGCTGCCCTTTCTCACACTCATTTACCATGGCATCTACATGAGTGATTGTGTTCTTAATTAAACTAAGGGCCTGGGTCAGCTCTTCATAATCCTTAGTTCCAGCTAAGAGAGAAGGATAGTAATTAGTCCCATTTACAACTCTGGAATGCAAATATGAGTCATTCAAACATATTTTAACAGGAAGATTCCATACTGAACATCTGACAGTACTTCCTAAGAGCCTGAGTTTAAAAATAAATAAATGGGTTCCTAGAGCTCTAAATCTCTAAGAAACTGATAAACTTTACTACTATGATTTTGTGGTTGTAGACTTGAAACTGAACGCTGCTTTCAACCCTCTGATGAGGAGAGAGTGATCTGAATCTGCATATAGAACTGCATCTCCAGCTAACTAACAAGTGAGAAAGCAAATATAAGGCAGTACCAGCCTGTCCTCCTTGCCTGAGGAAAGAACACGCAAAACGTAGGAGAAAAAGGATGTGACGACAACTGTCAGGCTTCTAAGACAGATTAAAGAAACTACCTTCTGTATTCTGAATAATGCGTTCCACCAGGACTGGGTATTTGGTGATGCGCTGTGTAACCAGAAGAATACACTCTTGAACACCAAGTCTCCTCACAATGGAACTGTTGCCGATTTTCTAGAAAACAAGACAGACCCATCACATCCATTGCATATATCGTTCTTCTAACTCCCTCTCCTCTTCATTCACACATTTTCTGTTTCAAAACACTTTTATGCAATTAGGTATGGCATCACAAAATCATCTGCATGCTATTTCAAATGCAAAACTCATGACAACATCAAAAAATTGATTCTAATGCTAGAAAAAAAATATTTTAGATATAATTTTCAACTGCTATTAACTAAATCTGAGGCCAAACAGAGAAAGTTCCAAGTCTGAACTGTTTGACTGCTTATTTGCTAACTGATCGCTTTTTGTATAGGGTCAGTCCTTAACTAGGTAGAAAAGTACAGTATTTTTAAAACCAGACCCAGCCACCTAACAGCCAAAGTATGTCTGTAATGAATAAAATGTGTTTGTTTTACTACTGTATGTTGACCAGCGTGTTTATGTACAGAAACATGTTTCTGTTTAGAAAGGGAAGATCATAAAGCATCAGAATCCCACTAGTTAGTCTGACTGCAGATACAAAGCAATCCTGACAGCAGAATATAGCACCAAGGTCTTTGCTTACATGGGCTGAGGCTATTTATTTTAAAACGTACTCTGTTTACTTATTTAGTTTCTTGAAAGTAAAGGGTTCTCACTTAAAGACTCCTAGTTCAGAAGAGCTATAACTACAGAGCCACGTAGGAAAGTTCACACAGTATCACTTACTACTGACTGGAACACGAGAATACCAAGGACTGAGCAATGCCAGCTAAGATTCAGGTTACAGGCTTCCAGTTTGGCTGCGCTTCTTCAGCCCTTCCTATTAATTATGCATTACACTGTACAGCAGATAAACACACTGCCCTGGAGCCAATCTTCTGGCTTTGGAAAGATGACGTAGTGGGCAAAACTAGACTAAGGGCTCCAACTTTTTCTATACTATTTTATCAACAGCGTTTATCATTGATTTGATTTATCATCAAGCAAATTTACAAAGACAGCCACACAGCAGAGCAGTCAGTGACAGAGCCAAGAATAGGACAAATGCTCTACTCCCCAGTTCTAGGTGCTCTCAAGAGAAAAAATACCTGCCTGCCCCAAATTTAACACCTGTTAACTGCAGCTGTGTGCCCAAACAGCTCAAAAGATCTAAAATACAAGAAGCTAACAGCATATCAAATATCAAGAGAATGTC
Organism: Cygnus atratus; assembly: GCF_013377495.2. NCBI lineage: Eukaryota > Metazoa > Chordata > Aves > Anseriformes > Anatidae > Cygnus > Cygnus atratus. Next base: position 2,001,305 of record NC_066387.1, read on the forward strand.
TCTTACGTTCAGCTCCTTCAAAATTAACAGAGATCTTTAATTATAAAATAAAACTGAAAGAGATCAAGTACACTTTGCACAGTAAGAATGGGAGGTTTCTGACTGTTGTTTACCTTTATTAAGTTTTGGAACTTCTTATGGTTTTGGAGCAGGTCTTTATAGTGACTAACAGCTTCATTGTGTCCACAGCAGAACACACCGTATTTTTCTTTCATTCTCTCCCCATTTTCACCTGAAAACTAATCGGAAATATAAGTATTAAATATATAAATCATTAACAGTAACTGTACTTACACGTCAAGACCCACATTTAACATGGTTTTACAGTAACTGATTTCTAAGACGACATTTCTTCAATATATCAATTTCTTCTGTACCATAAATGAGAGATTTATGCAGCGTGATATCTGAGAGCTTGGAATACCACAAGATAACCAAATATTAACTGACCGGTGTCTTAATGAGAATTTATAAAAGGATTTCTGTGACTCTGCACTTAAAAAGACTGAGGATTGTAAAAGGTGAGATCACAGTATACAAGAGAAGCTGTGGCATCCACTCCATATCAGAATGGGTGCTAAAATTAAGAGAAGCTGTAATCAGTTTAAAAGATCTTTATTTTTTCACTGCTCAGAACCAAGAAGCTCAGCACTAAGTGCGTGACAGCTGTGTTTGGGAAGGATACCAGCAGTATACTACCGTACTTTTGGAACAGATGAAAAATAAAACCAAATAATTTGCAGTCGTCATATAGCATATAACATGCATACACACGTGCCCAAAGAACATTTAATGAATTTTTCATATTATTTGTGACCAGGTGTGTTCCTGGGAGTCATGTTCACACACTATACTAGGATGATAATCTTAAACCCAGTCTTCTATCAACCTTTACACAACTGTAACTTTATCGTATAATTAGCTTTTTAGGAATTTAAAAGGGTCGAGAACGCTGGTAGAATTTAATTCGCACCTGTTTTACCAAGAGGTCTCCGATGTTCTGGATTATGTAATTTCGGTCACTGCCTTCTTCCAAGGACTCCTTTCGCCGCTCCTTTAATTGGAGCAGGAATTGCGCATGCATCTCCAGCAGCTCATCCACACAGGGGAAGAGCTTGTTGATGACTGCATTCGGGAACTGCAGTTCCTCTCTCATGGCTTTGGAGTATACCTTCAGCATTATTTTCAGTGTTCTAACATGGTGCATTTCAGTCTGCATTAGTTCTGGGCAAGGGGAAATACAAAAATTATGGGTCATTTACATGGTGTGCAGTGACCAGTGAGATATAAAAGAGCAAGCTCTGAAAGTCACCATCTTCTGGAAGTGACCAACAAAATTATCAGAGTAACAACACCTAGATAAACAACAACCAATGGATAAAAAAATGCCTACTACTTCCTTCTTACCAGTATAAAGCACTAAGAGAGCAGCTATACTGATCCATATAGGATCCCCTAAACCTCCTCCAACTCTGTCACACAATACATATTTTTAGTTTCTGAATTTATGTACTTCTGAATATGCTTTTCAGTAAAAATAACAAAAGACAAATAACTCCTGTGAAATTCTGCTTTAATGCAGATCAACGTTCTAGATGGAACATGAAATTAGTGTAATCTACACTTAGAGTAGATGAATTCAGCACTACTCCTAACTGCTAAGAATTAGAGACTAAACTGTTTCTGGTATCAAGAGTGACAGACAAGACAAAAGAAACAAGAGGTGGTAGTTCTAAGCTGCAGCAAAGGCAGTTTTATATCAGACATCAGGAATAACTTCCATTAGCATTAGAAGGTTTAACATTGGAGCAAAGTATGGAGAGGACCTTTGAAATCTTCATATTTCAAATATTATTAATAGCACACTAAACAAATAGCTGATGTCTAGGTAGAGCTGATTATATAATAGCAGACCAATGCTGAGGACTATATGACATCTCGTCTCCTTACAGCCATATTTTGTTATTCTAGATCTTGCTAGAAGCAAGCTGTTCTGGGGCTGTCCATAAACTTCTTCTAGGGTATCATGTCACTATCAAGAAAAGAATACAACCATAATCAATGTGAAGTTCCTAAATTAAAAAGTTTTAAAGAAATAAGTGTTCTTACCGTAAATGACATCTTGCCTTTTTATAACTTCTTTCTTTTGTCTCTTTGCATAACTCTGTTCCACTGCAACACTCCAAGACTCTGCCTCAAACTCATGAGCATCTGTTTCTATTTCACTTCGGAGGGATATAGAATATGCATCTAGACCAAAAGCACATTCAATTTCAATAATTAATAACTTGCGTCCAAACTATATCCCTCGTTACCATCATTAACAACAAGAAGAGTAAATACATCTCAATGTTACTTTAAGTCTGTGTAAGAAACAAAGTCCTGAAAAGCACAAAAGCTTCCATACCTTCCAGAAAAATGGAGTCTGCTGTTGAAGGTGCAAGTGAGACAACATCATCTGAGGTCTGCTTAAATTTTATAAATCCTGAATCCCCTTCATCCATGTCTCCTGAAATTAGTCTAAATGACCAAAGAGATTAGACAAAGGGACCCAAAGAGAACATCAAAATTTTTTAAAAGTTGCTTGACTTAAAACTACTTTAACAAGCATCCTTCCTATAGTGCAATACAGTTAAAATAAATACATGAAAGCTACCCTTTTAACTCACACTTGAAACATTCAAATCAATTTAGCAACTTGATCATTTAAGTATTACGGGTTTAATTAGAGCAGCACGAGCAAGCTTGCAACTTCTGGTATGACATTTGAAAAGACACATCACTTGCTGACAAGCCTTAGCTACTTCAGAGTAAAAAGGGTACTTTCACTGAGAATGGAGCATAACTGTGGAACATAAAAAGCAAACAACTACAGAAACCTGCAGATAGCTTTGAACTTATTTTCATCAAGGTATCCTGCAACTTAAAACACTGCTGCCTCCTACGCTAGTCAGAACCAGCACAACCTTGAATAAGTGATCTCAGAAAAGATTCCTGAACTTCAGCAAGTCTGAGGACAAATACAACCATGAAGAAGATATTCTAGACAGGGATACTCAAGCAATCCCCTATCTTATATGATATTTTTGTGGCATAGCGTAGAGGAACTGAAGACAAGGTGCTAATTTAAACCAAAAATAATAGTTTGCTGTTTAGGGGATATTTAAAACAAATTTCAGCATTAAAAACTCAATGAATCTCTCTTAAGCTTGAAAACTGATGTGAGTCTTGTTTTAGTTTTAATTGGTTTTCTTTTCACATGGGGAAGGTAGGGGGAAAGACGCAGCAGAAGCTAGTGAATTAGAAGAGAAGCAGTTTACTTACCGAAATTTATTAACAGCTTCAGCAGTGTTCAATGAAGACTGAGAATTTCCTCTCTGGGTAATAGTCATACCGAGATTCCGTGATAGTACTGGGGTCCCATCCGGTCCCAGGAGAAGACTTCGGGGCTGCTCCTTCAAGGAAGCGGCTAGAGAGGCAAAAATTGAATTGGTACTCAGAAAATGAGGCGTACACTGCAGATCGCCTGCTCTCAAACCTCTCTCTGACTGTGGACGCAGAACAGACAGGATCTTGGATGTCAAAAGCTCATTGTCCAAAAAGACATTCTCATTCCATTTTCGTGAAAAGGAGCCACAAAAAGACAGCTCAGGATGAGCTGGAATCGCATTGCTTCTGCCGCTGCTTTTTGAATTTGTATTCCCCATGCTCACTACTGGCTGCCCTCAGCCTTGGCACAGTAAAGTGGCCCCAGAGATGCACGGTTTTTATACTACCTGTGATCTTTCTAGAAATGTAAAGCTGCCACTTAACTTACTGTATTGGCTAAATCAGCAGGTCTGAAGTGCAGGAAATTGGTCCCTACTGTGCCCATTTAGTGCGGAAATTGCAAAGTATCTTCTCCTTTAGTAAAACACCAGAACCTACACACAATTATTCACACCCTACCGTATAAGGGCACAGAACATTTCATGGCAAACAAGAAAAATCTGAGATCACATAAAACCACAAGTTCTTTGCAATGCTTATTGCTACACAGTGATTTATAACTGCATGCACACATGCTGAATGTAATAGATACCAGAGCTAAATTTAATTTTAATACTGCAGCTCTTTAATGCTTTTTAAATCTAGATGGACAGTGAGCTGGAAAGATATTTAAAACTTTAATCACTATTACACAATTCATGGAAGCCTGTAATAGACTTATAAAAAATGGATACAATTATTTAGTACTAATGTCTGTAATGAATGATATGGAACAGCAGACAAAATATGTCCTCTCAAAAAAGGAATTTCAGGAAAGTCAAAGATGAAGAAGCAGCCAGGCAATCTTTAACACTTATCACTGACAAGGTCTGCAGGTGTCTTTTCTTCCAAGTGCTTTTAAGGACATGGGAATGGAAGATATCCCACGGATCCCTGCACCCAGGACTCTGCCATCGCAAGCAGGCTCTCTCTTAATATACAGACCAAACTCCTCTTCCACTTCTGGTCTGGGAGGCTGCTTCAGGAGCATGTTGCTGTAGCAGTTCAAGGGTGTCTTCAGTTCCCAGCCTAGGTTCACCCACCACCAATTTACAAATTTTCTTGTGACAATGCCAGTGTCTACTTGTCCCCCAAAGTTCCTCCTCTTTAGTCTGCACTCCTCAGCGTGCCTCCATCTCTCCTCCTCTATCTGAGAAGTACTCATCTCTCCCTTCACACTTGTCTCATTCTACCAAGCACAGCTAAATCCAAGTATTCATGTTTCTACTCATAAAAAAGGTTTTTCCAAATTTCTTAATATCCCATACTCTGCATCTACTCGTCTCTCATTTTATCTTCCTTGAAACAGTTGACGAGAATTGTCTGATGGCTGCAGAGAACATTTCACCATCATTTAATACAATTATCACTGCATCTTGTACCTACTAGGACTACCTCTCCCACAAATGTTCAAGTTCAAATTCTTTTGGCTATGCACACAGCTCATTCTCAGTCTGTAACAAATTGGGTAAACAGAGATATATTTCCTCTTCCAACATCCAAGTGATGAGCTTCGAGTTCACCGTCCCAAAAAAGCAGACTGAGCGGATATTGGTAAGATTGGCAAAGGAAGATTTCTTGAACAAAGGCTTAATAATAAATGCCATCCCACTTCCATTTGTGGAAGCACTGAAATCATCAGCCATCAAGTTCTCTTTCTGTGCTGCACAGCCAAGAACATAAAAGGTTTGTTTCCCAATGGCAGGCCAAATCTAAACATTTCCAGATGCAAAATATGGGGGAGGGCACAGTCTGCACCTTTCTTAAAACGTGTCTCTCTTCTATATTGATACACCACCTTTGGCTTTTTTTTTCTGGGCCTTACAGGCTGCAGTGTTATACTGTGGGTAAAGACAGAGCCCGTGCTATGAGATGTTCCTTTAACTTCCATCTTCTGCTTTTGACTATGGAAAATTAGTAGTGGCTGCCTAGCAGAGCCTGCACCAACGAAAAGCCATTTTCTGAGTTCAATTAGCACTGTCTGCACACTGCTGAGAGTCCGTATCGATCGTTGTTAACCTATCACATCAGACCAGACTGTATACCACAGAGCTGTTTCAACGACAAGCCCTAAGGCCAGCTTTTCCTATTTTCATTATTCTTTATTGTTTCCTATTTTAGTCTCTCTACTTTCCCCTTAATGCACAAAACCATTCTTGGCCACGCAATCAACCACTTATCTTCTTACAGCAATTATTCCCCTTGTGCTATCTGTTAAGAATTATTTCATAAAGAAGTACAGTTTGAAATGCAAGTCAAACAATACCTAGCAAACACACATGCAAAAGTCAGAGTAGTATTCAGACCTTCACCTCAAATGTGTTTCTCATAGCCATCAAAGCAACCAAACAGACTGACTGCAAGGCAGAAAATAATTCTGCTCTAGTTACAGTCAGTCACCTCAGAGCCCAAGAAGCCTATTCTGCTAGGCAGGCCTCGAAACATCTACCAATTAAAATGCCATTTAATATCTTACAACTGTAACTGCGATGGTCTTTTCCAGTAGCAAAAAGCTATTTCAAAGCCTATGCTGCAACAGAGCTGTTCTTTGCTCCCAGATCCCTTTTCCCACTTCGTTTTAACAAAGATTTATGTTCAGACCATTAGCGCTAGCTTGTCTTAGAGATTTCTAGCAACCACTAGCTGCAGGCAAGTTTTAAATAGACAATTATGAAAATCTGATGTAAAACAAAGTTCACAGTTCTAGTCCTTTCAGAGGCCAGAGAATAGACAATCAATGAGAAACTAGCTTATTGATCCCTTTTCACCATGATATTTTGAGGTTACACAGCAAGAAGGTATAAAGAAAAATAAAAAGATAAAAAGATAAAAACACACAGGAGATTGCTAGGAGCCTCTAAGCCATTCCCAATAGAAAAAAAATGAAGCCATCTTATTAAAAGAGACCTTTTCTATACTTCAATAACACCCTGTGTATAGCCTTTAAAACATATTAAAGAAAAAAATACAATTGAACAGATAAGCCTTGAGCACAGAAATCATTCTTTAGTACAAACCTGGGGAAATGCACTGGGACGAACTTTGTGGAGATCCAGAAGGTCTGTGCTGCAAATCTTTCTGCTATAGGAAAAAATACAATACTGTTACACATACAGACCAACTTTCCAGTCCAAAAGGAATCAATTTTTTCCTGGCATATAACCCTAACTGTAAGCGAAGCTGTGTACTGACAGTCTAAAAGATTTGACACAATAACAGCTTTGATTTTCCCACATTCCAGAAGCATGGCGCAGACATCAACTCCATATACAAAAATTCCATCAAATATAACCTAGACTGAAGTACAACCAAAACGAAGTTAGAGCTGAATTAAAGCTATGACCATAAGTAATTTATTAAATGAAAGCAAACCCTTGAGGTAGACAGCCTTCACCTCCACTTTCTTGCAGTTTAGCTTAAAGCAATACTAACTAAACTAGAACTAACCCAGCCAATGCTTGGTTTCAACCAGAAATAAGACTGGCCAAAAACTGTCTTTGTTAATCTGCACAGCTTTCTCATTCTTACAACACTAGGATATTCCAATTCAATAAGACTCCATTTATCTAAGATGCAGACAAATTAAGTAAGTAACACGGTCTGTAATAAATGGTTTTCTGGGAGTCTGGCTTCACTTCGAGGATCTCACTTCTGACTTCATTCCCCATATCATTTTGTGCTGTCACTCTCTTTGTTCTCTTCAGGAGCAATTTGTAATGGGGTGATTCAAGTATGAAAGTTTGGCAGATGATAAAGAGTAGAAATCAAATATCAAAGTATCAGAGCAAGTGATTGTTTATGCTAAAAACAAAAACGCACAATGCATTGACAAGTTTGAATAAAAAAAATACATAAAAACAACAACAACAAAACACAAGAACATTTCTACACCCTAAAGAGTTATGTTCTAAATCCCCAAAGGCTGAAAATACTTCCTCTAACCTCCGACTGCCCAGGTTTGAGCTGTTCTGCTCTCTCTTTTCCTCCTCATAGTACTCCCTAACCTGCTATCATGTTCTAAAATCAGAGTCCAAAATCATCAACAGTTGCAGGTTAAAACAAATTAAAACCCCCTCAAGTGTAAGTAGTTATGAGACGAAGGAAATGATTTTTTGAAACTAATACCTGAAGAAAAAATGACAGATACTATCTGAGACCAACCCGTGACCTTACCTGCAATCACAGGCACCATGGTGACAGATAAAAAAATGAGCAGCTTGGCAAGATATAAAGTTTATCGGAGGTCAGAAATGAAAACACTTACTCTGCATTGCTCAGCTTATAAGTAATACTGCAACTATCATAACCAAATTCCTCTGCACCCCTCACTGTCAGCTTTGAGATGGCACAACCCATTAAAATAAAGTAGTGCAAAAATCAAAGGTGCCAGATAATTCAATCGTGGTCCAAAGTAACAACAACAACATGATGACTTTGAGCATTCTTATAAGCATTAGTCACAGCTCTGACAGACACAAGGAATGGTAAGTAGTTTTCAGAACAACAAAAGCGTTTCATTTCTCTCCACATACGTTGTCATAAATTCCTCTAATGACAAGTGAATAACTATTTGATGTCTTAAGGATGTAGGGCAAGATTCTCTACTGACTTAAATCTGTACACTCACACTAAATTAAACTTACTCTGTCAAGGATCGTTATTTATAAAAGAACAAATTTGAAAACCCACCTTGGGTCTGATGCTGCTGCATTCAGCCAGTAAACTCTTGCAGTTCTTATGGACATTCACTGCACAGTCTGAAACACACAGAAGAAGTCAAATTATCCTTGCCATTCCCATCTAGGGGAAGAAAGAGAGAGACCTAAAAGATCTCTTAATTTGGAAGAGGTACAGAGCAATCCGAGGTGTTTCAGTGAGCACCCTTGTGCACATTCTTGTCTTGATTTTATGCCAATAAGGTAGATAAAGCTACCTTATACCACTCTCAGTAGCTATTTTTCGTTTCATCAGAAGACATATCTAATAGTGCTGCGTATTAGCTCCCTGTGCTGCTAAAAGATTCTTTATGCAACAGGAAAGAATATGCTAGAAAACAGGTAAATGCCATAGAAAAGCCTCCGAACTGCAGATGAATCTAAGGACTCGATTCTCTAAGAGCCTACTTGAAATGCAATCAGCTCGCTGATTTCCAAGTGGCATTATCTTTGTCCAGGTGTCAGAACAGAATTTTGAAAACTGACAGAAGAATCAGATTGTGTTATAACCATACTTCATTTTATAAAAACATATTTCATCTTCCACACTTTTAATGAACCAAATACACCCCAGTTAAGGATGGGAACAAGTATTTGAATACTAGTGAATTTGACTTCCTTTTTCTGCGCACACACAAGGTCTCCTTGCATTCTTTATTCTTCTGGACAGCCTCTCTGAACAGGGAATTAGAGAACAGCAGGGGTCAAGAAAACAGCAAGGAGAAGAATGAGGGACAGAGGAAAGTGGAGGTCACAGGAACCTGAAGAGGTTGAGACTGATATTTAAGAGCAAAGATAAATAAGAAGGGTCACTCGATTTATACAAATAACAGATACCTAACCGCAGAAAACAGAGGGTGTTTTTCCATCAGTAACTGGTGGCATTAGGTTTTATTCAGATCAAGAATGAGGTGAGGTACAAAAATGAACTTGACAGTTATTTTGGTGAACTATTCTCAAACTGGAGAGGCACAGAAGGCAGTACTGAGGAGGACAGAGCTAAAAAAAAAATAAATCCAACTGCCACCCAGACTCTCCCCTTCCTCATCTTATCCTCCATCCATTTCCTTCTCTTCCCTCTCCCAGTCACTGGAATGGCAGGAAGGTGAATTTGGGCAGGGAAACGCAGAAGTGCTACAGCTCTGCCCAGTGCTGAGAACGTGTGGTCAGCTGCCACCCACCTGGGAGCTGCAAGGCTTTGGGTTACCTCAGCTGAACGGGGACAGGAGCACCACTGCCCGTGCTAAAGGTACCGCAGCGATCGATACCACAGGAAACGATGCAAACCCACCGGGGTGGGTTCTGGGCTTACACCGAGCCACGTGGAATGAGGCTGAGGATGCTGGGAGCATCATGTTATCCCACATCTGCTTGCTACGGGGTCTGCTGCTGCCCCTGAAGCATTTTGCATGGGCTTGTGTCAGTGATGGCCTCCGGCCCACTGACAGGCGAACTGAAACGGGGGCCTCATCCAGCAAAGAATCATTCGAGACCAAGAGGCTCATAAACATCATAAATGACTCTGTTCAAAATTGAGGATAATGAAATTAATCTATTGTATAACGATAAAAATAAACAGTAATAAGAGGAACACTTCCCTTATTAACGAGATGTTTTCCCAAAGGCTCCCAGAAGCCAATCTGCAGGCAGTCACACAGGAGCATTTTATTGGACAACGCATTACAACGCCCAAAAGCCCAACACTGATTCACACTATGCAAGAGGGAAATGAACAGCTGAAAAAGGGCATACGGATGCATTTTCCCCCAGCTCTAATACCTTCTTGTGGATCAGATACTGGCAATGTCCCATAAGCGTCTTCCAGAATTGGATTCCAGGACAAATCTATGACTCACCAAATATTATGAGTGTTATGACCCTGACCTTTGGTCTGGAACGGTACTGCCCAATAAAATAACTCTTAAAAGGCCATTTGCAAACAACCACAACTACCACTTAGATATGTTGTGATTAATCTAAAATTTAACTTCTGACTTTTTTCCCCCCTCACATATACAGCATTTTGGTGTTTTGAAACGACACATTCAAAAACAACTTTAAAACAGTTAGGTTCAGGCAGGGACACCTTTTAAGGCTGTTCCTAACAATACAAGGTGTTCAAGTACTGTTTTAATTAAGGATATATCCACTATCTATTAAATTCAGACAGCTGTGGACAAAACAGTTTTCATGTGAAACTAATCATTTTTATGTTTTCAGATGTCTGACACTTCCGAGATCAAAGAGAACCTCAGCCTTACACCATACAAGGTTATTACTGCCTCTTGGATTGACAAAGAAAACATTCACATCTGAACGATTTGCATATGAATGATTAATATAGAACATAAAATCCAAATTTAAACAAAGATGCGCAACACGGTAACTGAGAAACATTTTAGGCAAGTACAGCATTCCAGAAGAAGCAGAGTGACTTCGTGACAAATCTCCTTAGGGAAGAGGAGGAGTCTCACTTGAACTTGAAGAAGTTTCTGTATTTGGTAAACCCAGGTCATGTACCTGCGGGAACTCGGAACTGATTTAACTTTGTCCCACAGGCTTTGGTGACCGGTGTTTACTTATTTTGCTAACATGCCTCACTGCGCAGAGGCAGAAACCCCAAACTGGAAGGGTACAGGGTGACAAGATACTTCACATTTGGAAATAGAAACAGCCCACGCGAGAGAACAACAACACTAAATTATTAAGTTGCAGCTTCCCTCTTGCTCTCCCAAAACAACCTATAACCCCTTTCTCGCTGTGTCTGTTTTTACTGTCAAAATGTCACGCTGGGGGTGTGGTGGGCTCGTGTCACTCCCGGCACTGCAAGTTCAAGGGGGGTTGGGGTTTCCTTTAAGCAAAGAATCCCAAGCCGGAACAAACGAACAATGGATGTTTGTCTTTCTAAACAATACCAAGGAAAAATAACACGTTATACTAAAAGAAATATGAGTACCATTTCAATTCTCTCATGCTCAACCCTTCCCCCATTCTACAGGAACATTACAGGACTGAAGCAGCAACTATGACAATCATAAAAGGTATTTAAAATATTTCATAGGTAAACATTAGGTGGAACTACAACACACCGTGTCTGATGGCTCCTGTTTGAGAGCCATAGTTCACGGGTTTATTTTTATAGCATACCAAAGAGAATTAAACTATTCTCTTTATAAATCTGTAAATAATAATAATAGTAATAAATAAATAATAAAGACCACTAGAAAACACTTTGAAAAGGGGCTGCACCAAACAGCTGGGAAGGAACAGTTCCTTCTCTTGGTTTTGCAGAGAAGACACACGGATACTACAATAACAAAACCACAGCACCAAGTCTTCAAACAACATTCAGCGATTTTGCTTATTTATTTGAGCAGCGAAACCAAACACAGTACCAGAAACATTCAAAAAGCTATTTCATTTTTGAATCTGTCCCTGCTTCCTCGCACCTCCCCTGAAATCTGTCACAGGCCCCAGCTCGCACGGGGGTTTCCTCTCCAGCACACAAAGCTGAGCCCACAACCTGAGGACCTCTCCCTCTCCTTTCCACACCATGCCTAGGCCAAGACGTATTTCAAACCGGTCATCACAGCTGTGGATAAGGAACCGTATGCAGTTTTCACCTTTTTTTTTTTTTCCCAAACAGTATTAAGGTATTTAATGTACACCTTGGGCGCTTCTCACTGCTGCAGCCCCGACAGTATGTGTACAACCGAGGAGACAAGGGGCAGGATTTCACCACCACAGCACAGGGATGCTCGGGCCTCCCTGGGACACACGCAGAGCCGGCTCCACACGACGCCAGCCCGCCTCCTGCCCACAACACGCGCTAACATTTCACCTCCCTTAGCCTCCCCGAGAGGTCTCTGAGGTAAAGACCAGATCCCCACGAGCTGCCTCGTCCCCCAGATTAAGCCTTGAGCTGCTCACGCCGGGGCGGCTGTAAACCCCGAAGGATTTATCACGGGAAGGACGAGGCGAACCGTGGGTTTCCTCCACGTCCCCCGACGGAGGCGTTGTGTAACTCTGCCCCGCTCCCCCCCGGGGCTGCAAACTGCCCGGTGCCGCCGCCCTGCTGAGGGCTCTGAGGGGACCGGGGGGTGGCCGGAGCCTCGGGGGGCGGCCTCACAGCGCCCAAGGGGGAGCCCGGTGCCAGGAGCGCCTGCTTGAAGCCGGTAAAGGGTGGGGGGGGGAGCCGGCATCCGAGGCTCGGGGGGGCGCCGACAGGCGCGCTGACAGCCCGGGCTCTTACCGGACTCCCCGGGGAGCCTCCGGTTGCACTCTCCGTCCCGGGAACGGCCGCCACAGCATCAGGAAACGCCCCCGTGTCCCGGAAGGGAAAAGATGCCGAGGGCGAGCACCTGCGCGTGCGCGCCGCCGCCCCGTCGAGGACAGGGCAGGGCAAGAGAAGTGGGAGGAGGGTACGAGAGGGAGCCTGGAGGGGCTCGGGATCCTCCACAGGTGTCGGGCCTCCGGCCCCAGCCCGTATTTTTTCCTCAGAGAGCCCGCGTCCCCGTCATGGAGCTCGCGCCCCTCAGCAGCCCGCGCTTTCTCCTCAGGGAGCCGCTCCCTCAGGACCGGGAGCCTGGAGCCCGGCTCCCTGCCTGATGAGGGGGCCAAATCGGCCCTGCCCGAGCCTCAGAACCGAGCCCGACTCCCCGTGCCCCAGCTTTAAACACTCGGGGACTCTGCGAGGCACCTGCCTCCCGTCAGCGCCTGACGGCGGTGGGGAACAAAGACTAAACAGCCCCTTAATAGATGGGACGCAGCATCCCGAGTGATAGCTTTAACGCGGTGCTTCACGTGTCTGCGCAGCGCCGGGGATTTACTCTAAATAGGGAATTCATCATTAAAAGCCCGGTGGGATTTGCCATTCAATACGAAGTGTTTACAACAGCTTCTGCCAAGGCGGTGTTGGGGTGCCAGGCAGCTTGGCAGCGCGCTCGCTTCCTAACCGCCCTGGAACTGCTCGTGCCTGCAGCCGGCCTGGGCTTTTGTGAGTGACCCTTGTGCAGACAAACAGCGAAAGCCAAGGAGATGCTGCTTCGCTATCGTCAGATTCATGCACTGTCTTGTATAACTAGAGTGCTGGAAAAAAATAAAAATTCCCTGAAACTAAGGCCAGCAGTTTGATGTGGTACTAGTGCAGTGCCACTGAAGAGTACTGTGGAGGGAGGAAAAATTGGAGCACCTCATGACCTAACCTTGCCTCCTGATCTATGATTCACTCTGAGGACTTAAAATACCGATCTCCATCTCAGGTTTGTCATATTTTAAGTTGTGCACGTTCAATTTGCCTGTCAAGCTTGCAAATGCAACATACATAATTACAAAGCAAACTTCCCTCTCAAAATCCACCCTGCAGCTTTCCCGCGCTGCTTTGAAAAAGCCTGGCACCATTTTGGCTGGAAATGTGCTGAAATCCTAGACTACCCTGAGACCAATATTGTCTCTGGTTTCCACACTGCGACCTACTTCATCGATTTTTTTCATCTAATATTTGCAAGCTTTTCAGAAATGTTCCCTTTTGTTCTGGTGCTGTACAGGACTAAGTACAAAGAGGTCCCAGTCGTTTACTGGGGCCTCTCAGTCCCGATAGAGAAATAATCATTAAATGAAGCAGTTTGGGGGTAAACAGCTGGCTGCCACTGTGTGACAGATTAATCCTTAGACACTTCAAGCTTTGTGATTCACTATAATATAAAAGTAAAGCATTGCAGATTGCCCAACGAAAGCTTTCACAGAGAGAACATGCTGTGCTTGTGCGGCTGGCCTCAGGGCATCTCCACAAAATCAGTGCAAAATCTGGCACAGCAACCAGCTGAAATACTCCATAGCTTAGAGCTAAGGCTTGGATTGCAATGAAGAGAATAGCAGCACACTGGCTTTCTAATCCTGTGTAATTCTCTATAATAATAAAACATTTCTTACTGAACGAGTAGCAAATAGATTACTGTCACACGGCCTTATGCATCTGTCAGGCCAGGTGTACGAGACACAGGTTTCATCAGGAAATGCAAGGAACAGCATCCTGGAAATGTTCCAGACAAAGGTGATACTGTCCAGAAAGAAGAAGAAAGAGAAAAGCAGAAAAGGAGAAGCACTGAGAGCAATATATTTTTCTGCTTCCTTTTCTAAAACCTCGACAGTTGCAGGGAGTATTTGGTAGGGCCAGCTATATGTCTGCAGATTCATAGTTCAGTCAGCGCTTCCTCTGAAACCAATTCTGCAGACCACTTTCCCAGTTGCTTTAGATCCTGCTTCACTGGCTTGTAACCACATTAACCCACAGCCGATCACAGGCGCTCTGGTTTCGCCTGTTTGATTTGGACTCCTGTCAGTAATCACTCATTCCAAGAGGGACTCCCAGTCCATTCATCACTGTCATCATGTTACAGCAGCCAAACCTCCTTTTTCCCCAGAATAGAAGCTTTTTGGCAGCTGTGTCTCTTTCCAGAAATGCGAAGTTTCAGGTTGCCTGCTGCTTTTCAGATTTCTCAGGATTCTGTGTGGGCTGTGAGCAGAAATCTCACAACAGAAAATCAACTCAGTCCTCCCTATGATAAGGCAAACCTCTCCTCCCCATATTAGCTTATTGGTGCTGCGCTGGGAATCCTAAAAGGAAGGGTGTGCAGGCAAAGCTGCAAAGCGAGAGGTGAATTTCACGCGCTGAATTTCAAGCCCAGACCAAGAGCCACTCTGGCCTGTTTTGCTTACAGATGAAAACAAGAGATGTTTGCCTGACAACTGCAGGAGATGTTTGCCTGACAACTGCTGAGACCCATGTCCTCCATTTACCCACGGAAAAATTGTAAGGAAGGAAACGGCTCTTCAAACCTCTTTCACAATGTGCTAATAAGTCCCGGAGACTGGATGTTACTGCAACTTGCTATAAATCAGCCTGTGTACTGAAACAGCCAGCAAAGGTCAGCCTAGGACAGGTGGGCAGTCTGCTGTCAGTCACAACCCGCCGGCCTGGATTATTCATGAAGATTCATTAAACTGTGCACCTTCTCTTAAAGAAGAGGGATTTGTCCAAAGCCTGCCGAGCACTTTGGTTGTAACTAAAGGTTTGCTTTTGAAGAAGACGGTTGATCTGAGCTACCAAAAGGGGCTAGGGCTGCATCTTTTCCATAAAGTAATAAAGACATAAGGCTCAACTAAAGAAGACATAGAGGTCCCACCTCTACCTCAGTGCTCAATCTCAGGTCACTGAGGGGGAAGCAATCTTTCTGCCATCCATACACCACAGCATATCCTTGGCTCCCCTCCATGGCACAGCCTGCTTGGAGAGCTCTCCTCCTGTCAGGGCTTTCCTGGGATTCATCTAACTCCTGTTGCATAAACTCTGGAAGCATGTTTATAAGAAAGGATTAATTTAGGCACAGAACCTTCTCCACCCTTGACAGCAAAGGCTCAAAAGGAGCTTTCTCCATTTCCAGGTGAACAGTAAACCCAGAGGCTCTCAGCTCAAAGTTTATATAACACCAAAGTTTGGGTGGCCACCGTTGTCGAGATCCCAGTTACCACAAACATTGCTCTTTGTTTTTCATCCCTGCCAGACTCCTAACATCACGTCTGGGAGACTCTGAAGCTGGAGCTGCAGAAACTGTCCTGCATTTGTACTCGACGCACACCACGGTCTCCTTCCGCCTTCCCTGGGAGGCTTTGTACCACGTGGAGCGAGGATGGACGGGAGGAATCAGGTGGGAGAGGGGAGCAAATTGCCCTGCACAGAGCCACCCAGGCTGCATGCCTTCTTCACAGCTCACATGCCTGTTTCCAGCACAAGAATGCTAATTCTTTGTTCTGAATTAAAAGCAGAATTCCTCCTGTTGTTACTTTGTCCGAAACGAAGAGCTCTTGCGCCTCTATTTCATCACTGTCCTGGTAGCCACCAGACTCTTTGTGTCCACAGGACAGCGAAAAAGACCTCAGGCATGAGAATGCCTACTCTTTCCCACATCCTTCTACTCCCTGGTTTCAACTCACCCTTTTCTTTAACTGCTATTTTTTCTTGTATTCTTTTTTCGAGCCCGTTTCGCTTCCTGCCACACGGTGGTGCTGCAGTTAAAAATACCACGGAGATAACGTAAACAACAGCACCTGACCATGAGGTGGACCGAGAGCTGGCCGAGGGCCAAGGCGTATAGATGGCGAAGTGTTGAGTTCGTTAGGAGAAAACAAGAGGAGCAGCCAAATATCCTCAAATTCTGGCAGCGGCAACAGCTCGGGCTGAGCCCTGACAGAGCGGCTTTCACATCTGAAAAGTGGGCATGCCATTCTGGCTGCCCGGTGGCCCGAAAACTTGCTTTTCCCGAGCCCTATCAGCGACTCGTCAGGAGACCACGCACCGCTCAGAGCTGCGATAATGGGAGCTAGAGATATCAGCTATCGACTCTGCTGCCCAGAAGCAGCTTGCAAAGGTTTCAGCCCAGCATAATCCAAATATAGGCACTCTCGGGCTAACAGCTGTCATGCAACAAGTCCCCGGTGCAGATCGGCCACAGGCAGAACATTAATTTTAACGAACATCGCAGAACCCTGCCTGACTGCTCAGCCTCAGTTCAAGCCACCACGCAGAGAACATGCAACAACGAGCTCTGCTGCCCATGTTTGCCCATGTTACCCTAGGCAGCGCGATCCCTGAGCAACCCAGGAAACCAAAGGAGATGTCACAGAGTCCCAAACACAAACCAGCGCCTCAGTCACCATGGAGCTTTTCTGCTGAATGTTAGTAAGACTTAAGAACACAGATTCCTCATGGTAAGGCTAACAAACAAGGTAAAGGTTAATATAACTCACATCCAGTCCCCACACATTTATGATGGACAATGATATGCCAAGCCAAACGTATTTTGAAAGACGGCTCCAACCCCTTGAGCTCCCAATCACAGATCTCCAAAGCTGTTTTTCAGAGAAGAATCGCTCGCACTGGCAATGACCCCGGGGTTTCTGGGACCAGAAAGAGCGTGTCTCTAAGCTCTTTGTTCACTACAGAACAAGGACTATCTGCATCTGCTCAGATTCGGGTATTTTTGTAAAGCAGCATGCAGCACTGCAAACAGAGCCTCAGCTAAGAGCTTTCAGACAGAAAGAACAAAGCATAACTCTGCCACCTCTCATAATATTTGAATCCTTTCTAAATATCCACAAAGCACTTGCTCTTATTCAGCTCCCTCCTCTATGCTTTGACTGTGACACCTCTGAAATGTTCACTAACAGCCTGTGGTCCTTTTAAATCTCTCTCTGCCCTGAAGGGAAAATATGCTTCCTATAACACATCCCCTAAGGCAGCCAGTTGGTTTGCCCCAGGAAGGTTTTACTGACCTTAAGAGTGCTGAGAGTTCGTTACTTGAGAGTGAGCATTGCTTGAGGATACAAGGTGGAGAAAGAGAGCAACTCTCTCATTTCCAAAAGATTTAATCTGCCCACAGGCAGTTTCTCAAGAATTAAAATGTTCTTCAGTGCCCTGAGTATCTGCCCCCAGGAGGAGGGACAGTTTGTCCGGCAGCCAAGGCCATGCAGCAAGGGAGGACAGAGCCCCATGCATGCCTGCAAAGGAGCAGCTGCCATTCCTGAGCACTACTTGCATCTGAAAAGCAGGAATCTCATCCATGCAAGTCCTGGGTGGCTCCATTTGAATATTGTGTTAGCTGTTAAAGTTTTGGATGCCCCAGGAATCCCTGTGCCCATTCACAGGGCAGATGCTCAGCTGACACATCACTGCCTTGGTGTAAAACAGCCTAAAATACTTCACTCAGGCAGCAGGGACATTTGCTTGGGTAAAGCAGAGCTTTGTGAAAACAAAAACAAAAACAAAACCTTATTAAAGGAAAAGTTGACCTAGAACCCTCCTTTGGGGAAAGGGGCAGGAAATGGTCAGGTGGCCAACGATAACAAGGATAAATTATTGCCAGGCAGATGTAGTGATTATTTAGGCTATCTGGAGAACAGCCAAGCCAGGCTAAGCAGGGCAGTGGGGTGAGTCAAGCCAGGCAGAGAAGTGAAGCAATCCACGAGGCGGATTTAAGCAGGGGAATGGCTGGCCTGGGCAGAGGGCAGGCCGGGGAGCGGGGACAGCCAGGCTGGGCCAGAGCCAGGCAGCGACAGCCATACTCACTCAGGCACTGCAGACCACTTTTATTCACGAGAGGTTTGGCACACAGGGAGCAGCTGGTGCAGCTGGAGAAAACCCCTGGCACAAGCTGGTGCCGATTGACCTCTTTCCACCTCTCTTTTGGCTCCTTTGTCTCTTTCTCCTTCTCTTTCTCTTTTGATTGCTCTTTGTTCTTACCCTGGAAGGAAAACAAAACAAAACAAAACAAAAACCACAGCTCCGTTATGTGCCCCGCACTGCCCACACATTCCTCTCCCTGCTGGTAAAAACAAGCACACAGCAAGCTGGTACACAGCAAGTGCGGTGGGCCCCTCTGTGCCTGAACATTTGGGATTGCAGTGGCTTTCTCAAATGCCTCCCAAAGGCTTGGGACAGTCCCTCTAGGGTAGGGCCATGCATGAGGAAAGGCAGGACACAGCGCTGCAGCACGTGCCTGCACCCCTGCAAGCTCTTCTCCGTGAGTCAGGGACCACTTGGTCCAGTGCGTGCTGTTAGGAGTCACCATGCATCTGCTGATGAAATCAGAGGCCTCAGCTACCCAAAAGTGGTGGACCAGCTAACTGGTCGATGGAACCAGATCCCCTCCCCTGCTCGAGGAATTCAGCAACCTGCTCCACAAATTCGGCATCTCTCACCTTATCCTTCTGCCAGGACCCGGTAACTCGGCTCCGCAAGGAACTCAGACGGCGCATCACCTTGGTGCCTTTCTCTGCTTTGTCACTCTTTCCACTGTCCTCATTTCTGAAACGAGACAAAAAGCATCTCAACTAAGGGAAGTTAACCGGCCAAGCACAATTCAAGGAGATCACTGATGAAGTTCAGCTGAAGCTTTACTTTAGGACCCCATCCCTGGGCTTTCGATCCCTTGGGAGATCTGGTTCAGCATCAGTCATGTCATTCACATGGAGACTTGCAAATAAGGAAATGAGCTTTCAGATTATGGCTGGCACTGTGTTTTTGTTCAGTGCCATGCACAATGAGGCCCCAGTCTGGGCTGAACTGCTGCAGAAACCAATGTCCACAGTAGTAGTGGGGCACTTGAGCTTAGATGGAGTGGGGCTAGAAATCAGAGTCTGCTCCAGGGACACAAAGTGTGGGGTTACTGCCCGCCTCACTTACTCATTAGACAGGAACTCAAACCAGGTGAGGTTCTGCTGGGAGGAATCACTGCCTTCTTGCACACAAACTCTCTGCTTTGCCCTGTGCAACGAGAAGACATCAGCCACAGCAACAAACACAAGGGCAGAACTTGAGGGTCAGCAGGGAGGCCCATCTTTGGAGAATGGGCAGTAACGCGTTCCTGGGCAAGCCCATGACCTCCCCGCCCAAATCCTTCTCCCAGACACACTCACCCATGATACTGCTTCAGCTCCTGAAGTACCTGCTGGACAATTAGCCTACCAGGGATGGGGCAGAAGAAAAAAACAAAAGATTAGAAATTTTCCTGGCAAACGCGTTCTGCACCCCACGAAGAATCAGGCACCGGTTTATGACCAACTACGGAGCCGTGCCCCAGCATGGTGGGATCTCCCTTATGGTCTGATACTGGATCTCCAGTAGCTCAGATGCACTCAAGAATCTCAGCCACCTCCAAAAGCCAGGACTGACAATACCTACACGTGGTCTGGGGACACGTGATCCTTCTCCAGCATCTCCAGAGCAGGGGGTTCGACACCTGGAACACAAAACACCCTCAGCAGGCATCCTGGTTTGCTGTGTTATACCTTCCTCCTGCAGTCTGTTACTCTAACTTTTGAGGATCCTGCTTGCAGGTAGAGGGTAGGAGCTGACACTGTCCCCTCCCCCCCCGTGGCTACCCCTCCTTTACTTCTCAGCCCGTGCTCTTAACAATTCCCTACGTTTTGCTGCAGGACAATCCTCGCAAGTGGGGCAGGCTAATGGATTCCAGCAGCACAGAGCTGGCCAACATGAAGTTTACAGGAGCTGGGGTGGCTTTGGTGCTGACAGACCACCTGGGAGAGGGGCTCTCCTAGGAGCTGAGTCCTCTCACCGTGCTTTGCAGCACGGTTTGCCAAAAGAGACAGAGCAGAGGAAAAATATTCTGAGCAGGGATTTCTCTTTTCACAGGCTCATAAGCCCGGAGAGGCACTCAGCAAATAAGCCCTCAGTTCATTCCTCCTGTTGTCTCTGGTTTTCTAAGGCTTTTTGGCTTTCAGTGCAGGAAGCAGAACCTGATGGCCTTGTCCACAGCCTGCTCCCCTGCCAGTTAAGGGCCCTGCTGCCAGAAGACCACGTTTGCCCTGTTCCTGTGGGTGGAGGAGAAAGGGCACATTTAAGCCCAGGCAGAAGCAGCGGTACATTTTGTTCCTAGGAAACCATCCTTGCCTCGTGTGCGTGAGGAATGACCAACACTCCGGCTGCACGGCAATGTGCCTCTGGGGACATGTCTGTGCTTAGACTCCTGTAAGCCCAGCTCATACCCAAAGTCAGCTTGACTTTGTCTCAGGAGCTCCTGGGACTGTGTAGCAGGGAAGGGCAGAGGATGTCTAGACTTGCAGAGGCTACATCTCCGGCTCTGTGTCTTAGTCACAGCCAACCTGCACTCAATTAAAGCTGTACTTGCAGTCTACACCAACCTTCCACGACCGAAAGAGCAGTGTTGAAACCGCAGGGTATCGGAGGGGAGGCGATCTCGCAGGCTGATGGGACAGACTTCGACCTCAGTCTCTTCCCGTCACTGCCACGTTCCTGGAGAAGTGAAAATTCATGGGCATCTTTGGTCCTGCGTGTGCCAAAGCCTCCATCGGGGCCCAGCATAGCTGGCAAGGTGCAAGGCAGGGAATGGGGCTCCCATCTCAAGCGCCAGCGATCGCCCCTGCCTTCCCACAGACTCCTGCCCTGCAGGCCACCCCCCCGGCAGCACCAGGGCTCATTCCCTCGCTGCAAGGTGCTAGCTGTGCCGTAGCAGAGCACAGGACTAGACTGAGACCCAAAAGATGCATCCTGCCACCAGCTCTGCCCCAGAGTCTCGGTGGAGAAGCTGGTGAGGCAGTTCAGAAATAAACAGAGGGGAGTATCACTGGGAACAGGCAGTGTTTGCTCCTTTCTGGCTGCAGCAAGGGAAATTACAACTGGATATATGGGAAAAAAGGGCTGTGCATCACCAGCTCCCAGGGCCTTTGCCAAAAGCTTGTCCCACAGCAGAGAAAACCCATCCTTGCTGAGATCCCTGCAGACCTCCTGCCACAGCTGGTTCGATGCTGGCACCACAGGAGTCCAGCCTGCAGCTGGTGCCTTCCACACGCCCAGCTTGCCTGCTGCCAGCACACATGCAGCCCTCGCACACTCACCACCTCCTCCGAGCCAGGGCAGCCCGGGAGGCTCGGGCGCAGCGGCTCTATCTCCACCTTGATCACCATGCTGCCCCCGGTGCTGCTCCAGGCTTCCAGCTCGCGCCGGGGCAGCTGCAGGGACACGCGAGGCTGCGGGCAGGACCGGCTGCCCTTCTCCACATCCTCCTGCTCCGCGTCGCTGCCCGTCTCTGTGGTATCCAAGCTGAACCTAATTCAGTAAAGAGGAAGGAGACAGCTTAGCAAGGCCATCCCATTGTGCCAGGCATGGCACAGCCCCTGCCATGTCCTGACTTCGGGTGGACAATCCTAAAGAGTCTACAACTAAGGCAATCCTACAGCTGTGGAGTCTACTGCGAAGACAAAGAGGGCCACTGCAGCAGTCCCGTGGGAGAGGAAATGCTGGGAAGAGTCAGCCTGGACACCAAGTCCTGAGCATGTTAAAAGCATCTTCTCTGGCTGCCATCAGCAAGCCCATGAGCTCCTTGGTCACCTGGGATGTTTAATTTGGCTCTTGCTGATCTCTCAGCAGCTCCTGAGACTGCACAGCCACCCTGCAGCCTGCCTCGCCTGCGTGGGAGCTGCTGGCCTGCCAGCTGTAATGCCAGCAAAGTCCCTTCGGGCATTTAGAAACGGCAGATGTTGTCATTTATTGAATCATCCCCGTGGCATCATGTCATAAATCCTGCTCCTCCAGGGCCCGGCTTCAAGGAAGGAAAAAGAAATCCTGTTCTGGGAAGCCAGGGGCGGACCGGCCCCCCAGCACCCTACAGCTGCCTGAACACCAAGTGCTGCTGCGGTGCCAGCAGCGTAGGAACAAAATGATGGATAGGGCTCGGTGGAAAATCTTACTCCCTGCAGTGGGTTCTGCCTGCAGATCGGTGCCACTTCGTTCCTGCTGCCAGAGACAGGCTGCGGGACGCATTTACTTAGGGGACAGCGGGGGTGCATTCCCCTTCCCTGGCCCCCCACTCACACATGCTTAATCACGCAGCGAGGAGACCGGCACGGACAGCCACTCCGTGCCACCACGGCTCGTGTGCCTGTTCCACTGTAAACTGTGAATGATCCCTGGCGCATGGCACAACAATAGGTCTGGGAACCAAAGTCTGAGCTTGATAAAGAACTGCCAAGATTTCAGGCTGAGATAATTTTAGGGTACCTTATAAGGAGGGGAGATATAAATAGTCATTGCTGGCTTGCCCCCACCTCCCAGCCAGCAGAGAGATCAATACGTTTGTCAGCAGGGGAAGCGTGCACAAAGGAACCTGGAGCCCAAGCGCTGCATGCGGCAGGAGCACAGCACAGCAGTAATGCCAGGCCTGGAAACCTCTCCCAGCCAGAGCTCAGCATCACGCCACAAAAAGCATCCTATTCTGCAGCCATGCAGAGAACAAGGGGTCTGAGGACTGCTGCAATTGCAGCCACAGGCCGCACTGAGCCAGCTCGCAGAGCAGAAGAGAAAGGGTTTGGCAGAGCTCTCTTAATCCCTGGGAGTGGGCAAAGTTCCCTCTGAGACAGAGGATGGAGGTCATCAGGGCAGCTGATGGTGTGCAAGGGTCATCTGCAGGCAGAAACGAGCTCTCCCCAGATGAGAGATCCACTTCCCAGCCCCAAGACCAGGAAAAGAGGGTGTTCCTGTTGCCAAGAGACACAAAAACCGCCTCCTGCCCTCCTGTCTGTTCCTCCCCATCCCACCCAACACGAGCAGGAAGCATCCAGCTGCCTTGGCAGACGCTGACAAGGGCGGGAGACCACCCAGCAGCAGAGCGATCGCTCCGGCCTCCCGCAGCATCGCTGTGCTGGATATCTCAAACAGTCCTCACGCTCCTGCCTCACCTGCGCTTGCAGTCCACGGGTGACAAGGGGCTCTCCCAGCTGTGCCTCCGAGAGGTAGACATAGACCTCACCAGCGTGGGGAAGGACTCCGTGGTCTCCTGCAGGTCCAGGTCTTCACCCGTCTCCTCAGGACCATCGGCAGCGCTGGTACCTTTGTTCAAGAAGTGGCAGTCGGCCTCGCCGTAACGCACCAAGCAGGACACGGGATTGGAAAAAGCAACGTCCACGGACATTTTGCTTAGAACCTCAGGTCTTTCTTCCAATAAACGAATGGCTGACACAGCCTGGGGGGCTGGTTCTGGCTGCGCTGCTGCCTCCGGCGCTGTTTTGGCAGCTGGCGGGCTCAGGAGCCCCAGGTCTTTGTAATACTCTGTGCCGTGGAGAGCCGAGTCTGAGAGGAGATCCTCCGTGCTGCTGTGCAAGTCAGCTGCGGGGACGTCCAGCTCTGTGGAAGAGGAGTCCTCCTGCAAAGGCAGCAACGGCGCAGCCTGAGCGCACAAAGCCCATTGGAGAGCCTTGTGCTGCGAAGGGGGCACGTCCTGTGCAGAGCTGGGACCGCTCTGCTCTCCCCTCCCGATGCGACCTGCCCCAGTCCCACCAGCTCAGCTTGCTCCTGGAGTTTGTAAGGCTCCCTCCAGCCCCTGAGATCTCTCCATGCCTCACTAACATCCATGTGCATGATTTTTCCCAGCCACAGAAGCAATATAACCTTGTGTTCCTTGACAGTTTGAGTCCCCTTTCCCCTGTCCTTATTCCACCACAGCCCCCTTGGATATGGTGCTGACCCCCAGTTTTCCGCCCCCAGCTCCTGTCTCGTGTGGTGGCAGTGGAAGGAAAGAGGACACTCGCCTTTTCCTCAGCCATGCTGGTGAAGAAGGTGTCATCCTCAGCGATCAGGGACGGGAGGAAGCTCTTGGGGCCGCGGTACTCCAAAGCAGAGGGGCTGCGCTCAGCGAGTTCCCGTAAGCACGGCTTGCAGTCGGACCCTGCGAGACAGAGAGGTCACAGCTTGTGGCCGGACGGCCAGGAGGATGTAAAACCAGTGACACAGAGAGGTGACATCAGGCAGCACTGACACGCTCCACGTGGCCTTCTGCTCCCTCAACCCTTGCAGACAGGGCACTGTCAAGCCCTGGCCAGCCTTGGTCCTGCAGGAACACAGTGCAGGGGTCCCCTAGCAGCAGAAATGCCATCCCTTGAGCCACGGCACGTGCCAGGGCAGAGGCCAGGCTTGCACCATCCCAGCCAGATCCCTGTACAATGTCCTGTGCTGCAGAGGCTGCTTTCGCAGTAAAACAGAAGAGCTAAGCACATTGTGACCGCTGTCACTTGCATTATGGACCCTTAAAGCAGGAAATCTGGAGGGAAAAAAAACAACATACTGGTGGCAGTGATACTATTTGCATCCTTAAAGAGTAAAGGACGCCACTGGGAGGGAAGACAGGAGGACTTGGGGTAGCGCTGAACACGCGGAGCAGTGCTGGAGGCGCGTGGTTCTCCGGTCCCGCAACGCGTGCACGTTCCCCACACCGCAGTGCTAAGCGGGTGCCTGAGCGTGCGTACACCGCCCGATAACTCATTGAGAAACAAAAACAAGGTCTGGACGTACTTCGCGGCACAATATATCGTCCAGCTGACTGAAGCACATTCCTATGTAGCGAGGCACACTGTAAACGCTAGCCACGATCTCTAAACCAGTGCGTGACTCATGGAGGCCTTCTATTCCTTTGAGATACGTACAGCTGAGGCGAGTGGAAAAAAGCCAGGCTGTTGGCTGAAGCACGGTGGTGGATGGCTGAAGATGCGGAGAACAATAGCAAGAGACAGTAAGCCACCATATCTGTCCAATGGGGGTAAAAAAGAAACCTGCTAGAAACTGCTAGAAACCCATCATACTCCAGGAAAGCAAAATATAAAAGCGTTACTATGAGCAAGATCTTGTTAAGAAACACCCTCCTGGAAACCTTGCAGCCTGCTGTGCGTTTTAATGCTACACGATGCAGCCAGTGAGCCAGAAATTGCATGGTGCCAATGAGAAAAAGGCAGCAAACGTGAGGGAGAGTTTGGAGGCTTGTTCCTTGGATCCTGCTGCACGCTGCAGAGGCCAGGTTTTCTGCTTGAAGGAGCGTTTGGTGTATTTAAATGTGTGAAATCATTTAAAGTGAGGGGCTATAAGCGATATAGTGAGGAAAACGCTCCGCGAAGGCACAATTTAACTAAGAGCTTTCTAACTATAAGAGCAGTGAAAATTTGAAACAGGCTGTCTAGGAAGGTTCTAGGAGAAAATTTTAATTAATAGACAAATTCCTGCCCTGGATGTCCTTGAGCTGCATCTGTAATGCTTTAGCTGTAAAACTGGTCGAGGCTCAGCCAGCAGGTTTTAACATCACCTTTTGTTTTCCCCTATTCAGCTTGCAAGCAAGAAGTCAGCTTTCTGAACAAACCAGCACAGGTTTTGGCATGAGCTTGAAGGAAGCTGAGCAGCCAAAGACATCAGCGGACAGCAAAAGCCACCGAACCCCAAAAAAGGCTGGGGTTGAGACCAAGGTAGAACTGACCCAAGGGGAGCAACCAGGGGGTTGGGAAGGTCCCAGGGGGCCAGGGACAAATCCTGCTTGCCCTCTACAAGCCCGAGGAGGGAAGCAAAAGGAGCTTGTCTGCCCTCTCCATCCCTTGCAGCAGCGAACATGCCTCGGAGAAGGGAGCAAAGCCCCAAGGGGCAGGGATGGAGCTGCAGGAGCTGACAAGTGCTGCAGCCTGACAGAGGCCAGAGCCCTGGCCCGCAGGTTTAGCTAAAACAAAGAGGTGTTTTCCTCCCGAGCAGGGTCCCAGCCAGCCTGCCAAAGCTGGCTCTGCACCAGGCTCCATCCTGCAGCTCTGAAGTGGGTCCCTGGATCAGAGTCAGCTCCTTGGAGGCCTGGAAAATATTCCCTGTGCCGTGTAGGGCTCTGGCTTTGGCCAAGATGTCTGCTGCAGTCAACAAGCCCCCTGCAGCCCCACCAGACAGCTTACATCCTCCTCGGACACTTCAGACACTCTTGTTCAACACGCGATAAATCAGGTTTGCAGCCAGTGGCGGCGAACTCGGCGGCAGCGACCGTTAGGCACCAGCGTGTGCTGTGCACGGGGCTACAGCGGTGGGGAGACCATTTTAGGCAATGTGTGAGCACCAGACGTGACAATTCCGGGCTCCCCGCGTTTAATTCCTCCATTGGTTGACCCTGGGCTAGCACCATCATCTCTAGACACGACACTTGGGCACAGGGATCCCGTGGAGGGGCTCTTGGGGGAAAAAAACGTTTCCAAGAATCAGGTTATGGCAAGATGAACAAAGAAAGGCCAGCGTGGAGAGCGCAGAGGCTGTGAGCATCCCTGTATCTGAGATGGAGGTGGTCACCCGTCTTCTAGCCAGAAGGGTAAACCCCGAGGCCCTGCACTTGAGTCTGTTTGGGAGGACCTGCGCCCAGTCTCGCCGCTGTGTGGTGGTCAGGGGCTGGCCACGCAGCTCCCCAGAGGTGCCCAGGCAGCAGCATTCACCTTTCCTCAGCTGGTGCCGGAGACGAGATGGCAAAAGGACGCTTCCAAGAGCACATGCTGTTTGGTTTAGGGGAACATTAAGCAGATTCGGTGTTGCAGTTGCTATATTCTCCTGTGGCCAGGGACCATAAAAGGTTACTGCTGCAGGGAGCAGCCTCGTCAGAGGAATTCCCAGGGCAGAGCTGGGGAGGAAGCGCCGCACACGAACGGGGCTGTGCTGCGCTGTGCCAGGCTGGCTTCCTGGCAGGCAGAGCATGAAGACACCAGGCTTCTTCCCTGGGAGGAAGGGAGCAATGAGAGGTGCCCGTGGCATGTGGCAGCCTGGGGGGGTTTTGATACCATTGGGACCCACCAGCTGAGCTGGTTTGTCTCGAGGAAGAAGGCTCCCTGCTGCTGCAACTGCATGCAAGGTCACTGGGTGACCAATAAAGATGTAGATATTTCTATTTCAGGGCTGTAGTAAAAAAACCTCCCTTCTGCAGCCACTCAGGCAAGCCGGTCACTGGAGAAAACACCCACAACTGGTGACAGCTGGGGACCTCACCCAAGCAGCCAGCGCTGGAACAAGCTGTGCCAGCCAGAGACTCGACACAGCCTGGGAGCAATGCGTGCCCCGACCCCAGCTGCCTGCTGGGGCAGGATGCTGCGGGTCCCTGGGCGACCCCAAAGCCAAGCCAGCGCTGGCAGGGGATGCGTCAGAGGAAACACAAGGATCCGAGCTCTCACCACGCAGCTCACATCCTGCAAGCATCAAACACCCCCTGCATTTCCACCGAGGAAAGGCCACAACAAACACGGCAGGGACAAAGGCACCGGTCAGAACGAAACAATCCCAGGAGGAAGGAAAGACCAGAGCATCTGAGCATTTCCTAGCAATCAGGGGCAGAGACTGCTGGGAAACCACCGAGAGCATCACAGGCAAGAGACAAAAATTATTCAGTCTCCTCCTGGCTCTGCCCTGCTGGCCCAGCACCAGCTGCCCTTTACGTGCAGCCCCGCAGGATGACCAGAGCTGTAGGGTAAAACCTCTGCAGAGCAAGTGCTGAGCTCGCTGTGCCAAAATCGGATGAAGTGCAGCACTTGGCCTGGTCCGGGCCCCAGCTCATCGGCCGTTGGCAGCAGCGGGGATTGGCTCATGTGGCCTGAGCTGAAGGAGGGGAGAAGATAAGCCGTCCGACACTGTAACGCACTGTACAGCGAACTGCCGCCTTATCGCTGCCTTTGGGGCCTGGTTTTTCGGGCACGCAGGGCCCAGGGAGCAGGGAGGCAGCACGAGCCTCAGCTCGCTGTCAGTGGAAAGGTCTTGGCAGGGCTCGGCGGGGTTTGCAGCCCCTCAGATACCCTCCCAGCCACGAGCTATGGTCACTGTGCAGCTTCCTCAGCAACTGCTGGGGAGAGGGCTGCCCCGAGATGCTCCCCAAAGCAGCCTGATCATGAGCAGAGGCTGATTTATTTATTACAGCCCTGAGCCCAGCTGCGCCTCCCCAGCAAGCCCAGGCACGGCACTGCGCGGCTGGGGCCGGGGAGGTGCTCGGGGCTCAGCGCGGGTCAGAGCCTCCTGACCCTGCTGCCTGCTCTGCACACAGCTTCCTGCGGCCGGCCACTGGGGATCCCCTTCCCCTGCATGTCCACAGGGGAAGAGGGGAGCTGGGGGAGGAAAAGGCTGACACACATCAGGAGCTCGAATGCCGCAGATAATGATAACTGAGGGCAGTGTTTGCAGCAGGGACAGCAGTGTCCAGCTCCTCCAGGACCACGAACGTCCCACATGCCGGGGCTCTCACTTCTCTCTTTCCAAGCCATGACACTGCAAGCAGGAATGAGGCCAGCTCACACCACTGCCGGCATTTCCCAACCCTGCTTTGGGACAAGCGGGTGCCACACGAGCTGCCAGGGCTCAGCCCGTGCCCCGAACACAGGGGCTCAGCTCCTCAGCCCGCTCTGAGGGACCGGAGGAGCCTCTTCCCTGGCATCTGCTCTGACACCAAAGTCCCGGCACACAACTCGAGGCTCAGCCCTCGGCAGCTGCCTCCGAACGCCGGGACCTCCAGCTCACTGGCAGCAGCAAACACATTTATTACAAAACCATAAGGCTGATATTTAACCCATTACCCAGCTCCCCAAAGCATTTACGTGCCTTGAGAAGGTGAAGCAGAAGGAAAAGTGTTAGCTGACATTTGAGCAGTGGCCCCACAGAGCGGAGCGGTGGGCGCCCAGCACGTCGGGGACCCCCGTGCTCTCTGCCACCCGCTCGCCCCAGCCGCCCTGCAGCAGCGGCTCGCAGCACCCGGCTCAGCCCTCTCTCCCCACACACAGGCCATTACCTCGCTTAAAGGACCATCTCTTCTTCCAGCGCTTCGAGAACGACGGCCAGGAGTGGTTGAGCAGTGAGTCTGACATTGGGGAGCCCTCGGAGCCCCGTGCGAGGAACAGCCCCAAGCAGGAGACGACAGCACGGCGCACGGCAGAGCTCAGCGCGGTCTAAGGCAGCGCTGCAGGCTGCAGCCCAGGGGCTGCCAAGGGGGGAGTGGAGAAGCCAAGTGTTTTGTCAGAAGTATCAGCTGATGGAAGCTGTAGCCAGAGAGAAATTCCTGGTCTCCGGCGTTCCCACCTGTGTGATGGGTCAGTGACTTCCTGCAGCAGGGCCCAGGGATTAGTGGCCCCGCAGCACATGCAGCCCCGAACACTGGCTGAGGCTTGCAGAGGGAAGCAGAAGACAGGCTGCAAACACACCCAAACCTGCCCCTCGCTGCCAAAACCTCCCTGCTCCGTTCATGGTGATCAGATGTCAGCCAGACAAACCGTCACCTGCATGTCCGTCCTGCAGGGGCACAGGGCACCTCCACCTGGGAAGTGCAGGGCAAGAGCTGAGGGTACCGGCTGGATATTTGCACCTTTGGCATCATTTTGCACAGCCTCTGCAAGGGAAGGTGCAAGACCCTCCCCCATCTGCAACGCTGGCATCACCCTGGGGTCTTAGCAAGCCCCCATTCCCTGGCAAAGGTCATCTTCCAAGCCCTTCTCAGCTCCCCCACAAAGGGAGGTGGGAGCTGGCTCCAAACTGCCCCAAGACACCAAATCCCCCATGCTGAGGTCTCTGAGCCCCACTGACACCAGCCCTACAGCTCACACTCGCTCCAAACCTTGCTCCCAAGCCCTTGAGCAGGCTGACAAAGCCTGGTTTTACAATCGCAGCCTCGCTGAGCAGAGCCCAGCTGTTTTGGGGATGGCCACAGGCATCTCCACAGCATGGAGCCTGCTCCGGGCTGGTGTCACACAGAGGTGGGTGGTGAGGAGCGTTTCCCTCACCCGACCACAAACCTCAAGGCGTCATCTGCCCAGCGCAGTCCTCCCACATCCCCTCTGCAGGCATCTCCCTGATAACACGGGCACCCAGCTCAGCAGCGGCCCTTTGGAGAGGGTTTGGGGGACCCCAGCTCAGCCAGGCCCAAACCCAGCCGTAGGCAGTGCTGAGGTCCTGCTGGGGGGAGACATCTGCAAACCTTCAGCTGTGGTGTGGCAGCAGCAGGAGCAGCACCCATGGGGTGTTTGGACACCCCAGCACTGCCCCAAAGGGAGCCAGGGGGATGCCCGGTGGGTTAAACCCCAACCTCCTCTTCACGTGCAGCAGGGTGAGGCTGCTTCATCAGAAAACCGCGAGGAAGATGAGCAACAAGTCCGGTGTCGTTGGATGGAGCTCGTGCGGAGAATGACTTACCCTGAAGGCTGGAGGCATCTCTGGTGAGTTCCCCGGGCACGCTTACAGCTGACAGCCCCGATTTCTCCAGATACTGGTGCAAAGCAAGAAGCGGAGCCTCATCGGGGAAGCAGCAGCCGCGCTGCTGGGCTGCTCACGGGGGCCTCTGGTTCAACCATCTCACCGCTTCCCCTTTCCGAAGGCACGAACAAGCCCGCCTCGCCCATGCTGCAGTTCCTCCGACGTCAGCCCTGGCACGGCCCCGCTGCTCGCTCCAGCCCTCACAGGGGTCGGGGCTCCAGCAGGGTCCAGCAGCCCCCGTCTGGGGGCCGCGCACCCCGAACCGCCCGGCGCAGGGGCCCCGAGAGCTGCAGAACTGGTGATGGCCACGATGACAGCGATTGCCACAAACAGCTTCCTGTTCCGTTCGGAGAAAAACCGCTCTGCGTGCACCGTGAGAGCCTGGCACTAAGGGGCTGTGCCCACGGGCTCGTTGCACCATCACTCGTTAGCCTCCTGCCAAGGGCAGCGGGGCCCAGCGCTGGGCTCCCACAAATGCATCCTTCATCACCGCTGTGGCGGGGTGGCTCTGGCAGACCCCGCAGCCCAGCAGGTCTCGGGCTGAGGCGGGATGAGGCGATAGCAAAGAGACAAAGCACAGAGACGACTGCACCGGCTGCATTTCTCTGTGCAGGTGAGGGGCAGACCCGCAGGCACTCCAGCTCCAAAGCAAGCAGAGTGAGGGGTGAGGTGCTGGTCCTCGCCGTGTGCAGTCTGGCAGGCAGAGCCCAGGCTCAGATTTTCGGCGCGGCCGCTCACTCCGTTCCACCGAGCCCCAGGGGCCGCCGAGCGCACACACCTCATCCCACGGCCCCGAGCGCACGCCAGCCCCAGCCAAGCCCTAATCAGAACAAGATCCGCTCACACTCCAATTACTCAGAGACCGCAGCCTTGGCAGCGCTTGGGATAGCAATTATCCAGTGCTCCAGGAAACCACCAGAGCAAAGAGGAGTTAAGGTTTAATTTCTCTGAAGTCCACAAGAGCTCGGTGAGGATCAGGGATCAGGACTGCTCCTAAACCAGGCAGCTGACGGGACGGTGCGTTGTCCTCACCACAAGAGAGGACCGGAGCTTATCCCTTTCCTTTCTGGTTTGGGGGTTAGTGAAGCAGAGCTACGCATGCAGCCTGGAAGAGCGATGAGGGATGACGGCACGAGGGCTGGATGTGCCTCAGCATCCTCCCCCAGCACCCCTGACTTGAGAGCCCAGCAGGCAGCAAACCTCCCCGACAGCAAGGTCAAGTTTTGTTAGGAACTCCAGAGAACGACCTGTGCCAGAAGATGCAATTCCAAAACATTTTAAAGTATTGCTTTGTTTCTCATCGCTCTTAAAACACAAGAAATCCAGGTGGGTTTGGAGAGGGCGGAGGTTGGGCTGAGCCGCTCCGTGTGCTCCCGCCCAGACACAGGGCAGCGGGCGCAGTGCGGGGCCGGATCCAGCTGCCTCGTCCAGCTCGACGTGCAGAGGCACTAGGTGGCATCAGCACTGCACATTCTCCATTAACGAGCGTCATCGCCCATCCCAGCGCTGGGCCCAGGTGGCTGATGAAACAGTTGCTGGAATTTACCGGGGACAGGGGGCGAGGAGTGAAGTGAGGGTTGACCTCGACCCCTCCAGAAAAAAAAAGAAAAAAAAAGAAAAAAAAAAAGGAGCATTCTTTGCAAAAAAAAAGTAAATCATACTACTACTCACTTTTACAGCCATTCGTTGCGCAAGCATCGGACGCTATCCCCAGGTCTGAGGCCGGTGGGGCCCTGGCAGAGCTGAGCCCCAGCAGGCCAGGAGCAGCCCCGAGGTGCTCAGCTTGGGCAGGGAGAGCTGCGAGTGCAGCCACAGGGTGGTGAAGAGCCAGGACTGCAGCACAGCGAGGACACGAGGGACAAGGCACAGCAGGAGAGCAGGTACCTTAACCGAACGGCTAAACACATCGAGAAGAAAAACAGCAGCAGCGAGTCCCCCGCCTCGCTGGTGCAGCTGATCAGGAAGGAAATCTCACCTCTGATAAAACGAAACAACATTTAAGTCAGAAGAAAGATAGATTTTTACATTTCCAGACCATTTCCTCGGTACAGAAGGCGAGGTGAGGTGGTTCCTGGTGCAAATCTGGCCCCAGCTGCTTTGCCTCGGGACAGGGATGAAGCAGAGCCTCTGCCTTTCTGCCTCGCAGTTCTGTCTTTTAAAACTGCTTGTGTCCCCCTAACGGGAGGGGAGCCTGGGTCCGTGCTCAGGGAAATAACAGCATGACACTATGGAGCAGCAGCTCTCGCTGTTTTGGGCAGAAGGAAGCCCTTTACCAATGTTTACCCAACAACACCGAGCACCCTGCGGTGAGGATGAGCCCAGAGCGCGTCGCGCAAGCCGTGGGGCCGAGCTAAGCGAGCCTCGGACCACAAGCCTGCAACTGGCAGATCTGTGTTTGTTTTGTTTTTTTTTTTTTCTTAGCACCATTCATTTTGCAACTGAAAGTATTGCTTATTCCAAGATATGAATTTAATGCTTTCTCTGTGGTAAAGCAGCATTCAGTGCTGCACAGACAGCAGACACAAAATGAGCAGTTATTCTTGGATAATTTATTCAGAAATTTAATATAAACAGTTAATTGTTCAATATTCTGACACACAGCGAGAGTTTTTTCTTAATGCTCAAAGATATTTTCTGTACATGTCACTGCTTGGCTCTTACATACGAAAACATTGAAAAAAATAAATCAAGGGGGAGTTTTTTCTTTTTTTTTCTCCTTTTTTTTTTTTATAAGAAAAAATCATGGCACATTTGATCCTTTATTTCAAACAAGAGGTATCTGCAATACTGGAACCTTAGATATGCAGAGAGAAAGGTGGGAGCAGCAAGTTTAAACAAGAAAAAAAAAAAAAGACCTCACAGAACATCACTTAGCATGTAACTGAAACTGCCTCTAGTCCAGTTAAGGTGCAAGCAGACCAGCATTTGCTTTTGGCTGCGTTTGATCAAGCCGATGCCCAGGACCCCATCCACAAAGCTCCTCAAACACAAGCCACTGTTTTGACACTCTAGGAACAAAACCATTGTGCGAACTAAAGCAAAAGGTGAGGGGTTTCCTTTTTAAATAGCGTTCTGTCTTTTCAAATTTAGAAGTGACTTTTCTAAGATCACCAGCAGCCAGTTTCCATTGGACCCGGTAATGGGAGAAGTATCTGGAAACCAAGACGGCCGCAGCGTTACCGGATGCTGCTGGGGGGACTCGGAGGAAGAGGAGAGCTTTGGGAACAAGCCCAGCTCAGACGCCAGCTCTTGGGCAACTGAGAGCCCAGCGAACCCAAGCCGTGCTTTCCGCCGCCAGGACTGCAAAGCAGCCCCTCGGCAGCACAGAGCAAGAGCCTGAGCGGCGTCGCCAGGACTCGGCTAAGCAGGTGAGCCTGGGCCCACCATTAAACCGTGCTGATGGTCCTCCTTGGATGCCAGGACTGCCCCGGTGCCACTGTCAGACCCCGCTCCCCCAGGGGCTCCTGGGCTGGGGAGAAGCAAGCGCCGAGCACCATCAGCTGGAGCAGCAGAGCTCACAACAAAACTACCGCCACAAACACAACCTGGTGCCCACTGCAAACGTGTTGGCAAAAAACGTAACTACGCCGTAGGAGTTAATACTAACTTTATTATACAATATTTAAAAAGTCATTTCTCTACCTGTCCCCTTATAGCTTGCATTGTGCTGCAGTTAATTTGCTGAACCTGCACGAATAAGTGCTTACTTCTGAGAAGGACAAGCAATTTAATCTTAAAAAGAAATACACATTTAATGACAGCAGATTTGATAAAAATGGTAGTTTTCTAATTGCTTTTAAATAGTCAGATTCCTCCAAAAGTCAATCGCACTACTGGCTTCACTCTTGTGATACTCGTAGCAAGGCAAGCCAGAACAGAACAGGCTGAACACGTTAATGCTCTTACACCAACATTCACGTACAGCATCCAAGCAGAGTTAACACAGAGCCAAGCAGAAGGTAATAAAAAGGCCAAATTCAATTAAGTTCATACAAACGCTAAACTAATCTCGCTTTGAATTTCACGTATTTCTGAAGCAACTACTTCGCGATTCCAATCCATTCAGCAGCTCCTTTCCCAGGACTGCGCGCAGGGGAGCTACGAGGGGCATCGGCTGCTCCGCGGAGGGGAAGGGGCTCCTGGCACGGCCGTGCCCGCCGGCTCCGCGCATCTTCGTGTGAGAAGCGGCAGCTTTGAGGGAGGCAAGGACACAGCCGGAGGACCGGAGGGTGTTCTGCAGTTTCTTGCTTACTCTGCTCTTACTCCACAGTCTCTGAACCGATCACACGTGGATCACGGGAGCACCTGGCACGGCTGTCAGAGTAAGGCTTTATGGCACAAAGATACTTCACGTTCTGACTTGAAAAATGAGGTTCCAGTCTCGGTATCAGGAATCGCTGCTAGCAATGAAGGGCCCGGAGAACCTCAGGGTCCGTCTTCGTATCACAGTGATGTTAAGAGGGAACTGGATTGCCTCTCTCCCTCCCCTAAAACGGAGGCTCAAGAAAAACTGACGCAGCACCCTTCTTGCTCCTGTCTTTTCCTATTTGCCTTCATCTCTTTTAGGTCAATAACAGAGTCAGCAACTTTGAGATTTTTCCAAAGAGATACCAACGCTATACGCAACAAACCAAAATTAAGCAAAGTGTCCCATTACTATAATACAAGTTTAGGAGGAAAGAGATACACTACCCATAAATTAAGAGTACCCTTTAGCAACCTAGGAGCAGCCTCTTCCCAACCAACACAGCTGCTTTATGATCTGCACAGAATATCCTCCTCGCAGCTTGGTCTATTTCCTATCACGTTTCCCAACCCAGTGCTGGCACAGAGTTCATGTTATAAGCTCTTCTATTTTACAACACAACAGAGTATTTACAAGCCGCCAAGAGACGTGTTTTTAACCTAGCAGGCAAGCTTTGCAATGCTGCACTGTACTGCAAGAGAAGTACCAGATTTGCAAGAGGTGTTCAGGAAGTGGCGATAGAATTTAACGTGCAAACGTTTCTGAGAAACCTCTCCAGTCTCGTGCTTCAAACATCTGCTCAAAGAAAACACAGCAGAGCACAGAAAGCTGTTTCTTATGCTTCCTGCTTCACCAGCTTTAGAAACAGCGAGGCTCTGGCTGCTCGTTGGTACCCCTCCCTGTCCCCAGACTGCACACAGGAGGCTACAGCTGCTCCACAACACGCGCCAGGGTCTGCCCCGCTACTCGGTGCTGTGAGTGGGAAGTTCTCTGCCTGCACAGGGCAGGATCCGACCCCAGCAAACGCTACCTGAAGGCCAGTGGAGCTGCCCTCCTCCAGCCATCCCACCTGCGCTCCTGCCTGGCTCCTCCTCACTGCTGCGCAGCAGTGGGTGCCTGTGCTTCCGCTGCAGCTGCGGCGCTCTTGCCCCGATAAGGATCTCGCTGGAGCACGCAGCAGCAGCTCCCCAGGCGAAGGCACAGCACCTGCTGCGCTGCTCCCCTTCCTGGACACAGGACCGCAGCCGCACCGCACACAGGTTTCATCTGGCACACGCAGTCTCAACTTGTACGCAACCCCTGGCGTTGCCGATCCAAGCGCGGGACTTGCGCATCCCCGGGGTAGGGAAGGATTTCCCAGCAAGAGAGCAAAGTGGTGGCTGAGGGCTGAAAGTAAAGGATTTTCCTCATTCAGAGCTGGGCTTTATGGATGACGCCCATTCACTCCTCCTAATTCTGTAGCTGAGCGTAATCTCCAACAGCCATGAGTGGCAACTGCTAGCGTCATGTGTTTGTTTTCAGAAGGGACTAGCTTTGGGGAAAAATGATATCCTTACTGCTGGTACCACACGCCTTTCCTCGCCCTTGGCACACTGTAGAGAGGATGACTGGAGTAATCTTTATGCACAGTATTGGATATAAACAACTGCTCCCTTCGGTGCAGAGCGATGATGACAACACGACCCACGTGAACGGACTGCCTGTCCGCAAAGTGAAACACACAATCCCTTGTTCAGTGATCCGAGTGTTGCAAATCATGCGTACTCACAGGGCCAACCAATATCAACTAAATTTAAAAGCCAGACCCAATACTAGGTTCCAATGTTTGTTTATATAAAGGATCTTCTATTCCCACAGTTATGATTGCTGCAATTTAAAATGTTATCAAAACATCGGCACGTGGGAAGGGCTGGTTTCAGGAGGTCACGTCCAAGCAGCAGAGCTCCTGGGTAGCAGCGCACAGTGAGGGCAGTGACCACGACACCCAAACCCAACTCCAACAATGAGGGCTGGGCACAGGCCCTAGTCCCCACTGGCATCTACAGCTCCAGCAGGATGCTGTCTCCTCCTTTTAAACTTTTTAGTTCACAAAGTCCAAACATTTAAATGGGTCTTTTTTTTTTTTTTTTATCGCAACAGAACGAGGAAGATGATATCAGAGTATCAGATCCAAATTTGCTATCGTGTATTTGGAGCTGGAAGTAGTTTCCTTTGGTCACTACTACTCAGAATAGTGATAAACGGTGATGAGCTGCTCTCCTACCCATTCCCTTCAGTGAATGGTCCCAAGTATTGGAAACAGCTGATATTGATTTTCCCTGATCCACAATAGGTCCAGACCAGAATATTTAAACAGGTTTAGAGGTGCGCAGTATTAAAAATATCCTTAAGAAACACTGAGGTAGACTGCACCAGAACAGGACAAAAATAATCCCACCACATCCACCTGCCAAGATTTTACGGACACAAATTTACATGTTCTGCGTGTTTAAGAAAACGATTTTTTTTGTTGCCTTTTTTTTTTTTTTTTTTTACAGTGTTCTATATATTAAAATAAATAAAAAATTTCTAATAAGAAAAACTTCTCTTCCTTAGAAAAGTGTGAGAATATGTCTTCTTTCCTGCAGTGTAGTATAGAGCTGCTAAACAGTTACTACTTCGTAAAGCAGAAGAAATGTAAACGAGGCCTTTTCAAACTGAAGGTTCTTACCCATGCCTGTACTAGGTGCTTTCCCCCTAACTCCGCGAGCAACCACTGCCCTCTGCCTTCCACCCTCGGCCCAGGGGCCACCACCCCATGGTGCCGCAGCCGAGCAGAGCTGCAAGAGGCGCCTCCTGCAGACCCCGGCCCCTTCCAGTCCCTCACGGGGAGGAGGCAGCAGCACAAACCAAAAGCCACGCTGCGGCCTGGTGCCCCTGCTCCCACCGAGTCAGGACCTTGTTTTTTCCCAGGAGAGCGAGCAAAGTGGCCCTTGGACTTCTCCAGGAGGAAGAGCGGAGGTCTGAGCAATCTCTCCCCTTGTAAAACCACCTCCTGCATGAAACGGCCTGCGACGTCGATCTTCTTCAGTTCTCGCTTTAGCACTTCTCCCTGCCAGCACACTCCCTCATTGCAACGAGACACGCTTAGTTTCACAATGGTTTTCTAACATCTTGTGCTTAGCAGCTCTGTCTTTATGCAAACAGCAGCAAAACAAAGCACGGTCCAAGAGACGAAGGCTGACATCCTGAAGAGCTGAAAGCAGTGGCTCACGCACGTGCCCTGGGAGAGGCGCAGGGATCTCAGGAACACATCGGAGGCCCGCAGGCAGCACGAGGCCGGATGCCTGAGCAGCAGCAGACAGGCAGCGGGGAGCTGACCACAGTCACATTCAGCTTCTGCTTCACGTGGAGAGCCAAGAGCCCTGCGCTTGCCTCCCTTCAGCTGGGCTTTAGTGTCTTTTTTTCGGTTAGAGTTCTTGCTCGGCCTCTCTGACCGCTTCTCCTGTGGCACAACGCGCGTGGAGGCAATGCAAGGGACGCGAGGGCAAACACGAAGCAGGACCCCGCAGCGGGACGTTCTGGTGTCCTTTGGCCCCCAACGACCAAGGTAAGTCCCAACTACTTTGTCCCAGGGCTTCGAGTGGAGCCAGCTGACTGCATTGTATAAATCTCGAAACTGTTTTATAAAGCCTTGTCAAGTATAAACTTAACATGTGCTTCATAGCTCCTAAAAGGGTAATCAGCTAAAATTAGTTCATTCTGAAATCTTTGGACCACTTTAAGACCAAACAATCCCCCAAATTCTCCCCTCCCCGAAAGGACCATAAACAGTCAATAATTTATATGAAGTTAGAATTTAAACTAAAGACATTTTAAATATATTACAACAAACAATATATATACTCAATGCTGTAAGGACAGAAAACTCGGTATCTCAGGTCAGGGGACTCCTACTTTGTTTGGTCTTGAAAGTACCCATAAATCTCAGATTTCTGCTCCTTTGGCTCCCAGCACATTTTCCTCATTTGTTAATGAGAGAAAACCTACTCCCAAGAGTCCTCAGTATAAAAATAATCTGTTTAGGATTCAGTCACTCCAGGGAAATGGGATAAAGATAAGTACACACTTCCGAGAAGAGGAAAGCTTCTGTGAGAACATACAAAACTTATGTACAAAAAAGAAGTGTATATTTTGCTATACATATACACCCCACATATATATACTGCACACACGCACGCACACGCACGCACCCCCGGGGTTTAACCCATTTAAAAAGTATGAAAGCAGCAGCTATTGGTCAATCTGAGGATCTGGCGCGTCTGACTGATGTGTTAAATCCTTCAGCTGTAGTGAAGAGTATGCCTGAAAGCCTGGAATTCTACTGGAAATGCTTTTGTCCTGCAGAAGTTTTGTTCCGCACCGTTACGCTGTAGCTCAGATACCAGCAAATTTCACGTCTTTTGTTGGCAAACGTGGATGCTCCTCCTCTAGTTTAACTTACACGGTCGCTTCCTGTTTTGAAACCATGGTTACAGAAAGGACAGCAGCCATGGAAACCTTTTCCATTTATGTTCACAGATAAGTCCACTGACAACCAGTCAACTTGGCAAAAAAAAAAAAAAAGTATTAATCATAAGATGATTAAAAATCTGAAGAGTCTGTAGATGTGTGTCATACACTGTGGCAGCAATAACAAGAGTCCTGAGATTTGTGGAGGGGGAAAAAGCAGACACAACCCTTGGGCCAAACAGGAAGCGTTAGGAAGGACTTGATCGGGGCATGGAGAGAATCCGCCCGTTTTTCTTGCCACCGTTCATGTGAGTGTAAGGTATGTGCTCTTCATAGTTCCCCTTGAGGGCCATGGAGGGTCCATTGTCCCGCCCCAGGACTTTGTCCCTCTGCGTGTACGAGGAGGGATCGAGGGGAATGCTCTCCATGTTCTCGAAGTCCATCTCGTACTCCTCCGTTTCCAGAGGTTTGTTCTCCTCACTGTAGAAGAACGAGACCTCGTGGAAGCTGGGGTGCAAGTCCTCCTTCAGCATCTCGATGATCTCAATGAAGGTGGGGCGCATTTTGGGGTTGTATTGCCAACACATCTGCATCAGGCTGTGCCTAGTTGAGGACAAATGAGTCAGGGACAGGAAAAAGACAATTCCACATAAGCAGAGCTGGCACAGGCCGGGACTGGTATCCATGTCAGACCACCCAACACACATGCTACTCCTCTGAACCCCACGTTCCCACCCAAACTGAGCTGTTTGTTCTCTTCCCGTCTCCATTTTTGCCTCTAGATCCTCGCACTGCTTTTTCTCTATTTCTGTCTAGATCAAAAATTCCTTCCAATTCCTTCAATTGTTCTTAACTCGGCTTCCGAAGGAAACAAGGCTGCAGTTCACGTACTTTGTGAATGTGCGCACGCACTTATAGCTGTCTCACAATTCTTTAATTCATTCAATTTTAATTTTAACTCAGCCTGAAAGATAACAAGTTCCTTACACTTCAAGGAAAATAGCAGGCTGTGCAGAAGACAAAGGTCTTGTAAACAACCCACCCGAAAGAAAGGCTGCAGCAAGATGTCATATGTTATCATACACCATGAAGAAAGAACTTACACATCTCCTAGGTACAAAAAAACGTTTCAAACTGGAGTTTGTAACTGGCCACAAGAGACAACTGTCCAGGACAGCAGGCTTTTTTCACAAGGATACTCACAAAACATGTTTATTTTTTGAGTCTGGAAGTGCTGTTTTGGCCAGCAGTGGGCTGGCGTAAGAAGTTACTGGAAACAGGGAGTTACTATTGGCGTTCCCGTTTCCAACCAGGGCTCCTTCCCCTCACCTCTGCATGCTGCTTCAGCGGTGGCTCCTTACAACCCTCTACCAAAACACCCTAGCTCAGGTTGAACACTCAGTAACAGGATTTATTTTTTTTAATTACTCTGAAGCAGCTTAGGAAGCATCTGGCTATGCAGCCGCGCTGGCAGGTCTGAGGATGCAGTAACCTCCAAACCATGACCATCATGAGCAGCTGCGGACATTAACCCTTAACCATGGTACAGGAGAACGTCTGGCTTCAGTCTGTAATCCTCTTTGCGAGGTGTTTTGCGCTCTGTCTCTACACAGTGCCCTCTTTTCTCCCTAAACTTGCAGGCAGCCTAGACTTGTACTTTAAGTGGGAAAGGAGGCTGCAGGAGACATGAAAAGGCCTCGGACACGATAAGCAGCTCAGGGCTCAGCAGAGCATTCTCCTACCTCTCCCTCCTCATTAGTCATAAACTGGATTTCTGAAAATCAGCAGTGAAGAGTTGCTGTAATTCTCAAGACTATTTATGTAGTACGGAGAGATGAATTAAAGAAAACCTCAGCAGATGTGGGATTAACAAGCTGCTCTCCAGTCTTTAGAGCCCCAGGGATGCAGACTGTGGCCAGGCTCTGCCCTGTGACACGAGCCAACGGCCATCCACTAGCCTATAGTGGAGGAAAAGCATTGTGTTTGGGACTATTGACACAGTGCTTACTTGTACTTTTCCTGTGCTTTGTATTTCATTCTCTTGAATCTGCACACGTGGTGTAGGTTCCAGGTTGTTTAATTCCCCCTTCTAGCGGAATAGGCCAGTCTCTAGCTTTAATTCTCGGTTCACTAAGGATGCATTGGTTTAATTTCTGTGAGAGGTAGCTCACTAAATTCTGCTTTGTTCCTCCCCAGGAGAGAAGTGGTTCAGAAATGCCATACGTGGGGCCAGCTGTGTTGCCCACACTTTAGATAAGGAGTGCAGCTTGGTCGGCTGGCACCCACTTTGCTACTTACAGCCTCTCTGGGCAGTTGTCCGGCTGATCCAGGTATCCTCCATCCATTACAAACTTTAGCACCTGTTCGTTGGAGAGTCCCTGGTACGGCTGCTCTGCTAAACTGCTTATTTCCCAAAGGACAACACCAAATGACCTAAGAAAGAAACAAGACTCCTGGTGAGAAACATTCTGAAGATCTGCAAGTGATAGCCTTATTTTGGAGAACACATACTTTAAAAGAATACTACTATATTTTTAAGAGGGTTTCAAAACAATGTTGTGTTTTGTCTGTACTCGGAAGAAGTCAGCAACTCACAGTGTAAACAACATGCATTAAAACAGTGAGCTCTTGATTCATCTGGGATTGCAGAGTACAACTTACCACACATCTGAGTAAGTAGTGAAAACACCATCCTTTAACGATTCGGGTGCCATCCAGCGCACAGGCAGAAGTCCTTTGCCTCCCTTACGGTAATAATCCGTCTCGTAGATATCTCTGGTCATGCCAAAGTCTGAGAAAAGCAATTGGGATGTGTTAAATGTTTCTCCTTCCATGCTGCTTTTACTGTGCAACATCTCTAGATGAGTGTTTCCTTCCTTTGACGCCAGGCTATTTTCATACACCCAGTAAGCCTCCTATGCAACTTCCAGCAATTTGTCACCTTGTGATTAACATTCAAAACACTTTCCTTTTTCCTGCATTTTTTCTTCTGTGAACTACTACAGAGCTGTGATAGAGACTCCAGAGTTGCAATTTTTAGTGACAGCTTCTATTCTAAACATTATTTTTATTCATCTCCTTTAAGTAAAACAGAGCTGTCTTTGCCCTTAAATCCCACTGCCTTGGCTTTAAGTCCAAAGAGGTCTGAAAAACCACCAAGCCTTGAGGTTTCAGTGTATTTTTACATTTTGTATTTACTTACTTCTAAATGGATTTGGGTTAAAAACTGTTTCTTGTGGAAGACGAATGACTTTTAAAAGGAACCTGACCTAGTGACAGGATTAGCAAAGCTTGGTTTGTTGTGCCCAACACCTTCTTTGTCATAATACTCATGAAAGCAAAGAACAGTGAGATAACCCCAGGCAGCTTATGCTGAAAAGGCAATAAACTTTTTGGATAGAGGTCTGAGTACAGAGATGATTAGAAAAGTTTCTCTGGCTTTAAGGGAGAGAATTTTCTTACTGAAGTCCATACAATTCTTTTACAAGGAAGAATAACAGGAAAGTTCGCTGCATTTCCAAAGGGAGCCAGTGGAAATCACCTGTGTTTGCTGCATTGCTCTTGGGTTTCACACATGTAAGTATGACCCACAGAATTATCTTCTGACCACATACTACATACCTCCAATTTTTACAGTGAAGTCCTCTGCAACCATACAGTTACGAGCTGCAAGATCTCTGTGAACAAATTTTTTGGCATTCAGATAGGCCATACCATCAGCGATCTCTGCAGCCATCTGGATCATTTCTCTCAGCGTTGGCGGTGGACGACCAGGGTTATTCTACGATAAACAAACAAGTATTAAAAAGCAAATCTAGTTAGCCTGTTACACATATACTGCCTCTCTCCTGTCTGTACCTCAGCATCAGGTCTCAAAGAGCGAAGGTAGCTTTTCAAATCTCCATGTGCCATCAACTCCATGACCACCAGCGTAGGTTGTCCTTTTGAAACCACCCCGAGGAGGCGAACCTGGAAAATAAATGAGACTTTCCCTCAAGGTTGTGTCCAAGCACACTGGGCAGAGTCCAGCTATGAGAACCGAGTGTTATAACAAAGCCAACACACCCTGAACAAGAGCTTGGAACAGCACCACAAAGCCACTTAAGGCTGAGAAGTTTTGAAAGAGCAAAAGTGAAATGATGCAAGCAGATTCATGCATTCTATAAAATCTGACAAGTAAAGATCCCAGCTCTTTTGATCAACTGCTTCTGCAGAAAGGCTGCTTTTGTAGGCTGAACACCACGCTTTGAAAGCAT
Organism: Cygnus atratus; assembly: GCF_013377495.2. Classification (NCBI taxonomy): domain Eukaryota; kingdom Metazoa; phylum Chordata; class Aves; order Anseriformes; family Anatidae; genus Cygnus; species Cygnus atratus. The sequence continues at coordinate 2,045,126 of NC_066387.1, forward strand.
TAGAGAAATATTAGTTATGTGATGAGACTTTCACTTGCTAATCATCTGAGGCAGCCAGCGATGCTTACCACATGATGGCAGCTGAACCCTTTCATCACAGAAGCTTCATTTAAGAACTCGATGCGCTCGCGGAGGCTGGCTGATTCGTTAACGGTTTTCACAGCTACTCGAGTCTCTGGCTCTCCCTTCACGATGTCCTTGGCGATTCCTTCATACACCATGCCAAAGGAGCCCTGTCCCAGCTCTCGGAGGAGAGTGATCTTCTCTCGTGGAACCTCCCATTCATCAGGGACATAGACTGTCAAACAGAGGGAGACGTTTCTGAATTGAGCAACCATCTTTCAAAAGCCATTTCTGCAGTACAACTGCCACAGGATATTGTGGTATAGAAAGACAACCAGAAAAACTCCATAAAGAAAAAGCCAGCGCCGTACTGTTGCACTGTCTGAATGACTACACAAGAAATAAGGCACAGAAGAAAGCCCCCACTGCTCTCACCATCACTGGCGCTGAGATACTCGGGGTTAGAAGATGCGTAGAGTGGCCCAGTTGGTCCTTCGGTTTGTCTGAAAGGGATACACAAATTCTTTAGCACATTTGCAGCTTTTGACACATTAGAAATGAAGGCAGTTTGATTAATTCCCGAAGCGTGCAATAAATAGCGACTATCCCAATTTCCAAAGGCATAAAAAATATTTCCTAAACTAAACTAATGTTATAATCATTATCTAAATTAGAAAATAAACAGAATTACTTCCAACAAATGAAGAAAACCTTTACATAAAAGTTTTGCTTGTTCTGGTAAAAAATGATGTGAACTTGCACTCACCTCTTTTTCACAAGAACATAAGCAGCTCCAATAATTCCAGCAATTATTATGGCAAAAATAATCGGAACAATTATAACAGCAATATTAGGCTGAGCATTCACTAAGAGAGAAAGAGAGAGAGAATTGGAGGTATTACACAGGTCTCAAAATCCAAATCTCTTCCTGCATAAGATCTCTTCCTTGAATAAACAAGAAAGAACAGGAACCCAGAGGCTGCTTCAGGTAGAGAATGCAGGGCTGCTCCGAACAAGAACTCAAACTGCTGTTCAACAGCTAATGTTAAGAAAATGGACACATTCCTAATTCCAGTTTATGGAAAACAGATGTATAGGTAAATGTTTCATGCCCCTCTACAGGTCTCCGTGCACTCCTTGCTAAGCCCCACCATCTTCCAACTGTAATCTGGGTTCCGATCAAAAAGATGATGTTGAAGAAACAAAGAACTCACAATAATCAGCCACATAGAAATAGGTAGGTTCTGTCCATGAGCCATTTCCAGCCAGCGATGTAGCTCGTATACGGACACTGTAGTTTCCAGGCTGCAGTCCACGCAGTTTGCAGCCCTGCTCGCTGGCAAAGTGCTTACGGGAAACGCAGTAGTGTGCTTCCTGCAGGAGGAGGGAAGGGGAAGGCTGTGTTACGCTACCTCTGCAACAACCTCGAGCTCCGTAACAGCACGCTAGGATTTCTTCCTCACCTCCTTGACTGGCAAATGTATACAAATAGGGTTTTCACATGCTCGGGTCTTTTCCAAGATAGTGGTTTGTCCTGGATTTGCATTTTATAGTTTAGAGTAGTTCAGATTACACACAGCATATGCCATTTGCTGTACTAGAACTCAGCCCTGAAATCTGACCTCGGCTGGCAAGCCCTCCTGCCCACACGGCACTGGCATGCTGCGCAGGCACTAGGGCTGCTCACAGGCTCTCCTGCTGCTCAGAGCTTTAACTTCTCTAAGCAATTTACATTTACATGTATGCTTTCTGTCCTTCTGTGAAATAAAATTCCTAAAAATGCCCATGCAGAAAGTTAGCAAATCAGATACTGGAACAACAGGCACTGTAGAGGGAGATTTTTATTTCTCAGCATTACCACAGGTAGACCTCCAGAGAATAAAATTCACTAGCAACGTTTTATTTCACTTTGGTTCATGCAAAAGGAAACCAGAATGGACAGAATACTGTAAGCACTAGGGCTACTAAAAACTGAACGAGGGCTCCCAAGGACTCCCAAGGGTTATTGTCTTGCAGCAATAAACAAATACAGAGCCGTACCCAGAGCTATACCTAAACTAACAAATACACAGCCACGTCCTGCGAGGGCACGGGAGGTATCATGCCAACGCAAAAGAACGCAGGGAAAGGCAGAAAGGTCTCTACAAGTCCAGCCTCCAGCTGCTATCTTTCAGCAGCCTCCCCAGTACCACCGCTACCACAGCTTATAATAAGAGGCACTGAAGCACAGAGCTACTTCTCCAAACTTGCTGTGTTAAGGAAGAAGCAGAAATTCTCACCTCTGTCTCCCCAAGACGTCCGTAATTCACTTCATAAAGCACAATAAGACCGTTTGGCTCCTTTGGTTCCTGCCACTTCAAGTGCACAGTATTTTTTTCAACCAGTTCATGGGTAACTGGACCAACGATGTCATCAGCCTTAGCTAAAACCAAAGTCGTGATTAATAATAGTTTTATTTCATGTCTTTCGCAAAATGCAGAACCGACAATACTTCATCCATCATCTTTTCCTACCAGGACATAAAGAGAGCACAGTCCGTGATGTTTCTGCAAAGCAGCTGGCTCTCATGGGAAAAGCAGTATTTTGAAAACAGCCATCAACCCCGAGCAAAGCTCAGGAAGCTTAATTACCTTCTGGCATGGTCCTGGCACTGACATACGCTGCAACGCTGCATCGAGATTCCTGAGCGTCGTGGTTACAAGCGTGGAGCTCAATACGATACCCTGTGAAATGCCGCAGGCCTGAGATAACCAAAGACTCCTTAAACTTAACTTTTTCAAAAGGTTTCTGTTCCTCTGCATTCTCGGATGCAGCTGCAGAAGAGTTTGGAGAGGATGCAATGGTGGGTATCACCACGGTGGCATTTGCTACAGAGCCGAGGTCTCTTCGTTTTCTTGACGGCCTATTAAATAATACATTATAATGTTACTTGTTATATCCAATATAAATGCATTCACCTGAAAAGAAATAGTTAAAATGGGAGAGCTCAGAGTGCAATCGAAAACTCAAATTCAAGACTCGTATTTGCAATACAAGAAAGAAATTCCAATGCACACGGCTTTTCAGAATTATGTATCCCTGAGATGATTTCCCTGCACAACTGTGTACAGGAAAAAAATCCAAGCCTAAGGTATTTGCTTGGGAATTCAAATTCTCCTAGACCTTCTCAGCAGAATAGAGCTCTAGCAGGCTGCCTCGTGGATGCCTTGTACACAGTGTTGCAATGCTTGGGAGTTCATCTCCTACACATTCTAGCTTTGAACAAATGAGGTCATATCACAGCCCCCAACTCTGATGACCTTGGATGTTCCACATATTCCGAGTGTCATAAATTTGCATTTATAAAGCGTAAGACCAGTTTCACAGCTCACTGGAATACATCTGCTGCTTTGAACCCTAATTCTGAACTTATCTATTTCAACAGATAATTTTAACCTTTTCCCGAGAGACCAAATTTATTACGATCTTTTCAGCAGGCGCATTTAAGACACACGGATTCAGCCTACAAATTAGCTGTGCTGTTTTGTTAACCAAATATTGCTTCTCAAATTATTGCACTTCAGTCTGAAAATCAATTTTTTGCTGCTGTAAAAATAGAATCGGCCCTGTGATCTTGTCAACTCCCCTGTTTGCAAGTGAGTGCCACTAGCCAACTTTAATGTCAGATTTCATCAGTAAATACACAGGAACAGTTCAACAGAATTAAAAACCGTTCAGAATTTAATTCCTTGGGAACAAAAGGAACAAGAATCAAAACAAAACTCCTGCCACACATCCACCGCTAGGAATTCCAGGTTGGGAACCAACCAACACGGTGAATCAGTAACAGTATTTAGTTACACAAAAGGAATTAATGCCATTTGAAAACAGAGCGGTGTATTTTAAGGGGATGATGATCTTTGTTTGTGTGTGCGTGTGTGTGCAGCTATTAAAGGGTACAAAGAGTGACCTGAACTGAACCCACACTTGAGGCATCTCCAGTCTCTAAAAATGTAACAAGCTGTTGAAGCAAATCTGTGCTGCTGAACTGAACTTTCCACTGCCACCCTCTGACTACCGGGCAAATGATTGGCGCAGTACAGCTACAGCAGGTGACTGCGCAGGCCGGGTCTTCGTCTGCAACCCTCAGTCCCACTTCCTGATGTTACTTATGCTCAAACAGCGAATGCAACCAGCTGGAAAGCTGATTTTAAGATTTCCTCAAACTAAACATTGGGTTGGACACAACGACGTAAGCACATTCGTCCACCTGATGAAAAAATGGGATGCCAAATGGCAGGTTTGGCAAAGCACATTCCAGCTTTTCGTTTTCTCTTCCCCTAATTACTAATTAACCCCAGAGACATCATTTTGGAGTTGCTGTTATCTCAGCCTGTGCATTGTTCTGAACAGTGTCCCCTAACAATGGGGCAGAGTTCAGAGACCCAGGTCTGGGTCACGCCACCTCCCTCCCTTGTAAGCAATCTTTACAGTCAACCAGAATCTTGTTTGGACTTAAAAACAAAGATGCACGCCAATGTTTACAAAGTGTGGATTCAGCTGTTCCTCATGTTCAAGAGAATTTTGTTTTTCACAAGTAAACCAGTAATTTGACTACTGATGCAACACAGAGTAAAATACAAGAATAACTTCTTTCTCTGGTAACAGAAAGCAAGAAAAGCTTTTGAAGCTGTAAACACAATCTTCCTATATTTATTATCCTAGATTTGCAGCAATTTTCTTGCCAAAACCGTTGTATTTTCAAACAATTGATGCCTTCCCTAGCTGTTCCAGTGCAACTTCCATTGTGACTCATGGCCATTTCAGCAGCTCCAACGACCTTCCCTGCAAAACGCCTGGACTCCGTTTCCTTCTCCTCCTACCGTCAGAGACCATCAGCACGTGTGAGGGCTTCTGGTTCAGGGAAGGATGAAGTGAGAACTCATCACATGCAATATGAGGTGAGCTGAGGGATTTTAAAAATGCATTAGCTAGCTCAAACCAAGTTTTTCCACACACCTGAAACTGGCACAGGCTGTCATTGCTGCTGCAAGAACAGCTTGCCTGTCTTCCCCCTTGTGCTGGCACAAACATTTATGTATTTGTCTACACAATTAATTGGATTGGACTGGGAAACTAGAAAAAGAAGTTGCTTTTAATGTGAGTCATTTCTCAGACCTGTAGCCCACTAGTGTGTGTAATGACATGAGCGTGTGTGTGACAGAGAGAGAGAGAGACAGAAGGACAGAGACAGAGAGAAGGGTGAGACTGCTGCTGCAGTAGCGATGGTTGAGAGTGTACATGAGAACACATCCTGAATAGCAGCCATTTACCTCCCCTCTGCCTCTCAGGACTTTTATTACTTTTGAAATCTCTCCATGCTTTCCACAGAGTCATGGAGCAGTTGAGGTTGCAAGGCACCTCCCGAGATCATCCAACCCAAGCCCCTGCACAAAGCAGGGGCAGCTAGAGCAGGTTGCTCAGGACCACATCCAGCTGGGTTCTGAGTACCTCCAAGGACTGAGACTCCACAACCTCCCTGGGCAACCTGCTCCAGCGTTCAACCCCCCTTTTGCTCCAATCTGTGCAAAACTTGTTCCGATATAAGAGCAAATAACACAGGAAAGAAGAAACAACGCATCAGCTTCTGATGGCCACTTTGTCCAGCTACAAAGGGAGGTTGCAAAGCACGTGGCGTGAAGATACCCACTAGCTCCGACTAGGAATGTGCCTATGGCAAGAAATGTTTAGATACTTCTAGTTTGCCTTGCCAGTGCCAGGGCAAATCAGCCCACAAGACTTGAGACAGTATCTCCTGGAGCAGCTAGTTAGCTGTGCACATGGGGAAGGAACGACTTCTGTGATTTCCAGCAAGGTTCTGAGAAAGTCAGGTGAGATCAGACCTGGACCAAAGCAGGGCACGGCAGATCTGCGGGACAGCCTCGTACTGGCTGGATACTGCACAGGGATCCAATGGCTGGGAACAGGACAGAAGGGGAAAAATGGTACGTGGAAGACAAGGAGGCAACACGTAGGGGGAGTCATTTCTCAACTGCGGTCTTCTGCACCCTGCCATCTTCTGTTCTCTGCTGGCCTCGTCTCTGAGGTTCTTCCCTGCGACCAGCAGAAGGCTTCTCATCTCAAGGGGTGTCTGCACAGCACCTCGAGAGAGCCTGAAACTATCAGAAGCATCATAAAAGAGAACCTGAAGTAAAACACACTTCACGCTCAGTTGCCAGGCTCTAGACAGGCTGCCCTTTGAACAGGCAATAGACACAATATTTACAGGAAAATTCTAATTTCTGTTGCCACGGCCTGAAACTTGCCAGAGAAGAGAGGATGCACGTCAGCAGGACAGTATCTTTACTGCTCACTTATAACAGAAGGGGTTTGTGCTAAAAAGATTAATTAGCCTAGGGGAAGTAGAGATTTCTTCCTTAGCAGACTGACAAGGTGGCACATCCTGGTGATTGGTTTCTTCCTAAAATACATACCCCAGAAACTGGCCTGAGAAGCATCCTGGGCTGGCTGCACAATAAAATAAAAATAAAATCAAATAAAAACAGGAAAAGGAAAAAGAGGAAAAAAAAGTAATCAGATTGTCAGTATTGTTTGCCTACATCAAGAGGAGTTTGGCTTTTGTACATGGCTCGTTTCTCCTCTGCTTTTAAAGATGGTGTGTCCTGCCAGCACTTTGCACACTGAAACTTGTCCTGATCAGCACTAAAAGCAAAGAAACAGCAAACAGAGTGACTCTGCACAAACTTCCACGTGACAACTGCAGGCATCAAATCGGACTCCCAAAGAAGAGACACTGTCTACAATTCACTCAGTAATACAAAAACACTCACTGAAGAAAGGTAGCTTTTGTCAAGCAGCTGCAAGTAAATTTTAATAGCTAAGGGCAGGAAGCAGAGACCAAATTTAGAGCACAAAATACATGACAGTGAAGAGGGTAAATCATTACAGCCTAACCTGATTCCCAGTGCTTCCTCTGTAAGTTGCATATGAAGTGTGAAGACATTCAACACCACTTAATGTGACACTGTGTGTGCCATTCAAAACAGGACATTCACCACCCACAGCAGTTGCATTCCTCATGGTATTGGAGGTATTTCCCAGACTAAGTGCAAGGAAGACCGCAAATACCGCGCTAAAGGACAAGGCTGTGGCATGGTAAACTTCTCTTTTTCTTTTCCTTTCTTTTCAACTGGATGAAAAGCTAGATCATGAAATTTTAAGACAAAAAAAATGGCTATTTTTGGCCTCACACTAGGTTAAGTGAGCTACAGGGTTTTAGCTATTTGTTGAGGATTCTCCCTTTATTCTCAAGCTGAAGAGAATTCATGGATAGGAAATAGAGAAGAATCTTCCAAATCTGTAATAACATCAGTTGTAGGTGCTCAGCTCTCACCAGCCTCCGACACACATTCAGCTGGACTGGACAGTCCCATGGAAGCCCAGACAGACTGGCAATGTGGCCGTGCCCAGCCCAGTACTTCTGTTTAGTAACCAATTACACTTCCCTACCCCAAACTACGTGGGCAGTAAGTTTTGCTATTCATACCTGGGGACGAAAACCTCATTGTGAAGGTAGTTCTCGAACGTCTTGCGGAAAGCAGACTCTTCCAGCTCCTTTTGTATTTGAGAGTCTGTTTTAGGACAGGAACAACACTCTCCGCTGACATCCTCGTTTTCACTTTGATTATACTTCTGAGGGTCTTCAGATTCAAAAGGAGGAGACCATGTCCTTGAGGGCAGTTTTAATCCTACGGACAAAACAATTTTACTATCACTCATGCTTGGCATGCCAGAAGCAGATGTTTGATCTTAGCAAGATCCAAAACTAGAGTACACAGGATTCATAGCACATTTAGGCCTCCCACGGTCTCATATCTAGGGTCGAGCAGCTTTCCCTCTCTTACAACAGGGCCTTGATTCAACACTATGCTAGCTCTGAAATGAAGCTCAAATGCTGCTGTCGCCAGAGTTCTACCCCTCTTTACCTCAGCTTGGGTAACACAGAGCTGCGGAGAGTCTGAGAGTCCTCAGTGAAACTCTGGATCCTGAAATAATTCCAAAACCTAAGGCACAAGACGCCTTCAAAAATGAACTTGGCCACTGATCTGCAGAAACACTGCAGTATTTTACTTTACTGTCTCCATAGCTGTTATTAAACTGGTTTACTCAGTTTAAAAAGAACAAGCGCAGAAGGGAGATGCCCAAATAAAAAAAATACATATATTTGATTACTTTATGAAAAAATGGTTTTGGAGATCGTTTGCATGTGACTTGGCAATAGTGACTAATGTATAATGTGACTGAACCGTGGGAGAACGCAGCTACATGGCAGCCTGTTTCTTGAACTTATTTCAGAACAGCAAAATTAGGCATCCTGAGCACCTCCAGGGTGTGTGAAAATTCTCCATACAATGCTGAGATAGCTCCACCATCTGGAAGGCTTGAAAGAAGGGCACAGAGCAAGAAGTGGAACTCACCCTTTAGGCAGTAATCGAGTTCATACAGCTCACTGTCTTCGGCCTGCTGCTGCCAGAACACCAGGTAGTGCGTGATGTTCCCGTTGGGCTCTGAGGGTGGCTTCCACTTCAGAATGATTTGGGATGAAGAGTTGGAAACAGATATCGGATCTAACGGAACTGATGGAACTGTGTGGGTGGAAAAGAGACAGAGGTCACTTCCAGTGCTCTGAGAGAGCTCGACAAGCACAGGCAAGTTTCCATTTCCCCAGGAACAAGCAGCGCTCTCCATAGTAGGCCCACTGACACCCAACAGTCCTGCAGCAGGGCACACGATTGTGCACACAACCCCTACACACAGCCACACGGAACAAGTGCACACCAGCACCCTCTCCCCATCCAGGGAAGCATACAGTCTTCCATTTCTTTAGGAATACCGTCCCACAAACGTAGAGTAGCAATGTCAGGAGAAAGTTTCACAGATATGGGACTACTGTGACTACCAGCCAGAAGACAGAAGGTCTGACTTGCTTTAATATTTGCAGTGCAACATTAAATTAACGATACTGACCAGTAGCATTGGTCTGGACGTAGATGATTTCACTCTTTGCACCGTATGTCCTTCGTTCATCTGAGAAGGTGACCAGGGTTTTAACAAACACAGCATATTGTGTCCATGGCTTTAAGCCCCTCAGAAGCCAGCCTGGCTGGGCCTGCGCTTTGGGTTCATTTGATCGTGGCGGTGGGTCAACATCCACGACTGTCCAGCTATTTGACCCACAAGCATCTTGTCCATCAAACTCTGTCACATTTTGGTATGGACTTAAAAAAAAAAAAAAAAAGCCTCAAATTAACAGAATCCCATTTTCGAGCTTTCAGAAACATCATTTCTAAAGATATCCATGAAAGTTATAATCCCTTACACCTTACAGAAAGTCTGATCATCTCTCCTGTGTATTCTGAAAATAAAGCACAGACGCCTTTGTAACCCAGCCTCCTAACAGCATAACAGCTCCACAGACAATCCATACAACTAAATCTCAGCTGATTATTTTCAGCCTCATAGAAACCAGTTTGGTAACCTTGATTTTTAAAAGACTGTTTCCTACTTAAACGGGAATATATGCCTCATCATCCTATGGAGATAGTGGGGAGATAGATAGAGCATGCAAGTCTAGAACAGTTGGAACAACTGATGTTAGGGTTGCTCTTAAGTGAGCAATTTTGACTATATACAGCTAAGTTAAGTTAGGGAACTTAATGAGCATTTATATAAAAGGGTAACATCAGAAACTTAAGTGTAGTGTCTGTGACTGTCTGGCTCCTAATTAGCTATGACCACAGCAGTCTTAATATCTACTCTTCAGTGCCAGCTGTTGTTTGTAGAAGCCCAGCATGGCTATTGTTTTGTAGCCCAACCATGGGTTACTGGAGCTACCCTCTCCTTAAGCTGCCACTTACGCTTCTTTGTAAAAAAGCATAAATCCCAGAAGATCACGGAAATCAGGAGGCCAGTATGGCTCCCACTTCAGCAGGATCTTGTCGTGAGATGTTCTAATAGAAGAAAATTTCAGCAATTCATTTTCACCTGTAACAAAAGAGAAAGGACAATCATTTTGTTAATGCTAAAAAACAGTTTTCTGTTTTTCATTATTTTAGAAGTTTCTGTTCTCCACAGTAAATATGAGAACCTTGGCTTTGAGAACTACTCATTAAAAACTTATCTTACTTCAACGTTATTCCTGCCTTAAGCCAGGGGTTGGAATAGATGACCTCCCAAGGTTTCTGCCAGCTTCATTTTTTCTATGATTTTATGAAAATAAACCCGTAAAGAGTTTAACTAAAAGCTAGAAAGTGGAAATCTAAAGGAAATACATTTTTAAATTAATGACAATATATACAGCTGAACCCAGCAACACAGTTTGCATAGTTTTTGTAGGCACTGCCTTCAGAATGAGTGAATTCTCAGCCTTGCCCGGGAGTAGCACGGTCCCTTCGCAAACAGGAGCGAAGGACAACAAACAGTTGCAGGAGGGTGGAGTTTTGATTCTCAAGGGAAGCATTACGATATGGTATGTCCAAACAGCCCAAGAAGTACAAACTGCATAGCTCTGATGGGATTTGCCATTCCTGCAGTAGCTGCACAAGGGAGGAAGAACATTCATTTTGCTGCCCCACATCCAGAACAAACAAGGTGTTGTGCCTTTTTCATTTTTTGTAAACAGGATGCTGCCAATGTGAAAACTAGAGTTGAAACATAAAATCAAACAAAAAGCCAAACATGCTGGCAACGTGTGGTTTGAGGTAGGGGGTGGCACGGAGAGCAGCACAGCAGAGTGGGGTTAAAGCTGGCAAAAAGAAACGCGACCATATCCTCCAGCTGCCTTTAACACAAAGCCATCAGCCAGCCTGGGAGCTGCACACAGCCACGAGAGAGCTGGATTTGAACCCCAAATCCAGTCTCATCCCCGAATGCGGGAAGATCCTGCCAGTGTCTCAGGGGAAGAGAGGACCTTTACAGACAGCTAACGCCTTGTGCTGCGTTCACTCTGCCCAAGCTGGGGCTGTGATATCCCAGAGGGTATGGCTCCATGTATGTTTTTTCACTGGTACTGCCAGTTTTTGGATAGGTAGTCATTACGTTCCCCACTCCCCACTGCTCTGGCAAGGCTCTGTGTGTTGATATGTGGCAAACCAGACCAGCAAACTGATTCAGCCGAAAGATCTTCAGTTTTAAAGTCTGTTCACAAATAGCTACATCGCATAACAACGGGCAGAATTGGGGAAGGGGATGTTTACGCAGCACTGCCACCAAATGCAGAGAAATAGTGCTGCCACAGGATGTGCTAAGCAGTATTGCAAGCTATGAAAAGAGCACAGAACTGAAATCATAGTTTAACAAACACTGGGGGCTTTGGTGGCAGTACCTGCTCAAACCTTACGTGCTACCCTGTGCTTGTTCCTGTGTGATTTAAAACTTTGTGGGGCTACAAAATAAATCAGAGCAGAGCTGAGACACGACACAAGCTAAGAACAGCAAGCAGAAATGTCTTGCTATCTTCTACCCCAGATTACTTCTTCAGTCTGGTTCACCATGCAGCCCTGTAAATTTTCCTGGCATAAACAGGGAACGGGGATTGTGTGTGGCACAGAATGGGAACAAACAGCAGGGTTGGGATGTAATCATGGCAATATTGCTGCCAAAATACGTGTCTGCAAAACTACACCTTCAGTGGCACGACTTTAGTTAGAGCATAAAGCAACACAGCATGTTTGCTCCTTAGCCATGCTGATACAGGCATTACGTTATTGTTGTTGTCAAAGGAAGCTACTAGCTTAAAAACCTTTAAAAGGCATAATAAAAATTGTTGGAAAAATTTCTCTGACAGTTGCCAGAGCAACTCCTTCAGATGGCTCCAGAGATGGGTGAAAATCCTATTCCTCCACTATGTTTATTGTGTGGGCATACTGTCACCTCAAGACATGGGAAAAGAAGATTATGATTAATCAGGTGCTCAGTAGTAACACCAAGTCCCAGTCTGGACTGGGGTTACATTGTGCTAAACTCTTCAAAAAGACTCAACAATACACTCAACCCCAAAAAGTCTCACAGCTGAGCACACAAAGAAAACTGCTGAACACCAAAGCTGGCAAGGTAGGCTCCTGGCCAGATGCAGCACCCAGGAGTACTTTTACTCATGGCATATTGACAGTATCATTACTGTGTACAAGCAAGCAGCAAGTCACATGCCTGGTGCTTTACCAAAAGGACAAGGACAGCCCCTGGACAAAAAAAATCATAGGCTAGGCTGAGAGACATTAAAAGCATGAGGTTTGCAAAGACTGAGGGAAAGGAAAATGATGCAAGTCTCAGTGCATTCTGAAACTTTCTTACATGAGGCTTGATCGCCATTTGTCTTCAGGGCTATGTCGTTCCTTTCCTGACGCCCCTTAGTCCCAGAGATCTCCTCCATCTTGTGGATTTCTGACAAACACAGTTTGGGATTATAATGGAAGAAGAGTTTGCCTCGTGCAATAGTGAGGTTGTGTTTACTCCAGTCCCAGAGCTGACGAAGATTCTGGTTGTCCAAGGCATAAAACGAATAATTCCTGAAAGCAGAAAATGAAAATGTGGGTTGGGAGGAGATCCACTAAAAGAGTCCTTCCCCCCCCTCACCCGCCCTTATGCACTAATCCAGACAGCAAAGAAAAAACAAATGCAAACTATCTTCCCTGGCAGGCCACAAGCCATGGGCAGAGGAATGTTTAAAAATAACGTAGGGATTGTTTATCAATACAAATCACCCTGATAGCACCAGTACTCCTTACACTTCAAAGCGTTAAAATATCTTTTGAAAGAACTCACCCAGCTTCTAATGTTTCTCCTCTGATCAGATGTAGTTTACGAAAAAAAGAAAGAGAAACCAAGGCATAAGACCGGCGAATTTTTAGGTAACCTGAGATTTCTTCTATCAAGCCAAGATTTGCTTCTAGCTCAGCTGCTATGTTATCTATGGAGAGAAAAACATCGGTTTTAGTTTTCTGATACCATGGAGAGAAACATTGATATCAGAGCCCAAGCAGATTACATGGAACTGCTCTGCATAAATCCAAAAGACCTTACAAAAATCAGTTAGCAAAAAAAATCCCACCCCTAATGACCACGAGAAGAGCCTTTACTTTACTGTTATTTTTCTGAATCACTCTCAGATTCAGAGAGCGGTCAAAGCAAAAAAGAAAAGCCCAGCTCCTGGATGGTGTCATATTCACTGATCTGACACCCAGCGCTCCCTACCCCCTTACTCATGCAGAACTTACTTCCTCCCCGGATATTTATAACTAAGCTTCCATTAACAACCGTGCAGCCACGGAGCTCCTGTGCTGATGTCACTGAATCGATAGTCTTCTCCTTCCCAAAGTCGCAAACCTTTGGACAAGGCCCTGCGCAGGGAGTACAGTGCAGGCTGAAAGACAAGAGAGTCAAGAACGCAGATGAGATACTTTTGCAGAAAATGATCTGGGGCATCTCCAGCAGTTCTCAAAAGCAGAGCAATCGACACAAAGCAAAAGCATCCTGACAATATGCCATGGGAGTCACTTGCAGTGTGCAGCACAAGGCTCTGAAGAACTCCAAATAACTGCTGGTTATTCTTAAAATTGTCATTTCCACATTTCACACTCTAGTCACTCTTTCTACACACTTTCTACACAACAGAAACCAGAATGAAGCAATTCTGACTGTTTTGAGTAGCCCAGTCACACCATGATGCTGTACAGTGCTATGCATACCCAGGACTTCAAGATCAAAAAACCCATGCCCATTCTCCACCCCAAGAGCATTAACCAAAAATGTAATTGATGAGCGGATTACTGGCCATTCATCTGGGAATCCAGTGATTAAGGACTTTATGTAAAGTTGCATTGAAAAAGGCAAGCATGTGCTTTGTGCTCTGGGGAAATGCTTCTTAAATGGCAGCAAGATGATTGCTTGCCCTGGTCATAACACCACAAGAATGTGCTTCCAACTAGTTCTGAGAAATAAATGCCCTAGGAGAAGTGCAGCACTGTGAGGTCCTACTGACAGCAGCCTGGAACAAGTAGAGGAGAGAGGAGAGGGCTGCTGTTACCCCAGCAGCATATCTGCTCTGGGGGCTGCTGGTTCATTCTTTTGAACAGCAAAACAGGAAATGGAATAGAAAGTCCTGTTAGAGTGAATTCCCCGAATTTGTTATGTCAGGAGCAAACACATGCGGGCACAAAGCTACCAATATTCATAGGAAATCTGACTCATCACAATATATAATGTTATTGTGGGACAAACAACGAAGTTTTCAGCGATAAACAGCTAGGCAACATAAATTATTTAACTTCTTTGTTGAAAAAGCCTGGGAATAGTCAGAATGGCTGTTCCCTGCTTTGACTCATGCTACAGTTGTTTGTTACATTGTCCATTTATGTCTGGCACAGCTTGAACCTGCTCAATGAAAGTAATTACAGGGATGAGGGACAGATATTCTAAGAATGATCTGATCAAAATACGCTATGCTCTCTTGATTAGACGTAAATTTTCCCTTTTCTGCTTAAAAACAAAGCTTTCTAGTCTGAGGTCAGCTTTGGAGGGGAAGGTAAGCAGCACTACTGATGCTTCTCATTCTCCCTCGTCTCACTCGATTACAGCAGGACCCTTCCAACCTGAGGACACTACTCTTCCTTGTCCTCTCCTTCAACCCCCCTCTCCCACTTTTTCCAGACTTGAGAGTAAACAAAGCAGAATAAACTACCAGCACACCCCAGGTAAACCTGTCTGCTTTTAATGGCTTGAATTAGCAAGGTATTAGTTTGCAAATCATATTAAAGTAGACCAGGTAATTATCGCAGACACTCAAGCACCAGGAACTTTTCTTGGCCTTGACACAGAATGCAAACCCTCTATCCAAGAGGAAGAAAAGGACACAAAACACCAGAACACCACCCAAACTACAGCTTGGTTCCTTTACTTGCAGACGCCTGCACTTACTTGCTGGAATTCATGATGTACCCCGATGGGCATTCGTGAACACATTCGTTGTTGTGGATAACGTGACACCCCGACTCCCTGGCATTTTTGCATTTGTTGTGCAGCTCCTGGCAGAAGCTGAAGGTCACGCAGCGCCAGCCCTCAAAGTGATAGTAACCGGGCGGGCAGGCATCCACGCAAGTGCCATCAAGGTAGAAGTTGCGGCACGCCACGCATTTCTCTGGGTTGTTGGGCTCCGTGCAGTCCCCCAGGCATTCGCTGTGACAGCACTGGCCATCGGAGGTGCAGCCTTGCGACTTGCAGGCAGCTGGACAGACTGTGAAAAGATAAAAAGCAACTGAATATTACAGGACAGCCCAGCAAAGCATGACCACAAAAGCCTTACCAGCAACCACACTTTGTCCTACTTGGCTTGGCGACCTTCTTTTCAAAGAGGCACCCATCAAGCGCAGAAGTCTGCCTCATCTCCGCTTTCCAATTGCGGACTCCAAATTTTAATGATATTTTTGAAGTGTGTTGCCATTCACAGCTCATTAATGCTCATCTTCAAAAATAGAAAATCAAGTTTTCCTGTTTTCTCTGCCCAGCACTGGGAGGCTCCCAGGAGTGCTTTGGTGATGCCAACCCTACTCCTGAAGCCCAGAGGTGAGGAGATCCACACAGTGCCAGCTTTCCAGGCTGGGACAGGCAGTTTCTTAGTTTAAGAAACTGAATTTCCCACAATAATGCTGTGAATAATGCATTCCCAACAATACCTTTACATAACCCTTCAGCTTCCTATCTGCGTATCACCAGTTCCCCAGGAGGAAGCTGCCTTGGAGCCAGCACAAGCTCTTCAGCGATTCTCCCAGCCAGCCCGAGAAGAAGGGCACCCACAAGTGCTTGAGGTTTTTCTGGCTTGCTTTTTAATTATCCATTACTTAGTGCCTCACAACACTTTTAATGAGCGGTTTGAGGCTTTGAAATGGAAAGCAAGCGGCAGCAGAGCTCAGGGCAAACACCGTGACTAACGCTGACCCAGGAGCTGGAGGGGATGTGCAAACCCTACGGAAGGTGACAGCACAAGGAAGGATACGATCAGGCACCTTATTCTGCCACTCACACAGCCAAACCCTGCTGCCTAATGTCACCAGACCAAGGTACGGGCAGCCCTGAAACACGCCTGCTAACTGCACTAGCGATGGACAAACCCAAGATTTTCATCTGGGCAAGATTTTCACCTTAGGCAACATCAGATGAGCTGCATAGTACAAAAAAAAAAAAAACAAAAACAACTCCTCAGAAAGACAATCTGCAAAAATAACGCAGATAAAAGTACAGAAACTGCCCTTCTCTCCTACAAAACAAAACAAAAAAGCCACGACAGTTGGCCTAAGGAGTTCATTTTTCTTGATATTCAGCATTGGAGCAGGAGGGGCTTTTCTTGGGGACGTTCCAGGGAGACTGATGTACAGAGGCTAAAATGTTATTTTTAACTTCTGGCTAACGCGCGAGCAGCCCAACAGCAGAATGTGGTTTAGTTTTAGTCAACCAAAGGAGCAGCACGCAGGATCCATGGTACAGCATGCTACCGATGTTTTTAACATCAAATCACCAGCTGTGGTTAGGAAGAAAAAATCCCTCTGCTGTGCTCAGCCCCTGCTAAAGGATTGCAGAAGTGTGCTAAAGGAGTTAATGCCCTTCTTGGAAGCAGCAGCAGTCGCTGCGGTAGGCGGGATAGCAAAGATGAGCAACCTCTGGTTTGTTCCAGCCTGACAAATCCTTTGAAAAATATGAAATAGCTGAAGTTGAAACTCTCTCGTAAGGTCAATTTGACCTTGTAAATATCTGAGTGCTCCCGCGTCAGCCACCCGCTGCAGGTATCTTCTCTGGGTGTCCCCCAGGATTCGCCCATCAATACGAAACACCGGCGAGCGTTTCAAAGCCGTTTTCTTTTCCCCTGACAAAGTTTTTGCCCTTTTCTGGGTCTCACATTGTGAACCCATCCCTTAGAAATGGTCTGGAACAACTGATTGAAATTGCAGCAGGTAAACGAAAGCAACTTGCAGATGACACCTTGTATTAGACTAAACACAAAATGCGATGCTTGTTTTACAAACCCGTGTATACGTCCTGCACCAGGCCACAGATGGAGCGCAGTCTAGCAACAGATGTCGTGGCTGCAGTTTATAAGAAACATTGGCAACAGAAGGACGCAGACAGAAAATTCCAGAATTGAGTCCAAAGCACTATCAAACTTACTGATTCCAGCCTAAAATGTCAAGGTTTTCAGCAGTGCTCACTGCGGTCCAGGAGGCAAAAGGCTAGCCCCGGGGTCTGCTCCAGGCTTAGGGAGTTCAGAGCTTAAAATATGAAATATTTTGTTCGTTAAGGAGTCAGGGGAGCAGACAGGTAGTTTGGAGAAGCTGGCCCTCGTGCCAAACCCCCAGTGACACACGGCACCTCCTTTACGTTATGCCACGCAAGACCTTTTATTGGTAATGGAAACTAATCTTCAAAGTCCCGTGCTTGTTTACACATCTTAATCTCAGCTGCAACTATTCACAGGGCAGAAACTGTTCAAATTCTCAACTCTAAAGGTTTTTGGAGGATACAATTAAGCTATTTTTAAATTGTTCTTAAGAGCTTTTGATGTCTAAAAGACAACTCGAAGAAAGCAGAGCAGCCAAGGCAACGCTTTTTTTCCCCTCCATTAAGCCTCAGGACAGTAAATTGTCAATCACTGTTTTGTGCAAATCCTCGTTACAAAAGATCTGAATAGACACCATTCTGACTTTATCAAAGTATGCGTGCTAGAAGGTACTTCATTTTCTGAGCACCTGAAAATCACGCAGAAACCTCTCCAGCATACCTTTACTACCACTTGTAAGTGCTACCAGAGCACCCAGGTTATGCGACTCCCAACGGGTCAGGCAGGGTCTTTTTTTCCTACGGGGCTACCCTTGCACAGCAGGACAGCACCGAACAGGGGAGTACAGACCAGGTCCATCTCATTACCCCTCTGTCACTGAGGTTTGTATACTCCAGCAGCTGACACAGCTCACAAAAAGGCACTGCTTTGCAACGAGACCGTGCTCTGGGGACTATGGTGGGGTTCAGGAGGTCTCAGGAGGCACCGCCTGCGCTCAGACGTAGCCCCTGCACAGCCCCTGGTCCACGCTGCAGGAATTGACATTTTGGGGAACGTGATGTCTCCCTCTCTTGATAGGGAAGAGTCAACTCTTTTCAATCCACCCAGAAAAGGAAAATAAAATCCAAAGGAAGCTTCGTGAGTCCCAGTCAGGGACAAGGGAAGAGCTGGTTTTGGGGCAGGGGCAGGAGCCACCACACCGTGTTGTAAAAGCTGCTGCAGGAAGAAGTGTTTCTGCCCTGGTGCCAGAGCAAAGCTGCTCAGCGCAATCACATAAACCTCTTCATCAGAAGATTTAAGAATGGGGCTTTTAAATTCCCCATCCAAAGATGATAAACTGTACGACATGTAACGAATCTGCCCTGGATGGGGGAGAAACCAAGCTGACACAGAGGTTCAAACCTGTTGGTCCAGGGGTGAATAAATATTTAACTAGCTAGCTAGGGTGTCTCCAGAGACTTGGGAAACAATGCATTTTACAAACCTTTCTGATTAGAGATTCAAACTGACATTTCTTCGTGCAGCTGAGGCCCAGCTGGGGGGGACAAAAGGCAGCAGAGTCAGCGCAAAGGAATTCCTACCTCCGTGGGTCCCTCCTGCCTTTCACCACTTCCCGGGGCTGCAGGTGGAAACAAAAATGCACGGAAACTGCAAACACATTCCCCAGCCAACACCGGTAACCAGAAGATCCCCATTTAACAGGAAAGTCAATTAAGCACTAAGCCGTCCAGCTAATAAGTACAATTTGAATATCGAAGTGTGATTGAAAGCGTTTGTCTCGGGTCTTGGTTTTGCTTCCTGCTAACAAAATAATATCAAGTGAATTGTCAGGAAAAGAAAATAAGAATCGCTCTGGGTAAGCTTTGCTCTCCCTTTGGCTCCCCCCGCCACTCGAGGGATTTAAGTTGCTGCATTCTGAGCGAGCTGAGTACTCAGAGAGAGGGTGGTTTGGGTGTGATGAGGGGGGTTATTCAAACAGAGGGGGTTTGGGTGTAATAAGAGGTACGTGTCATGAATAAGTCCTAAGTCCCATGTACAAACATCGGGATGCTGCATTATGTGCCATACTGATACCCATGGATGCTTGTGGTGCCGACTGGTCCCGAATGGACGCGACCTTTCCGTGGGCAGCCAGCTGGGTGCACGGGGCACAGGGGCAGCCGGGGCCCCCTGCGAGCTGCTCCCCTTGGCCGGCAGCAGCAGGGCACAGACCCCTCCTCACCACCCCCAGGTCCCTTTCTGCTGCCCCAGCTCCTTCCACCGCCACCGAGCAGCTCCTGATCCGCGCGAGTCCAGGTCAGGAAGCCAGCACGGCGGTGGCAGCACCGCCCGCGGCCGCAGCCAATGCGTTCACTGCCCGGACAGGAGGCTTCCAGGCTCCGGGCAGGAGGCATCCAGGCTCCCGGCCGCTCGCCCCGCAGCACTGGGAACCCCAAGGCGGGAGGAAGGCGGCACGAAGCCGGGGCTGACGCCGCTTAAAACGGCTTGGTTTGGCCACGAGTCGCATAACTGGATGCCAGCGCTGAGGCTGGTGTAATGCTACACGCAGGCGTGTGTGACGCGAGGTATCGGAGCTCTCCCTCGCCCTGTTTTCTCTTACTGTAAGCGGCCATAGTATCCGTCGTAAATTTATCCAAGTAATCCCCTCCCCACGCACTCACAGGCTGGAGCCGCGGTCGTGGTGGGAGCTGTAATTTCATTTTGCAGGGGGCGAGGCAGGACGGTGAGCCCCGCAGAATCGGGTGCTTGCGGCTCGAAGCGTAAACAAAAGCAAAGGGAAAGGAAAGGCAAGGCCGGGACGAGCGCCCACGGCACGCTCCTCTGAGTGCTGCAAGCACGGGATCTTAATTTAGCACTGCAGAGCCTGGGCTTGTTTCCTGAATTTCTACAAGCACTAAGCGGCATCGATCCCATTGAAATCCTTATGAAGCTTGTCTCCTTATAAAATTAGCTATTAAGGCATGTTATACACAAAATATATGTTTGTTTTTCTTTTTTACTTGACCACTTCTAGATTAATTTATTTCACCTGCCAAGGCAGCTTCAAATACAGCAAGCCATTAAGTATTGTTTGCTACTGTTCTGTAAATTTTATCCATAAAACAATTTATTTTTTTTAAACTCCTGATCACCTATTTCTTGTGAGCATTTAATCAGAACTTGCCAAGGTGACACCTACCCTGAGCACAATCACACACTGTAAGAATGAGAGAAGCTATTAAATAACCAAAACCATGTCCAGAGAAGACTAGGTATAAATCTACAACTCCATAGCAGTGTGGGTTTGTAGAGGGCTGCTGCAAAAAGGACAGCGTGCTGCCAACCCCTCTGCACTGTGCCTCGTGTCCTTCAATTATTTCTTCGTGTCACCGAGACCAGGGAGGAGAAACCCAAGCCCCAAGCCCTGAGCCTGGCAGCAAGCAGCTCCCAGGGGTGTCACCGCGGCACGAATGTGCCCAGGGTGAGCGTGGCCGCAGCGGTCCACGAGCCTGTAAGGAGCACCAGGGCTTTCGGTCGCCTTGTGGACCAAAAGCAGCAGCTCTCCCAGGCTCCACAAAATAAGTGGTAAAAGCCAGAAGAGAGCAGAAAACATGAGGTTAACGTGCTTCTGCAAAAAGGGCTGCCAGCAACGCCTGACGCTGGCTGTAGTTAGTGAGTGAAATTGAGGAAACATCACAATCCACTCGGGCAGACTTTGTCAGCTACTCACAGCGCTCGACTGCTCTGACAGCATCGATCCCTCCCTAGTCTCCATTCTCTAACACCACAGGAACAACTCGCCTAAAATGCATCAGCTCAAGTGCTTTTATTCACACGCAGGACTTCAGTACTTTCGCACCAACCTGGGAGTGAGCGAGTGCCAAATAAATTCAAGGTTTTACAATCAGCACTAAAATCAGCGTTATTTATAAAATTGGAGATTACAGTACATAATGCCACGACCCCACTGAACTGCGGGTTGGGAATGTCAGGAGGTCCATATTTACACAGGAACGGATAAAATTAACTGCAGGTGCCTCCCTTCCCATAGACAGTGACTTCCAAAAACAACACGCTGTTACTCAAACAGAAAGGAAACTCTTCCCATTGACATTTCTCTGGGACAATATTACAATTCTTATCTCATGGATCAGCAAGGATAAGAAAAAACTTGTGTCGCCTCCAAACCCCTTCACAAGTTACGTGCTTATTTGAAGCTCCAGCGAATGTTTCAAATACCCCAAAACGGGACTGGTGCCATCCTCCCAGCCCAGAACTGCCGCCCCCATTAAAACCCACAGAGATGCTGGTGCATGGATCTGTTAGGATCAGCAAATGTGGTGGGACATCCTGAATGCCAACGTACCTCAGGGTAGAAAAGATAAAAGGGTCTGGAGCCGTGAGCCCCCTTGTCCAGCAGTGATAATGGAGGACGTGGGGGCCTCTGAAAGAAGTTGTTGAATGGAGATAGGGAAAAAGGTTGAGCTCTGGTGTTGATACAGGGAAAGAGCGGATGAAGGGAGATCCCTTCAGAAAAGGAGTCTCTTCCCTGCTACCCTTCTGCTGTTCAGGCTGTGAAGTAATCAATTGTTTTTCCCGCTACAACTGCCAGTGGAGGGTTTTTTCTGGAAACAGAAACTTACTAATGCACAAATTATGCCAAGGAATACAGAAAATTTGCTATGAGAAACTCAAACACATCTATATCTACCTATCTATCCACAGACATATATAACAAATATATTTACATAAATCATCTTAATATGATGAAGCCTGGAGGAAGTCATAAACTACAATGGATCCACAACGCCCTTAGTCACTCACTCGTTATCTCAAGTCACGGCCTTTGCAAATGTGCTCCTGCAGGTACCTCACCATGGGTACAGGCCAACATCTCTGCCCCGCTGTCCAAAGCCCCACGGAACTGCAGAGTCAGTGGCTGTCACCTCCGTAGCTGGAATTAGTAAGGCAGCCCGACCGTCAGCTCTTATTTTCAGGGACGGGAACCTCTCGAGCTACGAACCTCAGCTATGAAACTGCCTCACCTCTTCCCAGCAAACCGACAGGATGGGCTCTGTCATTTCAGAGGTCTTCCAGATCTGCTTTCCTCCCTTGAAGGTTTTCTCTCCTGCTCTCCTCTGTCACCCCAGCTATTTACTTGGAGAAGTAGATGCCCCATATTGCCCCAGCAGAATAGAGATCAAAGCAATATTTTCCTTTCATCCATTTTAAGGAGTCCACACGGTGTTTACATCGCGTTAGGGACAAAGAGAGTTAGGGGACAAAGACGAAAGAAACTGAAACACAACTCAAGACCAGCTCTGTCCTCATTCCTCCAGCACCTTTCAAATGAGCCGATTCGCCAAGCAGGTAAAGGCAACTCTTCTAAACCTGGCTAAACTGTTGGCAGTCAAGCTCAAAACATCAAAACACGGCGTGTGATTTGAAAACACAGCAGTGCTGTTAGAGGCGGAACAAGTGTCACAAAGTGCACACAAGGATAACAACGAGAAGTTGTAAATACCTCACCCCGTGTCTGCAACACCGCTGTTGTGCCCTGCTCTGGCAAGCAAAGCAAGTCTGCTCCTTGTACTTTGTGTTCAAAGTGAGCTGGGTGCTTCGTGCAGCAACTTCTGCTTGTTTTTCTTGAATATTCAAGCCCCAAAACTGACACTGCATCTTCAGAAAACCCAGAGTCCCTAGCCAGCTGTCACTAAACAAAATGGCCCCACACAAATCAACACAAACTCCAGGGTTTGGTATCCCCTGCCCTGGTGATGGCTTATAATCAAAGAGCATGAAGAAATGATCTCACCCTCTCCCATCCCTTAGGTACCTGAGGGCTGGGGTCCACAAGCGTCCAATCTCCAAACTTTCTGTGAGTAATTTGTAAAAGAGCCACCGAATTCATTGCCTCCCTCAAAGAAGGCAGAAAAGCTCGGTGTACCCAGCCTCTGGGGAACAAGGAGATTTGGAAGGAACAGCTAACTCTATGGTGGTCTGGACATCAGCCACCTCACACTGTACTTGATCTGTGTGTCAGATCAGAGGGTTTGCAATTTAGACCAAACTGAGAATCTATAAAGGAAATTGGGGGAAGTGTTCTGTACAGCTTTGCTCACCGTTTTACTCACAGCTATCAGGGTGGCTTTGTTGTTGTTGTCGTTCTTGAAATTGCAATCCATATTTACAACCTAAGGATTAGCTTTTATCGGTCAATGGTTGACACGCCACCTGGGCGCCTCATGAGAGCTCCCTGTTAATATTTAACTATGTATTACTCTTTCAGACATCCAGCATCTTGCAAACATCCCTGTTCACTCTAACCTGCTCCCCTGACAAACCTGCTCCCTCACACTGCGATCCCAGAAGACCCCAGAGAATCACAGCAAAGCGATCCAGGCAGCCATGGATGTCCTGAACATGAGTGTAATTGAGCATAAAATCTCATTGAGCATAAAGTCTCTACCTACACTTTATTTTGAACGCTCTGCCCCAGCAGGATGTGATCCTCCTCCCTGTGCATCAGCGCGGTGCTGGGGGCAAGCTTCTCATCAGGCTGATTTACTTCCCGATTGGCATCGTGGGCTGACCAGGCTGAGATGTCAGCATCTCAGGGCTGGATGAGAAGATGCTGAACGAGAATAAGCCACAAAAGACCAGCACAGAGGTTTGTATCTTACATTCTGAGAAACAGAGACAAATGGAGATGAGCAGAAGTGCTTCCATGTACAGTGATGGTCTAAGGACGTTTCATTTTTCCAAATGTAGGTCTAACACAAGCTATTATTTCTACCTACAAACCTGTTCCTGAAAATAAGGAGTGATACGGCACGAGCACGAATAAGCACGAGGCGAAAAGTATAACCTTTGCTTTCTGAAAAGATAAGAGAGGAATAAAATTGCATTTCTCAAGGCCACAGAGAAGGATGTTGTAGTAAACAAGGCAGGAAAGAATGAAAGCTAAGTTGACACATTTGGCTCTGTGGGGATAAGGAAGATTGTGTTTGAGGTATGTTATGTGGAAAGATGTATAAAGTGTAACCCGGGCACAAAATAAGAGCAAATCTATACTGAAAAGGACGTAGAGTTTACAGCAAACAGGGAAGCGGAGCTGTCCATGACTGAGAAAGGTAATGGAATGGGCGGAAGTATAAGATTAACCACAAGGAGATTAAGCTGATAACTAATGATCTACACAGAAATGTCAGACAGAGGTTAAGATTTTAATCTGGACAGATTCCATGGCATACTCACCAATTGTAAACATCGGTAGTGAAGCTGAATTTGTGTTTGGGGATGAAGGTACTGCAAGGGAGCCAGAGAGAGGAACAAAACTTGTTCCAGACGTCCTCCTTCCACCTCCCAGAAAGCCAGGGAGCTGGATGAGGAGAGAAGGAAGGGTGAAGCACCACCTGAGGCTAGCTGTACAGAGAACTATTTGGAAGCTAAATGCTGCCGTGGAGCAGAGCTAACGAGCACTGCCACCCAGACTTTTTTTTTCCCCCTCTAACTTACCAGGAAGCATAAACCATACTAGCGTAGGGTGGCTCAGCACGCTGCCCAAACACATGCCCAAAGACAGGGAATGGCTGCGGCAGGGAGCTGATTACAATGCCAGGCTCTGTCCCACAGCGGCCGCTCCGAGGGGAAAGGGCTTTGCTCTGCGCCAGGAGAGGCTGAGTGCTGGAGGCAGCAGCAGGGACAGGCTCGGCGCCTGGAGCAGCCGCTCGCAGCAGCCAGCGCCCTGCCCTGCCGGGGATGGAAGCACAGCAGTTACACCCCCGGGGAGCAGCCAGCACGCAGATGGAGCTGCCAAAGGGCTAACGCAGATCCTTCTGGGGCAGACAATTCCCAATTGCTGCTTCTTGGTGAGCGCACAGACCTGTCAGACAGAGCTGCAGATGCCTGCGCTCGCTACCCAGGCACAGCAGCCACATTTCTAACACCAGAGGACCTCTCTGGTCGCTTGCTCTGGACTCCTGTTTATTGCCAACAGATCCAACAAGAATCAGCTTCCACTTGCCTGATCAATTTCAGAAAGTTATCTGGTCCTGATTTAAGTGATTTCAGTGACAAGAAGCTGACCACAAGCTTTTGCTTTAACTGTTTGAGAGAATGAGCAGCACTGGACACGAGCTTTGTTCCTAGCCTGATTTTCTCCACTTCAACTTCCAAGCTGAAGGCCCTATTATCAGATTTATTCCCCACATACATACATCCAAAACCAAATATTGTAAAGCATTTTTCCACTAATAGGTTTCATAGTTTTCACTGGACCTACGGCTATTTTTTTTTTTTTTAAAATCATATTTGAACTGTGGAAAAGGAAAAACCAGCAGCATCTCATTCCTGGGAATCTTGGTATCAAACACACAGATTATATGCACCCATGTAATGTTCTTTCACCTACTGTAGTCATTTTGGCCACATCAACTCCTGTACACTACTCTACACACCCCTCTCCCTCTGCCCAAAGCTGTAAGTATGCTCTCTGCAGTTTATTTCTAGGTATAAGAATTTACTTAGCACTGAAATAGATACTGGTTGCTTGCAGCCCCAGAGCCAAGCAGTTGAGACCTCTCTCTGAAATATATTTTTATTTACTACTTGCCCTTGTCATCTTCAGTGTACCAGTAATGCCTACTTCCAAATAATTCAGTGTAAAATAATATGCAGCCCCACACCAGCTATCCAGCTCAGCTCTATCCAGACACACATCCACTCAATGACTTCTCATTGCAAGCGTTCCCTGCAGTTTTCGATCTACAGGATACACACCCTGCCACATCACTCTGCTTCTCTAATCAAAGTCCCAAAAGAAACACAATAAAAGCGACAAAATGTCAGACAAATACAAACTTAAGGAAGAACAAAAGGCTATAGATTGGTACAAGAAAAACTATATTGCACAAGCCTACCTTAGAAGCCTTTACTCTATTTCTACTTATAAATTATGCAAGGGAAAGTTGTAATCTGAAGGAATTTAATCCCAAACTAGTTGTGCCACCCCAACAGAGACAGGGGAACAGTGGGGGAACTACATCTTCTGCAGTTGCATCGAACCTGGGGGAGATCCTGGATTCTCAATCTTTCTTCCACAATTGTAACCAGCTCCAACCTTGAAAATTCTGTTTTATTCCATACCTTTGACATTGAAAGTTCTTAAAATAAGGCTGACCATCGCTGAAGTCACTTTGTTCAGTAACGAGGAAGCATGTTAGTAGCACAAGTCTCATTATCAGCCAGCTCAACTGTGCTGAGCACAGGGAGAAACAAGATCTGCCCGCACAACATGAGCCGTGCAGGCGTGTGCCACCACTGCTAAAAAGCTGCAGCTTCGGGGATGTTTATCTGCACGGCAGTGGCAATACAATCTGATCACCGGTTACCGTCAGCACTGTCCATTTCAGAGCAATTAAGACCATTCAGAGCCGATCTGGTTGATACCCTCAGTGTTGAGCCTTGACACCTGCCGATCCCTAAATGGGGTAATTACTGCAGGGGGAAAAAAACATGGAAATAATCCTACAATGGATAGAGTGCTCTGAAAAAGCACTATACAAGCTAGTTTTGTCTCTCAGGACGACAACAAGGGACTCTCCTGCACAAAACCTGAAGCCCTATCAGTTTCTCCAGAGACAAAGAGTCTTCTTCTCAAGCTAAGCAGGGACGGTTTCAAATCGCAGCACGGAGCAGCCATCCTTGCAAGCAATCTTCAACTGGAATGGAGCCGAAGAACTTTTCGAGATGCCACCCAGCCCATCCACCTGTCCAAGGGCAGATCAAATGCTTTACCTATGACATTGCTGACAGCTGTTTGTCTAAAATGTTCTTAAAGATCTCCAGATAAATTTTGCCTCGAGGCGCTTCCTGCATTCCCTGTCTTTATTTTTTATTTATTTTTTGAGCTTTATTGAAGCCTCACTCGTCAGCAGGTCCGTGCAATTGGCTCCATTTTACAGACAAACACTGAGGCCCGGACAGGGGAAGCGAATTGCACAGAACCACCCAAACGGCCAACAACAGCGCCGAGATGAGACCGGCAGTGTCAAAGTCCACCTCCAGCGCACGATCCTCTGCAAAACACTTGGTGCAAAGCGAGCACTTGATGGTTTATTGCTCAGTCCTGTTCGCTCCCCTGTGGTATCAAAGCAAGGCTCGTGTTTGAAACCGTGCCACTTCAAATTAGGCTTTGGGTGGGTGAACGTGTTGCTGTAATGGATAGTCACCGGCGAATCTGAGCACGGAGAGACCTAAAGCTTGTTTAAAAACACAATCTGGAGTTTTTTTGTTATCGCAGAATTGAGCATGTGGAAAAACAACATGCTTTTCCCCACGCTGATCAACGAGAACCGAGCTGCAGCTCCTCCTTCTCCTGCGGAGCCACTCAGACCCGGGGACGTTTTTCTCATCGCCCCCACCAAATCCACAGGCTCGCAGGGGAGCGTTTCATATTCCTCAAAACAAAAACTGATGCTTGATAAAGGCATCTCATTCTAATAGGTTTATTGGATAGTTTTGTATCTAGCCACAGAAATGTGATCTCTAAGCACCGAAAGAGCAGCCAAACACCATACAAATTATTTAAACAGCACAGAGATAACGTTATTGTAGCGTGGAAGAGAAGCCTAAGGAAACGGTGATCCATACATGACATTTCTCTTCTCTCACGGGCTTTTGCTAATTTAACAGCTGTAGAAACCTGCCAATGAGGTGAAGAAGTTGTTTCAGATAAATCACCCGTTTCCACATAACTGCTTTTTCATTAAGTCTTCCAGCACGACAGCTACTGCACATTAGGCTTTCAGTTCTGGCAGAAACACAGACTGTGCACAGATCCGCCAAGTCTAAAATCCACAGAACTGAACGAACAGAGAAACAGTTTACTGAGCTTTAAAGACTTCATTTCTAATACAGCTTTAAAACAAAAGCCTTATTCCTTTAAGCCACGTTAAGGCTCCACCAGGCGAGACGCTCAGACATCACACTGAGGAGCTCCATTTCCTCTCTGGCTTTCGGGAGCTTTTATGGGGTACTTACGAGGGAACTCTTGGACTCATTTATCCCGAGCCGAAGCTGTGTAAACACATCCAGCGCAATCAGCCTTATTTCAGAAAGATGACATTCAGAAAAAATTGAAGACCAGGAAAAATAAATCCTATTTGTTTTTATTAAGTCATTGCCTTTATGTTTTCATTATCCATAGACTACGATTGATTGTTTTTGTGGAATAGATAGGAAGCATTTGTCTGATACTCAAATTTTAATGAATAGCTTTATTGCTTATCAAATATTAAAATCCTTGCACTGTTGTGACACAACATGGATGCCTAACAAAATTTAAAAAGGTAACAGAAAAATGCTTGGTTACCACATCTCTGTTGTCCTTGTTATCCTGTGATGTCTGCTGACTTGCACATGCCTTATTCTTAGGAAACCCAACACCCTGCTAGAGCTTCCTACATGATTGTAAGATTTTCCAACTGTGTCTTTAATGGTGCAACAGGGTCCAGGCCCACCTTTGAGTGCGAGCATTCCTTACATACATTCTTGATTGCAGAAAGCTGGCATTACGAGACAGTTCTAGCGTGATGTCTGGTTACTGTGCAAGAGATTTCCAGATGCTCCAGATTCAGTGCAGTAACTGCAGCTTCATTTTCTGCCACAGGTTCCTTAGTAAAATCTAAGTTACTATTTAAACTATTTTGGAATAAACACCTCAGAAGCCCATGGCATCTCACTCGCGTTATCAAAAGAGCCAAGCTCAGCACCTCTCCCGCAGGCACCAAATGACCCTTACCTCCAACACGCACTGTCAGACCTGGCCCTCTTCACCCTGCATCAATTGGGAAAAATCAACCAGCACATAGGCAGCCCCATTTCACAGGGCACAAACTGCCCTGTAATTCTGCCACACGGGAACGTCGCCGTTCAGTACTGAACTCTCCTCTTGCCAGGGAAGGCCCCTCTGAAACGCCGCGTAGAGCTCACCTTCCCCATCACCATGCACGTGGCTCCTTCGTGGTGATTGCTGACACAACAATTAAGCCTTGAATTGCAATAGTACCGTTTGCTGTTAATATAACTAAACTCACGCAGCTACCATACCAGAGAAGATACCAAAAACCAAGTAGGAATTGACTATACAACTCCAAACCATGCCCGCTCCCTTGCCCTGTAAACCTTTTCTTGCTTAAAATCCTACAGCCCAGCAGCCTTTATTCTGACTAACAAATGGAGACCGACCTCCTCCCTCCCTGCCCCAGACAATCCGCTTTTCAAAAAGCACTAAATGAGAACGAGGAGCTTGCTACCTACACTCCCTTAACTCTTGTGCAGTGACTTAAAAGCCATTGGTGTGTCCCTGTAACCTGAGCTCACGCGTAGCTCATCGAGTCGGGGCCCTGAAATTGCAGCGTGGCCACATCCCAGCAGCAACAGCAACTCGGTGGGAGTCCCAGGTGACCAGCAATAGGATTTGCACATCTCCAGAAGCCTTCACATTATACAGGAAACAAATAATTGGAGCCGTTCTATGACCAGATCAATGCAATTTCCCTTCCTCAACTAAAAAGATCTTAGAAACCTTACAACCTCCATCACATAGATTCATCAGACCGACCTTGCTAAATACCTGTCACCCTCATTACATTTGCATATGAACAAGGCTTATAAAAGTTAGGAGCTCAACCCTCCGGCACCTGCCAGTGCTTCAGCACTTACAGCCTGGTAGCTGATGTCTGGGAAGGCTGAAAATGCCTGATTTACAATTACAATGGAGCAGTATTTCTTGACATCCTTGAAAAAGGGCACCTCTAACCTGATACGCAAGATCAAAATCACATTTTTTTTTTTTAGAGCTCTGAAGTGATGCCAGAGAAACCAGGTACACCCCAAGTCCTTTAAAAAGAAGTACAACAAGAAAATGAATCTCAGCATTCTGCCAAACGCTGTTCTAACTGGGCTTTCTTTCCATCTCTTTCCTGGGAGATCCTGCAGAACACCCTCACCCTCAGAGCCTCCAACCTCTCGAGATGCTCCAGAGGCAGCCTCTCGTCAGGGCCGTACCTGAGCACGTTCACCAGAGAAGGAATTCACCCAGGGTGCTGAGCCAGAGGCTCCTTGTTCATACAGAGCATTGCATCGCCCAGTCCTGGTCCTCCTCCTCTACAGCGATTCTGGCCGTATTTTGGAGAAGAGAGAGGGAAATTCCACGTCAGAAAATTTTCTGGACGCGAACAGGTGCCAAGCGCACTGCACTGCTGTTTCAGTTCATTTCAATACAGATTCACAGGGAAGCCAGACTCAAACGAAAACATTACGCTCGCTCAGCCAACATTTGAGCGCTCCGCAGAGCCAAAGTTAATTCTCTGTTTGTTTGAAATGTCCCAAGCCAAAATAAAAGCAACGCCGCCGACTCTCCGACAACGCCAGCCCAGCCGGCACAGCGCCCCCCGGTCCCCTCACCTAAACACGTCCAGATAAAGGTTATGAATGCACGCAGCTGCAATCCCCAGCATTTATTTCAGTGACCGAGCCCCGAAGCGCTGCTTCGTGTGCTTACGCAAGGCCAGCCGCAAACTTTGGATCAAAGCAGCGACCGAAATAACTGCAGGCACGCCGCGAGCAGCTCAGCCCCGCTGCCAGGCGAGCGCAGCCTGTGCCCCCCCCAGCTTCCCGCTACCCAACCTATTTTTTTTTTCCCCTTCCCAGCTAACCAGCAGCCCTAATTAAGGAGCATAAACATCCCAGCAAGTTCATTCACGTCCCTCCAATAGGAACTCGCACACAATTATAGGATATAATTGGGAAGCGTGATCATTGAACTTTTCACCAGCTATTGTTAGAGACAGAGAAGGGTGAGCGCCGCTTCCTCAGGACGCAGACAGTTATTCGCTGCATCTGTCATTAATCAGAGGTCCTGAAGCCACCAACCTTTCAGCTAGAAATAATCTTTGCACTGGTCACACCTGGGATTATTTTTTTTCGGAGGGGTGTATGTGCAGTGTGTGTGGGTTAAACACAAGGTGCATTTACAGTGGCCATCCCTGTCAAATACAGCTCCTGATAGAGAAAGATGTTGCAGAGAGCTTTGCCAAGTGACATATTTCAGTTGGTCTTCTTGCACACACTGAATATACGTCTTTGTAGGGACTCGAGCGGTTCACAATCCTTCCTACAAGAAGGCCTTTCATCATACAATGTAAGAACGCCGTAAAAATCACACACATCTTGAATTTACTCTGCTCTATTTGCCAAAATCTGGGAAGAGGCATCAGAATTGTATTTCATTTAGAATACTTTTACTCTTCATTTACATTTTTAAGATTTAAAATAAAGAGTCATTGCTCTGCGTTTATTAAGAGGGGTGAGCAGAGGGAAGCGTACAGGATATACAAAGCAGCCAATTCCTTATCTCAGCTTACCACACCAGAGCACCCCAGCAGTCACTAGGATTTGCTCTGAATTAAACAATCTCCTCCTCCCCAGGCAAACACATCACGCTGGGT
The DNA here is from genome assembly GCF_013377495.2 of Cygnus atratus. Lineage (NCBI taxonomy): Eukaryota > Metazoa > Chordata > Aves > Anseriformes > Anatidae > Cygnus > Cygnus atratus. The sequence goes on from NC_066387.1 coordinate 2,076,785, forward strand.
GAACCATTTGCAGCGCTCCCATTCATGCATCACTAACACCAGTTAACCTCGTTGCTCAGGTTTGTTTTTTTTAATCATTCTCTGACTTCCTGCCTCTACATCCATGCCCAGACAACAGCATTTTCCGACAAACGCGTCTGCCAAGTGTAGTCAGCCTTCTATATTTTGTCTAACAAGGGCTAATGCAGGTTCCCTTGTTTAAGGAATCTGTTCCTGAAGTAGGAAAAATAAGTATTCTAGCTGAAGTACCCTTGGCATGCCAGCCCTGGAAATGGCAAGCAGTTGACATTGGGTTGCCACTGAAGCCTGAGCAGCAATCCCAACTCAGAGCATCTCCCAGCAGAGTCAGCGCTGAGCCCCTGCATGTTAAACTCCTCCACAGCCCGGACAGCGGTTTACAGCAAGAGGTCTGGGGAAGGCATGAAGGAAGAAAGAATTAAAATCGCAGCTCAGACCAAACAAGATAAATGTTTCTCCCATTTTGTGGGCACAATACCTCATTCTCCTTTTCAGCTGATCAAGCACATTTGCCTGGGCAAGACCTCGATACAGAAATTGTTACCTTAACTTTGGAGCAAATTCTCTGTATTTACTGCTATTAATGGTTGGGTGAGGTGGGAATTAGTCCTCATCGAAATGCTCTGAAGACAGAAGGGATCAAACCGTGGCTTCTGTCTGACGTGCTGGTTGTGGATAAGGGGGAGAAAGAAAACCATTAATCCCTGCATTTAAGTGAAGGTTCAGCAGTGAGGAAGCCCAAGAAAGACCAACATGGGGGGACTACAGGAGATGCGTACATAGGGACTTAATAGCACGTTGAAATGTTAAGTATTGAAACCCTCCAGTCTTGTGTCACCCCTGGTCAGTGTGCTGTTAAAGACAAAAGCCAAAGTAGGGTCTTCTTCACAGCACCAAGTTCTGCTCGTTATTTTAAGTAGGTAGTATACTCTTAAATAGCCATTGGTGTGGACTCTTTCACCCCTTCTCCCCAATTCCACAGTCTGTATCATACCACCAAGCTTAATAAGCTGAAGTGAATTAGTTTAGGATGTCTAGCCGTTTGCAAGCATCACAATAGCCCCGACCACAAGCGCTACACGCACTCAATAAAGCTGTCGCTTGGCAAGGTTCGGAACGGACGCCCCAGTGAGATTATCGGGTGTCAACTTCCATCTGGCATTTGTCAGAGCTGGGAAGAAAAAAAAGGCAGGTCTTATCAGATCTCCAAATAAAAAGAGCACTTCCACTTCATGTGGTAGCAACTGGAAAAATTTCTTTGTGTTTGAAGCTTTAAAAATATCTTGCCCTTGAGGTTGGCTAAGTCTGTGCAGTGCTTCGAGACCCCTTTCCCATACAAAGGTAATAAAGCTAAGCTTATGGTTACCGAAATTCCCAGCACATAAAAATTACAGGAAGCTGTTGCTAAGTAGTATTTCTACCTAAGTAAACATCACAAAATGTTTCCCACACACACCTCTGAACTTTATTATTCAAATCTGCCTTGAAGATGTTCGTAGTTGCAGAATTTCTTCTGGCACCAGTCTCTTTAAAAGCTGTTTCACAGCAGTTGAAAAACACTTCAGGCTGAGCAACGTTTTTCTGAGTGCTTTGTTGTGTTGTTTGTACTAGGAAACAAAGCAAGCTACTAAAGTAACTCTTCAGATCCTTACCTGTCCCCTACCTGTCCCATTATTTTGCCTGGACAGGTCACAGGAAAAGGAAAGAGATTCGGCTGTAACTCCAGTCTCCAGACCTGCTTACACACCATAAAAAAATCCAGCCAAGCATCATTATTTTCATTCAGTGCCTTTCTTTAGCAGCTCCTTTACATGCCAATTACTCCAGACTGTTATCACTACCTGCTCTATTTTATCCTCTTCAACTGGCTCAAATGGTTTTATTTACCTTCCTCTTCCTTTTAATGAGGTTAATATTTTGCAACAAATTTGTGATTACATTGATTGAGAGAGATAACTTTTGTTTTTAATCACATAAAGCAAGATAATAGTTTGAAGAAAGTCTACGTACAAACCTGAAATGGCCCACGCTCTTAGTAACTCAAATTCCTAGTAGCAAGAAGTCCCAAGACCACAAAGATAAAAGAATCCTGCAAAGGTTTCATTCGGGATGAACAGGAGAACTTGAATTTCACCACTCTCTCTAAGGAACAGAGCTCGTACTTCAGATATTTGTCCTTATATTCCAGGAATGCGGCCCTTAGGTAGTCACCAAGGGACTGGCTGATATTACAGATTGCTTTCCTGTTAATTTTTATTTGGCCATTCCATTTTTCCTTCCTATTACCTTAATCTACCTCTAGATGACCCAATACGCAAGTTAAAGGCTGAATTACTTTTATAATGAGACTGTCGAAAACATCAGACTGCTTCGAATTACGTATGGACAGGGAAGACTGACTGCAGAGAGAATTGGCAGGAAATCCTATTTCACAGGGAATTGTTCCTTCCGCAAGTGGAGTGACAGACATATAGCATTTTTATTACATTAAAAAAAATAAATCACGTGGAAAAAAATGCAAAATATGAAAATCATGTTTGGCACATCTAAACTGAGGTCTAGGACGTGGCATTTCCAGCATTTTTGTTGTCTGAATTCTTCAGCAAAGGCGCTCTCTGCATGAACATGCTGCACCGAACTAAGAACTACATTTTTATGGCAATGAAAATAACTGTATGTATATATAAAAAAAAGCCTTATAAAAACGTGGGCTGAAAAGGTACAAAACCTCCAGAATAGGCACAGCCCTTGGCTGCCATAAAGAGCACAAGGCTAGACCCAAATTCCAAACAGACTACATATTTCTCTCCCTTCTGACCCAAAATACAACATGAGTTGGCCTTAACTGAACTGACTTGCTTCTCACACCAAGACAAGTGATTTCGAAAAAAGGAAAGGAAAGCTTTCAGGAAACACATCCTGACCAATCTCGATCTATGGTATATCCACCTACACGTCTTCGTACTCGGACAGAGATTCCTCAGTATCACAAGTTTGCCGTTTCAAAGCGCGTGGCTGCCCACAAATCATTTCAGTTCCTCCCGACCGGCTTCATGCACAACCTTAGCTCTAAGGTCTGTAAGAAGATCTTCACTTTGTTGTCTTCAACACGTTATCACCAACTGAAAAAAAATTCTGGGCTGGAGTTAGAGCTGCAAGTATGATTCAGAGCCTTGGAAGTGTGCCTTTGAGATAATTACACGCTGTAACTGAAAGTTAGTTTTGGAGTCAACTGGGATATCTGTGCTGATTAAAAGACAGAAATACCAAAGGCGCATGCTCGGCGTGAGATGTGGTGGGGATGGCACCCAAGTGGCACACAGCAGGCACAGGAGGGCCAGGGACCGGTGTGGAAGGGACGGGGGACACCAGGGGACCCCATCTGGTCCAGACCGTTCCCACCTCCCTCCCATCGCATGCAGCTTCTGCACGGTGCCGTCCTTCATGCACGTCCTCGTGAGGTTCCTGCTCATCTCCCACGTTTCTCCAGCAAGACTCAAAGGCTGGCACAGCAGACTTAGCGGGCTGGCAAAGCTTGCCAGCTTGGGACCTTTCCCTGTTGAACTGACACACATTCTGTAGCATCAAAACAATCGGTAGTCAAGTATTCCTGAAATATGTTTTTCTGGCAGACAAAACAGCGAAGTATCCCGACCCACAGTCTCAGGGCAGAACTATCTAGCAGGGCTATCAGCCTTCGGTGTTTAGACCTCAACAACTTCCCATCCGGAGAAGAAAAATAGGAAACAACAAAACAGGAGGTTTTATGATAAGTTCTGTGAGCAATGTGTGAACACAAACATCAAAAACCTGCATTAAAACAAACAAAACCAAACTTCCCCCGAGAAAATTACACTGAAACTTCTGCATTTCATCCCACCACTGAGAAAAAACAAGGCAGCTAAAAAAGAAGAGTGGAAAATACTTAAAAACCCAAATGATGTGAGACTTCAGCACGCTCAACGAGACAGCATTAGCTGCAGAAGATTCCCGGATAAGCTGCATGAACGCGGACGGAAAGACTTCCTGACATTAATACCCTCAGTGCTGGGTCTTACTCTGAGCTCTTCAGGCAAAGGAAAGCCAAAGTACAATTCACACAAGCTTATAATAATCTTGACAAAACAATTACACATGCTAAGGATACGTTAGGGCTGGCAAAAGAACAGAGAAGGCAGCGATTCCACTAACAGATACATGAAATAAATGCCCCAGTCTCTACCATAGCTACTAGAGTGCATGTGTACTGGAAGTCTAAAGACAGACAAAAAAAAGAAGTCTAACACATCTAAAAGACTACCAAAGAACAGTTAAGTAACTTCTGAGGTATATAGGCAGATGTCACCAGGCACAATGTACTACAGATATCATCTCGTTGAGAACACCAGCTACCAACGAAAGCACAAAAGTTAGCATTCAAAACAAAGCTAAGTAGGAGTAAGTGCTTTTGAAAATGCACATCAGTTACAGCCCAAGTATACAGGAGCACGGCTTCTCTACATTTTCTCAAAGGAACACAGAAAACCAGATGGAGAATTTGTAGAGAATTTCTTCTGAAATCATTTCCAAATTCAAATTTCAAATTCAAATCAAACAGATTTATGAGGTTGGTTTCTTTTGGTACCTAAGTGCATGATAACATACAGTATCCTCCAATAAATTCAGCTGAATTTGTGTGAGAAGCTGAGGAGCTGAGACTTCTGCCCCTAAGGTAAAATATTGCCTATTTCCATGAAACCAGTAGGAATGTAGTCACATAAAGGAGAGAAACCATACATTCCAGTCTGCTGTAGCGCAGCCCCAGAAGATTCACAGGAATGAGGGACATTATGAATGGTCTAGCCACAGAAAAAGTTTCAGTTAGGTCTTTAACCCCATGAAATAGTAGAAAACGTAAAACAGGAACGCATAAGAAACCAGGTTTCAGTGCTGATAATAACTGTATACCAAAAGAGGTTAGAAACTAAAGTGCTTTATAACTTCAGTTTTCATTTAAAAAAAGAAACACACATACACTCCTGCATGTTCTCGCTCATACCCTGTTATTCCGGCAATAAAAAATAACCACTTTCTTTAAAAGGAAACTGGACAATTTGGGGTGAGGAGTAGCAGAGGGGAAACCACATTAATTTCATTAGCGTATGCATACTGCTAGGAATTCCTTCTCAAATTTGGCACTTAGCACTCAGAGTTGCCCTTTAAAGCTTGGCAAGAAATGCTCTCCAGCCCGCAAGTTTCCTAATTTCGTCTTAGGACACACTGCTTCATTTGGATGCACTACCTCCAAGACAGACAGCTCTGAATGTGTCAGTTTTACCTCAATTCACTTTGCTCCCCGTCAGTCAGACTTAACATAAATCAAAGCAAATATATAATTAAAACTAAACTTCAGGTCGGCTCCATGTTTGGAAAAAACAAATCTCTATGAAATTAAAAGCAACCCTCATACAGTTTCAGACCTGGAGTTCAGGGGTTAGGACAGCAGCTGCCTTTCTGAACACACCTCTCTCTCTCTGAACCAAAACCCAAGCCTGAAAGTGCGATTCTTTGTCCCTCCCCAGTACTCCTGCAATGGGCAGGCTCTGCCCAGGTCCTCTCTTTTTCCCTTTCTTCCACTCTGATTTGGCTTCCAGCTTCTCACTGTGTGCAAATATTGCTCACTCATCCACCTATCTTGCACCTTTTTATGACCGGATGGTTTCAGTAAAAATATAATTGCACTCTTCCGGAGTCAAGTTTATTCCTGAAAGACCTTTCCCGCTGCTTTGTTTCCGTCTTTTAATCAATCTGGATTTTTAATCCCATAGCCAAGCCCCAAAAGTACTAATACCACTAACTAGTATACAAGATAACAGCTATACTCACAGCAAACTAAACCTGGGAGCTCTAGGGGGTCCCTGACTTCCTAGAGAAATGAAACACAGCATTTTTGGGCACTTTATTCACATAGGCGATTAACAGCTGATGTCTCAGCTCAGGCAGATCTGAGAGGTTAAACCCAACAGCGAAAGCACACCACTCACCGCCCTGCAGACCCACCTCTCTGGCAGCGGTCGTGGGTCCAGCAGCGCTCGATGAAAATGCCGTTGATCACGGTGGGTGGGCAGTTGCTTTTCCCTTTCACAGTGCCCGGACACACATCTCCACACTCTTCTTTGTCGTCCTTGTTGGCTACGATGTAGTTGTCTTCTACAGAATCCAAAATCCTCGACCAGTCGATAGTGGACAAGTAACATAATTCGTTGTTCTTCTCGATCCGCACAGCGCCTCGAGTAATGTTCATCAGGTTGTAGAGGCCAATCTCCTTCAGGTGAACCATCTCAAAAATGACGAGCGCGTAGTTAAAAAACAGATGGGTTCCTCGAATCACAGTGAGGTTGGGGAAGAGTCCCTTTAAGCTCTCCAGGCCGTACACACGAAAAAGCAGCAAGTAGTCTGTAATCATAGTCAGTTTGGGAAAGCTGAGCTCGCGGAAATCTTCAGGCTTGGTTTTAAACATAAGCAATATTTGCAAGTGGCCCTCGATCACAGTGCAGTTCTCAAGCATGTTCAGCCGGGTCAGATTGTTGCGAATGTCCATGCTTCTGCAAACTGGAAGGCAAAGAACAACGCCATTTATTTATTTTTAAAAAGACAGCTTTCCAAATACACCCATTTTTCCAACCATGCCATAATATATCACTCCATTAAGAATACACAGCTAGGTCTTTTTCAATAAAGCACGCTTCGAGTGTTAAGAAATATACTGTTGGGAACACTCCCTGGTATAGGATTACAAAATATGAACTGAAAGAGTATTTCATAATTTTTTTCTGCCATCTTGAGCTGCTGGATATTACCCCTATCACGATGGAGTGGCAACAGCAGCCCGCAGACGTCATTCAGCGTTTACAGAGTAAGAGGTGTCTATGCAACAGAGTCTGTTTTCTTTAGATAGTTGCCAGCGACACACCTACCTCATCCCAGATTGTGCAATTAATGCCACTGGATTAGAGGGAGTAATTTAGAATGGTTGCAGGGAGGGGAAGATAGGAAAAGAATAATGGGGAGGAAATGGCAGTGCTCTGGAAGAGAAGGGAAAAAACTGGAAATACACACGGAAGATGCAGCCTAGGCTCTCGCCCAGACTTTGCTGACACGAGTAATTTACTACACCAGTCATCTGTGCCCCAAGCATTCTTTTCAGATTAGGTGTTTTGTTGTTGGGTTGTGTTTTTTTGTTGTTATTTTCCAAAGGTTGCAAATCTCCCTGCCTTGACTACCTGGACGGCTCGTTTAGCAGAACCAGTAACCCAAAGAAGTGGCAGAGCAAACAACGATACGAAGCCTAGGTTAGAAGGGAAACAGAATAACACGAATCCAGGCAGCAGCAAAAGTCAGGACAGAAGGAAAAAAGTCTGAATGGAGAAAATGTTAATTCTAATTACAGGTAAAGAAATCTAGAGCACCGTGTCCATGCAACACAATGAAAACCCCAGCGATAACCCTTTAAAAAAACAAATTTCATAAAAGATACAGCCAGCCCTAAACACTCTGGGAGAATGTCAGAGGAAACGGAAGCCTGTCTGGTGATACAAGCGTGCAAGATGACCACTTCCACCTGCCCAGGTGCAAATATTTATTTAATTTTAAGACTGCACCCACTTTAGGAGTCCTCTTTTGACTACAGAAGAGACTTGCCCCCGCACACACACACTCCCCTTGAGAGTTAAAAGCACAGCACATTTACTTTTCTTTGTCACTGCATATAAAATTAAACTTCAAGAACACACTCAGCAATAATCAGGGCTTACAGAATTAATGTATGCCCAGATGTTTGATGGTTACAGTTGCCTGACTCCTCGTGGCTGTACAAAGACCACTGCTGTGTGGGTTAAAAATAAATTCTATGCAAACGTCTTAATGATTATTCAAAAATCTGCTCCACTGCAATAAAAAATAAAACTGGCAGCACTAATATAGGATTCGGAGCAATGTTATTGCCCAATAGGATTTTTGGCACCGTATCCAAGCCGTTTCATAAATTTCTTTCTGGAAGAAAAAGCTAATGCACACAGCGCACCAGGGATCACGGGTGTTCCTAAGGTGGGGAAGGAAATCTGAAGACCACATAGGAGCAAGAAACACTGCAGAAAAATGGGAAGCAAACCAGAAAGCTCGTTGTCCATCCCAGCCAGGGGACCAAAGAACTGGGGGAGCAACAGCTTCGGTTTAAGGAAGGTTTCTTGTTATTTACTTTAAACAATTAAGATGGGTAGCTCCAAGGGAGGGCATGTGCGACACGGCCCCATCACCTGGGCCTTTCTGCAAGAGCTGCAAATCTCACCGAAGTTACGTGTCTGAAGCTCAGATCAAGAAGCAAATAAATTGTCAGCCCTGATGGGGGAAGGAAAAAGCTAGAAGAAATGCCATCAGTGTAAGAAGGATGATTTTATTTTTTTTTAGTAACAATTAAAATCAGCACATTCGTATGTTATTCCAAACTTAAACTGCCTGTGCTGGGAAGCCATTAGCTTCGCTGCAGCTTCTAATGAGCTCCTGACATTCAATCAAGAAGGAGCAATTGGTGGGAGCATAATCACTGCTGATCAACTGGTGCCAAATGGAAAAGATTCAAATCTAAAGATCTGGAGAAGGACAGAATAATTCCCAGCCTCACACAGACTGGGAAGGAGGGAAGGTTCGGGGACTTCTCCCTGGGTTATTTCTTACTGAAAGGCTCGTGTGTTTCATTGCACAGGAGAATATTTTCTATTAAGGTCAAAAATAGAAAATATACAGGCATTCTTGATTAAAATCATTCAAAAAAAATCCTGTGTTTATGCCAGTAATTTCTTCAGGAAAGGGCCCATAACACTCAAAAACACTGAAATTCAATGTAAGAGTGACCAATAGAGCTAGAACTATCTGGTAATGCAAAATCTACCTCCTTGTTTCTTAATTACTGCTTGCCAAGCACAGAGGTGAAATACAGCAAGCTGACCGAGGTGGTACCCACAAGCAATTGCTCCATCAGAGACCTTGCAGAAAGGGACAGGCCAAAAAAATACAGCTCAACTCTGCAGCCGAAGAATTACTTTTGAGAGTAAAAGCTCTAGGCTTTTATCATGGCTTAAGGCCACAAAAAGCACCTATACACTACGCGTAGTCATCTGAGTCTTTCATCATTCTGAGGGGAATTGGGTAAGTCGCCAGAAACCGGCCCTGCCCTGGGCACTCAACCCGGAGAAGGGGGCAGAAGCCTGAGCACGATGAGAACTAAGAATTCGGCACAATTGGGATGAAGCCCTCCAAATGCTGTGGGGGGGAACTTCAGGGTCCGAAAACCTTGCTGTCAGACAGAAGCAGGGCTGATGAGCCCAGCCTGGAGGAGCTACCCAGGGAGGGAACTGCTCCGCCACCCCAGCACCCAGGCAAATCGTTACCCTGCTCGGCCGAGGAATGGGGACACATTCAGCGAGGCTTCTCGGAAAGCATCCTCTGCTTCTGTCTAGCAACAGGCTGATCTGATCCTCTGCACCGCACTCACCACTCTCCTATATGCTCAAAAGAAGTCAAATTGCATTGCTCGTGACTCCGCTCCATATCACTACAGGCTTCTAGAGATCACTAATACAAGTCATGCTGCTCCTGGTCCAAACAGCCAGAAAGCAGCTCAAATGTTTTCCTCTCCTCCAAAAACAAGATTTAGACACCCGAGCATGGTACAAACCACCCTCACTTGCAGCATTCCCCCCACGGCAGCTCGCAGACAAGGCAGCCAAAGGCTGAGACAAACATTTTCATGAGGTGTGTGAAAGAAGTTAGCTGAAGCTGAGTCTAAAAAGAGACAGGTGATGCTTGTGAGTAAACAGCAAAGCATTTCCAAGAGTTAATTATTTGTACAGATCTACCAGAGCTGGAAGTACACATCCACAGTCCATCAGCTCAGTTTGCTTTTTAGAACTATTTTTGTATTTTGGGCCAATTCTAAACTCTCATACAGAAAGCATTATTTGTGAGCAGCGCTGCCAGCACAGACCAGACAGGAGATTCCACACGCCCTGGCAGACCAGGATGTGACCCGAGTTATTCAAACTCTGCTGCTTTCAAACCTGAGCAATAGCATGTAATAAACCGGTACGTTGTCTGCTGGGCTTAGGGGGTTCCAGCACTGGGAGCTTCTGCCCAAGCCCTTTTCATGGAAGGAGATGTCAAACACTGCAACGTTAGCCTGGCAGAGAAACTTAAAAGGAATTTAAATCAAATCACACGCTCGTTTCCGAAACAAACGATTGAATAAAAGGCTACTATGATTGGAAATCTACAAAGATTAAGGGGCTTTATCCAGCTTTTTCCACATTCAGAGAAAATTACATTTAAGAATTATTTTTCATTATCTACTTCAGTTTAGTTTTTAAGTGATAAATATCACCACAGAATCTGAACCTCATTTTTAATTCCTTGGGGATCAAGGAGAAGGAGTTACACCTATCTGAAACAAAATCTGCTTTTCTGCTGCAGGGTCCTCGATCTTTTCCTGCTTTTGAATTCTGTTCAGCAGTTCGCATCTTCTGTTCATGCAGCAGCTGCTGAAGTTGCCCATAAATTTATTGTTACCAAGACAACGAGAAGCAGTTTTAAGCAAAGTAGTAAGTGGCTTTCCACAGCTTCTCTCAACAGTACTCCTTCTGCAGGGACAGGGGAATTAGTGATTCAGTACGAAGGCTAGTCAGGTGTGATCCCAGGAGAGCAAAGTTGAGGAGCTGATTGTAATACAGACAAGCTGGGTCCAAAAAATACAGAAATCAGCTCTCAGCAAAATAACAATCTCAAACTGATTCCCTAATAGCAGGCCCAATGCTATTCCTGTTCAAGCTACTGGCAAAACCCCTACTAACACAGCTTCCTACCTTTCAGCAGAAACAGGCTCCACGTCCAGCAGTACACCACTACACTGCCAGAGAAGAAACATTCCTCCATCCCTAGTTACTAAGCTATTCAAAATAACTTAAAAAACAATAATAATAGTAATAATAAAATCATTATAGACACATCAGACCCCCAAGAAAAAAGTTGCAAGGCATTTTTTTTTTTTTTTTTTTTAAAATAAAATCCCAGGATGCCAACCAAGCCTCTCGAACAAACTAGTTTGGTAACAACCTTCAAGTGCTGAATGAAGAAATGAGATCTGATGTCAGAGGTTACTTCTGGAGATACAGTCTAACCGAGGGAATAGCTGGAACTTAAGCCTTGTTTATAGTAAACTAGCTGGATACCAGACCTTAATGATTCACTGCTTTAGAGCTCTGGCTCTTGAACAATCGAGACCAGGATGATGTAGGATTACACAGAAGGAACATAAACCATTTAAGATAACCATTAGTTAATTGCACGTTTTATAGTGTTTGCTACCGACTTGAATAAAGGAATTATTTAGGAAAAATTGCGCTCACTGATTAAGTCAAAAACTTGGCAATTCTATATAATGCTGACTTGTACATGGAAGGTATTGGGAAACTGGGAAATGGGCTTTTAGGTGTTTCTTGGGATAACTGAGACAGGAAAACATCCTGTTAAGGGACAGGCCAGCAAGAAGGACCACAAGCCAGCTTCTAGCCTAGCGCAGTAATAGTTTAACAAACAGAAGATATCTAAATAGCAAAACGTTTGTTTTTAAGCTTTGGTTTTGCACCTCAGCCATTTAGATCTGAGCAACGGAACAAATTCAGAAATGCACTCGAAAGTGAGGCTGTTTATGAACCTGCAGCCTGCTCGGATAACATCTCGGGTGGCTGTTATCTTTCACTACACAAGCCAGTGTTCCTGAACTAAGGGCCAACCTGTCACGGAGGTTGCTTTCTTTAATGCCAAAAGCATACATAACCTCCCAGTCTGCCTATAAAGCCTGGTTTACTATAACGTCACGCTCTCCACATTCAAATCAAAACATTAGTGAAAAACAAGGCTCGTGCTGCTGTGTCTTCCAAGCGAAGATACTGGAAGGGATAGTGCTGGAACGACAGCATCCCAGGACCACGGGAGATCCATCAGAGCGATGAGCAGAGGTCAGTGCCAGCAGATTTTGGGATTTGATTGTCAACATTAACATAACTTATGTTCTACGAAACGGCCACCCCAAAAATCGACCGCCAGAAAGCCTGTGGGCTTTTGCAGGCTATTCAGTGAATGCACTGCCTCCCTCTAAAATAGCGAGGGCACCCTGGGGCGGCTGGTGGACGTGGTCATTGCCTGCTTCTGACATTGCCCTGCTGCAGCTACTCTTCCTACTTTAAACTCCCAGGAGCAACATTTCACTCTACACTGAATCTCTCAATGTTAAAACTTAAGAGACCAGCTTCTTAATGCGTTTATGAGCAGACAAAAGAACCCCGTATGAATCAGAAATAACAACACTGAGGCAAATGATTTTAAAAGGCTATTACTAAAGGAGAAAAAAGTGGATTTTGTCCCACCTAACTTCAGCACAGAGAACTCAGCTAGATTTCTAACTCCCACCACCAGCAACAGCATGCAAGTACAATGACCAGCTTCAGGTGAAGAGCTTAGAAGAGAAGGAAGCATACTCTAACCTCTAGTGACAGTATTGATTAGCTTTCTACTAATTACAAAAGGAGACCAAAGTATATTGCTCCTTTGATAGATGCCTAAGACCAGGTGAGGTAAATCCCACCCTGAATACCACAACTAATGAACTGCTGTGTGAGTCATGTGTGAGATTTATTTCAAGAAGTTGCATTATGTTTACACAGTGATAAAGAAAAAAAAAAAAGCCAAACCTGCTTTTCTTAACTAAAAAAGACGTATCCACCTTCATGTTGTGAGCAGGTCTGGTCTCCTTTCCTTAACCCTTGCTTCTACTCCTCTCAGCCACGTCTGAACCCGACTAAGTCAAACGTAAAAGAGGAAGAAAGCATGCACGCATAGGATTCCCAAACACACGGAAACTGGGGATGGGTTAAGGAGGAAAACCCTCAGCATCTCCATCAAAAGTCAGCATCAAGAGTGAAGAAACCCTCCATCCAGTTTGCCTGCTCAACACACTATACGCTGCTTTTGCCCCAGCTCTTAGCAGATGTGAGAGGAACACCGGCGTTGCCTAAAACAAGTAAAGGGAAGAGAAAGATACATGGCACAAGAAATATCACGGTTAGGCTCAGAGCTCAGGGAACATTGTCACTGGAGTGCAGCGTTATCATGGGGCACGCTTGTACTGAATGCAGGACGCAAATCTCCAAGAAAGCAGACTTCATTAGTTCCGTTGCTCAGGGAACAACTTGTTTACTTATGCAACTATTGTGCATGCATTTACCCTTCCAGCCACTCTGATGCAGGCCTCCACGTTAGCGTGTTGTTTTCAATCCACGCTGTGGTGCTGTATGATCTAATCATTCTCAGAAAATGGAGTCAAACATCAAAGTAGCTGAAAACCTTTTGAATTAGGGAACTTATTGTCCAAACAGCGTGTAAGATACTTTGAAAAGTATCCGTGTTGTGTGAATGATATAAAAATATTCCACCCCAGATGTTGCTTTTATGTCCTGTACATCGCTCCTGTCTCTCCATCCATAAATTGTAGAGCCTATTTTCCTACCGCGCAGCAATACAGCAGATTAAGCAGTTACGATCGTACTCACACTTGCAACCAAAGAGGCAGAATATGCTTTTAAGCACGTAAGTAAATAAATAAATAAAAAGCTTCAGCGTGGTGGTAATAATAATGTTTTCAAATTAGGAACTGCTGGACTAAAGTTATGTATGGATTTATTATTAGTGCTATATGTCAACTACCTTCTCCATTCCTCTGTCGGTGATGGGCGGGTTTGTACATGCTTGCCAGCTATAACTTACCCTCCCAAATTAAAAACATATCCACAGTCTCTTTTAAAGGCTTCTAATGTAACAGTGTTGTATGAGGTAGGAATTAGGTGTTTTTGAAATACGTAACTTGTCAGATTGCTGGAAAAAGCAAGGCTGTCTCAAAGGTACGCCCTGCTTTATTCTCTCAGTATCATCCCCATTTTGAAAACGCTCAGGATTGCCTCATCTGCACTTGACGGAATTCTCTTGCTGTGGCCTTTTCTGGTGGGAAAGCTAACAGACAGACTACAGGATGGGCTACGGGATAGACAATTTGAGGATCCAGTTAGTTCTCTTTAAATAAATATGTTCCTTATAGTAAAAAAAATACAACTATAATCATCATCCAACATTAAAACCTCTCACTAGAGCAGCTTCTTAAGGAAGTTTATTCAATACAGCCCATCAAAACAGCTCCTAAGGCTTAAACTCACATCAGCCATTAATTTCACAAGCTCGCCACCTCCAATTCACCATCTTTAGATCCCCGCCTTGCATTTTACAAGTCGCTGTTTAAGCACAGATCCCTACCTTTGAGCTTTATCCCCCTTTAATACTTGTGGATTTGAAAGATTACCTACAAGTATTCCTGCGGTTAATGACAAAACCTCCCAACTCTAAGCCTCGCCACGCTACAAGCCTCCTGAAACTGGAGCTCGTTTTGAAACCAGCCTAAAAGAGAAGTGTCAGGGAGCCACAGCCAGCGTCTTGTTCCCCCCCAGGAGCCGGGGAGGGGAGCAATGCCCTTCCCTGCGGCCGGGGGGCCAGGCAGAGGAGGGCAGCCCGGGCAGGGGCAGCACCCTGACACCCTCAGCGTCTGCAGAAACAGCCGAGCGGCGGAGCCGGAGGTTCCCGGCGTGCCCGTGAGTAAACACCACGGCAACCCGGGCACCCAGCGGGGGCCCCAAGCCCTTCCAGCCGCCGTCCTGCCCTCCCCGCTCCAATCTCGGCCGCCTCCGAGCCCCCCCCCCTCCCCTCACGGCCCCTCGGCACTTTGGGGCCGAAAACACCCCAGCGAGCCCTGAAGGTCACCCGAGCCGCTCCCGGGGGGAGAGCTCCGGACCCCGTTCCCCTCCCTCCGGCACCAGAGGGACCCGCAGGCCCCGACCGAGCCGCCCCGGCCGCCGTCCCCACACCACCGCGGCCTGGGCTCGGCGGCGCTCGCCAGGTCCAAAGGGTGCTGGCGGCAGGGACCGAGCCGCCCGCCCGCCCCCTCACGGCGACGGGGCCGCGGCCGGGGCCCCCCGCCGCCCGCCTAGGCCGCGCCCCCGCTCCCCTACTCACTCTCCCCGCGGCTGCGGCCGCAGCAGGCCGCCAGCAGCAGCACCACGGTCCCGGCCAGCGCCGCCACCGCCGCTCCTCTCGGTGCCATGCCCGCGTCGCTGCGGCCGCCGCGGCTCGGCGCGTCCCGGCTGGGGCGAATCAGAGGCCGCGGGGCGGGCGCGGGGGCCGGGCCGGGCTTCGCATCGTCGGCGAGAGACCCGCCGGGGGCACCCCCCCCTTTAATAGCGGCCGGCCGAGGAAGCGGGGCGGCCCCGTGCTCCTCCTCCCTGCCGGTCCCGGGTGCGGCGGCCGCCTCGCAGCGCAGGCCGGGCTGGCGGCTGCCTGCCCTGGCCGGTAAACAAGGGGCTGCCCCCGTCAGCTGGGAGAGGAGCGGGGCGGCGGCAAGAGGCGGCGCGGAGCCGGGCAGGGGACGGGACGGGCCGGGGGAGGAGCGGCGGCGGCGGCGGCTTCCACCTGCCGGGCCGCGGCGCTGAGGGAACGGGGACCGGGGACGGTCCCGCAGCCCGGCTCGGGGGGGGGAAAAAGGCGATTTTGGGGGGCTGGAGGTAAAAATTTGGCTGGTTTTTGGCAGGGTAGTTCTGTGTGAGGAAAGGGGGCCCAGCTGTGAAGAGGCCGTGTTGAGGGTTAGCCATTTCAGCCCCTTTCTCCAGGGGGATTCGGCGTCTGATTCATTTTCCTCCTTTTTTTTAGTCATCTGTGCTTTGTAGTTGCACTAAGCCATTACAGTACATTTCCTGGCACCTTCCAGTAATTTTATCTGGCGTTTGCTTTCACCCATTTCTGGGAGATAGAGTTATATAAACTGGAGGAATAAAGCTTTTTTCATTCAAAAGCACTTGGTAAATATAGTTGTCTTTCAAATCTTTGCCACACCATCAGCTTTGAACAAATCCCACTTCTGTATTGCATTTCTTGCTCAGTGGACCATTAGGCAGGCTACGGGTGAGCGGAGCACCAGCACTGTGCCTTGGCTCCATTTTCTGGACACTGAACTGCTTTAAGAGAGTTTGCACCATTTGAAATATTTGTGTTACTTTTCCATTTAAAGAATTGCCGCAGTTGCCACAGGGATATTACATAGTTGTGAATGGGAGGAGGAATGGTGTATGAAATCACAGCTGTTTTAGTATAGCTCACGCTGACATTCTTTGAGATTTCCCAGTTGGATGGAATAAGGTCAGTGGCCTGATTCTACTGAATCACTTCAGCGTAAACAATATCAACTGTGATGGTACCTGTGTAGCAATAACTACATCTTAGCATTTGCAAAGTATTTAAATGTTTAGATGAAAGGGCCCTGTTTAAGTGGGGATGCCTTCTCTTGTGATTATTATAGCAAGAGACAATGTGTATCTGCGCAGCACATTAGCTGTTGATTGAGCCTGTTGGTGTGTCGCAACTGCCATCATGGGAACACATTTTCTTGTTGCCATTTTCTCAAATGTTCCCTTCTACTTACAACTCACAGGTGCATAGGAGACTCAGAACTTAACTAATTTCTCTAAAGAGTGCTCCAGGAAGTAAGGACAGCAAAGGAATGGAAACAGACACCAAAACTACGCGTTCTGTTCTTGCAAATTAACCTGCCTTATAACTATAGACTTTGCATAAAGCAGAGAGAGCCAAACATCAACGAGACAGTTTGGACTATGTGGAATTTATAATGTGACTGTAATAGCAACCTACTTTTGCTTACTCACTTATGTTCTCATTGCCTTTCATGTAATAATGATATCAGCTTACAGATTGGCACAGGAGGATTAAAGGCTACAGATTTATTATCTTTCACTAAAATACTATTTTTAGTTTCTAATTACTGATTAAGAACATCAGTGTGCAATCTTTCCAGCATCTTTCCCATACAGTCACTGCTACATATTCATCATGCTACAGTACACTAGTTTTGCAATCAGATAAACCAACAGTAGCAATGTGGGCTCTAGGAAACTAAGCCAGCACCTGTTTGGTAGTTTTTTTTCTAATAGCTACAGTTCGTGATCTTCTCTAACTTCCAATTTAAGAAAATCTACTAAAAATCACAAGTTTGATATATTAAATACAACTCCTTTCTTAAACAACATTAACAGTTCTTTCTCCCCTCCACATATGTTTTATGTTTTAGTTAAAATAACTTATAAATAAGCAGTGAGAAATGTCTAAGAGCTGTGACACAAACTTTTGGGGATTCATTTCTGAATCGTCCTAAAAAAATAAACACATAGAGTCTTCACAGAATCACACTATCTATCTACTAGGCCCCACAAAGACTATTTTTGTCAGTTCCTTACTTAAATCTCATAAGAACAGACTGCTAGAGAAGCCAAAGAACATGGGTATGGAACTTTGAAATAATATTGTCTTTTCTGACCTTCAACATTTTTTGATACAGGAAGAGATCTAGAATTACAATACCTGAACAGTGTACACTTGCATGAGGTAAAGAATATTTTTTGTAGGACAAAATTTACCAAAATGTACAAAAAGTACTAGCCAGGTTACTATTTGTGTCTATGGGAATCCCCAGTGCATTTGGAAGGCGGTCTTTTCCCTTTTACACTATTTAGAAAATCCGTGTGACAAAATTTTTATTGTACTTTCAGAGCTGGAACCCGAAATGTCCGCTGTTGTAGTGTTTTCCTGAAAAACATACTTCATTTTTTTTTGCCTTCTTTGGAATTTCAGCTGAGATAATACATAATAAACATCTTAAATACTGTACAGTGTGAAAGCAGTACATCACGAGATAATGCTGTAAGTTTACAAGCCCCATCAAAAGCCTTGTTTCTTTTGAAATCCCCCCAGAAAACTGTCCCATTATTCATCTTTGCTCTACAGTTACTTCACAGCTGCCACGAATCACAGGACAGACTAAAGATACAAACAAACCAGATAAACAGCAAAATACAGCTGTATGCCTAGCATCTCCTTTCATAAAGGTGCACAATGTCTGCAGGGTCAGTGACCTCCAAACCATGGCCTTCACCGCTTTAAAAAAAAAAAATGCAGACCCTTATCCTTTGCTTATTAACAAATTAACAAGAATACAATAGACAAGGGCTACGGGCATGTTGTTATCATGCACAACACTTGTTTCAGATTGTTATTTTAACATGACACATCTGGTACAGCCTCAAGTACAGAAGAAGTACTTTGACGTATATTGTTATCCCTCGTCCCCCACTGACGTGTCTTCTCCTCTCCCTCCCCCAAAAAATCGGACCAAACCTTGAACTAGTTTTTTTGTTGTTGTTGTTGGGTTTTTTTTGCATTCTACGTGCATGGTTTACTGTAGTCCACAAAGGCTGAAAGCAATCTTTCTGCAGCCGTGTCCCAAGCTTCCTTTTCTGAGACTGAAAAGCTGGAAGGCATGCCACCCTGCCCTCCGAATGCCTCCGTGTCAAACCAGCCCAGCTGTGCTGACATTCTAACCAGATCCCAGCCCCTCCAGATCAATGCTGCTAGGACCTGAAGTCCTTGGAAGCCCACCCCAGGCAGTAACATCCCTAGAAAACGAACCACTTTTGCACGAGTGAGCTGGCTTGCATTGAGTATGGAAGATGACTTCATCATAAAGTGGCTCAACCTTACTCCCAACCTTTCGAGAGGGCTGAGACTGCTTGCTTTATCACCATCCCCATTTGGCTTTCCCCTGTTCACGTTAACAAAAGCTGAGGACGAGCTGTTTAGGCACCAACAGGACAGTTCTTCAAAGCCTTATCTCCAGGGCCTGCTGTCTGCAGCAGCACGGACATACCGAATGCAACAGTCTTTGCACGCTGCCCTCGGAGCTCTGTCACATCCTTGTATTGGCAGCTACGTGTGGAGAGAGAACACAGCTTGGCTTCCAGATTGCCGAGATACTGAGCTTGCTGAAAGCTCGATGGCCTGAAAACAAAACATCTTTTTCTCATGAAACATACACCGGAACCAAACACTGCAGACGTCTGTGTTTGGGTGAACTGCCTTTTTGTTTTTGTTTTAGCCAAACAAGAGTACTTAAAGTTCCATGCTAATTAGTCAGTTTATGAATATTCAAGGAACACAAAGCTTTCCACCCAAGAAGACTTACAAGAAGGTACATGGGTAGTAATTCTGTTTTAAGAACAAAATAGCTGAAAACTAGTTCAGTGACCCAAAGCCTAGCAGCAAGCCAGAAGGCAGAGCTAAGAGTCAGAGTTATCACTTTCTGCTTCATTCACCATTCAACGTTTCTTACGAACAGGTTCCAATTACCTAGGTGAACAGTTACCCACAGAAGTTAGGGAAGAAAAGGGGTCCACATAGAATCCAGCTCAGGTTGCCTTATTTTTATTGGATAAAATTGATTCATCAAACATACTTCCCTGCTCACAAGTTTCTCACCATGCAGCATACGCATCATTCAGCCTCCTGAGCTTTGAAGATGCAGAAGAGCTGCTGTTGAAGCCAACAATAGCTAAGTCTCTGCATCACCGGCAGGATGTTGCTGTAAAGGTTACAGAATTTACTTCTAAGTGACTAGCCCAAAAGATGAGAATACAGGAGAGCTGACCTTGGAAAATTTATCTCATCCTGTTTAGAGTCACACAGAACTATTTGCCAAATCTCCTAATATAAAATATTTCACGTCATGGATTGACAAAGTTCCTTTCTTACCCTTCCTTCCGTCCACACCAAATCCGATAAGTGAACGCTCTCTTCTCGATGGGAGAAAGCTCAGAGGATGAAGGTCCGGTCACTTTACGTGCTAAGGACAGAAGTCCCTTTTTTTTTTAGTGTTGAAACAGGAAACTCTGTCAGATCCTTCTGGACAATTCTATTGTTATATTAGCAAATACAACCTTTGCTTAAGGTGAAAGTGGCAGAGGGCATCTCTCTGCCACATCAGTTCAAAGAAACTGGAGATGAAAGATGCAGAGGAAATCACAGCACTCCATGGCCTGCTGCAATGCTGCCCTGTTTTATCCTCAGTTTCTATCCAGCCTGAATTTTGGATGTCACAGAAGCAGATGCAATATTCAATTTGCTTTCCATTCCTTGTCAGAAAATTTTCGTTTTGATTCGGCATCAAATTATTCAACGAGATTTTTCTTTATTGGTACAACCACAAGTCAGTGCTGGTAACCTGCATTAGCAAGCCCAGCTGCCTAGCAGCCAGGTACCCAGCTGGCCTTCACATCCCTCCGGCCTCTCCACCATTCTTTCCTACAGCTCCTCGCAGCACACCTAAGCCAACCCCGCATCTAGTTTGCACAACCTACGCCACTGCTGCCAGGCATGCTGTTCTCTATCAGCAGCCACGTGCAAATTAGTGGCTGCAGCAGCGTCACTCTAATACATAGTATGGGCATGCCGTGCCCCAGGCGACCAACTGGCTACACCAGTTCTAATCTAGAGTTCACTTTTTTTTTTTTTATTAATGCACTTTTTTCTTGCTAATCCACAAGTCAAAATTGGAGGGCCAGCCCTCTGGGCAGCATAGCAGGGTTCAGCAAACCATAACTCAATGCTTCACACTGCTTTATCAAACGTTTTGCATTTTAGACACAGAACTTCGAGTTCCCGTTTTGATAACCAGTTTGTTCTGTAGCTAAGAGACACACCCTTTCTTTGTAAATGTTACAAATCAAGCATATCTAATCCATTATTCACTAGCTGCTGCTGCTTCCCACTTCCATCTCTTATTAGGAGGTAGCGCTCGTGCCAGAAATGTCACAGTGGTCTCATGTGACAGGTGGTATTGATTTAGCTTCGTTGTTTTTTAATGTCACTCTTGTTCAGTGGGAACACACGGTGAGCGCACACCAAGCCTCAGCAATGTGGCAGATCAGGACAAGAGCTATCAGCCAGTCCTGCACTGGGCTGTAGGGCTCTGGAATGGCATCAGCACTCTGCTGTAGACCAAGAGATCTGATTATTATTCTCTGTTCCTATCTGCTATGTTATTATGGTTTCAATTTTTTTCATGCTTGTACTATTAATTGTAAGACTTTGATTTTGAGGTTTCATTTCAGGTTCGTAGCAGAGAGCACAAGAATGGAGGTGACTGGTCCAGTATCACACAATGAGCAGTCACAAACAGACCTTCACCTGTCCCCACTTTCCTCTTTTACTAAATACCCCATTAGCAGAGTAGCTGGCAGTTTTAGAAAGCTGCTCACAACCTATGAAGTCTGATACACAGAAGCTTTGTAAAATAAAGCCAAGGAAGCATACGTGCAAAACAAGCTTAGAAATTACCCAGCCATAGGAACCACTCTATACAGTATTCTGCTCCTACCATTCGTGAATCCTTTCTGACATCTTATCTACTCTGAAAATCCTTCCAAATTATCAAACCCAGCTGTGTCTGAAGACACAGCTTAATCATATGTAAGAGTCTGTCACCAGGAACGTTTGCCAGAAAAGCTCGGAGTGACCCGTAGTTACTGTTGCTGCCAGTCTCAGAAACACTGCATTTACCAGCCTGACATGACCCAAGTCTCTAAAACATTATTATTATTTTTTTACTTGCTGCCTGAAAGTAGCTAGTCTGCCAAGAAGCCAACCAAGGCCCAGCCCTATGCCCGATAAACATCTCTCCATTTGGATTTCCCAAGCTTTTGGGAAAGTTAGGCAATTCTCACTTCACAATGTTTGCAACTCTCTGAAAGCCATTTCTATATATAACATTATCCTGTGAAGAGAAGCACATCTGAGCCCCATGCTGTGAAACTGAGCTGAGGTCTGAAGTCACAGATCATACAACCACCACCCATACGTTAGTCAAAAATAAAAAACTATCACTCCATCTATGAAACGTCGCAAAGCCATGACTGATTGTTTGTTCTAAATACTACTGGCACAAATCTTCAAAGTGTTTTTGAATTACTATAATTACTAAACGAACTTAAGAAAAGCAAAGGCTGCAACTGCCAATTGACAAAGCAGTCATTGTGCGCAGGCAGATTGCTGGCCACTGAGGCAATTAATCCGTTTGGTTTGCCAGTGCAGAAGGTAACATTCTTCCACTGGGTCAGAGGTAACCAGCAGCTCAGCGCAGTGCTGGAGGCACTATGCTCAATGGTCATGCGAGATATCACAAAAGGTGTCAGTAGCTACGGAATTCAATCTCCGTCAGGCAGTTCATCCATCAAAACAACAAACACCTACGAAACGTCGATGGTCAAAAGTTAAATGTATCTCTTTCTGAACTGATTTTCTAAACTAGCTGATTTTCTTCTTTGTAAAGGAATTGCTGCTGACTTGGAGGGCTAAATGTTTCCTGGGGGCAAGCTACCACTGGTAATTCCCTTCCAGCTCGGCTCATTTCAACTGAACTCCTAATTTAGAAGCGCTAAAAAGTTACGTGGTCAGTAGCAAAACTCAGCTTTAAACGTGTCTGCAATGAAGCACCACATCTTTTGCAAGCTGGAAAAAAACAAGTTTATTTCAAGTATTAAAGGGGAAATGTTATAGACAAAAATGAAGGATTAATGTTGTATCATTCCACTATCTCTCACAAAAAATTACAGTTGTGCATTCAACCTCTGCTGTAAAAGAACAGCTCAGCACTGAAATGCCTGCAGGCAAAGTAGTAAACAATTAGAATTCAAAAATAGTTTGGTGACCCAGCATTCACTAACAAAGCACAGTGAAAAGTCAAACATTTCCCAGAAGTTTTTCATGAACTATAAAGTAGCAACGTCCATAAATGG
The DNA here is from genome assembly GCF_013377495.2 of Cygnus atratus. Classification (NCBI taxonomy): domain Eukaryota; kingdom Metazoa; phylum Chordata; class Aves; order Anseriformes; family Anatidae; genus Cygnus; species Cygnus atratus. Next base: position 2,099,623 of record NC_066387.1, read on the forward strand.
ATTGCTACAACTATAAATTTCTGTTAAGTTGAAGGTAAGTAATAGGCTTATGGAATGGAATCAGCATTATCACACAGATAAGTAGCTAAAATAAAAAGCTGTACTTTGTCGTATAATCACTCATTTGGTAATTATAAATGTCTGGCATAATAAATTGGAAGCATGCTGTTAAATGAACAAAAATACTTTCCATAAAATTGTTAATTGTTTTCACTAACACAATGTTTTTGAAAGGAGCAAAAAGCAATTCTGAAACAGTGTGTCCCCTTTACTGGGATACATTCAAAGAAGCAGCTGAATTTTCATCAGAAATCAGCTGTGACAAACAGAGCTTTTCTCTCACCTTCCTTTTGCCTAGGGCTGCTGTGATGACCAAACAGAAAAGCCTAAAATACCCCATCTAGTGGTTAAAGACAGCAATAGAAATGGCAAAAAAAAAACCATTTTGGAGTCATGGACTGCTCTTTTCTTCCTCAATGTGAAACAGTGTATGCATGAAAACAGCAACATTTTGCAGATTAACGCTCCAGGTTTGCTTCTATCTTATTACAAGCTCCCGAAAATGGCTCTTAAACTGTTACAGGAAACCTTTATTGCAGGCTCCATTTTTTTTCCAGTATTGAAGTTTTCAAAATTTTTTCTCTAGTTTATTTCAATCTTTACTTTCTTGCAGTAATCTCTTAAAAAAAATACTGCTTTGACAAGAAAACTCCTGACCAGAATAATTTGTCTCAAATGGTAGTGGCTGTTTTTTCTTCTTTTTATTTCTGTCTTGAAGATACCAGCTTCCCTTGCCTTCCTCTTACAGTGAAAAAATATTTGTACAGGTGAGACCTATACCATATGCACAGTACTGTGTGTACTGTTCTACAGTACCAGGGTCACAGTGTTTTCTTGATGCAAGAGCATCAACATAACTGCCGCTGAGCGAGAACATTTGTGCATACAAAAAGGGGAGCAAACATTGCAACTGCATGCAAATTCAGCCCTCCTAAACTGAAGACGACTGCAAAAACAAACATTGATCTGGGAAGAAGGTGAGCCTGAGAATAATTTTACCTGTCGACACACTCTGAATCCAAGCCAGGCCAGCAACTCAATAGCAGCGTTCTTTTCCTACACCCTACAGCTGTATATGTACACAACCTCATAATTAAATATCCTGTTGGCAGCAAGATCCTAGTTCAGTACAGTAAAGCTGTAAAAAAAAAAAGAAAACAATTTTAAAGACTTCACCTAGGCGCTATTTATATTCCTATTGAGTAAATGCCTTTTACAGGAGTCATAACGTTTGCCACAACCACATTAAAAAGAGAGGACTGTATCTATCTGCTAAGAAACTTGTTCAGAGCTCAGTGTAAATTGCTGTCTTTATCTTTGTTCTTTCCTCAGTAGGCACTATCAACTAAGTAGAAAAAGGAACCAAGTATCCAAACACAGAAAATGCTCCCCATGGTTTCACCGAATCCACTGACTGCACAAGAAAGATGCAAGGGTAGACCTTGGACAGCCTCTTTCAGGCCATGACAGGTGGCAAAAAATTGATTACTGACAGTTATCACACCAGTTGAACCTTTCAACTACACTTGTGGCAGTTTTTAAAAAATCATTTTAGTTTTGGGAAAATTCTGATAAAGAGAATCATACTGATGAATATAAAACAAACTACAATTAACATTATCCATAATAGCCAGTTGACTGATTTCTTTGCATGCTGTTCAAGGCGGTCAGATTCATCCTTGAGCTTCTCAAAGTTCTGGTCTGCCATCCTGAGAGAATGCGATAGTGTCTGGGGGGCAAAGAGAACAAATGGTGTATCAGATGACATACACAGGCAATAAAATACACTAAGCTTGCCCAGGATTTAGATGAAATGCTGCTGGCAAACCTGAATGGTGAGAACTCTTATCATGTGGGGATGACTGTACTACCTGTGACTGAGTTGTAAAAACAAGGTCCTTACAAATGGATTTAATTTATTTTAAAGAGTTCCGGTTTTCAAAGTCAAGTACCAGCAGTTCCAAATACGATATCATTTACAGAAGCTTACCAGCTCCTGGAGTCAGAACCCTTTCAGTTTCAGGCATTCCGATTTGAAAGTTCTCACCACTGTTTCTTACAACACAGAAGAGGTTCAGTTACACTACAGAAGCAGACATATTGCCTGCAAATCTCCCCACTCTAATCTAATCTGGAAGCAAGTTACAGCTATTGTTTTTACTATAGTTGCAGTTTAACCTTCTAGGATGCAAAAATGAGTTTAGCACTGTAACGTGCACTACCTGGTTATCTTGTTTTATCACGTTCTGCGCAGCCAGAGTGTTGTTTTTGAGACTGCGAGCCAAACTTAGCATTTCTTCAGCTAACTTCTCCTGCATGTCCTGGTGGTGCTGTAACACCGCATCCAGCTCAACTGCTGACTGCTTCTCATCAGACACAAGGCCTCTGCAAGAGCACAAGGAAAAACAGATTGGAATTTGTACTTTCTTGTGGATTGATCTCCCAGTGTTTCCCCAGACTCCACAACTCTGACAAGACAAGAACATGCATATCAGCTGGTCATTATATTTAGGTTTCTTCCAACAGGCACTTCACCTGAATGGCAGTGTGTTTGTGATTTAAAGGTCATTGGCAAAGCAGTTCCCAAAGCACAGAGCATCAGAACGAGAAATTTTGACTTACTTCCGCTTCCTTATGTTCAACTCTTCAGAATCTGGAAAACAAGTAAAATTTGTGTTTTGGCATACTATAAAATCCCATGCAATCATAGGCTGAAGAAACAAGTTCTCTGCGAGGGATTTTCGGATGTTCAAGGATTTAATCCCACTTGACCCTCTACGCTAGGGAATATGAATTTCAAATGCCTACCTGCTTTCCACAGGGAAAAGAGAACTCATAAGATCACACGTTCGGTTGACAGAAAAAAAAACGGATGAATCATATCCCTGAGGGCATGGTTTAAGCCCGTGTGTTCTTTTTCTTGGTGTTCTCTTTCAGGACACGTTAGATTGGCCTAGTTCCAGCCACTGTAACAGTAGCTATGGAAACCACAAATTAATTCCTACCGGTTCCCTACATGAATAACATGGCTGTATGTTTCAGAGGAATTGAACGACACCTACTCTGAGCTGCTACGGTCACGTAATTTGCTTGGAGCAGTAGAGAACAGGGGTAACAGTAAACAAACTGTCCTTTCTAATGCTATAATTAGAACACCTGTTTTGGCATGAATTCTGGAAAAATAGGTTCCTGCAAATCCCTTCTACCACACTGATAAGAGTGCTTACGCCTTCACCTATTAAATGGTTGTGTGTTTTTTTTGTTTCCTCCTCTCATCTTTGATCTTGAAAAGAAGCAAGCCACTAAATAAAAAGTACACTTTGGCCAATATCTAATACCTGATCTTCCTCTTTCTTTCCCTGTAAGACTCAAATCAACTACTGTTCAAAAGAACAAGAGATTAAACTTACCACTGATAACCAAGGGATCCTGGAAAGCAGAAAGAGAAACAAAACACAGATTACAGTGGGCAAGTGAAAATGCTTGTAACGTATTCAAAGACCTCCAGGGGCAGCACAGTGCCTGTGCCCAAACCAAAAATAATGGTGACTCCCCACCCAGCCTAGGACACACCAGAGGCATAGCCACCAAAGGCACCTGAATGCAACAAGACAATCTATAAACTAACAGTAAAGAAGCAGCAGCACCAAAACATACTGTACCAAGCAGCTCACTCCTCATCTTGCCTGTGCAACGAGCTTTTGTCTGCAGATGAACCGTTTTGGTAGCTGGGGTTCTCTCTTTGGTCGTTGTAGGTGTACGTCCAGGGGCCAAGAACTGATTTGCTAGTGCCTTTTCAGTTGATGAACTCTATAAATAAGAAGCAGCAATGAAAAAAAGTCACAAATGTCACATCCTGCAGTGCAAGGCCACCTAGATATGCGACCAACATATTAAGGAAGCACTTCCACAGCTGCTTCACACAAAACAGTGAAGTCGATGTGAACAACAGCAGTGACAGTATCAGCTTATTAGTATTTCGTAGCTCTCCAGATCCACACGGTACTGTACAAGAGGTATGAGGCCTAACAGACAGTACCCGCCCCTAGATTTCACATCAAAGAAGCATGGAAGGTATTGGCAAGATGCATTCTATGTTTTTCTGAAAAGTAAGAAAGAAGTTTCAGAATTCATACAATACCCCCTTTTAACAAAATACAATATATTCATTCATATTTTATTAGGGAGTACCTGATCAGATTTTAAACAAGTGTTATTTTGAGATATAAGATAAAAGGAAACGTAGAAACAAGCTGACAAGGAGAAAATTGGTGGAGAATACTTTTAAAGTCTTTTCAAGCTGAACTAATATATCTTACCAATTTTTCAGCTTCTAAAAGCCCCTTTAGGAAGTCCACTTTGCGAGAGTATTCATTCAGCAGTTCTGGGGCAGGCTTACTATTGGAATTGAAAAAAAAAAAAAACAACTATGAGAACCTGTAAGCCTCAGCACTTTCTATTACTTAAGTAACTTTTCAGATAAAACAAAACAGCACATGGTTCTTCAAAGAAGAAATAGCCTCAACCTGGAAACAGTCCTGCAACCCCCCGCGAGTCACCTTTTCCAGGGCACTATGGATGCTGATGGCTCAGGCCACAGCATGCCCAGAGGTGCAAGAACACTGCGTGAGGCCAAGACCTGATGATCTTTGAGGTACCTTCCAACCCAAGCCATTCTATGATGGAGAGTGTCTGCAACCATGACTGAGCTGCAAAGCTCCTTGTGGTGCTGGATTGTGCCTGCTGCATACACACTATTTCCCCTTAACAGACAGGTATCTCCGCAGGGAAGTGTACATATTCCTGGTGCCTGAGGGTACGTTTGGCTTACAGGTAAGAGACCACTGGCAGTGCGGGACACTCAGGTCTTCAAAGGGCATCTCACCTGGACTGCTTCTTCAGCTCTCGGAGCATGTCTTCAAGAGCAGCCACATACTGGGGAGAAAAAGGTTTTTAGTTGTCAGCATTAATGAGATACATTCTGCCTGGCAGAGGCTGCAGCACGCCTGAGAGGAAGGCTTAAGTTTTAACGCTATAAAACACCCACTACCTCAGTTTATTTCGAGAAGGCGAACCGTGCTGCTGAGGGGCGAGGGGCTCCTGGGCCGCCCGCTTTTCCCGGCCGGTCTCGCCCCGCGGCGCGCTGACCCTGGACGGCCGGGCCGCGCCTCACCTTCTCCAGCCGCCACTCCTCGGGGTCTCGCCGCTCCGCCGCCAGCGCCTCGCAGCGGCTCAAGAGCCGCATCAGGTTCAGCTCCAGCCGCGTCGCCGCCATGGCGGATCGGGGCCACCGGAAAGCGCCTCAGCGCCGCTCCCCGGAAGGTAGGCGCCATCTTAGGGCGGGGCGGGAGGAGGCGCCATCTTAGGGCGGGGCGGGAGGAGGGGCGGCGAGTTGGAAAGATCTCAGCATGTTTCTATTTAAAAAAAATTAAAAAAAATCCCAAACCTAAACCAACAAACGCCCCCACGCATCCACACAGGCTGCTGCTGCTCGGACCCAGTGGAGTGGCATCGACACAGCCTCCGCAGGAGTGCTTTTCCCTCTCAGAGGAGCAGCACCTAGCATCAGGGATTTCGGACAAATTCTACAACAATGTGTACATGGCGCTCAGCTTTAAAGCGTTTTATGCATTACTGCGCTTTGCCCTGAGGGATTTCACCACACAGATGTGAATTGTGAAGGGCTGAGACAGCTCTGCACAGCACAAGGTCTTTGCTGGACCGTGCATTTAGCTCAAAGGGCACCAAAATACTTCATGGTGACACCAGTTTTGCCATTAGTGCTTCCCCTGCGTGGAGAGCTTCCCCACCGTGGTTTGAAGTGCTGACAAAAAGCAAGTCAAAGCAGTGACTTCCTATCTAATAACTTGTTCACTAAGCAAGGCAGGTACTGGCAAAAGAACATTGATAAACTAACACGTATTTTTAAAAAGTGCAATGTATTAATAAAAGTTTTTATACATTTTGGTCTCCGTTAAGGCTATTACAACATTAACCGTTTTGTAAACCACACAAAGTTGTCATAAAAACATAAAAAAATCAAGGCAACACACATTGACGCAAAGTCATTGTTGGTCCCATTAGAGTCCATTGTAAGGCAAATGGAAAAAGGCACGGCAGCAGAATCAGGGGACTTTTTTTTTTTCCTGTACACTCAATCCATGTATTTTACTCAACGTAAGTTTTGTTTTACTTCCTTGCAGGGTTTTAATTTAAAGTGAAGCATATTTCTTTTAAACAACCTTGCTTAACCCTTACAGTACTGTATGTTTCCAGGCTGTCTCCCCAGCAGCCACTTAAAAGAACATGAGAAGTCCACAGCCTCCAAAGGGTTAAAAACAAAGCTGCAGTCAACTTTTGAAAATCCAGACAGCTTAAGTATTTCATTCATCTGTACAGGGAATGTGGGAGTAAGGGTCCGAAAACCTCCGTTTTACTTTTGCCGTTGGTTCATATTCATCTAAAAGTTCCTGAGCGTGGGCCACTGCAGACCCTTGTGCAATGTATACAGAGTGGATTTTATCAGTTCGCCTTGCTGGCTGCTCCCTTCGTTTCACCACTATTTGAGACTCTTCATTAGCTGAAATCCTTCCCTGAGATTCTGTACACTTGAAAATCCCAGGAGGAAGCTTTATATTTGCTGTTGGCATCACTGGAGTTCGACGGGGCACTTTAATCTTGGACAGCGTTAAAGATAGTCTGCGTCTTGAAGCCAGGGATGCAGAGGAAGAGCTTGAATAGGTTTGCAAAAGAGAAGGCACTTTGCAAATGTCTTTGGCAGGCATATTGGAGCTCTGAGCACGGCAGTGTAATCCAGAAAGTGTAATTCCTTTAAAGAAAAAATACACTGAAAGCATGAAAGTATAATTCGATATAAGCAGCTGTGACCAGATAACATCTGGTCACCTGGCTGGCTGTATGCAGTGAAATATGTAGAATAAAAAAAGCACACACTACCTTAATACTGACCTTCGGTATCCATCCGTCCTGTTCTCTCCTCTAGCAGGCTCTCTGTGCTTGCTGAGGTCTCAGAGTCTACATTTTCCTCATCAGAGCCTCGCTGATCAAGCTCAGGTAACCGATAAGTTATATCTTCCCTACATCAAAAGAGAGCATAGCACTCTAGAAACGTCTCTGATATGAGCAAATTTAAGCAGTACATCTTTCAGAGGTATACCATCCTGAATAGAGTCATTACATAATAATTTTCTTGCCTAGTCCTTTACATTTTCCTTTTCACCTTCATAAAGGCCTACAGAACATAATTAACTAGATCATTTAGGGACATGGTTTTAGGGGGTGATATCAGTGGTAGGGGGATGGTTGGACCAGAAGATCTTGGAGGTCTCTTCCAATCTTAATGATTCTGTGAAAAAAGTATACTGCTTTGCTGTCTGTATTAAATCCAACTGCAAAAGGGCATGACCTACAGAGATGAAGGGTTTTCAAAGCTGTGACTTACTTTTCTTCTTTTATCGACTGTAAGCGATCAATGAGAATCTCCTTTTCTCGGTTATCAGCTTCAGAAACTTCCTCTTCTTCATTCAGTGAGTCCAGTTCTGAGTTGCTACTGTCATTTCCTTTGATCTGTGGGCTTTTACTCTGCAAGACAGTTTTATGAATTGGTCATAAGAAGCTACTCAAGTCCTGACTGTCTGCTAGTTCCAAGGTGGAAGACAAATGAGTAGGACATATGAAAGGCTCATGGAATTGAAGAGCTGTTAGTTATTCATACAAATGTTTCAAAAGGTAATAGATTATTTTTCTATTCACCTGATGTCTGTGTTACCTTTTTTGAAGCATAGTAGTTTGATTTGCCAAACTAACCTTAATTTTAGCAGTTAATTAGAAGCCAAATTATTACATCCAATACAAGTTACATTCAGAATGTCTATAAAATACCAGAGCCAAGGCAGAACAGGTCAGCAGCACTGCATGCATTCAGGGGAGAAAGTTGCACCAACACATGCAATCTCCATTGTTCAAGAGTTTTTAAAACCAAGTTACAACACATGTAGCAAGTTTAGTCATGCAGTAGTACCATTAAGAGAAAAAAAATAACATGCACTCTGAACATAGGCAATGTACATACCAGCATCCCCTCATAAGGGGAAGAAAACCCAAGTTTTACAGGCCAGAGCTAGAGAGAGATAAAGACCAAATTTACTATAATGTGACTTCTGATCAGTCAAAGGTGGTGGTGGTGTTTGCTTTTTTGAAACAGTACAATAAAAACAAAAAAAGCATATTTGCCTTAATAGAATGCATCATATTTTTGTCCACCATCCATCTCTGGAGTGAAGGAACTCCTTTGCCATGCAACAGACTCTACAATCTTAATCCTACTGATTGAATTATATGGAAATAGATTTAGACCACTATAAGAACAGACCCCCACTCCCGCACCCTTTATTTATCAAACAGACTCCAGTACAGCTGTATATTTAGCAGCCACCTACAGTTTTGGGCAAGTCCAAATCCCTTTTCTTCTCATCTCACAATTAATCTTTGACTTACCACATAGGGTGGACAGGAAAAATAAGCAGCACAACCCCTCCCAAAGAGTTAGGGGGATGCTTTCTGCTGGATGGTGTGGTTCTGTGGTTTATTTCAAAACTTACCATATTCTGCCGAAGCAACGAGAGTCTTCGAAAAGCAATGCTTTCAGCTGCTTCCAGCTGATTTATTTCATCCATTTTTATCTTGTACCTCCTTATCTGTTCCTTTATCAGCATCTCTACACACCTGGACAAAAGGGAAAGAGTTTATTGAGCAGTCTCATGCTATAAAAGCTCTGGGGACAACCATGGTGGGATGAGATGCCTCTCCTGTCTTGGGGATGTTTCTCACGCACACATGGTCTGCAATCAGACTCTCCCAGTGCTGCTTTACAAGGGGCAGCACTGCATGACAGCAGGATGAAGAGTCCACCCACCACAGCAAGCAAAACAGGACAGAGTGTTGCAGGTAACAGCACATGCTCTTCCTGGAATAATTAGAACCTCTCATGCTGACTCCACACAACAGTGGCAAGTGTACAGAAATTACCATGGCTGCTAACTGCTTCTGCTTTCTCTGAATGATTTCCCTGTGCTGGTACAGATTGTAAGATACAAAATGATCCTGCAGCTGCTTTTTTCCACCTCTATGCCCCTACAGGTAAGTTACAAAAAGCTGTCATTTTCCAAACTGTTTTCATTGGAGGCCAGATATGCAGTGAGGGTCTTCAGAGAGCCAGAGCTGCTAGACGGTGAGGAGAACAAAAAGGATCAAGGCCAGAACCTTCTTCAATTCAATGAAAACTCAGAAGGGGGTTTCCAAGTATGCAGGAGTCAGTTTGTACAAGTCATAACAGTAGGGTATCTCAGCAAGATGTATATACTTAGTGTACAGTCCCCGACAAAATATTACATCGATGTAAAATACAAACCTAATTTATAAGACTTATACATCAGTGAATTTAAAAGGCCTGGAAAAAATCAGTTGGAACATTTTCTAACATGAGTATCTGATATAAACACAGATTATGAAACTTAAGACTAAACCACAGTTCCTCATGTTTTTGTCAGTTAGAAGAGTTATGCTACTCTGAAGTTGTCTCTTCCATAATACTAGACAAATAACTAATCCTGAACACATCAGTGTAAACAAACATCCTATTTTATGCTTTGTAAATTTGAGACGGGTAGAAGGACTCAGACAAAGGCATATAAATTGTCAGCACTAGCAGAGCCAGTATGCAGTAGCTTACAATCCTCAATTTCTCAGCTCGATATGAATAAGGTTGTAACAAACTCAGGTGGCAGTAGTAGCCTTTCATGATATTTTGAAGGCCTACTTTGCAGCAGACTGCTAAAACTTACATGGTTGTTTTTGAAACATCTTTCATGCTGGTTAAAGGGTCTGAGGTATCAGGACAACGTAAGAGGCACGGAGCAAAAACAATGGCCAAGGCATTAGGTGACATACGGTTGACATCTTCTATCAGAGCCACTCTGAAATTCAATGTTTAGAAAAAAAATTAAGCAAGCCTTGCTAGAATATCAGCCCTCTGATCAAACTTTGCCAGAGTTCCCTAATACAGATATAAGGAAGCCCCTTGGGTACAGAGTACATACAACAGTACAAGTGTTTTAAAATGGATTTCACACCTTCTAAGTAGAGAAGGTTTCATGCATAAGAAAAAGGAACAGAAAGCCACTAAGGTTAAGCGTGGTAGTAGTATAAAATCTGTCTGGTGATTCAGTGCTTCCTCTTAAAAAAAAAAAAAAAAAACTTTTCCCTATGTTCAGGGGGGTCACTCAAACTTCAAGTTCCTCAGATGAAAGCAGCCCCTTTATCAGTATCATTGCTCCCAACGCTAGCATATGTGCAAGCATTTATAATCCTTATGCAGTCCCTACTAAGTATAATATCATCCACAAGTCACTAATTTACCCATATTTAATATGTTATGCCACATGAATCCTGGTGTTCAGAAAAACTCACTAAATCTCTCGGATACACCCTACCTTCAAAGTTGTATCAAATCTTACCAGAGTTGATAAAAATACAGCAGGTGGTAGAAGCAAGCATGTGTCTGTTTTTAAGCACAAATATCAACTTCAATTCTTCCATTTCTAAACCAGCAATACAACCCCTACACTGACACGCTCAAGGGGGTTAGGCTTTTAGAAGGCTTCTAAGAACTCAGATAAGTCACATGGAGTTTTTCTCCAACTGAAATAATTGAACTCATTACTTGACTAGATGGAAGATGAGTCGTTCCAAGGTGTTGTGATTTGCTTGTGGAAGCTGTTCGAGGACACTGTAAATGGCACAGAGTTGCTCCTGTTTTTCTGGTAGTTCTGCACAAGGGGAGAAAGCACAAGATTATAATTGCTGCGCAACGCTAGTGGAAAGGAGCCAAGCGCCTTCTGACACTGTCTCAAACATTCCGCAATAGATAAGAGTTTAATTTCTTAGACGCCATTTCACTTACTAATTGGTGTAACTGGATGTTAAAGTAGCCCTAATAGCGCTGCAATTTACCTACTTTTTCAGATGCTGTTGTTATCGTTAGCAATCATGAGATGATGCACCATGATCTCCAACAATATTTAAGATGCCTTACTGCCACTGAAGGTAAATGAATCTAAGGGAGATCTATCTAGATCTAGTCCAGAACATCAAGGAGAATCAAGGAGAAAAAAGCTAAGAATCTTGCTGTTTTTTGAAAAAGAGATTGTATAGTGACATTCAGCTACAAAAAAAGGAATTCTGAAGCAAGGACATGTAAACTAGAGGACAAATGCCCTGAAAATCCCCCCCCCCTTTTTTTTTTTTTTACATAAAACGTTTAAAATCATTGCTGTAAATCAACTGGAAGAAAGCTGTTTAGCCAACAAGAGCATCTTATAGATTATTTTACCAAGTAAATACTGACAAAGGGGAAAAAACACATTGCTTCAGGCATTTCTATAACCTACCTACAGCACGAAGAAAATCATTGTACTGTGCCGAGGTCATTAGTGGATCTGGTAATTCCCGAAGCCATTGCTTAAGGATGCCCGTAATAGTGTGAATAGGGTAATTCTCCAGTTTCACTGAGTTTGGATCTGAAACGAAATGTTTTTTTCTAATGTAGTTCATTTCTTTGATGAATACCATGGGCAACTGAGTGGTAACTCAGAAGGAAAAAATAAAAAAAATCTGCTGATAGGCACTTATATTTACAGAGTAGCTTTTGCCAGCCAGAAAAAGGAACATAGATTTCAAGTTGAAAACATGCCCACCAAAAAGCTGTTTTTAAGACATTAACAAGTGGCAGATACTTTCAGAATAGAAAAGAATTGCAGGGAAAACTGGCATGCAAGGAAGTCAAGCGTGGACAACATTGCCAGACCTGCTTGCAACAACTGCTTCAGCTCTTTCATACGATTTGCTGATCCTGATTTCCTGTAAATGCCTTCTGTGTAGAGGCCATGCATCTCCACATACTCCAGCAGCTTCTCCATGACAACGGGGACTGAATTTCTCTCACTGGTCAGGGAACTCACACATACTCCAAAGTGACGTGGTTCTGTATCCTGTTCATTCTGGAATTGATGTGGATCAAGCACTGTGAATGCCTGTTCCCAAAGCTAGAAAATTCTGTTATTTCATGTTACAATTAACTTATGCGTCCAGAAAAAAAAAGCTGAATGCTTTATTCTAGCTTTCTACGAGCTTTAGTAAGGAAATATACCTTAGGATCAAAGGAAAGCAGCAAAGAAACTGTATGGTACACTTTTTTTTAAACAGTTTGTCTAATGCAGCACACACACTCTAAAGGAGTTGTTCAGGAATTAGCTTGATCATCACCTTTTAATGAAGAGTGTTCCATTTCTACAACTACTGGGCCTGGCTTTGACTATATGCAAACATAGAAAGGAACTTAACCATTTAAGAAAAGTTTATTCAGTTTCTGGACATCTGCTCTTTATTTGCTGAGCAAAAAAGACAGTATTTTGCAGGCATCACCTGTGGTGTCATGGTATGGCACTCCGGATCTATAGTTCTTACCTTTTTTCCACAGGATGTACAGCTGCTCTGGATTTTGGACATGCACTTCTTGTGACAAATCAACTTGCAAACTGCAGAGAGTAACAATTGTTACAAACATTCCAAATCATGTTATAATGCTAGGTACCTTGTCTTATTCTCTTAGTATATAACCTGCACATACCGCTCAGTAAGACTCAATCTGTACCAGCCAAAGTTATAAGGAAACTGTTTTCATAGAATTATTTAGGTTGGAAAAAACCTTCAGGATCATCAAAAGTCCAACCATCAACCCAACCTACTGAGTCCAATAACTAAACCATGTCCCTTAGTTCCATGCCCACACCTCTCCTATATACCTCTGGAGACAGGGACTCCACCACTTCTCAGGACAGCCTGTTCTAATGCTTGACCACCCTCTCTGAAGAGATTCTTCCCAATATCTCATCTAAACCTCCCCTGCTGCAACTTGAGACTGGTGATTTTGTAAAGCACGTGATAAGAATGAGCTTTTTTTAAACTTACCACTGCAGAGACATGCCTTTTCCATGGGCCAGATGTAGGATGAGCAGTGTTCACATGACTGCCGAATGCTCACTTGGTAGTTTGTGAATACGTGGCCATTATGTTCTTCAATCTGGTGGGAGATAGTGAGAAACTAATGGACTTCATCCCTGCTTCCTTCCCCCCCATTTTTTTTTAATTTAAAACAAAGCAAAAAAACCCAAACCTACATACCCTATCTTTGATTTTCTAGTTTTCTTTTTGCAATTACAGCTGATGGCTTTGACCTTGAAACCAAATTTCACCCTAGCCTAAGGTAGTTGGGTTTGCTGGGTCATTTCATAACTGACCTACTGCCTTTGTTAAAGTTCATCGGCACAATGCTTTAGCTATAGTTTGTTATTAATATTTTAGCAGCTGGATAGTTTTAAACAGTTCCGTGACTGAGAAAGATGCTATGGACAATCAAGATGCCAGAGTACCACCTATCCCTGCATAAGCAAGACCTTTGATTTTTGGAAACACTTTTAGAATTTTAAGAGTTTTATATTGGGTCATCCTTTCATACAAGAGGTAAGTGATTTATACTGCAAAGTGAAACAGAACTTATCATGCTCTTTCAAGAGCGTTTCCTGTGTTGCTCCAGTACAGCTGAGGACTCAGAACATCGAAGAAGAAAAGTACTTACTGAACGATCTTGTTTTCGTTTCTTCTTCTGGGCTTTGGTTTGCTGCAGTAAAGTACAGAACTGATGTTAGCCTTTGAAATCCACAAATTTCATTCCCTTTTCTCCCCTACTCAGTTTACCAGACTCTACTCCACCTCCAGGCATTAGACACCACACTGCAGCTTCAACCTGTATGAGGCTTGCCTGAGCTCATGCTGACCGTGAACTTTTAGAAAGTCAGTTGAGCTCACAGCCTGACGACAAGGCAATTTCACCTCCAAAACCTTCAGAGAAGGCTTAAGTTTTCACCAAATAAAATGCAAAAACATTTAAAGATTTTGAAAATATTAAGAACAAGTTAAATAATGAACCACTCCATAATAACGTATCAGCATTCACAACCTGTAACGCATGTGATTTGTTTATGGAAAACATTTCCCAAATAATGAAGGATGATGTCATCAAAAAGCTTTCTGAGGTAACTCAGGTTCCTTACCCAAGGAGAGTAACATTGTTTAGTCATCCCACAAGTCAGTTGCAGAGTGGGTTTTATACCTTGGGCTGTTCAGATTCCTCTTTTTTTGTATATCCTCTGATGAATTCATCCAGAAGGGATTGGAAAAGATTCAAAACCAGCTTGACTTCTTTCTCTTCCCTTTTTTTGGCCAGATTTGTAACTAGAAGCTGGTAATTTTCCGCCAGATCCTTGTAGCCAACATGGATTTGCCCATTCTAGAGAGGAAAAAATATTACTCAGAAGATAGTCTTACAGATACTGTTGATACAGTTACAGATTTTTACGTGTTCAGGTTCAGAGGTGAGAAAGTCTGCTCATGATTAAAGTATAACAGCCCATGACAGAAACAAATTAGCATACTTCCCTACTACACTATAGAAGGGCACTACTTGGCTGAGACAAGGCTGAGTTGGAAAAATACTGGAAAAGGTGTTGGCAACTCTCTTTGATGATTAAATACAGCAACGTGAAGAGGCTGAGTACAGCAAAACCCAGGCATTCTAAAAATAAGTTACATCTGAATGAACAAAAGGAAAAACTAAACAGTCTGCTTAAGACTATATCAGAACTGTCATTTTTTTTCAAGTTTAACATTCAGCTTTGAATTCTGTGCTAAAAATTGCTTTGTTACAGAGCTGTAGGTAAAACATTTAGACAGTACCCTCGACTAATTTATTAACTATTAATTTTTCACTTTACTGAGATTTACCACTTACAGGAGCAGAGTACATGGTCTTGATATTTCCTCTAAATTTCTCTGTGGCTTCAAAAAACAAACATTCAACACCAGACTTCTGGGAGCGCAAGTCATTGATCTAAAACACAAATACACCTGCATCAAGTTTCATTAAAACAAGAACAAAACAGTGTTAAGGTTCAGTTACCAGACTGAATCATTTATGACCATTCCAATTATCTAAAGCATCGTTTCCTAATGCACTGTGATGACACAAAAATAGGAGGTTAGGCTCTGAAGAACTCTGTCTACTTCCTTACAAGGAAGTTTGCAAACAAAGGACTAACAAACATCACCTGAATTTATTGTAATATAACAAATGCAAAGGCTCAAAGGAAGGAATAGGAAGAGTCTTAAAACAGACTCAATTCAGTCAAGCTACCAAATCAATTCCCCTTTGCTTTAAATCATAACAGAACCTTGCACCTAGAAAAGTAGTTTTTAAAATTCCACACAAACGATGAGCGCAGACCTGAATTTTATCACAGTTGAGTGCATTTTACCTTGTTTAGAAGGAACTCATCAAGATGTTTCAGTTCATTGGCATTTGCAATCTCACGGGCCATGGAAGCTCGCCAATTCTGAGACACACTTGAGATCTTGCTGATCTTGATAGTACGGTTCTTCTTTGTTTTACTACTCTCCTTCACATGGCGCTCCCCTGCCTGGAGACGACTCGACTGTCCAGAAGAAGCTGAGAAAGAAATTAATTTGTATTCTAAAGCAAGAGAACTGAATTCTATGGTACTTGTTTCCTCAGTACCCACGTAAAAGATTACAGAAAAGATATTAGCAAGATGGGGATCAAGTCAAAGAAAATCACCTTCCGAAACCTTCTGTGATCCTCCTGTTTCTGGAAACAGGATACAAGATGTAAGTGAGAGTCCGTCACCTTCATCAATCACATCAGGATACTCCTTTGGAATTTTCTTGTCTGGCTTTTTCCCCAAAAGTCTACGCAATGGACTTTTGAAAGCAGACCTGAACATAAAGCAAATGCAACCTTGTCATATCCAGAATGGAAGCTAACTCTGCTACAAGAAAAGGCTAATTTAACACAACAGGTAATGTTCAGGATAGAAATAACTTCTCTTGTGGATATTTACTCTAAAGCCAACCTTCAGAAAAGCTGAGCAGTAGAAAAGGCAGTCTGAAAGCACATCTGGACATTATGTTGTTTACTAGAACACTACTTTCAACATACATAGACACAATAAATCCAAGACACCATTTCTGGCTCAAGGAAGTCCCTGAGTTGCAGAATGCGAGAAGCTGGGAGAGCAGGCCAAGGAAACAGCAAATGTGTTAACTGTGTTCTTAAGCTTTTCCCCTGGTGTCTGATTCCTAAATTGAGATAACAGTACACTGCCCGCACCTTTGATCTGAGTCTGTATGTTGCTTAAGTTAAAAAGAACTGGTTCAAAGACAAGTGTTATGCAAGACGCAGAGAATCTGTTCCTCAACAGTGTCAGATATCACACTTATGTGAACATGAAGATCAAGTCAGCCAGCAACACAGCCACCCGTGTAGCTGATGTCAACACATCTCTCCACAGGCATGCTCTTGAGATGCACAATTCAAGTACCGGGGGAAAGCCTCCTTTTTCATTTTCTTAAGGACAGCCCATAGTCACACACAGAGTACATACTTGGCATCTATTTGCTGACTTGCTGGCTGCATGGAAACAGCTGAATCTGTGGTAGCTAAGAGGTCACTGGGCTTCTTTTGCAAAGGAGATTTCTTGTTGCCTTTTTCTTCTTCTATTGTATCTGGTGATTGCTACAGTAGAGAGAAGAAGAAAGTCTAAAAACTACAAAATGACTGAAAGAGATCCTTTAGGTAGTTTTAAAAAATAGAGTAGTAAAAAGGTTTGCCTCTGCAAAATAAAACACTTTAGTTAATAGATATTAGCTTACTAAAAAAAGATCCAAGCATATTTTATGCTTTAAGAGTCTTAACTTGTTAAAAATTAAGTTTTCAAATTGTCTATTTGCTAGTGAGATTCTTTTACATAGATATCAAGCTAAAAATCAACTTGAAAGGAATCAAGGCATACAGAACACCCTATAGTCAATTATTCACAGATCTTTAAACTTCATAAATGAGGATAATTAAACATAAGTATGCACAATGGCAACAGTACCTGATTCATAGCAACAGACTGGGCCAATGTTGAGAGATCATTTAATGAAGATGAAGTCCCCTTCTTTCTGCAATGTTACAAGATTAGCTTTAGAACGTGTTTTTTTGAAGCCTGTAGCCTGTTAATACTTATCAGATTTTAAATAACCCCTACAACAATGTTACAACAGAGAGAGAACCCTTATAAATGCTTGCAACTCACTTTTAAATGCAAAAATAAAGAAAAAGAGTATGTCAGATTTCCTGTCATAACAGAATGGTCATGCTTGCAAACTGCAGGTCCCTAAAACCTTGTTTCTAGTGGACAAAATAGACATACAAATAAACTCCAAATATTAATTTAACTGAAGCTCTGACTCTACCTCAATTTGTCAAGGCAGGCTTTGTATCTTTTATTAGCTTCTGAAAACATTCTACCCACACTGACTCAACTACAGAACTGGGGACTTAAAGGCAAGACGAAGCAGCACTTGTTCATTGCTGTTTTCTCCCATAACATAGCCAGATGTACTGGATCATCAGGAGTTCTCCATCTATTCTGAAATATTACAGATAGCTGTTTTCTGAAAAACACAAAATAATTTGGAAGCTGCCCTTACGCCAACGGATCCTGAGGAGACTGATCTGCACGTGTTCTTCCATCCAAAGACTGGCTCAGCATGTCATTCTGACCAGCATCAGACTGTCTCTTTCCTTTCCACTTTTCTCTCTTGTACTTTAGTTTCCCTGGATCATCCACGTATCTCTGGATATTGGAAGAAGTAGGACTATCCAGATCTTTGGTTGCCTTCTGAGCAAGATGTTTGTTTTTATCTGCCCAACCTTCAGCTGCAGTTTGAAAGCTCCCAGTAGCAGACAGTGTGTTCTCAAGATTCAGTGCAAGATTTGTCGGCCTTTCAGGACAGCTTTGGCTGCCTTTTAACAGGTTATTTTGGTTCCCTTGTGCTTCCACTCTATCAACTGTCTTATCTACTCTTTCTACTTCTGATGCAGGTGGTTGCTCAGGAATAGAACTACTTTCTTTTATCTCGCTTGAGGGTGGCGTGTCTGAAATGGCTTTTTCTTCATTTGGACTCTTTTCTTCCACACTACTTCCCTGAAGGACAGCATCTTGTTCTGTGGATATTTTTGGCTCTGGAACAGTTTCCAGGGCCTCTTCAGAAGAGGTTTGCTCCTCATGGCACGTTAAAGCTGCTCCGTCGAAGGAAAACAGGACATGCTTATTTTGTAACTCATTATGTTCCAGCCCCCTCTGCCGGCGGAATTCACGTTTCTCCCGGCTGTTTGTTACTTTCTCAGAGCCCTCTATCATGTTCTTCTGAAGTAACGTGGCTTTTTGAGATGAGCTTAGGTTTTCAGCTTGCTCATTTGGAGCTTCATCTTTGCCCCCAACAGCTTCATCTGGCTCTGACTCATGTTTCACAGGCAATTGATCTGTTGCTGGTTCATCGCCCTCATCCTTGCTCATATCATTCTGTCTATCTTGAGCTTCATGCATTTTTCTCTGTTCTTCTTCAGCTTTTTGCTTTTCTATAGCCATTTTCTGAAATCTGTTAAGATGAAAATACATGTAGTTTAATGCACAGTGGTCAAGAAAAATACCCACCAGTTTAAACAGAGCCTAAAAACCAATGCAGACTCAGTACAAATAGACTTACAGTCCCAGTATGACACAATGGCGGACTGGTTATTAGCGCTCGCATGCATCAATGCAGCTCAGTGGAATAATTCTCATGTACTAAGGGCTTAACCAGTTTCCACGTACCACTAGCCATTTGATACTGACAGCAGGATTACGTTGTAAACAACTAGACAGTTATTACCAAGTCAAGTATCACACGCAACTGAACTTGGAGATATAGTCAAGTAACTAAGCGGTTAAAATGCATGTTTTCATGTCATACTGCTCCTCTTTCTTTACCTCTTACGCTGAAGATGCCCTCTCACCATGGCTTGCACAAGACAAATTCTCTTCTTCTGCTGAAGGTAACATTTTTGCTCCCTATATCTTCGCCATACTGACTGAATATAAACAGCAGCATTATTCCTTTGCAGTGCCCTCCTAACACAGCGGGAACGCCAGCAAGCCTAAAAAGGGATATTTCTGAAGTGAAGGAGGAGCACACCAAGGTGGGGAGCGTTATTTGGGGTGGGGAGTTTGTTTCTTTTTAGGAAAAAGAGATTGGCAATTCTCAAAGATACCTGTAAAACAATTGCTGCTTGCCGTGTTCGGAGAAAGCGTCTCCTTTCTAAAACCATCCTGAGCCAGCTCTGAAGAAGAATGATTTTCCTGATCACTTCTTTGTGTAGTGTTTCCTGTAGTATCTGCCGTTCAGCCTCTTTCATAAAAACCTGCTTAGTTAAAGAAAAGCTCATCAACAAACAGTTCAGGTGTATTTCTACAAGCTAAAAAATGAGAATGACTTACTACTGAAGCAAACCTTAGCAGCTGACAGCAATTAGCACTTCCAAAAGTCTTTTTTTTTTTTTTTTTTAAAAGAAATCTCAGTGTTAGGACTTCAAAATATAAACACGTGCTTGCAGTATTCAAATCAGAGAACCCTTCTAAAATGAAAACATCGACCTTGTTGACAAATACTAATAGTAATGATTTCCTAAAACTAATATCCTTAAAATACAGAATCGTACTATATTGTAGAAAGATAGGTTGGCATCACAAATAAGGACAATAAATAATAGCTACTAACATCTCTGTCAACATTTACAACTGTTAGGAAAACACAATTTAAATATGAACCACAGAAAAGAACACTTGTAAATGAACTGCACTGAATACAGTGTACATGAGTGTTTCTTATTTGATTATGGAAAGTTTCACAGACCTTGGTCTTCCCTATTTGACAGTAGTTTTTATCCAGTTGTAGTTTATTCAAATAAGCAAAAATGTCTTCCTTAGAGGCTCTGGCATTTTTGGGAAGTAGCACCTGAAACTGATCTATGAATTCCTGTGAAACGCAGAGACAGTAAAGGATCGGAGTTACAAGTCAATTCACAAGTTTAGAGCTTCAACTAGATTTCTAAAATTAAGCTAAGAAATCTGAGCTACAGGGATATGAAAATAATTATTTATCATTCCAAACTGAGTTTTTTTTCCCCATCTTGTAAAATGCAGGCTTCATGCAGTCTCCAACTAAAGATAAAGATCACCTATACGTGATCTATAAAGCTACAAGCACAAAGTATTCTATAGAAAACTAATTCACATATGGAGACAACGAGCAGCACTGATTGCTTATACTTGCAACGCAGTACTGGGAATACTTTCCTTCATGAAACCAATAGAACAACATACTGGAAGATGACTCACGATAGTTTAGACTACAACTTGTCACCATGTAGCTCTGTCAAAACTGTAATGAATTTTCACAGTTCACCCCAAGCTTCTCATGAATAGATACAAAAGACTGAGTCAATGCATGTTTTTCCAACAGCAGCCAATATTTCTGAAAGCATAATCCACTTCCAGTTCCTCACATACCTGGAACGTATACTTGGCACTGTAGCCAGATCTTCTGATTCGCACGGTTTCAAGCATGCCAGTGTACCTTAACTGCTGAAGCACCAAGCTTTCATCAAAAAGCATCTCTTTCTGAAAAAGAACATAAGTCAACAGCTAAAAATTGCCTACTTCTGTTCAGTAGGAACAACAAACAATGGTTACTTTTCACCTTTACACAAAATGACAGTGAACAAGTCAGAAGAGAGATATTACAGGGCTAGAAGACTTTGGTGCACAGCACTCACGTCAGCTCAATTCTTAGGGCAGTCTTACCTTCTCAGCATTGGAGCGGATACAGCGGATGAAGAATGGCTCAGCCTTCCCCAGTGTCTCCAGTAATTTATTAAGTGAAGTCTGAAATGAAATGTTCAAAAGTATTTTTTCTCTATATGTCAGCATTTTGATATACACTTGACAACAATACAGCTCCTTCCTCAGAAATAAGGTTCTTTCAGGTCCGATAGCCATACAAATCCTAATTCATCCAATATGGAAGTTCTTCCATACTGCCCAGTGGATTCGTGCACTTGTTTTTACCTTTCCCAGGATAATGAAAAGTGGAGTATGCCTATTCTGTTACAGTAGCACTAGATCTGCATATGAGGCTAATTGTACAAAGAACTAACACATTTCATAGCGTAACGATAATCTTTAATTGCAGTCTAACATTATTAAAGTAAAAAAGCCTATTTCAAACAAATCCTAAGAGTAAAAAAACATTTTAGCTTTACAAGCAAGATCAACCTAGATTGCCAGGAAGGTCTATTCTCGAGAGGTCAGAGTGCACCTAGAGGTGTGTGCCACCTCATCAGCCACGTACCTGGAACTGCGCGCTTATGCTAGGGGGTTTCTTCTTTTTGTGCAAGTGCAAGAGGGATTTTGTAGTTCGATCATGTAGAGTCATGCTTACTATGAGCTTCAGAGATTTGGAATCCAACAAGTTCTAGAAAAAATTTTCATAATCAACATAAAATATAAGTCTCTTAACTGAAGTAGAAATATTTGTCTGCATTAAAATAAGATAATTCTTACTGCTGAATGAAACTGCCTAGCTCCACATACAACGTACATGTTACACTTCAGGACTATTTCACACCAAAACATCTCAAAACTTTTTAATTGCCCCAAGAGTATCAGTTGAGCTACATAATTACAGTTTGCCTTCCATGACTTGATTAAAAATGGCTGTATGTATTTATGACAAAAAAATCAAACAAATGACAATTCATAATTTTCTTCTGTTCAGATCTTCTTATAAAGGTGAACATTTACATATCCTTCTGACTGTGAAAACTGAAGTTTTAAAGGATAAATGATAAGACTTCCCTACAGCACGAAAGAGTATTTTCTAAAGTGAGTTCTGTCAATCAAAATGAATGTTCACAGCATAAAAAAATAAGTGAGAAACCAGTTTATGGAATAACCTTACCTTGGGAATGATCTGCTTTTGTTTGATACCTCTACTTTTCCTGTTAAAACATCAAAGATCATTATGAAAAAATACACATGATTTTGGTTATTCCAGCAAGCCATAAATTGGTGCAATTTATGAGGCAAGATGAAGGATAGAAGAAAATGAGCACTACATCAGAGTGTGTTCATGCAGAGCCTCTTACATGTGATTAATGCAAGAAATGCAAACTGCTTCTCAACAAGGTTTTTCATTTTTTAATTAAAACTTTAGGTATTGGAAGCTTTCAAGAGTGAACAGCCTCTGAAGTTAAAGCTATTAAAGCCTGTACTTTTGCATAGATACTTGTTTTACACATATATATTTGTGCTTAGGATTGCCAGGTCAATGCACTTAGCCTTGTTGAACCTCATGAGGTTCACCTGGACAATGAGCCATTGACCGCAACTCTGAGTGAAACCATCCAGCCAATTCCTTGCCCACTGAGTGGTCCATCCATCAAATCCATGTCTTTCTAATTTAGAGACAAGGATATCATGGGGGACAGTGTCAAATGCTTTGCACAAGTCCCAGTAGGTAATGCCAGTTTCTCTTCCCCTACCCACGAATACTGTAACCCCATCGTAGAAGGCCACCAGATTTGTCCAGCACAAAATTTGCACTTAGTGAAGCCGTGTTGGCTGTCACCCATCACCTCCTTATTTCACATGTGCCTTAGCAAAGTTTTCAAGAGGATCTGCCCCATGATCTTGCCAGGCACAGAGGTGAGACTGACTGGCCTGTAGCTCCCTGGGTCTTCCTTTAAACCCTTTTTAAAGTAGCCAACTTGTTTACATTTACTTATTATACAACAGACCACAGACTGATTTTCTTACACATGCATAGCTGCACACGGGTAAAGAGTCTTAACTCAGGAACATGCATAGCACTGACAGCCTGAATTTCAGGAAACTACTAGATTTAGCTTGAGAGGTTTCATTGTCAGAAGTTTCACAGCAAACTTGTGCTACCTAACTGTCAGCAGGCTTAACTGTCAGTTTATGCAAAGGAAGCAACAAAGAGTACTCTGTAGTCTTTATATTTTTTAGAGGAAATTATTTTGTTCTTAATCGTTGTTTCATTTTTGCAGAAGACAAGCTTGGGACAAGTATTTGGGCTGGAATAACTGCTTGGTTATTGTTGCACTTTCAAAGCAACACCTAGAGCACCAGAACTCACATGAAGTGGGAGCGGTGTTGAAGTCGATTGAGTGACCGAAGCAGCTTACAGGGATCATCTCCCTGCCATGGAAGTCCTTTAATACTTGCGATGAATTTGTTCATGCATGTCTCTAAAACGATTCACAGCAAAAGAAAGATAGCAAACAAAGACATATGGCCATGAAGGAGAAAACAGGAGTTAAAAAAAACAAGAGATCCCATCACCAAGTGTGCTCCAAACAGCAGCAGGTCAATCCCAGACTACTTTTTCCTAAACATGAATGATTATGATGTCAAGTCAGCACTTTCTACTTTGTTAGCGCCCTAAAATTCAGTTACCAGGGTCACATATTAAGTTACTTTCTAATTCTACCTTTCCATGTAAATTCTTAAGTCATCAATTCTGAATACACATAGAAGACTCTAACCAAACGTACTTAATGTGCAAAGGACCTAAGCTAAGAAGCCTTTTCAGGTAGACAGATACAAGCTTCTCTATAAACAAGCACTAAATATTTATGTATATATTTGACTACTAAAATGAGGCTGCATAAGCAGAGTCCCATGAGAAAAGCAAGTTAGAAACTAACCACTACAGAATATTTGAAATTTAATTATAATGTTTTTTTTTTTTTTAATATTCATTTCAAACTTATTTACACGTTTAGCTTTTCAAAGTAAGCCTGGGATGGTTCCTAATTTGTGGCTGATTCCATTATTTTAATTAAGCATGCACCATGCTTGTGGAGTGTTGAGTCTTGGCACTGAACTTACCTTCTTTACTCTCCAGAGAGGCACAAACCAAAAATAACAGAAGCATAAGAGTCACTTTTGACTGTTAGATGCTATCACCTTTCTGAGCTGCTCAAAGAGGCAGCAACAACAGTCCCAGAGACGGTTGCTTGTTTCCCCTGGTATCTCTGAACATTTTTAGAATATCAAGATTTTGTTTTAAGATATTGCAAGGAAACAGATACATTAAACTGTGACCAAGCCTGAATTGCATCTTTAGTTCTTGGCTGCCTCAAGTGACAGAGGCTGTGTAGGATGAAGTAATTACGAAGCAGTATGAAGTCATTACTTGATGTGTATTATACTCCATGTCTTCACTTTTACACAGAGCATGCTCAGAAGGTTACTCTGTCCAGGAATGTGCCTCCCTGGCCTTTAAGCCCAGGCCTATTTCTACTTACTTCTTGTTTTCATAAAAAGAAATGATGTCTTCAAAAGCATTTATATCGAAATCCTCAGAACAATCAAATGAGAAATCAAGCATTGAGCAGCTGCAAAAGGAACACGTATAAAACCTAAATATTCAACAGAAAGGCATATATGCCTATACAGAACAATGTGCGGAGCCCACTGCTGTAGGACTTGCCCTGCCTCCTAATAAAGTCTAAGCCTGCAAAAACCATGAGTGCTCCTACGAATTCTTCAGTGACAGAGTGGCTGCAGAGGAATGCACGATGCTAAAAGCAACATACACAAAATACAGACAGAATTCAAAAACCCCGTGGTCAACGGGACTGAGGCTGCACCACCAATGTTTGGTAGTACTGGGTCTTACAAAAAGTAAGCCAGGGTATTGTTTTGATACAATTAAAAAGGTCAAACAAAACAAGACAGAAGAAATAAGACCTGCTACCCTTGCAGACAGATCAAGCTGACATTTCACATACAAAAACGTGACTCAGCAATTCAAGTCTTTTCCCTGACACAGGTTAAGTACGTGTTTCTCACCGGTAAACTTTTTCTACTGGTGTATTTGATCTCTGGAGTTCTCCAAGGGGAACTCGGGGTCCTTGGCGCACCACTCCTGTTATGAAATAATCAACAGATTGAATATTGACAAAGACAGAGGCATAATAGACAAAAATAACCCACCAGTTATAACAAGCTAAGTATCTATCCAACTGTCTGGACTTTTCCTCTATTACTTTAGCTACCAAGCTAGACAGACCACTTGGTTTCTCAAACTCCCTACTACTATCAAGTAAACTGCAGCTGCTCAGAAAGGCTTTTCAAAATTAGTATTTCATCTTGAATACTCATTTGAAACTTTACGGAAGTCTGAGAAGATCAATGAAGATCAAAAACACTGATAAGACCACCATGCACACTAGAACCTGTAATATCTTCCCAAACTTTTACAAACAGGACTATAAACTTGGCACAGCCTGTTGGCAATGGTGCACTAACTGGAGAGGAAGTCTGAATGATCTCAGATAAAAAGCGACAACCTCTTTATTGTGTACAGGTTAAGTCATTTTCACAAACTAGTTTTGTCTCTAGTATCAAACCAAGATTGCACCTGGAACGTTTTGCAGTCAACTAGTTCTGTCAACAAGCACAAATCAATTTGAAAGTACTTGAAAAGTATTTCCAGAATGATTCATATCATACCTGCAGTCTTCTGAGCTCTCTGGCGTCCAGCTTCTGCAAAAACGGCCATTGCTCGAATAGCTGCCCGCAGAACAGCCCAACGGAACACAGCTACCGGATCCATTCCTATCAGCTCCCGAACATAAGCGCTGTCACTGCTTCGTAGTAAAGCAACAATATCTGGTCTCATATAGTCCATATTTTTCTCTCTGAAATCCTGCAGAACAGGAAGATTGAACCGTAAGCTCTCAGGAAAGCAGTTACACAGACACCACCCAGAACTGTGTTTTGACCCAAGATATTTATTGTAACTCAGAGTAATTATTCTAAATATTTTTCACCGTAGTGAGCATTATCCTCAAGTTTGAGCGGGGGAAGTATCTAAAATATACCTGATGAAACATCTGATTCAGCCTATTCCCAACAAACTTTCTACACCCTGACAAAACTGTCATAAAGGCAAGGAGTATTTTTCTTTGTGGCCATCAGATCCGTCACCTACTTTTATCTGGTATTTAACTTTCCCAGCAAAGTGTCGAATAATAAAAGCAGGTTCCATTACTGGGGTTCCAACAAAAAACTTGTTCTCCTCGTGCTGCTGTTTGAATTTTGCAAGTAGAGTTTGGTTGGTGGCATGTGGAAAACTAGGAAAACAAAACAGAAAGTCAGCTATTTTTCCTCCAAATACAGTTACGTTTATTGATGTGCAAGATAACAAACTGAAGAACACCTATTGATCCTTGTGGAAAGCATTTATCAAGGCTTCTAAATTTCAGTTGCTGCTTACACATCTGGTTTGCATCTTAGATTTCCAAATCTTCCTAAGCCAAGGTTCAATTTTAGCATCAATTTGTATCACTACCGTATTGGAATTCTTAGAAACAAATGAGTGTAGATCCCAGCCATAAGATGACCCTTTGCTTCCCCCAAAATTCCTTTTTTTTAAAATGAAGAAGTGCTATGTTTCTGTTCCCTTCCACAGCCCTTCCTTCTTCCCTTCCACATATACATTATATATATACATATATATATAATTTTACCCCAGAAGATGTTTGTTGCTTACTTGCTTTCTTCATCCAGAAGATAGAAGAGACCAGTGGGCTTCTTGCTGATTAAGTGAATGCAGGCCACATTATCAGTATAGTCAATATTGTGCCAAGTGATCCCTTCACTCTTATATTCCTCCTGCGTAGCTCAAGAAAATTCCCTCATCAGTACAGTACCCTGACCTTTAACGTACCACGGTCTAAGTGCTTAAAAGACATCCTTAAACAGCTATGGCAAGTTGAGTTTGTTAGCTCAAACAGCAAAAAACAAAAATTAGGAAAATTTATAAACAAGACCAGAACAGCAGGCGTACTGGGTCAGATCAAAGATCTACCTAAGCAAGTCACTCAACAGCGGATGTTTAGGGTAGAACTATTTAAAAATCCAAACAGTGAAAGAATGTTCCCTCCCCTATTACGTCTTTCCAGCAATCAGTAGTCTACAAACTTGGAGTCAGAAATGACATCTACACCGTTACATTTAAAACCGTAGATAGACTTGCATTTCTTCAGTATGTCTCTTTCATAGCTCTTGTATTATAAGAAATTACATTTAATATGAATTTTCAGCACTTCCAAGTTGCACTATCAGATGAAGTTTCAAGACAGGCCGTTAAGCCCTATACAATATCAACACCAGAACTTTGCTAAGGAAGCAATCAATGTACATTTTTCAGGTTCAGAGAATTTGGAGCTCTCTTTGACAAGAAAATATGAAGCTCTTCTGCAGAAATGATAATGCAGAAAATGCTTGACAGAACAAGCTTCTCATCAAAATATGGAACCAAAACATCAGCTTTTCTTACTGCTGTAAATGACCACCAAAGGAGTTAAAGACAGGCTAATAATGTTAAAAAACTCAGAAAACTAAGTGAAATAAGTTTTACATTTAACAAAAGACAAAGAACGCCTCTCTTACTGTTCTATGACGATAGTAGATTTTTTTAAGTAGGTAAAATTAAATCTAATAACAGACTGCTCAGTGTGCACGCCACATTACAGAACTGAAATACCACTCTCCACAAACAATAAAGCCTTTCTTTGAAAGATATAGAGACCCCTCTACCCCTTCCCGAGGGCTCTCATGCTGCAAGAGATACAGGAAATGGGTCATTCAAGGATTAAGCTCATTTGGAGAAATGGCATTAGAAAAAAGAAAACAATGTTAACTATTTACTCTAGTTAGCCTGGATAGACACTTCTGTCATAAGTTACAAAACAGAGACCTCAACACTATGTTTACGTATGGAGTTTGTATGCTTGGCAATTTCCTTCCCTTTAAAATGCTTGTTTAAAGTTATCTACATATTGTTGAAAAATACCACATATTACAGAATGACTTCATTCTTTCAGCAGAGCAACCAGAGAATAATGTTTTGGCACAACCCAGTAAAAAGTCCAAGTCCAGAGAAGAAAGCTGCCAAACCTCAGTCTAGAAATGCAATCTGTTCGCTCTTGCAGCACTCAGAGCACTCTGTAAGAAGTCAATACCTTCTACAAACAAGTATATCGATATATGCCAGTAGCATCAGGATTTCAGAACTACTGCCAATATCAACATACAGTTGTATCCCTTATGTGCAGGTAGGTGGAAGTAGCAGTAAAGACTAGTTATTATTTACCAACTGACAAAAATAAGAGAAACTGTACCAAAACATTTTTTTAAATAAAAAACAACCAACAAAACTGAATCATACACCACACCTACTGATTTTCAATCTCAAAGTTTAGAGTTTATCTGATTTACGTCTGGGGTTGCCTGACAGTTGTTTTTTGTTGTTGTTTCCTGCAGTCAAAAACTCACTGCTAGTTCTCTGAAGAAAAACCCAGCTATCATTAGCATATGCAGAGCACTAAATGCAGCAAAGCTGCAACATACAAATCATATCATAATATGCAATATTAAAACAAGAAATAAAAACGTAACACATTTGGAAATATATTCAACCAATTATAAAATTATGCCATGAGGTATTGCAGAACAGTTTGCATAACAGATGAGCCCTCACACTAAAGTTTGATTCAGTAACTAATTTCTTACCTGTTCCAATTTGAAAATATGCTGATTGAAATAATACTGAAGCTGCTCGTTAGCATAATTTATGCAGAACTGCTCAAAACTGTTGGTTTCAAAGTCTTCAAACCCAAAAATATCCAGTACACCAATGGACAAACACTATTGAAGAAGATTTGAAAATCTAGTTAAGTAATCTGTCATACAGCGAGTGACTTAACCCCCAACAACTAACCATCACAAAAGCTGCTGTATCACATGCTGATATAAATAACTGGAGTGTACATTAATAGATGTAGAATGTTTAACAGTTGTCTGTTATGAAAACAAAAATAATCAAATATTACGCAGACATTTACTAGGGACTAGGAGAAGGATTTACTAGGAGAAGAATCTAGGTTTATCCCAGATATCTGAACACTTCATCTACAGCGTTGTCTGATAAGTCTAAATATAGAACTGTACAAAAAGACTTGCTTTTGTGCGAAACTTACTGTAACAGATTCCTCCATGTCCTTCTTATTAAGGAGTGCATGATTAATTCGCAGAACAATCCAATCAAACAGAGCACTGTACAAGGATTTTGCCATTGAATCACGAGCTGTTATTGCCTGTAGATGAAATAAAGTTCGTAATTTCTTTTTAAAAAAGCATTTCTATTTCAGACCAGTGTCAGAGGTTACGATCCTACCAGAGACAAAAACAGAATCTTCCTTTAACGATAATTTCTAACATTCCAAACATTCCTCACCAAACATGAAAGCGTACCACATTAGCTTTTTCATAGTCACAAAAGAACTAGGTTTCAATTATTTAAAATAATTCTATTAGTGTTTTTTACTCACCTCATTAAGACTATATGGCAAAATAAGCTTATCATTAGCAGTCACAGTTTTTCTTTTTGTTAGCACTTCCACTAAAATCTCACGTTTGACCTTCAAAACAAGCAAAACCAAGAGTCATTGCCACCCTAAAATTCCCAGAACTCAGTACAGTGAGTACTCTGATGACAACAGTGAAGTCCAAGCACTTTGAAAACTGCTACATTTATCATTCATCGGTAGCTTTACAAGTTTCTCAACTCCTTTAATTTATTCTTGGCTTAGATTCATGCAGATCTTTCCCTATGGTGGCAGAGCACACATCTCTAGTAAAGTTATTCCTGCTCAGTTCTTATTAGAAAGTAAACAAATTCTGCTTCCACGCTACGGGCTACATTCCCT
Organism: Cygnus atratus; assembly: GCF_013377495.2. Taxonomy (NCBI): domain Eukaryota; kingdom Metazoa; phylum Chordata; class Aves; order Anseriformes; family Anatidae; genus Cygnus; species Cygnus atratus. The sequence continues at coordinate 2,129,567 of NC_066387.1, forward strand.
CCCTAACCTCAATAATTTCACCACATTCATCCATTTTCCATACCATAAGATGAATGCTGTTGGAGTACCATAAACCAGATATAAACATACTGGGCTGCCACATAGTCAAGAAAAATGCTGAGGCAGAGCATGACAAAAAGGTATGTCAAACATTAGAGCTAAAAAGGAAGACTCTACTTTCAAAAGCTGAGAAAGAATGTCCAGCACTTCAGGAGGTCCCACTTCCAATCCTTCATCACGACCTGTAGCTTTCTTCTTGTACGTAACGTTGCCCAAATAAAGAATAGCTGAAAGCACTGAAAAAATCCTAAGGAAGAAAAATTAATTTTATAAGAATTTTTCATATGCTTAGAAGTTCATTTTAGCAGGCTAATAGACCCAATTCTGTTTCAAGAATTTGTCCATAAGCACTCACAAATATTCAGCTCTCCCTGATTCCTACTGGATTAAATGTGATCCCAATGTTTATACAATTTATTGGGGTTCACAAAGTTTAACTAGCTGTCACTAACAAAGGCTGAAAAGTTCCACTTACTGTTTTTTTGTTGCTGAAAGAAAGCCAACCATCTCCATCGCTTGTTTTAATCTTTCAAAGTCATGCCGGAGATCTTCCCCATCTTCAATTTTCAAGTTATGCTGTGAAGAAAGCCCCTTACTTAAATGCAAAGAAAGTAGTTGGGTTCTGCTTTTTTTCATCTTTAGCACAACATCAGAGAGACAACAATTATCAATGTAAACTGTAAATCCCTGTCACAGATTACCTGGTTGAGGTAGAAATAATCTTCAGGTTGCTTGAGGTGAAATTCTTTACGCTCTTCCTCATTGACTCCAAGTAGCAAATAATAGAAGACATGATAATTCCTACAAATACAAGAAGTCAAATACATTTCTCTTTCACAAAAATATACTGATTATTCTTTCATTCTATATACTTTAAATGATATTAGACTCTCATAACGATTATGATCATACTAACTATAGTAATCTCTTACCTTTCACCTTTTTCATGAGAAACCAGACGAGATTTTTCAAGCAGGTATTTTTCAACAACAGCCCTAAAGAGACCCCCCCAAAAAAAGGAAAACAGCATGAGGACACACACACAAAAAAAATCTTCAGAAAACATCAGACAGCAACTGCCAAGGGAGTTCAAATAATGAAATGTGCATTAGCATACATAAGAAAATAGCTTAGCCATGGGCATGACAACTCCCACCAAACCAGGTCGCCCAAAGCCCCATCCAGCCCGGCCTTGGGTGCTGCCTGGGTGGGGACATCCACCGCTTCTCTAGGTGGCCTGTTCCAGTGCCTCACCACCCTCAGAGTAAAGTAATTTCTTCCTTATATCTAATCTAAATCTCCCCTCTTTGTAAAACTGTTACTCCCTGTCCTATCACTACACTCCCAGGCAAAAAGTCCCAAGAAATATCCAAGAAGCACTTAACTTTAGTGCTCAGTTCCAGCAGACAACTGGAGAAAGGCAGTGGGAGCTTAGAAAAAGTGCTGATGAGAAGTTATCAGAAGAAACAAGATGCAGAACGCTAAGAATGTTACCCACTCTGTTAGCTGACAAGGAATGCAAAGAATACAAGACCCCAAAAATATACTGAATAACTGTTTCTCAAGATAGCAAATTTGATGTTATATACATCAGCCTAAAGCAGAGGCAAGGAAGACAGAAAACTTATTAGTTTCACATAGTAAGCTCCTAAATAATAAACTCCTTGACACAGGCTACAAAGATAATAAGGTCAGAGTACGAGCGGCTTTTTCTCACGCTGAAGACAAAACAAATGTACTCAAATTGTGCCAATCTCCTGAGCTAGCGTGACTTATCTGCAAAGAAGCCAACTTTGTTCAGAACAACACTCCAAGCAAACGCGGTACAGAGTTCCCAGTCATTTCTGTTGCTATTTTGTAAACTGCAAACATGAAGATGACCCAAAGGGAAGCTATGCTGCTGCACAAAGGGCAGTGACAGCTAGCGATGCTCCACAGAGCAGCAGGCTGCAGGGCAGGTTTGGTACAGGGAAGAATTCTACACCAATATTCTGCATTTTGACATTGCACCCGAAGTAGCACAGGTGCATCTGGACAACATATGCAACATATTGCTGTAAATTTTTCAGATATAGGCCTTTAAAATTTAAGATGCATTTTACGAAGCAGGAGCTAAAAGGAATGATTTTATGGTGGGATGTTAGACAAGGAACTACATGAGTATTTGCACACAAGTTTCTAATATCACAGAAAAAATTTTGGACAAAATTATTCACTTGACGTGCCCACTTCAAACAAAAGAAAAGCAAAGTATGATCTTCAATTAATAATATTGAGGGACTACAATAATATGACATTATCGCCTCTACTACAAGGTGAAAAATGCAAATACAACTCTAAGAGTTAGCTGTGACTACCATATGTTAAAAAACAAATGTAGATGTAGAATATTTCAAGTTTGTCCTTCAGACCTAAGCACACAATTTCAAGTAAATCAAGTAAAAACATGTATTTTTAAATTTTCTTTATAACTGGTCTGTTTCTTTAAAATGGCTTCCTCAAATCTATTTCACTTCTCTCTAACTCCTCTCAAGAAAAATTCAGATCTTCTGGTTTTAATTACAAAATGGCGAGGACAACGGGTGTTATGGAAAAAGCCTTAATTTAGTACAAATGTAAAGATGCAGAAACAGTCATATTCTTAATTTGATATGACTGTACAGCAAGGTAAGAAAATTATGCATCATCTGATTATTCCACAAAGCTTGGTCATAGAATCTTGAAAACATATTCTACAGTGGCAAGCCATTCTCATATGAAAAGAGCCTCGTAAAGGCAGAATTTTGTACACACCAGAGTCTTCAGATTCCTAAAAGCACACAGGGCAACTCCAGCAGAACCTCAGACCATACTTACCCTCGGACAATACCGTTCTCTAAATAGTTGACTTGAATAAACTTTCCAAAACGACTGGAGTTATTGTTATGTGCTGTTTTTGCATTTCCAAATGCCTGTAATAAAGCAAAATGAGGTAATTTTCAATTAAACTAAATGACATAGCATTACTAACTCCTGTTCATTTTTCAGCCTCCCATTAGCTGGCAATACGCACTCGAAATGTTATAGACATGACAGCATACAGACACCAAAAAGTGAGCTTAGGAAGCCTCCATTGTTCCTCACAGGTCTGTACTCATTTATTATTTGTCCTATGCAATAACGTTTGGGAATACGAGGAAGGCAAATAATAAACTTAAATACTTTTACAAGGATCTAAGGTAATTACAGGAAGGGTAATCACAGCAAGAGGGCTCAAATCAACCTCAGTGACTAACAATTATGTACTTAGAGAGGATATTTGGGAGGAGGAAGGCAGCACAATTACCGTGATATTGCCTCCTGGATAGAAAAGCCACAAACAGCGTCTTATTCCTTCATGTACTGCTCCTTGTAAAATTTTCACAATGGAAATAACTGTTCTTTAAGTGAGAACAGCACATACGATCCCACTGACAAAGCTAGCCTATGCATTTTCAGAGTTGTGTATTAAAAAAATGAGAGAGACAAACAGAAAAACTTTGGCTTACAGAAGCACATCCTATTCATTGGCCTCTGCAACACTGAAGAGCAGTTTCCTTAAGAGGTGTTAGGGAAGAGAGGGGTTGGGGGGGGGGAAGGTCTGGCACAAATTCTAAACATTAGTGCCTATGCATCTTTAATATTTTAGCCCCTCAGATGCTTGCTAGCACGTATAACACAAAATGTCTTCTGAATGAGCCTTTCTTAGAAACTACAAATACGATCTATTACATCTAAAAGCCCAGTAGAATTAGTTACTGAGAACATTCTTAATGTTATCAACACTTAATTGTGTGTCCTTAGGTTAATGGAAACTTGTCATCCTCTTAATATGCAGAGTGCAGTCCGGTATACGGAGAAGTCAATGTAAATTCAATGTAAAATGCTATTGCTTAGAAAAATACACCACTCAGCGTGGAGTATCTCCAGCAGTCCTGCCACAGATATTTCCTCTTCAGGCTCCAAGTAATTAAGGCCTCCATTAGGAAATCCGTCTCTCCTAATATAGAACGTTTGTGGAATGATTTCACAAAAATGCCACTCTTCCTCCGCGCACACACATCCGGAGAATGACGGACATGCGAGCACTGCACACAACCGAGAACTAAACTGTTGACATATAAAACTACCCAATTACGGTGTATATCCAAGGGGAGTACTGTTTTCATGACAGTTATATTGTTTGTGTATTCTAACTCTTCCCTCCTTTTCTTTTCTTTTTTTTTTTTTTTTTTTAAAACAGTCTTATGATGTTGCAGTGTTATTGCAGGATGACACTTCCAAGATAGGTTCCCAAAGATCTCTTACAAGCAGATTTCTGCTGCCAGCTGCATAATGTTCAGAGGCCACCAGAAACACGCAAAATAAAACACTTCTTATAAGCTGGGAGAATTACCACAATTCTTTGGACAAACATCACTCTCAATCTAAAGGCATAAGCTTCAGGAGCTTTTCCTGTGCAGGGTGAAAACAGACCCTGTTGTAACTTCAGAAAGTCGGTGGGTTTCTGAAGAGAAGATTTCTGCCCAGCAGTGCTGACCGAGGCTGAGTTCAGCCTGCCAGTTTCTAGAGACCCTGCTACCCGTGCTGCACTGCAAACAGCATCCCCACTCAGATCTGTCAAAGGCGGCATTGAGCAGAGTCTTTTTGTACCTACCACCCAACAACTAATTTACATACTTCTTTCTGTTTCTTTTCCAGAGCCCACGTTGCATAAGCAGCATATGAATGTACTTATAAAATCCCGGCCAACTCCTCACAGTTAATGAACAATATCAAACCAAACGTGGAAGGCCAGCAACATAAGCACAGCAAATTCTCAGCTCTGTAAGTCCTCTCCCACTGACGCTGGCTCAGCAAAGATCATCCAGCTTCTCTTTTATTGTATTATAAAAAAAATCTCTTGCAGTAAAGCTTTGCCAAGCTGCAGAGTAGTGGACTTGCAAATTCCTCCTGTAAGAGCATCTTTTCAAGAAGTTTTCTAACTCAAGCCCCCAGTTAACCATCAGTTTACTAGCGATATTACAGAAACCAACACACAGAACAGCTACGTTAAAAAAAATAATAATTTTCCAAGTAATACATATTTTGGCATTATAGAGTTAAGAAATCCCATAACCCTGGCTTCCCGAAAAACTTCTCTTAGTGATTGCTCATGTAAGCAATGAATGCAGTTTAAAACTAAAGGCTCTCATGATCTCATGTGTCTGGTATTTAGTCAAAGCATACGGCAAATTCTTAACAGCTGATCTAATATTATCAGTTTTTAGAAAAGTTTTCATGTACTGAATAGTTTTCTCATAAAAGCCTTTAACATCCACAACTTTCTAAAGAACATTCCAAGTCACTTAACATTTCGGGTGGAAGGTTGCTTTTCCTTTTTTTTTTTTTTGTAACACTTAATTCTAGACCTAAACTCCCGTCACTGCTATCATATTCTTCAATATACTTTGATGAGTTAGCTACAGAAGAACTGACATTACTGCCTAAAAACAGAAAATTGTAAAAAAAAATAAAAATTAAATGTTTCACTATTTAGCAGTTAAATATCTTTAACTGAATATAGCTTTATCCTAGAGAAAGCAGATTAGAGGTAAGAATTAAGCTCCCATACTACCTAGCCTAGGTAGTAGAAAGCATCTTTCATGGATAATTCTAGCCAGGTGTTCTATACACAGCTCAAATTCAACTGAAATATCTCCCTGGGTTGCCTTCACAGAAAGCCACCTATGTCTTTATAAAATAAATTCGGAAGATGTGAAAGGACAAGATACATTTTCAGCTAAAGAGAAGTAATCATTTGTATAACCAAAGTTATTTACTGTTTTCCCTGGTGAATGCACGAGGAGACAGATAAAATTGAAAAACTAAAACTGAACCACTCCAACGCAAAATACTAGCTACAGAAAAAGAGGATGAGGTGAAAATAGCAGACCAAGGCCGGCAGGAATCCGAACTGGGATGGCCTATTCTGGGACTCAGGAAGTCATCCAACCCATCCCTTCACCTTGAAACGCGAGAGGCGTGAACTGGAGGCTGCTATTGAAAAAGCTGCCACTGCTGTTGCAGGAGTTAACAGCATTCAGAAAAAAAAAGCCAAGGTCTCATTTGCTGTAAGAAGAAACCCCCAAACTACATACACGATCCACCTCAGGAACAGAATTAAAAACCTTATTTAATTCCTTTACAAGAATTGCCAAAATCTGAAAAAGCTATCAGAGTTTCTCTGTAAACCACTCTAATCCGGGGCAGAACCACCACTCTTTTAAGGCACCAAATGACGCTGAACAATCAAATTGCATGCCCTGGAAGGGGAAATGACTACTTCAGAGTTGAACTCAGTTTTGCAGTGGTCTTCACAAAAACGCTGCAAAATATCCACTCGCCAAGGTGGAAGTTGCAGCATTCATGGTCATTTTGCAACTCTGTGTGCTGTATGAACTCCTGGGGAAAGAGTTCCTTATTATTAGGAACAACCCTAATAATAAGGCTGTATAAAGGACAAGGTGATTTTTCCCAAGAGACACGTGCAGCAGGGAAAAGTACGCAACAGCACATTTCTCCAAAAAGACTAGCAACAAGGAAGTTCCATTCCTTCTCTGATTATGATTCTTAAAACAAACAGATGCAGATAATAGCCTCAAAACAACCACTTTGGCCTAAATAGAACTGGCTACGCCCACTAAATATATATGCAGACTTTTATGGAGAATGCAAACACAAACCAGAGTTGAGGCAGCACTAAGCTTCAGCCCGTCCCATACAGAGCCACATGCACAACAGGACTGAATAAAGAAAGCAGAGCTGAGAGCAAATTGCTTTATTCTGTTTTCCAAAGAAGGGTAAAACATAAAAGTTTGCTTTCTACAAGGAAATTTAACAAGCTTTTAAATATACTCTTAGTTCTCGAAAATCTCACTCCCCCCCCGCTAATCATGCTGTCAATTAATTATTTCATATTTAAAACTGCACTCTTTAGATAGGCACTTCATGAATACTTCCTCTTGGACTTTCCGTTTTATTTAGGTCTTAATTCTTTTCAATGAATGGGTCAGTGCGATTAGGAAATCTTTAAGGACACCGAATCCAAAGGGAAGTAAATGCTTTTCAAAATAATACACTGAAGTTCGGACAACTACAGTGTTTCCATCTACCCACCTCTTCTCACCTTCTATTTCAGAGGGAAACAAAATTCTCAGTACACTAAGAAAATAACTTTTGAAATAAACCCAAGATACTAAAGGTTACAACTTGACAACAGACAGCAAGCCAAGTGCTTTGCTGCCAAAAGAGGAAGCTCTGGCTCTGTCTTATTATGTCCCTTGCCACATGCTCTCATCCCCTTGCTTAATTTTCTGCCATTTTACTCATTTAATTGCCCTGAAGAATCTGATAAGTGCTAGACACAGTGCAAACAAAGCACAGAGAAAGGGAAAGCAGGCTTCCCACCATTCACCGGCAGCTCACATCTGTCAGGTCACTTTGTCCTCACACTGTACCTCACTTGTATCAGAGCTAAGTTGGATTTTTAGCTGAGTTATCCAAAAAAATCAAGTGTTTTATTTTTGTTTTGGGTGTTTTGTATTTGTACAAGCTGGATGGTCAGATACAGCTATCATGATAAATGAATCTTACCCTATATTGTAATAAAATTTATCAACATGTTTATAAAAGCTTCTACTTATTTTAGAGATGTACAGTTAACATAAAAAGTTCAGAGTCTTAGACTGTGCGTTTTGTATCACATGATTTACAACATTTTTCCCTAGTGAAAAAAAATACAAATTTCTTGGAAACTTTATAGCTGTGCATGGAAAGGTTTAACTGTCTTGCTTGAGACTCTATAAACTAAACAATGGTTTGATTCACTATTCCCAATTTGACCCAAATAATAGTTCCCAAATGTAAATTCCTTCCTAGGACTTCAACCGTAAGCTAACTGAATGTAACAGTTCTGGAAGGCACAACTCCAAGTCAAGGAGCTATACTTTAGTCTCTAAATTTAGAGGAGGACAAACAAGTCAGGAGTATCTAGCTTTATTTTCCTGCCAGTTTTTAAGAACCCACTCTTCACTAAAGATGATCTATGTCAGCCTGGAGAAACAATTTAAAAAAAAAAAAAAAAGAGAACAATTCATATATAGCTAAGGCAACTGTGTCTTAGGAACTGTTTTTACAAGGTAAGCTGCTGAAAACCAGCACAGAACAAGACACGTGGCTTCAGGCTGTGCTGAAGCATCAGTGTCCCATGGAAGCAAACAGATTTTACAACATTCTTTTTGTCTAGAAAGCTGCAAGCAGCACCAAACATAACCAGAACTAGTGCAAGTTACTACTGCTTGTTCAGCCCTCATTAGGAAGTGTAATAACAGGTCAAACTCTAGTGCCAAGACTGAGCAAGAAGCATCTGAGGATGAGAGGCTAATCCATGACCAGCCTTCCTTTCACCAGGGCACATAACGTCAATCCTGCTAGTACCACATTTAATTTTTGACCTATCTTGTCTCGGTTTCCTGTATTTCATCTCTCAGATGTTTGAGAAGTAATATCATTCAACTTCCAAGGTCGCATTTCCTTTCATGGTACAGCTCTAACTCCATTCTTCAAAAGTCTAGAAATTGTGAGTAAGGAGCTAGAATATTAACCGTAGTTTAACTTCAAATTAACTACAGCTTTGGACAGAGACGAGATAGCCACCACAAAAGTGGGATTTGGTAAGAAACACATTTCCAAGTTCCCTATGTATGCGATAAAATTATAAATCAACCCTTACAGTAAACTAATGTTGCTCACCTCTCCTATGCTAGGAAGTTTGGCTTTAACTCCCTTGAACTTTTACAAAAGGTCAACCTGTGAACAGACTTTTTTTTTTTAATTAGGTGTCAGGAAAATTAGAGGTGACTAAAAAGAGGAAGTCCTGACCCAAAATGCAGCCTAATTTTACATCATTAAAGTTACGGAGACAGATTTCAGTCAAGAGGACAATTCATCTGTGGATACCCTTTCTTGAGGACTCAAAATAAAACACTCTCAAATATTTCAGGCACACTACAAAATTGTTGAGGCGAAAAATCCCCTGAAACACCCATTTAAGAAAAATTCCCTTATACCACTTCAGTTCCGTTAAGTAAAAACCCAAATGAGTCACGTACTTGGATTTAAAAGTGACCAGCTGAACAGAAGAGTTTTTCAGCAGTTTAGCTTCCACAAAGCAAAATAAGCTTTGGTGCATTCCTCCTTGACATCGAGATTTGACTTATTTTTTTTCTTGAATTGCTCTTACTAAATGGAATTGCACAAGAACCATAATTGGGAAAACTGGAAGCTTCACTGCCCAGCAAATCTGCTCTGCAGCATCCAGATGAGGACAGTTTGATTTTACATCTCTGTGACCTAAACCTATTACAGCTTTTTGCTCACTGCAGTTATGTCAAGAGAGAAGTACATTAGAACAACCCTAAGCAGAGTTCTACCATGATCACAGGCATCCCAGTGACTCTATTTTGCCTGGACAAATCTCAACTTCACATCTATATTTTTCAGAAATGTTTCTTTCTCCTTAATTTCAAGTTAACGAGCAATACTTGTAATACAAAAACGTATGTTCAATTCTGAAAGCTGTTTTAAGATTCAGATGTTCCTACATTTCTGGCATTTTGACCCTTCACCTTTTGCAATATTTGGCAGGACAAGTTTATGGTGAATCAATTTATAACTAACAAACACCCTCAATGATGTAGAATGAGAAGTTTGAGAATTTCAGAGAAGGACCTCACATTTTAGACAACATGTACTCCAACAGCAATGTTAGAATCTTAGAATCCGTCTGGCAAATTTGAAGCTAAACATTCAATCGGTCATCTTATTTCTAGCTAGCATGTTTTCTTGTGAACTGCATGACAACGTGTTCAGTGGGTGGCTGAAGAACCCACAGTACTTCTGACAACCAGTCTCACCGCAGAAAATCACAAACATCTTTGCATGAAAATTCCCGACCTACGCTACGTTTACCTGAGACTCTGGCAAAGTTGTTAGCTTTAATTTTGAAGCTAAGGATACATGCATCGCTCGTTCAATGGACAAAATGCCACACGAGATTTCACCTCTCTGCCTGCTCTGAGAGGACTGTACCATGTCCTGCACACCAGGGTCTGAAACGGTTAATTGTATCAAAGGCAGACAGATCAGCTGATCGAACAGTGCTTTCCACAGTGACCCCTTCCTGTTTTCTATTTAGAACTGCAAACTTGAACTCCAGAAGCCAACAAACCTCAAACAATCTTACTTCTGCTTTCAAGCAGCAGAAAGCAAGGCAAAAAAGAACTTGGACATATTCCTCATTCTTTACCGAAAAGCTTTCAAACCATATTTATAAATGTAACATTTTAAAGTAACTCCATTGCATTTTCATATTTTTATTCAAAAGTTTGAAAAAATCTTTTTAAGAAGCCATTGTTACATTTGGAAATATTTAAACCTGAAAATTATAATAGCTGTGTTCAATCTCCTTGCTGCTCAAGATTTTGTTAATGGTGACCATAACATTTCAGAGTTTTCAGAGCTTTCAGAGTTTTTTTTTTCTTTCAAACAAGAAAAGAAAAGGGGGAAGCTAAAGCCTACAAGCTCAGATTAAGTTTGTCCTACCATTACCTCATGCAAGACAGTTGTTGTACCCCCTTTCATACGTTTAGTTTTGGTTTCTGTTGGAAATGATGTAGTAATTAAAAGCCAAAAGTGACTCTCACTTTCTCCCCAACTAACGATGTTACTCTTTTCAAAGCAAACATTTGGAGAAAGGAAATAACTCCCCCAAAAAGCGACTTCATAAAACGCTGCAGGACATGCTTACACACAAAGACGCAATTACGCTAAGCTGTGGAAAAACCTTCCTATGAAACATTTACTTACAATTTGAGCAGTTCGATTCAACTGCCATCAGACTAAGATGGAAGACACAAATAACCTCTGTCCCAAAATGTAGTGTTTACTGGTGGAAAGTCAAATATCAACTAACAGCAACAGGAAGTCAACTGCACAGCAGGACGAATTAAGGAAAATCAATTAGAAGCAGTCGAGCAACACAGACAAACATCAGTGTGACCCAGAGATATTTAAAACCTAAGCCAAGTAGGTGAACCTCAAAACTAGTATTCAACAGCCGTCATTTGAAAGGTTTCAAGAAACAGTTTTGACAGAAGGCAATTTTAGCATAAATTTACCTCCAGAACTGGTCCAGCTCCTAGAATAGTTCTCTCCACACCACTTGCGTACCCTTTCTGGCTCAGTGCTGTGAGGCAGTGAATTAAGAAGTTTGTGCTTTGAGTTTTTCCAGAGCCACTTTCACCTGATATAACTATGCACTGATTAATATGTTTTTTAAGCATTGTGTGATAAGCCACATCAGCAATGGCAAAGATATGAGGCTCCAACTTCCCAAGCTGATGGTTCTCATACAGCTTGACATATTTAGGATTATAAATGGGCAAGAACTTGAAGGGGTTAATTGCAATCAAAATACTTCCTGCGTAAGTATAAATTTTTTGTTTTAGAAAGCGACATTTGAGATTTTCTAGGAGTGTTTTCTCTGTTAAGTTGGGGATATTGCACAAGTCATCAAAGTCCTCCTGATGCCATGGAAGAAAACCTCTTTCAACCAATCGTCGAGCATCTGTCTCCTTGGAAAGCAGTTGCATCTGGGCATATTTGATGGTCCCATCAGTGTTCCTTTCTTGCAAAAGAAAGTAGTACCCATCCTTTTGAGGATGCTCATCCTGAGCACGGCGAGGCCAAAGTAAAACTCTATGAACAGGAGAATCATTTATATCAAGTACCCATTCTTCACCACCGGATTCTTTCACCTCCACAAGCACGTAATGTTTTGAGACATCCAAGTTTAAGATATTAATCACATCCTTGATGACATCTGAAGACGTGGTGTCCTTGGTTGCTGTCACTTTGCAGCATGGAGCACTTTCTGTCGAGAGTTGGGGGTAAATATGAAGATTATAGACTGCCTTTGCCTGGCAAACTGCACTGTCAGCATCTGTTAAACTCATTCTGCCCCAAAATGGGCTTCAGTCTTCCACCCCTGCTCAAGATGCAGTGCCCATAGTCTAAAAAAATAAAATTAAATGAAATAAAAAAGAGAAATAAGTCAGGTGTTACAAAAATGTGTACAAGACATACTAAGGCAAGGTATTATTTTCCAGAAGACAAAAATAAGTTATTTAATAGACAAATTATTAACTTAAGAACACTATTTATGAACAGTAGGGCTTATTTCAGTCTGTTTAGCCTATTCCATGGAATGGATAACCATAACAATATCTATCCTCTTTGTACTTTTGCTTCTATTCCCATACCACCCTCTCCTCCCAATTACGGCAGCACAAGCATTTTTTTTTTTTTATGGCCACAAGGCAAACTGAACGGGGATAAATGTCTACATTAAAACTTCCTTCTCTCCACAGGTTAGTTTTAACCTAGATGATTTTCCTGATGACCTGGTTCTCTGTATGGCTACACAAACAATTATTCATCCTCCCACACAAACTCTCCCCTAAAGCTGCGCGAGCAACTTGAGGCAGAAACAGTTTGATGGTTTCTTAAATCAGAAGTGCCGTGAAAGACAGCAGAAGGAACAGGGTATAGGTGCAAGGAGGAAGACAGTCCTAACAGTGCAATTCACACATTTTTTCTTTTTTCCCTGACCTCTTTTCATGAAAGCTACAAGACAGGTATGGTATTTACCACACTCAGCTTTAGGAAACCGCCTAAAACTGAGCAGTGCAAATACTGCTGTGATCTCCTTCTAACCCTGCACACCATGGCGATTTCTTGAGCATGAATAATTTACCCAGAAAAGAGACTGCTAATTTCACTTGAGTCAACCACATCCTTGGTACAGAAAGGTTCGATCTTGACTTTTATCTCCTATTTTAGGTGACACAGTAAAATTAGTCTTATTGCAACTACATTTCAGTTCAGCTAACAAGATCCCACATAACCCAGTTCATTCACAAGCCTTTATACTTAATCACATCAACCTTATCCTTACTAGATTTCAGCAACCGCATTCCTGAGACTCCAAAAATCATCTATTTCTTTTGCTTTTACTTCCTGTCACCCCTCCCGGAGGCCAGCAATCTAACTTCAACCTAACAACTGCCTCAAGGAAGTCAACCTCCTTCTTACTGCCAAACCTAAAAGCCTCTAGACTTTAACAATCTGTGCCTTTGCTGTTGGGTGACTTATCTCTCAACTGAGAAATTTGGTACACCTGGATTACCAGGGCTAGGTTTGATTACATTGATAAATTAACAAACTGTTAAACTAAAGTAATGTATGTAATAGAAGGATAAAGAAGCACTCCCTTTTTTTTTTTTTTAAACAATCCATAAAACTTCATACCCAGAACACCATTTAAATTTTTGTCTCGAGAACAAAAGCATTCTAATTATATAGCTACATACTGAATATTCAAAAAAAAAAAGAAAGTGGCAAAGAAATGCTATTGGCCAATGAAGTTGCTTTTTGCCACTAAAGAACTGAACAGGAACTTGCATAAGGCCACAGAGAGCAATCATTTCAAATTAAAATCAGCAGAGCTGGAAACATTTAGCTGCCACTTCCACTGCAAGTAATGAATCACTTCAGAGAAACATATGACATAGCTCTGCCTCATGAACAGCCTCAGAGTAGAGAACGGTGCTTTAAGGGAATTCTGAACAGTAAGCTTTCAGAAGACACTGTTGTGCAAGCTAGGTCATTCTTAGCAGCTACTCATCAAAAGGCAGGCTGAGCAAGCCAGACACAGAAAGACAAACCACAACACATCTCTGCTCAGGCTATATGATCCCTCAGAGAATGATTTCCCGCCCTGTTAAATTCCTCATTCATTAAGAAGGCTTATTGCAAGAACTTGGTGATACAGAAGGACGGACCAGTGAGCTCTAAGTTCCCTCTCCATTTTCTGTGATCATCACTGACCAGTAGATTGTAAGTCTGAAGTATCTTTGAAGGAATTACACAAGTGTAAAGCTTTCTTAACCTACAGAAACTCAAACATTTTAACATACAGTAGAACCTAGACTGCTGTTGCTGCTCATAGGGAAGATGAATCTGGAGCACTGACAGGAAAAAAAAAAGAACAACAGTGACCATTTTCCTTTCAAGCTGGCTGGCTAGTTCAAGGGAAACGGTCTTGTGCAGACTTCCTTTTTTTTTTTTTCTTTCCCCCCAACAACTAGTTTCAGACACACAGTCTGCTACGACAGAGGAAGTCCCCTCAGAGAGCCTTTTGACCAGAACAGCACCCTAAGAAGTGTGGCACCAACTTTTTGCCCACACAGAAAAGCTGAACCTAGGTGCTAGCCTCTGACTGCACTGATAGACATTTCCAAAGCTCACCTCATGTCAGCTACCAACATATATCTGGTACATTGCTCAAGACTTCCACATCACACTTTCTAAAAAGGAAACCAGAACACAAATGGCCTCTCTTTACTACTGAAAAACCCAGGCCAGGATATTTACAGCAAGTAACAACGGGATAGATGGCAGTCTCTGCTCAGGTGTGTCTGACTGAAAAACTGGAAAGAGAAAGACTGGCTCAACCTAAAGAAGAGACTTCTGGCAAAGCAACATGCAGACGTCAACCTTAACATCTTCATGCTACATACAGATTTCTGAATTATGCAGTCATCAAGCAACTTGATGGAAGTTAAAGCATGCAAGGGAGTTCTGCTTCCCCAACCATCACCCTATAAGAATGATTTGGAAGATAAGCTACAGTAGAAAGAATTTGCTGAAACATGATTTCAATGTACAGTCATATCAGCAGTAAACAGAAAGACAATCAGCATAACACAGCCTCTTTTTAACCAGATATGAAATCCAGGCACTGCTAGCCTGCTTTTGACAGCATTGAGCTTTGAGACTGCTCTTTCACCCAACAATAACTTAGAACAGATACACTCTTTTGAATCATTTATTACTGATGATGAGGCTTTAAGGAAAAAAAATGAAATTCTAGAAGTCGCTTAAGGAGGAGCAGCACCCAACTATTATTATTTCCTTTTAATCAATTGTCCTTTTGTTACATATGGTTTATATGCCTAAAAAAAGCAACAAATGTGTCCCAGGGGAAAAAAAAAAAAAAAGATTACTTTTAAATTCTTCTATCCAAGAGTCAGAATATCTAAAATCAGAGGTTTTTCCTCAAACTGCTGCTTTGCAATTAACGTGTGATTTTTCTTAGGCTATCCAATTTGTTTGATAACAACACTGCTGGAAGAGACAGACTTTGGTACACCTCTGACCTCATCCTAAGCAGTATTTTGAATAATAAAATTAGATCATAAAAGTAAAGGAGCATACACAGATAGTAAGAAGAACAGATAGTAACTTGGCTACCTGATGAGTCCCAGTATTCAATTACAGATCGATTATCATCAAGCAAACGGAGGATTAGATTCTAGCGAAGTTGGATTCCTGGCATCAAAGTAAATACTTTCATCATGGTTCTAAAAGAAAGGAAAAAAGAGTTACTGATAAGGAACGCATCATACACAGATTGAGAAGGCAATAAGTAATCAAAAAGCTAATTAAATGATACAGCTCTGCCAGATAGGAACAAGTGAACAAATTCCAGCTGAGTTCACCGGTAAACAACTTCAGATTTACTTAAGAAGCAAACCACACCAGGGGGATGGAATGGGAGCTATCCTGAAAAGCAGTAACTGAGGCAAGCCTGAAAAGCATAGTGGGTAATCATTTAAACATGAGATTCCTGTGTAACAACACAAGCATAACAGTTATTGTAAATCCCAGATGCACATAAAATGAATATTTAGTCAGGTGGCCATTCTACCTTTGTACTCAGAAGGTACACGATCGATACCACATCTAGAATATACCCAAAATTCAAGTAAGAAGCTGACAATAACAACAACGTTAGAAAGTACCTCCTTATAGCAAAATACGCTAGAAGCTTTGTCTATAAGAAGCACACACCGTAGACTGATAGCAGTTTAAGTCCTTGCATGAGGAACTAAAGTTTGATAACACTCATCAGTCTGTAGGACAAAGCTATAACAAAAGCCTGTGGCTGGAATTCAAAGCTAGACAAAGTCAATGAAACACAAACGTCACCAGAAGGCTACCCACTGCTGCAGAAACTTAACTGACAGTAACGATGAGGCCTGCTGAAGGTCTTTTTAGAAAGTCAGCCAGTCCCCAGTTTCAGATGTGCTGTACAGGTGGTACAGTTAATTAGGCACCACCCTCTCATTTATGTTGAGCAGTCTGAACAATCACTCCTTATGATTTTATGATCTATAATTACCTAGAGTTTTGTTTAAGCAATCTAAATACTTATTGCTTCTATGAAATTTGGTCCATCAAAAAAGCACGAGCCTGAATTCAGGTGCAGAGAATACTGGAAGAAAAAGGAGAAATGCAAGAGTATAAGGTAATAATGAAACCATAATGGTCAGCATGCAAAACAGCAAGCTCAGGAAAACAGCAGCCTAACCACTGTTGAGTTCTTTTTGCAGGAGATGGAAATTTCTGCAAAGTTACCTCAATTTCTTTCAATACTCCTCCTTATAAGAAGCTCCTTGCAAAATACGGGAAAAAACAAAGCTGTGTTAGAGAATTTAATAAGTGGGAGGCAGAAGCTGGCATTAGGTGAACATCAACTAATTTTAGACTTCACATTCAGACTCCTTCCTGTTTTCCTTAAAATGTTTTACTTTGTAAAAGCCTCTAGTAGTGCAAGTATGCCTCTTCATAGCAATTAAAGTTGACTAAGTACAGCTGTCAGCATCTGCAAAACAATAAAGCATTATTTTTTACCATACAGGTGCAAACACAGGGGAAGAATTAGGCAAGCTGGGCAAGAGAAAAAAGTCAAAACAGAAGTTAGAAACACAAAGTTTTTGATTCTAATCTTTTATTCAAACCATTACACTGTATTACTTCTGTGGTATGAGTGGGGCAACAGCTGCAAGGGATTAGCATATTAAAAGATATAGAGATACATGATTTGCACCCTTCTAACAGTGGTTTTGTTATGCCAGTTTAACACATGCAATTTAACAGTACTTATTTTGAGCAAGATGAAAGAGAAATGGGAAATCTTGAAAACTGCAAGACAAATTTAAACACAAGGTACTGGTTAGAGGCTGCCTTTACTCAGCTATCCTAGCAGGGTAATTCCAATAGGTCTACAAAAATGGAAGCAAGTCTACACAACCTAAAATCTCTTTTCAGGATCCACTACCCCATCTTTGCGAACCTACAAATGGTATATTTGTCAATAGCACTAACATAAAATGTCTGTAAGACAACAGTCTAACGCTATATTTGTTTTTAGATTGCCTATTAATTATTACTTTCGCTTGCTTATAAAACAAACAAAGCCACGCACAAAACCACTGGGTTTACCAAACAACAATCCAGCTGAAAGTAGGCTGCACTATTTAAGTTTGTTGTTGTAGGATACACTACATTTGCCACTTAAATCACCAAATAGGGCAACATCTCAAGTAACTACTTTAATACTTTAAGAAAGAAGCATACTAAGCTACGTGATTTATTATCAATCTGTAATTTTACTCCTCCCCACCACCCCAACAACATTACTAGGAATAGAGAATAGTCAAATTCTACATGGTAATTTTGATGATATTTTCTAAATGTCTAAGTCTCCGTCAAACTAATGAATTTTCATAATATGCATTAAAGACAACATTGCCTATTTAGTAATGTTGTAAAATTCTAGAAAAGAACTTTTCCCCAATCAGCGCAGGGTATCCGTTTAGTTTAAATAAGGCCATAATTTGAAGCCACATGTTTAGTCAATGAATCATAGTGAGGCTAAAAAGGGAAAGCTACCATTACGGCAAAATTGTTGAGGATCAACTTTGTAATATTCCAGTTCTTCACATTTTCATGTACATTTCCAGTGCTGCATTCATCAAGCCGAAAGATCTGAGCTCCTCACATTGCTCATCAAGTATTTCTCAACACAGAAGTAGAAAGGTACCACAAGTACTTCTAATATTCTTGAGCACCAGATTTGCCAATTGCTGTCCCAAAAAGAGCCCCCTCCCTCCAACCAAACTGAAAACATTTAGCAATTGCAAAAATATTCAGCTATTACTTTTCCTCAGTTTCCAAAGCAAGGAACTTCCAGCAAGATAACAGGCTACAGAGACACCCTAGGATTTCAAGGACCAGCTGTACTTTATAGGTAAGGCAAAGGCCTCAGCCCTTGCCTTACTTCACATCATGAGGACACAGTTGCTGTTAGTTGAGCATTTTTTTCCCAAATAGACCAGACATTTGTAGATTAATCTGAAAATTGCTCTGTGCTCTAGTAACATTTTTCTTCTTTGTTGAACTTAATAACTCTTGAACCTTGGTTTTCTTTAAGTAAAGGCTCTTGTTTTCTACTCCAGAAGGCGTAGTTCTGAATGGAGCATGCGAATTTACAACACATTTGTTACTACTTTTTGCAGTCAACCCTGCCAGAGAAGTTCATGTATGCAACAGACTGCCTAACAAAGGAGAAGCTGGCCTGCAGTGCAAGTAATGCAATGTAATACAGGAAAAAGTCAAAGAAATTACCTCCATTGCAAGCAGTTCCTTCTCAGTTTCCTTCTCTCTCCTCCCTCTGGCCCTTGAGACCTGATCCCAATCTATGCCGTCAACTCATCTAAGATGCAGGCCAGACTTCCTCTGAATGGCTCAGACGCACAATTTAACCTCAAGACAAGGCTATCTTATCAGGCTCACAGTGACTTTAAAGGCCTATAGCATGTTATTAACTTACACTGAGCGTGGTGTCATAGCTACAGATGTGCTCTTGAGTATGATTCAGAGGAAATGAAAACGTGGCCTTGCTGAGAAAAGAAGGACTGGAGGCAAAGCAATCGAGGGTGCTAGCGGCAAAGAATGAAAGTCAGAAGAAACTCTGAGACTATTCTCACAACCTTTCATAGTTGTCTTAATTTCATCCTTAATGTTGTTACACACATCAACAAAGCAAAAATCTTACTGGTCTAATGCTGCAACTGCACGGATAAGAAATTATCTTATGAAACTTTAGGCTGAACTTTTGTGTGAATTGGGGAAAAAAAAGAACTGATTCATCAGCAGCAAAACCTGTGTGTGTCAAACAGTTTTAAAACCACTTTTTTTTTTTTGTTAAATACTGTTGGTATTTTAAGGAAGAAGTTTTGCTAGGATCTGCATTAAGTTGCATTTGGTGACACAGCATCAGATACAAACAACACAATAAAGCCTAGATAAAAGAAACTCTACCAGCCACACTCAAGTCACTTGATATATCAAGAAACCATGATATACCAGAAACCAAACCTCTGAATTTTCATTTTTCTGAAATAAAGGCAATGCTAAACCCTTTCAGCAGACAAATGATCTATTAAACTAGCCACCTATTAGGAAAATAAATCCTTATAAGCATCTCTGGATTGACTTCTTGATATTAGTTCTGGACAGTTTTCTCCTTAAAAAAATAAGCACGTTTGTTTTTTTTTTTTTTAATAAAAAATTAATCATGACACACGAACCCTGAAGTGCTACTCACTGATTAAAGTTTTTAAAAAGACTTGTGGTAGTATGTTTTTAATTGGCACCATCCACAGGTACATGGTCCATCTGAAAAATACGCATCATATTTAACCACATTAGACAGTGTTGTTTCAATAAAATGTAAACACAATTGACCAAAAAAAAAAAATCCAAAAGTCAGAGGGAAAAGACAGGCAGAGTAAACACATCTTGTTTCTTAGAAATGTGAGTTAATAAACACCTTCAGCCTTCAAATTCACAAAAAAAGGTACTGAACCACGGACTTTTTGTTGAATCATTTTTTCACTATTTTCCTTGACCAGTAAGATAGCTAATAGCATTACATCTTTCAGGAATTTTGCCTCTGTAAATTCCCAAGATACGAGAATCCTATCTCATGGTTGCCTCACCTGCCCCTGTGTCCATCTAGCTAAGTAAAGACCATATCTAGCCAAAATAATATTGAGCTACATGCACATGAGTCAAAGAGTTATTCACACACAGGATTATTCAAGAAGTCTAACGTTTGAATCATCATTTGTCAGAAAACTCAGTCTGTACAAAGCATTACTTACTAAATGAACCTCTCTTAAATTTTTCATCAGTTGTGTTTACTCTTCCTGAATTATTCAGTCCTACAAACGTTTTAGGTTCCACAGAAAAACACAGACCTACGAGTCCTCCCACTCTGATTAGACTATCCATTTGCAGACAGCTGCCCTGTCACCGCACAACCTACAATGTTCAACTAATAAAAAAAATTAAAAAACACTTTTTGAGGCAAACGTTCAAGCATGGTGACAAAAAAAGGCAAAAAAGCCCACACATATTTCACAGTTCTACAGAAACATTTCCATCACATTACTGCAGTAACTCTCGAGTCTGATGGTAATGAGTTAACGCTTCTAATAAGGGAAACGGCCTTAGAAGCAGCAGCCTGAGAAGTGGGGGGGTGTTACTGGACTTTAAATGTAGGGCAGGTAAAGAACCTAATTGTTCCCGAAACTCAGAGAAAAAACTGACCAAAATTAACTCATCAGAAAAAAGCTACAGTGAATCTTGAAGTAAAGATATATTTATCTGCATTAAAAATCACCCATACCTCTTTTCCTACATTAAATAAATCTGTTCCTGACAAGATTCAGAGCTAAAGACACCAAAGACTTACTAAAACTTGACAAGCGTGACACCAACGTACTGAGCTGGAACGCAGGGTTACCTCACACTGCTACTTTAGGGCAAGTCCCTCAGTCATGTATTCCAGCTAACAAACCTGAAATCAGAGATCTTCTAATTACGCATAACAAAGTCTTATTTGCAAAGAGCTAGGTAGACAAACCGATACCAACCCACCTCTAGGAGTAACGTGGGAGGATACTGATGACATCTTTGAAAGGCTAATTACATCTGCCAGGAGCCTGAGATCATCTCCAGCCACTCACTTCCAGAAGGCAAAATCAAGGAATGCCGAGCTCATTTGGATACAAAGAGCTTGTCACTTCCCACAAATAAAACTTGCGAACAAAGCTGGGTAATAATTTTGCCAAACTACTTACAGAGTAATAGAAAAGTTTAAAAACAGTTGCAGGAAGTCACTTCGCATCAGGACCACACAGACCTGCGTCAGGCATGGTCAAAATAACCATGAAGCAGGACAATAAGAGCACTATGCTTAGGACAGTAGGAGTGCCACATGTAGTCTGCAATCATGCAACAAAAAGATGTGCCCAGCTTGCAATAGTTCGACTTTCCAGAGATTGCAAAACCAGCCTTACCAAGAGGACCTAGCACAACCCAGACACGAGCAGCTAGAGGCATACACCAGTTAGGCAACACGGTCGGCGTGATAAAGCACAGCCTCAACACAGCAGCAACCTTGATATCGTCAAGAGCAGGTCAAAAACAAAACAAAACAAGAACCCTGAGAGTTTGAAGGCCACTTTCCGAAAGTGCTGAGGTAGGAAAGCTTACAGGCAGCTCTTAGTGAGCGTTAGAGACACCAGAAGAGGCAGTGAAGCCGGCACACTGGAGATGGAGGCCAGCAGCATGCCTAGAGGCAGTGAGGTCTCCCCGCTGTGCACCGGGAGCCTGGGGCGAGCTCCCCGGCCTCGGGCACGTCCAGCTCCCCGGAACACCAGGCTCAAAACGACCCCCAGCAGCACCCTGCCCCCGCCCGCCGTTCGCCCCCACCCCAGGAACCCCCTCAGGAGCAGTTCCCGCCCCCAGCTGTCCCCTCAGGCACAGAATTCAGTCAGCGGGCGGTGCAGCGAAAGCAAAAGATGGAAAAAGAGCGGGCACCCAGGGCACGGGGCCCGCGCTCCGCCGCCTTTACCTCAGCCGCCGGCGAAGCGCCGCCGCCGCCCGCCGCAGGCCCCGCTGAGGCGCCGCTTCCGGGTGGGAGGGGGGGGAGCGGGGGGAGCAGGGCGGCGCCCATTCAGCGCCGCGCCCGCACTGCGCGTGCTCCATCCCCCCCCCCCCCCCAACCCGGCGGTGTGAGGGGACGGGGCGGGAAGGGGGGGTTGTGGGCGACTCGTCCCTCTCATGGCTCCCAAAGCACCTCGGGAACGGGTGTTCGCTGGCAGCTGGCTGCTTTCTGAGCCTCTGGTGGTTGGGCTCCTGTCAGAATCCCCCCCACCGTGAGGGCTCCCGCCTCGGGGTCGCCGCCCGCCTCATGAGGGACAGCCCCGGTGTAGGCTTACTGAGCTCCGCCAGCCGGCGCTGCGAGGCGCCGCCGCCTCACCCCACAGCTTACCCGGGATATGTGGGGGTCAGCTGCGCTGCGGGCTTTGTCGGTCCCTCACGGTGACCTCGCAGGCTCCTCGCGGCGCTGAGGGGAGAGCAGCACCCCCTGTGGTCGCAGCCTGGGTGGGAAGCATCCCCCTACCCCAAAAAAGACCTGGGGGCGGCCGCTGTGGAGGTGCCGGGTCTGCCCCGCTCCTCCGAGCCGCCGGGGGGTGCCCGGCTCAGCTGCGGCTTGGGGGCGGTGCTGCGCGGGAGCTCCAACGGGCCGGCGGCTGAGGGGAAGGAGCCGGGGGAACAGCGGCTGGGCGCCTTTCTCTTCGCTCGGAGCCAGCTGCCGGCGGCCCCTGCCGTGTTCCTGAGGGATGTCCTCGCAGGGCAACAGCTCCGGCGCGGCAGTGGCGGACGGGGAAGGGTCCGAGAAGAAGCGGAAAGGTACCGCGGGGTGAGGGGGGAAGCGCGCCCCGGCTGAGGCGTGGCGGCGGGCCCGGCAGTGACCGCTCTTTGCTCCTTCAGGAGGAAGAATCGTGAGTTCCCGCTACCTGCAGTACGAAAAGAAAGACCCGAAGAAGGTACTTGGGCACATCGCTGTGGGCTCGGCAAAGGATAGAACCGGTCCGAGGAGCCGCTCGGACTTGTGGAAGAGGGACCTAAGCGAAAGACTGCTGTCGTGACGAGGGAGGTGTTATGCATCACCAGATTGATGCGGATTGGGATGGGAATTTGGGACTGTATTCAGATGACTTGCCAAACACCAGGACACCCTAGGATAGTAGCTGTTTATTGTCAGCATTCGAGTAGGATGTAAGAGATACTGCTGATTGTATTTACGACCCGTGTTCACTCATAACTGTTTTTTGATTGATAGGATACTACAGCAAATTCCTTTTCAAAGTCGATTTCTAAAGCACCTTCTGCAGTTAAACCAAAATCGGTTCCTTCTCAGAAAAGTAAAACTTCTGCTGGTAGGTTTTATTAGAAGAATTTAAAAGTGTTTTTTCTTTTCTGAAACTGTTTTTTCATTATGTGCAACTTCTAAAAACTCTGAAAACACCGTAAGGAGTGGTTTTATATTCTATCATGGATAATTATTATTTGTATATGAAAGGAATTCATGTATAAGAACCGTATGTGAGATTAAGGGGTGTAAACTGAAGTTCATTATATTAAACTCTTATCTGGATATTCTCATAGAATATTAATCTGGAATTGAGTAATTGGGTTGTCTCAAATAAGCATGTCTCTTGCCTTTTCTGCAAGACTGAATTATTATTTTGTCCTCACCATTGTCCTGCTTCTTGTATTTAATTTTCTCAATAAACCCGGTATAAATGACCACAAATTCCTGTCAGCAAAATGATCCATTTTTATTTCTTCAACAAGAATTGCAAAAGAATTTTCTTGTGAGACCTTGATTTGAAAATCCTGAGGAAATAATGTGATTCCATTTTCATACTTGGGTGGTATAGTTCAACTGTAGAATGTTTAGGAGGATAAGATTCTGAATTACTTCATTTCTAGGTAATTTAGGGAGTATACAACTGATGTATAAAAAGAAAATGTGTACAAGTTTCTGTAAGGTTGCCCCTATATTAGGAAAAGCACCCACAACTCTGAACTTGTGCATAATCTATTCTATTTCTTTTAGTTTGATAACAGCTTCTTTCTACAGGTGTTGCTTCTGGCTCTCTAAATCAAAGTAGTTTTGAGAAAAATGATTTGCAGTCCACTTTATTAGATGGAGATAAAATTACTAGACCAGACCTTGATCTTTCAGCTATTAACGGTAAGCTTCCACTTGTGTTCAATTTGTTCTTTTATTATTTTTAATATATATGTTATAACTTGATTATAAGTAACCCTTATTTCTACTATATTCACACAAGGTTGTTGTTAAATAAGGTAGATGTTATTTTAAAGTGTCTTTAAGAATATGTATTGAGGCCTTCAGGCTTTAAGCTAACCTCTTGATTTTCAATATCTTTTTGGAGTGCTTTTTTAAATTTAGGATCAAATATTAAAGAACAAAGTACCCTCAAGTATTTGTAACTGATGGATGTTAGATTACAAGCCATTCTGAGAATTGTACCACATCTGTCTGTAACTGTCACTTGCAGCTAAATGCTTGTGATCCACGTCTTCTCATTAGTGTAACCAAAGCTGGAAATAGAGCACAGAATCTGATGGTATGTTGACTTACCCTATGTACAGTGGTAGAAAAGAGTAATAATTTTCTCATGTTATACAGATAAAACTACCCTTAAAAAGACTTCTGGTTCAAAATCTTCTTGCAAAAAAGATACGGGGACACGTGGAAAAAAACAGAAATCGGTAAGTCTCACTACTTCCATTTGTTAAGTATCTTTATTTTGAAGTGTGTGAAATGAAGATTTTCTGTTTCTGTAACCTTGGCAAAACTGTAAAGGTTTCTGGGATAATCTAAAGCTTTAAGGTAGAAGTCAGGCGATAGGTCTGTTGTGCTGCTAGAAACATTTGTCTTGTCTCAAAATTTTACTTCAGTTTTACTTCAGTTCCTTGTGGTAAAGAATTTGCTCTAACTGCAGCATCTCTTCAGCTTGATTCTTTTTGTGTTCCTGTGTATGCTTTTTAGTTATTTCATATTATCTTTAAGTATTTTCTAACATGTTTTCTCAGAAAACTAACATTGATTCAACCTAATTTAAAGTGCCTTATTTAGGCACCTTATTTCAACGTAGTACTGAAACTTCAAGTTCTATACGTGTGTTTCAAACATCTGCTGAAAACAGTATAAAGAGTGGTGGAACAAAGAACAAATGGGTATATTTAGTTAACATGCACTGTGTTGTGTTTTTTTAAAAAAAAAAAAAAAAAACAACGCTTAATCTATGTGACAGTAGATGATAATACCAATTGTAGCCACAAACTGGACTTTCGGTGATTTATTTACACACTGAAAATAACTGTTTAAATATTAAAATTGATCTAGAATGTTCTTTTCTTTTTTAAAGAAATGTGATCCTGATGTTCTGATGGAAGTGCTGGGATCTCAGACACTGATTTTGACTTACCTAAGAGCAATGGTGAGTCAGCCGAGTATTTGGCGTTTCAAATTGAAAAGGAATTAAACAACTCTGGTGTCAAGTTCTTCTATGCATTTAGATCCTTAAAAGTTATTTTCATGATTTTACATGTTTATGGTTGTAAAACTACATGACTTGCTTTGAAAACTCTCTTCAAGTGGGCTCTGTACCACTTTATTAAGCTGGTGCTGGTTCTTCATGAAGTAAGGGTATGCAGAAGTTTCAGAAAAACTAGGAGTAAGTGTGTTTGGTGCTTGGGGTTGTAGCAGTAACTTTGTTCTTTGCTTATTCAGTGTTGTATACGTATATCTTCCCAAAAAGGGGGAGAAGATGGATGGATAGCTTTAACTATACCACGCTGAGCTTATTGCACAATATCTACAATTCCTTAATTGAGTGTTTTTGACCTGGATATGAGGCTTACATTTGTTGTTTCAGAATATGTTAATTACTTATGAATATCTTTTGGATGTAATAGGTCGGAAAAGATGTTGCTGAGCTCGAGAAAAAAGCAGAAGAAAACTTGTTAATGTTGTGTGAAGAAAAGGAGAGAGAACAGGAGAAGCTCTATGAGTTGAAGCGTGAGGTTCTGCTCAAAGAGAGAGAGCAGAGACTTGAAGAGGCATTAGACAAACAGGTAGGCTTTATTACAATTCATTCTTCTCCTGTGTTTAAACAGTCCATCTTAAGAAGTAGTCCTTTCTCAAGAGAAGGTTTCTATGCTCCTGTGGCCTGCTGTGGTACAATTTTATGCATCTCAAATATCTACTTAATGTTGTGGTATGTCGTGTTCTCTAATAATTTAAACAAATGCCTTTGTCACGTTTTGATTGTCCCTTGTGGATAGGCAGGAAGGAGAAGTTAGAGAGCTATTAGGCAAGGAGCAGCAATGGTGCACAGGTTGCCACAGCAGCTTACATCTCCTGTGCATCGACTGTAAACATCTTAAAATTATGTTAACATCCTGCAAGTTATGCAATTACAGTTATGACTAGAGTCAAGATGCTAACCATTAAATGAGTAGTGAACATATTCTGTCCTTTATCTGTCATGTTTTTATAAGTTAGACAGCAATAGTTGTGCTCCGATTGGAAGAAGGCAAGTTTTTAATGTTTTTTTTTTTTTGACAGTAAATGAACTTAGAAGCTAAAGCCTCCACACTTTCTCAGCATTTTCCTAGTTTTGTTGTGTCAAATTGAAAGAGTAACAGGTTTTGAGTAATTAACTTTCAAAACTGATCTTTTATGCTTGCTTAAACAAAATGCATTGCAAAAATTAAGACTTGTCTCTTGTGAATACACTGTAAGCTGCAGTCAAAGAATTGAATGTAAAGCACTTTACCTGCTATGTTGCTAGTAGTTCTTGCTGCAGTAACAAGGAAACTATTATTGACCTAGGCAAGGTAGGTAATGGAAAAAAACCTGTTAAACAGTGGGACAGGAATATCACACCACAGACTTTCTAAATTCTTCTGTCAATGTCAGAGCAGCATTTGTTTTTTTTGTTTTTCTTTTATATACATATAATTCTGTAAATTGTTTTTCTGTATTGACCCAGACTAAATCACATTCTATATAGAGTAAAGCCAGGTCATACATTCTGACTGTACTAGCAAAGTGGCTGCTTTGTGAAGAAGCGTTGGTTGTTTGTGTTCTTTTCAGATGGAAGTACTTTCTCCTCTTGTTTCTGTTTTGGGACGGTTTAAAGAGCAATACAAAAGCTTTGCAGCTTCCTTGGATGCTACTAGGCATGAATTACCCATGAGGAATATTCACATAGAGGGAGATATGCCAACATACCTAGGTACGAAAATTTCATTTCATTTATCAAGTACACTTTCACAATTTTTTTATATGTTAAATGAGATGTTTTTAACATCTCTTATATTGTAGACGAAATGCGAAAGCAGTTAACCATCACACAGGAACTTCTGGCAGAAGTTATGCCAAGCTACTCAGAAGAAAGTGCAAAAGCATGCAGTGTACTGAAAGACATTAAAGAGGTGTCTCAAGAACTGGATAAAGAGCTTCAAAGGTACTTACAACAATCAGGTGAAAAGACTCTGCCTAAATATTCAGAGAAAAATCTATTTATCTTACCCTTGAATCCAGAATGGATATTAGAGGATTAATTGAGTTTGTAGCAGACATCTGTATTTCTGTCCCTATGCTACCTACAAAGCAAAGTCTAACGTGCTGTTCTCTGGCAATTTTACTGAGAATTTCAGTGAGCAAGTGCAAATGTGCAGGAGAGTGGAGAACTACAGGAGGAAAGCAAGCTGGAAGCACTGTGTTTGAATAACTGTAGAAATATAACTGTTCTTGTTTTTCCTTCCTTCCCTATTAAAGTGTGCACTTTCCTTCTGTATTTGACATCATCCTTGGGGAGGTACAAGGGGCACAAAATTATTTTTCTCCCAAGTATTGTGTCAACAAATACGAAGTCTTATCACTGAGCACAAGGAAGAGAGAGAACATGATAAATTTTCTCTCCTTCCTTCATTTCCCTGCAAGAGAATACAACTGAATTCTTTGAACGCTGATATCCCGTGAAGCCACCCATCTCCCTCTCCTGCAAATTTCTATTCCTCTTCTCCAAATTCTAGCGTTTGAAGAGAAAATTCCTATTTTACTTTTTTTTTTTCCTTCCAGTGGCTATATGGTGGGAGAATGATGTGTCTGTGTGCATAGTCTTTGTGGTTAGGTAAAAGTTGTTATCCTCCAGAGTAACTCATTTACCCTGCTATATTTGTTCCAGGAGCTTCGCCCAAGTGCAGAACCTGTCATATGAAGTTAGTAAAGAAATTTCACTGCATAATCAAAGTATATGCGAAGACAATTATGGACTAGATGTTGTGAAACACTGGTACTTCAACTAAATTTGTGTATATAGAATTCTTTTTTTTTTTTTTTTTTTTTTACTAATGGGTGGGTGCTAAATCAGTGTCATTAGACTTGTTATCTTTTTTGCTTCTTGTCTTTGTTTCATACCTTTGCTTTACTTATGAACATACAACTTGTCCAGTTCTTCAGTTATACCAGAATATGAAAGCAGCAGCATGGATGACTAAACTAATATAAAAATGGAATTTTCTCCTGCATGCTGCCCTATAAGGAGACAACTTTTTTAAATGTGCATTTCTGTGGTGCCTTTCTCATCACTTGCTGCCTTGACAATATTGAAAGGTACATAATAAGAAATCATATTCTTGGCAAATATGAACTGTGTCTTCTTTACTTTATTGCAGCTGTTTTCAAGTGCATTGCTTTACATCTCTTCCCAAGATAGTGTTCCTTAGAGGGCTATGTATCAGAATAGAAATGTGGAACTGTGTATATCGTACTGTTTGTCGATTTAGTCAGGAGGATCTGTAGGAATGTACAGCGTTGTACATCATTGGTGACTCAGTGAACAGCTTCTGGAGGAACTCTTAATTGTCCCTTTGTTTCTGGATTTGCCAAGAGGAAAAGCTATAGAGGAAAAGCTATAAGGATAGCAAATAATGAGGCTGATGAATGGAAGAGGAGCCTGGTCACTTGTAACAAGTGGAAAGTTTTGGTAAATTGTTGCCTAATTGTCTTGGAAACAAGTTACTAAAACATATGCTTTTGTATTAACTCAAAACCTTCTCTTTAAGTACTTGATATTTTTACAATAAAGACTGTTTTCCACTGCTGTATGAAGAGCCGTCGTGTTTGAAAATCTTCATTGATCTCCTAAAGAAGCTTTTGTTTCCATCTGGTTTTAAATGGGGCTAATACTACACGATGTATATAGCGATGGACTTACAGGCACTATACCAGTCCCAGTGGCAAGCTGTGTCCTACTGGTACCTAAAGTGCTGAGGCCAGTAGATTCTGAATGTGGAGAGAAACCTCTAATCTAAATGTTGAATAAGTGCCTGGATGAGACAAACAGCGAACATTATGAACGTACATGCCAGATGTGGAAGTTCTTTAACATACTTTTTGTTTTAAAAGTGGAATGTGTCTCTATGAAAGACATGCCATACCCTGTATTTTTACCTGTGTATCTTCTTTCTGTGATGTTTTGCTTTGTATTGTCAGCATAATGGTATGTTTCTGGTTTAAGCTGTGTCTGTAAAGCTTTTTTGCCGGCTGAAAAAATACCTGGAGCGTTCTCCTTACACACCCTGAAGTAAGTGCTTTTAAATGCTATAAGTGATTCAGGCTTTCTTCCTGCTATTAGTTAGTAAGGGTCCAAGTAAATTCCATCTCCCCTTAGCTTAATTCACTCCTATTTTTTACTATAGTAGTAGATGTGCAGTGCATTGGAATAGAAGTCCATGTATGACAAGCTATTAAGACTTTCTTGTATATAGTATCCGTATCATTGTTTCATAGCAGCTTATCCATGAGCCAGTGGGAGTTGTTTTAAGATGTTATCTATCATTTCTTCTTCCTCAGCTGTGGTGGATGAACTGCACGTGATAGCTCACCTGTGTGTGCTGCCATTTAGGCCATGAGCCATAGGTACTGTACACAGCATGATTGTATTCCTGGTCAGGAACGTGAGCTGCACCTACAAAGTTGGCCACTGGATGGGGAAATTTACTAAGCAGTCAAGTCAAGTTAGCGGCAAATTAGCAGTCTCATTTTGGTGGATGGACA
This sequence comes from Cygnus atratus, assembly GCF_013377495.2. Lineage (NCBI taxonomy): Eukaryota > Metazoa > Chordata > Aves > Anseriformes > Anatidae > Cygnus > Cygnus atratus. The sequence goes on from NC_066387.1 coordinate 2,159,676, forward strand.
TGTCAGTAGAAAGGGTCCTATACAGTGAAACCACTGGTCAAACAACAGTTTTTCCTAGGTCTGGATAATCGCTAGAATGCCTTTAACCTGTTCCTACGAGCCCTCTTAACTTTCTGAGTCTCAGCACACTTAAATTAGAGTGGGTAGGGATGAAATAATCGAGTTTATAGTGTCCTCATAATTTTGTCTCTGCACAGACACAAGGCAGAATGTTTTTCCTGGGGTTTCTTGATAGTAGACCTCATTGTTCATCTCAAAAAATAATAATTTTAGGAAATACTTTTAAATTGAACCTATCATCTTTAGTTAAGTGATGTACTACCACTGAAATGCAGTTGTATATATACACCAAAATATTACTTAAGCAACAGGCAGCAAAACATTTGTTTTTTAAGAAGTGCTTTTATTTCAGGGACATCAATTTCCATCTAAAGAATAAATGTGTGTTCTGATATTAATGTTCCCTTTCACTTAGTTGTTTGAATTTGGAGTGAAAGAAAACTTAGAGTTTCAGCTTCCTTCTGGACTTTCTCTCTGATCAATTTTTAAGCTATTGAAAAATAATATATCTGCATTGATATTGTGAAGTGAAATGCAGTGTTATTAGTTCTCACCCTTGCAGGAAGGTACTTGCTACAGTTGCAATTAAAAAGCTCTAAATCTTTCAGGAAAGTAGTTCATCCTTGTTGCTGCAGGTGGCAGTCATTATCTATACAACAAGCCTAAGGCAAAGTGGAAGTCTTGGAGCTAAAGGCCAACTGCTTGTACAAAACAATAAAGTGCTTGGGGAGGTGCACTCATTGTTTCAGAGGAATCAGAGCATTGATGTGAGCATTCTGGCTGTTCTTTTGCCTAAATGGAACACATGTAATTATTTGTACAAATAAGTGTCAGGTAAAGCAGCTCATCCTCTTTATGACAGGGTTTATATTGTGAACTCACTTAATTCCATCTTGATTTAACTGGATACTCTAACTGGTTCTGTTTTGTCTACTTGAAGGAATAAGAAGTGTTTCAGGCTGACTCCTCTGCCTTGAAATAGCTGCAGACGTTAGATGCTGTCATATTCAACACAGTAGGAAAAGGAAAAAAAAAGACTACAGGCTCACTGGAGCAGGAGCTAAACAGATGTGACACCACTTATTTTGTATTTTCCACTTACTTTCTGACAATGTCACATGCTCTGAATCTGGTTGGAGTCAACTTTAGCTCTTTTCCTGCAGGTTATTGATCTTCTTATTTTTGCACTTAGAAATAATGATGCTTCTCCTTGTATAGTACTGTTTCAATACAGATTTAGTTTTATTTGAATTTGTGCAGTACTTAATACCTATGCGTTCATCTTTTGAGCCAGAAGCTCATATTGCCCAATTATTAACGCTGAGTTGTCCTAAGGCTTTTTAAAAATATTTTGGGCATTTTTTCTCTTCCAGAACCTGAAAGCAGTTGTGAAGCTAGCCAACTAGCTCTGAGCTTGGGGGAGGGGGAGGACATGACGGAAATATTTGTCCTCTCCAAAATTCTGTTGTCCTCGGTTCTCTATAAGGCAATTGGTAAAGATTGTTTTAAACTAGTTTTGCGTTGCACAGATTGCCCTGCCTGGATTGTGGTATTTCTTGGAGGGCTCTGACCACGTTCTCTTCTGTTTCGCTAGTATTGCCCAAATGTTTTAACCACCAGGTCAGGAGGGCTGAGTCCAAGTGGTTTTTTGGCTGTAATTCCTGTGCTGTCTGTGATGAGGTCACCAGGGGTCAACATAAGGGAGCATCCCTTTTTGCCCAGGAGATAATTGAGGCCTGTTTGTCTCCTCAACCCCCCAACCCTACAATTCTTTGTTCACACTAGTTGCAAATGGAGCTGATTCTTTGCTCATCAACAGCAAGTAAGCAGCTCGTGACCCCAGCAGATGTTTCTGCATTTTAGGCTAATGAGAACTTATTGGATTACTGCAGTCTTCCCTGCCTTGGAGTAAATACCACTTTGTTGGAGATCCGGAAACTCATACTGGATATGATAAACAAACTGCTGGCTGGACTGCGATTGCCAGGACATGAAAAGAGTTTCACAGAGGCAGAGGATCTAACAGCTCTGAACTGCACCACCGAGCCACACCAATTAAGAGCATTTCCAGTGATTATGTGAGCATTCCTGTTCAACTCACAGAAATAATTTTAGATTGTTTCTTCCGCTGTATTTGTGTGGTCTGTAAAGCAAGCATGAGGATGGAGCCACCGATCAGTTTCTCTTAAAATATTTCTGTGAAAATGTATATGTAAGACCTATCATGTTTCCTGCTATTTTAAGATCTTATATTTCGTATGTTAAGGAAGCAAATACAATTTACCTCTTAAGACAAAGCTAATTTTTTTGTTTAGATAGGTCACATATATTTGGAGATGGCCTGTATGACATCCAAACTTGTTTTAATTTCCCCTTTATATAAGGGCAGGGGGAGTGAAATAGTTGGTTGAACAGTAGTTTTTAGCACTCCAACCCAAGAAGATACTGTCTGTGGCATGTAATCCTTTCTGCAGTCAGGTTTTGTTGAGTATTTCTTTCGAACTTTTACGCAGTATTTCAGCAAGTGAAGTGGTAACCATGTGCAGCACTGATCCCAAGCTAATCCAGGCTGAAGTCCGTTAGCTTGACTATAAAGCAATATTAGTACAGTTATACAACTTCAGCGTATTATGGGAAAACCTCGTAGCTGTATAGGCAGCACCAAAAGATGTCAAGAGTTCTTAACCCTTTCTTGCTACATTCTTTGTTTTAACAAATTAAAAATAGCTTTACCTAACTGAACAAAACTTCTCAATTGAATGTGACATGATAAAAGGACTCATCTACAGAGCTGAGTTATGAAGGTGTCCACTTCTTACTAAATGTCTTAATGGCAGCCATGTCTGACTAAGCAGTGTTCTATTCCTGTTCTAAATCATTACCTGCCCATGTTAACGATTCCTTAGTAGTATTTCATTCACTTTGTCAGGAATTAAAATGTAGTATTACTCCAAAAGATCAGCCTCTCCTGTTTTGTAGATGATTAATGGGAATTTTTGACAGAACTATTTAATAATTACATTCTTGATATTGTTATCCTGTTATTATTATATGCTACTCAGATTACATTCCTATTTTGAATGTGCTCTTTAATTATCCTTTCCTTGTAATTTTGTTCTAGGGATGCTTGTATTCTCAGGAGGCAGGATCAGTCTTGTTTCTACTGCTCTGTATCTGGACTGATGTTGTAGTTCCTGTAAAAAGTCATTATCGTCATTGTAGGTAAGCTTGGATTAGTATGGCAGAGCCTGTAGGATACTTATTTTGCAGTTGTCTATGTTTGTTTAACAGGAGGCTGTCACAGAAACTCATGGAAAAGGGAGAGCAGAACTAGCAGTTAAAAAATAGGTGTGTTTTGCCATGAATATAATGCTGTAAAAATTAACTGAAACCTTAGTCTTGTCACAGAGTGTGTAATGACTGGCACACATGTTTTTCCACTGGCAGGGAGGGACAAATGATTCTGGCTTCCCTACAGCTGGTGACTTGTCTGATTTTTTTTTATTTTTTTCATCCACCTTCTATTGACATCTAGCGAGCACAGGACTTAATGACAGCACTAAATCATTAATGGCTTTGTTTTTATTACAGCGTGTGTTCTTATGCACATAGTTTGCACATGTATTCATATCTAAGTGAGTATAACCTCCCCTGCCTTTAGGCCTGAACATTTCTATGACAGCGTAGAGTGATAACACCCATGCTGAGGCAGTTAACAAGGGTTAATTAATAAGAGCGTGACTCTACCACTTCATTCTTGTGAGTAGTCTTACTGATTTGAATTTTGTAACTGAGGGAGGTGGGGAATGAAAAAGGAGGCCCAACTGAGAACATCATTACTCGAAAATTAGTATTATTTAGAGCTTAGTGCTAACTTTTTTGTTTGAATACTTCTCCAATAATTCTAACGTTACATATAGTTTACTTACTAGGTAGATAGAACACTGGGGAAAAACTTTCTTTTTGAGGGTAATGATGAGGAGAATGTATGAATTGGTCAGTATCTAACTTGGATCCGTTCGGAACCAATTTAGATGTATTCACACCTTCTATAAACTGCAGTGTCTCCCTCACCTTTCTGATATACCGTTATAGCCTCACCAATCCCCTGCACACTTTCAACCTGGGCACGTGCCTGAGATTCCTAAAATTTCATGAGGAGCAGAATTGCGTTTTTTGTAAACGAAATAAAAATCCGAGCTATGCGCATTGCAAGCGGTGGGTGAATATGGCCCATAGATTTGACTGATGAATAGTTTTTATACATAAGCAGTTCTTACAGAACTTCCTTTAAACTCCTAACTATTACCAGATGTGGGTTGCAGGCGGCTGCTGGAATTCCAACACCTGTTGCATCACACTGAATGGGATTCATTTTGGCAGGCACAGAAAATTCCATTTCAGTAACTAAATAGTTTGAAATGATATCTGAAGCCTCCTTTTTTTTTTTTTTTTCAGACCAAACTGATTCTAGCTTTATTTACAGGATAGCAAATACTTTCGTAATTAAAAGATGGTTTGCAGTCTTCAGAGACTGTAATTGCCTGGTATTTCTTATAGTCAGTAAATATCAAATGGAAAACCTTAAATTCTGAAGAAATCTCTCCTTTAAAAAAGTTAACAATGATTAAAAAGAGCTATATTCCACATAGAGAAAATTCATAGCTGTGATTTCTGATGTAAAAAAACACTGTTTTTGTGTTAAAAAATATTATAGCATTGTGCTGAAGGTGATGGAGCTCTGTTTTAGAAATGTACTCTGCTGCATTCATCAATTCATTGCTGGATCACACTGTTGCTTCACATTCCATACACAGAGGTTTTTCAAAGATAAAATGTGTACTGATTTGGATGACTACTGCATGAACATTTTGTGGCACGTTGTGGCAAGTTTTCGTGGTATGTACTCCATAGATCTCAGGTATGAATCTGTAAGGAGCCATTTCTTTATCTGTTCTATATTAAGTGTAGTGTTTTTTTTTTTGAAAGCCTGATGCTGTTACATCCAGAATTTGTCTGATCTCAGCAGAGCTGTTATCAAAGTCATTGTTTTGATTGTTGAGATATTGTACATCAGTTAGAGGCTGTTCTGCCCCAAGAACAGCAGAGGTGCTTTGTTTTTACTTTGTCTTCTTATTGCCTTTAATTAAAGGATCCCCACGTGCTATTAAATAGTACCCTTAGGAAGGAGGCTAACACTAGTATTGCTACTTTGCAATAGGAAAATTGAGACATGCAGGGTTCTGTGAATCTATCTGACAAAGTGATGAAGCTGGTAATTCTGAATTCTGTTATCTTTTTCAGTCCAGTTTGTCTTATTAAAATGCATTCCCCTTTTAATATACTTTCTATTAAGTTGCTTCTCATAAAGCCTAGTTGGTTTGCTGGGGAAATGATCTCTGTTGAATTAGTTGGAATAAACTGAAGGAGAATGCAACAGTAAGGAAGAACTCACTCCTCAATTTAGACATTCCAGGTAATTTCATTGCTAGTCGAGTTTCAAAGGCCAAACTGTTATAAAACTTAGTCATTTTTTCAAGAGCATCATAAACTGTTTAAAGTGAGACCTAGGTTTGTCAGGGTTGACACAAGTAAAAGATGATCACAGCTATGCCGCAGTCACATTTAGTATGGAAAAAAATTAAACAATTTAACTAGAACATTAATGTTATTTTTAAAAATCTGAATGGCAGGCATTATATTTAATTCTACATAAAACCAGTGTAATGTCAGTTGAACTGACATGACCCTGAAGAGTACTAGTGCAAAGGTTGTGGAAGACAGATGATGTCATAATTAACTAATTAACACAGTTTAACAAAATGTGTTGTTATGGATACTGCCTCACTTACATCCTTGACCGTCATAGCTAACATAAACTTCTAGTACAAGAGGAATAGTACCATTTGAGTTTTTGAGGAGTGGGAGATCAGAAGAAAAAGGCTATATACTTTAAAGACAGAGAAAATGTGTATTAGAAGGGCCTCTTTTTACTTCATGCTTTCTTGCACGTGTCTTCAATTTTAGACAAACAAAAGAGTCCCCTGGTAACTCTCATAGTGTTGTTTGTCATGTGAAGATACATGAGCGATGAAGTGAGCAAGAGTGGAGCAGTTGTGCTTAAACAGCACAGCAGCAAGCAAAATGGATTCAGCTTACTTAATATTAAAAGCTGAAAGCTGCTGCAAGGCATTCTGCAACTCCTCCCACAGATGAGCTATAGCTAGAAAAATGCTTTTAAAAATAAATAAAAATAATCTTTCCAAAGGTGGTGAGCAACCTTTAAAAACCTCTTGTTCAGTAGCAAGAGAATAACTCTGATATTCTTACTGTATTGAATAACAATTATTCAATACTCCACTCTGATCTTGACAATTAGGGTAAGTCTGAAAACATTAGCTGTAGACAGACAGTAGTCAAGGATTGTCAACGTGTATTAATTTATGCTTTAATAAAAGAGGTTAAATAGGTGACTTCTTTAAAAACCTTCCAAGCCTGCTTGGCTACGGTTTTAACTGTTGTTTCCAATCCTAAATCCTTTAACGGACCTTACAAAGTATATATTACTTCTGATTTGAGACTGCTAATTTGTCTGCTATAAAGAATTTTCAGGTGAGGTGCACTTTTTATGGCCCTAGCCTAAATTTTCTTACTTTTTTATTATATTTGACAATTTGTCTCTTCTTCTGATAAAATTATCTCTTTGCAAATAAGATAGTGCTGTTCTGAGAAGCTTGAGTAGGAAAATGAAGCCACATCTAGCAAAGTGCTATCCTTTATTGAAGATAATCTGAGTTTATAAAAAAAATGTATAAACTTTAAAATTAGAAAGTTTCAAACAACATAAATTATATATATATATATAATAGAAAAATTAGAAGAGAAGAAAAAAAAAGGTCACTCTCCTGGCTATGGACTGAGGTTCCTTAAATTTTATTGGTGAAGTAGTAAAGGGAAACTTCACTATTTTTGATGATTTTGTATTTTTGGGGAATGGACTGACTTGCAGAAAATGTGTTAGCTTGTAATGATACTGCTGAAATACGTGGTGAAACAGTTTTTACTTGCAGAAAAATCATTTTAAAATGTAATACCTTTAGTTGTTTTGCTTGTCAGAAGCTAGAAGAAAGGGCCTTTGGTAAATATCAAGCTGACTTTTGGATGCAAGTCTGTGTTTTTGCTAAATAAAATGCTGGGCTCCATATCAGTGATTTTTAGAAAAAATGGAAGTGAGGTTCAAAGAATGGAGTTTGCATATAAAAAAAAAAATAGCATTTCTTTTTCCAGTTTTAGTAGTAGTTTAATTTAAACCAAGTTTGTAGTGTTGGAAAAAAAAAATAAAAAAATCACCCTGCCCACGTTGAGGGTTTTCGTTTATTCCTGAGGGGAGAGTTCAGCTCTGTTGAAGCATGCCTGGCATCCCAGCTTGTCCGCGGTGTCTCCAGCAAGGGTTGGAGAGATCTCTCCTTGGTGTCTGTACACGGCAGTTATTCTGCTGCTCTGAGATGTGGCGTTGTCACCTTGATTTACTGCTGTTGCTTTGGATGGGGATCCACACATAGTTATCTTTCTGGTAAGAGCAGTAGCTACTAGGGTGCCTTCTTATATCCTTTTTTTTTTTTTTTAGCAGTGTTTCCTGCTGTGGGCAACCTTTTGTGTACAAAGCCAGCTTTGTCCTTAACTAGCTAAAGCCATGTGTAGGGGACAGCCTTCTAGTGATGTACAGGATCTGCAGTAACAGCTGTGATACAGTGAGTATGTAGGGCAGAATTAGAAGGAACAGTTAGGAAATACAGGCCAAGGTCCCAGCTTTTTCCTTCTCTCTCCTCTTACACTACCCCTGTTCATCAGACGGGCACCCTGAGAGCTCCCCCTCCCGTCCCAAGCCCCCGTAGCCCCCGGCAGGGTCTGAGGGATGGAGATGAGGCGGTGAGGGCCTGGGGCCGGAGGAGCAGAGCAGAACCGCTCAGGGGAGCCCTTCAGCGCCTCACGGCTCGGTTAACGGGGGCTCGGCTGGGAGCGGGGGCTGCGGGAGGAAGAGGAGCTGGGGCAGGTGGCCTCCTCCTCCTCCTCCTCCTCCTGCCCGGGCTCGGCCGCAGGGGGGAGCCGATGCCGCAGAAGCCCCCTGAAGGAAAAGAGCGCGGCGGGGGGGAGGCGACGAGCGGGGACCGGGAGCCCACCGGGGCCGGGCCCTGACGCACCTGGGGCCGGGGGCGGGCGGAGGTGCGGGGCCGGCCCCTTCCCCCGGTGCACGCCGCCGGGAGCGGGCGGGGAGCCGCAGACAAAGAAGCGGGGCCGGAGCCGAGCGGGCACCGAGGCCGGGAGGGGGCGGCCCGGGGGCGGGGACGCGGCGGGGGCGGCGGCCAGAGGCACCGGGGAGCCGAGCCCGGCAGCGGGGCGGCCGGGAGGCGAGGGCTGCGCTCGCCGGGAACAAGGAACAAAAGGCTCCTGCCCGCCGACGGCGCCGTGCCCCGCGGGCTCCCGAGCCCCTTCCCCGAGAGCCATGGCCCGCAAGGAGCCCGGCTGCGCCTGGGGGGTCCTGCTGACCCTCTGCAGCCTGGGCGCAGCCCAGCCCCGGCAGAGGCAGTAAGTACCGTACCTGCGAGGGTCCCGGCGGCTCTGCAGGTAAAGGGCGGCGGGGAGGAAGGAGCGAGCCCCTCTGCTGCGCCCGGGGATCCGCACCAGCCGCTAACAAAGCCTGCCAGAGCCCCCCTCCAGGGGCTGGGGTCGGGGAGGCGAGCTGCGGCGGTTCCCCGGCAGAGCTGCACGTTTGTACTCGCCGGTGCAAAAGTGCATAGCGAGGGGGGGGGGGGAAAGAAGCAAGGTCTCTTTAGAAATACCTGTCTCTAGCTCCTCCAGTGCGGGGCTGCGAAGCTTTTATCTGCAAACAATTATTTAAGGAATCCGGGGTGTTGCGCAGGGGCTGCTGCTGTGCCTGGGATGGCTGAAGGTAACGTTGGTTGTCCCCGAAGAGCACGCGAAACATTCCTGTGGGGAAAAGCAGCCGGGGAGAACATTTCACTTCTGAGAGTTTTCTGCCTTTTAGAAATTGAATCCACAGTTCGTTCCAGTGTGTTTAGGTTAACTTTGATTAAAGTTTGCTTTGTTCTTTATCCCTAGTGCATTATAGCCCATCAACATCGTGAATAGCTGCATTAACTGAGTGCCATGGAGAACTTATTTTCACTTGCTTACTAGAAAATATTTCTTGTCCTGCCAAGTTTTGGTGTAACCTGACAGAGCCGTTAGTCAAATATGCTTAAAGGATCTGTCCAGTCACTGTCAAGTTAACTATTTCGTTGCCAAGTTAAATATTTAACACTCAAATGCTACTTATTAAATGACTTAAATAGCTGTATCAACAAGCTGATACTTCAGGAAAAGTTGCTGCAGTTTAGAACAATGTGAATACATGTGCTTCACATATGGCACTATAGTGCTGTGCTTATGTGACAGTTTGAATCTAATCATTTCATACCGGAGGCAGATGGTACTCTTTTCTCTCCCCCTAAATAGATCAGCTATGCTTTTCTTACCAAGAATGCAGATTTAAGGCTAACTTTTTATTGTTATTTATCGTTGTTCTGATGAATTTTCAAACCTGGTGACCATAAGGTTTTGAATCTGTACCCCATGCAATTCAACTCGAATGCCACGAAGATCTGAACTTCCTTTGGGGGTAATGGGATCTCCATGGCAATGAGGCCTGCTGAGAGAGAGACATGGGGTTGGAATTTGATAAAAAATGACTTTGGGGGCTGTAGAATGCCATCATCCTCATCCCCAAGTGGTAATTAATCATGAAGTAAAGCAACCTGGTTCGTGCCACAGTAGAAAGGCATGGGCTGAGAAACTGCTTAAACAGTCACGAGGAATTGCCACGTTTAAAAAATCTCTTTTTGCATAGAAAACAGAAACAAAACAAAAAAAACAAAAAGGTGTGTCAAGTCATGAAGAGAACATAAATACATTGCTTACAGCCCAGCACATCAAAGAGTTCAGAGTTTGTAATGCTTTTAGTTGACAACTTGGTGGCCTGGTGCCATTCAGCACAGAGGAATGGAATGAATTCCATTCAGAAACACTAAGATTGTGTTATATATGGGATGTCTTCTACGGTGGCTTTAAAATTGTCTATTCCTGCTAAAATAATTCCTCTTTGCCAGAGTTTTTAAGCTTGCAGAATATAATTGTTTGAACAAAAATATGGTAACAGAACTGAGAAATTGAGCCCAATCTTGTAACTGCTGTTTCTGAGTTGTTCTCTATAAACTGGAGATTTAGGTATGCTACATGTATGTGACTGACATCTAGAAAGTGCTGAGTATCAGCACTGGGAGTCATTTCTTAGTGCATCAATTTGGCCTGTGAAAATGGAGGCATGAGAAATAACTGAGGCAAAAATGTTAGAAGTATTTAAATTGTAGATCATGCCTTGTTTTGAAATATCACTCTAAGGATGTAGCTGAATCTCCAGTACTCTTTCATGAAATTCAGTCTCTTTATGATTAGCTAATTCTGTATTTAGTTCATTTAGAGATGTAATAAACATTTATGTTACTATATAAATCAATAATCAGTGTATTAAAATACTAAGGGTTAAATCCTGTAAGCCACTTAGGCTCTGTTCATTTCTATGTGCATTCTGCATTCATTTTATGGAAATTAGATACAGGCTTACACTGCTGGTGGTCACAGGTCTGACCCTAAAGGGACAAATTGTGGGAACCTATATTACAGAATTGTCTGTTCTTTACTTTGTGTTTGTACATGAAGTGGCTTACAAATAAAATTTTTGTAAAGATCACACTCTTGTTACTGTTCTTAATGACCGTCTACTTCCAATCTTGCTCCTTAGGGGCTATTTGATTGCGGCACCTTCTGTTTTCCGATCTGGTGTTGAGGAAGCTATAAGTGTGACCATTTTTAACTCTGTCAAGGAGACAACAGTCCAGATTCAGCTAGTTGTGAAAGGAGAAACTGTGTCAAGGGGCCATGGAACAGTTCTGGGTAAGTTCCTGTTATTCTGAACTTGAGAACTAAGTTGAGGTGCTGTGGGAGCACATCAATATCTCCTAAAGCAGTGCTTTGGGTGATAATGAAAGTGGAACTAAGCTAATATTTAACTCATTGATTACTGCTGAATGTTCTCAGTTGTGATTGTGCTAATGTGGTTTTGATGTATGGGATCTTAAGCTTCTACAGATGATAATTTTGGACCAGCAAGATATGCAGAGGCTCTGGATAAAAATGTCACATTGATGCTCAGGAGTACTATGGTGAATGTCTTTCCTTTTGAAAACTGAATGTTTGACACTGGGAAGCTGTATAACAAATAAGAGAAATTGAATATGAAATAAAATGCAAAGTCTATAACTACATAGTTTTCTACCCTCGTGTTAAAATGAATGCTGGAAATACAGTCTCTCTATCTTTGGGACTGAGTATTGCTGAAAGAAGTGGCAATATTTGTGCGTATCTGATATTGGATATCTTTAAAATCTGAGACACATCTGCCTGTCCCATGTAGAAAAACAAAAAGGTTTTTGATTATACCCAGCTTAATTCTGAAGGAATTTGCATTGGTGAAAATGAAGTCCATTAGCACTGTTCTACCACTGCTAGTAGTGGTGGCAGTTCAGGCAATCCCGTTCTTTAACCATCATGTTTAACCCTTCTGTGTGCAAAAATTGGGAGTTATATAAAAGCCATTTCCGTTCTTGGAACAGATTCTCTGTTTTTATCCTCTCCTCATTCTCTGTGAAATTGGCTGACAATTGCTAACTAAATCAAGGAGAACGATGCTTACACATGTGGACAACATATGTTATCTTAGGTATGACTGTATCCAGCAATCGAAATAGATTCTATTAATGTTTGTTTGGAGTGATTCAAGTTCCAAAAAAGCTTGGTCCTTTCTACAGTAAAACAATTCTGTAAGCATAGAATGCCCTGTGATGAAACTTTAGCCTTGGTGGTACTCTCTAACCATAGGACACCATGTAGTGCACCTTAGAAAAAAAACTGTGAATAAATTTGGACCAAGTTTGTTAGAGAATTCTGCTAGGTCTGACTTGCTCACCTTGCAGATTGTTTGCAATGTGGGAATTTTACTGCAGGTTAAATAATGATGAAGGGGTATTTCAGTTAATAGTTCAGTTTTTACAATATTGGGTCTCCTTTCAGCCAACTGCAATTGTCTAAAATGTTATTACCTTAGCTTGAGAAGAGTAACTCTCTCTCTCTTTCATTTTAGATAAAGGAACAATCAAACTGAAGGTGAGTGTCTGGTACTTTAAGATGTTTTTGATAAGAATGTGAGGGACTTGTCTTCAATCACAACAGACATTGATCTGTGAGCTTTTGAGGCACAAATACAAGTTACATTCTGCTGCATCCACTAAGGAGGAAGCAGCCTTTGCGAGAGGGCAAGTGGAGAGTGAGAAGAACAAAGCTTATTTGTCTGTCAAGCCCTTACACCACTGAAGAAAATTACACTCCACGTAGTGATTATTTTTACAGAAGTGGCAGTACGTTGATATGTGTCATGGAACATTGGACAGATCACAGAAATTCGTAGAAGGGGCAGATTACCAAACAGCTGGATTCAGCTCCATTCACCACGACTCTTTGGGCCCAGCCACCCAGCCAGTTTTTAATCCAACAAAGCGTATGCTCATCCAAGCCTTGAGCAGCCAGCTTCTTCAGGAGAATGCTGTGGGAAACGGTGTCAAAAGCCTTACTGAAGTCTAGGTAGACCATATCCGCAGCCTTTCCCTCATCCACTGAGTGTGTCACCTTGTCGTGACCTAGAGCCGTGTCTTCCATAACCTGGCTGATTTCCCCATGTAATATGCCATATTCAGTGGAGGCTGAACGTGTAGATCAGATATCACTATGAGTGAGGAAGAAAAGGTAGAAGAGAATTTCCTGCCATGTTTTTAGCATGACTTTGCCTCCTTTGAAGTTTTTATGTTGTAAAAGATCTAGCATGTTCTTCATTTTCTTTTTATTACCAACACATAGTTACACTGAAATGTAGCAGGTGGCTGCTCATTGCTCACTTCAGCAACAATTATTCAAGGGTAGTAACTGTACTTTCCCAGGAAGCTCAAAGGCTTTTCTATTTCTGCCTCACTGTTCTCTAGGTGCCTTCAGGACTTCGTGGACAAGGACATCTAAAAGTCTGGGGCAACCGGCATATAGCAGAGGAAGGCTACATTTTTCACAACTATACCACAGTAACTATTGATAGCAAAGGATCATCAGTGTTCATCCAGACTGATAAACCTGTCTATAAACCCAAACAGAAAGGTAAGGCGGCCTTGGAGAACTTGTCAGATGCTAGCTAGGGCTGCTTTCGGGCAAAACTTTTTTTCAAGGGTATATTCTAGGATGGAGTCTTCTGTGCAGTGTTAGGTGTGATGAACAATGAATTTCCTTTTTTCCTTCTTTCAGTGTTGATAAACCTGTTTATGGTTACTTCTGACTTGAGACCAACCAATGACAAGGTAAGGGAAATTGTTTTATTTCACGCTGTAAAATGTGGTGAGATACTTGGCAATCTGTACTTGACGTATTTATGCAGAAATATAGTTGATCTCTTCATCTATTTTGGCATCTCGTGTAAATACTTGTTGTTATTTGCAATTTAGTTGTTTTAATTTGGTCACGTTGGTGTTGAAGAAGAACACAGTCCTGTAGTGCTATCAGATAAAACATAACTATACCAAAGCAGTTAGAAGAAGAAGAATTTTTCAGAGCTTTGCACTCCATTCAGGTGTTGCACAGGTACACAAATCATTGCTTTTCCAGCCAGGTGCTTGAATGAAACATTTGTTTCTCAGGCTTCTCTTACTGAAGAAGAGAGAAACTTTGCTTCTTTGTGCGCCATACCACGCTCAGCAGTTTGTTAACTTTTGTTTCATACAATCTTTTTTTTTTTCTTTCAGATTGAAGCCTATGTAGTGGTGAGTATCTGCCAATCATCTAGCATGTATTCTGTAGAGGCACAAGATCCTCATAGCCTTAAGAGGAACAAGTCACAAGTTTGTACCTTTCCAAGTCCATTATGGCTATTCCCAACTGTAACCTATGCCATTGTCTCTACCTCTGTGTCTTTAACAGATTTTTGTGTCTTGGTTGTGTTGGTTTTTTTGTTCATTTTTGTTTGTTTTTTATCATCAACAAATATACTTGTTTTCTACTTCAGTGTCAGAAATCCATTCCCATTTATCTACCTGAGAAGAACTGGTAGATTCACTGGGGTTTATAAATGTAATAGTCCCACTCAATTTCTCCCTTCTTTTCAATGCAGACCTACTCCTATCCTTCATCTGGCTGGGCTGATATAGCAGGGCCAATCTCATCTCTGCACCCAAACATTATGATAGTGGAAAATAGAAATTCATGGCAAGGAAAGGGTGCTCCTGTCTTCTTCCTTATGAGGTGAATGAGAGGTTCCTTCTGTGTCTAGTCTTTTTTTTTTTTTAAGCCATATGTTTTCTTTTGCTGTCAGCAAGTAGAAGAATTCACCCTCTTCCTTTGTTTGCATTCTGTCGCAGATTTAATGCTGACAAAAACAAGATTAATTTCATCTGGCTTTGTCATCTAAAAATTGCCTTGTTAGTTGTACCACTCCCTCTATGAATGGAAAGAAAGCATCTTCAAAGGCCTGTTCATCCCATCCAAAATAGTTATCCTAAGACAGGTGGAAGATCTGCCCCTTGACAGTGCTTACCCGTGTGTGTTGGCTGTAGAAGCAGCATCCTTAAATGAGCACTGAATTTTAGAAAGCAAATACCCTCCAGTAAAATAACTTCAGAAATTTTGGACGGATGCTAATTACATATGAGCTGTTAGTGAAGTGTGTATGCGTGTGTATATGTGCGTGTGTGTGTATATACATAATGTTCTTTGTTGCAAACTGAATTAAACATTATTAGTGATACTCGCTTTCACTGTGATGTTTCTCATTCCTAAAATATTATTCAGGATCCTCGGGGGTCTCGTATGATAGAGTGGAGCAATTTGAAGCCATTTTGTTGTGGTAAGTTCCAGATTGTTTTAGCTCAATGTGTTATTTACCTTTGCTAGCTGCCTCTAGCTTCTGCTTATACTGAATTGTGTTCAATAAGCCTTTGCAAGGATTAATAACTGAGAGAGTTCACAGTGTGTTGTTTTCTTCCTCAGGCATTGTAAATATGAGCTTTCCTTTGTCTGATCAGCCAGTGTTTGGAGAATGGCTCATCTTTGCTGAAATGCAGGGGCACACATACAACAAATCCTTTGAAGTTCAGAAATATGGTGAGTTATCCACATTGTGTTTGACTGTAACCCAAGGATATTTGGAAGAGCAAAACATTATGAAATGTTTTTGCTTAAGATGAAACACCTGAGAAATAATGTGTTAAAAATGTGATCAGGAAAAAGTCCTTACAGGTTATGTATTTCAGGGATATAGACACTTGTTCATGTCCTCCACACTACAAAAATGACCTGAAATGGAGTGTCATATTGCACCATCCGTTTATTTAACAAGGATTTCATGTGGCTTTGGAAAACTGTAAAGATGCTTTAGTTCTGTCAATGCTTTCCTTCCTTTCCCTGAGCCCTCCTTGGAATTCTCAGTTCCTTTTTTGCTAGCCTTTTCTTGGTCTCAAAATCCCCCTGTATGATGAAGGGTGGGCATTGTTCCACCCAGCACACCATCTGTGTTTTATGACCTGATCACGCAAGCTTTGGTAGACACTGGCAGCTACTAACATCTCAGCTGCTTTTATGGTGCATTGTGGAGGAGGCAGTAGCGACTTGTCCTCTTTACCTTATATCTAAGAAAAGCTTGGGCTCAAATCCTGGAACAGAGATTGCTCTGAAAAGTAAAATTCTGAGGATACATCACAAAGGTCTTGACAAGATGGTCTTGGTTTGCAGTTCTTATTGATCTATTCTCCATTCAGTGCTGTCCTGCCCCTGTTGCGTTAGCTACACCGCCCTCATCTGATCATCAGCAGTGATCTTGTTAGAGCTGTGTATGTCTTTGCTATAATCTGGACAGTAAGATGTTGAAAAGACTGTTGTATTTCCTTTCGTCGTAGTGTTACCAAAGTTTGAGTTGCTGATTGAGCCACCTCGCTACATTCGCGACCTTTCAAAATGTGAAAAAGGGACCGTCCATGCCAGGTAGGAATGTATTCCAAATAAAGCTCCATTACTATAGCTTGTAGTACACGCACAGCATGGTGCAGTCACTGGAGCTCAGAACTCCTCTGCTGCAGACTTCACAGATGATTTCTGGTTGTCATCAGAAGCTTTCCTATGTAAGAGCCTTCATAAAACATGTTAAAAATGACAAGTTGGAAAACTTTGTGATGTTTTTTCTGTTTTCTAGATGTGCAAGTCACATGGTACTAGCCTTAATATAATCAGGGAAACAGAAAACAGCTGGAAGTTATTCATTATCTTCTTTCCATTTCAGATATACATTTGGAAAACCAGTGACAGGAAAGTTAATTGTCAATATGACTATAAATGGTGTAGGGTATTACAGGCATGAAGTGGGACACCCTGTCCTCAAGACCACCCAGGTGAGGGAGACCATTGAGTCAGCTGCAATAAAATGCCTGATCTGTACTCTTTGAAGTTAATACTATGGCTCTTTTTTATGTCACTGATGGGAGACCAGAAAATAAATGCAATAGTTGGGTCCAGCATAGCAAACATATTACATGTTTTTACACTATATGTTATTGTTTGGGGAAAGAGAATTTGTTGGTGTAGTGTTAATCTTGTTTTAGAGTATATGGGGCTGAGGGAGAACATGACAGAGAGAGACTGGGACAGAGGTAGTTCAGATTATGGTTGAGGGAGGAAAATACAAACTTGCTTTTCTTTCCCCTGCCCCCATTAGTTCCCTCCACTTCACATCCTTTAAAAATACTGCTGCAAATTCCTGTCAAGTGTCTACGCTTTAGACTTGGCTTCTAGACCCTTTTTGAATGTATATGCAAACTTATGTTTCCGTTCCCCAACACGCTTGGTAGATTGATGGCTCTGCTGTTTTCGATGTGTGTGTGAAAGACATGATGCCAGCTGATGTTCCGGAACATTTTCGAGGCACAGTCAATATCTGGGCCACAGTGACCAGCTCAGATGGGAGCAAGCAGGTTACATTTGATGACTCAACACCTGTTCAGAAACAGCTAATCGATATCAAGTACTCCAAGGATACTAGAAAACAGTTCAAACCTGGACTGCCTTACAAAGGAAAGGTAAGATTAAAAATAGAGATACTGACATGTGGTTGATGTAAGGTTATACAGACCTGATCCTAGGATGTTACACCATATCCTGGTGTGTTCTTCCCACCTGCTGTTTTTATTGTTGACCAGAATTGCCAATAATGTAAAACATTGTTTTATAAATGAAACACTGTGTAGGTAGAAGTCACTTACCCTGATGGAAGTCCAGCCAACAGAGTCACTATTCGAATTAAAGCCGAACTCACACCAAAGGACAATGTTTATACAAGTGAACTGGTATCAAGAGATGGCCTCGTGGAGTTTGAAATCCCCTCCATTCCTACAGCTGCCCAATATGTCTGGCTGGAGGTAGGTGAAAGCTCTTTATAGGATTAGTAGGCTTTAATGTAACTAATCTTGTCAAACCCGCACTTTATAAGTCATTGCTACAAACAGGAAATCGGTGCCTTTTACCTTCAACTTATTGATTTAAGTGTGGCAACACTTGCTTCTTTTTTTCTTACTGCTAATTGAACTGATGTTTCTAACCATCATGAAAACATACTTCTCCAAAGTTGAAGTGTCCAATATTTTGAGAGTGCTGTTGCCATGTGAAGATGACAGTAGAGATGAAGAGATGGAAAATATGGGAGGTGGGGGATAAAGGGTAAGAAGAGAGTAAGAATTGAGCTTGCTATGCATGAATAACATTCAGATATAACTTTTGTTAAGACCAGAGTGACAGCGATTGATGGGAAACCATCTGGAGATCAGTATCTGCCAAACTACTTGTCCATCAGTAGCTGGTACTCACCCAGCAAGTGTCACATCCAGCTCCAAGCACCAGATAAACCTTTCCAGGTATGTTGGCTTCATATTCCATCATGGCAACAACTGCATTGTTTGGCTTTATGCACTTTGGTCTAATTAAATCTTCCCAGCCTTTTCTGGGGTCCTGGACTGTTACTGTTTCCACTACAAAAGTGCAGTTGTAGCTGCACTTCCCACACCAAATAATTGTTCAATGTGGGCTGCACATGATTCCAAGCAAAGTTCTTGTGGTGCTTTGTACAGCATCTCATTTTCTCTCATGTTGTGGGAACAGGGGAGACAGTTTGATATGGGATTTGGCATTTAAGTTTTTTGTATTTGAATGTACATTCTGTTCACCTCCAGTAATGTTCACATGAATTGTTTGTGCAAATGACATGCTTTAGTTCAAGTCACAAAATGCTGAAAGATTGGAAGTGAAACCAGAGGGAGTAAGTAGCTTTATTAGTAAAGATCCAGATTAGGGCTATGTAGCTTCTCTAGAACTTCTGGTTTAAATCTCTGCTGAAAATGTTTAGTCTTCCAGTTCTGAAGCTATGCATAGTTGCCTTGTTTTCTTGTGTAGTTTTTGTAGGAGCCTCTCTGAAAATGTGGTCCTTCTGTATAGAAATTGTCATGATCTTTGTCCAGTGGAAGATCTGGTTTAGCCATGATTTCTGTTGCATTCTGTTTTACAAAGAGTTGTTTAGGGTTTGCTCTCTACCAGAGAAGAGGCATGTCTCTAAGGGACCGCATATTGCTTTGTGAAAAAATTGTGGGTTTTGGCAATACTTGTGCATAGTTTTCTATTATCAGCAGATCTGTCAGGTTGGTTTTAGACTCGTGGTATCCAAAAAAGAGCATTTTTTTATCGCTGCATTTCATGGTAGTTTAATGGCTAATTAATCTTTTACAAGTTTCCTGAGGTATGGAAAGGAGATTATACGCTGCTAATCTGAACACATTGTTCTTATTATAACCTGATTAGAACTAATTCTTCTGTGGGAAAGCTAGGAGTTGGATGACCAGCTGATGTGGGAACTGTTTCCCTGCTTTGCCAGCTCTTACTGGGTGTTCCAATTAGCTACATTCATTTTTTAACGAATTGTTTCATCATTTCCACTGGGGAATTCTTAATACTTCAAATATTTAATGTCACGAGGTACTTGGACTCTGTGGCATTCTGACTGTATTTAACCATTGCCAGCTCCTTGTATTCAAGTCCTTGCCATTTTGGTTTGTACCATATGTCTATTCTGGCAAAATAACGCTGTTAGTGCTGAAGAAAGGTTTTTCAAAATATGTCATTGGAATTTAACATTTGTATTTAGTCTTAATGGTCTTAGGGGGCCATTGTTATGCTTTAAAGGGCAGGAGGGTCAGGAGTGGAAGTTGATGAAGAAATCCTATTTAACACAAGTCTTCATAACCCAGAAGTAAGAAGTTTGTGTTTCTAGGAAAGTCGGCTGCGTGTTGCTCAGACACTACCCATTCCTAATACCCTGACAGAGCACTGACATCTATTCCGTTGGGATTGGCATTATTTGGGATTTTATCTCCAGGGGATTCAGTACTAAGCACTTCTGGGTATTGGACTTCAGTGCAGAAAAAGGGCAGGATGTTGGTTTGCTGCTCTGAAGCCTTTTGCAAGCATCAAATGTGTTTACCCACAAAAAAGAAGCTTGCTTTCTTGTTTATTTGTATGTTTGACAGCTCCCTGAGTGCCAGACTCAAATTAATATCAAGACTTGTGTAATTTGAATGCATTTTCCCTCAGATCTATTCCCAGTAATTTTAGGCCACACTGGTTTTGTTTGAATTAGTATTTGCCATGTGAAAGTAATCACCATGTACAATCTCAATTAAACAGCAAAGACTATCAAACACATCTCTTCCCACCCCCAACACATCTCTTTCTGTTTTGGGCTAGACAACTGAAGGGGTGTCTAAAATTCAACCAATTCTGACAGCTGCTCTGTGCCAAAAGGCTTAACTTTCAGGATTCCAGAGATTCCTTTATTGTTTTCATTAATGCATACAACCCCCCAGCCCATTCTCCTGTTAGACTTGTAGGGAGTGACGAGCTGAACACAGGCCCCTTTTTATTGTGAAGAAAGTCCGTGGAAACAGTGCTAATGTAATATTCTTTTCAGTGCGTACATTTCTTAGAAGAGGGGTCACGTCTCTTTTGGACTGGGAACACAAATAGATTTCCATATTTTGTAAATGAAAAGCACGCCTTGTAACAGACCAGATCTTCTGCTTCTCTCTCTGAGTGCAGGTAGGAGAGGAGGCTTGGATTGCAGTGAAGTCCACCTGCCCTTGCAACTTCACTCTACATTACGAAGTGGCATCGCGAGGCAACATTGTCCTTTCAGGGCTGCAGCCCAGCAACATCACCCAGCAGAGGAGCAAGAGAGAGACCTTTCCCTTTGAGAAGAACATTGACGTTGCACATTTCCCAGGAACAGGTAGTTAGCATCCGAAATGCAAGCTCTCATTTATACTTTTTCTCTTAGCAGTGTTCTGTGTCAATAGATGCCCTCTTTTATTTATTTTAAATAGATTTATTACAATTTATATTTTAGCACCTACTGGTACCCCTGCAGCAGAGGTTGAAGTCTGCATGACATTCCTCCGTTTCTCAGTAACTCATAACATGGCTCCCTTGGGCCGTCTTCTGGTGTATTACGTCAGGGAGAATGGAGAAGGGGTCACAGACAGCCTGCAGTTCCCTGTGAAGTCCTCCTTTGAAAATCAGGTATTGGTAACGTAGCTAATGGAGAGGAAGGGATGGTGTCTCGTTGTTCTTTGTAGTTTTGTCTGTTGAGCAGGAGTTGAGATGATGGGGTTTAATATTAAATTCCTAGGTTGCAGTGACTCTTTCAGCAAATGAGACCAAACCTGGTGATGTTGTGAACATCAGGGTCAGAGCTGCAAAATCAAGCTGTGTTTGCATTGCCACAGTGGATAAGAGCGTCTACTTGCTGAAGACAGGTTTTCAGCTGACAGCCAGTCAGGTAAAAAGAAGGTTAAGGCACTGACGCTTTCTCTCTTAGTGCTGGTATCTGCACTCTTCTTTTAGTAAGTAGCCTTTCTACCTAAGGACTCTTCGTTTTCTTTACAGGTGTTTCAAGAACTTGCAGAGTACGATGTATCTGATGCTTTTGGAGCTCCAAAGGAGGAAGGGCACTTCTGGTGGCCAGGCATGTCCTCCCGTAGACGTCGTAGATCTTCTGTCTTTCCCTGGCACTGGGACATCACCAAGGATGCTCGCTTCGCATTTACAGTAGGAAGAATCAGCCTCACATCTCTCTGGAGTGTCTTATTATTTTCATGTTTGCAGCATAATTTTGCATGATAATTTTTAGCTCCATAGTTCATTTTTTAGTTCTATTCTTTTTTCACATCAGAAGTGGTTTCTCCAAGGGGGTAGTCTTAAAAGTAATTTCCAAGAACAAAGAGTAAACTGTTCCAGCAAAGATATTGGAGAAATGTGCTTTGATTTTTGGCCAATCTTGAGGAGAGGGCCAGATGTCCTGTTTGGTGAAAGAATCAGTGCTGGGGCTCTGGAAAGAGACAGGGGACCAGAAAGTTTCTCCACTTATAGGTGAACTTACAGGTCTCTTTGCAGTTAGTTTGGAAATGAAGGTAGAACATGAGTCTTTCCTTCTAGTCTTTCCCCTTTTAGCCTATCTTTTTAAAATCCTTTTAGCTTCCTTTCTGCCCCAGTTCTGGCAGCTGCTGTGGCTGTCTGTGTGAAAGATCAGTAGCATTTTCTTTGTATTCTTGATCAGATTGCTACTCAAAAGGCATATACTCATTTCGGTTAGTTTGGTGTCTTTCAATAGTTAAATTTGACCAGATCTTAAATATCTTATTTCCCTTGATCTGTGCTGTGTATTTGCTTTGACTTGCAAGTTGGGCATTTAAAATGAGTTAATTAGTTCTCCTTTTGTTTAATGTATTCACGCACTAATTCATTGCTTCATTGCTAACAATGCAATCCTTTAAGCTAAAACTAGTTCAGTCTTCTGAAGGTTTTCAAAGGCATGTTATTATGTTTCCATTAGCTTCTTGCTTTATTTTTTATTAAAATTATCTTTAGCTGTGAGTGATCTATTTGAAAAGTTCTGTGTTGGCCTGTCTCTTACCTTCCTGCAGTTGCACAGCGGAGTCCATCTGCCCTTTCAGACTCTGCTGATGTCCTGCCTCTTGGATTTATGTACACTGCAACATGTGATCTCTTTTCTCTGACTGCTAGAAACTGTGAGGATATGTCATGTGGAAGGCCATGCTGTACTTGCTATATGTTTTATATTCTCTATATAGGCTTTCCATAGTGACCATTCTTAAAGACAGACTGGCCTCTAAGAAAAGCAGTGTTACAGGTCTCGTGTTTTATGCTCTTTCCATTTTTAGTTCATGCAGCTTCTAATAATAACAATTTTTGCTTCCTTTGGATCCTCTCTTTCCACTCCCTTTGTTCTTTCGGCATTTTTAGCTAAACTGCTGTATTGTGTTGTCTTAAACCCCATAGTCTCCCATGTGTTCCCCTAGTGTCTCAATTGCTTGATCATAAACTCTAAATCCTCCTTTAATACCAGCTGCTGCAGGAGTCGCTGCTTTTTCTCCTCTCCCTGATCTGTTAGGGGTTTTGTTCTGATGTGTTTTTTTCTTACTGAGTGGCATAAACTCCTGGGAAAGGAGCCATATGTTAATAGCTGCTCTTTATGCATTGCTGTGTACCTGATTTGTAATAGTTGGATGTGTACGTGAAAGATAACAAAGCCCATACTCCCTTTGGTGTCTGGGAGCTGCTGTCTCTTATGAATAAGTGCATTTAGGGAACAGAACTGGCAGACAGCTTTCTTGTGAATTCTGTATTTTTACTGTGAGGCTGTGCAGACAATTTCCATTTTGCTTGGCATTTCTTGTAGGGCAGAATTGGGGATGTCTGACGTGTGAGCTGCCTGCTAGCTACAGCAGAACACACTGGAAACTTTTAAGAAGGGCAAAAAGCTGTAGAGTAACATTCAAGGGGGAAAATGTGTAATACTTTTTTACCTGTAGTTGCCTGACATTTAGACACATGCCCAGTAATGTTAGATATTGGTGAAATGCATTTTCCAAGCATATGAGCTTTCTTGTAAAAATAAATAAATAAAATCCTGCTTACAAAGTACCTACATATTTTCTCATTATCAATAATTTTTATTTTCCATGAAGTGTTTTAAGAAATCCTCAGGTTTGAATTGAACGTTACCCCATGGACGTCAGATTAGGGTTGGGGGGATTTTCTTTTCAGAAAAGCTTTTATTGGTACATAATTCTCTCTTTCTCTCTCTCTTTTTTTTTTTTTTTTTTTTTTGTGGTCTTCATTTTTATTATCTAGGAAACTGGCTTGGTTGTAATGACTGATATAGTCAGCTTAAACCACAGACAGAATGGAGGCATGTATACAGATGAGGCTGTCCCAGCTTTTCAGCCACATACTGGGACACTGGTGGCTACAATGCATTCTAGAGTGGCACCAAGGTAACGTTTGTTTGTAATGCATATTGTCTATGATACCTGTTACCTTTTTTCGTCTTTTTTTTTCCCTCCCTATATTCTCAGCTGTTTCATACTCCTCTGCCTCCAGAAAATAGCATAGTTTCCTCAAGGTGGTGGTGGGGAGGGGAAACCATCTTCAGTTGTCTTGATAGACCTAACAAAAGCTTTGTTAAATTTAAATTAATTCTGGAAAAATGCAAAGTAATATTCTTTGAAACTTTGTGTATCTTGGTTTTCTATGAACTAGTTGCTACTTTCTATGAATTAGGTACTGCTTGTCAGTATTTGCATGCTAGCCCTCATTTCAGAGTTGCATGCTACTCAGGTGTTGCTCAAAATAAATAAAATGAGGGACTGCATGAAGAAAAAGTCATGAGGTACTACAGCTAATGCTGCACACTGAGGATATGCTTTGCCTTTGTATTTTGAACCAACTGCTAGCTTTTCTTAGAGTAACTTTTAAAGATCATTTAAGAAATAGATAATGAAGCATCTCGGGTAGAAAAATAGAACGAATTCTGAAAATATTAGAGATCAAGATAATTCCAAGTTAAAGAAAGGGAGGGGAATATAAAACAGTGATTGTAGTAACTGCTATTAGTAAGGCCAAATGGTGATGTCATGGGAAGTCACATGCTGTACCTGTTCCCTTTGATTTTGCTTGGTGAAAGAATTTGGATCACAAAACTTTTAGGTTTTTCAGATTATTTATGTCTCCAGACTGTTTGATGTGTGTGTGTACAATGAGAGGAATTGGAAAGACCATTTAACTTGTGTTATGAATGATGCATCACTTTATTGTCAGTCTGTGCTAGCTGGAGTTTTGGTTGGTCATGGGAGCTGCACTCAGTTGGTAACACTGATTCATCAGTTCATGTTAAAACTAACTGTCTTATGAAGAATTCACTGCCAAAGGCTTATTTCTTCTTCTAGCAGAGCAGAGAAGAGGAAAAGAACCTTCTTTCCTGAAACATGGATATGGCACTGCCTTAATGTCAGGTATGGACAGGGAATTGCCTTAATTATATCCTTTGGATTGTATCCTCTTCAGCTGCAGAAAACGGAGCTCTTTAAAATCTACTGGAGCTACATTGGCAGTCTCTGATCTTTGTTGTTGTTGCTTTTCTTCATTACCACTTTAATCAATAATCTTTCTTTGTAACATTTCATCTGGTCTTGAAGCGTATTCACTTCAAATTGTAGTCATGATAGAGGTATATTGTACCCTGTGTGTCCAACTCGCCATGATGTGTCAAGTGGAGGAGCATCTTGAGGGAAGAAAAGGAGCAGTAAACTTCATTCTCAGTAAATGATTAGAAATTAAATTTGACAAGAACTTGTAGCAAGTGTATTCAAATCTGTTCAATTGAGCATGAAATATGCTTTGTAGAAATACACAGAGAATTCCAGAAGTGCCTTTTTGGGCCTCAGCAAGCTTGGGCAGTCAATTATAAATGGGAGTGTGTGGAATAAAAAGTTGCAGATTACATTTTCTCCACTTTATTGAAACAACTAAGCTAAACATTGTTTGATTTCCACTGTCTTGAAGAAATTGGTTTTTTGCTTCTACCATTTATAATTACAATATACAATCCTCAAAATAGAAACAAAAGCCTAATGTCAACTTCCCAAACCAATTCTAAAAACTCCTAGAGCCTGGCTGGAGGGTCTAATGGCTGGAAATGTGTGTGTACTTTGGCCCCCCGCCCAGAAGAGTAAGTGCCCTCATGTGTGAAAATAATGCTGGTTATGGGCTGAAATCCCAGTGGAAAGAACATCAGCTGCAACAAATTGTCCAGTTAAACAGACTGGAATGCTGCCAGTTCTGGAGCTAGGACACCATTCTGCTTTCTTGTCAGGGCTGAAGTTTCTTGCAAGTACTGGCTACCTAACTCTGGTTAGGATGAGGACCTAAATATAAAGAAACTGGTGCGCTTAAGAGAAGTTCAAGTAACTTGTTGCTGTTGAGCCACGTGCATTTCATAGGCTCTTCCTCTGTAGTGGGGAGCTATATTCATTGGCCAGAGTGTTTGGAGATTATGCCTTTGAACAGGCATGGTAGGTTTGGTCAGTGATCTGTAGTTTTTTAATCAAACTATTTGTTTTAATCTTTTTTCTGTTGTAATATCAATACAAAGACCAGTACATAATACGCTGCCAGTTTACTAATAGTTGCAGTAGCTTAGGCTCATTAACAGTTACAAACAGTTGATTTAGATGGTAAAAGTGAAGATACATGGTTGGTGCCTAAAATCTGAATAGCTGTCATAGTTGAAAAGTGGCGAAAAATACAATTCTTCAGTTTGTTCTGGATGTGAATCAGCAGGTATTGCAGCACTGAAAGGCAGTGTGTTATGCTGCAGAGCTTAGTCTGAAGATCTTGCTTTCTTACTTTCCATGCCAACTACAATGCATGTAGCTTGCAAAAGATTATGAAGCTAGCAGCATGTGTATCGAGCTCAGGGGAATAAATAAGGACTTGAGAGAAAACAACCTTAGGGTGTACTCATAACTGCACCAATCATCCTGCCAGTTGAGGCATGAAATAGCTTTTGTTCTTGCTTTAGACTAAATGTTTTCTGTTCCAAGCAAGGCCAAAGTTTCTTTGCAGGAGAGAAGTTGCAAAGTCTGCAGAACTAAAATGAATTTCTATTATTACAAAGCATGGAAGAGTGTATCAGTTTATGGTATCCTGTTGTGGTACGCACAGTAAAGCTGAATGCTCAAAACAGAAATTTGATTTTTAATAATTAGTTTCAATCCTCACTAGAAGAAAATTATATTTTTGGAAATTTTCTGAGTCAGACATTCCAAAAACCAACGACTAAGATGTTTCTGAATCAAAATATGCTCCTCTAGGAAAGCAGTTGCTGAACTTAGTGCCTGGAAAAAATTTTATTTGCCTTTATGTTCAAGCACAGGCTGTAATGTGGCAATGTATACAAGGATAGTAGGTTCCAACAAAAACTACTTTTATTTCACTAAATGTGAAATAAATTATTGCTGAATTGTTTTTATCCAGGATTCTTTTTTTTTTTTTTTTTTACTGCAGATACTTACCTGTAAGAAAAGTGACCCTCTATAATAGGGTGTAAATGCCTGTAAAGCTTTTCATCCAGTAAGAACTTGTTAGACTCTGTGTTATACAGAAACCACTAGGTACTGTTCTGCTCCTTATAAATGCGCATAGTTCTCAAAAATCCTGATACTTAGCAAGAAAACTTTGAGCCTTTTATAAGCTGTTGCTCAAAGCAGATACTGATGCTATGCTGTGAGTTTGGATCTGGAGGGAAATCCCCAAAATATTTGGCTCTGTGTGCTTTAGCTTTATTCAAATGCATTTCATTAACCTGATCGACCCATGTTATTCCATGTTCTCTTTGGCAGTAATGCATCAGGAGAAGAAGCAGAGCTGCATGTGGAAGTGCCAGACTCCATCACTACGTGGATAACTGAAGCTGTGGGTCTGTCTGAAGAGAAGGGGTTGGGCATTGCCAGTCAAACAGAACTGAAGACGTTTAAACCTTTCTTCATTGATTTTACACTGCCATACCATGTCATCCGGGGAGAACAGACCAAAATCCCATTGACTGTTTATAATTACTTAGCTGTCTGCGTAGAGGTAACAGCCCTCTTTGTTCTGGTTGCTAAGATAGGAAAGTTTGATAAGAAACTACAATTTCATAAGCGATCTACAAATTACAGTAGAAAAGATACAAGGATAACAGAATGATAAGTTCAGCATAAATGCTTTGAAGATAAATATTGCTTTTCATCACTAATAAAAGTCATTGCTTTATTTACTGTAGCTTGAAAGAGCTGTAGTAGTCTTGCAATGCTTCAGAAATCAATATATTGATAAATGTAGGGAAGATGATTAGAAAGCTCATGTTGAACCACAGAGAATTTCCTTCATAGTTAGCTGCTGAAAGCAGTTTGCTTTGAAATAACTTTTTTTCAATAAATGCTCTCTCCAGATGTTTTCTTCTCAAACACATTATCTGCTTAGCTCAAGTAGTATCTGAACTACTTGTAGAATTGCTGAGCTGAAAGTAATGCTGTCAGTCAAATATAACACTAGAAGGTTTGAAGAATAATCTGTGCATACTATGGTTTTTATTATAGTTTTTGTAGTTTTCAGATTTTTCACACATCTGTTGGTTTTGCAGATGACGTTTGCAATAAATGGCATTCAAAATTTTCCTAGGTTCATGTGAAGATTTCAGTTCCAAAAGGCATAAAGTTTGTTGGGCATCCTGGGAAACATCATCTGACGAGAAAGAAGTGCGTTGCCCCCGGGGAAGCTAAACCCACCTCTATTGTTTTGTCCTTCAACGAGCTTGGACTGAGCAACATCACTGGTAGTACACAGATAAAAAATAGCTTGCTGCTTGAAGGAGTTTTAAAAGTGTTTCTTCTTACTCCTCTTTCAGAAGAGCATTCTTTTTTCCCTAGTACCTGAAAGTGAAATCATTATTTCACTTGCTACCAACTTAGCTTTTCAACCTCACTTATTTCTTACAAACTGGTTCTGTAACTGTTATGCACTGAAGAGTCCGTATGAGCAGGCTTCAGAAGATTCCCTAGTCATTAGTTTTTTCTGATGTGTGATGTGTGGTTGCTTATGGTTTGGATTTATTACATCTCCCTGAAGAGATCAGTGTAAATTTTTAAATAAGGAATAACAAATTCTGTACATCTTTAAAGGAAATAATCCTAAATGATAAAACTTGTACAGCGCAGGAAACTAGGGAAGAGTTTCTCTGTTGCCTGTGACTGTCCAAGTATTTATGCAATTTTGGACGTGACTGTCCAGATACTTAGCAAATAGATCAGTAATTACAAAACATTGGATGTGTTGTTAGTCAACTGTATCTAATTAGTTTAGATCGATGCTTTGGACTCTCGTAGATCAATATATCTGGAAATCTCTGCTTTTTTTTTCTTTCTGTTTCTTAGCAAAAGCTTTTGCTTATGGTGGAACTAATTGCTGTCAAGATGGGATGCAAACTTTAAAGAATGGCAAGCACTCAGAGGACAGTTATGTGGACAAAAGGACCCCAATTGGAGTGGATTATGTTCGCAGTAGTGTTATTATTGAGGTAAGAAAAACAGGAATTTGTAATAATTCAGAAAAAAAGTGATAAAAGTTTGGGCAAATCATGAAAGTATGATACCAAACATGAGTAGGTTTACGAGAATCGTAAGGTGTATATTTACATGATTGGAAATAATTTTTGTGGTACAAGTACAAGAAGGGCCCATTTAGTTCTGAGTTCATGCTAGTGAATCCTCAATACTGCTCAGAACAAAAAGGGATAGAAATTGTATTGAGTATGCTTGCTCTTTTAGTCTAAGAAATATTGAATCTTGCATCACAGCATGATAG
Source organism: Cygnus atratus (assembly GCF_013377495.2). Taxonomy (NCBI): domain Eukaryota; kingdom Metazoa; phylum Chordata; class Aves; order Anseriformes; family Anatidae; genus Cygnus; species Cygnus atratus. The sequence continues at coordinate 2,188,731 of NC_066387.1, forward strand.
TGGTTAGCATATATGCAGCTAACAGCATACAGTGTAATACTTTTTCTCTAAAGGATACAAAATGCTGTACAGCATCAGAATATTATGTGTTTTGTAAGTAAAACTGAATAGCTGTCACTGCTAATCCAAACACTGTATTTTTATGTATGGATTTCTGTCTTTATATAGCCAGAGGGACTGTCCAGAGAGTACACCTATAGTGTGTTCTTCTGCCCAAATGGTAAGTTCATGATTTAAATGAGATAAAATTAAGTTTGTTTGATTTTAGTTACGTATAGAAACATGTGGCTTCATCCCATGGAAGAAAAAAAAAATCTTTGTTGCCATTTGTCTATGATTGATGAGTTATGGTGTGTAGGAAGAACTTCTGAATAAAGAGTCTTTCTTACCTGGCTGGCTAATTATAAATTTGCTCTAACTGCCCAAGTGATTTCTGGAAATGGCAATTAAATTCCTTTACTTTATGAAACAGTTTAAGTATTCAGCACTGTGGACAGTAACTGTGGCTGTACTATATTTTCAGTTGATGTTTTAAAGTTCAGTTCTGGAATCAGTATGTCCTTTCTGTCGGAAATTTGGATAGCTCAAAGTTGGCTCCGCTAGCTAAACAGAGATGCTTTTGACCACTAGATTAGAACTGAAAAATCACTTGCAAACTTCACAAGAAATAGCTGAGCAGTTTCAACTGAAGAAGCTACTATAGTGCAAGTGGACAGAAGTAGAGGATAGGAAGAAAAATCCACTTTTTTTTTTTTAATAGTTTAAGAGAAGTCAGGCGGGGGGGGGGGGGGGGGGGAAGAGTGTATACTTAGGATAGGCCTGTTTGTTTAAATTTTAGTAGTTAGCTATGGGTTGTTTTTTTTAAATACGTGAGCTGAACTCTAATTCTTAAAACATTCCATTATTTTTCTGACTAGAGAAAATTCACATTTCTACACCTAATAAATATGAGTACCAGTACATGCAGAAACCTGCCCAGATGACACACTTTGATATTGCTGTGAAAGCTCACAATGATGCTCACCTGGCCCTGTCCTCTGGTCCACATGACATGGCAGAGATGACTGAGATTGTTATTGGTGGACATCAAAATACTAAAACATGGATTTCCATCAGCAAAATGGGTGAGCCAGTGGTCAGCAGAGACACAGCTGGTATTCTGTCCTGGGATGAATTCCGCAGCTTCTGGATCAGCTGGAAAAATGGAATTGTTCAGGTACTGAATTTATCTATGTCTGGAAGTTTCTTGCTTCCTTAACTAGAGTTGGAGCACACATGGTATTTTTTCATTAGGTATGTTGTAGAAGGAGAAAGCCTCGTTCCTTTTGCTTTTTCTGTATTAAGTCTTGATCAGACTGTTTTAATCGGAACATGTTTGCTTGACACTTCATGCCCTCGGGACCTCAGTCTTCAGTGTTTTCAGTGTTAAGTCTGCTGAAAGGCTTGGAGATTAAGTCTGTGGAGTTATCTCATAGGTTACTGGGTCCAAGGCAGGCAGACTTCACATGCATGGGTACTTGGAACTGTTGTTTTTTTTTCCTTTCAGGTTGGCCATGGTACTCGGGTGCTAAATGAATCTATTATTGTGGAGTGGACAGTCCCCAAACAGTTCGAGGTGAAGTACATTGGCTTTTCCACAGGCTGGGGGTCAATGGGAGAGTTTAAAATTTGGAGAAAAGAAGAGACTGATGAAAATCACAATGAAGCATTTACTCTTGGAGTTCCCCACAACATAATTCCAGGATCAGAAAGAGCTACGGCTTCAATAATAGGTATCAAATATGAGGAGGTATCATTAGGTACCAGTTATCAAATACGAAGAGATACTTCCAGCTGTTATTTGCTTCTGACTCAGTATTTGAGTAATATGGGCCAGATAAAGTAGTCATAGGCAGTTTACAAAGGTATATGCTGCTTAAATGTGAGACAGGGATTTTTTCTTTCCTCGGTCATTTGACTGTTTGAGATGACAGTGAGTTAAAGTTGATACCATCAAAGGGCTTTGCAGATGTCCTGTCTATTATAATTCATAGTATTCATTTCATAATCATCATAACCACATATTGTACTAACTGCATTCTAATCTAGTCTAAATCCCGTAGTCACAGATAACGGTCGAACTCTGAAATGTGAAATTTCTCCTTTATTCCAGCAAGAGCTTGAAGGGATAAGACTAAACATTTGAAGGACTTCCAATTTATGATACAGTTTATTTAAGCTATGTGTAGCTGGCAGAAATTAGTGTAGTCAGGTGGTTTTTAATCATAAGGCATCAAAAAGAAGCAAAACATAATTCCTTGATACTGAAACTATCACCTCTTTTTCAAACAGGAGATGTGATGGGTCCTACATTAAACAACTTGGACAATCTTTTGCGATTACCATTTGGATGTGGAGAGCAGAACATGATCCATTTTGCTCCTAATGTTTTTGTCCTGAAATATCTGCAGAAAACCAAGCAACTCAGTCATGAGGTGGAGAGTGAAGCTACTGATTACCTTGTTCAAGGTAACTCATTAAAGTTTATAGAAGGAGAAAAAGCTTACAAGTTAGAAGAGAGTTTTGTTAGTATCACATTGTCCTTTTTAATGAAGAGTATCCCAAGTAATGGCAATTCATCATTTCTTGCAGGACAGTCTCACAGGTTAACAGATTTTGATGGCGAAATGGTTTTCCTTGATACGTAGCCTGTATTTCCCTTCAATAACTCGTGGTTTACATGCTTATTGTGTGTTTTTTAATTTATACATACTTATGTATACACACACACATGCATATATTTAGGTAACTTATGTCTGTGTTTACAAATTTCAGAAAATCACAGAAAACTAAATTTAGTCAAAATCTAGGAAAAAGGCAAAAAGAACTAAATATGTAAATTATCTTTCTAGTTCTTTAATTACCACATAGATCTTATCTAAACTTTCTCCAGTTTATCATATTTTCTCAGTTACAGTATACCCAGAATCAGAAGTTAGTCTGCAAAGTAGTTATCCTAGAGCCATGCAATGAAGACTTTTTTTCTGTCCTTTCAGTGCCCTGTCCTCTCTTTAAGCATCTCAAAGCAATCTATCTTCTTATGCACTGTTTTTCTCAGCATTTGTTTGGGAAGCGCCACTTGCAAAATAATCTGTAAGTAAATACAGTTCTCAGGACAAGTAAGAATTTGGAGATCATTAATTAAACCAAGAATGACCCAAAGGGACATAGCTGTCTTGCAAGTGAGTCAGACAATAGTCATGTCATGAAATCAGAGGTGACAGGGTTAGGCAGTTCTCCTATGAAATTATAAATGTAATATGTAATTTATTTTTTGTTTTCAGCAGCAAAAGTCTAGTGCTGCTTTCTTTGTCTGGCTACAATTGTTTTCATTTGTAACTTGTTGTGCTTGCTGATAGCAGTAATTCAAAGGGATTTTTTTAATACTCTGTGTCAGTTTTTCCTTTTAAATATTATTTGATTTTGTTTCTTTTTATGAATCTGCAAACCTTAGAGGTTTTTGGCTCCAACCTCTGCCTGTTAATTAGCCCTTACAGCAGAAATCCTCAAGAGTTTTAAACCTTTCTACGTTTATTGGAGCCCTGCCAAGTATAAGGTTTAGATGGGAGAGTCTGTTTGTTCAGTCTAGAAGGCATTTGTAATGTACCAGGACAGAGAACTTTTTCATCACTTAGTCACCCATCACATAACATACTGATACCCAACAATTCCCACATATCCCCTAATTTTTAATAGTGACCTGAGCTAAGCTAGTCAGTAATTTTTCTACTTTCCCGCAATGCAGTTCCACAAAAGCAGGTGAACAGGTGAAAACTAGAAAGGTGAACCTCTCCAGTGAGTCCAAGCATCTAGAGGAGTGTTTAGAAAATAGAAGATTTCAAAAGAGCAAGCAGACATAACGTCTGTGCCACTCAACCTAGCAAGCAAAGAAGAATATATGTAAGAACAATGAAGCGTAACTCAACACAAAGTGAACATTAGAATAACAGAACAGAGAAAATCATAAGACTATTATAAAATACTAATACTTTATTTGTCCATCAAACATACTGGAAGTGAATGCTTCAGAAAAATTTAAGAAGGAAAAGCTTTGTTAGTAGTAAATTGTACCTGCAGACTGTGTAGATAAAAAGCAACCTAATTCAATACAACAGCTATTTGGAAAAACAACTAAAAAAATGTTACTTGTGCTTTCTGTCCCATGCTTGTATACATTCCCCAACCCCTAGACAAAGATGTTTTTACTGCCAGAGCATCATTAATATCTAGGGTTTTGTTCCTCCTTTTGTCCATTTTTCAAACCATTCTATCTGTGTTCCCTATGAACATCAAAAGGCTACAGAGCAACAGAAAAAGGCGTAGGAGTCATGAGCAGCCCTTATTCAGAGACTGTGGAACTGCCTGTATCTGGAGAGGTCAACAAAGAAACTTTGTCTCTGGAAATGAAAAAGTAATCCATTCCCATAAAAATGTCATGCAGTGTGAAAGAAAAAGTCTATTCATGTATCAGAGAATTAAGCAGGCACTAAATTTCTCTGACCCAGTCTTCTTGCAGGTTTGACGTATCTCCTTATCAGAAACACCCATTTTGAAGGGTTTGGTTGCATCTGGCTTTGTCAAATTGCGTATCGAGTATTCCTCAATATAGAGACTTGGTATGCTTTATTAGCATACTAATAACAGTTCATGGTTATAAGACAAGTAGGTTTGAGAAGCAAATTCTTTTCCTGATAGGAAGAGCATTTTGACTATCTTTATTTTCAGTCTCAAAAGACTTTCAGGTAGAATCTCCAGCATTCAACTTTTTTGTTGAACTTGTTGTCTAAAATAGGCCTTGCAAGACAGGCCTAGTAGTGTACATATACACTAAGATCACACATCATCCATCACATCTCACACATGGTTCAAGAAAGATATGTAAGAGTTCTTATGCCTCCATCCCCTTTGGAATTTCGGCACTAAGCACTCAGCTGTTGCTGTCATGTTACCTTAAGTTGTCCCAAGCACCAGCTTTGGAGAAAAATCTGAATCAAGTTGTATCATTAAGGCAAAAAGCTCCTCATCTCCATGGTGCTCTCAGTAAAAAAGAAGGAAGGTGGCGGTATGCTTAAATAAAAATCATTATTTTAATATTGCATCTTGCAGAGGGGTATCAAATGTTTAACATTTCTAGAGTCTAAAATGCAGGAGTTGATTTTTATATTGAGCGTTTTAGAAACATTCTTTTTTTTTAACACGTGCTGCTCAGTAAGAGACTAAGAGCTAGAGAAATAATGTTCCATTCATTTGTCTTCAAGAGGTATATGTAGCCTTACAGATGCTAGCCTGAACGGATTTCTGAATAAGCTTCAGTGTACGTACACAGAGCCGGCTCTATCAAACACAGCAAAATAAGAGGTTGCCTCGGGCAGCAGAATCCCTTATGCTAGTGCCAGATGGTCTGAGTCTTCATTCACTTTAAATACTTGTTTTTCTCTGTGTGAGGATTTTGGACTCCCACAATTCTTTTTTGACTTCCAGGCTACCAGCGCCAGCTGACCTACAAGAGACAAGATGGTTCATACAGCGCTTTTGGCGAGAGGGATTCCTCGGGGAGTATGTGGTGAGTTGCTATTTAAAACAGAGTTAGAAAATTCAGTGTTTGCTAAACAGGAAAAATACACAATTGGCAAGGAAAAAAGAGTAGTTTTCCAACTCCCATCACGGTATTGTACAGGGAAGAATAGAAATAATACTCAGTGACTATAGGCTTACTGTTTCAATGCTGCTGTGTTCATACTACACTTGTAGGTGTACTATAATTGCTTCAAGACTCATGGGAGGTTAAGATAGTCACATCTGCTAATGTGTCTGGGCTTTAGGCACTGAAGCTATAGTTGTGGGTCATGTCTGGTCTACAGGAATCGCAGTAGCACTTAAAGCATCTAATTCCACTAGAGAATGGAGCTTCTCTTGAAGCGTGTACGGAGGAACTTACTGTCTCTAGAAGTATTGGAGACTTCTAGCGGGTAGAAGGGAGAAGAAAGAAGAAAAAAAAAAAAGAAAGAAAGCATTCTTCTAAGTGTTTTATATCCCCTCATGGATGAAATGGAATGGTATGGATTTGTGTCCTGAGAATTGGAAGTGCAGAGTCTTTCAGAGAGAAACAATATGAGAACCAGAAATTGTGCAACTGGGAGATCAGCTCATCTCACTAATGTCCCCCTTAGGAAACCATGGCCTTTAAGGTTGTGTTTCCACACATCAGTATGGCTGTGGACTATAGAGTCTCAGATCTAGCAGATTTTTGTCTTCATTCATTTATTTGTCCTGTTATTTGGCTTCTCCATCTGTTCTGTATTTTGCTTTAAACTGATTTTCTTCATGAACTCATCTGAGCGGAAGTACCAGTTCTGTGATGCTGTTGCCTCACTGTTTTGAAGATAGTAAACTTTTATCTCAGACCTGGCATCTCTTAGTCCCTAGATGTAAAATACGGTGACACAGAATTACTTAACACTTGAAAAATCCTCTGCCAGGCAGCATGCCTTCTACCCTCCCATTCCTCAGAGGCTTGTAAACTGAATGATTCAGTCTCCCAAAGCTGGCCAGAGTTCGCACTAGTTGCATGTCAGAGGTTTAGAATTCCAAAAACACTTCTATTGCTTTCCTAAGTCTTAATTCTGTATAAAATCTAACACCACCTCAGATTTATCAGTGGGTTTCTTTTTTTTAATTAAGACTGTAACAAAATTGGAAAATTTATTCTTTTCTTTACAAATATTTCCATATTTATAAAGATATCGTCTCGTAACTTAAAAGCTTTAATTAGTAGGATAGCAGCTGAGCACCTATAAAAAGTAACTGTATTTGAGCATAACATAACTATGACAAGCATATCTTCCAGTAATACTTTTTAATTTAATTTGTTGACCCTTAACCCTGATATTGTCTAGAAGACTGAACTGAGTTTGGGAGCCTTTATTTACCATTACATTTTTTTTAACAATATTTAGTGTTTCCCTCCCAAGATTTTCAAAATTTATGCTTTCTAGGAATGTTGTTTTCCTGGTAATGTGTTATTCAAAATTTGTTTTCTTAACAAAAATGGTAAATGTGTTTTTACAGGCTAACAGCTTTTGTCCTCAAGTCCTTTGCACAGTCTCGTGGGTTTATTTTCATTGACCCGAAGGAGCTAACAGCTGCCAAAGACTGGATCATCCAGCATCAGAAAGAAGATGGCTCTTTTCCTGCTATGGGCAGGATACTGAATAAGGACATTCAGGTAAAAACTATACAGATACAAAATTATGCAATAGTTGTGTTTTTAGAGATCTTATCAAAGCAGGAAGGGATGACGTTCCCTTATATGAATATTGGGCTATGAATATCTGTCTTGCTTCAAGTCTTTTCTCCAGATTTCATCTAGTGGTTTTGTCTTTTTGCTCTCCAGGGTGGAATCCATGGTAAGATCTCTCTGACGGCTTATGTGGTTGCATCTCTTTTGGAAACGGGTGTAACTTCTGAGGTAACAGAAACCTAGTTAAAACAGATCTTGTGTTCGATTTCTTTTTTTTTTTTGTGGCTGTTCACTTTCAGAGGTTCTTTGCTCATTAGAATGGTAGCATTCAGGTAACTGAGGCTGTTTGAAAGCCTTGAGATTCTTCCAAAGTAAGGAGTGTATTCCAAAGTTGTTTAAGGTGATCTCCTAGCCTTCAGACATCAGCTCAGGGTTTATTCTACCACAGCAAAGCTCTTTCCTACAACACCATGCCCCAACCTCCCTGGGAAATGGCTGCAAATAACATTTTCAGCCTTGTAATTTGAAGGTGTGACTGCAGGCTGTGTAGATACTAGTAGCTTAGATAGATATACTCAAAAGAAGTTGTAACTAGCTAGCTTTGTGCAGATAGGAGCTTAACTAGAGCTGCTGGCTTAGGGGATCCAGAAAACTTTTTCAGTCTGCCTTTGGTGCAGAGGCCAAACTGCTACTGCTATTAGATTACCGGAGTGCAGCTCTCCAAAGATACTGTAATCTGCAGTTTTGGGAGAAATTGTACATTTCTCTGGAGAAAAATGTTTCTCTCTGTAATCAGGGAGAACAGGAATACTACAGAAAAAAATAATTGCTACATAGGAATGTGCAATTCCACTGCATAATTTTTGAAGTAAGGAAAAAATCACTTCCAGTACAACTTGCTTTTTAGAGGTTCTTTCTTAAAACTCCTGGTAAAAACAGTGCTTCTTTCCTCTGTTGTATTTCTGCCTGCTTGCAAATTCTGTAGACTGGGTATGCTCAGCTAATAATTTAGTTAAACATTCCTACTAACTATGACTGCAAGAATGTCCTCCTGGAGATGCACTGAACAGGTCATGAATACAGTTGTCCCCTTGCTCTTCAACAGCTGGGGAAAGAGTGATGGTGGATGAGTAGAGCTGTACAGGTAGAACTGGAAGATGAAAACAGGAGTTGTAGTGTATGTTACAGCAGGTTTTGGTGATCTGTATTCAAATAAACGGACTCAGGGAACACTCAGTGAGCTTATGGTGGCTTAAACAGCCAGTGCAAACAGCAGTATATACTCAGAAACCCTGTGATAATCTCTGCACTTCCGATGGCATCCCTGTAGTGAGACCAGGCTGTCATTGCAGACAAACACACACTCCTCCCAGTTTTTGTTGGAGTGGAAGGCCCTCAACCTTATTAAAAATTAAAATTAAAAATCCTTAAATGCGCACAGAATAACTTTCTGCCTCCCTGTCAGCAGTGTCCCCCTCTGAGAAGTGATGTGATGTTCTCTTTGGGCTGCTGTGCATCAGGACAGTCCTAGCGTTTTTATTTGCTGGAAGTGCAGTTTATGTGGATCTAACGGTTTTTCTAGAGGAGATTTGCAAGTGGTACTAATGATCTTAGCTAGGAAATGAGGAAGGAGAAGGTTAGTGCCACAGGGAAATCAAAGGAAACCAAATTACATCAGGTCCAATTAAATTGTTTCTATAAATTATCAGAGCCACGTTCCTACATGGTGAGGTCATTGAGGGAGTTAATAAAACATGTTTGTTGGCTGCAGGGACCCCTGGGAACCTTGGCCTTTATTATCCTCTGGCGTCTGCTAGACGCTCCAGAGTGTCAGGAACACAATCAAACATACAGTGGAGAGCTTGCTTCTGCTCTGTTCATCTGCTGCCTTGCAGAGGCATGAAATTTTCTCAGCTTTAAGGGGAATAAATTCAGCTCAGTGTTTGTCTAAATTATTCTTGCTGTGCTGTTTGGTTCTAGTTTTAAATTTGTGATGCATGGCTTTTCTTAGGGAAAGTGTTAGTTCATTCTACACAGAGCAAAATGCTTCTTCCCTAGTTGTTTTTTAATGGACACACAGGTGTGAGAAACAGTGATTCTAACTAATCTGCCTGTCGATGGCAAGTAGTGAATAAATTCCTTATTTTGCTTTGCTTGTGCGTGCAGCTTTTACTTTACCTGTTAAGCTGTCTTTTTCTCAACACACAAGTTTTTTCACTTACACCTTTCTGATTCTCTTCCCCATCCCACTGCAGGGGAGTGAGCAAGTGGCTGCGTGGTACTTAGCTGCCTGCCGGGGTTAACAGAACTATAGAGGCTGGTAATATGTCTGGGCTCTTTCCCTTAAATATAGGAAGAAAGAACAGCTGTTGACAAAGCAAAACACTTCTTAGAGTCCAACTTATATTCAGCAGAAGACCCCTACACTACCGCCTTGATTGCTTATGCCCTGACACTGCTGCACAGCCCCTCTGCTGCTGTGACGCTGCGGAAAATGAACAGCATGGCTATTACACAAGGTACTGTGCACCTGGGGCCAACCTGGCAAGTTCTTAAATTGGCAGCTCTCTTGTGGGGATAAACAAATAGCCCTTGCAGCTTGAATGATATATTTGAGTTATTGGAGAGGATAGAGCTTGTGAGACAAGGTCTTTCTCACAGCACAGTTTGACCTTGTAATGCAAGAGTTTTCCAGATTCTCAGGAGAGATGGGCTGAGTACCTTAGTTCTATGCATGCAGCTGATGCTGAAGGAAGGCAAGTATGTCAGAAGCTCTGCAGTGGTTTTCCAGTCAATATGTCACAGTTTGTCTAGTAATACATCGCATTCTTCGATGCTCTATTTTAATCTAATATTCAAGAATCACATTGAGCCATCTTTGCAATTGCAAAGGGAGCAAGAGCCTGCGGCCTCTTGCCCAGAGAATGTTTGTCTAAATGGAGGTACAGTGCAGTTCAGGGCATGAATCAGTTGGTCAGTGCAATAGGAAAGCTTGATTCTTCCCATACACAGAAGCTGATCTTCAGTTCTCCTGTAATATCATACATATTCCACTGTCCTATTTTTCTAGATGGCTTTACACACTGGAGTTTGACGGGAAGTCTTGTTACTGATGAAGATACCTTCATGGGATTTAACGATGGTCTCTCCCAATCAGGTACCTGTACTGCAAAAGCAAAAATAAGGCAATGGACTGCAATAGCAGGTCACTGACTGCATTTGTTCTAGTGAATTGTTTATAAAATACACTTCAAAACTTCCCATGCTTTTCCTCCCTGTTTTGGTCCCTAAAGAAATCTTGTTTTACCAGGATGTTCTGAAAATGGCAGTCAGTCAAGACAGGGTCCATATGAAGGGCCATTCAGGAATGAGAGCTGATAGAGACAGGTAGCTTTATTCTGAAAGAGTTGGTTAAGTGCAAATGAGAGACAGAGCTAGATGTGGCTGAGGCAGGGCTGGCTTTTCAGTCCCAGCTATTTCACCATTTTTTGCTCCAGTTTCATAGACACAGAGAATAATACCGTGAATAACAGAGGAGTGAGAGCCATAGGGTATTCCATCAGGGAGGAATCATTTGAAGTATAAATCTGAGAGAAGTCAAATACATTTAATTTTAGAGTTGTTTAGCTTTGTATTTTCAAATGGACATAGGGATGATGTACCCATCTTTTCCTGGCAGTCACTAGCGTTTCAGCACTGTTTTCCTAGACTTTAACTATCAAAGCCACAACAACAATGTATGGTGCTATAATTTTCAATTCACTTAAAGCCATTGTCTTTTCTAATAATGATACAGGTGTTCTAGTGTTCAGGGAGGATTTAATCAGATATTGTATGAAAATGTCCGGGACAGGTATACAGTAAGGGCAATAGCAAAGTAGGTCTGGAGTGGGAGAGAAATTACATGTGGGATAAAATCAGGTAAAAAGGTCATCTATAGTGGAAAGGAAAGAGGTTATGTTGGAATTAGAAGCTGGTGAATCTTGGATGCATTGTTAAACTTCATTATTATTTCTGTGTTTCCTCTAATTATTTTTAGTTAACGGATATTCATAGAACTATGTCTAGACTAGCTTGATTCTCACTTCTAGATGGTAGTTCAATTCATCTTCCCTATCCCTTTGCCTCTCTTTCAGTTGTTTCTGCAGAAGTGGAAATGACATCTTATGCCCTTCTGACATACACGCTTCTAGGTGATGTGGCCTCTGCACTACCAGTGGTAAAATGGCTTTCACAGCAGAGGAATGCACTTGGAGGATTCTCGTCTACTCAGGTTGGCTGTCTTAGAAAAAGGTAGCTTCAGCGCATGCATAATCAGTTGTAGAAATCAATTGGTTCAGGAATGGCTAATGCAGAGTTTCTGTGTAGAGTCCAGAAGAAGCTTCCCATTAAGAAGAAAAACTTCCCAGTTTTCTTTACTACTTCCTTCTGGAATTAATAATTTGAAAGGAATCTAGACTTTGTCCTTACAGATGCCTTTGAAAGCAAAAGTGAACAAAACCTGGGATTTCCTCTGCTATATGAATTAATAATGATTCTGCTACCAAAAGCCGATGACTGTACAGCATAGTGCTTGTTTCTAAGTTTAGAGTGCTCCTGTATTCTTCACTATTCTAATCTCCCTCTTCGGATCCCTAGGACACATGTGTAGCCCTGCAGGCTCTGGCTGAATATGCTATCCTTTCTTACATTGGAGGAGTCAACCTTACCATTTCCTTGGCTTCTACTAATCTAGACTACCAGGAGACATTTGAGCTTAACAAAATGAATAAGAAAGTCCTCCAGACTGCAGTGGTAAGTGGTTTTGTGTTAATGTAGACGGTTTTTTAAAGTGATCCATCTGAGCTGAGTTCTGAATGACAACTCAGGTGAGTTCAGCAACGGTAAAAGTACGAGTTAAACACTGAGATCTTGGAACTTTCTGGTGTTTCTTGGCTGGGTTCTGATGTGATAGGAGGCAGCACTCAAAGGTATTTTTCACCATAGCCAGTGACTGATGTTTATTTTGAGCTGCTGCTTGTTTCTACCACTGTTAAATGTAGGTGGCTGAAAAAGAACAAGCCATGTTCATTTCACTTGTGCAGTGTCCTTAATAACTGGAAAGATCTCTTGCACAGAATTAAGCTAAAATTGATATTCATTTACGTCCTGATAGCCATGTCTTGTCTCTGTCTTAACTGTGGATTTTCCCCAGATACCCAGTATTCCAACGGGGCTGTTTGTGAGTGCCAAAGGTGAAGGCTGCTGTCTGATGCAGGTAAAGTTGCTATGGGGCTGGAGAAAGTATGTGAGCAAGAGATCTCTAAACTGACAGTCTCTCTGCTAGTTTTTTAATCCCAGATTACCGTGAGGAAAGAGTTGTACTTTGAATTTCTCTCAAAGTAATTAAATAACCTGGTGTTGCTTTAAACCATGGAAGTAAATATGATTTGTACCAGGGTAGATTTGCTTTGGTACAGCTTTACCTATATATATATATATATATATATATATATATATATTTAAATTAAAAACTGTGTTTTAAATCCTTGGTTGCTTCTGTGACAGCCATTACCTCTCTCTGAAGAGATCTGGTGTTTACGCGTGTCTTTGGGGAATGTTTGCAAATTCTACAAAATATTGAGGTCTTATAAACTGCCTTAGTTTGTTTTGTTGCTTTTTTTCTCTTTTCTGCTGCAGATTGATGTCACTTACAACGTGCCTGATCCAATTGCCAAACCAGCTTTCCAGCTCCTGGTTAACCTGAAGGAGCCAAAGTCAGAGCAGCATCTTCAAGCTCCAAATCTCCTGCGATCTGTCTCTCCAGATGAGAATCGCTCTGAAACCTTGCACAGAGAGAGGGCATTGGTGGATGATGATGACCCAGCTTCAGATCGGGATCATCAGGAATACAAAGTTATACTGGAGACGTGCACTAGGTAGGAAATGCCAGTCTGCATCCCAGACTAAAGCTCCAGAAGCGTCATTGCTAGATCTCAAAGCACTTTGCAAAGACATGAGCAGTTTACATCTCTTTTTACAGATTAAGAAACACAAGGTATTAAGAGGAAACAGCTTGCCTATAAACAAAAAGAGAGCAGCAAGAATAGTTTCTCATGTATTCAATCCACTTACACATGTTCTGGTTAAACATGCCAGTGCTGCTGCAATTATCAGGAGATGCTGATCTCTTTACAAAATGTTTTAGTTTTGAAAGAGGTTGTTGGAAAGTCGGCCCAAAAGAGGGAAAGCCACAACCAAAGTAAAGAGGGAGGGCTTACAGTGTCCTACTGTGCCACAGAAGAAACCATTCCCAATGGGATGGTTTCATAATCACTCCGTATATCTGTGACCAGGAGCGTGGCAGGTGGTGGGGCTGCAACATCACCGCATTCAGATGGCAGAAGTCAAGCGAACAGCTTGGATGTAATTCAAAGAAATGGAAATTTTTTTCTCCCCTATCAGTTTCGGTTTCCTTCCTCCCTACAGATATGAAACCTTACACAGACTGCAGTTCTGAAAACAGTTAGTTGCAGTGGCTCCAGGCAAAGATGTGATCTTATCTCTGTCAACACACTTGTCCCTTACTCACAGGGCTATGTTGCTGGCAGATGCATTGACTCTGATTGCTACAAGCCTGTGAAATCCTGGGCCAGGCATTTTTTGGGCTAGTTGAATTCTTCCTTCCTTCATTAACAACAGCCAGTGATAAGCAATTCAAACTCATCATCCAAAAGTTTGCTGGAGTCTGTCTCGCTGTATATAACAGTACCACCTTCTCATCCTCTTCCCCCCTCTGCATCAGCACCGCAGCTGGTATTGGAGAGAGGCTTAGAAAGTCTTGTCAGTCCCTTAAAGATGCTTGTAACTAAGGAGGCTGCCCTGCATCAACACAACCTTTCTGTTGTTATTTCTGAAACTTTCTGCCCTGGGAATTGCTGGAGCAAAGACAGAAATTTGAGAGGAAGCCCAGTCCAAGGAGATTGATTGCTTGGAAAGAAAACAAAAGCAAATGAAATCTTCCCTTTCCTCCCCTTCTTCCTGTAATGATGCTCTTTTAACTCCTACATCATCTTATTCAGGCAATGTGAAAAGAGGAGTGCATCTAAGGGTGATGGTGGAAACATGTTGAGATAGGATGTTGCTCAGAATGTAATAGTTTTTAAGAGTTGTCATGCTCAATTAAGTCCTTGGGATGTTTTCCTGTAAAGAAGAGTTGGGGTGGGTATGAAAAAGAGAGGGTTGTGATTTTGTGATTGCAGGTAAAGGGATACTGTAGGATTTCTTAGGGAGTGTGGTGCATGGAGTTAGATCAGGATCAAAAAGGCTTAATGTCTCTATGGGAGACTTAGCTCTGAACTGGAGCCAAGGAGTCCACAAACCATCCAATGTCACTGTGGACGTATGAGCTTGGGTGCACCATTACATCCAGGCTGGCTCTGTGCACTGCTTCAACAAACTCACGAACCCACCCACCTAGAGGTATCCATACAGAGGCCTCCAGGTAGCCCTGCAGGAGCCAGATTTGGCAACTGTGGTCCAGGAAGCTGTGTGCTGTATTTCTCAGTGCTGGCTGTGAGCTAAATAAGCCCTCTAGGGTCCCAGCTCATTGTCTTAGTGCTTGTGGTGCAACTGATCAGCCAACAGGTAAGCTGCCAAGGGAGGGACAGTTGACAGTGGACTGTATGCAAATACAGAGAAAAAGGGGGCATTGTTCTGGAATTAGCAGGAGCTTTCTTGTTACGATTTTGACTCTTCGGCCATGCTGTAAAAAAAATGAAACCTTTTGAAATGGACCAAATAAACTTTCTTTCAATGCCCCCCCACCCCACTTGTTTTTAATGCATGCTTCAGTAGTAACAACTCTGGAATTCAGTGTTTTGGAGTCTTCATTGATATTATACAAGATGATATAGGCAGTGAATTCCTTGACACTATTAACTAGAGAGTGAGGTTGCTGACTCATTAGCAAAGACACTTCTCTGTGCCAATTAGATGCTGGAGGGAAATGGCCATTTACGAAATACCAGGGTGGAATGACTTCCACCTTGTGTTGGGAAATATTTTTTTTACACCACAATCCATTTGCAGCCCTCCACTTAGGAAGCACAGAAGCTTCTTTTCTTCCAAGAGGTTATTCCCTTTTACCAAAGTACATTCTCTCAGTGATTAATTGAAAAATAAGGCAAGCAGCCCCACAGGAGACTACATCTTTCCTTCTGCTTTTCTGCCATTCACCTGGACATCTCCTATAACTGTGTCCTTAATTTTTGTTGAATAAAAGCAGAAAAGAGGATTTTGTTAAAAACGTGTAGTCTATGGCTTTCAACAAATTCTTCAAAGAAGAATAGACACTTTGTGGTTTGTTTGTTTTTTTTTCCTCTGAAGTTTGTTTCAGTTATGCTCCATTCTGAGTTGTCCATGTACCATTTGTTACCTTGGATCCGGAGTTTATTTTCATTCTCTCTCTCTTTTTCTTCTTATGGGAAGATGGCTGCATTCTGGATCCTCTAACATGGCTGTTTTGGAAGTGCCATTGTTCTCAGGGTTTCGTGCAGACATTGAGAGCCTAGAGCAGGTAAGATGTAATAAGAGTGCAAGACGTGGTCTTGGGCTGGGAATGGGCTCTCTAATTGGCAGGGATTCCCTTTGGGGAGCAATAGGAAGTAAATGCTGTTGTCTCTTAGAGCACTGTCTGAAAAAATGCAATTAAAATTGGGGGCAGGAGATTTCACACGTCAAAAAATATTTATCTGAAATGAGTAAACAGATGTTCTGAGCAAGATTAACAAATTTGCCGAACACAGTCAAATGAAAGTTTATTACTAAGCACAGAGCACAGTAATTAAATGAGACCCATTTGGAAATGCTGAAGTGAAAATGTGCTCTAACAGGAGCTGTTTATGGCTTCTTAGTGGGCTGTGTTATCTCCAACATCTGGATTCCATTTCTTTGGAGGCTCTGTGTCTTGGAATTTTTTGCCTTTTTTTTTTTCTTCTGGGAGAACATCATGTTTATTGCAAGCCAAACTGAGGTGGACAGAATGTGCCTCTTACCCAGCCAGCCCTCTAGGGGAGATGAACTGTAATCTTTAGCTTTGCTTTATATTTTGTTAAGGCATTACAGTGTATTCACTTGGTTTTTTTCTATGCTGCAAATATTTAAGGACTTAGTTTTTAAGGACTGTGTAGCTGAAGAGGTGTAAAAAGGAACTAAACTGCATCCTTGAGAACTGGTAAAGAGCTGAAAAAAAGTATTTTGTTTTAAAAAGACTTCTTCCTATAATAACCTTATCTTCATTATAGATGAAGGCAGGGGAGAGAGGGGAATTTAAAGCAGAATCATAGCAAAGACCAGGCACTTTAATTTGACATCCTAGTTCAGTGGAAGAGTGCACGAAGAGTGCACATTGCTTTGTCTTCTCTAGGATTTCACTTGATTTGGCTAATTTCTTACAAACACTGTTGCATTTTCTTGGAGAATATGAGATGGATATGTTCTTCCTCAGGGGTTTATAACCCATACCAAAAGCCCGCTGTCAGCAAAGCCAGAGAAATCTGTCCACTAGTCCCTGAGAAGAGAATTGGGCCCTTTCAGTATTAGGGAGCTGTGCTTGGAATACTTCTGTAGAAGGTGTATGTTGATCAGATAGGAAATTATTACTGCAAAAAGAAATATCAAAGTTTAAATCCATTCACAAGCTGCATGTCAAAAAATCTGATTTGCTTTCAAATGCATGCACGTAAAATATATTGATTTTTATTTGTATGTTGATGTTTGATATTCTCTCACGTGTGACAAATGGTGCAAGAAATGAGTATGGCTATTCAGATGAGGCAAGACCACCAGTAGGAGGCCTCCAGTATCCTTGTGGTAAGAGAAAGGAGGAAATTGAGGGGTCTGTAGCGGTTTTGGTTACTATTTTATCTCCTCCTGCTGAAGTGCTAGCATTACGGTTGTTTGTACTGCTTTCAAGTAAGTTCTCTTTCACAGTAATTTACATAAATAATGGCAGAGAAAATATGGATGGAAACCTGGCTCAGGACCAGAGATCTCAAAATGGGACAGGAGCAGAATGACAGGATATCGTTATGGTGTTAAATCCACGGAAAGTTTTATCAGCGGAGTAAAAGGAGGAAACTAGTTGAAGCAAAGAGCGAAGAGGGATTTTGATTACAGAAGAGAAAAACGGTTAGGCTAAGTAATAATTCCCTATTGCTGAAATGGGCTAAGAAGAAATTATAGAACTAGGAGGTACCGTTGTCCAGGCTGTACTGAGTGAGTATCTCCCTTACTGGTTTCAGCAGGGGACACAGTAAGTTTCTAGGCTGAGTCCTGAGAGGGCCCCCCATGTTCTCGTGTCACAAGGAACTGCAGAGATTCTGCCATCTCTGTACAGATGGGGGTATGAGAGGCTGGAGGGCAGCCCTGCAGAAAGGCAGCTGAGGGTCCTGGTCGCTGGTAAGCTGAACCTGAGCCAGCAGCGGTGTGCCCTGGCAGCCAAAAGGGCCCCCCCTACCCCGGGGGGCATCAGGCCCGGCATTGCTGGCCAGTCAAGGGAAGGGATTGTCCTGCTCTGCCCTGCCTGGTGTAGCCTCACCTCAAGCACTGGGTGCAGCTTTGGGCACTGCGATATGAGAAGGAGGGCTCCAAAGATGGTCTGGAGGGGAAGACGTGTGAGGGGCAGCTGAGGCCCCTTGGTTTGTTCAGCCCGGAGCAGAGCAGGCCGAGGGGAGGCCTCATGGCGGCCTGCAGCTCCCTCACGAGGGGAGCGGAGGGGCAGGCGCTGAGCTCTGCTCTCTGGGGACAGCGACAGGACCCGAGGGGACAGCATGGAGCTGGGACAGGGGAGGGTCAGGCTGGGTTTTAGGAAAAGGCTCTGCACCCAGAGGGTGGTCGGGCACTGGGACAGGCTGCCCAGGGCAGTGGTCACAGCACCGAGCTGCCGGAGTTCAAGAAGCATTTGGACAAAGCTCCGACATATGGTTTGATTTTTAGGTAGTCCTGTGTGGAGCCAGGAGTTGGACTCGATGATCCTTGTGAGTCCCTTCCAACTCAGGATATTCTGTGATTTTATGATTTCAGTCCTTGAAGTTTTTTTTTTCCTTTATGCCAAGACAGCTGTGCTGTGGCATGAGGCTTGTTTACATGGCTGGTCCCGATAGGTGTTCCAGGTAAAGACTTTTAAATGAAACGTGCTTATTTTGTATTTAGTTACCACTTAAACGCTGCCGCATGCAGCAATCGCTTCTGTGCGGTGTCTGATGATTTACGCTAACCTGTGTTCAGGGCAAGCTGTGTGCGCTCTAAGTAGAGGAAACACTGAAGACAGTTGGGATTGAGATTAATATTAGGATATACACTCTGCAAGGAAACCCTAATTCTGATTCCCCAGTGTTGCATGTTTCAAAACCCTTCTGTTTGCAATGCCTCTATTCTCCCTTGCCTTCCAGGGTGTTGCCATAAGCCTTGGACTCTGTGACACCACCCTGCCTTTGATGTTTGTTTTTTCTTGGCTTTAAAGATGCTTGCATCACATTCAATATCATCTTGCTAGTGCCTTAGCATTGCTAGCTCCTTGACCAGGTGCTGGTCAGTATTCCCAAATCAGAGACTAACAGTGAGCATAGTGAAACTGGAGCAGGAGACTGACCTGTACTGCTTGTGTCAAATAACGTGTCAATGCCTGTGAAGCATCCTGTGTCAGCTTCATGCCCTTTCTATATTCTGTCATATCCCTCTTCCTGGCCTGGATGGAAGCAGTCGAAGGGTTAATAAATAAATAAGAAAGCTGCCCTGCTACTGCAGAAGAGTTATTTCCTCACAGCTGAATGAACTCTCCAGCACATTAAGCAAGAACAGGCTTTCTCTAGCACTGAGCAGATGAGCTGGTTGCGCTTTCCCTTGTGTCGTCTGCCCGCCCCTCTGAATCTCATGTTCTGCATCTGTGGGTAGAGAAGCAAGAGTCCCAGCGTAACCCCATCTGTTAGGGTCTCGGGGCACATAGTAACAGGTGGCTTGGTTCTGCAATTGGGATTCGGTACTGGGCAGTCCATTTCCTTAACCAAAAGTGAATTACTTCCTTTGGATAGAAGAAAATTTTGCTAAATTGGGAATGATGTTCCCCTTGAAAAGCTGAGTTCAGCCTTCTTACCGCAGAAATCCTTAGCATCGGAAATTAGGGACAAAGTTCAAGCATATGGGTTGGGTAGGCAGTGAAGATGCAAATACCCTTATAATTTAATTTTGGCTATCAAAAATATTTCAAAATCATGCACCCGTTGTCGATATGTTACTAGTTTTGTATTTTGGCCACCACCTTCAACAGAGGTAGGCCCCATCATTCCCATTGCTGCATTTTCTTGTTACCCTAGCCGTTCCCTCTGTTCTTGGTGAGGAGGGGCAAGGCTGTAAATCAGATTTCCTTGTTTGTTGTTTGCCCTCACAAGAGAGCAGTGTGCACAGAGCGGACCCACGTGCAGCTCCGGGGCAGCGATGGTTAATGAATACTCTGAGCATTGATGGCAGCCCCCCTGGCTGTGCAGCCACAAATCCTTCTAATAATGCTGGGTGTCGACAAGGTCAGGAGGTCACCACAGGCTGGTATATATCAAGCTTCACCAGAAAAATGCAACTTTAGCTGAGCTGAGCATTTCCCGGTGGCGCCAGCCTCTCCAAGCCCTCATAAAAGGACTGTCTGCAGCCATCTACTGCTGAGTAATAACAGCCACCACCAGGCCCCTAAAATTATAAGGACAAATTAAATTGGCCCTTTCCATATTGTGTGTGACTTAAACACATGTTCCTTTGCTTGTTACAGTAATAGCAGGAAGCTGTGTGCAGGGTTTTACAACTGGAAGCACTACGCTGAAGAAATTCACAGTTAAAGCTGTTGGTAGCAGGTTTGGGCAAATTTCAGTAGGAATAGTTTTTGTTTTGCGTCATTTGTTCTGATACGTAATAATAATTCTTTGTCTTCCTTTCCACAGAGTTTTCATTCTAGGACCTCAAAATAACTTAGGAACAGTTTTGGTTTTTTTTTTGTTTTTTTTTTCTTTTTGAACTGAGTAAATATTATCTCTGTGTCACAAACAGGATGTCTGACAGAGGTTGAAGTAACAGGACAGTTTGGAGAATACAATTCAAGTGTCTGCTCTGGCCCTCTGCTCCCTGAAGTGGGTTTAAAACTCAAGTGTCCTTTTCCACAGGCCATCAGTTTCTGAATTAAATGTTTCTCACATAACAGATGTGTTCTGAATATAATTTATCAAAGCAGTAATGACTGATCAAATGATCAAGTACATGGAGCATGCTGGCCATTATTATATGAAGATGTTATTTGTCCGAATGTAGAAAATCATAGAAGTATCTCTTATGGAAACTTGAAGAGGAAAAAAAAAAAATGACAAAGCTTCCTAGAATTATATCAGACCATACTATTTATGTTTCTTGGGACATTCATTAGCATTTTGTTCCAGGGAGATAGTTATTGCATTCTCTGAAGTGGCGCAGTATTTCCATAAACAAGTGCTCTTGTTTCACTGTGTTCATGATCTACTGACCTGCAGTTAGCACGAGGAGGTGATCTACAGCATTTTTTAAATTGGCTGGGGTAGATTACGGACGATAGCACCCTAGATGTGGGAAGTACTCTTACACCTTGTTCTAATACTCCTTGGATATCAGGTTGTCCCAATAACTAAAAAACAAAACAAAACAAAAACCACAGAAGTAGATGTATTCTGTAGGTATGACCGGTACAATGCGTATTACAAATCCCTGGGCTTCAGAGGGATGGGTAGCGGAGGCCTGGCCTGACCCCATCCCTCAAAAGGGAGGATGCCTAGGGCTCTTTCAAATGGCTGCTCTTTTCAAATGTAAGGATTAATTTTCCTGGCAGAAGAATGTTTTGGATTTTTCAGCTGGTGGGAGAAGGGGGGTCTTTAATAACCGGTGTGATCCAGCAGTAGTGGCCTAAGAGAGTGTAAATAAGACTTTATCGAGTGTTTCGGTGCCTCTGAGGTCTTGCTTGAGCCTTGGTACTGAAAACAATCTGGGAGCTATTCAGTTAGATTATGGATGACATGTCAGGCATAGTCTGAGGGAAATAAATGTACCCCTCTCCCCAGGGACTAGGAAGAACACCCAGCATGGTGCACCTTGCAAGCGTTCCTCATCAGATCAGAAAAAAGAACACAGACAATTTTTTCCTCAGTTTTCTGACAGTAACTTCAATCCTCTTTGCGTTTCCCCTCTCTCTTCCTGAAATATCTATCTCCAGCAGAAGAAATCTCTGGGTTTTAGCATCTGACCATGAATTTTCTAAGTAGTCTGAAATCTTTCTTCTTGCAAACTGTTTTGTATAAAATGAGATGAAACTAAACCTGTTCATTTTTTCCCAGTTATTGATGAACAAGCAAATTGGATTAAAAAGATATGAAGTTGATGGAAGAAAAGTCCTTTTTTATTTTGACGAGGTAATTATTTTGGTTCTTATAATTATGTTGCTTTTCAAAGAAAGGCAAATGGCCAGTGGGTAGCATAGGTACTGTGTATTGCTGTCAGTAGTCCCTTGCAGATGTGGATCATGATGCAGCTTTAAATGTCTGGTTGCCTGAGTATCTTTTCAGGTAGGCAAGTGTTGTGGTTTTTGTTGGAAACCAAAGCATAAAAGAGGCAGTATTAGTACCTAGTATTGGAGGTACCTTCATTTTCACCAAGTGTCCAGCGCAGTGTGTTACGTTAGGGCCCATGCTGTATTTATTTGTCTCTCTCTTCATTTACAGTGTTGTTTTTGTTACAATGAGTCTTTTACGTCATTTCATGCAGATTCCTAGCCAGTGCATGACCTGTGTAAAGTTTCAAGCTTTCAGAGAGTATATAGTTGGGAAAACAGCTCCTGTTCCTATCAAAGTGTATGATTACTATGAGCCAGGTATGTGCCTGATTTCCTTTGATTTTTGCCACCATTAGGGCTCTAACCATAAGACTTAATTGTGATTTCTCATTCTTTTCGGCCTGCAGCTTTTGAAGCAACTCGTTTCTACAATGTGAGTGAAAACAGTCCCTTGGCTCGGGAGCTCTGTGATGGGCCAACGTGCAACGAGGTAGAGAGCTCAGCTAGCCAGTGGGTTGGTAAGTTGCACCAAAGCTTAGATTTTTTTTGAAAAAGGAAGCTGCAGACATAATGTCTGTGAGTTAATTAGAGGAGAACTGCAAATGATATTTAGAAAAATGTTCTATTTCGGTATCTATTAGTAGAAGGTTTACAGATGTCTGTGTGATAGCAGCATTAAAGTTATGACAATGAAACAGACCAATGTCGTCTGCTCTCCAGTCACCAGTGACTATTATTACTTGCTTCAGAGGCAAGATATAATGTATATATCTGGACATACCTGTGAGAAGTGAGACATGTTAATAAACATAAAGGTAAAAACTTATTTTAAATGCAGTTTGGTTTTCTTTCTGTAAAATATCTTGTGGTAGAGTTCGTCAATTAATTGTAGGAAGATCAAACAATTTCACTTGTCAGAGACAGAAAGAAAATCATAGATTCTGGGAAAAGTTATTCCTATCCTGTATGTCATCCAAACTGTGGGAGAGTTGCATTATCCTGTACCTGCAGTCTGCTGCAGCTTTCTTCCCAGAGCATTTTAGTCCACTAAGTTTGTAAATTTCTATGAGAAGTCTTAGAGAACTCAACATGAAAACTTACATAAGAGAAATAAGAAAACTGCCACCCCATCTCTACTTTCCCCATGCTACGCAAAAATATTCCTTTGGATGTTTTGTTTACTTTTCAGGCTTTTTTCACTCTGGACCATGCAATAATATTTTTGGCTGCTTGGAGGATGAGTATTTTGAGCAATGTATGTGTTCACGAGACTGTGGCTATGATGGGGAGCCTGTATGTGGATCAGATGGACAGATTTACCAGAACCATTGCCAGATGGAAGTAGCATCGTGCAGGAATAATACGAGGATAGAGCAGATCCCCATGTCACAATGTTCTACGTGTAGGTTTCATTCAACTCCCTTTTTCTCTTACAACCTAGTTGGGGAACACTAGAAATCTTCGTCTAAGCAAACGATAGTTACTTGTGTGTGGTAGGGAAAAGAGGAGACTTCACAACATGCTTTGTAGTGTTTTGCTACTCATATTGCAGGAGACTAACTTATAAGAGCAGCTACCTACCTGGTTAGCTCAGAACTGGATTTTCTGATCTCATGAATACGTGTTTTACCAATCTTAATGAACCTGAGAAAATTTGGTAATATTGCTTATCTGAGGTGAATAATCCTAGGTAACAAATACTGTCCATGAAGTTTAACGTACTTTGGAGGTTCTACATGGGCTTTCAAGATGTGCTGTTTGGTATACCTGAACTGAGTATATCACCTCCTTAAATGGAGACATTTTCTAGAGAGTCATTAACAAATTCTGTGACTGATGCGTTTTCCTTTTTTACTTACAGCCAAGAATTTGCCAGAAGAAAGGGAGACGCAATCCCACACAGCTGAGCAACCCAGTGTACAACAAATTCCAACAGGTAATATCATACCTTTGCATTTATCCAAGGCTTTTTTCTTTAAAAAGTTTAAAGCTTATCCTATCATTATACAAAAGTATACGTAACTCCTAAGCATGTTTAAATAAAAATGCTGAATACCTTTATCTTATAGAAAAGACAGAACAGAAATCAGAAAAAATGAAGTCATCAAGGAAATTTAGGGTGATAAGCGTTTGGCTACAGACTGTCTTCCAGTCCTTTCAGAAATTCTTGCATGATACCTGCTGGATTCAGTGCACATGCCCATTTCTATGAACAGTTGCCTAAATCTTGCAAGTGACCATACTGTTTTCTCAGCCTTGGTATATTTGAGCAATACTTCGGTCTTTTCTTTAATATCAAGCTGGAAAGATCCCATCTGAAACCAGGCTGATGTAATATGTCTCCACAAACAACTGAGCAGTACATGACAACAGACAAAACCATTGCAAAAACTAGAATCCAGGTGGATCAACTTCTGTTCATAGTTCTGTGTAAAAATTGAGCTGGCAGTCCTGATTCTTTCAGAGCTGCTGTTTGGAATAAAGGCCTTAGTGAGCAAAAATTTTAAGGTCAGTAGATGGAGTAGCCAGGAATTTGGCTGCTCATTTTATTTGGTGCTTATATTCATACATTTTTTTCCAAGACTCATGTCAGACTTGCTCCTGGCTCACAATAAATCTCACCAAGAAGCAGTGGAGGGTCAATAGAATAGTTTGTTTCATGCTGTTTCTAGTAAATAAACTGGACTAGATTTTTCCTGGCTGCTTTCCACTCATTAATTTTTCCCTGGCCTCTAACTCTCCCAACAAATTGGTAAAAACAAGTTAGTTCTTCAAGAGAAGTCTCCATGCCTTCCCGTATCCTTCTTGTGCACCAAAGTTCAGGCTTCATGTGTCCAACATGAGATAGGCTGTCCTGTTCTTTACCCTTCTGCTCTGTGGAAGTTGACGGATGTTTTTCTTAAGGTGTAAAATCATGGTGAATACTCTGTCATGACTATCTCTGTAGGTCATCCAGTCTTAAAGTTAATGCCTCTCCTATTTTCCCTCTCTTTGTTTCTGAACTTAATGTGAATATATATCAGATCGCTGTCTGTCAGAATAACTGAAATGAATGCTTGTTGTCTTTTATTCTGTGCAAATGCAATGCACCCAGCATGGAAACAGCTTGCAATCTGAACCCTATAAAGCAGCATTCCCAAACTGCTCTGTAGGACGTTGCTGGTATGCAAGTTCATAGTAAGTGTTTTGTTGCTGGTCTACAAAATGGGACTGCCATTACATTGTTCTCAAATACATATTTGATATGAATATGGTTATCTGGGAAAAAAAATGTGGAACTTGACAGTAGTCCACAATACAAACATTTTCGGAACAGTGTTTCTGAAATAATCTGCATTGAAACATCGAAGAAAAATATCCCTCTGTTTTCTGTTTTAAACAGACAAAGGTAGTGTTGTCTCAGTAGGCTATCAATAAGATCAAAAATGGCAATTCAGATTGTGTGTGTGTGTGGCATTTGTATGGACATTAGATTAATAACCACATGTATGCCATAAGGATATGTTGAAGTGCTCACAAATGGTATGAGCTTGCTGCATTCTAGGATCTGTGAGTGCTAAAGCAGAGAGTCTCCTGGAAGGCTGACACTCTTCTGAAATGAGCTGTCTGAGCAGCCATGGCAGAGTGAGCATTCAAAAATAAAACAGACTAAATCCTGCATCAGGAAAAGCGCCCAGCATGTGATTTTCATTAATCCTCTGGCCTCCTCTCAGGTCAACCGCACGGTACATGAATCAAAGTTTAACAAATGAATGAATCCCTCCTTATACGTGGGTCTCATTTGGGCTCACTGGTTTGTTAGCATTGAAGCATGTGATTGGTTTAAGTCGACTCAGGTGCTCTGGGTTTCTAGTGAAAGTTCTGATGAGCCATGTCTAAATTTGTGGTTTCCTTAAAGGATGCAAAACTCCAGGAGCCAAATCAAGATTAGGGCAGGTTGGTGGAACCGCCTCAGTGTGTTAATCTTCAGGAAATACCATTTTCGTGCAGAACCTCGTGGTGTTTATATTGTCTGAAATCCTTCTGTATTTGCCATATGACTTGTGCAGGCTCAGCTCGGTTTGATTGATGCTTTCATTGTTAGCTCTTGTCTATGTTACCCCAGCAATGGAAACAATGAGAGCCAGCTTCCTTCCAGCAAACAGTGGGGAACTTCATAATGTGTTTGGGCTCACTCTGGCAAACAGACTTGCAGTATAGTTCCATATACCCCAGTGAGTTTGCTAGAATAAACAGCAGCTTATGAGTTATGCTATGCAAGGTAAGTAATCATATGTGGCTATCCTGAAAAGTCAGGATGCAGTGCTTCTTGTGGCACCTAGCTGTTGTCAAAGCATTCTGAACTGCCGTTCAGAAGTCTGCAGCAGATGTTGCAGCAAGTGAGGCAGAAGGCTGAGGTTTGATCCTAAAACCATAACCTTTTTTTTGTCCAGATGGGTAGGTTCTCTTTGCAGCTTCAGAAATATTCTCTTGATTTAGTGAGAAGAGTGCAGGGTGACAGGACTCAACAGAAGAGAAAGCCAAGGGGAAGTACTCATGACCGAATCCCCTTCCTCAGCTGTTCATTCTCAGAGGTGAACTAGTGAGACTCAGAGATGGAGCAGGCTCTTCATGAGTAGCACGGACGCACCTCTGCCTCTAAGCATTGTGGCTCTGCCTGCATTCTTTCACAGCCTGTTCCAGTCACGTTTATTTGGAATGAAAGCTCTTGGAGCAGGAGTTTGGTTGCCAAGTGGACTATTGGTGTGTTTGTTTAGTGCCTTTCTGTCTGTGGCTTTCCTAAGACTGTTGTCACACTAGGCTACAAAATTACGGGTGGATTTCAGAGCCTAAGGGATCCTCAGTAGCTCTGATACCATCTCTCTGGTGCAGTGGTCCTTCGATTGCTTCCGCAGATCTTTAATGTTCTTCTGAAATTGCCTATATCCTCTCTACCAAAAATGCTAAATGTGTAGCTGATGGGGCTGGAAGATATGTTGATATCACAGTAAAATTGTGATTCTGCAGGTATTTGATGGAAAAGCGTGGATCAAAGTGTGGTGCAGCAGCACTCAGTGGTATCAGTGGTGCTGTAGTGTCGCACTCTGTGCTGCTCTGAGCAGGCAGCCCACCCAGCTCCGTGCTGTTTGACACCGCAGCCTTTTCCCCGCAGCTGGAGCCGTATTATTTGTACAGTTCTGCTCCAGCAGTTAGGAGGTCCAGGACCTGGAAGCAAATTCTTGGTGGTATTATGATTCTTTTATTTGGTGTCATTATTTTAAATAAATAACTAAACAAACACTCTCCCATCCACCATCACTAGCATCTAATGGGAATGTCAGAGTGAGCTCTGCTTCTAGATGGAGTCATCCTGCAACACTCCCTGGCGGGCACACCGTTCACAGGAGCGCTGTTCTTTTAGGATTGATTGAACTGGCAATGGGCCACTTTTCCTTTCACCCCATCGGTGTTCAGCAAACATTGGCTTAGGCGCAAACATTTGGAGATGGGGGAGTGGTTTGCATGCAACAGGAAATGTCGGCCTTTCATCTTTGCTTTGACTCCAGTCCTGCATTCCTAGGAAGAGTGAGGTCTGTGATGTTAATTCTGTCCCTGGTGGACAGCAATCATCCATTCGTAGAACAACTTCATGATCTGGCAGGTTCTCACATGGAGAAGGCCAAGAAGAAGTGAACACAGACTGACTCTGCTTTCAGGCAAGCATTCCCTTGCCTAGGGCTGAGCCTGTTGCTGGGAGGATGTGGGAGGCAACAGGGAAGCCTTCAGATATTTTATTTCTAGAGAACAAATGTTTTCAAAGGCCTTGACAAGTGTTCTCCTTAAATAAAGCAAGCTTTTATGAGGGGGACTTTTCCTCCCTGCAACAACTATGTTTCAGTGATTGCTTTGGTTTGGATTAGAGCAGTGTATATAGAAAGCAAACAGGCAAGATGAACAGCTGAGCTGGCTCAGGGAACAGCTTAGGAAACAGGGACCTATTGATATTCCTAGAAGTTTTATCTTGCAGTCTTACCCTCTGGACAGTGGGCAGTCACCCACTGGGAGGCACAGCCACTTTGAGAGGGATGTGCATTGTGTGAGCGACCTGCCCATGTCTTAGTATGGGCTGGAGTGAATGCATGGGGGAGAAGTATCCATTTCTGCCTGTTCCTGTCTTAAATGCTAGAAGTTCCTCAGTGGTATGAGACTGTGCTGAAGCAGACATATCTCAGCTACTACTCGGCTTATGACTTAGTGAAAGATGAAGTATTTTCAGGGTGTGGTGTAAGATATGTGACATCACAGATGAGGTATTTTCAGAGTGCAGTGTAACACATCTGTGATATCCGGTATTCCAAAAGATATCTGACTTTTATTTTGACTCTATATAGATTGTAGGGTGAACTGGTTCCTAACTTAATCATCTCAGTTAATGCCTAAAATTAGATACTTCAGAATGAGATTTAGAGATTTTTCAAATTGCCTGGCACTTTGATTCCTTTTATTTTTTACAGCGTCAGAAAGAGATCTCAAAAATTGCTATCTACAGCAGCTTTTCTACCTGTATGTGAATCTAAGCATGCATGCACTGGACTATCGACATGTGTAGCCTCCTTTTCACTGTGAGACACTGATTTGGCTACTGTTTTGTCTCTCTTCTTACTATTCCTTCCCTCTAATGTCATTCCAATTCTCTCTGTGATGCAATATGTGATGCTGAAATGCAGTTTCTTTGGATAAAGCAAAAGCTGAGACTACGGTTTCCTTTCCAGCAGAGGAAGGCCCTCCACCACAGTCAGATCTGTCATATTATTCCTATGAATACGACCCGGACCCCTATGCCTCTGAAGCTGACACTTTTGAGATTGTGGCAGAGCTGACGACAGCAAGCACATTAAAAGTGGACAAGATTCAGGAAGCGGTGACCACAGTAGAATGGTGAGCTGGAGAGTGTGGGGGATTGTAAATCTGGTTTATTAGTTATAATTTACTAATTCATATGTTGGGTCAAGTGTATTCAGTTCCTCAAAATGGGCATTCTTACAAGCGACTTGCTAGCCTCTTTAGCAAGGAATCACCAGGAACAAGATCTCGCTGGGACAGCATCCAAGTCTTCATGGCCTGGATGTCTCCATTCCTAGCAGCTTTTAAGTTTTTCTCTGCCCAGCCTCAGTGATCTTTCACAAAGATATGTAATGGGAAAGTGACTTTTTTCATTATGTTTTCTTTTCAACAGAAATATATAATTTAAAAAAAGAGAAGAGGCTCAGAATCAACTCCTGTATGAGTTTGTTCCAACAGACGACCTGCTGCAGAACAGAAACCGAATGATGACTACTTCCTGATGCCCTCAGAACTGTAGGCTTTGCTGCCCCACGGGGGTGGATCTGGAGCGCTAAGGGGGACACTCAGCATTATTCTTCTGTCAATTTTCCTGCCTTTTGTGCATCCTCCTAGGAGTACTTCCAAGGATGGGAAGCCAATATACTGTGCCCTCTAGGTGAGAAAAATAGGGGCTGGAATTCAAACTTATAGACCTTTTCAAAATGTTTTCTCTATTATCAGGATACTGCAAATGCCATTTCCTAGCTACATTTAGAAGCTAAGTCCAGGCCTCGTGCTTAGCTGAACTGCTGCTTGAGGAAGGATGGCTGAGGAGTTTTCTCTCAAATTATTATAATAAAAATCAGTATGTTTTGCTAATTATGACATAAGGGGCTAATCATCTTCTCTAGCCTGTAAGTCTACTGTACCCACAATTATGTCCTACAAGAGGAAAAACTGCCCTAATGCCTCCACGTTCAGGAAAGATGTTGGGAGGTCCATTTCACAAGAGAAAACTCAAATCCACTGTCAGACAGGGCTGAAAAGCTTCAGGTGGGGAGTTTGCTAGCCATAGCAGTGACCAGGATCTGGTGGGTGAGCCCTCTTCATTTTGCACTATGTGCTGATGAGGTTTGCTTGCAGCCTTCTCAGCTCTGCAGCCCCTTTCCTCCTTGTAACCCTGACATGAACTGACCCAAGGCGCAGTCCTTTTAAATGCTCGCCTGACTTCACCAATCACTTTTATCCTGCTCCCACCAGCATTCCCATACAATGATTTCTTTTTCTGGATATGGTAATCTATGCATAGGCCCTGGGCCTGCTTGCCAGTACAAATCACTGGTGTCACAGAGACTGGACTCCCTTAGACTGACCTGCCCCAAGCAATGCGGTAAAACTAAAAACAAAAGCTTTGTGTTTCCAAAAGTGCATGAGCCAAGACTTTTTGGTTTCCCTTCCTGCCTGGAGCAGCATTGTTCTCTTTGGAGGAGTTAGATGCAATTGCCTGTTGCAAAATAGTGTTAATATTTTATCTTCCCACGTCTATTGTTACAGGGACCCAGAGTGGGGTGGAAACTCCTTTTGAGGGTGTTTATTGGTGAATGGAAACAGGAAAAAGCCCAGCTCCATTCATTTTTAGGGCTTGTTTACACAGGAACCCTGACAAGAATATATCCCAGTATAGACATTCCATTCCAGAATAAAAGCAATTTTATTCCAGAAAACTGTCTACATGGGGACAAAACAGGAGGTATCCCAGAAGTTGGGCATTTGTAGTTTCCAGTCCTTTTTTGTCTGGGGCTAGATATATGCAGAATGTAACTGACACGATGAAGGTCTGGGTCTTGAAGTTCTCAGAAATTTCAGAACTGCTTTGTTGGCAAGTTACCAAGCCTTCCTTCGTGGCTGCTGTGAGCTCTCCTCACAGCATCTTGACGTGGCTGTTGCCCATATGCACCCACTGCTTCTCAGCAGAGCTTTTTGCCACGTCTCTTCAGTGTGTATGAACAGACCACGTCCTCACTGTGTCCCCACTGCACAGCAGAAGCACTGGTGGCTGCATTCCTGTCTGGCAGGTAAATAAATGCCTTTAAACTAAATTCCATCTCCTGTAAGCAACTGGCCTGGCAGATGCTAGCTATTGTGTACACACACAGGACTGAGTCAATATTTATTCCCTGGGTAAATAACAGACCTAGTATGAGCTGCAACAAGAGGTTGTTTTGTTGTTTCTTTTTTTTCCCCTTTTCTAAATATCAAAGCTGCACAATACAAACCCTGCTGTTTGCTGGTTCCAGCCTCAGCTGTTTAATGCTTCAAGGCTGGAGAATGAGACATTTGGTCACCCTGATAATGTCTGTGTGAATGGCTTCCCACAGGAGATGGGACCTGTGCTCAGGGTTCTTCAGCCTCCTGTCCTCTGTCACCTTCTGGCTTTAGTTTCCCTGTCTCATCCATTTAATGCTTGTAGATAGATATTTTAAGTAATTTCATATTGCTTGATCCTCTCATAGATCCATGGGCAGTCAGACAGTGTCACCACTGGGCACAAGAAGATGAAGGTAGGGAGATTCAGCTTAGTATTAAACATGACTTCCTTAATTTCCTCAGTCTCTGTTACATGTAATCCACTAATTCAAGATACAAACATCTCCCCATTACTGCCAGCTAAATTTCTCCTTGGTGCCAGCCTATCAATCATGGCTTTGGTCTGTGGGCTCTCTGGGTGCCAGAGCACTCACCTGTTTGAGGCAGGGGAGTCTTGCTTCTGTTTTACCACTAGAAGAACTGACAAAGAGTCCTGGACCCCTAGCAGGCAGAGGCAGAGCAGCCTCAGTGTCCTTCAGCAAAGGCAGTTCTAAATGGGATGCTGCATGTGAGGTCATGTGCCAGGCTTCCTGTACCCTAAAGCCTGACATCACCTTGGGTGCTTCTTCACAGCTTTCAGGGAAATCATTAGTCCATCGTCTCTTCTTCCTGCGTTCCTTAGGTACATATTGGCAGCTCTGCCTCCCCTCACTCCTGCCACCAAACTAGCTCCTTTCTAGAGTTAAAAATCAGTCATTTGATTTAAGGAATCAAATAAAGGAACCTACAAATACACACCTGTTTGCCTTTTCTCCCTTGTTACAGTAGTAATGGAGCAGGTCTCTGTCCTCCTCTCCACCCCAGCTGCTGGTCCATAGCTTTCCCCTGTCCCCAGGTTGTTCCTGTTTCTTGTTATCATCAGTAATTCTTATCCAGGAAAAAAAAATAATACCTATTTTTCTTCCTTTCTTTGAAGTCCTACGTGTAATACACAAACGCTTAGGGCTAGATCCAGGAGGACCACTTGACACAACATAGCCATATCAGACGCAGTATTACTCAAGAAAAGCAGAGCTTCTGCTTCTTTGGGCTTTGAATTGTTTGTGGCTTAGAGACATATGCCTCCCTCTGTCAGAGATGCTTCTCCTTTCCTTTCTCTGATGGTCCCTCACTGCAAAAGGAGAAAAGTGCTGGTGGGTTTGTAAGACACAAATTCCTACATACATCAAGTTACATTACTGAATAGCTACAGCAGTGCTAGTTATCAGTGATTTTTGCTTGCAATCCTTTCAATGAAATTAATATTTATATATTTGTAACTGTACATTATGCAGAGTAATCATTACCATGGTATTTATTTTAAAGCAATAGTTCCCTTGTCCTTTCTTGTCCAAGTGTTTTGGCCTTGCCTCTTTCCCTCCTTCTTAATCAGCCTCAGTAGGAAACAAATATCGGAAGAATGTTCAGTTTGTTTGAATAGCATCACTGAAACAACAGCACTTGCTTTGCTGACACTGATTATTGATATTTAATGCAGAGTAACCTGGTTTTCATTATTGTGGATAGATGATCTATTTGGAAAACCTCAGCTCAGTTTGTTGGTTGTTTTTGTTGTTGTTGTCGTTTTTGCAGTACTTGCTATTTCTGACTGAGTGACAGTAGTCTTGGCTTGCAGCCTGGCTCCACCACATCTCCTGTGTTCAGTAGCTGGCACGTTCTCTGTACGTGCACTGCTGCACCCGTAGGAGATGGGCTCTAGTTTTTCACCTGCATTTCACCCCTGCACGTACATGTAAACGCAAACAGTTCTATGATCATTTTTGTTTTGTTCACACACATCTTAGCAAGTCTGAGTCCAGAAAAGGGTTTGTTTTAGATTATGATAAATATTTTATTAAAAACTGATTTTAAAACAATGCTGTTTGTCTCTCTTTATTCACATTGTAGGCTGTAAGCTTGTTTGATCATAGATCACAGAAGTCATGCCTTTACCCATAAAACTGAAGAATTCAGGAACTCTAAGGAAGTTGATCACTCATTTTCTACCTTGTGCCTCACTGGGTTATTCCCAGAGATGAGCTGGCCCTATTTTGTCAAATTTGCCACATGCTCCAGGATTGAGCAACAAGCTTGGTTTCATAAACGTGAGGTCTCGATTGCGTGTGTCATTAAGCAAAAGCAGTGATGAGTTTCTAGAGTGAGGGTTTGCTCAATTCCTTCCTGAATGTTTCCCTTCAAGAGACATAATACAGTCTTTGCCTCAGAGCAATCATGGATGCCGAGCATCATAGGATGAATGAATAGGATTTTTACACTTATTACCAACAATGGGCTGGCATTACCATGGTGGTGTTCCTTTGTTCACTAGTCAAGCCAAGAATGTAAGTGGTAGAAAAGCTAGTGCTGTACATTCTCCTGACAGAGGAGTATTTTATTTCAGAATACATTCCACATAGGTACCTCCTAGTGCTTTTGGAATGTTTAGAAATTTGATTTTGCTAAATGCCTGTTCTTTTTCAGTTTTAGGTAAAAGGACTATGTGTTCAAAGACAGCAAGAAAGCCAGTAGCAGAAAAGGAAATAGAAAGCAGATAGCAACCAGCTTGCAACGTGTGTTAGGAGAAGCAGACCGAGGTGTGTTAGCAAAAGCATCCCTGGCAATATGAGACCAGATGAGAAGTTAGGTGCAGTGTCCCAGTAACAGATCTATTCATGTTCAGCACTCCACATCTTATCTGGACTCCACACTTTTCAAGGAATGCTGTGGCCTAGGTTTATTTGGTCTCAGCCATGCAGACAGAAGAACGTGGCTCTTCCTTACCAGGACTTGCCTACTAGGACGTACTGCTTGCTGCTCTGGATGAAACCTGTGAAATCTCAGCACTCACTGTCTTTGTCTTATCCCCACTGTATGTTGTGAGTGCCTTGGGAGCAGGGAGCTGGGCTGGAGGCTCATACCAGCAAATCCTTGGAACTTTTCTGAGGGAGAGTTTCTTTGGAGGTTTTTAAGGATGTGGTGGTTTTTTTGCTGTGATTGAAGAATCTCCTCCTCACCTTATCCCGGAAATCTTCAGAAACATAGTAGTAGACGAAGGGGTCAGCACAGCTGTTAAAGGTGCTGATGGCCAGGCTCACCATGTAGCTGATATACAGGTTACCGTACAGCTTGGAGTGATAGCTGGAGTAATGAACGAGGAGGAGAACGTTGCTGGGTGTGTAGAAGGCCACGAGTGTGAACAGCACGAGAGCTGTGAGCTTCATGGAGTAGGAGTACCGCTTGCCGTTGTCCAGGAGGGCTCGCAATACTGAGCAGTAGCTGAACAGCATCACCACCAGAGGAGCAAGGAAAGCGCAGGCAATGAGGCAGATGAAATAGTAGAAATAATACCCGTCATCCTCGTGCCTGGGGAGAACGTCGTGGCACAGGGTGGTGTCTGCTCTGTACAGGGGATACGACTGCTGCTGCAGAGTCAGGGGCAGGGTGAGGGCAGCAGCACAGAGCCAGATGGCAGCGCAGGTACAGGCAGCAAAGGCAGGGGTGCGGAAAGAACGGGAGAAGAAAGGATGCACCACAGCCAGATACCGGTCGACACTGATGCACGTGAGCAGCAGCACTGAGCAGTACATGTTCCCATAGAAGAAAGCCGTGGTGACCCGGCACAGGCCTTCCCCAAAGGGCCAGTTGTTCCCCAGGAAATAGTAGAAAATCTTGAAGGGCAGCACCAAGATGAGCAGCAGGTCTGCTGCAGCCAAGTTCATCAGGAAGACAGTGGAGGTCAGCTTCTCAGCCCTGGTAGCCAGGACCCACAGGGCCAGCCCGTTTGAAGGCAGCCCCACAAGGAAGACGAGGGTGTAGAGGCAGGGGATGAGCCGCACGGTGACCACGCTATTCAGCTGAGAGCGGGTGGCTTCGTGTATCAACAGGTACGTGATGTTGTTTATCGTTATCTTTTCCCCTGGGATGGCTCGGGGACACGGTGTGATCTCTGGTGTCATTACCTGCTCGTTGGTGGCGTTCTGAGAGTAATCTGTCGGTGCAAACACAGTCTGTTACTTGCTTGCATGCGAATGCTAGCACTTTGCAGAACAGGCTGGATACACAATGCTTACACCAAACACTAAGGTTTTGCATTTTATGCTGGGGTCCCTTGCAGTAAGAGTATTCTGTAAGATGTTGTGCGATGGGCAGAAAAAGCTAACTCACAGAGTTAGGTGTGCAAGAATAACCATCAGCGACCTTACTGAAAACTTACACGACTGCTCTGTTCGGTGGTGTCCCACCGCTCACAAACAATTGCTATGGCGTGCAATTATCAACAGGCCTGGGGAAACACGGTGCTTCCTCTGCCCAACTGTCAAAAGAATCCAATTCACCCCGTTTCTTTCCCTTTCGTAAGCATCTTCTATCACCTCCTGCTCTAATTCGAGTATGCATCAATCTCAATTAGAGCGTGCACCCATGTGATAACATGACAAAAAGGAGTTTCCAGGGATCTTAAGAAGGTACCTAGTATCCAGTACTTTAAGAAACAATTTTTCACCCGAAGATGTGCACTCACCATCGTATTCTGGAAAGGCCAGGCAGAGTCCCCAGAAGGCACAGCAGAGCACGAGCCGGGGTGACAGCCGTCCGTTCCTGGAGGTCTCCATTCTGGTGTGGCAACCAGGGAGCTGCTGGGCTCACAGCTGTGTGGGAAAGGCAGTCGTGTAGTGACCGTGCTTGCGCATTTCCTTCTCGCAGTCCTTAACGCACGGAAGCACCAGGCTTATCCTGTGAAGCTGGAGGCCTATGGGGGTTGTCACGACATCCCTACAGTCTGTTGAGTCCAAGCAGAGACGTAGCTCCAGTGGCAGCCGCGGGACCAGGATGGATGCACGTATCCAGGTCCACGGGAGCTGTGTCTCATTGTCAGAGCTCAAATGACTCATTTTGGGCTTCCCTCCTGCTCCAGAATATTCCTGAAAATGAAAAATGTCACATCTGACGCACTTTGAATTTGATGTAGCGTGTAAACTGAATCGAAATGCCTCTGAGCTCCTGCAGCCAGCGTCCTTCCACTCCAAGTGGCTCCACATATTTCAGGTCTTTTCCCACACTAACTCAACAAGTTGGGAAGACATCGTCCCCTCACATAAACATAAATGAAGTACTGGAGAACTGCAGATCCAAACAAACCTCCCAAGCTCCTCGGGATTACACAAGGCTCTTACAGCCTCATTTTGTGACAGTTCAGGGCTTTTAGTGGCTGCCTTGCAGTCCCCAGATCAGGCTGGGCCTTTCAGAGTTCTTCTATTTCTTTATTTGTATGCCTCCAGGGCAGACAGGGAAATGAACTGCACCTTCCTTCTTGAGCTGGCTGCAGAGGTTAATTAAAAGCCCCGTGAGTCGGATCTGTTTGCACTTGAAAGCAGCAGGACTAGCACGCGCCAGCCTGGGGTGCCGTAACATCCAAGCGATAAGTGGCAAGATCCCATGGCTGACGGAGACGTGCTGCTTCCACTGATAAATCCCCAGGACAATGGAGAGCAGCTCCGTCCAGCAGGAAAGGGGCCTGACAAGGGTCCACAGGAAGCCTCTGCTGTTGGGCAGATAATGGTGAATTTCACTCACTCTTGCCCAAGAGCTGTGTTTTTCCTAGAGATGTGCAGCCTCCACCCAGTGAATCCCTAAAAGAGTAGAGCACTCCTTACTAGCTAGCAGCCTGGAGCAGCAGCATGCTGCTGCCACATACCTGCTGCTTGCATGGAGATGGTGACTCTCATAGAGTTGTAAGAAGGACCCTTTGCACTGGCAGATGTTCCCTGAGCCTTTAGGACTGTAACAAGATTCTTTGCTGGTCCCCCCATCCTCTAACTTTGAGAGTGTAAGTCCCTTCCTTGCTCTGCCTTGATAACGTCACTGGGGAAGTCCCAAATACTCTCCCATCATCTGCATATGAGCTCCATTAAGCTTCCCAGTAATCCAGAGGGTGGGCAGGAGGTCGGAGCTTGAGAGGCTGCTGCTTTTTAGGCTGTTGCTCTCCAGTCCCCTGCCTGGCTCTGCAAGGAGGTAAAGACAGAAGCTGGAGCCTGGGCAGTAAGAATTGTAAATTTGGTTTGGCAACCTGAGGAGGAGTTCAGTTCTTTCTCCTCAGCTTATGAATGGCCTCTTCTGTGAAGGCTGCAAATCTGAGCCTGGCTGCTGTTTGATGAGATTCCTCTATTCCAAGGAGAAAATGATCCTATTTCCTTTGCTTTCACCATATTCCCACATCCTTGTGCCGAGCGTGTCGAGAGGTGGGGTTCCACTGGCAGGGACAGGGAAGATGCAATGTTAGATGTTTTGCTTTTGTGATTCTCTCAGGATTTATGAACCATTACAGAATGACTCATGTGGCCGCATATTTTCCATGCCTCAACCAGGATCCTTTCCATGCTCTGTATGCAAAAAATTAGACATAATCAGGTTCAGATAGTGTGCAAATCGCAGCCCCGTTTCCTATGGCCAGGTCTCTGGAGTGGAGCAGAGAGAGGTTATGCCTTGCCGTAGCCTTCATTTTTCAGATGCTGTGTGATCTTTAGTGACTGCTTTAGATGCAGAACAGCTTGCATGACCATTCTAATGCCAGAGGTTTGTCACGGCTTGTTAACATCTCTTTAAGTTGTGTGATCCCTGCCCTGTGGGGTAACAATTTGGTTTTAAAGCTATTCGTTGTGCAATAGGCCATCTCCTGGGAGCAGGCACGCTTTTCTTCCATGGCTCTGAACCCTGAAGATGGAAGGAGAACAGGTTAGGGATTTTAAAGCTCTGAGGGAGGGTACAAACACGACCTGCCCTGCCCCAGACGTACATCTTTAAGGCCTGGAAGAACAAACTTTGGGAGGCAAATGGCATCTTCATAATGGGGCTTACATTTTGCTCTGTTCCAGGAGCTCCAGGGAGTTCTTCAGCTGCAAGCCAACAGGTGAGAAGACATCTTAGTGCGGCTAATACCTGCCCCAGGCTGAGCTCGCGTTTGCTTTGCAGACACGAGGAGCAGCTGACTGTGGAGGCAGCGGCTCTGCCTTAGCGCCAGCAGCACGGAGCATTTCCACCAGTGTCAGCACAATGTCACATTTTCCATGAGTGCAGTACGGGCCCTGCCTTTCCCAGCCGCTGGGTGTGCAAGCATCTGAGACTTCTCAGAACCACCAGGCACAGAAACTTCCACCGACTATTGAAATAGAAATGGTGGGCCTTTTAAGCAGGATCACCCACATCCCAAATCTGCCTTTGCAGGCTCTGGCACCTACAGGCTGACTTCATGCCCTGGGCACTTCTGACTTCTCCAGCTCGTCCTCCTCTCATTTTGTGGGGTCTCACACCATCACCCTGCGAGCTGCCTGGCTCCAGGGAATCTGTGGCCCTCTTCTGCTTGTCCTGCTCTTCTCTTCCACTGGGATCCCACCCATAGCTTTTCCCTTCCATTCTCGTTTGTTTTCTCCTCACCACTTTGTAAGCTTTATGCTGGTACAATATTCTTTGGGAGACTTTCCTGTTTTTGACAATTTCTCTTCTGCTTGCACTTTTCACTCCAGAGGGTAAGAAGCCCACACGAAGTTATTATTCAGGAATGGCTGGAGTTTATTAGCATCACTCTGACTCACTAGATGTCCTGCAATAGTTTCTTTTGGACTTTTCTCAGTAAGTTATTGACACTGGAGTGAGGGCTACCCTGCCTGATACAGCCACCATCCCTTTTAAGCACTGGCCTTCGATTCATCCTTTAGAACAGGTATGGATTAGCATTGCTAGACTTTAATTTAGTCTTAAATTTTGATGAGTGGAAGAAAGAGGTTGCCTCTGGTTTCTTTAGGGTAGCTAGGTTCTAATCCAGAGGAATGGCTAAAGCATGAATAAAACCTTAACTCGTGTTTACACACACACACTTCTAGGATACCTGTCACTTGTTTTCAGCCCCCTCTCTCTCTGTGCATCACCGTGATACAGTAACATGGAAAAAAAAGTCCTGAAATACTAAATACTGCGTTTGGGTATTCCCTTTAGCAATTCTTAATTTAATTTATAAAATCATTAGCTCTTACTCCATCCTGCAAACCTGAAAGATATTTTAAGCTGTCTGTCATTGCCAAATGACCGTCCACTTGCCGAGATCTCCAACTGCTTTTGGGTGATGTCAGCTCTGGCTGTCCCTCCACAGGGCCTTTCGCCTCCCCTAGAGCACGGGGAACGTTCTTTGTGAGGAGTCCAAGGTCTCTAAGAGGAGACTCTTGTGTAAAGTGTACTGTGTCCTCTGAGACGCCATTACCATCATTTTCATCAAATTATTTCATACAATTTATGCAGCAGAGGAATGTTATTAGGAGAACAACAGTTGTTTCCCTGTGAGCGAGTAATACGCTGCACAGAAAGGAGAGTTGCCTTTTGTTATGGCAACGGAAGTGTTGAGAATGATGTAAAGGAAACTCCTATCAGATCTGGGTCACATCACGACAGCTTAATTTGCAAAATCTACACATTCAGTTGTTGTGCAGAGCTCACAGGGAAAACAGTTAAACATGTTATTACCCAGGAATTTGGGGAGGTTGAGGGAAAGGCGGGGTGGGGGTAATTTTCATGGTTGCAGTTGTATTGTCTTAACCTGGAGCAGATGTGCTTATAGATTTCGGAACTGGAATCAGTCACTTTCTTGAACGTCTGTTGTATTTAGCGTGCGAGTACTTGGGGGCCAGGCCTGGACCACATTTTTGCGCCACACCTCTCAAGGCAAAGGTGCTGCTAGAAATAAACCAATCTGCGAAAAGATACGCTCGGCTGGCACTATACAATGTCTTCTTTTGATACCTATCTCCACATGGAGCAACTGTGCCACCTCATGGACCTCTCTGCTCTCATCCAGACACGGGCCTTTGCTCCAAGAGGTCTTGGCAGCACACACCTAAGTACAGAGCCACAGGCACCATCTTCCTGCATGGGATCTCCTAGTGCAAGCCTTTTCCAGGAAACTTGTTTCCCTTTTACGTTAGGTAGTGGTCTAATGTACCACTGGAGGTAAGTTTAAAGATTTGCTGCCTGCTCTCCCGTGGAAGCGAGTTGGCACACATCAGAATCATTACATTCTGCAGCCTCCCTGCAACTGCTCGAAGGGAGCTTCATCCAACTTTTCAATTGCATTTTTCTATCATTTAAAATTCAGTTTCAGGTGCACAACCATCACTTCTGGGAGTTGTCAGAATGTTTAAATTAATTTTAAACAAACTTAAAACAGTGAGACCTGCAGACTTTTAAAATCAATATTTTATTTTACTTGAATGTGCAAATAAATATAAAAAAACTACATTCAAAGAGCTGGCAAAGCAATTACAAGCCCAAAAGCAAAGATCCTTCAAAAAAATGGAAGAACAAACTCTTGAATCAAGGTCGTGCTAGCAGATACACAACAGTTGAGCTTAAACTCTCAGACGTTAGCAAGCCACTCTCAAACCTGCACTGCCCCCTATTCCATCATTTCACATCGTTTGCTACTATCATTTTTAAGACAATAGCACTGTAAAGGGCCACAGTCTGTCTTCATCTGTTCAGATTATAAATTAAGGTTTACAAAATAAGGATGCTTAAAAATACCTGAAGTACACTTAAAAATGGAGAGATGGAACAGGATGGCGCACAGGTGTGTTACCCTCCTACACTGTGGGACACCTGGAATCAAATGCATTTTAAGCCACAAGTTGCAACCTACTGTCTAGTAAACATTTTCTGTATCATAAAACCATAAAATTTGGCACAGTTGTCATCTCCACTGGAAGACAGCAGAGAGGTGAACAGGACTGAGGTGTATTTTGTTGAGCTGTCTGGCAGCAAAAGGGGAGACTGTGCTTTGCACTGGGCTTGTCCCCCCTCTCCACCCAGCTCTCCCATAGCTACACCCTCAGTGGCTTTTATCACTTACTGCAACAAGAGCAGGGGAAGAACCTCCAGATCATTTCCGTAACCAAAATTTAACAGAGACTCGGACAACGAGAACACGAGTTTTTGATGAATAGTGCTCCACTGGCAATAGTTGTGCAAGTGGCCACGAATGCCAGAGACTGGTCTCCCTCCTTCCCTCCCACAGATTATTTTGCAAAAAAGACAAAAGAGTCGGTACAGTTTTCTATTAAATGTACCCCAAAGGCCAATTTTTCTACTGTCAAGTGAGACAATTGCAAAACCAAATGCCGTACAGTGGAAATAACTCAGGAGAAATCCTACAGGCTGCTACTCAGGTCTGGCAGAAATTTTAACATAAAAATCAAAGCCACAAAAAATATCCAGGTGGGGCGTTACTCCCCCAAAAGCTAGGGAAAGTTGGAAGCCGAGCTGAAAGGAGGACGGACCTGCCTCAAGACATTATGTTTGTAATACACTCCATGATAGTGTG
Source organism: Cygnus atratus (assembly GCF_013377495.2). NCBI lineage: Eukaryota > Metazoa > Chordata > Aves > Anseriformes > Anatidae > Cygnus > Cygnus atratus. Next base: position 2,230,116 of record NC_066387.1, read on the forward strand.
CTTGCCTTTGCGAAACAAGAGCAAAGTCACAACGGGGTTGCAGGACAGACACGACTGAATTTTCTTGATTTTTTCAATAGATTTAGTCAGATAATTGACATAGTGTTCTGCACGGTTCAAGGTACTTTTTGTTTTGCTTCTTTTCAAAAAGGCTTCAAAGTACAGATGGTTCAGTGGAAAAGTTCGTCTATAATGGTTGCGGCTGGATCTAATCCTCCCCATCACAGATTTCCATGTGTCACTGCAAATACATCATCTGTGCTGACCTAGCAGAAACAGCAGAATATCTGGGACAAACCTCAGATCCAGCGCGCTTACTGTGCTGCAAGCGCTCCATCTACCGATGTATTTAAGTGGTACAACCCAGCAGAACCACGGAGTCCGGGCATGCACAAGAAAAGCGAAGCGCCTGAGAATGCAGTCTCCAGAGGCTGCCAATCAGCATGCAAAATCCAAAAAAAAACCCAACCCCAAAACCAGACCAGACCTCGCAATGGGTATTCCTTCCCACGCACACGCTCCAAGCAGCTCCAGATGTGAAAGGCAGAGTCTGCAGCAGGTCATACGTTCACGAAGCAACGACACGGGATCTGGTGCAGCACCTGCAGCCAGGTAGGTGACGATGGGCCTTGGCTGTCCTGTGCCGCCAGCTGCTCTTGCCTAGCACTGCAGGTTACAGAGTTTCTTCCCCCTTAGTTCGTGCTCCAAAATACACAGTTGATGAGCGAGAGTTAGAGTGTTTAGCACACCCTTGTCTCAGTTTTGGCGTTTTCTCACCAGAGCATCAGTGACGAATACTGCAATCGTTGCCTTATCAGTACACACAGATAACGAAGCAGTCTGCAACAAGGCTGGCAACCTGTGCCAGGTGCTCTCAGCCACACCGGCACTTGGAGGTTACACTGAAGAGTTCTGCAGGCTCCAAGACAGCACAAATTCAGGAAGATAGGGAACATTAAACCTTTCAAAGTGGAAGCAGCTGCCAGCATCTGCTCAAGCACCAGCCAACTCCATCTCTCCAACGAAGCCACTAGTGGTGGTTTGCCAAGAGCCTGACCCCCCTCGTTCAGCCCTCCTATGTTGGCTGGTCAGCAGTGGCCTAAAGCTATGAAACTACTAAAAAGTGTGTGGCAATGCCAAGAGCCCTCTTCCCATAAAGCTGTTAAGTCTCTTCATAATGACTGGAGGATTACGCTGCAAGGAGACAAGTCTATGCCATATGGAAAATACATCATAATCCAAAGTAAAATGCTGTTTGGATAAATATCATTAATACATACATTGCATTCCCACCACTATTCTCAGAGTAAATGTGTTTCATCAGCAACGCTCCTACTTGTCTTGGTCCCAGGCACAAGTCTCCTCAAGGTGAAGCTGGACGGCGACTGTACTGAACTCTGTATCTGTTCACCGGGACCCCATGGACATTCACTGTCTCGCAAGTTGTTTTACAGGGCACCATCTCCTCATCTTCATCTCCCATTAGCCAGTCTTGAACTACATCAACTGCTTCCATGGTCACGTTCTCTTCTAGCCACCTGTTGTGCCATTCTTCAAACTGCTGGTGGTGCTTTAACAGCACCATTGGCTGTACCTGAAAACAGGACAGTAAAGATCACCAAGAGGTCAAAGCCTTCACCTCTTTGAATGTCCAAGATGTGCATGCTTTACAACACAACACAAACAGTAAAACAGAAAACTGCATCCCTGCCTTTAAAGATCTTCATTTCTTAATGTTTGTCACTCGCCCTTAAAATTTGCATGGTAAAGACTACTAAACTAAACCAAAGCACACAGAATCTACCATCTCTCCTCCCTGTTTCATTCAACACAGAGAAGTAACTTCTGGGTGCAGCTTGCAGGAATTCAGTCACAAGATCTCTTACTGGTATCTGTCTTTTGGCTGAAGTGCAGAGAGAGTAATAGATGTACCTGCTTGGCTCGGCAGAGAGCTCCCCGCCTGTACATGTAATCCTCTGAGTTCATGATGAACATCATTTTGTGGGTGTTGAGCTTAAAACGGCAGTCCACATTGCAGGCGCTTTCTACCCCAATCAGTCTCTTCCAGGAACTCTTCACTTCACTCCGCAGAGCTCTCACTTGCTTACATTGCCACTTGCGAAATTTTTTTAGGTTTCTAAAAAAAATAGAAAAAATTCTGAAACATTTGTCACACTTAGTTTTCCATTCCCTTAAGTGCATCACCCAAAATCACTGCCACATGTTTAGAGGAAGTAGTACCAGCTGCTGCAGGTGTGACTGAGGAGGGAGGGAGCTCACCTTTGCAGAAAGACTGGTTTCAGTAAGAAGCCATCATTCTGGTTGTTTGGAGCTCCTTCTACCCCAACATACTGCTCCATGTAGTTCGCAAGGTGCTACGCGAGAGAGAACAATTTCAAGTCAGATTTCTCTCATCAGGACTAACACTGCTGCAAAGAACTACTTTACTTCCAAGCTGCTTTTTATGAAGATGCTGGTATCTCAGTCAACCCCAAGCTGATTTATGTTGAAACTGTTTTGTTAACGTGCACACTCCTGTCAATGACTACAGCCCCACATATAATCTTCCAACCTCCTAGGTAAGCTTATCCTTCTGGCCATATCTCACATTTTGGAACAAGAAGGCAGGAAAGCATTCTTAGCATCTGCTTTGTCAGTCGTACAACAGACTCCACAATCACTGTAATATTACCTGGACCTCCACGGGATCTTCTGTTTGGGTTTCTTCTGTATCCAGAAGCTCAATGGTCATGATCACCTGCCCTTTCCGCTGCAGAAACATTACCTATAATAAAGTGACAGGCATGAGGTATTGGCCACATGGGTCCACAATAAAACTCTGGATAGTCACAAGTCATTTGGACAATAAATATGACAACAGGAGAGGAGTAAGCAACAGGGCTTTTCAGTGAGCCAATACACCACTTCACTGTCTGTGGTGGCATTGGAACCTTCTTCTCCATATTGCCTTCACTCAACACTGTGGCCTTGGAGCTTCCAAAATCACTTCTCCAAGGTGAAGAGCTACAGCCACTTTATGAAGTTCCCTGGCAGCAAATTCTTACCTTGAAACAATTCTCATCTGCCATGCAACGTTCAGCCTTCCATTGATAGCTGGTCTCCTTTGCTGCCCGGACACACCGAGAGGATAAGTTACCTCCAGCAGCACCTCGCTTCCTTTCGTTTAAGTAGAGCTCAACAACCTTCAAGCAGATGTCATCGCTCACTAGATGGTGAAGCTTCCATTAAAAAAGGGGGAATTCAGTCAGCAAGTCTGGGCCAAGAGTTTACTCTAGTGTATTACGAAAGGATTGCAAAACTCAGCACAGCATCACACCTCAGACAAAGTACCAAAGTTTTAACTTCAGAGACTTTGCACCCTTCGCTCTCCTTTTCATTACTTTGCCATGCAAGGAACAGAGAAGAGCAGGGGCTGATGTACCTTAACTGTACCAAAACTACAACTAGAAGACAGATATTTAGTAGAATGGACCGAGCCTTTCTTTTGCCTTAGATACATGTTGGAAATGGCAGAATTTTGAAAAAAAATGGAACTTAAGGCCAGGAAGAATCAATCCCCTGAGGTGATCCCTGTGCTGTAGGTGATGCTGAACTATCTCACTGAACTTCTATTAGGCCCTTTCCACTACAAACGTAAGTTTTCTATGAATTTGCTCAACATTTTCTGAGTTTATGTAGTACAGGGTAATGTGAGAAACCTATTTGTCTATAGGACAGCAGCAAACTAGTTACCTGGCGGACAATATTCTGCACTAGTTTGTCCATAGTAAAGCCAATATAGGCATGGATAGTGAACATCTCCCTCAGTGTGTCCTCGTACTGTGTTGGGTCGATGTTCCCATCCAGCAGACTCCTCACCATATCCAGGAAGGCAGGATAGTACTCCTCCAGTTCCACCTCACCTGGACAGGGGAAAAGAGCAGTCACTTACTACATGAAAGTAGTAGAGTGAAGTCAGGAGATGTACAGGACAACACTGCTCACGAAACAAGACATTCAGTACTGGGAACATGTTTACACAGAAGTCTCTGGAAGGAGTGCTGGGAGACTAACAGTTTTTCCTCATGCTCTTCCATGACTACCTTGTGTGGTTAACTATTTCATTGTGGAGCCACTCACATTTTAATCAAAGTCACAGATGAATACAAGACACTTCAGAGCACCTGACAACAGGGGGCTTGCAGGAAGTCTCTATGAACTATGCATGAAAGCCCTCAAAGGATAAATGACGAACTCGCTATCCTGTTAAATCAGCTGCATGCATGAATTGCAAATACAGTCGAGATTTGTACCTCTACATTCCTTACAAACTTGCCTGCTAGTCTTAGCTACCCAGATATAAACAGTCAAGTACTAACAACCAGAACATTAAGAACAGACTATGTCCCAGATTACTCTTACTTGGTTGCTTCAGTCTTAGTTCCATGGCTGGATCATTGGTCTTTTCTTTTCTCCCCTCACAAAGGAGTTTCTCTCTCTCTTTTTCTGTCCGATATTCTAGAAGCTGCTTCTGAGCTTGACGATAAATCTTTAGGAGCCTCGAGCACAGAGTCTGATGAAGGCGGAGGAAGAAATACCAATTATTATTGACAAAGAACAGACTGTAAACATCATCCAGAGTGTTGTGGGGCTCAGCAGCTGTAACATCACAGAAGGTTGCTTTTGCCTCCAAAGGACTGCTTGGAGGCCCAGGCATATGTTTTTTCCGTAGCTCAGGAGTATCCAGATTCTGCCCCTGATGGTTCTCTCTGTCTTCATCTGTTGATTCTTCAGAAATATTGTGTTCAGGAGGCTGAGAGAAAAACAGCTCAGGTATGAAGTGGTGCACTATCTGCCGAATGGTTGCTTGATCCTCCTTTTGGATAGTAGGCTGCCGTTTTACATAATAGCTGATAAGAGACGCTGCATCTTCCAAAATCTGCTTGTCTTCGTAGATAAAGATAAGATGAGGCTCATTTGTGGATGAACTTCTCCCCTCTGAATGCTGCTCCTGATGCTGTAATCAAGAGACAAATAGGTAAAGATCCTTCCATTCCATGCTCAAGAGCCATTCCTGCCAGAAGAAATAAGCCCATATTAACGCTATGCTTAGGACAGTCATTTTTGACTGAGAACTCTTCCAAGCACTACCTTCAAGAAGGTCCCAGGAGTGAGGTAAACCTTTAGATAATATATAAATGAAGGACAAATAGGATGCATTATTTGCTAGCATACACACCTCATCATAGACACTCTCAATTTCATTCAGCAAGCTCTTGGAACGCAAAGCTTTGGTGTCATTTTGTTTGAAGTTGACGGCCTGGTGGTCAAGAGACTTCAGGTAGGCCTTCTCATACTGCTCCCGCCAAATTTTGTTGAAGCCCTGCTGGGCCTCCCGCCACTCCTCCTCTTTTGCTTTCAACCTGCACAAACATGCACTCTACTTCAGTTTGAAAAGACAACCACAGAAATGCACACAAAGCATTTTTAAAGTAGCTAATTGTGATGCACCAAAAACTTTTCAGCATTCCTAGGAGCCGTAAATAAATAAACATGCACCATCACTGGAGATAGGTTTTCCTCTCTAACAGGGTCTACAGAAGACAATGGTTTAAAAAATGCTTAGGAGGAAGTCTAGAAATCCACAACTGTTTCCAACACCTTAACTGTTTAACTGGAGATCATCTCATAACACCTTTCAGCATTACAAAGAAACTGTTTTTTTTTTTATTAAAAAAAGAGATGGATGAAGTACTCAGAAATAAAGAGAAGTAAGCAGGACTTACAACTCAAAAACAGTTCACTCCCAAATCTAACTAAAAAATGTGTTTTTCCTATAAGCACAGTCTGATAAGGAGCATGAAATACAGACAGGAGCATTTTCAATAAGCTAACAAAACATTTTTACCTACTTTTAAGAATCTGCTAAAAATACTTGTCACTTCAAACAAAAGCCTACTTTATTTCCTATTTCTGTCCTTTATTGTAATCTAAGGAAGTGAAAACCAAGTCACTTATTTTTGGAAACAAACAATCAAAAAAAAAAAAAACCTTTACAATCCTGTATCAATTTCTTAGAGATCCCAGATGAACATGGCAGAACAGCAATTACCTCTTAAGAACAACAGGAACTGCAGTAACTGGGTTTTTCTTAAGGCTTTCAATGATCTCTGGTGCTTTGTCACCATAGATGCGATAGATGGCCCTGCGCTGGATCACTTCTGATGTTCCTCCCAAGCAGTCATCAAGTCGAAATTTTTCTTGATCCTCTTGAGTCAGTCGAGAAAGCTTTTTCTGCACGCTTTCCAGCACACGTATTGTAGCTAAATTGGTCTCCAAGACAACATCCAACTGTTAAGAAAGAGTTCAAAAAAGACAGTGTTAAAAACATGCATAGCAGGAAAATGGAGACGAGCAGTGCTCAGGTCTGTTGCCTGCTGGGTGGAGCTAAGAATCATCATCAAGGTTTCCCACTAGGAAATATACCTATACTAGTTCTCCCAAAGATAACAAGCTTTTCGGAACTGGATCTATGCCTAAAAAGAACTATTAGACTTCAAGCAAGTGGAAAACACCAAACTCTAACTCAAATCAACAAATACTAACTGAACTTCCAGTATTTGGCCACCAAATAGTTCAGTCAAAATCCTCATGGCTAGAAGTTTTGCTTTCTGAGGAAAAAGACAAGCGGAAAGGAAGCTGAGTAGCAGAGGTACCTCAAAACGCTCGTCTTCACAGCGGTGCAACTGTTCCTCATAAGGAGTCTTCTTGGAGCTGACAAAAGTTGAGTCTTCAGACCAGGATGGGAATGAAACCCAGGTATCGTTTAACACCTGCAGCAGTACAGACATGACATTGAACAGAGCCTTATGAGCCCAGCGCTGTTCTCAGGGGGCTGATACTTTACTGTTTTATTCTTGCAGAGTTCTTCCCTGAGTTTCTACTGGAATTTTCAGCCTAGTTAACACTGTCATGAGTGCTCCTCAGATGATTAGAGGTCTGTGTAGAAATGTGTCAAAGTTCAAAAGCACCTTCACGATCATCTCACAGAGCACAGAGATCACTCTGCATTAATCCACAACTGTAAGTAAAGAAAGCGGAGTTGCCAACAACAGGAAAAGGTGGGAGCACCTACTTATGCTGCATATGCCTATTCTCAGTGACAACAGTGCCTGTGACACTTGCTAACAGTGCTCTTTCAGGAGAAACATTGTTTTTAAAAGTTAGGGTCCACTGCTAGAAAATTAATTTCATTCTATTTAATGTTCTTTTCTGTACGAATAATTTTGTGTATGCACACAGACTTAGAAGAGATTAAACTGAAAGAAGTGCTTTGAGATATGTTTAGACAAAATTAGTAAGCTGAATGTGGATACTCTTATTTCAATGAATTGGATGAATAACTGATGCAAGATTAAAGGTGACTAGTCAGTGTTAGAGAGAGGAATCCATGCGTAGAAGCTGTAGCACTAACTACTCTACTTCAAGTTACCTAAGTACAATGTGTGTACAGGGATTGAATAGGTTGATCCCCAAATACCTCCTTGCAAATGGCTGTTCTTCCACTGCACTTTGGCTGCTGATAGGTTTTTGGAAGAGCACGGTAACTTGATCCAATGCGCTTGCAGGAAGCATAATCAATTTCCCGACTCATTCCATCCCCAGATCGGTCACTCAGTGGAGAAGCAAATGAAAGCTCTTTCACACCCAGAAAGGACTTGAACTGTGCAAACAGTTCTGGGAATTTCCTTCAGAAACACAAGTAAGCATAAGCTAGGTTATTTCATTCTGACAGTTTTAGGGTGGCTAATGCATGTCATAAAAGTGAGGGTGAAGACCCAAACAAATTTAGTACTGTGGTGAGAAATCCTTCGCCAACATTTCACCTCTGTTATCTTTCCTTCTGAAATGCTTTATGTTCTTTTAGACTTAAGGCAGAAAGAGAATTTCTCTTCACAGCTTCACCAACACTACCCTTAACTGACTAAGGAGTCAGCATTCCTTGGTATGTGACTCCCTCTTCTGTTGGAAGCCAAACAGCACAGGAGACTCGCAACAAAGAGGTAGAACGATTTATCTTTTTCACAGCTCTGTTCCGAGATTCCATGTTTATACCTGTATTTTACAGTGGGAGATTAGAACAGGGAATGTGAACAGAAACCACACTCCAGAATACAGGAGATTCTCTGCCCCCATTAGTTTAGCATAGCATCAGGTAGTCTGCTGCTCATAAGGCTTTCAAATGGATGTACAAACAGCAGAAAATATCCTCCCCGAAATGCTCAAGAGCTGTGTAGATACGTTAAGATGTGGATTTTATTATTCCTCTTTATGGATTAGCTTCCAGTGTCTGGCATGCTACCTGGAAGGTATTTCTGAAGTTAAATCCAAAGCTTCAGTAACAAAGTTCACAGTGCCCACAAAAAATTAACAGAGCAAGGCCTACAAAAGTACAACACAGCAGAGATGGCAATCAGTAACTTACCCTAGAAATGGTGTAACTAGTTGGAGCAGCTCAGAGCCAGAGACCAACTCCTGGTTGAAGAGAGCAATGCAACGGAGAAAGTTTTCATAGACTTCCTGGCTCTTTAGCACCCTACGCACCTAAGAACAGTTTGGAGAGAAATGATCAGACAGCCTGAATGTCATTTTTATTTAGTGTTCATATTCCAAAGTACTCTGAACCATGGGTATGGTGGCAAACCTCTATCTGCACCACAATACAGAAAGAGAACTTGCCCCAAAAGTCCCAGTTTCATACAATAATTTAGTAAATACATTTGGTTACTATGAGGAAATATCACTGAAAAGCAGAGAAAAACGTGTCCGTCAGAGACAAGCATTCAGGAAAAGGTTAATGATGAGTTTCCATTCCTCTTCCAAAACCATCTTTTTCTTTTTTCTTGGTCTCTCTGCCATCCAAAGTCAGGCAATTGCTAAGTGCTGACAAACAAACTGTATACAAAATGAACCAATTAAATTAATAACCACATAAATGGTTGAAAATTAGTCCACAGATGGGAGAACAGGCCAAATACTGACCTTGTCAAAGAATGAAAACTCTTGCAGTGTTCCATATTTTCCCACTGTTGCTACTGACAGATCTTTGGTACCTCGCAGTTTCATTTTCTTCTGTTAAAAGAACAAACAGTTTTACTTAACATGTTGTCACTCAAATACTATCAAATTCCACTTTGCGGACATGTAACAACTCTCAGCAAAGGCTGAAACTCAGTATTTCCCAAACAGTGATCTAGCATTGCTATGTCAAGTCCTCCAGAGCAACCTCTATCAAATGACTCCCTAAACAAAGGAGAAGAAAACACACACAAAATGGATCACTTCAGGAAGAATTCCAAAGAACGATTCGCTTGTAAAAATGATGAATTGGCCCTTTCCAGGGCCAATACTTTGTACACGAGGTCCTGATATTTAGTATTCAACATGGTACTGCATACATTAGAGCATATTTTAAGCATCCTCTTTTGCTGCAGCAGATTAGTATTTTTAAAATAGCTTTGAATATTTTCTCATACCTAACACCTACGTACCTCAAAGACACCACTCATTACAACTTTATCTAAGGAATTATATAAACACAATGAGTAATACCAGGCTACTCTAAGTTTCGCTTGCAAAAGATACCTTTGCTGGGCCAGAAACAGGACGCAATAGCAGTGGTCTGGATCGTTTTTTGCTGTGTTCAAGATTCTTTTCATGCTCAGTTTTCTGGACACTGTTCACTTCACATGGTCCATTTCCTGTGAACTGAAGAAAATAAATACTCATTTCAGTGCTCTCTCCTCAGTCCGTGCAAATAAAGAATCTGGTTTATCCGACCAGAGAGCATGTAGTTCAGTGACCTGCTTTGTGAAATTCCAGACAGTGAAGAGAAGCAAATTTCATCTACTGACTGTATGTTTTTCCATAACATATTCCACATACAAACAGGCAGTATTCAATAATCTGTCTTGTTCCAAGCATACACATACCAAAGACCTCTTAGCCTCCGGAAGAAACTGTCCAAACTCAGAGAGCAGATCCTCCTGTCCCCTGAACAGATTTGCTACTTCAGTAAACACTTCTTCCTCTGACATGCCTCGAAAGGGTCGACCTTTAGTGTTCAGCTGTTCTTTCTGCAAAGATATACACAGATGTTAGACACAAAAACATACAATGCCAGAAAAACTGACAACTCCACAACAGCCAAAAGCCCTAGGCAACGCAAACTTGATATAACTATCAGACAGCCCAGGGTTCTTACAGTGCATCCTGTCACACAGGATATCATTACATCAACTGAAGGTTAGCGAAGACAGAAGCAGATACAACTCCTTTACACCACAGAGCCCAGAAAGTTCTACAATTTTCACACTTCTGTCATTTCATCATGTAAATATCTATGAGGCAGTTGTTGGACAACAGCTTGGGAACTGTTCAACAGGCTGACGTTTCATTCCACAACAACTATTCAACCAGCCACACTGCACACCCACAATATCTTAACGCAGAAGGCTTTTTACCTGGTAAGTATGAAGAATTTCTAAAAAGGATCTGTAAATTTCTGGGTGGTCCAGGAAGCGTGTTTTGATCTTATTCACATAGCTAATAGCATTATTGAACTCTACAGAATCAGACTCCAAAGGAATCTGGGATTTATCTTCTTTGTACGGAAGCTGTTGCCTAAACTCCTCGGAACAGTCACTGTGGTTGTGCGAATTCTCCTGAGAGTAATGCAACAACAGCCCGCTGCCAGGGACAGCGCTGGGAACAGGCTCTGAGGGCACCTAGTGGTATAAAACATACAAGACAGTGATTTGTACAGCAACACAGGTGCAAGTTCAACTACAATCTAGCATCGCTATTTTCAGTGTTTAGCTAGAAAAGATTATCACGTGAAGAAATAAGAAAAAAGATTTAATTAGCCAATAAATTCCCTTACCTACGTTATTAACACCATGAGTTTAAAAACAAAAAAATTCCCATAAGCCGTATCTGGCTTACAAACCATCTGACTCACTGCTGCTTTTTGACTGTGTCACTGCATTATCCACTACCCTTGAGAGGGTGTACCAAATCATGTGCGCTGCGGTTTCTGGTACCGCTGTTCTACTCCAGAGGAACTGTCAGTTTTAAGAAACATAATAAAATGTAAAGCTCAAAGACGCTGAATTTCTCAGCAACAGAGAGATCTGAGGGAACTGAGATCTAAAAGATATCTACTGCTACTAATTAGAGTTAAACCACATGTTTATCAGTGAAATTCAGGTGGTAGCTCTGTTTCAGCCTCCACAACCACACAACAACAAAAAAGAAGCAGAGGCCAATACATATCCACCTACATTACAGCAGAAGCCTTTCATTGCAGGATGGTACCAATCACATGGCAACACCTGACACATTTTTTGCCTACCGCCTAAACACATTTCTCAGTTTCTCACTGGAAGTACGAGTCTTCCAGATTTTTTAATTCGTCACTACACACCACACATCGAGAGTCTATAAAAACAGCTCAAGCCGATTACAATTTCAGTTTTCGAACGTGACTGAAGTATTTCGAGTTGCAGTGGCACTTTGTGCAGGAATATCGCTCTAGTGCAAGCTAAACTAACAACTGCTTTGAGAATAAACATTCAAATTTATGTTGTACCCATTACCATACTTTGAAAGCTCTGTAAAAACTTTAGCAATGTGCAATACTTGCAAATCTGCGAAGCCTCAACTGTGTAAGAGATGCATATAGTGAGACATATATCAGGATTTACTTAGAACAATGAGCTCCGTAACCTACCTGACTAGCCAACGGTGACTGTATGCTTAACTTCCCATTCTTTGGAATTTCTATTCTGTATCCCAGAGGGAGGAAAGCATTGAACCCTACAATGAGGTCAGGATGCTCATGGAACAGCTGCGAAACACGTCGGATTACGCCAGGTGTGTCAATGCTAAAATTGAGAATAGTTTGTTACTTGTGTCTAGATCAGAAATCTGAGTCAAGCCTAGAAAATTACAGAGGTACATCAAGCAGCTGGCTTCTCACAGATGCAGTGTTTAACAAACTTTGGGAACTTCAGACCTGGAAATTAACCCAAGCAGAGGGAACAACCACCATCCACTGCAGCCTCACCCTGGGAGTGTTGTCCACAGAGATGAGATAGATATGAGTGTGCAGGTTACGTAAATGGGCAAGGCAGCCATCACCTGGAGGGCTGGTAGGTCGCAGCTCTGCACTTAGGAGCCTTTTTTTCCAGACCTGTGTTTCAGAGTGGGAAGTAAAACCACACTTTTCTTTTCCTGGGTATTTCTGCTCTGGAAAACAATCACGACACTGGGGTGGACAGACATCCTTCTCCTACAGGGGAACAGGGCCAGCAGGGTGGCCTGCGTGTCTGAGGAGATGGTAAAGATTGGTTGGACGTGGTTTAGTGGGTGATACGGGTAGTGGGCTGATGGTTGGACCAGATGATTTCAAAGGTATCTTCCAACCTTAATGGTTCTATAATTCTAAAATGGTGGGAAGGCTGAGGAACCCTGCAAAGGCAGAGAGAGCCCCGTAAAGCCCAAGAAGCTCCACGGGGCAGCCCCGGGGCGCGGGACCTGGCCTTTACCTCTGACTTTTGAATTCTTTCATGATCTCCAGGAAGCCGTTGTAGGTGGCGGGGTCGCTGCCGAAGCGAATCTTCACCTGGTCCAGGTAGGAGAGCGCGTCCTCCACCTGCAGGGAGGGAGCGTGGCTGATGCCCTTTGGGGGGGGGGGGACAAACCCTGGGGCACCCCAGGGTGCTGAGGGCACCGGGGAGGGGGGGGAACAGCCCCGGGGGGAGCCCCACAGCCCCGGAGGGGGGGGGCACACGGTACCAGAGGGGGCAGCAGCACCACGGGACCAGGGAGGGAGGGCTGCACGGTACTGGAGTAGGACAGCGGGCCCGGGGGGGGACACGACACAGCACCGGGAGCGGGGGGGGCAGCCCCGGGGCGGGGGGGGGGGGCACGGTCCCGAGGGAGGACAGGGCTTGGGGGGGGTGGACGGGGACACGGTACCGGGGGCAGGAGAAGAGGGGCGGGGGGGGAGGGGGGAAAACCGGAGGACGGGGGCAGGGGCTCCCCACGGCAACGGGAGGGTGGGGGGGGAGGAACCGGGGCCACCCCCCCCGCGGCCCGGGAGCGGGACAGGCCCCAGGGGCGGGACGGGCGGGGGGGGGAGGACACAATCCCGGGATCGCCCCCGCACTCACATGCACCGGCAGCTTCTCCTGCGCCACCGCCCGGCCGCCGCCGCCGCCGCCCCACCGCGGGGCGCTGCCCCCCCGGCCGCCGCCGCCCCCGGCCGCCATGTTGGGATCGGGGCCGCCGCGCGCGCCCCCCCCCGCCCCCCCCCCTCCCCTCCCGTCAGCGCGCGCCGAGCGCCTGCGTCACCGCGCACGGCTCGGCCCGGCCCGGCCCGCGGCGGAACCTTCGCGGCCGCCGTCGGCGGCGGCGGCGGCGGCGCCGCTCGGGAGCGCGCGCGTGCGCGTGTCTGTGTGCGCGTGCGCGCTGCTTCCGGCCGGTCTGAGGGGCCCTGAGGGGTGGTGGGGGTCTGTGAGGGGCTGGGGGCGGCAGTGTCCGCTGACGGCCCCCCCTCAGCTCTTGAGATTAAAAGGGGGGGGGGGGGGGGACTGAAGCCCGGTGGCTGGTGTGGGTGGGAAATTCGAGGTTTTTAGTCATTTTTTCGTGGAGCCGTTAAAGTTGGAAAAGATCTCCAAGATCGTCCGGTCCAGCCATTATAGAGTCATAGAGTGGCTCGGGTTGGAAGGGACCTCAAAGGTCAACCAGTTCCAAGCCCCTGCCATAGGGCAGGGACATCACCCACCAAATCAGGTTGCCCAGGGCCCCATCCAACCTGGCCTTGAACACCTCCAGGGATGGGACATCCACAACCGTCCCCCTCCCTCCAATATCACCTCCTACCACCAATATCACCCCCAAAAGTACGTCCCTAAGCACCACGTCCAACCTCTCCCTCAAAACCCCCAGGGACAGTGACCCACCACCTCCCTGGGCAACCCCTTCTAATGCCTGACTAAAAGATCTCCCATAAAGGCTGCTCATACAGTTTTTCATCAGTCAGTTAAACATAAATATCTGCTTTGATTTATTTTCCCTATTTTACAATGCAGAAGAGAAATATCTCTAAGGATTTTTTGCTTATTTACTTTTCATAGGTCGTCATTACTATGGTACCTGACGGCGATACTTTTGTACCGAGGCATTAATGCTCTGAGGTAGTCACAGCAAGGGAGTTTTCAGCGATATTTAATCTTGTAGTTCCGAGACCTAAAGCGAAAGGATACAAAAAGAAAGCCACAAGCTCAGTCCTGGGTGTTTATGCTGTTTCACCTTGCTCGTCTTTGCTTTTATACCACAGAACAGATCTGAGAGAGCTTGTAGGTACGAGTCAGGCTCTCAGAAGAATTTCCTTGATTGTACTGGTGCTTGCTTGAGTTTTTCCCATCTTTCTTTCTGGATTTTACTGTACACATTGAGGTGATGTTCTGGAGTGAGTTATACTGAGGAGAAGTGGTTGTAGGACAGTGAAACCTCTCACGGATAATATAACCGAGCTTTGTTGTTGCAACAAATCCATCTGCAGTTGGCACAATTCTGGTAGCTGTTGTGTGTATGCACTGTACCACCAGTAAGGCACCTGCAGAAACCAAGTTCAGAATAAAGAGTTAACTGAGTAGTAGGACTTGATTTAAAATACATCCCCTGTCCCAAACAGTCCCTTGTCACCAGACAGTTCACATTCAGTAAAACTGGGCCACTGATGTTACCTGTGGAGGGAGGAAGAGAGGGGGAAAAATAAACCATGCTGCCTGTTTCTCCTTAGAACATTATAGGTGGTTGGCATAACAGAAACGTGCAGAGACTTTTGCTTGCTTTGCCATAAAACTCACTGCTATTTGAGCCCACGATATTTTTCTTTATTGTGTGCTGCAGTACTCAAACTGTAGCATTGTAATTGCAGCTTCTAGTCACTAGAAGCTTCAGCCTCTTGTTCTGGGATACATTTCCTATTGCTGTGACACAAGGGAGGGAAGGCAGACAGGTTCTAATAACTCAGTTACTCACCACTTGCAACATCCCAGACTGTAATGGTCTGATCCAGCGACCCTGTGTACAAGTACTTGTCATCTTTCGAGAAGCAAGCACAGCGAATGCCTTTCAGGAGAGATGCAGGCTGAAAATGGACAATGGTTAGGATTACATTGTTAAACTGGTACATACAGGTTGAGGTGAAGATGCCTTAGAGTGCTCAGTGGTTATTCAGTACCTTCAGAATAGTGGTAAATTGTAACTAAATAAAGATCTTTATGAGAGTGATCATGGTAGGAGAGTGGGAAATATCACAAAATAAGATCCTTGGCGTGTGAAGCACTCTGTGACTGTGCAGGAAAGAGAGCCTGGTGTGGCTGTACAGAAGCACATTATTCCATCTGTTGAAAGGAGTAGTTCAGGCGCATCTGTAGCGTATTGTCAGGTGAAAGACCGACAGCATTGACCCAGCCTTCTGCATCACTTTTTTTTTTTTACTGGATTTTCCTGAGCTGACCCAATTTACCCCTTCTGTTGCTATTGTTAGCTTGCGACAACTCATTCTCCTCACTGACTTGTCAGCTAGCTTATGCCAGCTAAATGAGCAATAATGAGCTGTAGAGAACTAACTCCTATGACTTACGTTTTAGTGTCACAGGGGTGTTTACAGCACACTCCTTCAGTTAGACAGGATTGACACCTTGATGGTGTATCTAGATGCTCAGACCTAAATGCTGAGAATAGCTTGCTGCCTGTCGGTGTGAACGGCTATATGCAGGATTTGGGTATCCTGTCTGAGAGCTGGGAATCCGGTCGGTTGGATCCCCCGATAGCTTAGAGCAGTAATCGACTGTTGGCACTGTCTTACCTCTCTGCCGGTGTAGTACCTTATAATAGCACATCTCATGTTCCTGCTGACAGGACTCCAAGTCCCAGAGACACTGCAGTGAATCCTCAGCTCCACTGAGTGCCCAGTGCTCTCCATGACTGCTTTCCAAGCAGGAGATCTGGCTTCTGTGACCTTCCAAAGGAAATACCTGGGACTGTGCGCAGTCATAAAGGAATAAATCCCCACTAGTCATGCCATAGAGGACTCTGTAATCTGCAAGGACAGCCACTCTGGAAACAAGAGCACCAGGGATCTGAGTATAAAAGGTGTAGGTGGGCCTGTGGATCACTGGACATGGATCTGCAGGGGTAATATCCAGCACGAGGACTAAATCATTATATGCAATGGCAAGCTGCTTTTCATGCTTGTTGATTGCCATATGGTTGACTGGTTTCTGTGACTCTGGAGGTGGGATGCATGCTACATCCTGCCTGGAGTTCAGCGGAAAAACAAGGACTGTTCCAGATACGAGTCCAGTGAAGAGGAGCTGGGTTTGCTCAGCTATTTCCAGGCATCTCACCTGAGCAGAAGTGTCCAGTGTGTCACACACTGCACCTGTAAAAGAGAAGGTAAACAGCAAGACTTCTTATTCCAACTGCATGTGAATGTCTTCCCTCAGATAAGACTCAGGATGGCTCCTTTTTTGTGCGATCACTTGCATATTATTCATTTTTTTTCCTATGTCATGATAATAAGGTAATCTAGACAAAAGTTTTGAAGAGAGAACAAAGCTTTCCAATCTGAACCCTATTTTCCTAAATCTCACGCTTAGGAAAAGCAGAAAGGAGCAGACTGTCCTTGTCATCTGCTCAGAAAGCTACCCATGCAGTCACTGCCTCTGTGAGTTGTTTTCCTCTTCTACCCAAATGCAAGCTTAATTGTGTGCAGTATTTGTGAGATGCAGTTCACCTTCTGTGGCATCCCAGATGATGACTTTCTGTCTGTCCTCAGGTTGGGTTAAATAGACGTAATCCCCTCCGTGGGACAGTGCAGTGCAGCCTGTGTCTGTGACACGCGCCAAGGTTTTCTGCTGCTGCTTGCAGACGAGGTTCCACACTCTAAGGTACGTCGCACCGTGGGAGGCAGAAACCAAAGTGCAGTCGTACAGGGCTAAATGTGTTACTGGTGCTCCCATGCCATCCAGTGTGTCAGTCAGCAACCCTTGTTCTGATAAACTCCACACCTAGGAAAAGTTGGTGGGGGGGAGTAAGTGTCTGAGCCACTTCTTCCTAAATCCTATTAAAGAGGTGAAACAATACAGCTTAGCTAACTTGTACTGACACATAGGTGAAGTCAAAGAATAGCATCCAAGCCCTAACACTAGAAGAAAAAATGTTGAATAGCTACGAATACCAAGTTACTCTAAAACAAATGTATGAAGCACCAGGAGCCATTCAGACCACTTGCTTTCTTTTGCTCTGAAAGATCTTTAATTAGATCCTGCACATTTTGGACTGTACTGCCTGTTTACCTCTTTCTTTGGCAAGTGATGGTGCTCCACATGTTGTGTATTCCATCTGGCTCCTGCTCACACATGGGTAACGAGGCAGCTTTTAGGAGTTGAAATTTAATATGTTTTAGAAATGGAATACACTGGTTTGAGGCTGGCCCTCGGAACTGGTGAAGTGCTTTTCATTCAGTCTCAAAAACAAAAGGAGAACAGAAAGGCTCCAAGCAATAAAGATAAAGGTCAATGGTCATCCTCTTTTTAGAAGTGTGGCTGTACTAGAAGGACCTTCAGAACTGCAAATCCAACCCCCAGGCAGGTTGCTGGAGGTCAAGATGAGCTCTTTATTGTGTCAGGGGCGTATTTTGTGAGCTGGATTTGTAAGAAATGCTTCTGATTGGGAAGCTGCCCAGCCTGCCTTCCTACCTGGATACATGCAGCCTGAGAACCAGTAACAACGATGCTGTTGCCAGCAGAGATAGCAGCTGTATGAACCGCTCCTTCATGTTCCAGGTCTGCTGCTAGGAACCTGTGGAAGCCCTTTGCATCTGCGAGGTACACTCTCACGTACTCCTCAAAGCCTAAAACAATAAAATGTTAGTACTGATTTACTGAGCTGGGAAAATCTGTAATCTCCTTCAACACCACATCCAGATGTGTATGATTTAATCCCTATATTTCGTGAAAGGTAACCCCTAAGGGTAGCTTAGAAACCCTAAAAAATAATCATGCTAACTTAAGTCCTTTTCACTACTTACTTCTCATCCTCTAGAGAAAGGGCAATGTATAGCTGAATAAGGCCAGGCTAATGGGAAATTCCACATGCTGACCTCTTTTAAAGGATACCTGGCATGTGGGAAAGCAGCTATTGCTAACATTTTGTGAAGGAATGGGTGCTATTAAACCTGCAGCAAGAATGGACTCATCTTCTGATGCAACCACAAAGCAAACCCTCCCAGGAAGCTTCTCAAGCAGACTGTTTCCATCAGAAGAGATCTGCAGAGAAATAAGGCAAAAGTTAGGCATGAAGCTAGGATAGCTGAACTGTTTCTCTCCTGAAGGAAAGAGGATAGATTAGCAGTGAAATTTAATTTGGCCTCATGGTACTGGGCAGACTGTGCAGCAGGACAGAGAGTGTTATACTTGTCCATTTGGGAACCAGGATATGGAAATCTGAAGAGGGTGCTCTATCCTGAACGGAGAAGGAAGGCCTGTTGGTTATCCGATCAGTTGCCTGGCTCAGCATGCTTCTGGAGAGTATATGGGAACTGTATTTCATTTCATTTCACGGTTGTGTGGTGGCAGTGTTTCTCCAGCACACCCTTCACCCTTCCAAGGATGTTCTGCAGAACGTTATAGTTACGTTCAGTGCTTTCCGTCCAAGGAGTTCGGTATGATAAATGTGTGTGATGCAGTGATGCAGCAGTAGATGCAGAGTGGTTGTGCTCTTTTTGGAGGAATATAAGCCCGATTAGAAACTGGTTTGCTTATTCATGAAACAAAACTGGGCCAGGGTGGGGAGCAGAACCCAAACTGGCAACAGTGAAAGTTCACGGTTGTATCGGTGGTGACTGAGAAGTGGACAGAAGGAAGGGCCAGATCACCTTGCTTTGGCTGCCTGGGGATTGCATGAAATGTGAAAATATGTCATCGAGAACAGCTTGTGGTGATATATCCAGATATCAACACAACAGAGTGAAATTGAGAATCTATCATTCAGGGTCTTCCACAGAATTAGCCTTACTTACAATTCAGATCCCTGAAATGTTGTAAAGAAGCTGAACAGATTGATGGGTACCATAGAGAGAGATCCCCTGCTAAATCCCACTATCATCTTCCCTTGCTTCTGAAGCAGAACACTGGAAGTTGGCGTTTCTTCCTGTAGGCCTGATAGCTGACGTTTGGATCTCAGCTCGCCGGTGTTGCTGTTCCACAGGCTCAGCACTCCTCCTTCAGACACAGTCATAATCACCAGCCTCAGGCTGTGTACTGCAGAACATATCCATGCACCCGACACCTCTGCAGAGATCTGGAAGATGAGTTCTGCTGTCTCCAGGTGCCAAGCATTGACCTAGGTGGCAAAAGAGAGAGGTGTAGCAAGGACCAAGGTAGCTTTTCTGTCCACAACCTTCATGACTGTGGCTGTAAATTCTATAGTTCTTGTTCTTTCAGCAGACTTTAAGCTAAAGAATGGCCCTACCTTTGTGTCTGAGGAAGAATATACAATCATGTGCCTCTCATCCACGTGAAGGTGATGTGAGGGCTGCTCTTCAATAAGTGTATCTTGGATAACAAACTTTACTCTGCCAGAAATCAAATTCCAGATGCGCAGACTGTGATCCATGGCAGCTGAGACAGCACAGGTTCCTTTTGCAAACACTTTCACACACCTCACCTCAGCTATAAAATAAGAGAGGAGGGTTAACAAACCGAGGGGTTCCCGGTGCCTTCAGCAATTGGCAGAATGCTGGCAGCTAGGAGGCGATGGCCGAGTTGTCGGAGCTCTTTTTCAGACATGAAAGAAGCTCTCCAACCATAAAAAATGGAGAATGCTCACCAGAGTGCCCAGGGAGGGCGTGCAGCATCTCAATAACTTCCATATTCCAGACAAGCATTGAGCCATCCTGGGAACCTGCCACCAGCAGCCGGTAATCAGAACTAAGTGCCATCACTGTGACGCCTGCCGAGAGACACAAAGAGGAAAGTCTGCTTCTGAAACCGTAGACAAAAAAAGAGACAATTTGAGATTGTTAATATGCTGTGCTTCCCCAACTGGAAACCCCCTATGCTGCCTGAACCCCGCAGTCTGTGCCAAGAGGGAGGTTAGGTTCCCTCAGACATATCTAGGTCAGTGTGTGCCTTTGTTGTCCTGGCGACAAAATGACCCACTTTCTCTATTCTCATTTGTCGAAGCAATTGCAAGTGGGAATGGTGCGTGACTGAGCACGAAGGCAAACGGACCTTTATCCTGCCTTTGTGTGAGCTCACGGGGAAAACTGTACTTCCATGGAAATATGTTATCTCCTTCTTGCTCTGTTTGTTTGTGACAGTACTTGGATCCGTTTCATAACAGATGGATGATTAGATGTATTCTTGGGCTATAGCCATCCCCAGGACTAATCTTACCTTTGAGGAATCCAGTGAGCGTTGTGTGTAGGGGCCCACCAGGTGGCTGGAGAAATCCACACAACGGAATGAGAACAGGATGGGGACGGGCGCTGAACCAGCTCAGACACTGCTGGCACAGCTTCCCAATTACCTCTGGGTAAGAAGGCACAAAAAAAAGAAGCCTGGCCAACACTTCTGTGTATATTATACTCAATCCTAAGAGGGCAGAGAAGAAAAGCATTTTAAAACAAGACCGTGGTGGGCTTGAGAGCTACCATAGTTGCATTTTATGCGATGTACAGTATGTAATGAACTGAGCTGGCCTTACCTAGCCAGGCACTTGAATAATATAGGGAAGGCTATGATGTAGAACATGGACAAATATAATGGGGTGGCAGGATTTTTCCCTTGAGGGAGGAGCACCACTGTGTATCCACTCCTCTAGTTAGTGTTAAAGCTGCAAGGGAATCCAAATTGCTTGTAGGTGCTTCTACTAGAAGGGGGCAAGAGGTGTGTTGGTCGTGCTCTAATCAAATAGACAAAATGCCTGTTGGCAAGGAAGAAACCTCAGCTTCCCATACAAAGACCCTACCAGAATGAGGTATTTATGAGACTTTTGATGGATCCCAGAACAGAGAATTTTGTTACTAGTCGTAATTCCTCAGAAAAGTGCTTGTACTTGGAAAAAAAAATCCAATTATCTCCTCAGATATATGTCTGCATCACTCTGTCTCTCAGACACAACTTTTACCTTCAGGACCGTGTATACTGCCTACTGCTGGTTTCACAAGGAGGAGTGTGTCCCGCACAAGACGTAGCTCTGGACAGTTGATGCGTTCAGTACACATGGCAAAGTCATCAACAACGCTCTGTATTCCAGAGGTGATTGCTTTACAGCTGATCCAGTTCATATTCCCTGCAGAAAGTAATACTGACTATTAGGGCCGAGAACATCAGCCCTGGGGATGCAGAGTTACTCTGAAGACACTGAGATAAATGCTTTTTGGGGAGGGCAGGGACAGCAGGATTAGCAGCCACTAGCAGTGAAACTAGGACTCATTTGCTGAGGAAGCGGAGGGCTCCCATTGTCACAGTTCCTTCTTTAGCCTTTTAAATGCTCTATGCATTTTTAAAAATTTGTTTGTATCTCTTTATCAGCTGTGGGAGGATCATTTCTTTCACAGCTCCTAAGAGTTGATTTATTTCTCTTTTTCAGGCTTCTTCTCACGGTGGTTATTGATGCTATGCAGAAGGGTTGTGATTATTAGCTGTGGCTGTAGGCATGAACGTGCTTCTGCAGAGCACTGCGTACCCCCTCTTACCCAGTCCTTACCCAGCACATCCTGTTTTAGCTCCTCAATTCGTCCAGCATTAAGTAAGTGAAAAGGCAATTCGCTCAACTTCCTCAGATTTGGAACGGTATCAGAGAACCAGAGTGGCTGAGGGGCTACCTAGGAGTAACCAGAACGGTGGGTTTGAGACGTGGCTTGTGGATTAACCTCTGCTTCTACAACTTGAGCGCTAGGTGCTATATCATGGTATGCCAGCACTTTACTTTCATTGTTTTAAGTTTTCTTGTTAGTAGGAAATGTTTTTCATGAGTCTAAATTTCTCATGCTACAATCTAAGACAGACTGTCTTTCTGCAGTTGTGATAACAGATTACTTCCTTGTCACAAAAGCCTTTTACATGTATGAAATAACATGACAATGTTTGCAAAATGACTGTAGATCTCCTTGGTTGGAGATAATTTTAAAAAATGTATATATACATCTTTCTTCATCATTACTGAAAACACTGAATAGTTTCATTTACCATTATTTCCATTGTCTTTTGATTTTAGACCCTGTCCTGCACGTCCTGAGACACAGAGCACTGGTCCAGAGCTTACAGGTATGGAAATGTCTGCAGATATTCCTTACCTTCCTGTCAGCATTCAAAGTCCTGCTAAGGTGTGGCAGTGTAAGGGGTTTCTTCATTCCCCAGCTCCAGGTCCCCTTGAAGAAATCTGCCAGGAGAAAATGTCGCTTGATTTGATCTTGTTTTGATAGATAACGGTTCTGCACCGTTTCAACAAATTGCCTAGGAAGGAAAAAAAAATAACAGAGGTACTGGAACGGGGAGATAGAGCTCTTTTTTTTCTGTGATCTTTAGCACTGATAGAGTGTAAGAGCAGTGAGGGGAGTGTTGGAAGGGTTCTCAAAAGTCCACAGTGGGAACATCCCAAAATCAGCGATTTGGCATCTCATTCTCCATCCTCTAAGAGTACCTGTGTGCAAAGCCAAGCAGGGTGAAGCTGTCTGCCTTCTGTTCTGCCACGCACTCTCCCATGTCCCTACGCAGCCGTGCCCAGTGGAGAGGAGGAAAGCGCAGGATAGCTTTACTTGAGGGAAGGTGGCAGTGGTGAATCTCTGCGAGAACTTCATCGTCAAGGGATAAAACGTCCTTCAGCTCCATGTCTGACAGCCCATTTCTGCAAGTAAAGTGTGATATATGAAAGGAAGTTATTTATCCTCCTCACTGCTGTTTACGCTGGTATCTATAGTGGGAGAGTGAGTGCTGAATTCGGGTGAGGGTTCCTCTGGCAGTTCAGAAGTACTAGTTACCCCAAATCTCACTAGTTTACATGGCTGTCTCATCTGAGAGCTTATACCCTGGGCAAGCAACGGAGATTGATTTCCTTTTCCAAGTAACCCCAGAACATCCCCGTCAAGACAATATTTTAGGTAGGCTGCCAGGTATGAGAGGAATGTTATGCTTGCTAAATATATGTATAAACACATTCACAGGCCAGTACTGAGAGCTTTGACTGGTTTGGGCTGTGTTTAGCCAGAGATTACCGATGACCAGTCAGGAAATTTGAGCTGTTCCATCAGCGATACAGCAATACTCACCGTGAGGAAGCAATATAGCCAAGGACATGAGCCACAAGGACTGTGCCGTGTGATTTTTCCAGTCTGTCGCACAGACAGTGCATGGCCTCCTGGGCTGTGCTAGCGATCACTAGTTCTGAAGAGGAGGTGTACGATGCCCAGTTCCTGGCCTCACAGAAGGCCAGCTTGAAAAGCAGGGGCTGCCCGCCTCCAGGGAGGCTCTGCCAGATGTAGGCCCACTGAGCTGGGCTCAGCCGTCGCTTGTCAGATGCTAAGAGCATCTCTAGCATCTCCTCGCCTTCCTCGCTGGATAAGGGTCCAACTTCAAAGTACGCCTCAGCCTCAGGCACAGCGTGTTGGAGAGCTTTCAGAATACCAGACTCTGATGTAGAAATGGAAATGATGATGTGGACCTTTGGTGGGCAGTCTGTAGGGAGCCAGTGGAATCTGTGAGCACCGTCACAAGGAAGTAGCCTCTCCACAGAGTCGAGGAACAACACCAGTGTGTGTGTGCCACAGCGGGAGATGGTGAGGAGAAGGTTACTGAGGAACAGGACTAGATCACTGCAAGCCTGTCTGGTCTGGGTTGGAGGTGGTGGCAAATCAAATGCAAAACACACTTGGAGACAAATATCCCTCAGCAGGCTCTGAATAGCAGAACTGGACTGGGATGTCCCCAGCAAACGTATCACGATGACAGTTTCTTGCCCTAAAACAGCTTGCATGTGCTTTGATAGTTTGCACATCAGAGCTGTTTTTCCACAGCCTGGTGGCCCGTAAAGGATGAGGGCTGTATGGGTTTTATCATTGTTCTGCCTGATATGGTGAAATATATTGTCCAATAAATTCTGTCTCCCACAGAAAAATCTGCAGCTCTTCAGACACAGAGCAGCGTGGTGGCCCAGCTCTTGCAGAAGCTGCCCTGGCTCCTTGCTGATCTGTCTTTGGTATGGAAGATTTTCTAAAACGTGGTGCTTAGTGACAGCAACGAACTGCTCACAAAGTTGTTTCAGGTATTTGTTGTTATTCTTGTGCTGAGGGTTCCCAGAATCGTTACCATGTGCCAGTGTGTGTACTTTGAGGTGTTTGGGATAGTGGTTTACAAGTTTTGTTTTAAGGTTGCTGAGCAGCTGTTTTGCTTCACTGTCCTCTTTCTCTAGCAGCTCACAGTTTGTCCCTTGTCCAATTTGTCTGTCAGAGTCCTCAAACTCTCTGAGGAATATGAGAGCCCCCAGGTTGCTCTCCTGGGCGTCGATGAGACCTTTTTCAATTTCCCATTCAATTGCTACCAAAAAATAAAAACAAAACAAGTACTTGATTTCAGAACAGAACACAGGAACAGCCATCTATCAACATTGATTTGACATCCCGTGGTCCCTCCATATCTCACATGGTGCTCCGAGTCAGGCATACTGCTGAATATGATCAGGAAGATGGTGGGGAAAAGGAGAAAGACTCCTATTGCTGTATTACTGTTTGTTGGTCAGCACCAACCTCACACTTGAGGATCTGGGATGTGGCATGTAGCAATTCTCTTCCTTCCCTGCATCCTCCCTGTCGTACACAATTGCACCGAGCAGCTCTCCTCCCTGACAGCTCTGGTTGGGAGGACAATACAGCCCTGCCAGAACGCACCTGATTTGTGGTAGCAGTGCCTCTGCTCAGGGCTGAGCGGCCCACATCTCTCTGCCTTCTGGGCCGCCACACGCAGCGCTGAGGCCAGGTGTCCCCGCAGGTGATGCCAGGCCTGCCTGTCAGCCGGCTGCAGCACGTAGCAGGCAGGCAGCGCGTTGTCATCCCGCCGGTACCACTGTGCCAGGAGCTGGGCAGGGCCCCCTGATAGCTGCAGAATTAGGGCCTCAAACTCCTTCTCCGCAATGAGCCGCGGCACAGTCTGGTGCTCGTAGCGGTCCCCCAGGAGTCCCTGCAACGAGCAGAAAAGGTCTGGTGTTGAGGCAGTGCCTCGGCGGTGACAGCTGGGATGTGGACTGGCTGCTTGCCTGAGCACCTGGGGTTGCCAGGGAGGGCTGCTCAGGAAACCTGACGGTAACCACAGCACCCTGAGGGCTTCCACAGCCTGCCCCACGGCTGGGGAGAAGGGGCTTTGGGGCAGCTGCTCCTCAGGCCTTTATGGCGTGTGAGGGGAAGTGAGGGTGTGAGACGGTGGATGCACAGAGCAGAGCTGATGTGGGGACTCTGGCCAGCGGGGCTGTGAGGTTGGCTTCGGGGTGGAGGAGAACTAAGGGAACAGGGCCGAGCCTGGGGACTTCTGGTTAAGACTGAAGGCTGGGCTGGGGAAGAGGGAGATCCTGAAAAGGGTCAGCATCCAGTATCCATGCAGTCTGGAAACAGCTGGAACGAGCTCAGAGCTCAGACCCGCCGTGTAATCCTTGAGCAGTACCCTTCTGGCTTGTGTGGAGGAGAGAGGGCATAGCTGAACCTTGTGGCTGGCTCCCCTGAGGTGGGTAGGAACACACTGAGAACCGGTCTGAGGAGGAGTTGGACTCCACGAGCCTTGCGGGTCCCTTCCAACTTGGGATATCCTATGGTTCTAGGAGGACGCTGCCTGAGTGCCTGCTAGTGCCATGTGTGTGCTCAGCATGGTGCTGCCAGCAGAGGCGTGAGCTGCAGGAGCTCGGAGGTGGTGAGCTCACGGTGCTGTGGCGCTGTGGTGAGGTGCTCATAGCTCTGCCTCAGAGACTCTCTTTTGCCAGCCTCTGGTGGAGTGGCTCAGGGGAAAAAAGGCACAACTTGCACAAATACTTAATTGCTTATTTATTTACTCGTGGCTTTGATTAAGCTCCCTGGGACTGCACATTCTCTGCATTTATTCTCTTTGTTCGGCAAAGCTTTCCTCCTCCCTTTCTAAAACCAAAACAACCCGAGGAAGCAACCAAGCACTTCTGCAGGTGTCTCAGCCTCCTCTCCTGTTCTGCAGGGCTTCAAGTTCTGGGTGTGGGCTTGGGGCTGTCACCAAGGTGCTCCGGGGATGCTGCGGTGGGCTGCTGCTGTGTGGAGCTTTCGGTGGCTGGGAGGAGCGTTCAGAGGGATGTTAGTTTCTCTCCTTTTGGTGGGGCAGAAGCATGGAGCAGATATCAGCTTGCAGTGTGACACCCCGCCTCTGTCCTTGCTGGTTGCTATGGCATTTTCATTTCTGGTTCTTTGCCTGGGGAATTTGTGTTCATTCCTTAGTTACTGAGAAAACCCCCTCAATATTGAGCTATTGGGCAGAAAGGAAGCTCAGGGCAAGAACTGGTATTATCCTTCTTGCCTTATGCGTATCTCTATCTTCCTCTTACATCTGCCACACACAGTCTGTTATCTTCAGCTCTGAAGAAACCGTGTTTTCAGTGCTGGACCACATGTGTGTGCCTGTCTAGGCTTCTTTTATCTTTTAGGATCTACCTCAGTTAACAACATCTCAGCCCCATCAGCTAGTTGATTTGTGAAAATCCTCAGGCAGGCTAATTTTGGGGAAAACCATCTTACCTGTCCACTTTGCAAGTTCTCACTGCAAGCAGTCCGCCCTGTAAGTCTCACTTTAGCCATAGGGATGGAGCATGCACCGTAGTGCTGGTACTTACAATGAAGGTGGGACCAGCTGACAGTTTCTGACAGGCTTCAATTTCCTCCAGAGAGAGTTCTGTGTTTCTCTGATCAGTGTCTACAAGGTCAGAAATACCCCATCTCAAGTCGATTACCTGCACACACACACACACAAAAACAAAACCAATTCAGATTCTTAGACTAGTCAGTACTATCATGAAAACAGTGATGTGGGAAAATTAAGTCATTCTATCGCATTTGATTTTTAGATCAATCTGAAAACTAGTGGTATGCAACTTTAATTACTGGAACTCTACAGAGATGCTGAGACATTCAAAATCTCTCAGATCTCTTCAAAATCTGTCATGGAGGATAACGATTCCCAACATTTCCATAGCTCCTTTTATCCTAGAATTAGTATACTTGGGACTAATTCAGTTATCCCTGAAGTATATCCAGTGGAATTTATACACTCGATGATTTTTTTTTCCAATGGAATCTAGAAACGAAAGGATGATATAAGCCCTCAGGTCCAGGTGCTTGGAGGTGGTTAGCCACCTACCTCTTCACTGAAATCCACACAGCTCAAGCATCCAAATATACTTAAAAGATCTAAGAAACTGATACAGCAGTATTTGATTCCTAAGAAGATTATAAGAGAATGGGAAATCTATTAATACTTCATTTTTTCTCTCCATCCCACATATTTTGATGGCCTTTGCACAGGACAGACAGGAGAAAAGTGACTTACCTCAAACATGAAGCCGTGCTTCTGACAGAAAGCCTGCGCTTCTGGATATGCTTTCTCCAGGAGGGCCTCTCTTTCTGTAGCCATGTCTGCATGGAAGGATTTGTGCAGGACAACAGAAGTTAGGAGTTTGGTTTTTACTTTACCTACTTGTCATGTTAGACCTTACAGCAAAAATGCAGTTTGTGTTGCTATCATCTCATCTGGGTAGAGTTTCATACAGATGACATTCTGGTTAAGTCTCGTAAGACTGCGGTTTCCATGTGTCTGCAGGCTCATGCCCATGTCACTACGTGAATACCCATATGTCCTTGCTACTCGTATACCATTACAAGTGTATTTTCAAGGTTATATTCAGTCCTACTGACTTGTCACAGTGTTTTTGTTTGCTAATATGAAAACTCTGGAACTGGAAAATTTGGGATTGCATAGTGCAAAACACAATACAGCAGCACCGATCCAGAAAGAACGTATTCCTTGCAACTTACTGCGGCAAATTCTCCATCCTATTTTAAGACCTCTCAGCCACACTGTTGGTCATCTCAGCAGTGACAAATAGCCACAATAAAAGGCAATTCTATCCACAAGGAGTCTTTTCATAGAGTCAGGTCTGTGAAATGTTTATGGCCACTTCCCCTGCTGCGCTTTTTGCAAGAGATTATCACTTTCTGGAAAAATCTGTGTGACACCTTTAAGTGAGGTATTCAGTGAATTAAATCAAACAACAAACTAGAAAAAAAATAAAATAAATTAAGAAGACAAAGCAAATAGAAGGAAAGGTAAGCACATATATGCACACAAACGCAAGCACAAGTGCTCACTTCCAGGCTCACATGCATGCGCCTTCGTCTTTTCACTGATACACAAGTCTTACATTCAAGGTTAATTTTCATGCCTGCAAAATGAAAAGACAAGGGGAATATAAAGGACATTTTTCTCCTTACATATGTGTTATTATGCAAGATTACAATTTCTTCAGAACTGGAATATTCTCTCCGTGAAGCTATGTAAACATTCTCGGCGCTACGTGATCGTGTGATAAAGTAGTACGAGAGGGAATGCTAAAATTAGGATGGGGAATGGCTGTGTCTGCAGCTTTCCTTGGGACTGTTCTAAGTGAAAAGTGATCACTAATGAAGTCTGTGCCAGTGTCAGATGAGGAAGAGGCTCCCTTTGGTTAGGAATTATGTTGTCTGCACTGCTGTCCAACAGGAATCAAGCTCTGTCAGCATAATACACATAGATTAATTAATTAGCTCTCATGAAGCCTGTATTAATTGTGGGAAATCCTTGTGTTGCTTTGCATTCCAGACCACCTTAATTCCAAACTTTACAGGGAGAGAGTGAGTTTAATTTATGTCCCTGTCTTTTGATGAGACTCCAATCACGTGTCACATCTTCATCCCCAAAATTCCTGAAAATCCACTAATTTCAGATTGCCTGCAGTTTTCACACATTCCCTCCAGAAACTACAGCTGTAACCACTTCTGTAAATTCTGACTGTCTGCTCAGGCTGGAAACACCCCACTGTCCAAACAGCATATTCATCACGTTACCCTCTACTGGAGAAGATGCTGCAGTATTTTCATTCTTTGGAAGACACTTTTTGTGGAATTGGAAGCCTTTCTAAATCTATGTTTTCTTATTTAAGAAAATGGAGACAGAATGAATGGTTTTCGGAAGAGGGGGAAACTGAATTTTGTGATTCCTGAGATCTGAGTCATCGCTACCCACTGCCAGTTACCACTTTAGGAGCTCAGTCTGGTAACTGTCCCAGCAGGCAGAGGAAGTGGGAAATATTTGGATATTGTCCAAGAAGGGAAGTTCTTCATAAATATTTCTTGCTGTTACAGTGGTGGATGGGAATCAAACATGTGTTAGCCAAGCTTGCAAGAAAGCCTGCAAATGCTGCATTGCTCTGCACTAGGTTGAATTTGCCTTTGCTGCAAATGCTGATAGTTCCTGAACTACTGCAGAATTCTGCCATCTCTGACACGTTCTAAGTGCAAATTGGGTGTGACAGAATAAAGGTGTAGATAAAGTGCAGCATCTTCACTTTCAAATGAAGCTACAAGCTTACGGCTTCACTTCTGAGCACAGCAGTCACCACAGTGTAATGCTTCGCAGACTCATGCAGAGAGTGCCTGATGCATTCAGCAGCTTCAGGACTTTTCAGCTTATTTACCTGAAAAATCTGAGCTGATGAAGACTCGGACCAGGCTGGAGGGCTGGAAAGGAAGAGGAACCATCTTCCCATGGAGGAGATCCCGGTGTGTATCTGGGCTGAAGCTCATGCTGCTCTCTGGACCTGCTGAGTTCTCCTCAGCAGAGGCTGCTCTTTAGAAAGATGACTACCAGCAGTGAACACCAGTAGTAGTGCTTCTCTCCAGAAAGCTGGCTTGTTCTTTCTTTCAGGAAAGCTTGGGAAAATTTCAGCTACGGGACCAGTAGGAAATGGTTGACTGTCTGCACTGAGATGTGGGGAAGCTGCACGGCATTTGGAGAGGACGGCATCCCTATAGCAACCAGCGTCTGTCACTTGGGCAGAATCCCCAGGGCCTCTCACTAAGGCACTAAATGTGCTCCCTGCCAGGTGCTGTACACCTGAGGTTCCTTTGTTTGCTGCCCTTGACTGTTCTAGAAATACTTGTCTCTGTATTTTAGCATCAGGTAAATGCACCACTACTAGTCTCATTTATGGTTCAGGCACTCTCAGCTATTTAGAGGAGGTTTCTTAATACCCACGAGCTTGCCTACGCCCTGTCACTTCCGTCAAACTGTGTGAGAGGGAGTTTACTACCAGGCCTCAGTTTAAGTTGTGCACAATAAATATTTGCCACCACGTGACTACATTTGGAGTAGGGTACCATCCCCAGAAGACCAGCACATGAGAAAAGGTTGAAAGAGACATTTAATGATTTGTGAAAAACAGCAAGGAGGGTAGAAATCAGAGAGAAGAAAAGAAAAGACTTCCCGAGGAATACTGCAGCTAATGGTAGAAATCCAGCACCAGAAGCTGTTTGGCCGTTGCTCCAAGGTGGGTGTTATGTAGTGCAGAATGCGTTGTGGACACCATCCCTGCCCCACCTGCCAGACCCCCCCCGGCCAGGTTGCCCCCCAGGTGTGTGTGTGTGCTGCTGTGCTCACCCAGGTGCCGTTGGTGACAGGAAACTGCAGCTGCTGATGGAGAGCAGGTAGGGGGGTCTCAGAAATGCAGATAGTGGGGTCTCAGAAACGCAAAGTCTGTGTCCCAGTGTCCTTGGAATGCACAGGGAAGGAAGAAGGTAACTGGTAGAAACATCTCAGCATGGCCTTAACAGAATAGGTATCTCCGCCTCATTTTCACAGAGTGCTTTTCAATGCCTTTCTTTCCTGATGGTGTGTTTCTGATACTGATAGCGCATTGCTATTTCAGTTTGTTTCTATATGTGCTTATTTCTATATTTGTTTAATATAGCTTTTCCCATAAGAAACTCTGCTTTCTCTCTGTGGGAACAGACCAGTCAAGCAGATTCACTTGCTCGGAAGCGCTTTCCGCTTTCCCATTTTCTCACAGGAGACCATAATCTATTGTTTCTGTGGCGTTTTGCCTTTTCCAGGAAGGTGAACTGAGCATGTCAGAGAAAACCAATATCAGCCAGAGCAGCTGCTGTGTTCCTCTTGTTTCTCTCACGAAATGAGATTTAGGAGGCTGGCGTCTATCCCTGTCTGTATCCCCTCTGTATCCCTCTGGCATACAGAGGAATAATTAAAGAAAAGTTAGTAATCTGTATTTATGCAATGGGCTCCTTTTGCACACAATACTTGGCTAGATGACTGTGAAGATTAATCAAGTAAGAAGAGATTAACCAACATCCTAATCTATCATAAATCAAACAGGGAGGGAGATGAAGCCTCTTACCCCAAGAAACTAAAATTACAAAAAGCCTACATTGGGGCTTAGCCTACATTAGTCTGAATCTAATCTAAGACAACATTAGGGCTCTAAAGTCGTGCATTTTTTGATTGTTCTTCAAGCCACTGTGATCAAAAGTGGCAGTGTAATGGAGGAAAGTGTCAGCTCCACTGAGGCTGCTGAAAGTATACCATCCTGGAGAGGAGGAATCCCAGGACAGCAGACACAGTCTGGAGGGTGAGGACGATTAGAGGCATCCAGGCAAACCAAAACATGGAAGATATTGATGAGAAGAGATGTAATAATCCCTTTTGTTCAAAACAGAATGCTTGAGCCTTGGGATGCGTCTCAGCAACACTCTGTGATGTGCTAAATGCATCTCACGCTGCAGATACCTGTCACTATTATTGATGACACCAATTCTTGTCACCAACAAATCCACTGATTCGAGCAGTTGGTTACAGTTGGACCAAAAGTCCCCAGCTAGCGGATCTTTTTTTTTTTGCAAAGTCAAGATCTGCCAGCACTATGGAGAAGGGTTGGGGACTGAGATAATTGGAAAAGAAGCAGCTTGCTTTCTGCAGGAATGCAGCACATTATTTTCCGGTGAGCAGGGAGTTTCTGTAATTAGCAAATCAAAACCAAACAAAGTCAACCAACCAAATCTTTTCCAGGGCCATTCTGGATTTCCTCAGGCTATAAAAATGTTTAAGCCTCTAAACATATCAGACCTGTTTTCCTGCATTCCACATCTACAGCTTACTTGTACCCCAAAGGTAAGATGAAATCACTATCTCATACTGATTCTTCCTAAAAGATTACATTTGCAAGCTCTCTAAAGAATTTCTTCCTTAAATTCTCTTCTGGAACATAAAGGAAACAGATCAGTGTTGCGACAGAAGATAGTATGAGTGGTACTTTTTTCAGGGAAAATGTGTGAAAAATGCAAATGCTAGTGCAAGTGTAAAAGAGAGGCCAGACTCAAAGATGTTCGTGAATGTTGATCTTAGCACTGTCACAGCGATACACTTCCCTTCTTTGTCACAAATGTCATCACAGAGGTGAAGTGAGGAGCAACGGTGAGTCAGTGGCAGCGTGGGCTCTGCCACGGCAGGGAACTTGTTTTCTCGCCGTCTGTCTGTTCCGTGAGCCGTCATCCCCCACAGCTCGCTCACAGACTGCTGCCTTTACAGACCACATGAGGACAGGATTAAATTCTTAGCTGGGAGGTAATTTTGTGGGTGTTTACCCAGCGAGGACCATGCTATTGGTGTCTGATGAAATCCAAGCCCCTTTAATTGGCCTTTCCTACAGTGGATGGACACACGACAAACCAGGTCTCTTTGCGGCCAGTAGTAAGAGCATCCTAGAGGCAAATATCAGCCCTCTGTGTGCAGAGCAATGGTCTCAGCTTTGCTATCAACAGCATATTTCCCCCATTGCTAGTAGTTTGCTTTGTCAGTGTCCTGTCTTCCTAGTAGGGATGCGAGATCATACTGAATCCAAACCATCTTTGTAAACTTTCTAGAAAATCTTTCATATATGTATATTCTGATTTCTCATTATTTTGGTAAAGAATTAAAATATCTTGATATGAGAAAAATCTTTCCTGCAGCAAAAAGCTGCATATCTAGTGTCAGAGGAAATGCCGTGCTATACCAACCTGACCTTCCACACAATCCTTTTTCTTCTGTCTTACAATAGCTAGAGGTAGGTCCTTTAAAGCAGTCAGCTATATCTAAGGGCCCGAATAAAGATTTGCTACTGTGAAGTGCATAAAGCTGTATTTTTTAAGGCTTCTGTGTGTTTAGACTAATATTCACAGCACTGATCTAATGCTTTACAACTTTAAAGCACCATACAGCCGTGAACTAGGCTGCAGGAAGAAGCAGCAGGCACTTCGCAGCTCATCACTTGCGTGTTAGTAAAACCCTGTGTTAAAAGTGTTAAAAGGCACAGCTCGTCTATGGCTCGGGAGATGGCCAAGGTAACATCCATCTATATTGTCTGGGGCTCTCCTCTTAGCTGGATTATACAATTTGGTTACTCTTTGAACAAATTATGAAAGAATGTACATACTGTTGATAGTAATAAAAGGAAAAGAGAAGACCAAGACCACAGGTCGCTCTAGCCCGAGACTCTGTTGGCTTTGCCCTTTCTCACGCAAGCTCATTATTATAGAAATTCTCTCTTTTGGACTCCCTTTTTTTTTTTACTTCAGTTCACATACTGTGAGGAATAATTTATGTTTTCTACAAATTTATCCTATATTTTGTTGTTGTTTTTCTATAAGCATAGGATGAACAGTAGAGCTTTCCCTATCTGTAACACTAATCTGCAACAATGAAAGCTGTAGACACTGGTTCTGGCTCTCTATGTAAAAGAAAAGGGAAACCTGTCAGCCAACAAGAAATGCTGACAGCAGCAATCGAAACACTTTGCTTTTGCCATCAGGCAACCAGGGCCTCTTTGAGGATTAAGCCTATTGCTAAATTTAGCTACATCTCACTATAGAGTTAGCATCAGGAGTTATCAGATCAGAACTTCTTTGGAAGCAATGACGTTTGTCCCATGGAAGTCTAAGCCCTGGCATGCGTCTCTCATACCCTGTGCTGCAGCAGTTTGGAGCTGGGAACTGTCCCAGCACAGCATGGGACTCCTTAGACGTGGCAGGATTTTTCAAAGCACTTGCAGCACACTCTCATCTGCCCGCTCTTGTTTATTGTTCTGTCGAGGTCCAGAGTGAAATTTGTTCCTGAGAAATGGAAGTCATGGGAGAGGGGAACGGTTAAACCACATGAAACCTTTTAGTGCTTTTTTCCTGGAGGTTTTGTTTGTTTGTTTGTTTTTAATATGCATACGGCTTGCACTGACCCTTTTTTCTATTTGTTGGGTCAGGCAGAGACTTTAAATCCCACATTCCAATGAAACTTAAGTTCTCAACTGCTCTGGTAAGTATTAATAAACATTTTAAATGAGTCAGATCTGGGGAGAAATAAGTAGAACCCATCAAAAAAATAAATAGCCTTTTGCAGGTCCTCATTTAGCTAGCCAGGTAGCGAGTTCTCCTCTTCCCTCCAAACTCCATGCCAGAGCCTTACGGAAGAATTGTATGTACAGCTAAATAAGAGATTCCCAGAAGCGTAGAAGCCCCGTAGAATCCTGTGCCCCTACAGCAGTGGTTAAAATACACTACTTTTGAAAGAAATGTCTTTGCTAGCTAGGATAAAGGAGGCCTGTCTGGAATTGTACCAAAGGTCAACAGCGCTGAGCCATGGAAATTCAAGAAAGGTTCGGTATCTCACTATGAAAGACTGCCCTAAATGAAAGTTGTGACCCCTTCTTATGGCAGTTGTCTTCTTGATAATCCCATTCCAGATGAGGAATTTTAAAGGTGTACAGAGCTTTAATTTTAACATATCTCAGAATATTTCTCCTACCTGTTCTTGGTTAGCAGCTGATTTCATTCAGTCCAAAATATTTTGAAGAGCAATGGCTCTGGCTCTTAGAAAGCAGCAGCTGTTAATAGCACCATGCTAAATGAACACAGCCATTCAAAGCATTTTGATTTTTTTGTGTTTCAAACAGAAATACTGAAACTCCATATAGATACGCTAGAATTGTGTTTGTGTGGTTGTGCACACATGTGTACACATACCTGTCCCAAGTGAATGTCCTCCTTCATCATTTAGTCACAAAAGGAAAGATAGAGTCAATTGGTATAAACACCAGGAGGACTATTTTGGAAGTTAGTTTCCTTATATCCCTCCCTGAAATCTTAGAAAATCTGCTTGGACAGAACACGACAAATACAACAAAAGCAGTGGATCTTTTACCATATTGTTTCCATTTATAATATACTCATACTTGTAGGACATATAAAAGTCAAGTTAGAATCACTGTCATTGGGCCAAGGAAACTTTAACACGACCAAGGAATGTGTGGCTTCTAAGACTGGCGAGAGTAAAAGAAACACATTAGTTCCTCATGTGCCGTTGGACAGAGTCACTTCATAATTTTTATTTTGTTAAGGACTTTTATAAAGCAAAATCCCTCTTGAATCAAACACCTCATAAAACATTATTTATAGTCTTGTGCATGCTAGTGATACATCAGGTTTCAGTAGACCAGTATCTGCAAAATTGAACGGTTGTCAGGTAGAAGCTGTTTTCTACTGGAGGGAAACCCACAAGTTAAGGCACTTTCTGAACCCAAACCCACAAATAATTTGACCTCTTTTACTGGCTTTCATCTGGTTTTATACAAGTATCTTTCTTTGTTAATTATCTTTTCATTTTTTTTTTAATTAACCATCACAGTTTCAATTTGGGAAATAGGGACAAAGAAAAAGAAAAGACTTTTCTTAAATCCTCCAATTTATATTCTCGGTTGCAAGATGGCAGCAGCAATCCTTACTTTTGGGCGTGGTGACACACTGCTTAAATAAAAGCCCAGTTCTAAACCCCCAAGCATGCCTTTTCCATTGCAGTGATCCCAGCCATTGGTGATAAAAAACAAAACAAAAACAAACAAACAAAAACAACCTCAGAATGAGTTATGGTCTTTAGGGCACAATGCTTAAGATGACACTTCCAAAAACAAAATCAGTTACAAGAACAGCTTAAAAGTAGCCTAAAAGCCAGTATTCCCTAAGCAGAACATGAACAAACTGACAGACTCCTCCCTGAGCCACGCAAGGCATTTCATATTCTTCCTCACTCATTGGGCATGAGCTCTTTCACAGACCAGGCCAAAAGGGACCTATAAAGAATAATCAATTTCTTCAGCTGGTGTAGTTTTAATCAGCTGGTGTGAAATCTACTTCTTCAGCCCTTATATCTTACGTTAAGACTATAGGAAGTGTTCCTTCTTGCATACAGTAGGTGTTCAGGCTGTCCCCTAGCACACCAAAATCACTGCTTCAAGCACAGCTTAGGACCGTCCTGAGAAGTATCCAATTCCCCTGTGTAAAGATGCAAAGTTTTAAAAAAGCTGATTTCAGGTCCATTCACATTAGGTACCCCAACAATTATAAATAAATAGTAATAAATACTTATTTACACCCACACACCCTTCTTATATCCCACAGCATTACAAACAAACCAGAACCATGCTTCTTCCCCAGGTAAATACAGTCAGGTTGGAGGTGGGACACACAATTGTTAACAGTGCAGCAACACTACACAACAGTTGAGTATAACAACAGTACCAATACATAGCACTTAAGAGCATTTTACAACTTCAAAGGTCTTGCAAAGACTTAGTTTAAGAAAGTGACAATGTTATATCCATTGAGAATCAGAGGGAGCTTGGATGAGAAAAAAAATGTAGTTTCACAGCATAGAATTTGGCCAGGACACCAGACTTGATGCCCTTATTGCATATAAAATGTCACATTAATTGGAGAT
This sequence comes from Cygnus atratus, assembly GCF_013377495.2. Lineage (NCBI taxonomy): Eukaryota > Metazoa > Chordata > Aves > Anseriformes > Anatidae > Cygnus > Cygnus atratus. The sequence goes on from NC_066387.1 coordinate 2,267,105, forward strand.
ATGGCAGATGTGGGAGCTAGGAAAAATTAGATCAGGCTCATGAGAGACCATTTAATTTCCTTGAGCATGAAATCCAATTTCCACATTGATTGTGTCTAAACAGTTTGTTGTTTTGGTAGACATCAAAAAAGGTCAATGAAAACTCACAGGAACTGAAGAGTTGCAGGAACACAAACCATCACCTCCATTCACAAATAAACACAGTGAAAGATTTCACATCAATTGAAAATGCTGCATCATAATTGCTGACAATTTGGGAACTGGCACCCACTTATCATCCTGGCACAAATTTACAAATCCCTGAAAATATGATCAGAATAGAGAGAGAGACAAAGAAGCAAGCAGCAACATAGAAAGCTCAAATGAAATTCAGGGACCTGACAGTGTCCTGACTTCCACCTCTCCTCTGAAGTCTAAGATGACTGGAGGATAAAGGAGGCCACAGGTGGCTTTGAGACACAGCTCTGGAAGATTTTTCTTGGCCTGTTTACTGTTTGGTTGTTTTTTTTATTCAGCTTTTTTTGCTTTCCGTTTCCTTGTGCCTTCATTAAGCTCCTCTTTTGACTTCACAGGAGGAGGCGGTGGATGGGAAACCTCATGGGAGGCCCCGTGCTGATCATGACTAGTGTGTCCGCTAGAAACTGAGCCAAAGAAAACTGGGCAGACGAAGCCTTCCACTGGAGCAAAAGGTGAGGCGTGAGAGTGAGTCGCCGTCATGAAAACCTGCCACATAACAATGGATACCTGGAGTTAAAAACCTCATACAGCAGCTACAAAAGGCTAACTAGTAAGGAGCAATCAACTTATCCGAGATCTTATAAGCGGCCCTATTGATACATAACTCAAAGCTTTATCACAAGGATCTTCTAGCACACTACCTATACGACGGAGAATTTAGCTTATAGTTTCCTGAACATATCTTTCCTGGTATGTACAGCCAATGCCTTCAATAGTGGCTTAGTAAGGTTACCAAAGCTAGATGCAAAGAACTAGTCCTAATATCTCACTAACAGAAACTGGTGAGTGCTTTCTAACTGCTCCGGGGAGTACCTCATTTTCATCACTAACTTTCCTGAAAATAACATTTTCAGTTCTTCACTTCATTATGAAATTAATCATGCAAACATTCTGCATGGGCAAGCAAACATGGGCACCTACAAGGAAATTCTAGGAAGTTAGGAGGGCCCATATAAGCAGAACCCACTGAACAAGACATAAAGCAGCATTCCCAAGTCAATGTTTCAGTTTAAACTGGTGAACATCCCCAGCTTAATTCTATACCCTTTGTCTGGTTCTGTAGAATTGTTAGTAGCAAATCTGCTGTCAACTTACCTTGCAAACTATCATGAACATGGTGAAAAAGAAGATGAGGTTGGCTTCAGAGACAGGGAGCCAGTGAGTTTGTTGCAGTGTGAAAAGGACTGTGCCATACAGACTAGCTTTTGTAGGGCTAGAAGAGAAATAAAGAACTTGTCTAGAAGGTTTATGTACTTTGCACCCAGTCCTGAATGGTTCTTTAAATTCAATTTTCAATCTGACAGAAAACGTACAGGTTGGCTACTTACAAGGACATATGAAGAATTTCATTTGTTTCTGGCTTCCAGACCCCACGCAGCAGTTGCTCAAAGTTAGACATCAAGGCAACACCAGAACCTGTGAAACAGAAAAAGCAAACAGCTAGAACTTCCACACTAGAAGAGAGCTCTGCTGACTCCTCTAGATGTCCCAGAGATACGGATAACCCAAGGGGAACAAAAGGTTCATGACTTTCTTCCCTAACTTAAAAGAAGTTACCCTAGAACACCAGAGCAGGACAAGCGTTACTAGGTTAGAGGTTGGAGTAGATGATCTTAGAGGTCTTTTCCAACCTGAAAATCGTGATTCTATGAAATGCTTTTTGGACTTCCATGAATTGTTTCCCGATGGGGAAAGGGCATTTGCCTCTGTTCTGTTTACCGATGCACAAACGCTTACTACAAATACAAAACTAAAGGAAAACCGACCAGACCGTTTCAACCCTGCAAGAACCCCCCTGCAAAGATACAGGCAAGGCCAGAGACAGTAGAACACAGGAGAGAGAATAAAGAATTCCTCAGCTCTACACCCATAAGTGACTCCTAATTCTTCATGCCTCCATTAAAGTTAGATGATGACTCAGCTGACAACCATTCTGCAAGTATGAATAAATCTGCGTTCCATGGAATGTGATTAACTGGAGCCAGCTGACTAACCAGCCTGTTGGTCAGCACTGAGTGATGTGGTGACCTTAAGCTTCACTCTCAGACTCTCCCCATCCCTCCCCACAAGGCTGGGTGCACCCCTGCTGCTTTAGAGTATCCCAGGTGTCACCTTTGACCCATCCAGTAGCCATCATAATGAACCACCCGTGGTGGTACTGGTGATGAGCATGGTGGACCCCGGCTGCAATTTTGCGAACTCTGACCACTTCCTTCATCGCCACAAAGATGAGCTTCACAGGCAAAAAGCTAACACACTTGTAGAAGAGGTTCATGGGACAGAAGAATATCAAGTACCTGGAACAAAAACGCAAGGAGTTTAAGGACCCATTTGTTTGTCTTGACACGGGATATATAGAGAGGATAAGGACTACTGCAGTGTTAGCCTGAATTACGTCAGAGAGAAACAAATGCTGGTTCTATCATGCGAAAGCACACACAACCCCTACACACTGAGGCAATTAAACTTGGAATAAGTGTGGTTAGTTTGTGCACACTTCACTAACACAGAGAAGACGACGCCCCCAAATCTTCACTGTGTGCCGCTCTCCTGCTATATGTGGTATCAGAGCAGTGCATGCTGCTTTTGTGGTTTGGCCACGGTCCAGCTGTGGCAGCTATGAATAGAAGCGTCCAGCAGTGTGATTGGCCCCCACCCATATTATCACAACATTAGACAGCTGGTCAGAGAAACTGGAAACTACATCTAGAAATACAAAAGACTTGCAGACTACTTCATACCGCCTCCACTTTCCCTAGTTAATCCAAAGAAGATAATACATGTGTCACACAAACAGAATACCTCCCTTCTCATACAAGGTTTTTGTGCACAGCCAGCAGTGTCTTAGGCTTGGTAAGTAAGATGAAGCACAGAGGACTCACCAGATTGCTGTGGCCAGGATGACACTGGAATTATTACTGAAGTAATGAATAGGTGCTTCTCCAAGTAACAGATCAGCAAGTATGTAACTTCCAAAGCAGTGGAGCATAGCACAAAGCCAAGAGGCAAAAGGGCTCTTACGAGACATCTCCACAGCTCCTGTGAAGCAAATTCTAAATGAGAAGATGAATTCAGCAAACAAGCAGAAACTTAAAGACCTTCTAAGACACTTGCCTTGCACGTTCTCCAACAACAACAAAAAGTCAAACAAAAGTGTTTGCAAAACAAAATGAAAAAAAAAAAAGCATATTCTGTGAAGCCTGAGCAGATCAGTACCGGATATAGCCAAGATATGATACACGTGATCACAGCCTGCAGGCCCCCCACAAGGTTTCATATCAACTGAGTCATTAGAAGTTTATGAATTGGCTAAGAGTTTATCTCCTACATTTGCTCCTACTTACTGCAATCAGAAAGAACATTTTTTTCCCTTGAAATCAATGTATTTTTACAGTCTAAAAATAAAATACATACTAGTACCATTCTCTCCATTGCTTCAACCTAGGTGCCCTCTAGAATTCATGAACAATCTGTTCAGCTCTTTCATTCATAAGATAACCTGTAAAAATAGAACAGTCATTCTTAATCTTTATTTGAAAGAAGGGGATTTGAGGATTCTTCACTGCTCCTGTGCTACTTTGCAAATGCCCTCTAAGTTCAGAAAATACAACTAGATATTAAAACAGTGTTACTCTTTGGTAATACATTATGGTCTCGTCCCACAACCTCCTGTTGTGGGGTAGGATTTTTTTTTGTTTGCTTGTTTTTTGATTCCCCTAGTCATTTTCATCCACTGCTGCGCTTCTTCAAGGAAGTTTCTCAAAAACATAAATTCTGTAAGATTCTTTCATCGCCTTAAACTGATTCCTGAGTCCTTTATGCAGTGTTTCAGATACCTAACAGGCAGTTTAAAGAAAGAATGCCAAAATGTTATATCAACATTACCAACGGTGGCCCACCTTAAATAGCAGTAAGTGAATCAGCATATGCTAAAACTATGACTACTCAGACTCTTCCATGCCCAAAGACATTTGAACCAGCTGAAGAGACAGTGGAAGCGAGACAGCTGCAACAGTCACGATATGGAGCTGGTTCTGTAGGAACCCAAAGTTTAGCTTGAGGCTTCAAATTAATGACACTTATTTCTCTTTGGCTCCATTAAGCCACACAGTTCCCAAGGAGGAAACAGGACAGTAGTGTCCTGACCCTGATCTTTAGTACAGGAGCTGAGGGATGTGGCAGTGTAGGAATCTAATGAAAAGTACACCCCAGCCATATGCAGTCCAAGTGGATTACCAGGCTCTTAAAGGTATTTTCATGAGAGTTGCCTGTTAACTGTCCCGTTCAGGACTTAATGCTAGAAGACAGCTGTAAGTGATCAGGCCTTGAAAACCCAGCACTTCTATTTACATGGAGTTTAAATAGAACAGCATGTTGCTTGTATAGCGCAGAAATCCGACAACTGGAGGACTTCAAAAATTGTACCAAAGCAGCTTTCTTTTTTCCTCAGTCATAGGGTGATTACATTTAAACTGTTCAAAACAGAGCGGGAAGAGCGCATGCAGTATCTAGAATACAGCAGAGAAGGCAGCATTTGGAAAAAACCAAGGCACAGTCAGACCGCAACAGCGGAGAAAGCGAAAGCTGAGATGCAAATCTATCGATCTTTACAAGATAGGCCCAAGGGAGCAAACACAGCAAGGTCATTTAGGGTGCTGAGAACAGGTTATGGCTTGGACTAGAAGACGGAAAAAAGCAAGGTTTAACTTAAAGCTTTTTTGTGTATAAACAGGAGGGGAGCATTGACACAAAAATAGAGAAGTAACCAGACAGAAATGCAACGCTAAGTCCGGGGACAGCAGCTCAGTGACTGGATTTAGGTCCTTAACGTGGTCGGAACCCAACGCTGACTGGGTTTAGATCCTTAACGTGGTCGGTCCCCACCTTAACTAAACCACGAGATGACTTTGAGTGAGCCCCCTTCCCTCTGCCCCCACACCGGTGCCAGGACCTGAGGCTCTGCCTCAGCCCGCAGCCGGCCGGCCGGGGGCCGCGGCGAGCCCCGGACCCCCCAACGCCGCTGACAGAGGGGCTGTGGCCGGGCAGCCCCCGGCTCCCCCCGCTTTCCCCGGTCGCACGGCGGGCCGTCCCGCTGCCCGCACCGACCTGGCTCGTACTTGAGGTAGAGCACGGAGACGATGAAGTAAGCCGCATCGAAGAGCGGGAAGACGGGCAGGGCGGCGAAGGCGGCCGCCAGCTCCCCGAGCTGCAGAGCCCCCGCTAGATCCATGGCAGCGGCCGCCGCTCTCCGCCACCGCCGCCACCGCCGCCACCGGGCCCGTTCCCCGCCTCCGCCCGGCCGCCCCGCCTCGAGGGCCGGGCCCGGGGCGCGGCTTCGCCTCTAACGGGGCCTGGCGGCGGGAGGAGGCGGCGGCCGGTCTCGAACCCGGGTCCTCAGGGCGGACCCCGCTCCTCAGCGGGCGGGCGGCGGGGGCGCGGAGCCTCCGCTCCCGGTGCCTCAGGGGCGGCGGGGAGGGAACGGGGACAGCGGGGAGGCAACGGGGAGGGCGCAGGCGCTGCCTCTCCCTCTCCGTGCTCCTGCCCTTTCCGTTTCCGCTGCCGTTTCCGCCGCCATGATCGGGGACCTGCTGCTTTGCGGGTAGCGGGGCCGGGCCCAGGGTGGCGCAGGGGTAACGGGTGGGGGAGGTCCGGCCGCGCCTGACGAGCTCTCTCTGTCTCTCCTCAGGACGCTGCTGGTGAACGCCGGCGCCGTGCTCAACTTCAGGCTGTGAGTGGAGGGGTCGGGGTGGGGCGGAGGCGTCGTTCCCCGTTTTTTTTGTGGTAACGTCGGGTTTTGGGGGGGGTGTCGTGGCTCTGCCGGCCCGGCTCCGGGCCCCCCGGGTGCGATGAGTGCTCGGTAACGGCCGCCTCGCTGTCCCGCAGGAGGAAGAGAGACACGGAGGGCTTCGGCGAGGAGTCCCGGGAGCCGACAACCGGTAACGGACGGGACCCGGTGCCGGTGCTGCGCCATCACCCGCGGGTCGCCTCCGCTCAGAGCCGCGGGCACGGGGCAGGAACGGGCGCTTTCTGTAGCAACTTTTCGGTCAAAGCATGTTTGAGGCACCACAAGTACAAGTTTAGACGCGCCCCCCTTCCCCCTTGGTTTGAGTATCAATTCTTTTCTGGCTGGAATAAGTGATTTACGAAATCGCAACCTAAAATTTGGCTCCGTGACACCTACGTGGAGGAATGACAATTGTCAATTTTGACCCCAAACTGGTGACTTGAGAAAACATACAGAAACATTTCTCCTTTTTCTTTTTTTTCTTTTTTTTTTCCCTTTTGAAGTGTAGGTGCCTGTGGTGCAGAGGTAACGCTTTGCTTGCAACCGGGTTTCCATCTGCATGATACGCACACACACATCGCTCCTCTGTAGCTCTGTTTGCTGAAGGGGACAGAAGGCTGCAGACTATGACAGCAGGCCGTCCTTCCTGTTTTAAAAGTGACCCCTTTTTATCACGTATTGTTTATTTTACCAGCCACTCACAGTAGGGATGTACCGGATGTAGTATGGAACATCTTTACCTAAAATTTTAATTGTGGTTATTTTGACCTTTTTGTATTTTTATGTTCCTCCTGTTTTTCAAGTAGTGTTGAAAACGTGACTTGCTGATGTATTAGGTAATTTTCACATCTAAGTTTGTTTTCCTCTTGATTTTTAGGTGATAATATCAGAGAGTTCTTGCTGAGTCTTAGATATTTTCGAATCTTCATTGCCTTGTGGAACGTCTTCATGATGTTCTGTATGATTGTGTAAGTAGAGCAGTGCAGCATCTTGTCATTTGTTTATTGGAAGTCATATACTTCTGGGTTTTTCTTATAAGTGTGTTTCTTTTCTGATCTCCCTCTGTCTCTCCAGCTCTCTCCTACTCTCTTGTTCCATCATAACTTCTCATTTCGCTCATCTCCTTAGATCTTCAAAAGGTGTTGACTGACCTCATAGGTTTTTTGCTAATATGGGCACCTTTAGTGCATGAAAACCTTCTCTCTGCAGTGTACAAGTCCTTTAGCCTTAGATATGACATCATTTGATTCAGCATTTCAGCGTAAATGTGGGGATGTTGTTCATTTGGGGGTGAGGTGAAACCACCACATAATAGAATGGAATCAGCCTTGAGAGTAGTCTCTGGAAACTTCAGGTTTTAGTTGAGATAGAAGGGCTAGCAAAATACCTGCTTGCTTTTTCACTTGTGAAGCTGTATGGTCTGATGTACGGCAGAGCGAAACTGATCACCAGATATGCTCTGGTGTTCCATGCTGAAATGGCATTGGCATGACTATTATGCTGTACCTGGTTCTCATCTACTTTTTTTCCTGTTGCGTCCACTAGGTTATTTGGATCTTGAAAGTCATCCACAAACATGTCTGTTAACTTGGAAGAGACTTTTGGCTGGAAACCTAACTTTTCTATAAAGTAAAAGATGATAACGCTTTCAAAATGCAGCCCTGGGATTGTGGCCTGCTCTTCGGTACAAGCTCCTAACACATTCAAGGGACAGGACACGTTCATCCTCTTCAGCCAGTCATGTAATAACGTGGCATATGCTGGTTCGCTTGCTCCGGGGAGTGAGCCTTTAGGCCCCTGAACCAAAATCTTCAAAGTAAAAGTATTTCATCTTCATTGAAATAAAGAGAACTTCAAAGTGGTTAGCTAGGCTTAGAGTGCAGTGCCTAGTGTGCAGGGTAGAATTGCAGCAGGACTGAAGACCACAACCTTAAAACTCTGCATTGTTGGTCACTCCCAGCTCTTGATGTGTCTGCTAATGTCACCATTGTCTAGGTCACTTGGAAGTCACACTTCTTGATAGTCATTTTTGTAAAGCAGAGCAAAGTATTCCTGTAACTTTGAAACAAAAACTTTTCATTTTTTCCTCACTATTCCATTTTTCTTTGGAGAAACAGAAAAGGATTATTAAAAAAAAAAAAAAGGATTCTCACTTTTTCTCACGTTTTTCCTAGCAAAATGCTTTTCGAATTAAAATGTCAAAGTTTTTTTTTTTTTTTTTTTTTCTCTAAGCAATATGTAAGGGATTTTGAATGGATAAATAGCAAAACTAATTCTATAAGCCAATCCTACAGTTTTGGAATCAGTTTGGATTTGGTTGAATAAAGATGTTCTATTTAAGAGTAAAAATAAATTTGATGTTGTGTTCATTCTGGTACAGGAAAAATTAATTCAGTATTGTTTTTTTTTGAGAAATTTTAACCAATCTTGTTATTGCATCTAACTTTTTGTGGTATTTTTTATGTTAAATCAGCCTTCTTCATCCCTAACTGTCCCTTGGCATCACCAAAATAAAGTAAGAGAGAGTGTGGTGCTGGTTATCTTTTAAAACAAACTATTAATGGAATCTCCTCAGCCTCATTTTTTTACCTATATGACTTGAGGAGTAGGTAGGCCTCGTTTAAATGGTTTTAACACCTGGGTTTCAACGAATACCTTGAATTTTATCTGGATGCAGTCAGGGAGTCAGACACAAGTGTTGTGCACTTAAAGCAATTCACTCCAAAGAGGCTCTTTTGTATGACCTGAAGCCTTTGTGCTTTCTTTTGAGGAGGGGTAGTTTAAGGGAAGATGCCTTGCAGTAATGAATGTAGAAGAATGTATGGATAAAAGGATCCTACAAGCGTGGTTTGAACTGCACAGAAGTATTTAAGATCCTAGGTTAAATTTAACCATATTCCAGGTCTTGTGTGTATCTTCAGTGGTTTTTATTTTAACCTTTTTCTGTTTTTTTTTAAATGAGCAAAAAGAGTAGCATGCTACCTTGCCTTGGCATCTAAACAAAATCAAGCGTTTTATGTAATTTTTGGAAAACATTTTCTCCCTACTAGTCATTAATCCAGGTCTTCCTCAGTGAAATGCAGACGAATGGGGGTGCGGGAGGTTTAATCGCTCTTATGCATAAGCCGCTAGAGGGCCCCTGCAGTCAGCAGAGCAGCGTCCAGGGCTCATTTTCAGACTGGGTTTTAATTCTTACTCTGAAAAATGGTTGATCCTGTGCTGAGATGACCTGCTTTCTGAGCAACACTCCGATTGTGGTGAATATGGGAAATGGAAGATGACCAAGCTGTACTGGTAAGGAATACAGACAGTTTTATAGCTCTAACTAGATAATATGGATTAACAGCATGCTGCAGCCTCACAATTTCAATTTATGAAAATAATAAAAGTTTTAAAGTTGTCATTCAGCTCCTATGCACGTGCTTTAAAAACAACTACTTGGTTTTAAGCTGCTGTTGATATGCTTTGGGACATTTAAATGCTGGGCTGATTGCTTATCCTGTGTGATAGAGGGTGGCTTTCAGTGGAAGCTGTTTGTTACAGCTGCTTTTGTACCAAATCCAATTTTGTATTACAAGCTTCTGAAAACCTGACTTTTTAATTGCACCTTCTTCTGAATCTACAGAGAGCAAAAGTGGGAAGGTAAATATGTCTTTATAAAGAACTATTTGTTCAGTTTTTGTAGGGTTAACTCTTCCCAGCTAATACCTGTGTGGATTACAAGGGTTGCCTTGCCCATTTTTATGAATCTAATGAAAACATGAAGTTCTGTCAGTTGGCAAAAACTTTTAGTCTTTTGTGGGTTTGGAATTGGAAAGAACTTCTTTAAGGACACATTTGAGATTTCACAACTAAAAAGACTGCAGTACCCTCCTCCTAACCCGTAATAAGGCCTCCAAACAGATTTTGCACATATGTCTGTATATCCTTTAATATCTAAGCAGTGGTCATGCGAAGAGATGGGGAGAGCACACTGGTGAGATGAGCAAAGGTGAACGTTTATTTTAAACTGGCACAGAACTTCAGGTGGTTCCTTTCCGTTTTCCAGCTGGCCCATAACCACTCGCTGAACCAAGCGGGGAGGGCTTTCCCCACCACCCAGCACTGCTTTCTACCTGCCTGGGGATTGCTCTCCAGGCTCCTCAGGCATATGATTCCATGATTTCCTCCACATTTTGGGCATTTCGCAGAATCCCAGAATGGCCGAGGTTGGAGGGGACTTAGGGAGATCACCTAGTCCGACCCCCCTGTCAAGCAGGATCACCTAGAGCACATTGCGCAGGATGGCATCTAGGCGGGGTTTGAATCTCCAGAGAAGGAGACCCCCCAGCCTCTGGGCAGCCTGTCCCAGCGCTCTGTCACCCTCACAGCACAGGAGTGTCCCCTCATATTCAGCCGGAACCTCCTGGGCTTCAGTTTGTGCCCGTTGCCTCTCGTCCTGTCGCTGGGCACACCCGAAAAGAGACCGGCTCCATCCTCTCGACGCCCTCCCCTCAGATACTGACACATGTTAATGAGGTCTCCCCTCAGTGTTCTAACTTCCCCCATATTTGGGGCGTTTCCCCCCCGTTTCAGCCGTTGCCCTCACAGAGCTCCGTCGCGCCTCTCTGTGACGCGCGGGGCCTCGCCCACAGGCTTCGAGCTACCGTTGGGAGCCGCGGGGACGCCCCGTGAGGAGCTGGGTCCGGCGGCCGCCCTCTGCCGCCCTCCGCAGCCCCGCTCCGCTCCCCTCAGCCCCGACCCCGCTCCCCTCAGCCCCGCGGGCTCCCGCGCTCCTCCCCGCCCCCCCCCCCGCCACCGCCAGTTTCCCTCCCCGCGCGCACGCGCGCTGCTCGCGGCGGGACGTCAGGGGCGCGCCGTGCGTAACGGCGTCGGGCGTGTCCCAGGGTGCCCTGCGCGGGGCTGGCTCCTGCCCACAGTTGAGTTGGGCCCCGAGCGGAGCGGAGCGGAGCCCAGCAGGCGGGCCCCGGCCCGGTCCCGGCCCGCCGCGGTTCTGTCCCCGCTCCGAGCTCCGCCGCCGCCTCTTCTTCTTCCCCCCGCGCCTCGCGGGGAGCGAACATGCGACTCCGGCTCCCCGAAGAGGCCGCCGCCGCCGGCGAGTGAGGAGCCGCCGCCGCCCCGGCCCGGCCTGGCCCCGCCGCCCGCCCGCCCCGGCCGCAGCCGCCCCGCTTCGCCCAGGCAATGACAGCGGCTCCGGCCCCCTCCCCGCAGCAGATCAGGGACCGGCTGCTGCAGGCCATCGACCCGCAGAGCAACGTGAGTACGGCCCGGCCGGGCCCGGCGGCTCCCGAAGCCGGCAACGAGGAGACGGCGGGCGGCGGCCGCCCGGCCCGGGGCTGCCCCCGCCGCCGCCGCCGCCGCTCCCCGAGGGTCCCCCCGGGGCCGCTCCTCCGCAGCCTCCCGCCGGGCTCTTCCCGAGCACCGGAAGCCTCCGCTGCGGGCGGTAGCGGGGAGCTCCCCAGCGCCCTGCTCGCACCCGGGGGGGCTCCGGCTCTCGGCGGCGCCCCCCCCGTTCCCTTCCTCCTCCTCCACGGGAGCACCGGAGGGGCCCCCCAGCTCCCCACCGGGCCTCGCTCCGCCGCGCCCCGCCGCCTCCCGGTACCCCCGGGGCCGGCCGGAGGTGCCCGGCCATGCGGCGTGCGGCCCGGCGGCCTCCCGACGCCAGGCCGCGGCTCGGCTGCGGCCTGCAGGGGGCTCTGGGCCGGGCTCCCGCAGCCGCCGGGACCTGCCGGGGGGCGCTCACCTGTTCCTCGGCCCCCCGCTGCCTCCAGCCGCAGTCACCAGGCCGGGGAGGCGGCCCCGGGTTTTGGGGGACACCCGGAGGGCCTCGACGATGGAGTCGGGGCTCTGGAGCTCCTCCAGCACCGGGCAGCCTCGGTCTTCGCTTTTATCCTTCCCTGCAGAGTGCTAATGAGCTTATCTGCTTCTTCTGGGATGTAGTGTAAGCACAGAAGTCGGCATGTGTTTCACCAGTAAGTGGCCTTCATGTATACGCTGCAGTTATCCGAAGCGTTATTTCCTCCTTTTAATTTTTTTTTTGGCGTTTTAAAGCAGTTCTCAGCTCAGGTGTTTATTACCGTGAGAGGGCTGCAGAGCCTGCAATCTGTCAGATTTCTGTAGTCTTAGATCAGCAGGCACCGCAGCAGGACGCGAAGGTGCATTTGGCCTGGCCGTCTGCAGTTTGTCGTGGGGGCAGCCAGGGGTGCGTCAGGCTGAATGTGTGCGTGCGTGCGTGGTATTCCAGGAGGCTGGGTGTACAAAATGGTATTTTGGCTCTATTAAACTCCTACCTGCTTCTCTCTGAATAAGTATTTTTTTGTAATAGATATATATCACAGTCTTGAAGTAGCTAATAAAGCTATTGCCATTTGGAAACGTTCTGGAGCGGCTTGTGCGCGACGTGAAAACGGAAGAAAAATCACCCAAAATCACCCTGACCTTGTAACTTCTTTAGTAATCCACTGTGATGCACATTTGTCATGAGCGGCGATATCGCATGTTCGAGTAACAGTAATGAATTATCATGGTAATTGTGGGCTTTTAAATGTCAAAGTTGCTTGAGTTCGCAGTACTTTAACTCAGTTCTCACCGAAATGTCAGTTCATGAATTTTGTTTGCTCAGGGTTCTCTTCTCGTGGTTGCAGATTTTTTCACTTTGTGAGGCCAAGGGGCAACCCAGTTACATAAAATTCCAGCAGGTCTCTGCTTTCCCTTAACTTCGAAACTGCTGGCGGCACAGGTTACCCTACTTCTGGTGCTGCTTTCTGAAACACTCTGGCTGCGTGCAGTTAAGCAGCTAGGAAGTGCACTTTGTGATGGATATGGTTCCTTTTCCCCCATACGTAAACCCTACATTCCGTTGTGAAAGCGCTTGCAGCTTGGTTGTGATGCGGGGGACCAGAAACAACCAGGCAGCTGTCTGCAGGGGGAAGTTCAAGCATCAGCCCGCAGCTCTGCTGAGCTTCCTACAGGTCAGTAGCCCCATAAGCTTAGGAGTAATGTATGTTAAATTATAATTCTACATACTTGATACTTATCCAGGGCAATAATTAGCGGCGGAAAAATCAGCCCATTGTTCAGAAATGCCTGTAGGCAGGGGGCTGTCTTCCATTTTAACCTCTTCTTCGAATGAGAGCAGAGGTGGTGTGGAGATTCATTGTGCAGGCTTAGAGCTCAGATTTTTTTTCTCCAAAGCACATACAATACATGGCAAACAGTAGCTAAAGCTGTCTGTCACACCATTTCTGTGAAGGGAAGAAAAACCTGACTTTTTGAACACGCTTAAAAGTAGATTTTGAATTCAGTCTGACCTGAGTCCCAGTGCAGAAGCATGAGGAGAACTGTTCTGGTGTTTTCCCACAGGACGAAGTCACTGCAGGTGTGAGCCGCGGCACTTCTTGGTGCTCATGGAAAATTGTGGCTACTTTCTTCTGGCTTTTAGAATCTTCTGTTAAAAGAAGTGGTTGCATTCAAACTTAGAGTATTCATTATTGTGATTGACTTCCTTGTTTACCAAGAAAGTCAAGCTTTGAGGCCTGGATTTCTTTCAGGATTTTCAATATAATTGTTGGTGTGAGCGTGCGTGTGTTTCTGGAGGAGGAGGGGTGAAAATTGCACGGATATTGACAAATGTGTGAAAACGCGGTCTGATTTTGTGAGGGTGAGGAGGAGGTTACAGTTCTTTATAGCTTAAACTAATAGTACCCCACAATCAGTTTAAGCTTCCCTGATGTGTTTTCTACTACGAGCTCCTCCACCCATGTGGATATCCATTTCGGTGTGCCTCTAAAGGTCTTCGGAGTACATACAAATCTCAAATAAGTCTGAGGTCCTGCCTTAAGGGAAAAAAAAAATCCCTATCAGTGTTGTTGAACTGACCAAAATAATCTTCTCCCAAGTTTTCAGAACCTGCTTGCTTTGAGAAATCATCTTCCGTGCCAATTGTTCATCTTTAACTGCTGCATCAAGCCGTGCTGACTCAGGAGCGATGCTTTAATTGTACACAAGCACTTAGCACTTGAGACCTCTTCTAGTAATTGCTGCAGAATATATTTATAACTTAGTTTCGCGCACTTGGTTCACAATTTACATGGGTAACCTCTATTTCAAATGAGACCTATAAGAAATAAGCTATTTAAAAAAAAATTACATCATCTTGGAAGCCACCCGGGATGTCTGGTTTCGTGTCTTCGTTTATTCAGCCTTTTCGCATCAAAAAAAACCATATGGGCAAACTACTTCTGCTGCATGGCTTAAACACTAAGTATCAACATCGATTTCCTTCCAAAGCTTGTGGGTTAGCGGGAACGCACCGCGACTTGTATCGGAGGAAAGAGGTTGGTGTTAGCACCCACACGATGTGATGTCCTTGCAGGAAAATCCTTTTCCTGGGAGAAACGCCAGCTGGAGAAGGGTCCGACACCTTACTGTGGCAGTTGGGTGAGGTCTTGTAGAGGAGATTTCCTTGGTTCTGGTAGGAACAACGCTTCCCTTCGGGTTCCTTGTGCGGAGAAACCACCACTTCCACCACGCAGAACACCTTTGCCTTGTTAAATTGTGCTCTGTGCTCTTCGGGGAATTTATTACCTGATGTCAGGAATAATGAGTTCGGTTCGGTTTTGCTCTGCGGGAAAGCCTGCCGCTTCCAACTGGCTCTTAGAATTGCGCTTGCAATTAAATGGTTCCTCGTCCTGAATATGTAGCAGTCTTCGCATGTTAAATATTAGACAGTAATTTAATTATTTGCCATTAATACTGCTTTGTGATGCAAACCTAGCGTTGGTTTGAGTAACAACCCACTGGATGTTCACTGTGGGGATTGTGTTGGCTGTGAATCAGGCTGCCGTGTGTGCAGCACCTCAGCTGGCCTTGCTGCACAGACCTTCAGGAGATGTCCCTGATCTGAATTATTAAAAAGTAAACTGGTTTGTGTGCTGTATTAGGTTTAGAGCGTTGGCTCACGGTGATCTCCCAGTTGTCGCATGAGTTGCATAAAGATGCTCCCATGGCTGTTGCCGAAGTCTAGAAACCAAAGCCTCTATCATCAGCGATAAATATGCTTTCTAGAATTGACTTTAAAAAGGAGAGCTCCTTCCGGGAGAAGGTGCCAGACGTCGCTCTAATAATATAAATGTTGGGGGTGAAGGAAGGCAGTACTTCACTTCGGGATGGTCTTGGTAATTTCTCTAGATGCAGGGAAGTGCTGTGTGGGCGAAAGTAGACTAGGCATGGCTTTTGCTTTAGCTTTATCCTTTTCTGCGAGGCCCTTAATGAGCTTATCAGTTTTAAGGAAGCTGCGGTGTGCAAAGAGACTGGAACCTGTTGTACCTCTCCCAACTTTTTGCTTCTTTATTGTAGCTCGTCCTGTTTCAAGGAGCAATCCCACATCTCCTTTTGTGCATCAAGGCAGCTGATTGTTTCAGGTGTGTGGGGAAACACGCAGGTGGTTGTGGTATTCCCTGATGTGTAGAGTCTGGAAGTGGCGTTATCACATCAGTCCTGGGTTCCAGAGAAAGATTTGGTGTCGGCTGTAGTAAGTCCCAATGTATTTGGTCTCTTGATCATTTTAAACAACTATAAAGGAGGTTTTTGATGCTGTGTATTGTCAACAGCTGAGTTCACTTAATGCATTGGTTTGCGGGTGGAGATACTGTTGGCTTCTTGGCCTTGCCCTGCAGTTTTACTCCCCCATCCCTTTCCGAAGCAGCTTGCAAACTAATTAATTTTGTTTTCCTTTGTGCTTGGTGGAAGTATATTCCACCGGTGCCTGTGATGCTCACGTAGATACTGGGTTTAACCGGTCTGAGGTAGCGCTTGTCTGCGCAGCTCCCTGGCTGGTCCTGGGCAACTTGTCACTGGTGGCCGCACAGCCTGTGACTTCTGGAGAGGTTTTTTGGGGTGCTTAAAAGCTTTTCGTTTGCAGTTGTACCCATTGCAGCAGCGCTGTCACAAAGCTTGAGGCCGTTACGACAGAATCGGAGCGGAACAAAAGTCGCAGCGAGTTTGGGTTGAGGCGTCCAACACTGGGAATGCCCAAAATTGCCTTCCCGTGGTTAATTCCTTGAAACTCCACAGGTTGCGGTGATGATGGCAGTAGTCATTTGTTCTTAAACTGTAATTTGAATGTTTGTTTCGGCGGCAGTGACAATTTAAATAACACACACTTCTTATTCCTGCTACGTACACCCCTTGTACGTGTGCTGGTGCAGGAGCGTGTGGTGGAATGAACTCGGGGATTGATCTGGGCTAAAAAAGGAAAAGGATCTTTTTTTTTTTTTTCTTGGTAGTTTGTGATGTTGCTCAATTACCTGATGCAACTCGTGGTGCATTGTGAGTAGTCCTGGCCCAGGTGTGGCAGCAGGAATGGGTATTAAAGTGCTTAAATAGGTTCAGAGGCTACAGAGCGGTGCGCTGCTCGCTTCCTCGTGCTCCCCTGCTGCCTTAGCTTGGCTGGGGCTGCCGGGGAAGAGGCGGTGTTACCGTAGGAGTTAACCGCGCCTGTCGGCGTGCTCTGAGATGGGAGCGGGTGCCTTATGGTCAAGTTTCAGTTGTGGAGTCTTTACGGGGTGGTTCGGAGGTGTCTGGAGTTGTTCCTGCCTTTTTGTTGCAATGTAGCAGCGCGGTGGCCAGGCACGTGGACCTGGGAGAAGTGCTGGGCAGCTTCTTGCTGGATGTCCAGGGGGAAGTTCCTGGGTGAGGGTTGCAACTGGAGAGTAAACCACTTTACAGCAGTGGCTAATGCTTCAAATAACCCAAAATTAAACTGTCTTGGCTTAAACTTGCATGCTTACAGAAGCTGGAGCTGCCAGCGGAGCTGCTCCCGGCAGCAGAGCGGCTCCGATCCCCTTCCCCTTCCTCGCCTCCTGCTCCCTCCTCGGCTGGGGCAGCCGAAGGAGCCCACCTGGCCCTGCTCTGCCTGTTCAGGGCTCACCTGGAAGCCTGGTTCTGGCTCCTCGTGGCTCGGGAGAGGTGGTTTTGGCACAGAGGTTGGTGGGGACCGTACAGCGAGGAGAGGTGAGGGTGGGGTGGTGGCAGCCCGGGGTGGTGCAGGCTCGGGCTGTTTAAATCCAAACAGCCAAGCTTCGCAGCGAGCGCCTGTCTGCAGGTGCGGACCTGTGATTTGGACACTGAAGTCACTCAGGGAAGATGTGTGGGGAGGGAAATGGCTGTAACACGTTTCTCTTTCTCTTGGTGGAACCATGGAGCGTTTTACTGAACAGAAGAACCAACTTTCTGTAGGTAGGGTAAACATCTGGAATAATTTCTCCCAGTCACGGTGAAACAACGGCGTGGAAAAAGCAGCTGATGTGCAAGGTGTGCGTCCTTCCAGGAGGAGAGGTGTGCTGAACCCAACTTCCCAGGCAGCAGGGAAACTGAGGCTGCGGTTTCTCAAGCAGCTCTGACCGCGGGCATCTGCGTTCCTGCAGCCACCGATGCACCTGGGACCCCGGGGTGAGCCTTTTTGGGGCACTGGGTTGGTCCTGAAGGAACCTGGGTGGGTGGGGAGCCCCGGGACAGCTGAGCAGGGGGTCCCAGGGGTGCTGGAGCTGGTGGGAGGCCACGGGGTGCAGCTGCAGTGGCTGGCAGCGCGAGCGGCTCTGGCTGCCAAGGCACTGCAGCCTGGCACTGCCGTGGGTGGGAGGGAGGGAAAATATTTGCTGTCACGAGCTCCCGAGTGGGCAGAGACCCAATTTGGGGCTTATAAAACGTGAAGACCCTCAGCTTAGTCCATGTTTCTGAAGTCTGGGCTGGGGAGAGAAACTGGAATTTGTCAGTCCTCTGGTACCTTTTGTGGAACCAAGTTAAGGGTGAGCCTGGGTTAGGAGTGCATCAGGTGTGGGCTCTTGCATCTCTCCGGCGTTTTTGGTATCAGCTTTTGGCATAATGGTGCTGTCACTGACACCTTTGGCTCCTGATGGAAGCAGTGCCAGAACAACTGAAGTGCTTTCTCCCGGTACCCTGGGAGGGGAGATCCTCTTCCAGTTTCTTCAAGGAGCTGCTGTGAGTTTTCTTTTTTCAGGATAGGAAGAGGAGGAGTTGATTCTGCCTACTGGGGAAACAGGATACTGATTAAGAAGTACTTCTCTAAGGCGTAGTTACTCTGCTATATTAGATTTAGAGTTAAAAATAAATATAATTAAAAAAAAACGAAACGGACATCTGTTTTGGCTGATAACTCTTTGCTGCTGCCCTGTCTGGCTGTTTTGTGCGTGGTGATAACTTCAAGTAAACTTTCTTCGGTCTGCGTAGCGCGTGGTATGGTGTGGCCCCACTTAGGTGCCTGGTCTGTAAAGAAATATTTAAGGTAAAGGCAAGTACATCACGTTCACCTTAATGTAATTGCAGGTTTGTTTATTCAGTATTCTAACAGCTAAATTATTTTTTTCTGCAGGTAATTCATGCTTTCAGTGTTTGGAAAAATATTTAAGTGCTAGCAAATTGCTTTAATTTGAGGTACAGTCTGCTGAACTTAACAGCACGGCAGTGTTTTCTGGGGCACGGCTTTCATGGGGCAGTGGTGCATGCTGAAGTGTGATTGTTAATATCAAAGTATACAATTTCCAGCGTGTCCAAACAGTCGGTGGTAGAAATTTCTATTGAGGGAGTCACTGGAAGGAAAACGTAATTAGTTCTGTTTGATTGAACAAAGTGGTTTTCGAACTTAGCTGTTAGGGAGGAGAGGAATTCTCTGAATCCTACATCCGAGCCTGTCTGGAGTAGTTAGGAACACGCTCAGCTGGGTGTGTTTTGAAACTTTGTGCTGTAAAGATGATTGCGCAGAGGTGGAAATCTTGGCTGAGACTGACAGCCAGCGCTTTTTTTGCGGGGAGCTTCTTCCTCGCGTATTGTTCTCGTGATGCTCCGCGTGCTGATTTGCATGGTTATACTCTAGATCTTCACGTTTTTTTCAGGAGTGCAGCGCTTGGGAAGGTGGAGGAACAGCAGCTTGTCCCAAGATGGTAACACACGTTCACAACTTGTCTGAGAGGAGCGAGCTTCAGGGCTGTCTACAAACAGCTCCAAGTGTCTGTAACTTAAAGCTTGGAGCTGGTTAGCATAGTCAGTATATAACGTTCCTTGTGCTGTGTGCGTCGATTAGGTGGGAGGAAACGTGGAATTTTTATATATTTAAGTACGTAAGTAGCTGTCGTGGATGTTCTGGAAAATGTCTACTTCAGTGAAATAGTTCATCCTTGGAGAAACTACACTTCCCTCAAGTAGAGCTGAGCATAGTGAGACTGCAGAGGATTCAAGAGGGGATGTTTCAGATGTATTTGAAAAGGTGAGGTGGTCATGATTTGTGTGCAAATAAGCACGCTAATTGAGAACGTGACTGTATCGTGAAAAATCTTGCCTCCACTGTCATGTATAATGAGTTTGTATATCAAAATGTGAGTGTATGTAGTATTTTCCCTGCTGGACTGTTTAAGACAAGCTATCAAGGAGCTTACTTTGGCTTCAGTGGGGCTTTCTTAGGTGGAAATCATGGAGGCTTCTGCTACTGGGTTGGAAATAACTAAACTGGCGTTGTGAGGGCCAGCTTCCAGCTTCTGAGTGGTGTTTGTTTAAGGACAGATAAAATGCTGATAGCAGAGCTGGGTCCTTCTGTCCCGTTAGGATCACACCGGGCGATTGGCCCCGGAGTGGCGCTGATCCTACAGCCAAGCAGCCCGCTGATTTGTGAGCTGGGAGATGAAAGGTTGTGTGCTGGAAGTATTTGGACATGAGTGATTGGCAGCAGCATTTCATCTAGGATTCGGGGAGCAATAATTTGAGGATAAATTGATTGCGCTTTTTTTGGCGTCTCCATAAAACCTCTCTATAGCGTGTGCTGACGTACGTTCGGTATTAGTAACTGCGGTTGAAAGGATAGTGACTTATTTCTCTCCAGACTTGGTATTTTAAACCTTCCCAGTTTGTAAGGGTATGTTTCTCAGATTTGTGAGCAAACACACCATGCTTAAAACCTCACAAGCAGTCATGTGATCACGTTGCGTGCCCTTCTAGCCGATGAATTAATAAATCCCACTGTGCAATGTATTCAACAGGCTCTTACCTTCGCCTCCCTCATCATTTAAGGAATCATTTGAGAAGCTTCCTTGGCATTTTGAATAAAATTGGTCTGCTACATTTAAAAGTACTTCGATACGGTAATGGGGGATGTCTGTCTAGCTCAGTGTCTGACTTTGCCCTTACGGTAACGCAGGTAGATAACGACGGGCAGCTCGGGTGAAGTGGAGAGCTGCTGGGTGCGCGGCACCTGACTTCTCCTTCCCAAATAACCACAGTCAAAGTACAGACTTCGGGCCAAGTGACTGCCTCGCTCCTCACCATGGAAGCGCCAAGAATACTCTAAATAAAAAGGAGTGTGTTTTAAGGCTGGATTTTCCGTATATTTTGTGGTATTCTGCCTGAATAGTCAACAAACTCCCATTTCTCTCGTGTTGAAGTAGGACCAGTTCCTGTGGCTTGAGTTGCACAGCAACCTAGTTGTGTGGCTCTTTGAATTTTTCAATAATTTTGGACTCCAGCTCATGGATTATAATAAATAGCGACTACCAAGATTCATCTGGTTAAGCTTTCTGTACAGGTGGAGGGAGAGGAAGAAGGGTTATCGTGCATGTGACAAAATTGTCATGGTTAGATGTCCTCAGGACCAGTGCAATGCTTGTTTGGGTTTCTTTAGGGCTCGTTTGTTAGTGCTGGGTTCTGTGGGTGTTATTTATTGTGCTGAAATGATCTGTAGTGATCACACCCAGGTGGGCACGTTACATTATTTTGTAATCGTTAGATGTGCAGCTCAACACCTGACGAGCCTGGTTCTGATAAGATACATGGTGTTGTTCCACAGCGGGTTAAATACATCTGTAGCTGGCCTCGTTGTGCTCTCTGGTATTTGCACCAGAAGGCACTGGATGCACAGGGCTGGGTCAAGCCAAACAGCTCCGTGGCTGTTACTGTTTCATTAAATCAGTTGCTTTGTTTTGGCAGGCCCCTGCCATTTCTGAGGTGTTGCTCAGGTGTTGGGATGTCGAGTGGCGAGTGTGGGGTGCTCGAAGTGGTGGCAATCGGCGGCCGAAGTGGTGGCAATCGGCGGCCGGAGCGGTGCCGGGCTGACGTTGGCGCTGTCTGGCACAGCCAGGAGGCCCGCATGGTAGGACGAGCCGTGGGCCACGGGTGGTAGCAGGCTGCTGAATTTTGCAAGTCCTTTATAACACGGACTGCTTCGTCTAATTAATTAACATGCGTGCATCCTCTTGGGGAGACAGAACTCAGAATGCCAGCTGCGTGTCACGGGGGCGCAGGGCTGGAAGGGCCGTCTGGAGGCGACGTGGTCCATCGCCGCCTCTGAAGTAACGTCCCCTATGTAAAACAGTTCCTTCCAGGTGCGTCTTGTCTGTTCTTAAAGCTCTGTAGTGTCTATGGAAACTATTTGGGAGCTTGTTCGAGTGCACTGGTAGTTCTCTGCTTGTTCCTCATATGTAATCAGGAGTTGTCTTGTTGCAAGCTAAGTCAGTGAGCGTGAAAACAAGTGATCACCCTTTTCTTTATGGTGGCTATAACGCATAGGAAGGCTTCTTTCGAGCCTTGTGCGTCTCCTCCCTAGTTTTTTTCCAATACTCTGTGAGCTGCGTACTTAAACTCTTTCTCGTTAGCTGTGTTTTCAAAACCCCTTATCACTGCTCTCCTCTGAACTCCTCTTTGTATACATTCTTCTTGAACTGCGGCGCCTGGGGATGAACGTGCAATTCCAGCTGAATTTGATGCCTATACCGTTCCTTATCAGTACGGTGTGGGGGGAAAAACAAGACTAAAATATCCTGCCGTGCTATTGCTGTGG
This sequence comes from Cygnus atratus, assembly GCF_013377495.2. Lineage (NCBI taxonomy): Eukaryota > Metazoa > Chordata > Aves > Anseriformes > Anatidae > Cygnus > Cygnus atratus. The sequence continues at coordinate 2,288,968 of NC_066387.1, forward strand.
TAGATGCTGTTGACACTGTTCTGCCCTGCTGGCCCAATGGCAACCAGATGTGAGCTCTTCTTCCTCTGTTCCCATGCCTCTGTACCGCACGTGCACCTCCAGCTAATGGCATTTCGTGTGACCAACCTTCGCTTCAGTCGCTAGGCTTTTCAAATCAGGTTCATAAACTTGTTCCTCCAAGAAGTTTTGCCGAGGTTCATGGTGTGGTGGTTTTGGGTGGGTTGTGGGGTGGATGGGTGCTTTTAATTTTTTTTGGTGGGGAGAGGGAAAGAAGTTGTTGAGGTGTCATGCTGCAGTGGGTCTTCTACCTTCTGTATACAACTGAGGAGCAGGCACTAGGGTACAAGTCTTACGACGTTGTATGCAGGCTGCATAGTGCATGGTGAAGTTGACAGACAGTTATTCCTGTTTGTAGTAACAGGAATGTCTTCCAATTATTGGTTAATAAACGTGAATGGAGCGAAGTGTTACAGTCCTGTCAGTTCTCTAGTTGCCTTCAAGACCTCCTCCTGTAGATAAAGATCTCTCTCGTGCCTCAGCTGATCTGTGACCCGATTGTTTCGGGTGCGAGTCTTCCCAGTCTGTATCCTACTACTTCTTGTACCTTCTAATGACTCCACCAACGGGTTCTTCTTTCAGGGGGTGGTTGCCCCTGCCTCGCCGTGTGCTGCCTGGAGGTGTCAGGGCCAGACCCGAGGGTCTCGCGTCCCCCTTGGAGTGGGTCACGGAGCCCAGGTGCTGGTGGCACACACTGGCTGCTCGGGGCTTGGCTCTAGGCTGCTCCGAAGGGCTGGGGCAAGTTCTCCTGCTGGCCAATTCCTCTCGATCCCTTGGCTGTCCCAGTACAATTTACTCACGTGCGTATGTACTGTCAGAAGGTAACAGGGCTAAAGTGTCTTGCTCGAGTGAAACACTTCAGGTCTGCTGATGTCTTTGCAGAGCGGTATCTTGCTGGAGTCTGACCTAACTCTCTTGTTTGATCCTGGCTTTGTAAAGTATGTATGGGGAGGAATCTGGATGATGTTACCTTCCCATTAAATAAAAGCTGAGAACAAATAAAATGTACGCAGACTTTTAAAATCTTTCAATTAGGCTTGGAAATGTTAAATCCAGAGGTCAGGATAAGTTCTTGCCGTACTTCTGTGACTGCTCTTGGTAGCCAAGGAGTATTTCTCGTTGCTGTTTTGCGGTACACATTTCTGCTCAGTTTTCAAAGCGTGGACTCCCAGTGAATTTCTCTTGTAGAAGATGCTCTCAGGGGATGTCATCAACCCAAAAATGCATAAATCATCTATTCATGTTCAGTATTTAGCAAAGCAGATCTTTAATAGGAAGCACACCTCCACCTTTAACAATACCTTTTGTATACCAGGGAATACTTGAGCTCTGTTTATGCAAACTAACTTTCAAACACTTTCGGTAATTATGAACAAAGTAGTGCATGGTCATCTTTTTGGTATGTCATTTCTGTGAATAGTACCTCCTGTACCCTATCTTTAGACAACGCCATGCCACGTTGGGGGTAGGGGAAACTGTTAATAGATCAGTTGCAAGGGAACTGATCTAAATACCAGCAGATTGTAACCTGAATTCTGACTTTATGTGTTTGGTCTGTATCTTTGAATAAATGGCATTTTAGTTTGCTGTTCATGTTATGTATTGCTGATGTCTGATATCTGATGCATCCTATATGAAGTGCTAAATAAACACTGTGCTACTGTATTTCCATCGCAGCGCTTAAATAAAGCCTACTGTGACTAGCAGCTCCCTTTCTTCTTACTCCTTATTCCATATTTTGGATTATAATGCAATCAAATAGCTTTTATACATATACACTGCTGTGAGCAAAGTTTGGTATTGATTAGAGACCCCAGTCTGGGGTAGGAATTGGTGCTTAGATGTAAGTAAGAGCTACACTGCTCTGGAGAAAGCGAGCGTGAGTGGAGGGCATCCCTCGTGGTGCTGCTGCCACACCTGCGTTCAGATCGGTTCTGCCTTCCTGGCAATTTTAGCAGTATTGACCTTGGATCTAGGATTTTCTCTAATGTTATCCAGCCTAAAGATTTACGTGACCCGTGGATATGACAGTTCTTGTAACTCCCAATAAAATGCTGCTGTCCTAGGGGCATGGGGAAGACAAAAATGGTACAAATGCCCCCATGAACCTCTGGGTAGACCATGCTGCATTTTTAATATTAATTGCAAACAGAAAACGACGACTTGGTGGTAGAGATCTGGATTCACATCAGTATCAAAGACAGATCTGTTGGGTCTTCCATTGTAGGTCCGCTTCTCTTGCTTGTTTTTGTAAGAATTTCTGTGATATTTGTTAAACAAAGCGCTTTCTTTGAAGCTAGCAAACTACTGAGTAGTGATAGCATGTTCTGAAGAACTAAATTGTAGTATAATGTCAAATACCTTCTCTCAAAGCCAGTATCTTCTGATGTGTTTGTGTAGTCTGTTCAAAGTACTTACAATGGAGTCAGATTATTGATTATTACAACCTGTGACTTCAGGAGGATAACAGCATTATACTTTGTTTAGAAAAGTTTCGTTGATTAGACTCAAGGTGTTGTAAGCCAGGTTTAAATACCTTTTAGAAACTTCTGAAGGTACTAACGTGACCGTATGGATGATGATGCTGTGTCAAGGGATGCCTTTTAGTGCTGTTATTTTAACTTCATGCAAATAATTACAAAGAAGAACCTTTCTGTCCAGAATCCAGCAGGACAGAAATCTGTGTTAGCAGCTTCACGGCAATTTTTTTATAATTTTGTGCTTAGCTCTTGGGCTTTCCTGCCCTAGGGAAACACCCAGTCCTCCTGCCCCAGGCCCTCATCCGTGCTGCTCAGATCTGGTTTGTCATCTACCGTGGTCCGGCCATGCAAAAATCTTCAGAAGCATCCTCGCAAAACCTTAAAAGCTGATTTCAGCTGGGGTCGAATGACGACGGTCGAGTGTTTCTGTGGCAGTTCTTCCTTGGGCAGCAGCGGGGCGAGAGCGCCTGCGGGGCCGCGGTGCTGGGGGAGAGCGGAGGCGCTGAGCTGGCGCTCGCCCCGTGCTGGGCTGCTCGGTGCAGGAGGAAGAGAACCGACCCGCAGCAGCTGAGCCTGGTGCGAAACAAACCCCCAGCAGGCTGCTTGCTCTCCCTGGCCCTTCTGCAGCCCCGGCACGTGGAAGCGGTGACGCCAGCTCGTGCGCAGCCGCTTGCTTTGCTGCTGCCTGTAAAGCTGCCCAGGAAGGAGGCGGCAGGGAGCAGCTGCGTGCTGAGCACACCAAACCCAAAAAAACTTCTTAGCCCTTTAAACCACCATGTAGTGCCTACCCCGAAGTCAGTTACTGAATTGCTCTCGATGTAGAAAAGCGAAAACAGGATTAAGATAGCAATTAAAGAAGAGAAATTGAGCTGTTTGATCTTTTCCACAGAGTTCAGAACCCCATTCTTTTGTCTGAGGCTGTAGTAAAAACATTTACTGCTGAACTTGGAAAAGATGTGAGATCCCAGTAGTGAGCTCCGGAGTATGGCTGAATGACTTCAGGAGGCTTGCATGGAATAAATAAGATTTGTTTTCTGTGACTGTCATTAGGGTTGGCTGGAAAGGATTATTGTAGATGACTCGAAGCAGATGTTCTCCGGTAAAATTTGGAGTGAATCAGTCTGTGTGCCAGTCGGTCTTCACGCCGTGGGAGCAGCATGGGAAGAATTGAAGTGCAGTTTGAATTCTTCTCGGTTGTTTTCTGCGAGGTCCTGAATACGAACGAGGTCCTGGGGCTGTTTCGTGGTACTTCTTGTTTTGGGGTGGTTGTAGTGGGTTGCAGCATAAGTAGACAAAGGCAAAAAGAAACTAAAATGATGTGCAAGTTTGAGAGACCGAGTTATGCAATTGTGCTCTTACACAGTGTCCGAGGAGAAGTTGCCAAACTCCCTTGTCCCACTGTGCTGTATGGTACTTCGCCTATCCGCTGCGTAGCCAAGAAGCATTTCTAATAGCAGCTTGCATTAATAAATGATCGTTGCTGCTGCTGCTCAAAATAGGATGTCCTGGTAGGTTCTATAACTTTGTTTTCATGTCAGTTATGTGACAATATATGATTTTTATGCAGCCAGTAACAGATGGTTTAAGGTAAAGACCCTGCTGTGCGATACTGATGTACTGCTGTTATTGAAATAGGTGCCTTCGTCTCGAAAAGAAGATACTTGAGGCCTTTTGGAGAGGTCATCTTGTTTTCATCATAGTGTTTAACTATACCACAAGAGATTTCACGGTCTGTATTATTTTGAAACAGGTAAAAATGATTTTTATGATAAACTTTTTTGCCAGTTTGGATAAGGCATTTCAAGATACGAGCACAAAACTACTGGAGAAGGGTGGAGAAGCTGTTGAACCTGCCTGAATTATTTTTTTTAAGAGAACCAGGCTTCCCTGAAGGTCAGAAGAAGGAAAAATAGGAGAAGCTACTTGCAGTTCAAGTGTTCGTGCTCCTTGCAGCCATGGCTTCAGTGCGGCCGGGTGCTTGCGATGGCCCACGAGTGCGTGAAGAGTCTGACGCCGGTGTCTTGCGCTCTGCTAGGAGCTGAGCGATCAGCGCAGACCCGGTGGTGTAAGGCTGCTTTTGCTCTCCTAATTGGTACCATGCCTCTGTCAGAGGAAGGGAGTGCAGCAACAACCTAGCAGCTATCACTTTTGGTACAGACCTGGCCTCTGGGAGGTGATTTAGCATTTGGGGGCAGCCATATGCGTGTCTTTAGGTATTTTAAAACAAAGGCAAAGCTGTTGCTGGAAATTCCCTGACCAGTTTCATCTTTCTGTAGGTGTGTGTATATATACGAGCATATCGCTTTCCCCATCTTGACCTTCTGATAGGCTAATGATCCTTTTTTGTCATCAGTTTGTCATTTAGGTAATGAATATTTGGGGATTACCAGTAACTGCAAAAATAATTGTACCGGTTATTGATGTGTGCAATAAACAGCAATTTCTTGTGCCTAGGTAACTCTTAGTGTAAAACGTGTTGAGAGGGAGAGTATCATGTTTTGCAAGTCTAAAAATGTTTGTCTGGAAACTCCCAGAATTAAACATTAGCTATTCTGAGCGCTCTGGAGCTAGAAACTTTGGAGGAAAAAAAAGGGGGGGCTATGTATTACTTAAACTGTGGTGCTAAATCCTCCTTCCTGGGCAGTGAGGGATGCAAGGATCAAGACATGAAGAAAGTCAATGCACTGAAGTAAAATACTGAATACCAAAATACATCGAAATTGGTGCTTTAAAACGTAAGCCTGCCTCAGATGGTAGGGCTTTACCTGTCTGCAGAGGCATGGCAGTTCAGCAAAGAAAGAATCATGACAACTTAATTCATCTTTAGTCTGAAAAAGATTTTATAACTTGAGTTACGATCACTCCAAACCTATATAGACTTAAAAAATAAATTTGATAAGTTACTGTGAAAACCAGGCAAATTGTTTCATTGCAGCTTTATCTGAGTATCATCAACCTTAAGCAGTCCTGCTTTTGTTTGTGACTTTATAAAAGGGCAGAAAGGAGTTGGAAAAAGCAGAGTCTTAAAAACTTGTGTTCTTCTTAACATGAAGAACCTCGCGGTGGTGTGGGGAGAGCAGGGCTGCCTGCCTGTGCTCGGGTAAGACGTGGGGTTAACGTGGGATCCCTGCACAGGTCCTGGCTGCGTGATTTTCCTCGGCTGCAGTTCGTGTCCAGTTGAGTCACAAACGCAGTTAAGCAATAAACGAGGCTCAGTGATTCAAGTTTTCCTTCGCTTATCTTTTAAATCCATCTACAAAGGTGAATTAGAAATTCCAGTTTTCAGTGCTGTTAGTATCAGGTCATGGAAATCTGGATCCCTGGGTAGCCTGAGTGTCCTCAGAGGAGTTATTAAAATCGCACTCGTGTTTAACATCCACAGATCATGGCAGCTGCCTTTGGGAGGGACTTGTGCATACAGAAATGTTGCAGCGAAGCCCATCAGAAAGAAGATCTGATACCCTCTTTGTAAAGTGAATTTCTGAAGTAGCTCCTCAGTGTCACATAGCAGGAAGTGTAATTCCAGAACGCTGACAGTTTTTAAGGTGGACGCTCGGGAGCCGGGGCTGGATCCCACGCCTGGTTTGTCTGGTGCTGGGCGACTGGCTGAGGACACCTACTGGGCACTGAGCTTGCTTCAGCTGGTTTGAAACTTCGAGTACTTTGTAGCTGGGCTTTTAGATGCTTGGCGTAGCTACAGGAAGCACCGGTATTTTGAGCAAAATTAGTCAGCGGTGACTTGTGTAAATCTAAAGCAGTGCCTAAAAGAATAAATGCTGCGTTTCTGATTTCACTGGTTACTTTTCTTTGTTCACTTGGCATTTATGTTTCCAGTTAGGACAATTAACTAATACCTGAACTCGGGTCTCAGAACTTTGCTAATTTGCACGCTGGTTTTACTGCTAATATTTCATTTAGTTTTATGTAAGTGTGTGTTTGTTACAGTTCCGTCAGCTTCCAACTAGGTCAGTAAAGTGTCCTTGTCCCTATTCTTTGAACGATCAGCTCCCTAAAGCCAGACAGTGTGATAGCAATTTTGTGATTAATGTTTCCGGCAATTATAAAGTGGAAGGTCTTACAGTACATTTGATAACTAAGACATGTATGTGGAACATGAAGTGACTCTTTCTTCCTTGTTGCAGATCCATAACATGGTGGCAGTGCTGGAAGTGATCTCCAGCCTGGAGAAATATCCCATTACCAAAGAGGCACTTGAGGTATGTCACCATCTGAATGTCACTTGGTTTTCTTGTGTGCATAAAAGGACTTTCTCAACCCGTCTCATTTCCATAAGAGCTTTCTTTGAAACAATAGATCGATTGCAAAGGATTCACAATTAAGATATTATTTTGTCCCTCTCATGCTTCTTTGTACATCTCAATGTGTACACAGTGGTTCTTTCTGGATTCAGATCAGTGTTCTGGGCAGCCTGGTTCCTATTTGTATAAGGCACTACATTAATCGTTACTTGCTACTTGTTAATCCTTCACATTCATCATCACTCTTCTCGTTGAGCTACTGATCACCTTTTTAGTTGTTTGGTGACAAAGCAATGAATCTGAAATCGGAAAGGAACGTTCTGTAAAATTAATCTTAAATTTAGTCCAGCATGTTTCAATGCCTGAATCTCTGTGGTGAGATTAGATGTATTAAAAGTTGAAGTATCAGCTGGGGTAGTGACTGCAGTGTCTCTGGTCACTTTTAAATACAGAGCCCAAAGATGCTTCTATGGCTAAATTATAGAAAGGTTTTCAATCTTTATCGTGAAATTGCTTTTAACTACTGTTTTTTATAACCTGTGACTGTTTTCCCCAGACTCAGGTAGCTATAAGATGGTTTGAGGTGATATCTGATGCTGTAAGTAGTCAGTACTACAGGATCAGCTGTTAGTGAGTACTAAACACAATGCCAATGCAAATAATTACTGTGAAACGTGAATTGTGATATTCAGAAATACAGTTACTGTGTGATAATCGTTGTGAGCCTTAGATGGTAAGTGCTAAGTGCTGTCCATGCTGCCACATGGGAGACAAATCTCAGAATGAACAAATCTCAAAACAGATGAGATTCTGAGGCATAGCAGTACAGAAAGCATTGTGTTGTGCCAGGGGTTTGCCTTTGCATTCATAAAGGACCAAATGCTATGGAAATGCATTCCATGTGGGAATCACCCAGCTATTCTGTAAATCCTAGGTGCAATACCAAGATGATTTTTTTCCAGTTGGAGACGTTGAAACCTGTCTAGATTTTTGTCAACTCTAGTTGCATTTCGACATATGTATCACATGCTGCATATTTCTCACAAAATCCAGTCTGTCTTCCTTTGAAGTGCTGCTCTTAAGTAATCTGACTTGCGGAATTCTTTGTTTCCAAGTGTGCTTTGCACACAAACACTTCACTTCCTTCCCATTACAGAACCGTGTTGGGGCATCATAGAAAAGCCTCTTTAAGTTGGTCTTCAGTACCCTTTCAAGCTACTAGGAGTGAAGGGGGAGGACATGAAGGAAGAAGACAGGACATAAATCACACCTTGGCAGTCAGATCTGTGAAATGGAGATTTGTGTTTTCAGTGTTACTGTGACAGGCAAAGATTCTGGATTTTCTCCTCATGTCTCTCTCTGCAGGTCTCAGTTTCGTTGTAATAAATGAACCTTTTCTGCCTTGGGTACTGCAGTTCCACTCAAATCTGAGCTTTCACGTATACTCTCAAGATTCCTGCTGATTAAAAATTCCTTTCTGATGTTTTTCACAGCTAGTGGCTCTGGTGCTTTAGCCAGGGGAGGAAGAAAGGATGGCTTAAAACCCACAGTAGGTTTCGTTCTGTGTGGCAGAATGCTGGACCAAGTGGGCTAATCCTTCCAAAAAGGCTAATTCAGCTCTTAAACCTTAATTGTTTTATACTAGGTATTTCTTAGGGTAAGCATTAAAAAGCAGAAACTTACTTAGAAAATGGAGTTAGAATTTTGTTTAGAATGATACATGTTTGTAAAAGAACTTTTATTTTTTTCTAGGAGACAAGACTTGGGAGGCTTATCAATGAGGTGAGGAAGAAGACGTCCAATGAGGAACTTGCCAAACGTGCCAAGAAATTGTTGCGGAATTGGCAAAAGTTGATAGAACCTGTAACCCAGAATGAACCAGTGCCAAGAGGGTTGCCGAATCCACCTGGATCAGCAAATGGGGGTGCTCACAACTGCAAACCAGAAGCACCGCTTCCTGCCGTGGCTGGATCAAAGCCAATCAGTGAATTGAAAAGCAGGAATGACATACAGAAACTAAATTCTCCAAAACCAGAGAAATTGGGAAATCGGAAAAGGAAAGGTGAACACAGGGATGGGCATCAGGGCCCTCCTCTCCCAAAAGTCTCCAAAGCTAGTCATGAAGTATTACAAAACTCTTCACCCCCTCCAACGAATGGAATTGGAGGTAGTCCTGAAAATTTTCCTAGTCCTGTAGATGTAAATCTACATGCAGGGCCTGAAAGCAGCAGGACAGAACTCAGTGAAAATGATAAACACAATAAGATTCCAGTAAATGCTGTAAAACCTCACACCAGTTCTCCGGGACTTGTAAAACCTTCAAGCACTTCCTCGTTATTAAAGACTGCAGTGCTTCAGCAGCATGATAAATCAGAAGAAACCACAGGACCGCACCAACCTAAGAGTCCTCGCTGTTCCTCGTTTAGCCCTAGAAATGTCAGGCATGATACTTTTGCTCGGCAGCATACTACGTACTCACCAAAGGATTCGATGCCTAGTCCATCTCAAAGGTCTCAGTTCTTAGATACTGCACAGGTGCCATCACCGCCACCATCCTTGATGCAACCATCAACACCTCCCATGCCAGCAAAAAGACTGGAGTTCCCTCAGCAATCAGTAACTGAGGTATCTCAGCACTGGCAGGAGCAACAGGTACCTTCTGAAAGCCAGCACAGGCATACAGCAGGGACGCTTCAACAGCACACATCTCCCAGCTGCAAAACCAGCTCCCATCCTGGGGAATCTCTCACGCCACACATGGGCTTGTCACAGGACACTTCAAAAATGGACAGTGATGATGCTGCTTCAGGTTCAGATAGTAAAAAGAAGAAAAGGTACCGACCTAGAGACTATACAGTCAACTTGGACGGGCACGTGACAGAAGGGGGTGTGAAACCTGTGAGATTAAAAGAGAGAAAACTCACTTTTGATCCCATGACAGGACAGATAAAACCTTTAACACAGAAAGATCCTTTGCAGGTAGAAATCCCTGCACTTACTGAACAGCACAGGACAGAAACGGAAAAGCAGGAGCAAAAACCTAACCTGCAAAGCCCTTTTGAACAAACGAACTGGAAAGAATTATCCAGAAATGAAATAATTCAGTCATATTTAAACAGACAGAGTAGCTTGCTGTCTTCATCAGGAGTACAGACTCCAGGAGCTCACTACTTCATGTCTGAATATTTAAAGCAGGAGGAAAGCACTAGAAAAGAGGCTAGAAAGACTCATGTTCTAGCTCCTAACAGCAAACCTACAGACTTGCCTGGGGTCACAAGGGAGGTCACAAGTGATGATCTCAACAGAATACGTGAACATAACTGGCCAGGCGTGAACGGTTGTTATGATACACAGGGTAACTGGTATGATTGGACACAGTGCATATCTTTAGATCCACACGGGGATGACGGTAGATTGAACATCCTGCCTTATGTCTGCCTAGACTGAGTTCAGTTTTGCTAAAATGCTTTTACATCTGCAGTTAGCAAAAATGGCAGACACTATGCCACTTAAACACGGAGAAAGCCTCCTGTCCTGGACAAACAGGCCCAACGAGCAGAGGGTGAGAGGGAGCTGGGTATTGACAGCTCTTTCCTTTAAATTCTCCTTTTGTGAAATGCTGCTACCAGTTTACTAACAATTGCAAAGGAAGGCATACGAAGGTTGATAAACTGAGTTCAAAACTCTATAGCGAGCCAGCTATAAAAAAGTGTTAGTCCCCAAGAAGTGAAGATGGTTTCCAGCACTTTCTGAATGCCGGAATCTTATTACAGGCAGGTACAGAGAAAATTTGTGGAAGTTACCTTAACAAAATATGCATCTATTTATTTGACTTGATTTGGGTTTTTATTTGGCAGTGAGATATTCGAGAGACAATGTGCAAAAACTGTAGTTTTATTTGTATCACATCTCTGAACATGATTGCATTTTTAAAGTCATGTGGTACGGAGATTGGGTTTTAAACAGCAGGTGTTGCACTGCAGGCTGGGCGACCAGCTTCAGCTCAACATTCCATAGGCATCCACATATTTTAGTCTGGTTTCAGTTTAAATCCAGTCTCTGAGAAATGCTGCAAAAACTAGATGTTTAACGATATTTTTGATCCCACCACCACCAGCCAAATATTTTTCCTCCTTTTCCCTTCCTGCAAACTTCTAGGAAAAAAAAAGAAAATCACCTTTTCTAGAATCTAAATGTAATGAGGGTGCTACGAGTTTGTAACTGTACTGTGAGAGGGAAAAAGGAAGCCTGTTTGTATGCTGGAAATATACTTGTTACCATTCCTTTAGATATTGTTTGCCTTATGGATATCCATCATAAACGCAATTTGCAAAAACAAAGAGCCTTAGTGAATGTACAGTAACTAGACTTCTGTGTTCTTGGGATGCAGAAGGGAGCAACTTTGCTATTTGGTCCTTTAAGTGGACACATTGTGATATAAATGTGGAAATAAAAAAAATTTGCACAAAGCAGTTTGTGAATTATTTATACTGAACTAATTTATTTTTAGAAGTTTGCTCAATTCAAACTAACTGAGAATCCATTGGAGCAGTGTGGCGAAGCTGAATCCCATCTGACAGTGTCGAAAGCAGCTGGCTGTTAGGGATATATAAGATGTCTTCCAAGTATATTGGTGGTATTCAGTCGCACAGGTTGGATTTTTTTAAACTCTGGTTGCATCCAGGGTTTAGAGACTGATAACCCAATTACCGTTAACGTACCTCAAAGTCTAAAAAGATCGTAGTTCCTCTTTTCTGAGTAATTTTGTAATATATTATTCCTAATTGTTAAAAAATGATTTCTAAAGCAGCCTAATTCAGTATAGAAAGCTAAGAATTTTTATTAACTGTAATTGCTTTAACGTTTGGGACTAGTTGTTTTCTACAGTCCCTGGTACTGGGCTTCTGTCCAGGGGAAAAGGGGAGGGGACACAATACCAAAAATGTTTCTAGGTTTAGTGATGTTAACTCATTTGTGCTGGATCTCACCTCTGTGGAAGAGCCTTGGCAACAGTAGTTCTGCTGCCTTTGAAAGCAAAGTCAAGCTCTTCGATGTCAAATCATGATCTTAAAAAGGTATTCATCACCAGGTATGCATTAGGTGGATCATTCCATGGAATACAACTGAAAATGTTTGGTTTATTTTGAAGTCATTCTTGTTAAAACCTACTGCTTTTGTGATTTGACCGGTATTGAAATGTGTGGGTGTCTCAGAAACGTTACTGGTGTCTGTTTGCTTCCATTTCTTTAATCTGAGGTCTGGGTGAAATCTCCTAACCTGAAAAACTGGTTACCAAAAAATGTTTCCAAGTATATTTTCAGTTTACTTCCATTTTATCCTTCTACAGTTGATGAGGTCAGGCAGTGTGTTGTAGAGTTGCAGAAAGTTATCTTGCAACTCAGAAAGGTAGATTTGATGGTAGAGGGCTAAAAGATGGTCATTTTGCAAAATGCTTATTTTGTTTTATATTTAAAAAGAAAAATGTTGTACATCTTACTCTACTCCCCTCCCCAGACCCTTCTCCCTCTTTCCTTGAATGGTCTTATTTAGGAACAGGGTCTGTGCTCTTTTGAGGCCTTTGAATATGGGGCAAATTTCAGGAAATGACAAAGCACACTTTATTAAAAAAAAAAAAAAATATCTTTTTTTCTGTTGCTTACATTTCTGCTGCAACCGATGGTCCACAAGGGCCACGCTGAGTCAAGTGATGCCGTAAGTTCATCGCTGCTCTCAAATTACTTACGGCTCTCGGCAGCAAACTGACCATGCTGATGCTCACTTTGCTTGAGGGAGCTTCAGGTATTGGACCCAGCCCTTTCCCTAGTGGTACAAAATCGCTAGAGAAATTCAGTCACAATGCAAGCTTTAAATCTTGTTACATACCTAGTTTGTTTCTGCTGTAAGGGTCAACTCACTTGGATATAATCCAGGGCGAGATGAGGCTTGACAATCTTTATTTCAGCATGCTAGTATAACCAGTTCTGTGAGCTCCAAAAAAATGTGAATAAGTTTACAAGGTGATTTTTTTTGTCAATTTTGTAAACAAGTTCAAATGAAGTTTACCATGTGCGTATCTGCTGTGTACTCTCATTTTTGCATGAACTCAGTTTCTCTGCTACTGGATTCTCCGACCTGCTTTACAGGCTTTATTCTTCTAGTCCTAAAATCTTAAATTAATAAGACTGTCATCTCTTTTCAGTGAATGATGTGAAATAGCTCATCCCCCAATCTTTTGGGAATCGCCATTCCCTAAAGTGCATGTTTTTAGAGGTACATTAACAGTGTAGAAATGTCTTTTGGAGGAGTGCATGGATGACATGGGGTGTAGAACCCCCTCCTGCTTGACAGGTACTCATCTCTCTTTTAATATACCCACCATTACACCTTCCTTGAGTTACTTTTAAAGCTCCCGTGCCTCTGAGGACGTGCCTTTCCCTCAGTCACAGCACACTCACAGCGCCCTGCCCGCACTTCTGCATTCCCCAGGCGCTTTCCAGCACCGCCTGCAGCCCTGCCACCCCCCCCTCACGCCACGAAACACCTCAGAGAACACAACCGGGGCCGTTTTTTTGTCCTCCCCCTCCTCTCCCGGGCTACTTCAACCCGAACCGAGCGGGCTGAGGGGGGTTACGGGAGGCGCCGCGCGGCCCCTGCCGGCCCCCGTAGGCGCTGAGGCGGCGGCGGCCGGGCCCGCCCCGGGAAGCGACGCGTTGGCGGCGGTGACGTCTCGGAGGCGGCCGGGCGGAGCACGGAGCCATGGCGGCGGCCCCGCTGGCGGCCCCGGGCGGCTCCGGGCCGGCGTCGGCGACGGCTGGGGGGGGCCGAGGAGGCCGCGGGCCGGCCCTGCGTGAGGGCGCCCGGGTGTCGGCGCTGTGCCTGGCTTGGTACGGGCTGAGCGCCGGCGGGAACGTGGTGAACAAGCTGCTGCTCGGCGGCTTCCCCCGGCCCGTCACCGTCTCCCTCTTCCACATCCTGGGGCTCTGCGGCCTCCTGCCGCCGCTGCTGAGGGCCTGGCGGGTGCCGCCGGCCGGCCCGGCCCAGCTGCCGCCCCGCGCCTACCCCCGCTACATCCTGCCGCTCGCCTTCGGCAAGTATTTCGCCTCCGTCTCGGCCCACGTCTCGCTCTGGAGGGTGCCGGTCTCCTACGCGCACACAGGTGGGGGCTTGGGGCTGTGTGGAGGGGGCTCTGGGCCCGGGGTCCCCTGTGGGGGCTTCTTTGGGTGGCCCCGGGGGGGTTGTGGGTGCCCGGTGGGGTGTCCTTGGGGGTGCTCGTCGTGGTGCCCCGGGGGGTGACGTGAGGCCTGGTGGGTGCTCGGAGGGTGCTGGTCCCTTCTGTGTGCTTGTACCGGTGCCTGCTTGGCGACCTGAAGCCCAGAACAGGTTCCTGTCGGTGTCCCACGTAGTGACATGAATCATAAAATGGTTTGGGTTGGAAGAAACCTAAGAGCTCACCCAGCTCCAACCCTCCTGCCACAGGCAGGGACGCCACCCACCAGATCAGGGTGCTCAGGGCCTCATCCAACCTAATTCTGAACGCCTCCAGGGGTGGGGCATCCACAGCCTCTCTGGGCAGCCTGTGCCAGTGCCTCACCACCCTCTGAGTAAAGAAAAGCCTTGTATGTGCTCACACACGGGTCTGGTGCGGCATTATAGGGCCTGGTCTGTGTTTGTGGCTGCCCAGCGTGGGGTCCTGGTCCCCCATGCATGCTCACACTGGTGTAGGGACCCAGAGCCTCGAGTGCGCTCAGGTGGGTGCCCGCTGCAGTGTCCCCTGCCCCAGCGTGTGCTTGTACAGGTGCCTGCTGCGATGTCCCCGAGCACCACAAAGGACTGTCCCATATTTGTATGGCTGCCCAAAGCAGGGGTAGGGATGACCCCGTGTGGGCTGAGGTTCTTCTGGCTGTGTTGGGACCAGAGCTGAGCCCCTGCTCCATCCCCAGTGCTCGCCCTCTGCTGACGGTCTATAATGGAGCTGGCCCAAGCTTCTCATCCCCACCGAAATTTTCTTTCCGTTCTCAGTAAAAGCGACGATGCCAATATGGGTGGTTCTTCTTTCACGGATCATAATGAAGGAAAAGCAGACGACGAAGGTGCGGACAGGTTTGCTGAGGTTTCTTCTCTTGCTGGTTTTTGTGGTGTGCTTTGCTGGCTGGGATCAGGAAGGGTTGGCTTTGCTCACTTGGGTGAATTTTGTGGCTGAGATTAGATTACGTGGTTCTTACGCTTTCATTTTCCTTTTGACACGTCTAAATACCGAGCAAGGTGATGCTCTCCAGTATACTGGAGTTGTTCTGGCATTTATTGTAGTCACTTAGTTTCCTCAAGCTGCAACAGTATGAAAGTTGATCCCTTGTTCTGTTGCTTTATTTTTCTCCTTTCTTTCCCAAATCAGCAGTATGTATAAACTCAGTTAAAATGAAAATTATTGGAAGATGTAAGCTATTCTTTTCTATTCCTTTTTCAGGTATACTTGTCTCTAATCCCCATAATAACTGGGGTCCTGTTGGCCACAGTCACTGAACTTTCCTTTGACATGTGGGGACTCATCAGTGCACTTGCTGCTACTCTATGTTTTTCACTTCAGAATATCTTCTCAAAGAAGGTAATAGCTTTGCTGTTCATGGTATTGGTCAGTAGTGTCACCCTTCAGAGGAGTAGCATGTATTTTCCGGTACAGATGATGTTGATGGTGTTGACTGTCCTAGAGTAATAGGATGGTTTGGGTTGGAAGGAACCTTGAAGCCCATCTGATTCCACCCCCTGCCATGGGCACGACCCCTCCTGCCAGCCCAGGCTGCCAAAAGCCCCATCCAGCCTGGCCTTGGGCACTGCCTCTCTGAGCAGCCTGTGCTGCCCTAAATCTGTCCTTTTTTAGTTTAAAGCTATTATCCTTTACTGTTACACAGTCCGGTGAAGTCTCTCCCCATCTTTCCTGTAAGCCCTGTCTTCTGACAGTTTGATAGTGCTTAAATTTAACAGTTCATTTGAAATTTTTTAACATACCTTGCTGTATCAAATCGCTTTCCTGTGGTGAATGAGTCAGTGTCAACACTGGGCACTCCTTGAAGTCTTAGAAACAAAGAGAGGAAGTTAAAAGGTGTGTCTTGAACGTGTGTAGTTACAAAATGATTTCTGGTTTGTAGAGCCTTTTAAATGTGTAAGTTCTTAATACTAAGAGAGTCACCAGTGAAGAAACTGTTGTTTTTCAGAGAGACATCTGTTTTTCTATGGTCTTCCTTATTGGAAATTCATACCATAACAGTATTTACTTATTTTCACAGTGTATCTGTCTGTCTGAGGTTGTTACTATTACGTGGCTACTGAATCTCTGCTGATTACATGGTGTTTTTCCTAAGGTGTTAAGAGATTCCCGAATACATCATCTTCGGTTGCTGAACATACTTGGGTGCCATGCTGTGTTCTTCATGATCCCGACATGGGTTTTGGTTGATCTTTCTTCCTTCTTAGTAGAGAACGACTTGGTAAGTGTTATGTTTGGGAAACTGTCTGCAATTAAGACAGGAGGAAAAAAAAATACATCCATACAAAAAAGTGCACTTAAGTATTTCAGTGTGGTTCCTCATCAGCATGGAAGGAACGGTTGTGAAACACCCACAAACTGTTTCACAAAACAGTATAAGAAACAAGTTTATCATGAGAATTCATGGCAGGGTTAGGAGAGGTAGCTTGTGTGACAGCTTGAATCTCAGGAACCGAGAGCTGGGGACAGGAACAAATGCACCCAGAGCGCATGTTACGTGTGTGCTGAGAGGTGTTTTCTCAGAATCTGTAGTTGCATATTTGGGTGCTTCTTAACCATAGGGAAGTTGCAGATGTTCTTCCTATTGAAAGGCAGGTAAGAAGTGACTCATGTTTTATATCTGTTACTTTGTCGCTTACCTAAAAGCTGAGATAAACTTTTTTCTTGTAATGTTTGTTTTCCTGACAGAGCACAATGTCTCATTGGTCCTGGACCTTGATGCTACTTATCATCAGTGGATTCTGTAATTTTGCTCAGAATGTCATTGCCTTCAGTATTCTCAACCTGATCAGCCCGCTAAGTTACTCTGTTGCAAATGCCACCAAAAGAATAATGGTCATCACGGTGTCCCTTATAATGCTTCGCAATCCGGTTACTAGCACCAATGTTCTTGGAATGATGACAGCTATCCTAGGGGTCTTCTTATATAACAAGGTAAGGTGTTCATCTGTTTGTTTGTTTATTCAGGAAGCTTACTTGAAACAGTCCAGTAGTTTTGAATTATGTCTGTAAAACAAGTCAGCAGCAGAACAAAAAATTTTACGCATGGCATAAAACTTATTGCAGAGGGGGTTTATTGCCAAAGCTAAGTACTGAAGTGCTTGGGTCAGGCCAGGTGCTGTTAGGTGTCTAACAAATTTTGATCTCAATATTTTCTCGAAAAATGAAAATTAGGAAGTAACTCACTAAAATCTCTTGAGCAGAAGAGAAATGTAATGATTTGGCATATGAGAAGAATGAGATTTTTATTAGGAGTCACTAGGATTTTCAAATTCCAATAGATATACATAGCGGTGTAGTTTTAAAAGTGTGTTTTTTTTTCCTAGGTATGAGGATATGTTAGGTGATAGCCTAGAAAACCATTCTTTCGTTCATTCTTTCCGTCTTTCTTTCCTAGACAAAATACGATGCAAACCAAGAAGCAAAGAAGCAGCTACTTCCAGTTACAACTGGAGACCTTGTGAATTTGGACCGGCATCGAAACACTCCTGAAAAGTCTCAGAACGGACTTACGGCATTTGCACAACATGGAGACTATCAGTATGGGCGAACCAATATCTTAACAGATCACTTCCAGTACAATCGGCAAAACTATCCAACTACCTACAACTTAAATCGTTTTGATATTTAGAGTCCTGGCACACAGGTATAGACTGTGATATCAAAGTGTCCCCAACATTATCAGAAACTTTTAGTACATCCATGAATGTAAAGCCATTTTATTGTACAGGTTTTGCAGAAGGGAAGATGCATGTGTAGTGGAAGTGGTACAGACCTTCAGCTTCTGCCGAGCAGATCTTTAAATGTGAAACAGCTAGATCTGACACTGGAACGAAATGCACAGTGTAGCTCTTGTACAGAGAGTCTGGTGAACTGCAGATACAAAACTTCAGAGCAAAATACCTGGTGTCACTGCTCCTGCTTGGAATCTGTCAATTGAGTATTCTTTTGGCAGCTAAACTCTGGCCAGTACTTTGTTTCCACACTGATAACGTAACCTTTAATTTGTTCTCTATTATGTTTTAATGATGCTTAGGGGAAAATTGTAACTGGGCACACTTCTGATTATCAGAATTTGTTGGCTTGGGAGGATTGACGTATGTATATCAGTTGCAGATAAGTAGTCTTGAATTCATCTTGAGCAAATATGAAACTTTGTGTGGGTATTAATTACTTCTGTGCCTATACCTTCAGTTTTTGATGACAAACCAGAAGTATTTCTGAAAGAATAGGCAGTAGGAAGATTGATCCCTTCAAGAAGCATATTTCAAGCTTCATATCTAGAGAAACAGTTTTCTCTAATGTCATTATTGTCCCAGTCACTGTAGTTAACAGAGCTTAAGATCCTCATTGTTTTCTGAATAACATAGTCCTGTAACTTCAGACATTGCTCTTCCCTGGCAATACAGAAAACACCTTGACAAATAAAATGTTTGGAATAATACAAATTTTTTTTAACTTGCGTTACACCTCTTATAAAACTCTTGGTTAGAAATTGAAAGGTCTAAGGTGTTTTCTTCTCAGTTTTATGCATAAATTATGGTTCCTTATATGATTCATATATTATGAATGCATGAATTTGAATAATCATCATTCTCAAGAAACAATTAAGTCTATCTTTTTAGCCCCTAATTGTTTTTTTTAAAGTTTCTTAATTACTGCAGTTGGAGCTGCTTTGTGCATTTTGTCTGACTTCTAATTTCAGCTGAAAGAAGTTACACTTTGTATCCTTCTCTGTTCCTGCAACTCCCCTAGCTCAAATAGTAAATTGTTAAGAGAAAGAATATTTAAATCAGCAGTAAATATATAATTATGGTTAATAAAAACTGATTCAGTTAGTATAAATGAACAAAATTCAAGACAAGTTGATTTGGTTGTCATGCATCAGATACTGCATTTTTGCATGAAAGGAATGAAAACAGTTGAACTTTGGTTTCACTGAATCAGATTATTATTTTTATTACTTTAGGAAAAAAAAAAAAGGTTTTAGGGGCCTTCTTTCCTTAACAGAAAAGCTGTTGTACAGTGAAATTTTTGATAGCATAAATATTGTGTTTTTACTAGACAGGTATTAGATACCAGTGACAACATTTAGGGTGTGGTGCTGTACACAACACTCCCTCCACCTATTTATTGCTTTAAAAATGACCATTTCCGTGATATGAAATGATGATTTGACTCCTTTCTGGATAATAAAGAATTTATTTTTAAGGGCAAAGTCAACCTGATCTTATTCTTTTGGCTGACTATGGAGGTAGTTATGTAGATTGCCTCCCACAATACAGTCCAAAAGAGGAAATGGTCCATCTGAAACTTCAGAGATGGGTTAAATATGCTGCTAATGTCCGTGAGCAGAACTTCTTGACTTGACTGGAGTTTAGTCTGTTCATACTAGGTTAGAACATGGGCTTTTAGTTTATAAAATGTGAATAAATTATTTTCTAACCCCGAATAACAAGGACAAGATTATGAGGAAAAGCATTCTTTCGTATGAAATTGCTTTTGCCTGTTCCAGTATTAATTTATGTATAATGATTTCTTTTATTGCTGTAAAGAGCAACATGTGTGTTTCTAAGGCTCACTTCCCAATATTTAAGCGCTGTTACAAAAATGTAGAAAGAATCATGGGGACTCTGGATTTGGATTAGATTCTGGCTCTGCACAAGTTTGATTTGAGGATGAAACATTTAGGCTGAGATTTTTGAGAGGAACTGGAGTTGTTCGACTGCTTTCAGAGGGAGCTAGCTGGAAACTGTTAGACTCCTGCAAATGCTGGTGTTCTTTGTGCCTCAGTTTCCCTACTTTGGAGGGGTTGAAATACCAGAAGACAGTAGCAGTGGGGGCCCCAGGGATGTACAGACGTGCTGTGAGTTCATCTGTAAATTTTCTGGTCTGTCTACCACTGTAATATATTCATACAGCTTGGAACTGTTAGTTGGAATAAAGCTCCACATACTGTATTCACAGATCAGAGATTTCATTAAACATATTTAGATGGCTTGCTCTCTGAAGAACATAACTAGATCTTTTTGGAACTCTTTCAAGAGAGAGCTTGCATGCACGCTTACTGTGGCAGGTCTTTAGCTCAGCTTTTTCTGTCAAGAGTATGGTAGCAGGTGAGGGCTTTCTGTTGAAAATACCTTGTCCCAAGTTCCAGCCTGGGCTCATGGCCTGACTTTGTCTGTGAAACAAAACTATTGTACTTGCAGAGCAGAAAGGGACTGACCCAAAATAAGGGATATCACACCGGGCCCAGAGTGTGAATCTCTGGGCTTCTTCCCTGGAGCCTGTCTGACAGTGTTCATGCTCTAGTAGTTCACGTCTGTGGTCAACAGGGATAATTTTGCATGGTACGATGTATAATTAAAACGGTTGAGTGAATCAGTTACAAGAGCTGGTTTTGCTGAGTACCTGAATCCAAGTCCTTAAGCAATATTGCCCACATTCAGGTAAAGGAAGTTTCTGATACTGTTGTAATATATATATTTTAATCTTGGACTGCTACAAGATTTTGTTTGGCAAGGTGAAGCATTTGTTTTAACATGGTTTGTAAATTAATGACGTATTTATGTACATAGGTCTGTAGAAAGTATGGAAACACTGGAATAAAAAGGGCATATCTAGACAATCGTGTATAACGACCCTGTTATTAAAGTGAAGGGGGTTGGTTTGTTTTTTTTTTTTTTACTTGCAGGAAACTTTGGGAGTGCCATACATTAGTAATGGCCACATACGAGAAATCAGATTAATGTTTTGCTAATAAGGGTGTGACACCAGATGTTTACTTAGCATGATTTGGATGCCATAACTAGTGTTAGGACGCTAGTTGCTGGTACCCTTAGAAATATTTTGATTTCAATTGTGCATTTCTAACATATGTAAATACATCACAAAATTGGGAAATTCTTGCCAAAACAGTCCTGGATAGTTTAGAAATACCAGTGTGAAAGAATTAATCTCCCCCCACTATGTGTGGGTTTTCTCTTGATAGCTCCTTAGATCATGTGGTGCTCTGAAGATCTCTTGAAAGCATTTCCCTTGCAGAGTGAATTTTAGTACCCAGTAGTGATTAGAGCATCTTTATCATCAGGTAAAATACTTGGGTGTTTTTTTTTTAATATCTGAATGTTAAATAAATCAAATTGAGGCAATACTTAGGCTTTGTAGGAGCACACTGATTTGTAAAAAACAAGTGTTGGTAATTTGGGGTCAATTCACGATGATTTCTGAAGCTCAAGACCTTTTCTTTCCAATGTGTGTTCAAAGCCACATTTTTCTGATGTAGCATTTTGCAGCAGAAGAAACTTCTGCCATGTAGCTATTTGTGGAAAAAGGTGCAATATAAATAAAGGGAAAGTTTTGTTTTTCTAAGGCTTCTGTTTCTGAACCATGTTGTAAGCTGTTAAAGATAATTCGAAAATATCTTTATGGTGATGGTACAATCTGGTAAAGCATCCATTAATCCTGAGATCACAGGTGTATGATAAATCATGTTATGTAGATATGCAAGTGCAAATATGCAGATGGCAGCCACCACCCATCTTTTTTCTTTGTTTTATGTTAGTAGTCCATAAATTGATGTGAGTATAGGTGGTTTTACCAAGAAAATCCCATAATCCTTATGATATGAATATTGTTTTCCTCTTCTTATTTCAACTCTGTTCTGTGAAGCTCCAGATGTTACTTAGCTGGATTGCCTGTGATGCAGCCCTCCAGCCTGTGGATCTTGGTACTGAATCTGGGATCCCTGTATGGGATGATGGGAAGATATTGCATCAGTCTTTCAGGGCCTGGGACTCTTTCTTGCCTAAAATATATTAGGCGTTCAGATGTTTTTTGACGGACGCCTCTGTCAGGTAACTATAGTTTTTGGGGCACTTGGTGGATAAACCATTGCTGCATGCTGATGAACATGGCAGCCTGGACGGTGACAGCATGGGCTCCGATGTGCAAAGCACTAACATTTTTGCTGGAAGGCATCATTAAGAATTTTGAAAAATTTATCACTTTTAAATATGAGCTTTAAATAAGATTTAACTATCTTTAAATAAGATGTGAACTTAATCTGGTCTTCTGGGATCAGTGTTAATTTCCAGGACTGCAGGGTGATGTAGAATCATCATCAGACTCTGTATCTGATATTCTTTTTCAGTTGTTACTTGGATACATGAGAACACCCACCTTCTTTCTGAGTTTTTATATTCTTCGTGGTATGTCTTGTTAAGAATAAAAAGTTCTACCTTTTTGTGAGGATGTCTGTGAGTGTTATCTATGTGACTGGAAATCCTGAAGTGTAATTTAATACCTGAAATTTAAGAAAGTGAATATAAATCCATGTGAGCACTGAATAAGTGTTAGAATACTCAGGCTTCCTTTTGGCCTTCTACAATTCATCTCTAGTTCTCCTATAAATGGTCTTCAAGCATTTTCTAAAAATCGTGTCAGTAAGCAGAGGGAGCTGAGCAATTCCCACCAAGCCTTGTACCTCTTGACTGGGCTGTGAAGCTGATCAGATCAGCACCTTAATTCTGTAGGGATGCTCAAGCCGTCAGATAGTTTTAATCACATTTTGAAAGATAATGGACCATCAGGTGCCAAAGGAAGGATAAGGTAAAGACTAGGAACAACTTGAACATTTAAGTGTGTAAAGAAATGAAGTCATGTGGAAAGAAACAGTGCTCAGGTGTGAGTTAAATGTCCCTTCATAGGGCAATTAACAGTTGTATTTTTCAGTTGGCTCTGTACTGGGCTCCCTGCACATCCATGTTCATAGCATTTTTGCATCGTGTCTGTGGTCTACCTTAGCTCTACTGCTGTGGTGATGGATTTTCCCCAGTATGCAACAGATGTTGAATGACATCCTTTCTTTTAATGCGCTCTATGGATTTCTGTCAACCTTAGTGCAGTTTGGATGTACTTTTAGTTTGGATGTGGAGGTACTTTTTAGTTTGGATGTACTTTGATGTACTTTTAGGGCTTGGTAAGCACAAGAACGACTGGCTGCTGCAGGAACGGCAGCGAGCGGGCAGCCACCCGCAGCCTAGAAGCGGCTTCCCCGGCTGCGAGGGGCGAGCCCTGGGGCCGAGTTGGCTTCGGAAACCCTGACAGAACGGCGAGGAAGGGACCGGGACCGGGACCGGGACCGTCCCGGCTCCTCCCCGGGGGCTGGGACCTGGCCCCTCCGCCTCAGCCCCTCCCCGCCCCGGGGGCCGGGCCCTGTCAGGTTCCCGCCCTTTGCGCTGTGGGGCCGGTCTCCATAGCGACGCGGCCGTAAAGCGCGGCCGCGCGTGGCGCTTGGCGGCACTTCCGGCCGGTGCGGCCTAGCAGCGGCGGCGGCGCCCCCGTTGTCCCGCAGCCATGGAGATGCCGCTGCCGCCCGACGGTGAGCGCGGCCCCGGGGGTCTGAGGGGGCCGGGGGGGAGAAGGGGAGGTTTGGGAGGGGCGTGGAGGGGCGGGGAGAGGGCCCGGCGCGGGCTGACGGCGCTGCCTCCCCACAGACCAGGAGCTGCGGAATGTCATCGACAAGCTGGCGCAGTTCGTGGCGCGGAACGGGCCCGAGTTCGAGAAGATGACGATGGAGAAGCAGAAGGAGAACCCCAAATTCTCCTTCCTCTTTGGGGGCGACTTCTATGGCTACTACAAGTACAAGCTGGCCTTGGAGCAGCAGCAGCGTGAGTGGGGCCCGCGGCTCGGGGCTAACCCCCCCCCCCCCTCCCCCCCGCGGCCGCAGCTTCCCGGTCCCCGCTGGGCCCCGGCCGGTGGAGCCGCTTTGCCCCCCCCCGGCCTCACTCTGCCCCGCCGGGACCGGTTTGCGGCCTCTTCCTGCCCTCTGAGCTCCAGGTAGATGGCTGAGCCCTGCCCGCGGCTCTGCACGCCTCCCGTTTGCGGGTTTGGAGCTGGGCTGGGCTGCGATGCGGGCACAAGGGGCACTCGGGAACCGGGAGGTCCCGCACAGAGCTCCAGGAGCTGGGCTGGTGTCAGAGACGTTCCTCTGCCGTTGTGCAAGGAGTCGCTTGTCCCCCTTCTCTCTTTGCACCATCCGCACGATTGACGTTTTGCATTGAACCGTTACGTAAAGAATGAGGGTCTGGAACCAGCACAGCTTTTGTGTATGGGCTGGTGGTAACAGACTTCTGCTTGAGGCTTGCTTTAAGGGTTTACTTTGTCTGATAGTGCTGTGCAAGCAAAGTCAAGATATCGAGGCTACGACACAGATCCAGCCACTGCCCCAGCCGTCTCTCCCACCACCGGCTGCTCCCATCCCAGCTCCTCAGGGCACTCCTTCTGTGGAGGAACTTATCCAGCAGAGTCAGTGGAACCTGCAGCAGCAGGAGCAGCATCTCCTTGCCATGAGACAGGTTGGTGTGAAATAAGCACTCATCTGCCTTATCCTAAACCACCACTGGCTGTAAATGTTCAGAGCGAAGGGAGAGAGAAAGGCTTCCATCTGACTGGTGGGTGGTGGGTTTGGGTGTTGGGGAGGAGAGGGGGCATTATTGTGCTTATTTTTGTTCCATGGTAATTGCCACCATATCCTTAGAACAGATGTATGTGATGCCTTAGTAAGATTGGTCCTCGATTAAAATAATATATTTAGTATGTGAAAAGCCCTGTTGGTTCACAGAGTGGAAGAAATTGTGACGGCATTTAATGCTGTAGCTTGCTGGGAACTGTGAGAAATGCGGTTGTGCTTTAGCAGTAGCCTAAAATAATCTTGTACTTCAAGGCAGATTCAGATTTGGGGTAGGAAGGTGCTGTGTATTTGAGCTAGGTGTTTTTGCAGGCACCACTTTGCCCTAATGTTACTGGCAACCAAACTGAGGGATTCCTGGAGGAAGGGAGCGCTCCTGGATTATATCTTTAGGACCTGTCCGCATTTTTTTTTTTTTTTTAATCAATGAGGGAGAGACTTAAGAAGTGGAAACGAATACAGTTTTTTCCCGAAGAATGAGAACAGTCTTCTCAAAACCAAATAATCAAAACATTTGTGTGGGAAAACATTGCTTGTCTTGGTCTTTGAGATAGCTGCTTATGGTTAAGAGGCTAAGAGGCCTGGGATACAGCAGCTTAGTTCTCTAAAAGAAAATGGGATGTAATCTAATTTTATTTTATAACTCTATTTTTTTCAGGAGCAAGTCACATCAGCAGTGGCCCTTGCAATAGAGCAACAAATGCAGAAAGTTTTGGAGGAAACCCAGTTAGATATGAATGAATTTGACAACCTGTTGCAGCCGATAATCGACACGTGCACAAAAGATGCAATCTCAGTAAGTGGTGTTAGTCTGAGCAGTTACTTGGTGCTGTTGTGGATTAAGAACAATCGAAATTTTGGAACTATATAGAAAACAACAGCTACGTTTTGTATGGTAGGCAAGAAAATTACCTGAAAATTGCTCTTCTGGCAGTTATTTCAGTGTTGTACAAAGTCCTTATGATGTGAACACATTAGACCAGCGTTTTTTTTTTTGTTTTTTTTTTTTTTTCCTAAGGCTGGCAAGAACTGGATGTTTAGTAACGCAAAATCTCCTGCACACTGTGAGCTGATGGCTGGGCACCTGCGAAATCGTATAACAGCCGAAGGAGCTCACTTTGAGCTTCGGTTACATCTGATTTACTTAATTAATGATGTATTGCATCACTGGTAAGGATTAAATTGTGCTCTTCAGTTTTAAGTTTTGATTAATTTGGTGAAAACTGTCTCTGCTATGTATATTCTTAGTTTGACTAGTCACCTTTTATTTTTAATGTACTTATTATTTTTAGCAGATGTCTTAACACATCTGTAGCTGGCACAAAGATCAGGTGCTTTAATAATGAAATTGAATTTTTGTCTAATTTGTGTGTTTTTATTCAAGTTAAGGCTGTACAGCAAAAACGTAATGGAGGGAACTCTGTATATTTCTGTGAATTTTTTGGTACAGTGGAAGCTGGGAGGAATTGATTTGCAGTGCTTTTAATGCTGTAGGGAAAGGCAGTAACTCTTCTCCTTCCCCTTCCTTTTTTGAAGCCAGCGGAAGCAAGCACGGGATCTTCTGGCTGCTTTACAGAAGGTGGTTGTACCTATTTATTGTACCAGTTTTTTAGCAGTGGAGGAGGATAAGCAACAGAAAATTGCCAGAGTGAGTATCTGGTTTTAGTTTAACTATGCTTTGCTTTGTTAGGTTAATGCCAGGGAAATTCACAAATACAAGGACAGAAGAGGACTGCTGAGATGTTTTTAGTCTGATTGTCTTCGCAAAATCTTATCACAGCTGTGCTTTGCATTTGAACCTATTTGAACAAGAACCTGAAGGTACTTAGGCTTTAACAGTTACTAAAAGGACGAATGCATTTGAGTCTTTGGCGGTTCCAAATAGAACTGACTAAATCCTAGGTCTTTTGATAAAGCTGGAAATATTAAAAAAAATAAAATTAAAAAATTGTCTCAATTTTTCCTTTATTGTTCATCAGTTCTAAGCACCTTTCACTCTTGAATTTATGCAGCTTCTTCAACTATGGGAGAAAAATGGATACTTTGATGAATCAATTATTCAGCAGTTGCAGAGCCCGGCTCTTGGACTTGGCCAGTACCAGGTTAGCCACAAAAGAAAAGCAACCCTTTTCAAAATATGCATATAAATAAGAACATTTAAGAAATGTTTTTCTTTTTGAGAGGCAACTATTAACACTCCTCCTCTTCCTCCCTATCGAAGTTGTTTACAAGGGATTACAAAAAAGTGAAGTGTTACCTTGTTACTTCAAAGATCGAATAATCTGGCTGCTGCTATCAGCCCAGAAAGTCTGCTTGCATTAGTAACTACTGCATTTCAGTCGAGCATGTTTTTGAGTGTTCTTTTTTTATGGAAATTGATGCTTGATAAAAGGGAAACTAAAGAAACCATACCTTTTAAGTTGTCTACGCTGCCATAGCTTTAAATTGTATATGCTAAGCATTAAAATTGTTTTGGCAGCAGGAGGTACTCATTTTTAGCATTAATAATGAATGCTGTTGGTTTCAGCTGTATTTGAAAGCTAGACTTAATACGGACAGTGGATTCTAGCCTGCAGAGAATATTTTGGAAACCTTCAGAGCTTCGTAGTGTGACTAGATTCTTCTGCCAGCAGATTATCCTGCATTCTCATGTATTTCTTGGAAGTGGGGGGAGTGCAATATAGGAGATTCTGAATGAGCAGATAGGGGAACTCTTTTAGGTGCAGCACTAACTTTGTTCTCCTTAATTTCTCACTTTATCAGGCAAATTTGATCACTGAGTATGCAACGGTAGTGCAGCCTGTACAGGTAGCCTTCCAACAGCAGATACAGAACCTAAAAACTCAACACGAAGAGTTTGTAAACAGTTTAACGCAGCAGCAGCAGCAACAAATACAAATTCCACCTCTGGAGAATGAGGTGAAATCAACACCACCGCCTCAAGCCCCCACAGCAGCTCCAGCCTCAGCTCCACCGTCTGCTCCTGTTACACAAGCAGGTACTAACCTGTTCTGGGGACCTGTGCAGAAATCAGTGGGTGGACAAATTGAGAGATTTGTTTTTATTTTTCTATCTATTTATTTCCCTGCTTTTTTTTTTTTTTTTTTTACCTGTGAGCTGCTGTGGTATGCTGGTTTGTTTCGAACAGATTCAGGCTTCTGCCTGGATCCTTGCATCTGGTGTAGCCTGATGCTTGAATATAAATGAGAAAAAAAGTTGTGAGTGTTAAATTGAAATCAGAAATGCTCTCTCACAGTAGTAGATTTCTGTAGAATGTGTGGGTATGTACCCAGCAAAATTCTAGTGGAGTCTTGTAAGCGTGCTGGTGTTAGTAACTGCCTGTGAGCTGGATGCTTCTGACTGTCTCCAATTTGTTCCAGATGATGGTAAACCTCAGCTGCCCCTAGCTGGTTCTACAGAGTATGACGCGACAGGGTCTGGAGTGCAGGATCCTGCCTCTGGTGGACCTCGCGGCCCTGGATCTCACGATCAGATTCCTCCAAATAAACCACCGTGGTTTGACCAACCTCACCCTGTTGCACCATGGGGTCAACAGCAGGTATCAAGCGCCGTTCTGAAACGAGGTGTAGAGGGAGGTGGAACTTCACCTATTCAGAAAGACCATCTTGGGAGTGCGAGTGTTTTGAAAAGCTGGGAACGTTATCAATGCAGATACAGATCCAAAGCTTTCTCATTCTCAGCACAGCTAAAAGCAAAGTTTATTTCAGGTTGTCAGCTCTTGCACTTTTCCATATGAATGAGCAGAACAAGAAGTACTCTCTTCGAGTTCAGCACTGTGTGGTTCCCTAGCAGTTTAGCTTCAGAGAAAAGACAGGAAAAGACCACAGTTGTTCAGAAATTTCTTTTTGAAATTGTCCAGAGGCGATATTTACTTTAAAAGGTAGAATGTTTTTATCGCTTGCTTGTAGCCTAATGACCAGGCTTGTTATTTTTACCACCAGGGACCACCTCACTGTCCTCCATGGAATAACAACCATGAAGGAATGTGGAACGAACAGAGAGATCAAGGCTGGAACAACCAGCGTGAGACGCCTTGGAACAACCAGCCCGATCCTTCTTGGAACAACCAGTTTGAAGCCCCGTGGAACAACCAGCACGAACAACCTCCATGGGGTGGGGGTCAAAGGGAACCTCCATTTCGAATGCAGCGGCCACCTCACTTCAGAGGCCCATTTCCTCCACATCAGCAACATCCCCAATTCAACCAGCCCCCGCATCCGCATAATTTCAACCGCTTTCCACCTCGCTTCATGCAGGATGATTTTCCACCTCGCCATCCCTTTGAAAGGCCTCCTTATCCTCATCGTTTTGATTACCCCCAGGGGGATTTTCCTCAAGGTAAAGTGTGTGCTGGGCCAGGTTTTCTTACGTTGCAATACTGATTGCTGTTACAAACCTTAGTGCTTTGGGGTGACAGCATATTCTTGGTGGAGTGCTCAGGTTTTCCTGAGAAATGCTGAGTTTTTTGGTTTGGGAAGCTACAACTAAATGACTCGGTAGGAAATATGTGCAGGGTTGGATGCTCCCTTGCTTTTTGTGTCTTCCTTCTGTAATGGGTATGGATAACCAGAAACTGTAATCCAAGCTCAAGTCAGCGGCTCTTTGGGTACTCTCTTTGTGACTATTTCATTTTAAAAATAGCCCAGAGGTGAGAAGCAGGATTGCCTGCAAATTCAGTTTCTTGTACATCAGGCCATAGATGGGGTCTCTTTAGCTAGGTCTTCCCTAGATAGAGGAGGTTAGAGGAAGGCAGGCTGGAAGCATTTGTTCTTGTGTACCCACGGTCTTCTCTTCCTCTTTATTTTTAGAGAAAAGCTCTCAGTTCTCTGTCTTGTGCGTGGCTAGCGTTGTGTGGCTTGGTGTAGTGTCTGGTGAAATGATCCCTCCCTCCCTCCTTGTTCGGTTTGCTCTCTCGCTGGAACACGGGGACGTATGAGAACGTAGTCTGGGCACTGCGTGCCTGCCCTTTGTGGCTTGGGTTTGGCTGCAGGCTCCTGCTGAAGTCTGGTGGTGTTCTGCCCTGATTTAGTTTCTATTCCACATCCAGAAGTTATGATCATTCTGGAATGATCGTTGTCAACATAGTATCTAAAGATCCCTGTGGTTCTGTGTGACAAGTAACTTTAAAAATGGCAATGTAGGAGTTGCTATTTTAAGCTTAAAAGACTCTTAGTTCCCCAAGTCCCAAAAAGGTCGAAAACCAATGAATTATGTATTCAGGATTGTGTCTAACTTCTGCAGCAAAGATTTTTTTTTTTTTTTTTTTTTTAATTTTTAAGAGTTGTGGTAGTGAGTAGGAAGAACAGCTTTTCTTGTCTGGGCGAGGTGTGTGTGTGGGGGGAAATTAAGGTTTTTAAGCTCAAAAAAGATGCTGTGTTTTGGGTTGTATTGATGACCCGGAACATCTGTTGTATCGCGCAAAGTTGTTGGAGGAGGGGAATCTACTAAACCAGCTAAAATTAGGAAAGTGATGAAGCAATGACAGTGCAGCCTCTGTTCAAATCCTAATAAAGATGAGTCAAATAGCAGAGGGTGAGGACTGTGTGGTGGCTATAACAACTTTTCCTGGAGAAGCCGTTGGGCCCCCTGCGGAAGGTATTGATTTTCAGTCTTCTGTTTTTCTCTGCATAGCGCAGTGAGTTCAGCAGGGTATCCTGGCGTTCATGGCAAGTGGTTTGTCCATCAGTGATTGGATGGATGTCTCTCACTCCTATTTTAACAGGATGTTATCTCTACCTCTTCTCGAAACACTTCTTTAAACAAAGCATTTTCTAGTCACCTACTCCTTTGAGTTAATTCCTGCCACGTTAATTTCTTTATGTATACTGACTTGGCATAGAGGCAGTGTGTGTTACGGACCTGTTTAGGTTGATGCTAAGCCACGATTGTGTGTTTAGGCTTCAGAAATAGATCCCATCAGCAGCTGGCCTGCTGCATCTGAAACCTTTTGTTCTTGAGCATCTTTCTTGTGGTACTTTTTGACCAAAGTATGTCCTAAAGTGAGCGGTGGCTTAGAGTTAGCTTCCTGTTGTCTTGAGAGTGGCCGCTGTAGCCAGAAAAAGAGATGCACTGCAAGATTTCTGTGAACACGGACCTGTAGCCAGCCTCTAGTTCTTCCACTCTGTTGCTTTTCTTGATCTGCAAGGCTTTAGGTGCCAAGATTTGTTTTTAGGATAAACACGCTAATTGACGTACACCTCTCTGATTGCTTTCCCCTTCTCCGTAGCTAAGTAAAATGTTTTAACCCTCCCACTCTGTGCAGAAATTGGACCTCCTCATCATCACCCCGGTCACAGATTGCCTCATCCTGGAATCAGCGAGCATCCTCCCTGGGGAGGGCCACAGCACCCTGATTTCGGGCCTCCCCCACATGGATTTAACGGGCAGCCTCCTCACATGCGGCGACAGGGCCCCCCTCACATGAACCATGATGATCCCAGTCTGGTGCCAAATGTTCCCTACTTTGATCTTCCTGCTGGACTGATGGCTCCGCTTGTAAAAGTAAGTGCTTGAAATTGGGCCCTGACTTGTAGGATTAAAAGATCAAAATCCCACAGTGAATATCATGGGTAGTTTGACGTGTACATTTTCAATTTCACATCTTTCCCTCCAGCAGCCCTCAGGCTCAGCACGTTGTTGTATGGGCGGGTGGTGAGGGAAGGCAGTGAAAATGGTAAAAACTTCAAGTGTTGTGTCCCAGTGAAAGCCATTTGAGCCTGTATATGTGAAAGACTCATGTGCTTCTCAAAGCCTTACCCCCAGTGATTTTCAGAAGGGCAGAGAGACCCTGCAGTTCTGATGGGGCCACTGCGCACTAGTTTTGGTATTCAGAGTTTTCTTACAAAGATGTTTTGCAACACTAGTGCTATATGTGCCAAGAATGGTAGCGAACATTCACCTGTATCAGCGTCTTGGGGGATATGTGCATTTATCATTCCGTGTTTGAGATGAACAAGTAGGTCTATTCCATCTCTTAACTTCGTGTTACTCAGCATACACCAGCTTTTACCAGGTTTCCAGCCAGGCACTGTTAGCACAGAGGTGGATAGATAAGACGTGCGTTTTATCTACCTGGTGATCCAGTTAATGCTCCAATAGGTGTTGTGCTGGCTTACCTCATAGAAATCAAAATGGTGGTGATAGCACAAGGAAGCAGTGGGTCGTCTGCAGAATCCTTATTGCTGGACCATTTTTTTATCCAATAGTGAATTGTGAGGTCCCTACACAGTTAAATCTATATTTATCTCTTCAGGTTAGCAACCCCATGACACATGACAAGAATGTAATTTGTTTTGTTTCCGGCAGCTTGAAGATCATGAGTATAAACCTTTAGATCCTAAAGATATACGTCTTCCACCCCCAATGCCCCCCAGTGAGAGACTACTGGCTGCGGTTGAGGCATTTTATAGTCCACCATCTCATGACAGGCCTAGAAACAGGTAAGAGTAGGTATAGCTAACAATATGGTAAGGAAAATGCCCTACGAAGCTGTCTCAAAACAAGAAGTGCCTCTCTCTTCATTCGCCTGTGTCTCGGTTCTTCTAATGCTGAAAATAAGTGCTCTTGTTGTATTTTAAACTGTTTGATCTTACACTGAGATGTGTGAGACCTTTCTGCCCAGGCCCTTTGTTCCCTACAAAATCTAGCGGAAATCCTTAATTGCTCCGTGGATCGAAGTCGAGTTTTACTGATGTTGGTTCTGTGTGTGGTTGATTTATTGCAGTGAAGGCTGGGAGCAGAATGGACTGTACGAATTCTTCAGAGCTAAAATGAGAGCGAGACGGAGGAAAGGTCAGGAGAAGAGAAATAGGTGAGAGATCCTGTCTGGGGCCTTCTGATGCATGCTGTTCATTTGGAAGGTGCTAGGATTATCCTGGACTAGCGTAGGGAAAATCTGTTCAGCAATATGTTGATGGAATTAACTGGATTTTAAGTTGCTGGAAATTCTGTCTAATATATAGAAAATAGTTTTGTTTTTTCGCACTCAGGTTTTGATTGGATTGTTTGCAGAAATATAATGCTTGTGTGTAATTTGAATTTGATCAAAGTTACGTTTGCATTTCTCAAGCATCTCCAAGGAATTTCACTGGAGTTTTTTTGCCTTTATCTGTGCAGTGGGCCTTCTCGGTCTCGCAGTCGGTCTAAAAGCCGAGGTCGTTCATCCTCCCGGTCCAATTCACGATCTTCAAAATCATCTGGCTCCTATTCAAGGTCACGATCTCGCTCTTGCTCTCGGTCACGATCCTATTCACGCTCTCAGTCCAGGTACAGTGCAATGGGGTGAATCTCAGGAAGTCGGAGGCAGTGGGAAACAACCTTCAGGGCTGAAAGAAGAACCCCGGATGTTGCTTTGGAAACCTGTGTGTGTGATCTCACGTGCTGTCTTTTTCTAGAAGCCGGAGCAGGTCCCGCTCTTCCCATAGCCGCTCGCGATCACGGTCACGATCCAGATCAAAATCTTACTCCCCAGGAAGGCGGCGCCGGTCCAGGTCTCGCAGCCCCACTCCTCCGTAAGCTTTTGTTTGTTTATTCTCTTTTTACCTGGATTGTGCAGATAAGTACCACAAAGGGTGCTTTTCTCATGAACTGAGTGCATTAAGCATTTCACCAAATGGTAGAAAAGATAACAAGCAGATTTGGTAATAGTATTTATGCTCTTTGTGTGTATATATATATATAGAGAGAAAACATTACTGTTTTGTGATGGCTTTCTGTATAACAAAACACTGTCCAACTCTGAAGGCCTTGTATGCCTTCCTGGAATGGAGGAAAAGTCCTCCAAGATCTGTGTGAGGAAGACCATAGTGTTTGATTTTTCCCTTGTACCGAGAATCAGGTAAGGTTTGTCGGCACCTTTAAAACTCCATAACCTAATAGCTTTATAAAAAAAATCGTAGTAGAGTGAATGGGATTATACTGGATGTTAATAGGATTTAAAGTCCCTTGCATTGGGTCAGAACAGTATTGCTTGTTTTTAATTTCCTTGTTTTATTTCCTTAGTTCTTCTGCTGGTTTGGGCTCCAGTTCTGGGCCTCCTATACCAGAATCAAGACTTGGAGAAGAAAATAAAGGCCATCAGATGCTAGTGAAAATGGGTAAGGTACTGGTTTGGAATCTGACGTAAGCCAGGAAAAATGATCAGGCACTCAGCTCTTGGACATCATTAATTTCTGCACATTCCTAAGTATTGTCCTTTTCAGTAACTTCACATTCTGAGGGCTGAGTAAGGATATTCAGAGATGTAAGTACACAGAACGTGGAATAATGATGGTAGTTGCCCTTCTGGGAAGGATATGGAAGACAGGGATGTGAGTTTGGCATCAAATAGGGTTCAGCTACCTAGAGTTTCATCTCCCAACAGTGTAGATCAGCCTCTGACCGAACAGATTGGGCTTGCATTGTCTTTCCCCTTGTCCTCTTAAAGGTTCTTAGGCATAGTGTTGTGTATTCCCAGGCTCGCTGCATGTTAGTGCTTTTGGGAAAAAAAAAAATTATCCTGCTACATTGAATGGACATTTTCTTTAGCTGTTCTCAGAACGTTTGCTTATTCTTCAGAATTCTAGTAATGTAATAGGTACAGGCTTGCAATGTTGTGTCCCTTCTGCAGGATGGAGTGGGTCTGGTGGATTGGGAGCCAAGGAGCAAGGAATTCAGGATCCAATTAAAGGAGGGGATATCCGAGACAAATGGGATCAATATAAAGGAGTGGGAGTTGCATTAGATGACCCTTACGAAAACTACCGAAGAAATAAAAGTTATTCATTTATCGCACGCATGAAGGCCAGAGATGAATGTAAGTGAATGTTGCTAAGCAATTTAAAAAACCGTTCAGACTTGTTAGTGATATTTGTCCTATTTAGAGTCTTACTGTAGAATATAAACTCAAAATTGAGTATCTCTTCATTCTTTCTAATGTAATGGATTTAAAAAGCCAACAAGGTAAGTAGACATACGCTCTGATTAACCCTGCATCTTTTCCTTTTCAGGGTTATGTTGTATTCTAATTTCTGAAATATTAATTAGCTTGTTTTGTGTAAGCCACATCCTGGCTTCAACACCAGTAGCCTCTATCTTTAAATCTTGTCCTTCAAAAAATAGGATTGTCATAAAAGTAGCAGAGGGAGCCATACAACGGGATGGATGGCTGCCAAAGCAGGAAGGAGGTCTTTGTGGTTGTAACGAAGCTGGCCCACGCTTACTGTTTGGCCCTGCCCAACTCCTCGTTTCCTACAGTTAGTGCTGTGTTCTGTCAAACCCAGAACTGGCAATACGTTTCACAGTAGTGCAGTTTCAGGAAGGGTGCAGAAAAAGTGGAGGTGCTTCTTAGGAAATGGAGAGAATTACCCGAATGATAGATTTTTGCAGAGAGTGCGTTACATAGAACTACACTTAACAGTGATTAAAAGGAAAAAAATTGGCATGTCAGATGAAAAGTCACTTCTACCTATGGCCACAGTAGATCTGTATAATAAAATGAATTAAAATGAAGCTCAAAAGGAAAAAATCCTTATTAATAAAGCCCTCATTCCATGAAACATTTCGGACAGCTTAGGTAACTGCAGAATGTGTAAGCACTCTTTTCCCTATTGTTTCAGTGAAGCGTGAAACGCAAGACCCTCCACCACCTGAATAAGACTCTCTGAAGAAAGATGTCTTGCATCTTCTACAAAACATTAAACTTGTATAAATCCGGATTAAAGTCTGGAGGAAGTGACAAATGAGTTACTTTTAAAACTATGGCGAAAAATGGAAAGCTATGACATGTACTTCAACACTTGTGATTTAGTGTTTAAAAAGGCCAGTCGTCACTATGACATGTCTAGCACGTTTAAGAATTTCCATTTTATTTTGCAAAATTTTTTAATTAGTTAGCCATTTTATACTAGACTTAAGCCCCAGTCAAGCTCTCCCTGGTCCAGGATTGTGATTCACTCATTCCTGTGGAATACAGACGTTATCTGATATGGTTATATGTCTCTAGTTCCATAATGTATGTTTATTTCTCTCAAAAGGTTAATTCTATTTGAAGTGGAGGGGTGCTGCCTTGGGATCAAGTCAGACTGATGCTGAGCAGTGTATCCTAATGTCTAAATGGGGAATGAAGCATCTAGTTCCAGTACAGGTGACCTATGAGCACTGTGCAAGCTTGTTAGAACCTACCATACAACTTAACACCCCTGCACACCAGCTGCTGCAGTCACAACTCTGTTCAGAACACGAGGGTTAACTGTTCTAGCTTTTCAAGCGCTCTAAGGGATGTTCAATGCTTTGTAATGGAAGACATTCTTTAAGCTTTTTATATTTTTGTATATACCCTTTAATAAAAGCTAATTAGTTCGATAGAAGAGAATCAATTTTCTCTGCTCTGCAAGTTTCTAAGAGTGAAATGTTATTGGAAACTTCCTTTAACCTAACTGAGAAAAAAACTTTTGTAACTGTTTCCAGAGACCACCAGCTAAAGATATTAGGCCCTGACACTGCACTTCCACTCCAGAGGTCTGTGTGGTGGTAACCTCTTCCCAGAGTAATTTGTTTGTATAGCAGAAACCCTCTTAAAACCATTCAGTTAATATGGTGGAATATCACTTTGTTCTAGATCTACTGTAGTTGTGGAACTGTAACTGTCTGTGAATCAGCATACAACACCTGTATGTTATCAACTTGTGAATTTTATTGTTTTGCCTTCCAATAAACACTTCTTTTTTAATAAAAAAATAATACTGGCTTGTACTTGAGACTAAGTGGGTTCCAGCACATTGGCTGTAAGCCTCCCTTGTATTGAATTTACCTTAATGTTGCGTATGTTTGGTTTTGTAGTAACCCGATAGGGCTTTTTAAATAAGGCACTAAGGTCAGGATGGTATTTTTCTACTGTGAGCACAGTCCTTGGTGCTTCATATAGATTTTTCCTTTCTACCATGATCAGAGATAAATGAGCTATGTGATAAACACAGAGCCTGTGCTGACTTACCACACTCCCTTTAGAGAAGTGTTTTCTTATTTATTTTTTCTGAACACTGAGATAGCCTGACTGAAGGCATCTATCCCTCCATCATGTACAGGAACAAAAAAAAACCCCAAAAAAACATGCAGGAAAATAAATTATATATTACAAGACAGAACACTTGGTACAAATCCTAGCACAGTTCACAACTTATCTGTACAGTTTGGAAGTGTTTCTTGTTGCAGCTGGAGCTTTGTAAATGTCAATTTTACTTAGTGTTGATAGAGTCAGAGTAGTTTCTCCTCCTGTGCTTTCTGAATTTCTTCACGTGCTTGTTCAAGTGTTAGAGGTGGAGATCTGTGATTCTTGATGTACTGCAAAAGAATAAATACACCATTTATCTGTGTAGATATTTATCATATATAATCTTTGTGTCATGCACAAAGAACAGAACTAGCACCAGAACTGATGCTTCAGTTGTAACACCACAAAGATCCTTCCTCATTTGTGGACAGATAAAGGGTAGAGTAGAAGACTTATTCTTTTCAAACTACGGCTTCCATTAAGACTTCAGTTCTGTCCTTTTTTACATAAATACCTGACTTGCTCTTAATAGAGGGATGAATAATACAGTCTTCTATTATTAATTTATTCAGTGATAATATGATTAAAACAAAACGTGCAACTATTAGAATTGTTTAGAAAGGATTATATATTTACTCTTATCTAGGCTGCTATCTAGTCTATCATAAGTACCTCTTTAGCCTCTTCCAGTGTGTGATAGTGGAACTTCTCATTCTCTAATGACTCCACGAGGCATAAGTGAAGGTGCTGAATGTTCTCCACAAACTGCTGGGTCAACGTCAAGTGCTGTTTTAGCATGGCATTTAAAACAAGAACTGATGGACTGTACGCTGTCAAGGCTGCATGAAAGAAGAGTGCACGCTTTAGTAACGGATTACAGTCAGTCAGTACGTGCTAAACAATCCAAGTAGGAATTACATGCATAAAACACAGTAAAATAGTATTAAGAAGTATGTTTTTCATTACCTTCTACTGCATCCATGCTGATGACGTGACTGGCAATAGGTACTGGATCAATGTAGCTGTTTCCAACAGGTGGGCCAAGTACTGCAGTGTTGTTTGCTGTGTATAGGATAAAATTAGTTACTGGGTTTGGAGGGTTCAGTGCTAGAATTTGGTTTAATCAGTCTTTTGAAACATCAGTACTTGAATTAACAACTCTATTAATGCTGACTAGGTTAGAATATAATACACAAAAAAGCTCAAGACTGAAGAGGGCGGTATCTTGACTTAAACACGAACTTACTCTTTGACCAGCAATAGGTGAACGGAGAATCCACTGTCTGAACTGCGGTTTCTTTTACAGTTACTCTGCGCACCCGTTCGTGCCTCTCTCTAGTAAGCAAAGGTGTTGATGTTGAAGAAGATGGGTCTTTTCCAGAATATGTGCTACTCTCAGAATGTTCCTCTGGCATGTCTGATACAGCTTCCCTGTCTGTTGTTGACGTGGACTTTTCAAAGTCTTCAGAATATTCTGAATTAACAGTTCTCTCGTCATGATCAGGATAATCCTGTCTCTGTCTAGAAAAATCTGCAGAAACTTCACCTAAATGTTCAGAGATATCAGCTTCAGTCACGTTTTTTTCAGTATCCCCTTCAGAAGGATCACTCACACCAGTTACTGCACTTATTTTAAGAGAGGGTTGGTCCTTTTCCACCTGGTATGTATCTTTTTCTGGATTTCTGTTTGATTCTTGAGTAATTTGAATGTCTGTCCCCTGTAAAATCAAAAAAGACGTATGTTAGAGGAATCAGCAGTACATAACCTCAATACGCCTTCATTATTCTTGATCCACTGCATGTTCCATGCATGTTCCACTGCATATTACAGAGAGTCGGCTACTCCTTTATTAGCAGACAAAACCATTGCTCTTCTGCGTCACTTTGCAAACTTTCCAGTGTTGTCAGTTTAGGAAGGAAATGCAAAGACACAAACACAAAAAAAATTTGGTCAAGTTTCAGTAGACTGCAAAATCCTGACCTAACCTTTACAGCTAGTGAGCCATGCCCATCTCCGTTAGCTTACGGGTAGCACAGAAGTATTTATTTTAGAACCTCCACCCTTCACCAAACAACAGCAGAATGGAGATATGAACTAGCACGGAATTTCTACTTACTTTCTGCTTTAATTCTGCCATCTCACTGGTGATATTTGATGCCAAATCATCAAGGCTCAGGATATTCAGTCTGAAGTCTGCAATTGAGCGACAAACTGCCATGAGGACTCAGATGAAAGTTACAGTACACTTTCCATTAAGTGACAAAAAGAAAAAAGAAGTGTAATACTAAGAAGTAATAGTACTCAGTCACTGTTTAAATCTTTAAGGTAGCAACAGCTCTTTCTAAATTAGGCTACTGAATTCTTTCAAAGCAAGTATTTGCCCATGTTTATTTGTAGGTTATTAGTACAATTTGTGCCAGGTCTATCAAGACAACACTTGTGAAAGCTTACCATTTGAGCTTACGCTGGTTGAATCTTCTGCATCAGCTGCTTTTGAAAATAAATCATCTAATGATCTTATTTCACTTCCATCGCTTCCGAGTGATATTTGGGTTTGTTTGGTGTGGCCTGTTCTAGGCAAGGTAATTTTTACAGTATTGTTCTTCGTGGAAGATGGTGATTGAGCTTTCATACTACATAGTGCTGACAGGTTTCTGCTGGCTGGTGGTGGTGTTTGTAAACCAACTGTACCGAAAACATTCTTCTCTGAGTCTCTGCTGTGAAGAGAAGGTGCTTTGGATACCTCTGCCAGTGAAACTTCCTTATGAGATGAAGGAGGTGTTCCTAATGAAACTGGAGTCTTACTCTTTAAAAGAACACGAAAAAGAGATTTGTGTGTTACTTAATTTACTGTATGTAGATCACTAAAAAGAGGAAGAGATTATAATGGGTAAACCCCATAGTTTTAAAGGGTGAATTGATGCTAACATATCACAAGCAAGCTACAAACACAGTATTAAAAACTATTTTCTGCTGTTAATAAATAGCGACATACCAATTAAAAATACTTTTATGAAAGTCCAAACAACATAATCCAGTGAAGTCTGTATTTACCTTTCCACTCCACTTAGAATCACTCGTAACAACCCTCCGATTCTCATTTCCACTGGGAAACTCCAGAGAGTTCTCCGTGAATTCTCTCATTTCCTTTTCGCCTGTATCCAAACCAAGCTTTTGTTTAACCGTACCACTCTTTATTGGGCTTTGGATGCTTTCTTCTTCCTTAGGACAGCCATTACTGACGGTTGTATTTCTACTGGCTGTAGCATAATTCTTCAGATATTTCTTGCCTCTTGTGCTGTGCTCATGACTGGAAGCAGATGAGAGGGATTCTTCATTCAAAGGCTTCTGGCTGAAGTCAGCGTTTTGCAATTCCATCTGCTTCTTCCGATTCATGATTTTGCTTTCTAGCTGTGCCACTTTCCTCAGCGCTGAGCTTGATCGCGTGTGGGCAGTGCAACCCGGAGCGCCCTTTGCTATGCCTCTGTTCATTGCCTGCACAGCACTTCCCAGCGCCTGGCACCGCTGGTTTCCCCGTACTTCCACAGCCTGCACCTTGAGGAACCTGCTGCGGTGCCACGGCGCTCTTCCAGCCGTCTCCATCCCCACCTCACCCATACGGAGTTCGCTGCCGGAGCGAGGAAGGCCCGGCGGTTCTCCAGCGCTGCGCATCGCCGTGCCCCTGCCCGGAGGAGGACACGAAGTGAAGCTCCCGCGACCGAGCCCGCAGAGGCAGCGCCAGGCAAGCCAGGTCAGGCCAGGCTAAGTCCAGCCGGCCCGGCCTGGCTCCCGCTCCCCCCGGCGCCTGGCCGCCTCCTCCCGCCCTCTCTCCGCTGAGGGCTCTCCTCACCGGCCGGGGACCCGCGACTCCCCCTGTTGAGGCCGGGGCCTCACCTGCTCCCCGCCCACCGGCGCCCTCCCCGCCCGAGCGCTCGCAGCCATCTCGGGACGCGCTGAGGCGGCTGAGCGGGGCCGTATCCCGGAGACATCCACCCCCCAATATCCCGCCCCCTCATTGGCTCAGCGCAGAACACCCCCAGCCCGCCGCCGAGCCTTGAGCTTAAACAGCCAATCCCAAGGAGACATGCTGCCGCCCGGCCGTCAGAGCGCTGACTACAAGCCCCAGCATGCATCTCGCC
The DNA here is from genome assembly GCF_013377495.2 of Cygnus atratus. NCBI lineage: Eukaryota > Metazoa > Chordata > Aves > Anseriformes > Anatidae > Cygnus > Cygnus atratus. The sequence goes on from NC_066387.1 coordinate 2,329,685, forward strand.
GCGCGAGCCCGTGCAAGCCGCTTCTCCCTCGGGGAGTCTAAACCAATCGGATGGCGGGTGACAAGAAGCGGGGAAGGCGTAGCCAATCAGAGCCCGCTATAGGACGGACGGGCCCTGAAGGCACGAGGCGGCGGCGCTGCGCTGAGCTGAGGCGCGAGGCCGCCGCCGTGTGAGGGCGATGGCGGCCGCGGTCGGGCTGGGCGGTGGCGGGGCCTTGAGGCGGGGCCTGGGGCCGGGGCCGCTCCTGCTCCTGTTCCTCGGGGCCGCGCTGGGGGCTGCTCGGGCCGCGGTGTACTTCCAGGAGCAGTTTCTGGATGGAGGTTGCGGGCGAGGGAGGAAGCAGGGGGTAGGAAGGGAACCCCCCCATGCTGTCCCCCCCCCATAACGGCCATTTTGTGTCCCCCTGTGGGTGCCGGTACCGCCTGGCGGGACAGCCAGCTGGCAGAAGAGGTGGGTGCACTCCGAGTACAAGGCAGAAAGGCTTGGGACGTTTAAACTCACGGCTGGGAAGTTCTACGGAGATCCAGTGCGAGATAAAGGTGTGTGGGTTTTGTGAAAAATACATCACGGAAGCCATCTCAGGAGCTAGCTCTTATAGCACCTGCCATGTGTGGCAATAAAAGTGTTCATTCTCCACAAATAGCAAGAAAAGCGTATGAATGTTATCCTAATTATCTTTACAGGCCTTCAAACTAGTGAGAACTCCAAATTTTATGCAATCTCCTCACGATTTAAACCGTTTAGTAACAAAGGGAAGACTCTGGTCATTCAATACACTGTGAAACATGAGCAGAAAATTGATTGTGGTGGGGGATACATTAAGATTTTTTCCTCAGACTTGGATCAGAAGAACCTGAGTGGAGATTCCCATTACTATATAATGTTTGGTGAGTTTACAGTTACTTCTGCATTATGAAAATACTGCCCCTGCTGTTGTGCAGCTTCTCAAGGAAGGTTCTTGGAATGGTAGGAAAAAATAATGGAAGGCTTCATAAAAATAAGAACGTTGTGACTGTAAGTAGTGAGCTCTTCCATGCTTGCAGAGAGCATGCATAGAACAAAAGTTGCTCAGCAAGATTTTTTTTGAAGACTTTTACTTGAAATAATGTTCTGTGGGCCATTATCTGCTCTTACATACATTCCTGTGTGATGTGGTGAAGTTTGTGCGTTTGTATCAAAGTGAAATTTGTCATTATGTAGGTCATGTGATTACACAGTTATTCAGCTTATGCCACAGATAACTTTTATCTTGCCTGGATTTTTTTTTTTTTTTCTGACTTAAGGCCGTAACAGAACTAAGCCTAAGACTAGACAAAATCTAATTCTAAGGTAGCTTTAGAGACTTCTGAATGGAAGCCACGTCATTCATTAAAAACGGAATGGCATTCCACAAAAATCATGTGGAATGGGAGAGATGTCTAGTAGTGTTAGAAGGAAAAGTAAACAACCAGTATCTTTCTACAAACAAGTTAAGGATACAAAGCCTGTTATCTCTTTGTAGGGCCAGATATCTGTGGATCTGAAACAAAGAAAGTCCATGTTATTTTAAATTACAAGAATAAACCCCACCCATTGAAGAAACCAATCAGATGTAAGGTAAATGCATGTTTCGAAAATAGATAAACTTTAAAATAACCAAACTGGAAGAAGATTAAGAACTAAAAGCAAACAAAAAAAACCCATGAAATTCCAAGCATATATCACCTTTGAGAAGTTGTCTTTCACCTTCTCTTAAAAATCATGTTAATTTTGGGACCTCGGATATTTTGTAGTTCACAATAATGTTTGTAGTTCAGTGATTGTGTTCCTGACCCTGACACAGGGTAGAACTAGATTGTAAGGCTGCTGTATGTTATTAAAAACTGTATGTCTTTGCATTTCTTTGTTGTAACTTTAATTCAGCATTTCTGAAAGAGGGTGCTTTTTCTGTGATGTAAATATAAGTTGCTGGTTATACTTCAAATATTTTTGCTCTCAAGCTATGCAGTAAACTTCACATGCCTTTGTTTCAGCTATTTGGGGTGTAAATAACTTAGATAAAGTAATCATTTTAGTTTATATGCCACTATATTCAATCTTGTGACACTTCCTTTTGCCAATCAGATGTGGACTGTGTTTTCTTGCAACCCTTCTGTTTTGCTCAGACCCAGAAGGGAAGACTAGAAAACATACTTGGAATGTTAATACATGCCATTAATTTTGTTTTCCCTCTACAGAAAACTGATTTTTTTTTTTCTTACTGTTTATGAAAAAATCCATTAGAATTAGTAACTCTGATTCAAGGAAGTTCCTAAGAGCTGTATTTAAAGCTTTTAAAAGATTTTATTTGCTTTCTTTAAAACTCAGGTTGATGGTTATACACATCTGTATACTTTGATTATAAGGCCAGATCAGACTTACGAAGTAAAAATTGATAATGCAGTGGTTGCATCAGGCAACTTAGAAGACGATTTAGATTTTTTGCCACCAAGGAAAATTAATGATCCAGCAGTGAAGAAACCCCGTGACTGGGATGATCGAATCCAAATTGATGATCCAAATGACATCAAACCTGAGGTAACTTGGTCTCTTGAATCTATACTTATTCTGCATGATTGGCTTATTTCGATTTTATTGAAACTGTTTGATGTAGTTGAACTGTGCACTAGTTTTGCTTTCTTTAACCTTTCTGTGCCTTTTTAAAGGATTGGGATGAACCTGAATATATTATGGACACTAGTGCTGAGAAACCTGAAGACTGGGATGATTCTGTGAATGGAAAATGGAGTTATCCTATGGTCAAGAATCCTCTATACAGAGTATAAACAGTCTTGTAGATCTAGTTATGGATAGCATGTTAAGCAACTTTTCTTTGCCTGACTGTATTCAGAATATGTGGTTTATCCTAGGGGGAGTGGCAACCAAGGCAGATTGATAACCCAAATTACAGAGGGGTTTGGCCTCACCCAAAGATTGACAATCCAAATTACTCGCCAGACTACAATATCTACAGTTATGAAAACATCAGCATTATTGGACTAGATATCTGGCAGGTGAGCTGAGCTTGCTGCAGATAGTGGAAAATAAAGAACTTTTTTCACTGGGTGTATGGCAGTTTGTTTACCTTTGAATGTAAGCATTATCTGTTACTTTGGAATCTTTGGTGATGACCGGTGTTTTTAACTTCCTTTCATTTAAATATGTATACAAAACTGCAAGGTCTTTAAAAATATATTCATCCTCTGTTGTAGTTGCTTTTTGGTTCGTAACCATCTACAGGTAAGTGAGGGGCCTAAACTAATCTATGTGAATGTTGTAAAGTATGACTTAATTCACCTGACTTGAGGCTCATAGCTGGGGCTTCAGGCAGCTCAGTTACTCCTGACTTTCTCAAAGGTTAACGAGGAGAAATCTGCCCTCTGGAGGCCCTTCTGAGATATTCCTCTACCTCAGGTTTCATCACTAGCTAAAATTGCGACTTAAAATTTCTATGAGCAGTAAAGCATCTAAAGTTAAAAGAAGTTGTTTCAATTCTTGAAAGTAGTTTTCCAAAAACAGAGAGAATTCTTTATTAAATTCTGCAAAAAGCTGTGGGGTTCTTAACGTGTTTTCTATCTATTGAATATATAATGCAAACATTATTAAAAGAATGAAACTAGAACCGTAAAGAAAACAGGGGCATCTTGTTGTTTTTTTTCCCCTCTTTCCTCAAAGGTGAGAGCTGGCACAATTTTTGACAACTTCTTGATAACAGATGATGAGGATTACGCAGAAGACTTTGGAGATGAAACATGGGGAGAAACAAAGGTAGTACATGAAATTCTTGTTTATTTTGGTTCTTGATTGTCACATCTTAAAAATTCTGTCTAATCTGAGCAAGATCCTATTGGTGCACAAAAATGAAATCTTTAATATTAGGATCCTGAAAAGGAAATGAACATCAGGCAGACTGAGGAAGAGCAGGAGAGAGAAAGGGTCACAGAAGAAAAATACTTTGAGCAACGGTTTAAGAAAAAAATAAAGGAAAAAAGAAAATCTCAAAGAGATCGAGTGATGAGGAGCTCTATCAAGAAAGAAGAACTTTAATTATTTGAAACACAGTTTTTTTTTTTTTTCCAAATTATCTCTCTCTATAAAAATTTTTTGCTAACAGCTTGTTGAAATTTGCATTGTTAAAGCTGTATTAAGACTGGACTTCAAAAAAAAAATTTGTGAACTTTTAGTTACTTTCTAATGAAAGTACTATAATGTTATTAAAAATTAACCTTTTATAGCAATTGTATTAAATACATCTTAAGTGCTACATTGAAAGTACCATTTTTGGAACTGTTTTACATTTTTTTCATAACTTTAATATTAAAATTCATGCTCGTTTTGAGATCAAAATGAGCTTTTTGTTACTTCATTAAAAGACTTGGCATGTCAGATGTGTGAAGCGTGTTTCACTACATACTTGAAACTAAGGAGATAAGCTTTGCTAAGCTTTTGTAGTAACTGTGCACCTGTTCCTGTTCCAAGGATTACTACAGTTGTACTGCTGCTGGGAGCCTGCTACGGCTGCTTTTGGCTTTTCTGTGGTACTTACGTGCTGATGGAACTCCCTCTGTCTTTGGCTTCAGTGTATGTCATTAGGTGACAGGAGTCTGTCCATCTGCAAATCTGCCCTTAGAAACAAATAATCACTTTTCCTTTCAAAACCCTGTGTACAGTACCTAGAAGCTGTCCTAAAACTACATTCAAACTTTTCCGATAGAAACACTGGTTTTGAAGGGGTGCAGAGATGAGGAAGTATTTCCAAACCAGCAACCACTGCATATTTTTGTTTGACCTTTTGTAACTTGCTCTTTTAACTTTGTTCAGTCACTTCTACCATGTGTCCTTTCTTCCTTCTTTTCTCTTGTTGCTTTGCTCTTTTGCATTTCTAGGTGTGGGTTTTTTCTTTCCTTTTCTTTCACTTTTCTTTAAAGCAATGCTATAAATTTAGCTAAAACTGAAGCCAGACATTGAGCCCACCATTTTTTGTTTACTTCTTAGCTATGATATACCACCTCCCCTGCTGCTGCCTGAACAGTTTAGTGTAGTAAGGAAATGGGGAGTGGAAGGAGCAGTGGAAGCTCAGTTTCTGGCCTGTGGTGCAATTGAGGTCAAATTCCTTCACTTATCTGAATCCTGCACCCTGTAAGACAACTTGTAATGACCCTGTGGAGTAAAGAATTTTTACAGGCACTGAAAAACACTCCACTGATAGTTTTTAGTTCTTTTCCTGTGCCAGTTCCTCTTGCTTTAGCTTTTATATGACTGCACTAACCTTGCCTTGTTCAGGCTCTTCTTCGATATCTATGCTGTCCAGGCAGGGAGTTGTTAACCCTGTTACATTTGATGCTGAATGTTGGATCGGAGACCCGAGGCAGCTTAACCGGGTGAAGTCTGTTTCCACAAGGTTTCGTGTAACAAAGTCAAAACATAACTTGGCCGCAGCTCATCCAGCTAAAAGGTCAATCCGTGAGTTACCTGGAACGACATTCCCTAAGGCAGCTCCTGCCTTCCCTAGCCCTACTTTGTCCCCAACGTACGTAGGTCACCGCCAGCTTCGCTTGAGGCAGCTGGAGGAGAGCCACGGCGGGGAGCAAACCGACTGCGGGCCTGCACAGCCACCTCAGCGCCCGCTGCTCGGGGCGGGGACGGCTGCCGGAGCCCGATAAGCCGCGGCCCCTCTCCTCGGGGAGGTGGCGGAGCAGGCCCCGGAGGCCTGGCGGTGCCTCCCGCCGCCTCTCTCCCCGCCTTCCCCCGCCTTTTCCCCCGCCCCGGCCGCTGCCCGAATCAGCGGGAGGAAGATGGCGGCGCTCATCCCCCTCAGCCAGCAGGTAACCGGCCCGGCCCGGCCCTGCGGCGCCTCAGCCGGGAGGTACTGAGGGGAGGCGCGGGCCCCCGGGGCCGGCTGCTGGGCGCAGCTCGGGGGGAGCGGAGAGCGGGCCCTGCCCGGCGGGGCTCCCTCCTCCGGGCCCGCGGCGGGGAGCAGGCCCCGCTTGTCCCCCCCCCGGGGTCGGGCTGGGGCTGGGGCTGGGCACAGCCCCCCGGGGCCGGCTGCTGCTGTGGGGGCACAAAAGGCGGCGGCGCCCTCCCCTCATGGAGGCCCCGGGGGGGGGTCGGGGTGGGTGGTCTGGGGCAGGGCTGAGGGGGGCTGGGGCCGGCGCCCTGCTTTGCTCCGGACGCTGACTTGAAGCACGTCGCCCCGTCTGCCAGTTTGTAACGCGGGGTGGTTCCTTCTTCGGCTCTTGGGGTGTCACGGCTGTTATTTAGTGTTTGGGAGGCGCACGAGGAGTAGCGAGAGGTGCAGGCACGCCACAGAAGGATCGAGGATGAAGGAAGGAGAAGAAGGGGCTCACCCAGCAGCTACAGGCTTTGTGGGGCAAGGGGAGCACCCCGAGCCTTGGAGCTGGGCTCCAATAAGGGTTGGCCTGCCCCTGTGCTGAGCTGTGCCTCAGCATTTGGGATGCTTATCCAGAATCCTGTTGTTGCTGCCATTAAGGTTTTTGATTAATTTCTCACCGAAGTAATTTCAGCCTGATCAGTGTGATCACTGCGTATTCTTTTTTATAGTGCTGTGGAGATACTCAATTTACTTGTTTCCTGTAAAACAATAAAAACAAAATAATCCCTCTAATGCCTTGAAACAAAACCTATTTTATTTCTGCATTGTGTCTAGGCCAGGCAGGAATTCGGAACAACTGCTACTAGTTCAAATTATTCAAATACGTCTATTTCCATTTAATAATAAACTTTCATTTGTGACATTGAAAATTTCTCTCTCAGTGAGGCTACGTTATGTTTAGATGATACGTAATTTATTGTGCCTCTTATTAAGAGAGAATACCCTTTTTTAGCTTTTGGGAAGCAGTAAGAGTCCTGATGAACATCTGTTTAATTAAAAAACATGTTCAGAAACATCTGAGAACATCCATGAACATACAAACGGTTAGCCAAAGTTTTTGAGTCAAGCAATGTGGTGCAAAATATATATATAGAAAATAAACCCTGGACATGGAAGAGTTTGTTGTTGTGGAATAGCTGTAGTACATCAGTAAAAACGCATCAAATATTTATTATACTAGAAATTGTGCTGCTTTGTTGTGCAAATTATAGTTGCATCAATGGTATTTTATATAGCATAATACATTATCTCGAAAAAGGGCCTTCTGCATATATATGCGTTATTTTGACGTTACTTAGTTCATTGGAAGCGTTGTTTTCAAAAGAATTACTTATTTTCTAAATTGAATTGTCAAGAATAATCTAGCTGTAGTCAGGGCAGTAAACAAGGAATTAGTAAAATTCTTTTAATAGCCTCAATTTCACAATTATTACAAAGATACCCGCTAGTTATAATAAATGCCAGAAATGGTATTAAAAGAAATAGGACAGGTTACATGCACCATAATGCTGAAGCATGTTCAGATATAATACAAGAATATTGATATCAACGTATTAGGAGTTATAAACAATATGTGTAATTCAGGCATGTGAAAGTGATTATATTTGTTTTCATGAATGAATTTAATTATAGCGTTCTTCCTGTTCTATGAAGTTACATTTTTATGAAGGAAAAACTTAGATGTCTAACCTACAGTATGCACAATACTTTAAAACAAAATCTCAGCTGTCTTTGTTTAAGCACAAAAAGAGCTGAAGAACAAGTACATAAAATTAGTTCTTGGTGTTAAATAACAATGGGAACCGGTTTTGATTTACCTTTGATAACTTTATTTTCCTGAATATTTGGCCACCTTATCTGTAGTCTTTCCGCTGTGCAGGCGTGTTCGATTTACAGCCTCTGAAGGTTACAGAGAGGTATGTTAGAGATACTGGGACAGTGCGGATCATTTCGTAGCTCTGTCTTTTGAGACAGCTCAGGATACTCACCAAGCAGAGTAAAGGTGAAGGTAATCTTTCTGGGGCAGCAGCAATCTTCTTTCGGCTTTCATCTCTGTGGGACACCCGTTTTTTTTTTTCTCTTTTCAAAGTACCTATTCTCATCCACCTTGTGATGTGATGAGGGGCCAAAAGAAAGTTGTGAATCAGGAGGGCAACAAAGAAAATGGTTCCTCTGATGCAGGGTCCTTTGTGGCCCAGATGTGACCTCAGCAAAGAGGAGCTGGTTTAGTATCAGTTTATTAATACTACTAAACTAATTAGTTTAGTAATTGTTCTGGTGGCAGCAGCTTACTCCCTCCTGCCTTTTTTCCCAGATCTGTGCTAAGGGACGTGGAGGCGGGTCCATGTGTGTGCTGCATGGCATGTGTACCAGGTCTGCTGTCAGAGATTTTCAACTTCGCATTTGCTCAGGAAATCGTTTAGAGGTGAAACAGCAAGGCACAACAGTTCTGAGGTGTCTGCTTGGGAGACAGTGCAAAGCGTTGGTCCTCGGTGATGTTTTTTGGGAAGATGGAGTAGGTGCAGAAACCGGTGTTGTCACACGAGCTGCCGTATAACAGGTTATATCCGTTAGCTACTCATCAGCTGCGAACCCTTCAAAATGTGTCTGATTGCCAACATTAACGTGTTAAGTAGGTTCTTTATCAACTGATGTCATCAAATCACAGAATAATCTTGAATGATGGTGAGGTAGTCACGCGTGGTGATGGGTGGCTAGGCGGCTATGCTATTTTTATCAGTTGAGCCCATTTTGTCTGGTCTGCTTCGTCACGGAGAAGCAGTCATTTAGGTAAATCGGTCAGAAAGGCTTAGGCTTTGTAAAATTTTGCAAGTAGTGGAGTGTTGGAGTGCTTTCCAGCAGCACTTGGATGCATTCATATTGCCGTAGGGGAAACCTCGCAGCATTTAAGCACAACACCCTGGATTCCTGCCACCTCTGTCAGGTAAGTCAGCTCTATGTCGTGGCTGACAGCATCAAGTGGGGATGGGAAGACGTCTGGTGATGGGGTGAGGTCATTCAATGGGGCTGCTGGAGCGGTTTGCTCTCTATCTTGGTATGAATCCAGTCTCTGCGTGCTTTAGGAAACTCGCCAAATTGGTTAGAGGAGCTTGGAGTTGGTCTCTGGCTAGCTGCTCTGAGCTTTCTGAGAAATGAGACGTGATGGCTGGATGGAAGCTGGCTAAAACACGTGACGTTTTATTGAGAGTTGGACAGACAATTTCCTATTTCCTCCTTTTCTCTGAACGATGTGTTTCCTGCTTCGGACAGGATCGCGGTGCTTAACTATGCCGTTCATTTACAAGCCAGCAGAAAGATGAGTCAGGTTTATGAGTTATGGTCGCAGCTTTCTTACTCTGAACTGCTTTGCAGCTTCTAGAAGAGCAAGAGCATGTTGTGATGTTGGCGGACGCAGTGGCTTATTTTGGTGATGGAGTTAAGTGGAGTGCCTTCAAGATGTTTAAGAAAGTCCTCAAAATGCGTGATCTTGCTAGCTGGGTAGAATAATTGACATTCCAAGTGCTCAGTGTTCACTTGCCTTTGATTAGTAGAGGCTAGTTATTTTGGATAGCTCCTTAAATTAAGATCTGGCATGTTTATTGTAAACTTACAGGAAGGTTCTCAGTACCAAATGAAGTTTTATGATTCTTGTCAGTCTTTGTTTTCTTTTGTCACATTTCCATCTCCCTTCCCATCGGAGTAGACAGAACCTCCAAAAGTCCCCGTGGGTGACGAGGAAGAAGATGGCATTTGGGAGGTGACAGAGTGAGCGTGAAGTCATCATTCGTCAGGTGTCTGACTTACGTCCTGTAGGACATCCCGAACAGGCTTTGGGATGTTTCAACATCCCTGCGCCTCAGTCACTGAACTCCTGGGTTGCTTTGTCACTTGTTTTCTAAGGCCTCTGACATCCATAAGGAGCCACTTGTTTGAGACGGAGGTTGGGCTGTAATTTTTTTTTGCTGTTAGCATTGAGGCAGAAGTGTGGAGGTGTGACCTTCGCGTGACGAGAACTTGTGTGGCTAGTGCAGGAGGCAAAGGGGAAGGTGGGTTTGGGGGCTTCTGCTCTTTTGGCGTTTCTGCTCTCACTTCCTTGGAATGTCAGCAAGAGGGAAGAGGAATCTGCTTGTTTAATACACTTAAGAAGGCGGGGCCTTGTGTTTGCTGCTTTTGTTGTAATGCAATGGTAACATCAAGTTGAAATCTTCAAACAATATTGCCAGGGAATTGCAACATTTGTTAATTAACCATACTATTCATTCTATTTTTTTAACTCTGTTTCTGTTTAAGATTGTGAAAAATATAAATAGACACAGGTATATTTTGATAGCAGGGCTGTGTGCGTGTATAATTGTTTGCTGAAAATACTCCATAAATGTATATGTGATGTAGGAGGTCATCAAGTCAGTGTTATGATCAAAACTCTAGCTTTAATATTAATAGGTCTCAAACTGTCACCTGAAATACCTTGGCAAATAGTTCAAAGCTGTTCTACAAAACCTTGTACCGTATAGTGTTAAAAGTGTGAGTGTAAGTATGAATGTTGGTGAAGGAGAAGGTGATGAGTCTGTTGGCTGCAAGTTTTGGGGGATCGCTGCTTTCCACATTTTATACCAAACTTGGTAATTGAAATCTGAGCAAATGAACGTTTTTTTTTTTTTTTTTTAAATCTTTGATAGAAGTAGTACACAAAGTATTATGTGCTGCTTTTTTTTTCTTTCAGTTGCTAAAGGTAGGCTATCTGTGATTGCAATTCATTCTTCATTTTCTTCTCTCTCCTGTTTTTCAGTTTTCAACTGGAAATCCATTATATGAAACTTATTACAAACAGGTAGGTTTTTAAAAAGATTAAAAAATAAAGTACAATTTCCTTTACCTGAGGTTTCCCTCTCTTTTCTTCCCCTTTTCCCATGCTAAACTTCTGTAAATTCTCTCTGCTGAGTGGTAGCCACATGCATGTATAACTCCTTTTCAATTAGAGATAAGAGATTTCATTTCTCATCTCTGCTTTCATGGCAGACATGCTTCTGTTGAATGTAAATTTTTGTCTTTCAGGTAGATCCAGCATATACGGGGAGAGTTGGGGCAAGTGAAGCGGCATTGTTTCTTAAAAAGTCTGGTCTCTCCGATATTATCCTTGGGAAAGTAAGTTGAAGGAATTAGACAATGTTGTGCAGTAATTATCTGTGCGCTTGTTTAACTGCAGCTAAGATTGAGCAGAAGAGGTTTGCAGATGTGAATGCGGTGGAATGTAAACCAAATCTTTTGAACATTATGATAACCACAGATTGGTAATAGCTCCAAGGTCTTGGTCTGAGTTTTGCTGGATGCAGTAAGGAGAGGTCTCTAAGTAAGTCTTTTGTGTAACATTTTTGTTGTTAACCTGAGAATTAAATAACATTATATTTCATAACTTGAAAGCTGCAATGAACAGTTCAAGAAGACATTCAGTATGAAGTGTTGAGCTGAGTTAAATTTTATTTCAAAGTTACAGTGGCTTTTGTTTTGTATCTCCACAGATATGGGATTTGGCTGACCCAGAAGGGAAAGGGTACTTGGATAAACAGGTAAATAAAATGTGCCTGTAAACTTATTACATTACCTTTCACAGTTGAGCCTTGATTCAAGAAAGTCCTGATATCCATAATAATTATTCTTAGCTTTTTTTTTTTCACTTGGTAAGTTTTCATTTACAAGATGAAGTTCTTTTTCTAGTGCTGCTCATATCCAAGTATATTAACTCAGTGAGGCTGCTGGAGAACTTCTGTTCTCATTTTCTTTTCCTCTTGTTTTGTAAATAATCACAGTGTGAGATATAGATACATAGTCATTGAAACTGACAAATACCAGCCATGACTTTAGGACCTATTTTAGAAATCTTTCTTGCATGGAAGAATATAACTGGCATTATTAAAAATGGTTTGGAATATAAATTCTCTGTTTAAACATGCAGATATGGAGCATTGTTTGTTTGTTTTCTGAGTATCATTAACTCTTAAGAAAAAAATGTTAAAAATAGTTATGGAATAGTCCTTCTTAAAAACTAGCTTTGAATTTTTTTTCTCTTTGTTCCATGTTTTTGTAAAGTCTTTCTTGAATCATCTTTAAAAGTGGTGAGGTAGTTGGTGCTGTGCATTTAACTGAGTGGGGTTCTGCATCTATTATTTCCATACTTTACTTAGGGGAACGTGTACGCTGTTAATATATGTATTGGAGAGGGTGACTTAAACTGCTTGCTTATTTTAATAGAAAGCACTATTGTTTGTAGGGTTTCTATGTCGCATTGCGCCTTGTAGCATGTGCACAGAATGGCCATGATGTTAACCTGAGCAATCTGAACTTGACTGTGCCACCTCCTAAATTTGTAAGTAATATGTACATGAATGTATGTATGTATTATATGAGAGCTAAATCTTCAGCTGAAATACTGGAATCATCTGTCTCATAAATGTCATGGTTCTGAGACTTCAGGTTGCTGTCAGACTGTTCCTTAAGACAGCTGCAGTCACGTATGCAACTCTCCTGTCTTCCTGAGTAATATGTTCCAGCCCCTTCCTGGACTCCAAAATTAGAGCAAGTGTAACTACAGTCAGCTTGTTCAGGGAGCTGATGTGGCTAAAACCTAAATTAATGAAAAAAATATATAAAAAATAATTTTAAAAAGATTATTTTGGGACTGGATCAACAGTAAAGGGCATGACTGCAGCTTTGCCTACATAATCTGATGTGGAACCGTACCTTAGCTTGTCTTAGTTCTGGGGCTGGGGACCTAGTGAACAGTGTCCTCATCCAGGTACTGTAACAGTACAAGTTAGTATGACGTATTTTTTTTTATTTGTATATATATACAGCTTTTTTTCTTTTTTTTCAGTGTAGTTAGGCTTCATGCCTGTAACCATCTCTTAAAACATTTAGTAAGGATTAGAGACAAATGTGTGCGTGTATGTGTGTGTATAAAAAATAAATCTTTCATTTTAGCATGACACTAGCAGTCCCTTGCTGATCACGCCACCTTCAACAGAGACTCACTGGGCTGTTAGGGTAAGTGTAAAAGACAACACATTCCATCCATTCTTTAAAAGTAAATATTTTCTTTGTCTGTAATTTTTACAGTGAGACAATTTTTTATCAAATAGATTTCCCATTTCAAAAGTCCTTCCTTTGCAGTCTTTCCTTCCCAGTGCACAATAGAGAATATTGAGCTGCAGTTTTATGTTTGAAATAAGTATTAAACAAACCTTTGGCAACCCCTGGTGTGATGTTTTTAAGACAAAATGAATTTTAACCTTCTGCCTACATTTCTTCCAGAATCCTAATAGTAGGCACTTTCCTGTTTGTATAAGGAATCCCACTGAGAATAGTGAAGCATTTCACCAAATCCATCCTGAAGTATTAATTTAAAGCTTGAGTTCATATGTTCTAATATAGCATTCAGCGATATACACGATATATATCACTGGAATAAAGTAACTTTTGATACATACATTGGAATATTTGTATTTAGGTACTTTTCAGATTCATTTTTCAAAATAGCTTCTAACGTTGATCTTTTACTTGCATGTTGTACTATGAAGTGGGAAACAAATTATTTGGAATGAGTAATTTCTAGTCTAAAATCTTGTCAGGAGTGTTTTATTCAGATTGTGTTGTCCTTTCAGAACACTACAGAAATGTATCTTACGTGTTGCACGTTAAAATCTCTTAGGTATCATAACTTTAGCCTTGAAACTAAGCTCCTAAATCTAGTTCCATGTATTTTACATTTAAATACTGCATGGTGGCACTTGCAAGAAAGCTTGGAAATTTAGAATAAATGCATTACTGACCAGTCTTAATTTCTTGCAAGATCTCATTTTCAACACTCACACAGCCACACTTTTTTACTTATTCAGGCTATTTCTTACCAACTAGGTGGAAGAAAAAGCAAAGTTTGATGGTATTTTTGAAAGCCTTTTGCCAGTAAATGGTTTACTTTCAGGAGACAAAGTAAAACCAGTACTGATGAATTCAAAGCTACCTCTTGATATCCTGGGAAGGGTAAGTATGCTGTTTAGATGTAGCTATTCTCTATTAAGCTTTTAGTTGCAGTGTTAAATATTTAAGTGTAACTTATCAACATAGATCATATTTTGGCTGAGATTTTACATCAAGTGCATGCTATAAAGCAAGAACGTTAAGTAGGGTCTGAAGTCATCCACTTAGAAATAAGAATAATAACAGTAATTTAGGCCCTAAAGTAGATTGGCTTCGTTATCTCCATGTTCATTTTAAGAGCTGGAAATTTTGATTGAGATTGTATTAAAAAAAAAAAAAAAAGACAAAACAACAACAGAAACCTCTCCGAAACCATAATAGCTTTAATAACATTGTATTCCACTGTTTTGTCACTTTTCCAAGTGCAAGTTATTAGACATACCATTAAATCTATCCACTGTTTGTACAAGAGAGCACTTTAAAACATCCTAATTTATTGTAGCTGTCAAATTGTCAAGTATTTTTTCACGTATATTTATAAATACTCCTAAGATCTGAGTTTGGCACATCCATTGTATACTTGCAAGGGAAGCAAACCTTCAAGTATTTTCCTACTTTAATTTAAAATGTGTTCCTTTATTGTCTGCATGTTGATAAGATTGAGAATTAATACGTTCTATGGAAGAGCTGTATCTGCATTATGATATACTTTCATGTCTAAGAACTCTTTCTATATATTATCTGTAAAATTTAAGTGACTTGTTTTAATTCTACACCTGAATATTGTGAAGCCTTCAGTCTTGAAGATCTTCATATTTTGTCATGTTATTTTCATGATCAAAATGCAGGAAGCTTGTTCCTGTTCAAGAAGAGTTTGTACACAACATAGGAGATTGAAGAAATGGACAAAGTAATTCTGAGAAGTGGATGTATTTTTTGACTAAAAAAAGAAAACTAGAAATTTTGGAATGCAATGCAAATTAGAAATATATTGACTCTTCTAAAATATCTTTTTTTATAAAACAAATTGTGATGATCTGCTAGCACACACCATCTGGAGAATTCCAAAAGCCATCTCTGGATGTTTTTAGTCAGCTTGTTGAGTCCTTAATTGCAATACATAATGGTGGAAAACCTGCCTCTCTTGCATGCAGAATTTGTTAGAGCCAGTGTTTCCACAAAATACTTGATTCATGTTGCCAGAAAACTCTAAATCCAGTCTGTTTCACAAGAGAATGTCTAGCTATGTCTAATATAACTAATATGATTTTCACAAAAAATCTGTTAGGAGCTGTTAGAGAGCATGCTTAAAACAATGACAATTAACATGAAAAGCACAGAATGTAGCTTGTTCTCAAGTCCTTGTTTTTATCATAATTGTTGTAGGTCTGGGATCTCAGTGATATTGATAAAGATGGTCACCTGGACAAAGATGAATTTGCTGTGGTAGGTTGCTTTAAATTCTCAATTGACAGTGTGTCTGCTGGAGCAAATCGTTCTCAGTTGTCTCTTGAGCTTTGCAGGTTTCTCTCCTGCAGTCTGTTTTAAGGTCTAAATCATTCACATGCAGTTACGACCTTTTTCAAAACCATAGTGACGCATGGTTGTGTCATCAAGATTAAACTTTTCGGAATAACGTTCAAAATGATGTTCTGCTCTGGCTTATGTCTCTAATCTTACTGTCTTTTTTACTAATATGTAAATGGCTGATGCTGGAAAATCTTGTTGCTTTTTCTTCTTATTGTTGACATGTAATATCTCATCTCTTTGCCTTTGCAGGCAATGCATTTGGTTTATAGAGCTCTTGAGAAAGAGCCAGTTCCTTCACTGTTACCCCCTTCTCTCATACCGCCTTCTAAAAGAAAGAAGACGCCCGTCTTTCCTGGTGCAGTTCCTGTTCTCCCTGCAAGTCCTCCACCAAAAGATAGCCTGCGTTCCACTCCATCTCACGGTAGTGTAAACAGCCTGAACAGCACAGGGAGTTTGTCTCCCAAGCACGGCATCAAACAAGCACAGGTACAAACAAAATTTCTTTTTGGTCTCTTCCTCAAGTAAGCATTTTTTCTGAAAATGTTTGTTGTTTGGAGGATTTGAGCAGAGAGAATGATGTAAGAACGGAAGAAGAATATGTGAATTTTAGTCACTATGACTATGAGGTGTAGCAAACTTTAAGGAGAATTTTCATTTTCCATAGAAAGGTTTTATTCATGTATCTGCTTTAATAACAAAGAATTAATTAATCTGCCTTATAAAACTCCCGTGTAGAGCTTTGTTATTAGCTTGGGGACTTAGTATACCTAGTTGGGTCTGTATTACCCAAGAATTAGTGGGTTTTAGCTGATGAATTTATTAAAATTTATTTTGTATTATTTATTATAATATGAATTTACTAAAATTCATAATTTGGATAAAAAGTGTTCAGCTAAAACATTCATGGGAAAAGGGGAATTACTTGTTTACCAGATTTGATTGTATGAGATGTGCTCAGAAAATTCAAATCTGACGAAAACTATATATACTCAGTGCCTCAGTAAAGATTATTTATCTTCTTTTGACTGAAATACAAAACTTTGTTTTACAGCCATCTGTGAATTGGGTAGTACCGATGTCTGAGAAAGTGCGATATGATGACATTTTCTTAAAAACAGACACAGACATGGATGGTTTTGTGAGTGGCCAAGAAGTAAAGGACATCTTTATGCATTCAGGTCTATCTCAGACTCTCCTAGCACATATATGGTAAGAATTCCCTAGTAGCTGTATTTTTGCAATTCACTAAGGCAGTTCCAGAATCCATCCAGAATTGTAATTCTAGCACTAAAACAAAACAAAAAAGCCCATCAGACTCCTTTACTCGTCTTGTTGCAGTATTACAACATGGGCTATATGAAAAAACGAGGAAGAAATAAATTCTCACATTGCTTTCTTGGAAGTGGGGTATAGGTCAGACTGTGAATTGTAGTTGTTTTTTGTAGTTCTATTAGTAGTGCTAATAAGAACTTTTTCATAGCAACACTGTTCTGTTCAGCTAAGTCTAATAATGCTGCTCTGTTTATGGAACTCTTTCACTAGAATAAGCAAGCTCTGATGAGGCTGAATCAAAATAAAATTACATATATATTTGTATTTCAGACTTCTTGGTTAAGAAGTATGCTTCCCATGTTTATAAGTATGATCTATTTTTTACCAGGGCTTTGGCAGATACAAGACAGATAGGAAAGCTAAGCAAAGATCAGTTTGCACTAGCAATGTATCTCATTCAACAGAAGGTCAGTAAAGGGATTGATCCTCCACAAGTGTTGTCCCCAGATATGATCCCTCCCACAGAGAGGAACACGCCTATACAGGTAAGTCACTGATTGTTTGTAGATACACTGAGCTTATGTGCCTTGACAGTAGTGGGCTTTGAGTATTAGTTTTGTAGTATGTTTATTTTGCAATAATATGGTAAAGAATTGCCTTTTTTTCTTATCTCCTCTTACAGAGTTTTCTTTCATGTTTCAAACTATACGTACATTTTTGACAAGACAGTAAATAAGGAACAATACAGTAGAATATTTCATAAATAAATGAGTAATAACTCTGAGAAAAGCCTAGCTTGAAAAATACTTCTTTGTGACAAAGAAGTTTTTGTAACCTTCTTTAGGGAATGGTTAAAAGATGTCTTAGTAGCCTGTCTCTGGCTGTGGTCAGTACTACATTCCTCCTATGAAAATGTAAAACTCTTTTAAAGGGAAACTGAAGGGTAATGACTTCTTAGTTTCTGGTATCTGGTGGTTGACTCATCCCTTGTCCCATGACAGCCCATAGTCCTATATCCATCACCGTTAACTACATATTATTGGTCATAAGAGCATCTAATCTTTTACTGAATCCTGCTTTGTTTCATTCCTTAATAGTATGTCACTGTATTTCTGAAACTTCTATTAATGAGTACTTCTGTCATGTCAATCCATTCGCCTTTTCTATAAATTAAGTAGTATTTTCCTTTACTTTTTTTACTTTCCCTAACCAGAAAGCTTTTGAGCCTCTAAATATATTTTTGTTGTTGCTATTGCTCTGGTCCTTTTAAGCTTTTTCCTGTGTCCTTTTTCTATAGACTCTGTCAGGTTACTTGACCCCTGTAGGAACTGAGATCTCAGCACTAACAGAAATGCGCCGTGTGAGTAATTGTAACGTTGCAACGTTGTTTATGTACTTAAAACTTCAAAAAAGTTTTTATTTCTACACCTGCTCTCTCTTTGCACTTTCTGTACTTTCCTCTTTTTACTATGCTATTTAAATATGGTAAGTCTCCTGATTTATCATACTAGCAGTGAGTTCCATGTTGCAATTTTTGTTTATTTATGGGGACTTTTCAAAGGATTAGAAATCCTTTTCAAAATAATGTCAAATTTTGTACCAAATACTGAGATCCTTTCTTAATAACTTGACAACATTTTTTTGCTTAAAAGGCAAGGGAGATTCACAGGGAGAATTGTGTGGCATGCTCAGTGGTTATTGTGTAATGTTTTGGTATCTTCCACATGATTTTGCAAGTGCATATCATGATTGTGTTTCACCTTTGTCTTCAGCCTTTGTAAAGGAAGTTCTGTTCTGACTCTGCCTTCTAATAGACTATTTTATCCTTAATAGGATAGTTCAAGTTCTGTTGGATCAGGAGAATTTACAGGGGTGAAGGAGCTGGATGATATTAGTCAAGAAATTGCACAGCTGCAGAGGTAATAGTTGTGGATGATTAACAGAAAATCTTGGAGTAGGAGAACCAATTAAGTATATAGTACTCATGTCTATTACTTTTATTTTCTTTTAATCAGTTTGTTACTGCTTGTCATTGAAGTTGGTGGTAAATCTCCCAAAGATACCATACAATTAGACAGTTTTGCAAAGCCAGCCTGGAGTCTAGCAGGTGACTTCAGAAGATTAATTGTCGAATTTTTCTTATTTTGTAAAAATAATTGATATGTACACGCCTTTACTCCTTCAAAGAATGTATCGGAATGAGGGCTGGCATTTTTGTTTGTGTGGTGTTTCCAGAATAATATTTAATTGATTCTTGCATGTGTGTGTGTGTTGTATTACTTAACCAATCATGAAAACATTTGCTTGTTTGTCTTACAGAGAAAAATATTCTCTAGAGCAGGACATTAGGGAAAAGGAAGAATCAATCAGACAGAAAACCAATGAAGTTCAGGTAAAAACTCCTCTGCTTATAACTACAAATTTTTATTGTAATCTAGAATAATATAGGGGTAATAAAGCATTCTTTCTTCTGTCTTATGTTGTTTCTGGGCAAGTCTCCTCATTTTGTGGGATTTTCCTCTAACTTACAAAAGGTGTTTATTTTCCTGTTCTCCATCAGAAATGTTTTCTTCTGATGCTGGTTAATACAAATAGAGGATGTTGCAAGTATGGTTTTAAATATTTTTTCATTAGTGCTTGACTGGCACTGTAATTTATTAAATCATTATTCAAAATGTATTGTTCTTTATAGCAAGGGTAACTCAATTACATGTGTTCTGCATCACAGTCTCTTTCCGTTTTGTGGGCACTGATTTGTATGATGTCTTATACAAGTTCCTGCTGAAACAAAGCATGCACATGCAGGAAATAGTCTATATGACATAGATAATCTTGTGTAGTGTGCCAACCTGTTTCTCTGTGATTAATTATTCCCATAAGACAAAAGCTAAATATAAGTTAAACTGTGGAATTTTCCTCAGGAACTGCAAAACGATTTAGATAGGGAGACAAGTAACTTGCAAGAGCTGGAGGCTCAAAAACAAGATGCCCAAGACCGCCTGGATGAAATGGACCAGCAGAAAGCCAAACTGAAAGATATGCTGAATGATGTAAGGCAGAAATGCCAGGAAGAAACACAGGTGGTGAGTGTATGTTAATCCTCGAGGTGCTCAAGTATATCACATCTTTTGCTGAAGGAAATACCATTCATTTCATAAATAAGCTTGATTTATTTTTTCTTTTTTTTTATTTTAACCATAAATAGCAATTTCCACACAAATGCAGAGGTCCAAGAAAGGATTTTGCTAGCCTGAATGCCTTTCGTAAGGTTATAAATGTGGGGTTGAACCAGATGATCTCCAGAGGTCCCTTCCTATGTAAATTACTGCTGCTTTGTAAATATATGAAATATTTATTCAGCCAGTTAGAATAGTTGAGAAGCATTATCCCTGACCCATGAGACAGCCCACGGGCAGCAGTGCGTATTTTTTACTGTGAACCTCATGTCAGTATTCTGAGTTAAAGTTAGGTTTTCAGGGGTTACAACTGTCAGTATAGTTAGCATGTTATCTTCATGTAGAAAATCAGTGTCTAAAGTAATACAAGAAAGTGGAGTAGAGTCATGTGCAATGGTATAAATTTAACTCTTATCAGAGTTTAAAAAAATAGCTTTATAATACTTGATAATATTTGAATGGAAAAGGATCCAAGTTCTGAAAACTACAGTTTAACCATTTAAGAAACACTTTGATTACCTTTATGATTTGTGTGGTATTTTTGTAATTTAAGATACTAATAATTCTTAGTTTTATTGCACATCCTCCATGCTTTTACCGAAGATTCTGTGTGATGTAATAAGAAGCATGCCGTTCTTCAAATGACATTCTTCATCTTGTGTAGCAGTTGATAGCTTTGTATTATTTATAAATTCATAATGTGTTAAGGTACATTTACTTGAAATTTCTCTCTGATTTTTGTAACGTTTTGTTTCAGATTTCATCACTGAAAATGCAGATTCAGTCTCAGGAATCAGACTTAAAATCACAGGAGGATGATCTTAATAGAGCAAAAGCAGAGCTGAATCGCCTCCAGCAAGAAGAGACTCAGCTAGAACAGAGTATCCAGGCTGGAAAAGTACAGCTTGAAACAATAATCAAATCTTTAAAATCAACACAGGAAGAAATAAACCAGGTATTCACTGTAGTTTGTATGACATCATTTTTGCTTTCTTGAATGCTAAAAGTTGAACGTCAACTAGAAAGATGACTTTACAGAAGAGGAAAAAAATACTGGTGCATGAAATAAGCCTTTATGACTGGTTATTGAATGAGTAACATACTGAAGTATTTTCTACCGCTTAGGCAAGAAGTAAACTTTCTCAGCTTCAAGAAAGTCATCAAGAAGTCAATAAGAGTATAGAAGAATATAATGAAGCTCTCAATGGGATTCATGGTGGTAGCCTGACAAATTTAGCAGACATAAGTGAAGGCCTTGGGCAGACAGAAAGAAGCAATTATGGAGCTATGGTAAAACTTTTTATACTGTTATTTTGAGTATTTTACTATTTGTAACGTACACCTAATCTAAAATCATTAAGATGTTTGTTTAGTTGACTTTTGGGATGTTAGCAAATACCGTGATTCCTGCAAGGTAGAAATCTCCAGTGCAAGGCAAAAATTTTAATGCTGATGGGGAAAACAATTTTTTAACATAATAGAAATATATATATGTCATATATAGTGTATTAATAAGTATTCAAAAGGCATGTTGTGTTTGTGCCCAGCGCTTTCTCTGTAAAAACATAATGCACAAAAAAAATGAGGATTAAGAACAGCAATGTATAGAGATAAATGGTCATAATGCTCAATTTAGTGCTTCGTTTTTGTGCTTGCATGACTAATGTTATGCTTAATTTCCAGTGGAAACTTTCAGAATGTTTCTCTTATTTGTAAAACCTAAGAATCACTGGTAGAAAACTCTGGCGTATGTTCGTAGTAAATTTTTAAAGCATTGTGTCCCTTTCCTGTTTCTTAATACTTTCTTCCTCTTCCTCCTTTTTTTTCTTTCCTCTTTTTGTTTTGAGAAGTCTTAATTTAAGACTTTTTCATTTGCATCCTGTAAAGGGATTACAGAAAACCCGTATCTTTCTAGTGTTGGAGGCAGTATTGGTGGGGTAGTTAGTAAGAGGTATTTCTTAGAGGTGAAAAGCTCCAGTTGTCAATGGAACTCCGTATACAGGTGCTATACACACATATGGCTACCGTGGCATAAACTTGGCAATGAAGAGGTTTTTTATAATTTGAGAAAGGTTTCGGTTGGCCTCTATTGGCAACCTCTTTATTGTCCACAATACAAATTTCTTTCTGCTGTGTATTTACTTCTGCTTAGAAGCCACTTATTCAGAAAGCTCTTTAGGAAGTGAATTTTATTCAGAAAGTTCTTTAGGAAGTCACTTTTAGGATCTTTAAACAGGAACCAAGATACCATAGAATTTCTGCTAAATGGGTAGCTGAATGTTTTAATAATGGTGAGTTGCTGTAATGTTTCTCCTCTTAATTTTTAGGATGATCCATTTAAGAATAAAGCCTTGATGTTTACAAATAACACACAAGAATTGCATACAGACCCATTCCAGTCAGAAGATCCTTTCAAATCTGATCCATTTAAGGGAGCAGACCCTTTCAAAGGCAGTAAGTGACCAATGGCCTACCTGAGACCTTGAAGATTAATTGTTGAGTAAATGATATTTTCAAACTTTTATCATCTTGCTAAATAGTGGATAAAACAAACTATTTTTCTATTCTGCATAGGTGACCCATTCCAGCATGATCCCTTTGCAGAACAACCACCTGCTCCAGCAGGTAATAGCCCTTATGATAACAGGACTGAGGAGACAAACGATTTGTAGCCAAATATAAAGATGGATTGCAGGGTTTCCCTGGTTTCAAATTTTTGTTTTGCATGTGGGAACTTAAAAACCTGACCATATGGGCATTCAGAATCAATATGTTAATAACGTGGGTAACTTTTCATTAAGTGAAGTCTAATCCTATCAGATATTTACTGAAAATACATACTCGTTACAACGTACTCTCTGTGCTGGGTACTAACTATCTGGCAATTTGTTGGATTTACGGTGTTGTTGGTGTTGGTTTTAATAAGGAAAAAATAATCAGTGAGTGTGAGGTCAAATGTAGGATGGTTCATTACGGACTCACTTTGTTGTTTTGCTTAGCAGGTGCTACATCCTATTTACCTTTTAACATTCCTTCTAGATCCATTTGGAGGCGATCCATTTAAGGAAAGTGACCCATTTCGTAGTTCTGCCCCTGAGGATTTCTTCAAGAAACAGGTGAAGAGCGACCCATTTACATCAGATCCATTCACAAAACCCTCCACTTTACCCTCGAAGGTCAGTAATTTATAAATTCACAGGCAATAGGTTTCTTTACTGTTGACAAGCTAAAAGAAAAATATCACCAAATACTTTTCTCTTAAGTGATGGAAACACAATTCATTTTATTCTTAATTAGCATGGATTTTTGGGGCAATCAGAAGCTTGTTCTTTTCAGTTCCATAATAATGATGTGTATTCATTATGAAGATGCAGATGGGTGTATTTTTTTTCTGTTTGCAATTTCATACCTCCAACATTCACTCATTCACGCCATTACCTCCATTCCATCAATGCTTCTGTTTCACACAGTGAGTCGGATCAAGGAACTGATCTGGCTAAAGGATTATAGAACCAATACAGTGGAAGGACTGCACAGAACACGTTTGTCAAATGTATAGTCACAGTCACAGTTCTTGAGCTGTACTGGCATGTATGTGTGGAGTTTTGGTGTTTTTTTTTTCTACTCTTACAGAATTCATTGACTATTGCCACCCAAGCGTTAGAACTACTATCAGTCAGTGGAAGGTTAGTTTAAGTCTATAGGTTTGTACTTAGGTAACAGCAGATTTTCTGTGCAGAAGAGCAGCTGCAAACACCATCAGTTTAAAAAGAGATTTGGGATATACAGTATCTCTGAATTACTGATAACGTAAATGTCTGATTTGAATATTCAGTCTCTGTTGCTTAAAGACTGAACGCTAATGACTGAACAGAGGGTGGTTGGGTGCTGGAACAGGCTTCCCAGTGAAGTGGTCATGGCAGCAAGACTGTCGGCATTAAGCATATGGACAATGCTCTCAGACATATGGTTTGATTTTTTTAAAAATTATTATTTTTATTTTTTGGGTGGTCCTGTGTGCAATCAGGAGTTGGATTTGATGATCATTGTGGGTCCCTTCCAACTCAGAATATTCAATGATTCTAATTCTGAGTGTAATTTCTAATTTTGCCTTAGGAACTAATATCATTTGTGTGATACACTTTCACTTGAATGTGTTTTGCTTGTAGATACTTAGTTTACTTACTTTTGTTCAATGCTGTCAATAGCCAAATGGATTAATGCTACATATTTCATCTATTCATTCAATTTCATCCTCTCACATGTCCACAATAGAGTGGTCTGAAACTAGAAATAATTTGTCCTAAAGAAATAGATTTTTCTTTGCACAGAAAGACTAGTTCACAGTACAGCAGAATAATTATTTATATCTGTTCTTATTTAGTCTGACCCTTTTGAAAGCAGTGATCCTTTTACATCTTCCAGTGTCTCTTCAAAAGGTCCAGGTAAGAAGAACATTTTTTCTTGTGAAGATGAATAAGTAGGTATCTCTTTATGAATGAAAAATCAAATGTTAAAGTTGAGAATAAACAAAATATATTGTGAACTGGTGGTAAATACTATTGTGCTTTTACTATGTTTTATGAAGATAAAGCCCTCACGTTAACTATATACTTGGCTCTTTTTTTTCTTTCAAACAACTGATAGAAAACCTATTGCTCTGTGCAATTTTTTCTTAACATCACTTGGCAGGGTAAAATGCAAGTGTTTAATCACCTACCCAGTTTCGTAACTTATTGGCAATAAGTTCTTCAGAATTCTTATGTATTATTTTAAATAAATTATTTTTTTTTTGCGTCTGTTTCAGATCCATTTGGAACATTGGATCCATTTGGAAGTGGCGCTTTCAGTAGTGGGGAGGGATTTGCAGACTTCAGTCAGATGTCAAAGGTAAAGGTTACAAGGAAAACAACTGTCCTTTAAAAAAAAATAAAATTGTACTTTTTTTTTTTTGAAGGGTGCGATAAGATTCAAATTTTTGAGCTGACAACCCATTTCTTCTGTGTTTATTCCAATTGCTCTCACCAAGTTCTTAGCAAAGCATCCATCCATCTTGGGTACAGTAAAGTCTCACCAAGACCAGTAGATTCAAGGGGTGGGGGGAATCAATTTTTCACATACATTTTCAAATACCAGTGGAGCGAAAGAAAGAACTTGTAAGCAAAAGTAGTTGTTCCAGATAAAGGAAGTTTGGGTCCAGCAATATATTGCTAAGTTCTGAGGTCCACTGAGATGCTGCATCTCTCATCATGTTCTAACTTGTTCTTAAACTTCTCCCCGAGTTTAGGAAACCAGGAAGGGTGAAAAACATTGTGCGCTTATATTTCAGTTTTGCACAGAATTGCTATTTCTCGGTTTATCGTTAAAAACAGAGTATATAGGGTATTCTAAATAGAGCTATGTCCTTACCTTCTTGTCTGGATAGCCATTCTGCTGTTAGTTTTCTAAGACAGACTTGTAGTTTACAGTTGCCTAACTTTTTACATTTTGTACCACAATAACGCTTGAATATTGTAGAGTGAATGTTTACTAGAAAATATATTATCTTTTTGGCTAATTAAACATTTTGTATTTTTTTCCTAACTTTTCTTACTGATTTGTGGGATTTTTAGCTCCCCACTAGGTGGCAGCAGTCTTTACTGATATTGGTGTGTTTCGCTTGAGTTGGAGGCTTTAGTGAAGCTCTGACTGAGCCCTAGCTTTGCCTACAAAGCTCCTTTTTCATTTCGGGATGATAAGTTTTCCTTCATGGTATAGTTTTTTGTGCCTTTTTAAATTACTATTAGTCTTTTGCAAAAGCCAGGTGAATATAGGAAATATGTTAAAATTATAAATTTTTAGAATTTTCCCTGAGCTTTTACAAAATAACAACAACAAAAACAACAAATGGGCATGTGTAACTTAAGAAAAGGTTGGAAAAGGGTGTCCGTTCTGCAAGCTACCATGTTTTTCCAGTTACTGCTTTGTTTCATGGTTCTGCTTATCACAGATTGAAGGCCACACTGTAGTATGACTGTTCATTGCCAACTAATAAAAATAGAGTTTTACTTCCTTTTATTTTTCTTATCAGCTTTTTGCTAGGAGTAAAAGTTCTAGAAGTACTTAAGTGATTAAGAGTGTAAATATCTTTTAGTGTTAATGAAATCCTAGTACCTCTGACAGTGGATGTTCATATCTTATGCTAGTGACATAAAAAAATGAGGTCAGACCTACACAATTGAAGTTAATGTTTTTCCATGAGTTAACTTGTAGCCTCTGTGAAACACCAGATTTTCTGCAATGTGTTTACACTCCTTTTGTTTTATTTTTTTTCTGTTGTAGTCAGTAGCTTCAGACCCGTTCACCTCCTCTTTTGGAGGGATGGGATTCTCAGATGACCCTTTCAAAAGCAAATCAGACACACCAGCATTACCACCGAAGAAAAATGTCCCTCCACGGCCCAAGCCACCCAGTGGTAAGGAGGTTTTCTTTCTTAATAACCAGTTCCCCCAATTTACTGTATATTCTTGGAAGTAAGGGCAAGTTGACAGTCTTCTATCTCATATTTCAACCATGAAGGAAGGTATGAGATTATCAGTAAATTGGCAGGAATTGTCAGGAAAAAAAAAAGAAGAAAAAAAAAGACTGGAACTCTGGAACTGATTGGAGATTCAACTTCAACTTGTTTGCACTCCTAGAGCTGATTTGTCAAAACATTCAGATACCAGTGAAACTGTTTGAAGAACTGAAGCCACTTTAGAACTGTTAGTTTCAAGTCGACTTTTAACAGCAATTATATAGTTCAGTTAATATTAGCAGTGAAAATTTAGTTGGCTTCCAAAAAAAAAAAAGGGAAGAAGAGAAAAAAAAAATAAAAAGAAGTTCAGGTTTCTTCATAGGCACATAAGTTTTCACCAAACATGGTGGTCAACGTCTAGAATTTGGAAGGTTTTGTCTACCTTTCTACTGGTCTAATAGTAATACTACTGAGAATTGTCTACCTTTCTGCAGTTGCATTTTGGAGAAAAGCATGCACTCTGCACTCATCCTGTTTATAACAGGTATTGTTGTTCTGACTGGTTTTGCAAACCAGTTGTGCTAGAACTAGCTCCTTGGATAACATGAAACAGTGCTGTCACAGGGGCGTCTCATAGATTGATCCCAGGTTTGGAAAATACTGTTTAATAGAACAGAGTTATAAGCAGACCATTGCAGCAGCATTAATTTGTTCCTATTACTATGACTTTATTCCTCAAAAGATTATGATGCACACTAAAACCTTGAAGTCGAATGATGAGGTTCTATGTAGGTGAGTATTGATGAAAAATTGCCAGAAAATGCTCTAGGATTGTGGAAAAGTTCTTGAAGCAGTCTGTTCCATGCTTGCTTTGTGTAAGTATTTCCCACTTAGAGGTACTAGAGGGTATTTAGTAGTTTGAAAAAGACATAATATGTGATGTTGACAAATATCAACAAATAGGACACGTCAATAGAAGCAGAAGTATAAAAGCTGAAGGTAATCTTACTTGCCATCACAAATGATGCTTTTTTTCTTTCTTTCGTTGGTTTTCAAGGGAGGTGTGTAAGTGACCATCTTTTTCTTTTTAGGAAATGTCTGCATAAAACAATTCAGTGTTTAAAGGGCCTCCATAGTTGAAAGAGTCAAGTACTAAATACACCTATATTATCTCTTTCATGTGGTTTCTTTCTATTTTTTGTTTGAAACATGATTATTCCTAGCAAATAGAGTGTTATACTAGCAGCAAAAATGGGCAATACATTCCATAGAATTAACTCACCTACATATTTTTTATTGTTGTATTTGTCTCTTTTCAATCCTTCTTTTGTGCATATTGAAGAATTTTGGACATTTAGCTTTAATAATTTGTTTTGAATTTAGTTGTGTGCACTCAGCCTTTAATCCGTCTTTTCAAAAATTTGCTTAAATGTGTACTTCTACCTCTCATTGGGAGACACAGTATTTTTAAGGTTCCGCTGCTCTACCAAAAGCAAATGTTGTTATGATAAAATAGACTGAGGAGGAAACAAAGCAGGTTTTTTTTAAAGCAAACGAGCCTCATGTGCTTATGCAGTTATACTCCTCCCTTCCTTCCACACTAAAGCAATCTTCAGTGGTTACTTAGAGCATGAGAAATTTTATAGTAATATACTGCGATTCAAACAAGAGATAGAAGCATACAAATATGTGTTAGAAATGGGAACACTGCTCAGAAAACAAACAACAGAAAAGAAACTTCCGTTGTTTCTTACCTTTCTCATTGGTCTGTTTAATTAAAAAAAAAAAAAGTATGTGATAAAGATCTTGCTGAAAGATGGATAAATGTTAGTTATTAACAGACAGATCTATAGGTTGCCTTTCTGTTCCCAGTTCATACTTGTTTTGGTAAAACTTGTTGAAGGGTCAGATCTTAATATTGACATTCCTTGTGTGACTTGGTTGTTTTTTCTTAGGTGCAATAGAGATCTCACATAAAGCTTTACTTGTCCTCAACACTCAAAAATCAAGTAGAAAATACTAGTTAATATTTTTGCAGAGCTTTAAAGCTGCCTGATTTCCCAAAGTAATAGTTGATATGGGAAACTAATAAAATCCATCAGGGATTGTTCCCAATTGAGTGCTTTTCAACATCCAGAGTTCGTTAGGACTTAAGTGACACACAAGCATTGTCTGATCCATCTGTCAAGGTATTGCAGAGTGTGCTGGACAATCAGGATGTGGCCAAAGTGTGCCATGGTTTCCCTCCTTGCCCACACGTCCATCTTTTGTCCAGATGAATGAGGAGTTGGGGCTCAGGTCTGGTTTCTTCATGAAGACAAAGGCAGAGCTAACCCCTGGAACTGAACACTGGGACAGGGAAACAAGTCAGACATAGCCTCTGTTAACTTTTTGGTGAAGGTCAGATCAAAGGGCCTTCAGGTGTACCTGCAGAAACCTGCAAAAGGAACGTGGAGTTCAGATCAGCTGCTCTCAAATACGGGCTCTGGAGATGCTCTTCATATCGTGCTTAAGGGAATTTCTCAGTTATGGCAGCTTTGTCTGTAGCAGGGTTGCAGTGGGCAATTATTGTTTCACCATATAAATCATGACCTATAAACTGAAAGATTCGTTGCTTTTCTTTTTCCTTTTTTTTTTCTGTTTTTGTACTCGCTGGTGTTTTGTTTTGTTTTTTTTTTTGAAGCTTGGAAGTTGACAAGCAGCAATGATCTGATGGCTGTGTTAGCAGGCACTTCTGTTCACAGCTGTCTGTGGTTGTTATTATCTGGCAAGGATAGGCAAACGCTTACTGTGTGGCATGGATTAGACACCCTTGAGATCTGTATCTTTCCCTTCTCAAAAACTAAGGTTAGGAGAGAGGATAACAATCATGAGATTGTTAAAGTTTAAAAAGTTGTATCATAGGCCGACTCTCAGGCTTACAGTTGTTCTGTTCTTCATAAATCACTCTCCTTCTTTTTGATTCTCTTCTTTCGAACCAAAGTCTTCAAGATCTTTCAGATGTTTCTCAGTCTTAAACTGATCCTTGTTTGATCCAAGAGAAGGCTCCATATGTTTGTTTTTCTGGTTAAATGTGTTTTTTTTTTTTTTCCCCATGTAACTATTTAAAGTACAGTCTTTAAAGAGTTGGAGGAAGGTTAATGAATCAGTGAGTGAAAACAAAGAATGACAAGAAGTATTTTAGAAGCAACGAGCCTAGATGCAGGTGTATGTCAAAGCTCCAACACCCCTTTGTTACACGGAAAGATTTGAAAAACAAATGTCTCTGCCCCTAGCTGGTTTAAGATTCTTTTTAGGCTGAGGAAGATCAGCTAAGAAAAAGCTCTTCAGCTACTCTGACCAGACTGTTCTAATAAAAATCCCCCAAGGAGTATGTGCATGCTCTTTTTCTTCAGGAATGCATTCATAGTCCACGAGGTTCCTGATGGACATTAGGTTCAGCACAGCTCCCCTGGGACTTGGCTGACTTAATTTGATGTTCACCAGGTGGTACTGGACGACTTGAAGGTTTCTTCTGAGAGACGTGAAAGTTTTTCCTGATTATTGATGCTGTATTTTTAATAATGCTCAAAAAGCACAAAAAGGTTATCCAGATATAAGCAGGTCTGTGCTCTGCATCATGAGCTTTGTATTTGTCTTCTCCTTGGCTTATTAAATGAAAACAAGGCAATGTTGATTGCTACTTATATTAAGAAAAATAATAGTGTATATTGAAGTACTTAAGCAAAGACGCCCTGTGACAGGGATCTAAATTCCAGTGCAACTTCTTTTCTTGAGCTGTCCTAACAAACAACTGAAGTCATCTAGATTTATAAATATATTTTATTTTCTGACTTAAAGTGTTCCGTGTGCTATTTAGCACTACAGAACTTCTGGTCATTTTGTATTTTTTTAGACTAGTTCTTGGGTTTTGGAGAACTGTTGTGTAATTAAGAATAAATAGTCAGAAAGAGACGATACACTGAAACCTGGCAGTTAAAATGGTCTATGCAGGTTCTCACAGATTAACAATTATGTTTTCTGCCATGAGCTGCAGATTGAAATCAGTCAGAGTTCACCGCTAACTAGTTTCTAGGTAAAAGTTGTTGATTACAAAAAGAGAGAAACAGATTTTTTTTTCTTTTTCTTTTTTTTTTTAAAGTACAGGAAGCTGCTGTGTGGGTGTCAGTGATTGGGTTATAAGTAAAATTCAATGCTCTAGAGCTTTGATCGTGGGACCTACTGCATTTGCCCCACCCTTACCCACTTCCTTTAAATGCAGCACCATGCATTCCACATTGCGGTTATAACAGTACTGTTAACCAGTGATATTAGTGGAAGAACCTTCACCACTAACCAGTGTGTAACCTTCAACCTCTTCTAAATTTTTATTGCTCGCTTATAGTGGTTTTGACCTTTTTAACCTTGAAAGAATATAAAAGTCCAAAAAATGCAGGAAGAAATTTTAGTTTCAGTGTGTTTTCTTCTTGTAGTGATTATTTAATAAAAACAATTGTTTTTACCACTCCAACTTTTTTCAGTCTTTGTAAATATTAGGATTTATTTTAAATATATTGAATATTAGTAACTAATAGAGGTGGTGAGTGTTGTATTAATAATGGACGTATTCAATGATAATGTACTTAACAAAATTATGTATTGGTATTCCCAACAAAAACTTAAATAGCAGAAAAATATCATAATATGGGTAATCAAAGGACTAAGTACTGAGTTCATCCCGTGTAAAAAAGAAATTAGTGGATTTTCTTAGCAGCTATTTGAAATACAGGTATTAAAATAAGCAGTATTGGGAATTTGTTATTCCAGACCGCACACAGTCAGTTCATCAAATAACTTTGTCTTTGTTTTTTGATCCATTTATTCTTGGTAGCTTTGATGTATTATGGAAACTGAATTTATAAATTGGCATTTCAGAGGTTAGTGGTTAACACCTCTATCTTCAAGTTAAGGACTTCGATTCCGTTCTCACATGGCCTTTTTGACAGGCAGTGTTTTTTGAAATGTCAAAATACTGCAAAAAATCTTGAGAAGACAGAATAGGGGACTAACTAGCCTTCCTTGAATTAGTAAGTATGATTCTCATCTTTCAGAGATGCCTCGCTTGTGTGGAGTCACAAAAGACCTGAGTGCCAACGCAAAGGTTTGCCCAGTGTTTAATTTGAGTGACTAGAAATTATTACATAATGATATTATTAATCATAAATTTAGCCAGCTAAGGTGGTAGAGTTCAGTATTTTTACCAAATGACAAATTGCAGAGCTGACAGAAGTATTTTGCTGTTGCCAGCAAATTAAGTCTGTAAAGGCCCCACTGACTTAGGACTCAGTCAGTCAGATTTGGCTTATGTGACTTTTTTTTTCATCTTGCCAGTTTGAAGATAAAGAGATCTAAATCTGCTGATGGCTTTAAAAAATGAGAATGGGTGGGGTCTTTAAGATCTAGTAAAGATCTATTAAGATCTTAATATCTTATTGAACTACCCTGAAAACTAGAAGCTGTTGAGCTAGACTCAAACTGTTGAACTTCATTTGCACCCCGGAGGTGCTGTAGATGCCTCGCAGCACTGTGCACGATCAGATCCTTCATGCTGTCAGCCACAGCTTTTCTTGCACGAATCGGAGGGGCAGGGCAGGCAGCTCTCGGAATGACAATGTTTGTAGAGCCCTGTTCTGCTGCTGCCTGCCTTTGTATTTGATGCTTCCTCCCCCTTTATGTCCTTTCTGATAAATACAGTTCTTTTTTCTGTGTGTCACTTCTCTAAATTTAAGGCATTTTATGGTTTGACTGTTTTTATAATTTTAGACTTATTTTTCATCTATAAAGCAGTGCAAAAGTACTGTCAGTTTACATGGCCACTGACCTCTTATTAACAGCCCTCTGTTGAGCATTCAGTGTAACGAGAGAAAAAAATAATTAAAAGAATTCCCTTGCATTTGAACATTTTTTTAAATTTGAATGGGCATATTCAAGTCATATGGATCACCTGTTGGTCTAAAGGGGAATACAGAGTGCTGTTATTCACTGTGTGATCACAGGAGTGCTTTGTTTATTTCTAAGTGGTATCACACACCTGTTTCCTTAGAGCTTCTTGAGTCCCCAAGGTTACTCACGAGTAGCACGGTGCCTGTTCACCTTTATTTTTTCCTCATCTGCAGCTGACTGTGAAAAATTCAATCTAAAAGTTTGTGACAGACAGGAAAACTTTTTTTTTTTCATACCTTCTAGAAGACCTGACAGTTGCGTTAGAATACAGGCATCCCTTGTTGTTTAGGATAAATGACTCATGGGTGGAGCACCTGCCCTAGCCACAAACTAAAAATTCCATTCACGCTTTGATTCTGTTGTTTATGCTGATCTCTCACAGTAAAGATATTTCAGTACCAATTGTTGAAATAGGTTGTTCAGAATCTGTTTCAGAACAGTTCGTTATCTGAACATACAACGATTCTTCTGCTAACCTCACCTTTTCAGAAGTCTGTAATTTTAACAATATTTGTCTTAAGCTAAGATGTTCAGAGTTACTGGCTAGCAAAAGGTGAGAATTTTGGAAATAATAAGCAAAAACTGTTTTGAGGGTTTTTTTGCATAGGAAAAATTCTTACTTTCTGTTACTAAAAATATATATTATGATTTTGTGCAAACAGCTTGATAGCCAAATAGTTGAGTTTGAAATACAGTGCAAAAATAGCCCCTGTTGAGGACAAATACCTTTGAGTATTCTGTAGAAAATTGGTTTTAATTTAGTGGACTTTCAAGAACATTTTGAAAGCTGGTAATAATTTTTTTCTGTAAGTTCCTAAAGCTCACAGTTTACAAAAGTTTTATTCCACATCAGTGGAAGAGCTGGATAGTTTAACAGCATGGTAAAAAACATGCTGAGTAAGTTAGGAATGATAGATAAATTTGGTTAAGTGCCAAGGTAGAGCTGTGCTGGGAAGCACCTTACGCACTGCACAGTCTTCAAAATTTGCTGGAGTAACACCTCCTCGGGCAGATACAAGTTGTGTGAGGAACCTTGGCATTACTTGTTCAGATGTAATTGCAGGTATGGACTTCACTCATACTGTCACTACCTATCCTACATAGCATGACTCTGACTTCTTAAAGCATATTTTTCACTTTAGAACGTTTCCTGGAAAGGAGTACCTGTGTAGTGAAAGTTTAAAGCCATGTCATCTCAACTCTGCCATGTTTGCCTGTCAGTATGCATAATACAAGTCTTCAGACACATGAAAACATTCTGTTTCTTGCAATACAGAAGGTACTTTTCTAAGCAAAAAGCTAGGATCATCCTTGAAACATGGAATATAGTGAAAACTCTAAAGGTTTCATTGTTTCACTGGCAATGTCTTGTATATCTTGTAATGTAATAAGTCAAATTCTGTAATTGCATCCTACCAGTGAGATTATATTTGCCTTGAACTATAGATCTCAACCCTGAAGTTTGCTGTGGGGTATGAAATTAGATAAACCCTTCACATGGGTGGAGTTCACTATAAGTTAACAGCATTTGCTGTGGTAAACCATTTTGTTCATCATCTCTTTTTGCTGAAGTGAGTCCTCGGTGTGGTTTGGGTGCACCACTTGGGTAACTGCTGAAACTGCTGTGGTTTCAGAATAGGACCTGTTTTGCTTTTTTCTAAACTTTTTTCCCCTGAAACTATTAGCAGAAAAATCAAATAAGTAAGGGTTACAACTGTTTGCCTCTGCTTTCGTATTGCCATACCTCAAAAATGTTAAGCAGTATCGTTATAAAATGTAGTATTTTTAGTCACCAGTATGTATAAGATTAATGGCACCTCAGTAACTACTGATAGTACATTTTGCAATCTTAGTATTTTACAAATGTCCTTCAGTTCAGTTGGTGATTTTTTTTTTAATATGATTTTTGTATTTTTGCTTTGTTTTAGAAATACTTAACCCACATCCTTGACATGCTAAACATAGAAATACAAAAGTTTTATTTAAATATATACTTATTGCATTGGGGGATTCACACTTGGGGTAAGCCAGCAAGGATGTGTCATAAGAAAGAGAACTTTGGTGTCATTATTACTAATTTGTGGCCAATAAATTAGTAAATTTGAACATCTAAAACCAAACAAACTTTTGCCAGGCCTTCGAAACCATGTTTGCTGAGTGTGGCAGGATAGAACAGGATATAAGCAGCATACAGAGTGGAGCAGAAGAGGACTCGTTGAGGAGTCTGTTGCAAGTGTTAGGATTGGCTTCTCCACGTGGGCACTGCCCTTAAATTTCTCTGCAAAAAGTAACCTAGGTCTCATAAAGGTTGCCCTCTTTCTGCTTT
Source organism: Cygnus atratus (assembly GCF_013377495.2). NCBI lineage: Eukaryota > Metazoa > Chordata > Aves > Anseriformes > Anatidae > Cygnus > Cygnus atratus. Next base: position 2,364,352 of record NC_066387.1, read on the forward strand.
TCTTCAAAATAACAGCATTAAAATTCTCTTCTATTCTTCAACAAACAGAACTAAAGAAAATGGCAATCAGAACATAAAATGAACATTTTATTTATTAGCAGTAACTCTAGTATTCACAGTGACATTTCCTCTATAGCCAAGTTGTTCTTTTTTGATCTGTCCTGAAGATGAAGCACAAGAAACCCCTGATGCTCTTTGTTTATGTTCTGAAACCACTAGGGGCTTTGTGCAAAAACATTAAACAGGCCACCTAGAAAAAAACAGGTTTGCTGAGCAAATACGTTGCAAAACCTGCATTCGTATTAACAGTCACCAATTCCACAAAGTGGTTTCAGCAACAGAAGATTTAACCTCTGAAAGGAGCAGCTTAAAATGGACCGGTCTTTCCTCTGTTCATCAAATCTGGTTTGGAACAATACAGGGTGGAGAGAATTTGCTTGCTATATCTAGCAGTAGGGGAACAAGAAAAAAAATGTAGGCTCTTGTTTTGCCTTGACCTAAAAATAGAAATACAAATGCTTTAATTCTCTCTGTAATTTAAAAATTATTTGCTCCTTTATCTGCAGAATTACATTTAAAAGAATGCTGAGTTGTTCATCTTTTGCCAGGTTTGTTCCTTACATTGCCTAAGTGTGTCAGAAGGTGAGATCTGATGGAGATGAGCGGTATGTCAATGCAGTAAAATGTTTCCAGTGAACAAAACATGGCTTCTGCAAAGGCAGATTGAAACGCTGGCAAAGGAGGGTCCATGCTTGTGGGGAGAGCAAATGCTGCTGGTATTTCCTGTATATTTTGTCACTTCCTTCCATGAAGGACAAATCTTTGGTGTGATCTGCCTGTCTTTTAGAAGCCCCACATATAGTTGGAAAATAATGGAAAATTAGTTGGAAATACAGTTGGAAAATTCCCCATGGAAAATAGTATAGGAATGACCATTTAAGAGCTCATCCATCCTCCAGCTTCAAGGCAGCACAACCGGCGTGCTTTCTAGATACTGTTTCTTGAACCCCTTGGATATGATGTGGAATGCATCAAATTCCCTAAGTAGTCTTGAGTATTCTTAAGTTTTTTAGAAATTTTAGCAATTGTCTAATATAAATCTGTCTCCGTAACGTCTAAATCTATTAGTCTTTCTTGGTGTCCAATTTGCAGACAAGACTATGATCAGGTTCCTCCTGAATATTCGTAAGACTAAACAAACCCAGTTATGTCTCCTGCTGCACGTGTCTTGTTTCCTACACCTCTTTCTGTATGCTTGTTCTCCTGAGGGCTTTCCTAACTTGCTTTGCATTTTCCCTGACGCACAGTGCCAACAAGTGGTTGCCATATTCAATTTGAGGCCTAACTTGAGTGGAAAAAATAATTTTCACCGTATAGGGTACAACGTTCTTGCATATAAATTCCAGTATGATGAATGCCTGCATGTAATGTTCTAAGATTTTGTCGCTGATTAGCAAGCCATGATCAGTTGGTGTTCAAGAAGCATCTGGATGATGCTCTTAGACGGTTAAACTTTTAGCTTGCCCTGTGTGGAGTCAGAAATTGGTCTTGATGAGCCTCGTGGGTCCCTTCCAGCTCAGGATATCGAGCAATTTGATGTGGTCCTACCGGAGATTGAAAAGGAAATTTGTACCTCTAGCTCGTTTCCCATTTTTTCCATTGGCTTATTGGCAGGCATTAAATATCCATTGAATGCCTTTTCAGTGGAGAGCAGAGCTGATGATAGTGCTACTGAGGTAAGAGTCTGCTCGGTTCCTCCTGACCGAGGTTGAGGACCATAAAGCCCCTGCAGCCCTTCAGGAGGTGCCGCCAGCACTGTGCGGAGCCCGCTGATGGTGAGGGCAGCACAAGAAGGATGTGGAGCTCTTGGAACGGGTCTAGAGGAGGGCCGCTAAGATGGTCAGAGGGCTGGAGCACCTCTCCTGTGCAGAAAGGTTGAGGGAACTGGGTTTGTTTAGCTTGGAGAAGAGAAGGCTCCAGGGAGACCTCATTGTGGCCTTCCAGTACTTGAAGGGAGCGTATAAACAGGAGGGGGAACACCTGTTTACATGTGTTGGTAGTGATAGGACAAGGGGGAATGGTTTTAAACTAAGACAGAGGAGGTTTAGGTTAGAAATTAGGAGAAAGCTTCTCACTCAGAGGGTGGTGAGGCACTGGAACAGGTTGCCCAGAGAGGTTGTGGATGCCCCATCCCTGGAGGCATTCAAGGCCAGGCTGGATGCGGCTCTGGCAGCCTGCTGCAACCCTGCCCAAAGCAGGGGTGTTGAAACTAGATGATCTTTAAGGTCCTTTTCAACCCAGGCTGTTCTATGCTTCTATACGTCCTACAGACTGACCGCAGGGAGGTGGGCTTATGGCTGGCCTCTGGGACAGGGGGGAGGCTGAGCCGGGATTTAATGGCAGGTGGAGGCAGGCTGCTGGATGGAAGTCTGCTGACCTTTTATTTCTCCTCTTTGACAAACGAGGATTGCCACAGATTCAGGCAAATTCTATTTGATGTATGCAGCTTATAACGTTTATGAGCACCTGTCATTGACTGAAAGTACTTTCTTAAAAGATAGCAGGCTGTATCTTAAACATGGCAAGTACCTACTCTGAAATCTGGGTTTTCAACTGCATTTCTTTGTGCTTTCCTAGTATGTGTGCTCTGATGTGAGTAAATTATAAGATTCCTATTAAATTATAGTTCAGACAATTGGAAGCTTAAAAGAAATAGTTTTATGAATGTAAATTAGGTATGTAATTCAGGTTGTTATGTGAGAAGTTGTAAATATATTTTCTTTTAAAAATGTTTCCAGATTTTCCTTTGTATACTTGACAAATGATATTATCATCATGACTGACCTTTTTTTTAAAAAAGAAAAAAAGGGGGAAAGAATTACATTTTTCTGTTTAGTTATTTGACCTAACAAAATAGTTTTTTCAAGGGGAATTTAAAAGTAAACATTGAGGTTCTAATTGCAACAACCAAAATTTACAACCATGATTCATGAACATACACAATAGCTCCTGTGATTGCATCTGTTACTGGGGTAGAGTATAAGAACAAGAAGTCACCTACAGAAACTGGGTTGCACAGCAAGCACCCCAGAACAAGGTGATTTCTTCATCACGCTGTTTTCCGTTGCACATAGTGGTACAAATATAAACCAGTTCCAGGAAAAAAAAAAAATGCGTGCATTCTGTAAAGTCACAGATAAGTTACTATTTTGTTCTATTTAACATGATTAATTACTTACCTTTAGTAATATGTTTCCACATATTTTGTCTTTTATATTATCCCAAACAATCTGAAATGTCTCTAATCCTGGAAATTGAGCTAAAGTCATGCTTGTAAATTTTTCTGATCAAATGTCTTTACATTGGGTTTTATAATTTAAAACCTTGATTGTATTAATATGGAGTATTTGTAAGAAAGATAATCAATTAAACCAACTATTTGAGATGATTTGCATTGAGAAATGAATAGTATTGTATTTGGTTAAGTTTTAAACTACCCCAGGAAGAATGGATGATGCTAAATTGCATCACAAGTTTCCTATTTAAGGGGTTTGCATTGTCCATGGTAAGTAACTTCTCTTTTTTTCTCCTTTTTTTTTTCCCTAAACTTTCCAGGTAAAAGTACTCCTGTAAGCCACCTTGGGTCTTCAGATTTTCCCAAGCCCCATGATCCATTCCAGCCGTTTGGGGCTGACAGCAGTGACCCGTTTCAGAGTAAAAAGGGGTTTGGGGACCCATTTAGTGGAAAAGATCCATTTGCTCCCTCCTCTTCAAGTAAAACTTCTAAAGACTCTTCCTTGGGGTTTGCAGACTTCAGCTCTGTAAGTTAAGTTCATTGTCTCTGAGCAAACCACTTTCTGCTCTGCTTGCAGCAATCTATTGGGTTTTTGTTTTAACTGCAAACCTACTGTTCACTGGCTTCTGTCTCTTAGTACCTTCATGCTGTCCTCATTGTTTTTGTATTAATATTTCTGTAATAAAAAGGTATTATTTCAATAAAAAAGGAGTTTCAAGTTTCATACTAAATTTTGAAGGGTTTATTTGCATTTAAATTATTTTAGTACAGTGTGCCTTTACTCACAAATTCTTTGTAGCAGAATCTGTGTATTGTTTTTGTTGCATGGAGGCTATTCTGTAAACTGGTTTTGGGGAGCCAATGATGTAAAGATTCAAAAATAATTGTTGGAGACATTTATATAGCAATTTCACCATATCCTGAGGAGTGAATCCTTAAAGGGAAAGATTCCCTAACGTATTTGTATTTGTTGTGAAAAAAGTTCTGACAATCCTGTCACAATGTTTGCTGTATACAATGGAATGTGATGCTAAGGGTACGTAAACAAGACAGAGATTGAAAATTTAGCTGTTGAATTTTGTTCCAGTTACTGGTATTGTAGAAAAGCCCTTGTTAGACAAAGAAAACGATTGTTTTGTAGAACCAATACAGAAGCATCCATTTTGTACTCCAAAAGACAGTATCAGAAGGCGAAGCCAAGTACTTGTTCATTAAATATATCCAGGTTTCTAAAAGCCTGGCTTTGTTTTAAGTGTTGGTAGGTATGTTACTGAATTGGAAATCGATGTAAATATAGTAGTAGCGTGGTTCTTATGCTTCCACACATAGGTAGAAATCTGTTCCATCCACAGCTTCAGGCTTCTTCCTTCTTTCATGTGTTTTTGCTGTCACATTGCCACGCAGTGAAATTGCCAGCTTAATCTGTCACTCAACTCTGACGAACACAGTTCAGTGTTCAGTAAGTGGAGATCTTTAAGCTGAACCTTTCAGGTTGCTGATTTTTTAAATGTTTTCCCCTGATTATTAGTTGCTAGTAAATGTGTATCACTTTTCTATTCTATATTGTTAGTTGAGGTCATCTATGCATACTTCTAGCTGGCCTCAGTGCTTTAATTTATCTATGATACTGAAGATGTCAAAGATGAAGATATTATGTATGCTTTACCACAGTTAGTATTAGCCTGTTGAATTTGGTGCACAGTTAAATTCTGTGATTGTATACAAAATGGTGACATTCTTAATAAAAATAAGACGCAAAACTTGCTTTATCTGAAATTTCTTGAACACCACCTAGTTTCATCCTTGAATGAAAGACAAGGAATGGAATGGAATGACTGTTTCCCAGCTATTGTTGTCTTATTTACAGACTGCATTTCTTAAGTTAAAAGAGTGGCTTACACTGATGGATTGCATCAAATGATTAACCAAAAGCTCTGATCCCTGTTCCAATGGGTGCTCTAGTGTTTAATTCTCTGTGCCATCCAGTTTCCAGGAGGTGAGAGTAACTTTAAAAGATGAGGAAAAATTAGGAAAAGTGAGATCTTGAGTAGGAGCCACTTCTAACTATTGTTAGGTGGCACTTCATCCAATAAAATTAAATTTTAATTTATTTTGTGAGTTGCTTTCTACTCCTGTAAGAACAACAACAAAAATGTTAACAATTTGAGAAGAGATGGGTTTCCTGGTTCTTTTCAGTGTTTATTTTTTGCTTGCCTATAACACGATTATTCTGCTACACCTGATAATTCTTAATCCTTCTGTATAAAGTCTTAAGCGTACTAGTTACCTCGTAATCAGGAAAGATGTGCTTGTCTTCTCCTATTCTTTGGGAAATTTTGCTCATAAAGGAAATTAAAAGCAATTTTAATTGCAGAAGGTTTTGACATACTGATTGAGTCAATGGAACCTGAGATCAGATTCTTAGAATAATGTAGGTTTGAATAATTGAGTAATGTGACATTTAATTAGAATTCTTTACTGTTGCAAAGAAATAATATGAGGACCTTCACTAGTTTTTAGTAGTACTCTAGAAAATACGGCTCTTTTATAAAGATGTTGGCCAAATCATGCACCCAGAGTTCAAGTATATTCTCATTGCATTCTTAACTTCTTTACTGGCATTGAATATGACTCTTTGGAACAAACCAAAATATTTTGGTAGCTCATGTTTCAAGCATATCTAGTTTCCAGCTTCAATTTACAGAATAACAAGAAAAACAATCTGTTAATGCAAAGAAAGCATTTAAATTTCCAAAAAAGCAGCGCTTAGAATCAAGCTAATTTATTTCTCTTAATATAAGCTGGTAATTTAGCAAACACAAGTCAGTGTAGCTTTTTGGTTTTTGTATGTCATTACTTTTGCTGCAGAACCTGCTGTTTTCCTCAATTATGCATTGGGTCTGAGTGTACTTTTGAAAAAAAGATATGAGAGTTTTTATGAAATGACACATAAGTGATACATATTTATAGACTTCTTGAAACCTGGACGTATAAAAAAAAAAGTTATTATTTTAAATGATTTGTAACTGTGTTACATGACCTTTTTATAGGCCATTTGTGCAAGAATCAGTGGCCAGAATGAATTGTTTCACTATCTAATAGTCAGTTATGCTCCTGAAAATTTTACTTCATGCCAGCTCTTTGTAATAAGGCACATACAGATTTGTTTCCAACTTTTTTTTTACTTTTTTTTGGTACTCAGCCCTTTCTATCCACAAAAATAAATTATGTATTGTAAACAAGTCATAAGTTGGGCTGTCATAAGCTTTATCCAAAGATTTATCCAAACATACAAGCTACATAAGTAAATCTATTCTCTCAACATTAAAGAGAAAAAAAAAAGGCACCCCAGAACATTTGACCAAAGCTTATTGTATTTCTGAAAATACTGAAAATAATAACTGTTTTTCTTGGTCCTAGCTATAGGATGTTCTTTTTGAATCCTTGGAATACGTGGAGAAGTCCTACTTCTGTTTGAGCCTGTCTTCACTGTATCTTGAAAAAAATCTATTTAAAATTCTAGTTAGCACTTAAATCTTACCTGTCAGCTGCTCCCTGAAAATATTTAAAGGAGTAATGATAGTAGGATTTCTTCATTGTAAGATATTAAATGTGTGGTTCTTCTGTTGTATGTCAATAACATTGAGTGCAAAGGTTCTCAGAGAAGTTTTGGTGGCGCTGTAAGCAGAGGTATTGTTTGAAGAAAAGTAGCTTTAGAGGTAGCTTTGCATCAAATTATCATGATTTTGCAGGTATTGTGAGAAATAAAATGAGGAAGCGTGAGCATACAGAAGCATACAGATAAAGCATGATTTAACTTGAGTAAATGCAAATTGGACTTCAAACAAATACAAATAGCTGCATTTATTTAAAAATCTGAATTATAGATACAATGCAGAATGGAAAAGGCAAAGGTGGGAGCATTCATGTAGTACATACGCAGCTAGGCATAGGTCTATTACTTAAAGTTGCATTTAAAATTCAGTATTTCAAGCTTGTCTGGGAAGGAGTAGCTGTGCCAGCTGGTGTTGTGGCCTGTTTTGCTGTGTTCAGAGTTACTATGTTGAGGTCCAGAGGGCAATTTTGCAGTGTACATTCAGCTGAAATTAAAACTATACATTCCATGTAGTTCTCTCTCCCAGGAGAGAAGAAGAGGGGAAAAAAAAGAAACAGATTTTCCTGAACATTTAAAAAAAGAACAAAGCAAATTTTAGAAGTGGGATATAATGCAAACATTTGTGTGCACCTCTGCCAACACTTCTGCTAACATCATCCTCTTTGGTGGATGCTAAAGTCAAACAGTAACAGATTGTATTTTAGATTTAAATTGTTATTATTTAAATATTTTATAGTACTTTATATATAAGGTTTGACCAAACAAACTTACGCATAGTTCAACGGTAATACCAGACCACAATTTTGGAATTGCTTTGTTTAATAGTGCTTAAAGTGTTTTGGGAAGCTCAAACAGGCTTGGAAGCTCAATGTTAAAAGGTGTTATATTAGTATTTTCTGCTGAAGTAAATTGGATTCTCTTACATTATTTCTTACTGGAAAAACTCAACCTGTATTTTGTGAACAGTTGCAAGAAATGCTCCTGTCGATTGAGTGATGAAGCTTCCCACAAATCAGCAGTCTCCAGAGTCATTACTGAAGCCCCTCACCCTTAGCAGGAAATACTGCAATAAAACTCTGCCATGAACTTGCAGAAGAGTAAATAAGTCTTGGTTTAACCAGCTAAGGGTTACGCATTTACTGTTCTCAAAAATGGATGTAGGTTGTGATGCTCCCAAACCGCTAACTAACTTCTGTGTTTGTGGGGTTTTTGTTTGGCTCCAGTCTTCTGGCCATGTCCATGCACAATTGGGAGATGGATGCAGGGACACGCAGCCCAGATGGGTTAGTTCTCTGGTGGGAGGAGGAAGACGTTAAGGAGATAAAGAAAAGGATGAAGTGAGGAAATGAGTGAGTGAATTTTTGTCTTAGTCCAGAAGAGCTACCCTAAGACAGCTTGGTATACTTGATTCATATATTATTTAATGAGTCTGATTCACTGTGTTTTTCTACTAGCTTTTTGGTAAATTTATTAATTTGTTTTCCATTCTCGTTTTTTAGTTTGGAAATGAAGAACAGCAGCTGGCTTGGGCAAAGCGTGAGAGTGAAAAAGCAGAGCAAGAAAGACTAGCTCGATTGCGGAGACAAGAACAAGAAGACCTTGAGTTGGCTATTGCGCTCAGTAAGGCTGATATGCCAAACTCCTAGAGGTTGTTTGGCTCCACCCTGTCCGAATGAATCCTTTAAACGTGGCTTTTATAAAATACTAAATTCTTGGTTTCTGTTGTGAAAATTATTCTAGTCACCTTCAACTCTAAACAAGGCTGTCTGGTTCAATCCACCTGGGCTCTGTGTGGCTTTTCAAATGCGCAATATGCAAGAAACACTGTATAAGCTGTATTATATGTTCTAGATAAAATTTACTGCTCGTAAGAAATTTAACACATGATCCTAAGATACCGAAAGCAAAGTTTCTTTATCTTGAAGACAACGTTGCATATAGAAACCCGCAACTTGTGAATCTGGCTTTTTATTACCTGACTTCCATTGTTTTTTGAGGCTGCAGTATGAATTTCAAAGAAGATGTTATAAAAAGATATTTATAGAATTAGCTTTCACTTGTTACATTTATTTAATTATTCATAGTAGGCTAATGGGTATGTTATCTACATCAGTCTTCAGTATAAATTCATTATTAGATATTCCATTTTTACCCAGGATATATGGCTTTTATGAAAGAATCTGGCAATTTATATATGATGAATACAAACATAGTGAAGTGTATAAAATATTGCAAATTTGAAACCTGTATGAATGAGTAGTTTTCCTTATTTAAACACTTATTTGCATTGGCTTTTAATTGTAGGTGATGTAGAAGAGGGAGTTAATTCAGTTGTAGTAAATTGGACAAATATGATGGTTTGGCAATTAAATAACTAGGTAAAATTTTGCTTTATCTCATAAGCAAATGTGGTTACGAGGTTATGGTAAAAGTTTGAGTGCTTCTTTCATGTAAAATCAAGCAACTGAAAACTTAGTAAGGTTGAGCTGAGTTCTCCCCTACAAGTCGTTTTACTCTCTTTTGTTCTGTCTGCCAGAACAAAGATCATATTTTTTGTGTTGTCCAACTGACAGTGTGAGACAGTCTCTACCTCTATTTCTTTATTTCCATCTATCTTATAATATGGGGTTGCGGATAAAGCATTCTTTAGCTGAAATAAGGCCAAATTCAAACAGATTTTATTTGCAAAATACATGTTCATGCATAAATTATAGAACTGGATTGGCTTTTGAATATGTCTTGCAGTAGTAAGTCTAAGTAGGAGCAAATTTTATATACACTTGCAGAACTCAAAACTTCTGCCTGGTAAGGATAACACAACGTGTTTTACATGTCATATAGAAAGCCCTTCTGATAGATCTGTGAATTATTTACTTACTAAAATGCCTTTTCTGGTAATTACAGGAATTCTAAGACTTCAGTTGTTTTTGCCTTGCACTTTTACGTCTAAATAGTGTAGGCATCTAGCACAATTTTTTTTTAAATGTCCTTTACGTGCATCTGCTTTCCTATCCTTGGTTCTGTAGGAATACAAACTGGGTACTTAACATTCTTTGTTTTTACACATGCAGCCATTATCTTGTAACATTTTCTCTATTTTCTGGAAAATGTGCTATTCCTTTGTCATCTTTAATGCATTTACATTTTTTATGCCCTTGCTTCCTTAATTTTATTTTTCAAAATACAATGATAGTGCCTGTTCATTCAATGAAAGCAATCTTTCCCCATGCTATTGTAATTGCCTTATTCTGGATGCTTTCCTTGCACAGAGATAACAATCAAATTGGATTATTTTAATCTTATTAGTAGTTTTCAATTCTGAAACGTCGCTAAAACATAGCACTGGTTGTCTCAGGATTTTGTGACTAGCTATATGGGTGAGTGCATGTCTGTGTGTGCGTGCACACACGTGTAAATCTATTCATTTACACATGCAGCAATATGTAAGAGAAAACCAAAAACCCCTATCTCATAATGCAGTGTTAGGAGTCACAATGCCCTGTTTTCTGTGTGTCTCCTGTGCTACTGGTACTACAAATAATGTGAATCTTTAATTTGCCTCAGAAGGGGAGAAGATGCATTCTAGTATCAAAACAACCATTTGATGATTTTTAGTACTTTTTTTTTTTTAGTGAATGCAGTAGGATTTCTAATTTAACAGAACCCAATTTGCTTCCTAATGCTTCCCATTGAAATAACTTTTCTCTAAAGTATGTCAGCTTAAATGATCAAACGTATTAAAACATTAATGCATTCTCTTTTCTGTTGGTTTACAAGACTCAAAGTCTGAAAACAAACATGGTCTGTCTATAGCTAACATGAGATGAAACTTGCTGTGAAAGAGCAATTTTCATAATTGAATGACTGCAGTGCAGGATTCTCAGTGACAGTGAAGTTAAACAAATTGTATTCATGGGTAAGATTCTCCTTTTCATTTTCACTGGGGCAAGAGTCTTTGTAGTGTCTCTTCTGCTAGAATAAAACACCATTTATATGTAGTGCCATTTTAGAAAGGAAAACCACTTTTGGACTACTACTTGGATGATGTCACTCCAGTGGGACAGGGTGGATGAGTTAAATAGCTTGATTCATTTTCTGTGTTATGTACCATAACAAGACTTTCTGCTGCTTTGTCAGTGCTGAAAAATATTGTAATTTATAATGCTTCTCAGGCAATGAGTCGGTGTTTTCAAGATGTTGAGCAGGAAGCCAGAAATGTGAATTAATCTAGCATTCCACATAGTGTTAGAACTGATTATTTTCATGTTTCCTTATGGACTCATTCTCCTTATTTGCTTGGACAATAACAGAAGATCAAGCAAATGTCCTCTATGCACAGTGTATAAGATCTAGTGACCTTAGGTTTACTGAAACACTTTTGATTCAACATTTTAGGCGCTGTGGTAGAGGAAAACTTAGCTGTGATTTCTCTCTGTTGTATTTAATACAGTTTTCCTTCTTTGTAAAAAGGAAGATTGCCCACATTCTTCCCTTATGCTTGTAACTTAGTGTTTTGTATAATAACTGCTCTTGTTCTAAGACAAAATTTATTGCAAGATGCTGATCTTATTCTTCCTCCAGAACAGTGAAATTTAAAGCACAAATAGGCCTTTTGCTATTTGGGCAGATAAAATATGTACAATGCAAGATATATAAAATGTGAGTATACACAATGCATATACAGTGTACATTGAGATCCATATTATTTGTGTGTGTGTATATATATATATAGTGTATTGAATAATGTAATAATAGTGTGTGTATATACTATATATGTCCACATACTATGTCTAGTATATAGCTACTTGTGCTGTACATAAAATGTGTATATACAATGAATATGTAGAATATGCATATATATTCTATATATTAACATTTATGTGTATGTATGTATTCTCTAGAGAGAGATGGATACAGAAATGGAATCTATACAGAAATACAGATTAGATCGTGGCTCTTAGAATTTCAAAGTTCTGGTGAAAGAAAAAAAGGAGGAATGACTACTACTAATAAATTTGTTTCAAGATTACTTTTATTGGCATGAAAAACTGTGTTCATTAGTTGTGCCAAGTGTGAGAGAGAAACCTGGCAGAGAGTAGGTATCATCTGCACTGGATGTGATTTCACATTCTTTTGAGTTTTTCAAGTGTCTTTTTGAAATGTAGACTTAATTTCTGATCTTCTTGCATGTGTGGGTCATGTGATGTCAACTTTTTCTCAGGCTGAGGCAATGATTTTTCTCCTACATTTGCTTGTATTTCACTTTTTTTTTTTTTTTGCCTTTTTAAAATACTGTATTTAAGGAGCTTCCCCCTCCCCCCCCCCCGCCAAACACACACACACAGATCAAACAGGCACATGCTAAGGTGGAAAACGTGTTTTTCTTGCCTCATTCCAGTTATATGGGTTGCACATAATTGTCATCTGGATTTCAGTTCTGTTTTTCCTCCATTTCCACCTAAGATTTTACTTCAGGAGGAATGACTATCCATTGCATTCTTGGCTTTGAGGAAAGAATGGAGGTGATTCTACTTTCTTCTTGGATAAATTATTAGACTCTGTAGTACGTTGAGCAATCACAAAGAGTTTAGTAGGCTTTTATAAGTGGCACATGTGTATTTTATACAGAGTACCGTCACTGCTGGAATGACTCATGGAAAACCATGAATTGCATACAGCACCGAGGCACAACAGTTAAAACAGGAAAGACAGATAATTTTTCACATTGAACCTACGCATGCAAACTTTGCATGTAGGACAGATATTGAATTACCCGCTTATTCCTTTATAGACCAGTATGTTCGCATTTGCCTCAAGTGGTTTCCCTGAGACATAGTCAAATGCTCTTGTTGTAAAACATACCAGTCATTCTGCAATAAAAACAGATGCTCATAAAAGCAGTACTCCTATAATACTGCTGTATGAAATATTTTTATATTGGCAAATTTATCCTTATGAAATCTCTGCCCTATGAGGATCATCTGTCCTTACTGTATTATGTTTCATGTAACGTGCTCGCAAAGTGTAGGAAATTCCAAGCCGTGTCCGACTTTGTAACTTTTTTTTTTTAAATTCCTGTCTGTTGTCAGAAATTTTGTAGAAATCATTTTGTCATCTTATGCTGAAAGATAATGCACTTTTCTTGGATTCTTCTTATAATCCTTTTGGGGTTACTATTTCTTCTTTAGTGTTTCTCCATTGAGAAGAGTATTTATTCTGTAGAACCAAGGCCCAAGGAATTTTGGTCCAAGTAGAATTGTTGCTTTTCCTCATGTCATAGTTTGGTTTCTGCCGCCTCCTGCGTTTTATTCCTCCCTCTCAGGAATTTCACTTCTGTTTAATCCTAATGTTGCATATGAACTCTGTTAAAGTGAATTATCTGTGCTAATAATGATCTAGTTCAAATATCTTCCTACACCAGAGGAACAGCCAAGTTTTTGTTGTATGTCAACCATTGCATCTCTCTGTAGACTCCACAACACCTTTTCTTAGAAAGGAATTTTGCTTGGAGTATGGTGGAATCATAGAAGATTTATTTTTAGAGTAAATATGTTAACTATTATTCATTGACACATTTGTTTGATCAGTTGATATAATGCTCTTTTTACTTGAAAGTTTTATAAATAAAGGCTAATTTGTTATAAAATGGAATTTTCATTTCTCCAACTTCTGCCTTTTCCTTTTAATTTTAACTATAAAACGAAGACTCCTAGTGAATATGGTTCCTTCTGCTGTTACAATTATAGCGTGCTCTTCTTGGTGTCCCTGTTAATACGACTTTCTCTAGTATGACCTAAAAAAAGTGGAAACATAAAGTGGAAACTGCAATGTTGACCTAAATTTGACTAATATCTCCAAATATGTACATTATCATAGTTATATTTATCTCTTGACTATTCATAACAAATTGAAAGAAAGGTATTTTAATTTTAACCCATCTCATGTGCTTATTGTTTAATATAATAAGAGAAATGTTATTGTTTAATATAATAAATGAAAAGTTACTTTTTGGAGCTCTGAGACTTCGGCAATCTTTCTTTACTTTTTTGTCCATGATTTCCTAAGCTCTTGTGTCAAACTCGTGGATCTTGCTTAGAACAACTGCTTTATTGTCGGTGCTGAGGTCTGTTTTTTTTTTTTTTTTTTCCCTCCTTTTGGCGGGAGCCCTCAGCACGCTGCTTTCCCTTCTGTCCTCGCCTCCGTGTCCGGAGCACATTTGGTCTACACTGACCAGTCAGAAAATCCAATGCCGCACCCTTTCCAAAACAATTTGTGTGCCGCAATGCTAAACATCCAGGCAATTTACGCTGGGCGGGATTACAGAGATCACCAGAGACAAGCCCTTTCTGCTCAGTGGAAAAACACACCTCACTCTCATGCTATTCTGCATTATTCACTTTGACTCATTACGCTCCCGTGTGTTTGTTTTATTTACTCAGCTTCTGCACACATTGGCATGGTTAACGACAGCTTGCCAAGGCAGGTTTATCTTGAAATTGCTCTCCAGCAATATTTTTAGTACGTTGACATTTTAACGCCAGGATTTTGCTATAGCATGTCACAAACAGACGCAACTTCCTAACCAGGTTCTTTCATCATGTAATTGTACCAAAAAAAAAAATGTGGGCCACAGCTCGGTGTTTTTGCTCCTGCTCAGTTTTTGGAGTCTGACCTATTCAACATACTGATCCTAATGTTCTCCAAATTTTTGCCTGATCTGCATTATCCAGGCGTAATCTGAAAGGACTCCAGGTTCCAGGCAGAGCCTCTTCGGCAAGGAAGGGAGGAAAACGCACGCATCCCTCTTCGGGAAGAAACATTTACGAGTGGAAACTCCAACGTAAAGGAACACAAAGAAACCAGCCCAGCTGTTAAACCTCAAGAGCAAATGTGGCATTGCTGCCTGGACCTAAAAACGCCCCATAAGCAGCATGGATTGTGGAAGCCGAAGCTCTCAGAGCCTTGCTGCCATCCCTGCCAAGGAAGCTGCAGTCGCATTTTTCCCTGTCAGAGGCTGCTGGGAGAAAATTGCTGACTCTCCTGGCTGCTCTATGGGACTGAGTTTAGTCACACTGAACATTTTTTACCTCCTGTCTGGTTCTAGGTGCCGATTTTTCTGGCAAAGGCAGTGTGAACGTTTTTTTTTTTCATTTAATGACCGCAATTATAACTTTTTATTGGTGCTGATGCAGCACCTCTTACAAATGCTGCAGCCTTCCCTATTGATGAAGTCTCATAACGCTCTTTGCCAACAGCCAGCATAATACATTTTGGCTGTTGAACTGCCCATAAACGTTGTCCTCAATCACAGCATTTCACAAGGAAGCTGTGCAGAGAACAAAACTGCAGGCTTTCTCTGCCCATCCCTTGCACCTGTGGGAAAGGCACCCAGGCATCCATATCCCTAGTTTTGGAAGTGCTCGAGATACAAAATCATCAAAATATCAAAAAACTATTTATGCTGTCATCATGCATGGGCTGTAAAAAATAGTGGTGGTTGGGATTTGAGGATCTTTTGTTGTGTTTTGCTTTGTATTTAAGCCTCAGGCTCAGTAGCTTCTCCTCTAATACATTAAATGTCACAGGGGATGTCCAATGTGATATTCCAGATGTTTCCTGATGACATAATGATAGGTCAGAACTCCAGGAATGCTCTGAGCTGTAAGAAGTGCAAGAAACCAAAGTAAAAGTGATTTAAAGGGATACCGTATCTAATTATAAACCTGGGACAGGTAAGGAAGTTCATCTGCAATTTCTGTGTTGCTGAATTTATGCTTACTACAAAGGATGGAATACTTTTGATTTACTAAAAGGAATTCTAATTGAAGCAGGCAAATAAGGAGGTAACTAATGCTAACTATAGTTGCAGAGTAAATGAGAACTTTGTTGTTCCTGCTCTCCTTGTGCTTGGAAAGGTGTTTTTTGTAAAGTTAATACATTTCCATCCTATAAAGCAGTGCATATGACTCATTTTTTGTGTTTACATAAAATGTTACAAGATCAAATAATTGTGGCTGAAAAGTCAGACCTCAAAAGATTAAATCAAACATATTTTCTGCCTAGCAAGCTCAGGATAAATTCCTGTCTCCTCTGTGCACTAGAAGTGTAGAGTAGTATTTCATGGCAGAGGCTATTCCCAATCTCAGCCTGAGAAACGGGGAATTGGGTGTTCGGGATCAAACAGTGCAGAGCTTTAAGGAGTCTCTGGGAGTCCATAAGTCGAGCCCATTACCTCAAGGGCCTGTAAATCATGTATGGCTACGTGCTGTGGGTTAGTAGTGTTTGGCCTGTAAATCCATTCCTTCTCTGAATCTATGGCAAGCACGTTTCTGAAAGGACGTGTGCCTAAGCCTGGGTCTTCATTATTGATAGGGAGCTGCTGCTGTACCCCGGGGCAGATCAGGATGAGTCCCGGGCAGGTGGGACCTGAGAGCAACTGCTTCAAGGACACGCAGGAATTTTAAGGTTTGTAGATGCCACCAAGTATGTTTCCGATGTTAGCAACAGGGATAGCTTTCTCCCTGTTGAATCACAGGGGGTTTGGATCGAATTTACCTCTTTATGTTTTCCCCCCAACACTGCCAGTTACCATAGCGATGGCTACATGACTTTGTTGCATTTGTTTTATTTAAATATAGCAAAAGAAATTGCTAGAGCTTGGGATTCTGGCTTAGAAAATTAAATTTAAGAAAAGCCTAACAGCTACTCTCTGTTATAGGTGCACAAAATAGCTTTGGAAACCACAGAGTTTCTACCACAGAAAACCACAGAACCGCACAATCCTATAATTTGAAGAATGGACAAACTTTTTTTGGCACTTCTTGTGGATGGAGGACCAAAGTTTAGCGTGAGG
The DNA here is from genome assembly GCF_013377495.2 of Cygnus atratus. NCBI lineage: Eukaryota > Metazoa > Chordata > Aves > Anseriformes > Anatidae > Cygnus > Cygnus atratus. The sequence goes on from NC_066387.1 coordinate 2,381,116, forward strand.
GAGTGTTTTTAGGCAGCTTGCAAACGGCTGCAAGCAACCAAGGACTCACACAAGCTGAAATCCCCCATCCCTGCAAGGGGTGAGCCACGGCCACAATTAATGCTCAAACTCCCCCAGCTGTGATCATCCATACTTTGCAGCAAGCTCCCAGAAAAGCACGAGGGTTTTCTATTCCAGCCTTCCATTTCAGGGTTTAAAACCCCTGAAAAAAGTGCCCTGCCCGCTCAGGGTGCTGGGGTGATGCTCGTCTCGGCAGGGCGCTGCTTTTCCCTCGAGAGCTGAGCCAGCGCAGCGGCCCCGCGGGGCGGCAGGACGCAGGGTCAGGGCTCGGTGCTGTTTCAGCAGCACCAGGCTGAGCGTGTTACAGTGTTTGCTGAAGAAGAGTTCCCATGTAGCTCGGGCTTAACTGACACTTCTGAAGTCAGCAGGTGAGAGAAAACGGTTTTCAGCGTAGCGAAACACAGCGCTCTGAAACCCGGCGTGGAATTAACTGACTTCAACCAGAAACGGCACTGGATGGTGGCTGGCGCTCAGATCTGTTAGCTAAAACTTTCACTTGGAACATCGTGCAGGATTTGTTAGTTTCTGTGCTTAACTAGCTCTATCTAATCTGGCAATCTATCTTGCAAGTGTAGTGAGCCCATCACTGTGGTATCTTATAAGAATATGTGTGAAAATCTTGTTTACAACGGACTCTACATTTCCTCCTATCGTGTTCGACTATGATTTTTTTTTTTCTAGCGTGTCGAAGTCAAATCCAGGGTAGCTGCAGATTGGAAGGGCACTTCTTGCCCTTTCATGCTTCCTGCAGGCTCCCTGGGAGATGCTTGGGATGCTGGGGCTTTCATGTTAATTAGACCAAAATCATGTACAAGATTACGAGCTGACGTCCTGTTATTAAAATACGTTGCAGAGCGTTAGTGATTTCCTGCTGGCCAGGGGAAGCTTGCTAGCGTGGTGGAATCACACCAGCACATCTTTGGATGTACTAATTTAAGTCAATTAAAAAAAAAGAGTTGACAATTACTCATAATAGAATGTGAGAAGAATGAGATCAGCATCTCTTTCTTTACGCTAGGAGATTATCTCGAAATTCAAGAACCTGCAGTTTCCTGTGAAGACCACACACAAATATTATCATACATGCCCTCCCTTCAGCAATTAAAATAAAGTTGGTCATAGGCTTTTATTAATGTTTTGTGCCCCCAATCCTTCCCCACTTTCAGAGGCCTGTGTTTATATATCTTTATGTCTCTTCTTTTTTAATATTTATATATAAGAGGATGGCTTTGCCCTATTTTCAGATGAGTCGCAACAAATCTGAAAGCTCCGAGGATGCAACCTGCTTATTTTTACAGGGGGAACAGCAACACAGGAGAGCATGTCCCCACTGTTCATCATGATTTGAGCGTTGTCTGGTTACACGGCAGTGTGCAGATAAGAAGTGTCTTGTCTGAAGACCTTCTAGTGAACAGGAGCAGAGGTAGCGGAGGTTTTGAGCCTCACAGCCAGACCTTTCACTGGAGCAAAGGGAAGTTTGGATGTTCCCGTGCAGAGGTAATGGAGGAGGGAGGAGGACCATGCAAGCTCTTGCAGTGGGTCCTGCAGAGGAGCCACATACATTTGTTTAAGGGGTGGTGAATGCAGTAAAATTTCTCTTTGCACGCAGGCAGAGTGCAGGGTTCGTGTCCTTTGTGACAGTCCACTGGCTATAGCTGTCTCCCACAAGTGTAATTTGGGAAAATATAAAAGTGGCCAGACTGCAGGCTCACCTAGCCTCTACTAGAGGTCAGCACAGATGACTGGGGATGAGCAGAGCATGATAAGGAGGTCTTGATGCTGCCAGGCTCTCTCCTGCTGCTGGACATCTCTGTCTCGGGACCTTCCTGAGCCAGATGTGGGACTGTGCACCGATGGGTGGCTGTACTGAGTGCACTGAGGTGGCAAACCTCCGTTCCTTTTTTTTAATTATGTTAATAAAGGGGAATAGTGTAAGGTAGCATTGTACCACTGAACCCTGGAATGACTAAAAAATATTCCCAATTCCTCAGAAAGAGCAAGGGAAAGAGATCACTATGGAAAGGTAAGGGTAAGAATTAATTTCAAAAAAAAAAAAAAAAATCATTCTTAAGGCTATAACCACCAAACAGCATGCTGAAATATGAAAATCTTTGGCTATGGGGAAAGAGAAGGAAGTACCTAGAACTGTTGCAACAATGCATGTGCTAAGTTTAGAACATCTTTAAGTCATCCTCACTTTCTGGAATTAGGTTGTGCAATTTTTTTTTTCTAGCAAATAAATGAGTTTTGTTTTTAATGAAGAAATGTTAAATCTCCCTTATATTTCACTTTGAAAGAGCTATAAAAGTGAAATGTGGAACTCATTCTTCCATGTCAATGATTAGAAGCCTAAAATACATCTGTTCCACATGAACAACTGCAGACTTTGCTTTCACAGAAGAATAGCTATATTAGTACTTTCTTTAAATGTATTCCTGTTGATTTCATTCCTGTATTCTAACTTGTAAAGTCAGAAAAATGTCACAATCTTGATTAAAATCAAGTTCACAGTATCCAGATGTTAAGAAAAAATACTTTAATATTAAGCTAAATCTGTGTGTTTAACTAACAGTGATTTTGTTTGAGAAGTAACAAGGCTCACAGCTAAAGTGTTGCTGCAAAAACAGAGAAGCCTCATCAGAGTTTCAAAGTAATTGCATAAATACACTACTTAGACTTATGATCTCATTTACAGCTGTGGAAGAGCTTTTGGGGGGCGGCTCTATTTGACTTGCTGCAGATATTTACTTCTGTAGCTCTTGCAGTATCCAGCATGTGTCAGATTAGTTTTCAGAATCTGGATTACTGGTTAACTTTTCCTCCAAAATAGTAAGTATCTCTCTCAACTCCTGAGATCTAGGTAGGGTTCAAAATTATTAGGCGAATTTAAGCTTTTGAGAATGAGTTATGAAGGTATTTTAACCTGTGTTGTGAATTTATGTTTAAATTCCACTACTGTTCTATTGGAATTCTGCACTGAGCTCTTGAGAGCAAGGATAATTTATGTACAAGGATGCCTTAAAATAAGCCTCCGTAATTACAAAAATGCAGTGTTTAAATTTATAGTAAAAACCCACACACTGCTGGCAAAACTATAACTGCATCTGGAAAACATTAAGGATGCTATTAAAATAGTCTAGCATAAACTAGAAATGAGACTGAAATTACAGTGTTGCTTACTTAACCATTTTTAGGAAGTATATTTTGAATACGATCTACTTTCCTATTTGATTTTTTTGATAAAACACCATGTTGTGTCTTGTTTACTCCAGAGAATGAGTTGTGTCCTCTTATCTATTCTAGAAAAACCCATAGCTCAGATTTTTTCACTGTCTTCTTACAATCACTGATATTTTAAAACATAAGCAGGTGGTTGTTGGTCCAGCCATCAGGGAAGAAGTAACAGGGAAATCTCAAAGGAGAAAAAAAAAATCACAGGAATTAAAGATTTATTTTATTAAAAAGATGAAATGTTTTCAAACATTGAAAAATTACGTTTTTATAAAAACAGAAATAGGCAAAATACCCATTTGTCTTCTATTTACATATACAATATTTCTCACTGTATAAAATTATTTACAATATATAAAAAAAATTACAGTAAAATAGGTTATTTTCTTACAAGACATCAAGCCCTGTACTTCTAGTGTAGATCATGGCAAACAAGAATATTATTGCACCTGTGAAACAAACAGTCTAACAATAGGAGTGTTCTCTTAGCCATGCCTTCAACTGAGATCTAAAATAACATCGGTAGCTACAGTAACATTCATTTAATCTCTTCTAGGGTCAACTTCAGGCAGTTTCCATACAAACATTGTCTCATAAAGCTTAGGACTGGGCAGTTAGAATCGGAAAAAAACATATTTACAGCTTCTATACAATCTGTATGGAGTCTTATGGAGTTTACCCTTCACAGAAGCTGCATAAATAACCCCTATTCTCCTGAATGGAACGGGCAGGTTCACTGATACAGTCACGTCAAATTCTCTGCAGGAGATGACTGGCTAAGTCTCCTTGTGTCAAATCCTCCTCGGCTTCCACTGCTAGAGTGTTGGTGCCTCCCTACGTAGTACCAGCTACAGGTTTTTAACAATTCTGCACCTGAGCAGTTAAATAGCGTCCACTGTTCGCAGGTCAGAGTCTCTGGGGCTACATGTGCCGTTTCATGTGCAAAGCCAGGTGGTCTGACCTGGAGAACGCTCTGTCGCAGAGGTGGCACTGGAAGGGCCGGTGGCCGGTGTGCTTGCGATAGTGACGGGTGAGCTCATCGGAGCGAGCGAACTTCCAGCCACAGCCTTCCCAGTTGCAGTGATAGGGCTTTTCACCTGTTGGAGAAATCACAGAGACTGTGACTCAGCACGGCACTCCCACATACAGACAGCATCACACGCTAGGCAACTTTCTGTTTTTATCTCAGCATATCCTTTTATTTCCTACCAAGCTCTCTACAGTAAGATCCAAGTAATATTAAACCACAAGAGTACTCTAGCAATTCCTTTACTATCCTGTACCTGCACTGAGTCTTCTGAGAAAGGGCATTGGACAATGAGCCCTTACAACAGCTTTGACACACATATGCATTGGAAAACACTTAGATACTATAGGTCTGATCACCTGTCACAGCCCAACTGTGAAAGTTTTTGGAGTTTAGAGATTACAGGGTTAAAGCTCAGGCTGTGCTCTGCATGCAAACTGTTTTACACAGGTGGCTATCCCAAGCGGCAAGCAACGTATCTACGAAAGAAGCATCCAGCTGTATTTACCTGTGTGTGTCCTGAGGTGGGCCTTCAGGTGCGAACTCTTGGTGTAGGTCTTCCCACAGCCTGCGTAGGTGCATGTGTGAGTGGCTGTCCTCTTCCGAGGCCAGGAGCGCCGTCCTCTTTTTGGCTTGGAGTCCAGCAGCTCCAGAGGCGAGGAAGGAGGGGTGAGCATGCCTCTGGGAGCAGAGGGTTGTAAGGGCAGGCTGTCCTCAAAAAGGCCAAACTGGGAGGTGTTCTGGTACTGGAGATGGGTCTGCGGGTGGTGGAAGCCGGAGGCTGGGTGGTAGCTTTGCTGGAAGGACACGGACGAGGTGCACATCATCTGCGTGTGGCAGTCACTCACCATGAGATCATCGGGGCTCAGCGGGGGTGTCTCTGCCCCAGGGATCTGGGGAGAGCTGGCCACCCGGGGCTGCTCGTAGGCCATCATGCAGGTTGCGTTGCCCTCCTGCTTGATCTTCGGGCAAGCCTGGGGCACCAGACCCATGACTGGCCCATAACTGTCCATGTCAGGCTCGGGCTTAATGTTCTCGACGAACTGCGGGCCCCCGAAGCTGGGCGTCACGAAGAACCGCCCGTGGACATTGCCAGGTGGGCAGTAGTTGGAGTCCATCTCGGAGCGAATCATCTCCGGCATGAGGCCAGCGTTGTAGGGCGGAGGGCTGCCCTGCTCCAGGGCACTGTAGCATCCCGGGGATGGATTTGTCTGGTAAAAGCCGCTGCTCTCCCCTTGCGTGGGGGGATAGTCCCCGCCGGCAGCGCCCTGGCCATAGCTGTCGCTGCCCATGGAAAGGATAAAATCCAGCACGTTGTTGAGGTCTTCATCCTCTTTGCGAGGGGAGAGGCTGCCCCAGGTGCCAGCGGGGGCCTTGGCCTCCTGGTCGCACTTCCACCTCTGGGGGAGAAAGAAAAGGCAGAAGGTTAGCGGTGCTGTTTGGGGAACACGGAGGGGTTTGTAGGGGTGCGGGGCTAGGGAGCAGCGGGGCGGCGGCACCGCCGCACACCCCTGCGATGAGCGGCGCCGGCCTCAGCGCGGCGGGGCGGGGGGTGGGCAGGGGCCGGACTCACTTCGTGGAGGGCTTTCTCTCGGCAGGGGCTGGCGAAGGTGGCGAAGGAGGGCAGGATGGTGTCGCTCAGCGCCATGGTGCGGCCGGGCGGGACGGCGGACGGCGCGGCGCGGCGAGCCGCCCTCCCCACCTTATAACGCGGGCGCGGGCGCCCTCAAGCCAATTGCAGGGAGCGGAGGAAACGCGTCCCGGACGGGGCGGGCGGGAGGCAGCGGCTCGGGCGCAGCCTAAATTTAGCCCCGGTATAAAAGGACGCGAACAGCTCCAACCGAGCCCGAACGGGGCGGAGAGGGGCGGAGCGGGGCCGTGAAGGGCCCACGCGGGCCCCCCTCGCCGCCTCCCCTCAGCGCGGGGTCCGTCGACCGCGAAGCCGGGACCCCCGCCTCGGGCCGCTGCCTCCGGCTGGGGTCTGCCCCGGGGGCCGCTGAGGGTTCGCTGCCCTCGGGACCCCCCCGAGCTGAGGGGACGCTGAGGGGACCCTGCCCTCGGGACCCCAGAGCTGAGGGATCCTGCCTCCCTGGGGATGCTGAGGGATGAGGGGCCACGGAGGGTGTCCCTGCCCTGGGGACGCTGAGGGGACTCTCTGGGGCATGAGGGGATGCCGATGGGTCTGTGCTCCAACTGACACTGTGAGGGCCCTGCTGTGAAGCAGGGAACACTCCTTGCCCCATGGATGCTGAGGAAGATGTGAAGGAGGGTTTTGATCCCCCCCCACCTCACAGCAGCTGCCCCACAGCCTGGGCTCGTCCCTGGGCTGTGCCCCTGGAAAAGAGTTAGAGCTGGGTGGGAGCAGGAGGTGCAACAAGCACAGCACGGGAGGCAGAGGCACCGCTCTGTGTGGATGAGCGCACTGGTCGCCATCCAGCCTCACAGACCCATTTCGGTACTGTAGGAGAGTTTTTTTGCACCACCCGCAAGCAGTCTCCCTGCGAGGAAAAAGCTTGAGGCTTGCATTTAATGGAAGCTCGGGTCTCTAGCGGAGTTTCCATTTGCACAAAGATTGCCAAAATCAACGTTTCCTTATGACATTATGAGAGAAATAATGCAAGTAGCTTCTGTGATCTGCTTTGGCCATAGCCAAATTATGGTCCTGTGCTGAATTTTTTTAGAAGGGAAGACTGTTCTTCTCCCTTGCCTTGGCCTCTAGCTCGGATGCCCAGTGTGAAGGAGCTATTCTCCAACAATTTTTGCTAATGTGGCTCAGACTCCTGTTTTTGAGAATCACAGCTGCTTGGCAGCCAGCCAAGACCAAAAGAGCAAAAGTGGCAATTCTGAAATTGGGAAAAATGACTATCTATCACAGGATAGACAGATTCTTTGAGAGCCTGTTCAGAGAAAGAGCTATGCTTTCCCTGTACCTCCTCCATATTTCCTTTGCAATCACTTCTGAAAGGATTTCTAAGTGAGCTGGAGATCAGAAGAGTGTAGGAGAACAACTCTCACTTTTATGTGCTGTGTGCCCCGGGAGAGGAAAAAGCGATGGCCCTTGATGGATTCTGGTTCTCAGAAACATTTTGTACATGTTCAGTAGAGCCCATCCCAGGCTTGTGGCTGTATGCAGCCATCTCGGGAAAGCACAGTTGCTAGGGTGAATAAATGATCTTTTCAATAGCTACACATGTTTTAAAATAATGAATATCTCTTGTATAACTTTCTATAGTTTTTATTCTAAAAGTTCACAGGATGGCCAGGAGGAGCAGCCAAACTTCTGTGACTGGAGCAGAATCAATACACTGAATGCATGGTAACGAAGTACACAAAGATGTATGACTCATAGCTATGTAATGTCACACTTGTGTAATCTTTCAATGTAAACTCTTTTCCTCTAATAAAATGTTAGTAAGTGTACAATACGTATATATGGTGCTGTGAGTCAGCCAAGAAAATATACTCTGATGAATTCCGAATGAATGTGAATGTTCCCTTGATAACACACCCTGAATGTCTGTGTCAGTTTATGTGCTTGTGATTTCAGCAACAGCTATAACAAAATATTTTGTTTCTAGGATATACAACTGTATGTGTACATTTCACTGAGAAGTCTAGTCAGATGCTTACTTCTAGTAGGCACTGAAAGGACGTTCGTTGCTAGCCCTGCACTGACTCTGTCACCTAACTGTCATGTTTTTTCTGTGCATAAAGGAAATGCTTAGTGGGTAGTGAGGATGAAAGCCAAATTAATGAAATAATAATTTAACCGTCTTTAGTTTTTTTTTTTTGTTTTCAAATAAAGCTGCAAAGCTAAAAAAAATGTTGCTATATTAAACGTGGTAAGTTGAATGCGAGAATTTATTTACGTTGTGAGTCACTAGTTCTGTACAAATTGAGTACAACGTTGCCATGACCTTCCACTTGGTTTGTGGTTGTGCTAAATTTTCTGGCTCTTTTTTTTTTTTTTTTCCTGTATGCAATGCTTATTTAAAATATCTAAAATCGAGACTCTGGCACTGATCTCACTTATGACAGCATAGATCAGGAGTGATGCCACTGGTGTATAAATGTGAAGAATGTGAGATTAAAAGGTATTTGTTAATCTGCTGCGGGTAGAGGAGAACTAAATGAAGTGTGATTTGTCTTCCTGCCAAAGTAAACACAGGCTCTACCATTTTTGTATGACAAAGCTGATTTTTATAGGTGTTGCTGCTGATCTCTGTAGTTGCTTTTACATCAAGAGAAACTTTTGAAGGGATTGTAGTGAAGATTCCACAAGTTTATAAATGGTTCAGAGTCGGGGCTGTGTGATGAACTGCACCTTTGGTGAAACTGCAGCTGGATCAGTTGGTGAGAATGCCCACGTCACCTGGCTTCTAGAGCATTCTGAGTCATTGCTGAACTCAAATAAACAAACAAAAGAAGCTCTCCTTTCTCATGAGATTGTTCTCAGAAAGCCCTGACTTGCACCTAGAGCTAACGTAATAACAGCAGGGTAAACAAGATGAGAATTAGACCTCTTAGAACACTGTTCAGAATCACAGTGATAGTAATGCTATGACCAATCACTACATATTTAAATGAGACAAACATTATCATAGGATTTGTGTCTGCCCGTATCTGTATCTCAAATTACCATAGTTCTGTTGACTCACAAGGTTTTGGTTAATTCAAACTGCAGATTCTGAATGGGTACTTTTAAAAGTCTAATCTCAAAGAAGAAGTTGGTAAAATGATGTAAACAACCACATAAAATGAAATATACAAGAATTTTTAAGATAGGCATCTCATAATTCCAGGACAGTGATTTAATCCTGTAAACCTTTTATCTGATTAAAGTAACATCACAAATTAATTTGATAAAGGAGCCTTTTTGACCAGACCTTTCATGATTGGAGTTTGTTCCCATACAAGGACTTAAAGACAAAGGTGAACCTTCATCTCTTTGATAACCTTAAACTGATGGGGCTCATGAAGCTTTTGATATGACATATCTTCCTTTAATTTTATTTTTTTGTGATTCTCCTCTGAACTGTGTGCATATTTTCAAAATCTTTCTTGAAGACTGAGCACCAGAAATGTGAATCAGCACACAAATGCGTTACCCCTCTTTAGCTGAGGGGTAACTTGCACACTTCCAGTTATGGCGTTGCACTGGAAGCTCACACGTGAGTGACTTTCACAAAGCCCTCCTCTCTCCCAGCTCCTTCATGGCATCTCAGCTTCCCAGTCAAGAGTACCACCACCATGTAAATATGCTCAGCACTCAGTGCTGGCTCAAGGCTTGAAAAGCCTTGGATTTAGTTTTGGTGACACCAGAATACATGGGGCACAAGGGAAGACCAAAAAGTAGAAGGGAGCCCCGGGTGGGTGTGCTAGTGGGCCACGATGCAGGGCTGGGAGGCATCACCAGAGGCTTGGAGCAACTGGGAGGAATCCAGCTTATTAAGGCTGCACAGAGAGGAGGTGAAGACTGCGTGTGTGGGCAGCAGCTAGTGTGTTGCCTTTACTTCCGGTAAGAAAAGGTACCACTAAAATAGGCATCTCACAACGGCCATCTCTAGCAGGGCAATTTTGCTGCCATTAGTGTTCTGTTGACCGAGGTAACAATCTGGTTTTGCCTATGCCAAAAAGCAGAGCTGCTTGCATTTTTTGTTCCTAGAAGCTTTAAAGCTTCTCTGTATGGCCATGCATGGTGTTTATTTCTGTATCGATAGTGAAGCAGTTATAATAATTATTAAACAATAGCATGTCCTTCTAATTATATAGCACTTCCTTGATCTTTGTCATCTAAGACTTTATCAGTAACAGTTTCTGTTTTCTTCCAGGTCATTGTTAGCAATGTTGAATTGTAAGTGACGATAAAAAAGATCAAGAACTAATAAACCTGCTTGATTAAAATTAAATTAGATTTCAAGATGCATCAGCTTGTGTTTGGACCAATTTGCGTGTGCACACCATATTGATTTGTCATTTTCTTGTTTCTTATTGTGAAAATCGTATTGCATAAGGCAAATCCTTACAGAGATTTGCTTGTTACATCAGCGCTGCTGCCTTATTTAAAACACTGTCAAAAGCCATTGTCATTAGCTAAACCAACTCTCTTTATTTATGATTCTTTTTCTGTATTAAGTCCTTCCAGTATTTTGCCCAGGTTTATATAACACAGATGAGCCTATGTGGGTCATTCTGTTTACCCTGTTAAAATATTGACATAATATTAACATTCTTCAAGTCACCTGGGGCTTCCCCACTGTTCTGAAATTGATTGATAATAAACATTAACCATCTGGATATGTCCTTAGTTGGTTCTTTTGAAACACTTACTTATAAGTTACCCAGACCTGGCAACTTAATATTGTTTGAGTTGAGTAGCAGTTGTTTTAACATCCTCCTTAGTTACTGGAATGGAAAGTATTTCAACATCATTATTGTCTGATCTGAATACAGCATCTGGCTTTTTCCCAAAGAGAGAACAGAAGTATTTTTTAGCACTTCTGCTTTTTCAGCATTATTATTGACAGGTCTATCATTTCCATTCATTGTGATGGCAATCTTAATTTGTTTTAGTGAAAGCCTTATTAGCTCATTTCACAAAGATTAACAAATGTCAGCTGTTGATACTTTAAAGCACTGCATGCAGACATCCATAGATGCAAAGTAAAATTAAGCTTAAAGTCCTTTTCAATAAATAAGTCTACTTATAAAAAGAAAAACTGTCTCAGAAATACTCAAGGAAATGCTGTTCCTGTCATTAAAGCAAGCTCATGGTTCAATAAATCATGCAAAAAGTCAGATGTCTCATGAATTTAATTGAGGTTAAGTATGTATTGTTACACCAGTTTGCTATGTGAAGGAGAGTAGTACTCAGCTGTAAATTATTCTTTGTCATTTTTGATTTGGGGAGTCTTTAGACCCAAACATTTTATGTCAGTTTTTAAATTATCAGCTCTGATTAGGTATGTAGTTGCGTTTCTGCCAACATTTACTGACATGTGTGTTGAACGCACATATGTTGTATTGCAGATGTCCCTTTCAGCTGTCAATTAAAAACACATTTGACAGATCTTTCATTTTTTTTACAGAACTGTGAAATGATACCACAGTTTCAAAAACCATACTGACGTTTAATTTTATCAGTGAAACTGCCTAAATTATTGGGCTCTGATTATGTATAGCAATTTTCAATTGCTGCCAAATAGTTTTCATTACAGAATCAGTAGTAAAGACATGTACAAGTAAGGGTGTGGCAGAGGCCAGAAGGTACTTATTTGGTTTCATTCAGAAAAATAACTGTTGCTATTAACAAACATTTAATAGGTGAGGTCGAAAGCCCGGTAAGATGAAACTTGAAAGGCAGAGCTCGTCTCTGCCCTAGCAAGTTGCAGATAATGTTTGGGAACCAGCATGGGGCAGGGAAGTGAAATGGGATTCTGTGTAAGTAAGAAAGTGGAAGCACAGCCTGAGCAAACTGTTTGCCTATCAACAGCTTCCTTGGACATGCCTGCCTTCCCTGGGCAAGGTTTACAACTCTGCCTTCTTCCCCCTTGCAAATACACAAGTGAGTTGTGTCAGCACAGTGGCACTGACTTGGGTCATGGGTAATAGTGCTTGAGTTATGAAGTAAAAGCTTCCATTAACCCCAAGAGAGCATAATAGATTGAAAAACCCCATTTGATCCTGGAATAGAATGGGTATTGCATCGTGAGGTTTCATACTTGTCGTGTCTTTCCTGGTCTATGCTTTAGGAAAGAACTTACATAATTTACTGGAGATGACAGGAGAAAAAGTAAAATGATATATTATCTCTTATGTCCACTTGGAACAATTAGTAATGTTGTAAGACATACAAAGTTAACTGGTTTTAGAAGTGAGAACTGTGTTTGGGGTTTAATTAATGCAGGAAAAAAATCTGTTTGAGGGAACTTCAAAGAGCTAATCAGATGCACTTTTCTTTCTTTTTAATTTGTAAGATCTGTTCCAGTCTGAGTCAGCATGGCAGATGCAGATGGCTTTCTTAGCAGATTTTTTGTCACTTTGAAGTTCACGGTTTGTAACTGGGGGAGGGAGAGAAGACTGGACAAAGCTCAAAACCAGCCACAAGCAGAGAATTACTTAGAAGTGAGGAAGGTTTATTTATTTATTTATTTTATTCCCCCTCATTGATGTGCACAGTATCTTTATAGGTTATGGTTTTATCTGATAAGTAGAGGATAAGTCACCAAACACTCAAAGTAGGAGTTCATATAGGGTGTAGGGTGGTAAGCCTTGTTTAACATGATGAACATGTGGGGTTTAGTTCTCCTTTATAGAATGCCTTCTTTGTACTGCACCTGTATTATTTATTAGTCATATGTCCTGCAGTTGTGTAATGGGAAATACTGCAGCAAGCATTTCATTAACTGTGACACTGTTAATTGGTATTGCTTGCTGCCTGGAATTACTTTCCCTGTTTGAATACATGGAAGTATGAATCAGAGCTTAGTGAATTAGCCAGTGAGAGGAAGACAGGCATCTTTGCATGATAGGCTGTATGTATAGAGCAGCTGATCTCATTTGTCTTCCTGGACTGTGAAGTCCTCAGACTTAGATCACTGAAGTATTCAGAATGGTATATATATTTTCCATGATCACAATTTGTTATATCATTATGATTAAGCTTTGAAACTTCAGTGAGATATTTTGGGACAGACTTTTTCCAGAGGCTTATGACCGTTGTTGTGAACACTTTTTTTTTTTTTTTTCCTTGAGCTATTAATGCCTACCCTTTTAGGATATTTATACATTTAAATTCCTGGATACCTCTGAGCTCAGGAGCAGTGTTTTGTGTCTTGTAGAAAATGCTTTCCACTCAGAAACAACAGTTCAACTTATTTTTTCATGCACCCTGAAAATTTACTCTGAAGTGTTGAGCTGATATGCCTTCAAAGAATGTCATACCTATTACTGACACTAAGCTCTATGGGGAAATTAAGTGCCAAATTTCAGGGTTGATATTGATCAAAATTATTCATACTTGGTGCTATAGCAGATATAGAATACACAGCAATTATAGTTCAAGAGCATAACGCTGTTGAAATCCCTTGAACGGTTACAGCTATTCTTGAGCAATAAAATTCTTTTCAAGGGACAGCCTAGTACAATGCAACTTTGTAGAATGAGTTGTGAAATTTTCTTTTCATTTGCCACATAAAGTGCCAAATAAATGTTTGCAATAAAAATACAAGCCTGGGAAGAACGTGTTTTGCCAATTACAGCATAATGTGGGCTACAAAGAAGCGTTCAGAATGGAGTTCGGTATGGATGTTAGGATCAGGTTACAGCAGGGAAAAAGCGGGCATTAATTTGCCAAACAACTGCTAGGATTTTATCCCACATTTGCAAGGAAAATCGTTGCCTTTGGAAGCAAAAAAGAGATGGGGCTCATTCTGTGCAAGCTGAATGTGGAGAGGAGAAGCAGGCAGTCTCTGCTTGGCAGGCAAGCAGAGCACCAGGACTGCAGAACACAGATTGATGGTTGCCGATCTGCTCCGTGTGGTTGCCACATTTAGCTTCTCCAGTTGGCCAGCACCAGCGGGGGGGCACAGAGTGGGATTAAAGCTTTCGGAGCAGAAGTGGTACAAGCCACACTGGGCCTGGTGGTGACAATTTAAGGGGCCCTTTCTCCTGTTGCTCAAGAGCTCGCATGATTCACCCTGTTCCCTTTTTCTGAGTTTCAGATCACAGAAAACAGAGTTATTTTTCAGCATAACTTTTACTTCAGCCTAAAGTTAGATACTGAAACGCTGTGCCTGTAACTACAGCTTCGCTCAGCCTGACAATGCTCTTCCACTAAAACTACGACAGCGTTTGCCGAAAACATGCAAAATATGGACCATCGTGTGCTTTAGTTCTTCTTGGGTCGTTTCCTGCCTTCTTTTGCTTAAAAACCACCTGCTCCACGGAGATGGCAAAGTGTCTCATTCACATGAAATCAGCGCGCAGCAGCCAGCCAAGAGGCAGTGGCGTGTGTGAGTGAGAGGGGATCCTTTGCAGCCTTTATATACCAGAGTTATTTTTAACCACAGCCTCCATGCTTATTACAGTGTTTCCTCTCTCAGACGCTCAGGAAGCCCACTTGGCTCTGTTTCCTGCTAACATGCGGCCCTGGCTCGCAAAATCTCTGAGAACAACAGGCCTGAGACTGCTCGGCTCCATTAAAAAAACTGGCAACTTTTCAAGTCCTGACAGAAAACCTTTGAAAGCTCTGGATTTCCTCCAGCTAACGTATGAGGCTCCTACATCGGTGACAAATTAGACTGAAACAGCACAAAATGCTCCTATGTAAATAGCCCTTTTTTTCTGTGTTCACCCTTTTAATAGAACAAACTTTATTTATAGTTATTTCTCTGGATAGAAAAATATTTTTATATTTTTTTCCAAAGATGGGTTCTAGTGAAATGTTTTCCTTGTTTGTTTGTTTGTTTGTTTGTTTTTTCTTTTTCCTTTGAGATTTTTTGTGACGGTTTTCTTAGGCTCCAGGAACAACCTTTCCTTCCTGGAAACCAGGACAAAATGGCCGTTGTGAGCTCTTCAGTAAAAGGCCTGTGTCCAGCGCTGAGTGCAGGTCTCCAACCGCTGCCATTCCACAACTATTAAATAATAGTTATAGCAGGCACAACTGACTTCTGATTTCCTGAGAGACAGCAGAAGAGGTCAGTTGCACTTTATCGGTGCCTTTGCCCACGTGTTTCAGGCATAACGTTAGTCTTCCATGGTTTATTTTTTTCTTGGGACTTTTCACTGCAATTCCAAAGGGACTGCTGCTTCCAAAAATGCTTCCATGTATCAGAATAGATGTGACCTTCAACACCAAGAATGCTATTTTCTCCTGAGTTTACATTTTACAATATGCTAAGAAATCTTACCATCAAACCACTTCTCATGTCTGTCAGTAAGAATGACCTGGAATTGTGGATAACTCCAGGACAGTGGAGCTAAGTGATTTTCTAATTTTCTAGGAGCATTTCCAGTAGTCTCATCATTATTTGAGTCATCAGCACCTTAAGGATTATTTGCGCACCCTAGGCGTGAACAAGAACCATCTGTACCATCTACCTGGCCTCTCTAGACCAAGTATTTATTGAAACGCTGGAGGCACAAACACGATCATTGCAGGAGCAGGTTCACTGGCATGGGATGATTGCCCTGCCCTACCCTAGCTGGGCAGTGATGTGCATTTATTCTCCCCATTTTAAACAGTCACAGCCTGGGCATGTAGGCTAAGGAACTGTAAGACTGTGCTTAAAGGAGAAAGTGAGAGATAATTAATCCCACTCTGGGATGATATGGCCAGTTTTTGGACAGCTAAAGGCAGTTGCAGGTAATACTGTTCCAGCTCCACAGATTTGAGGAACTCCTTTTTTTTCTTTTTTCTTTTTAAAGGGCTCTCTTCAGTCCTTCATTATCCTCATTCACTCCCCTGAATCACTAGGTTATGCCTTAAAAAAATAATATATATATATATATTTTTTTCTAGATTAATCATCTCTGGTATTTTTGAAAGCCAGCAGCATTTTTGCCATGTGCTTTTCCCTTGGACATTGTCTATTGTGTGAGGGCATCTCCAATGGTAAGAATCAGGTACAGCATGAGGAAGAGAGTAAAATTAGTTTCTATGTTATTGATATCGATAACACTGCTCGAGCAGCTGTGGTTTGCTCTATCTGTGACAATGAAATACTGAACTGGGAGCTGGAGGTATCAAGCACGATCTTGAATGAGTAACTACCACCATCTCTCAGATGACCCTTATTCTGATTGAAATCATTTCACTCCCAAAGTTATCTACATTTCACACAGATGTGGTTAACTTTTGCAGTTGAAAATTAGTGCTGTGAGACAAGAAAAATGTAAACAGTTTTTAAATGTGAAAGATGAATCCCATGTTTTGTAGTTTTAGCAACTCATTCTGTTGTTCATTCTTTGCTTGTTTAGGGCTTTTATCTTATGTCAACAACTGGGCTTTGGGTGTGCCAGGGACAACCTCCTTTGGATGAATCCTGGCAAGCAAGACTTTCAAATTCAGGATATCATTATGGCAAATGATCTTTACTTTGCAAATGCAGTTTTTGCAGTTATAATCAGAGCTCATAGCATTTTCCACCCTACCTCTCTGTGTAGTTTATGGAAAAAGTGGTGTGCAATGGCAGATTCACATTTATTTTCAGGCAGGAAACCAAGAGTGCAAAAATGCATCATGAACTGAAGGGTCAGGGTGAAGGCTTTTTAAAACAGAATCAAGGTGTTTGGGTTGCATTTATCAAGCATAGTCAAGCGGTCTAAAATTGACTTGTTTTGATGCTATTTGGAGTTCACTGTAATGAAAAACTGACTTTGTGCAGATTGACTTTCTGCGTCACAACCTGTCTTGGGATAGTAATACCAACACGGACAATTAGTTTAACTGTTGTTCACAATTGCTGTTTGTTTGTACTGGATGGTTTATGGTAGAAACTGCAGGACAGCCTTCCATTCGAGCTCGTGCCAGTGGCCTCAAGTAATTGCCCACTAGTCTCTGAAGGACAGACTCACCAAGGACTTTCAAAGCTAACTTACCCTCCTTCAAATATAACTGAAATTTATAGCTAGCAGCTTCTAAAATAACTCACATCTCTACCACCTCCAAAAACAGCTCTGGGACCATGTGGCCTTGTGGTTATGGCTCTGGGGTTGTGGTGATGAAGTCAGAGATTCAAATCCAGTTGTAGGGAGATAAAAAGCTTCAAAGAAAGTGAAACTGTTTTTGCCTTGATTATGTGGAAATAATAACACTTCATTCTACTTACACCTGAAAAACAAAATTCAGAGCTAAAAATAAGGCATGGAGCTGAAGGGTCAGATACCATGTCCTGTTCGGAGATGTGCTGTGGATAAAAGCATGTGGCTGGTGCGAAGAGAGAGCTTAATCTGATGTGTCAGAGGGGGTTGCATTTCTTCAGTACATCATACCAAGGTGTAGGGTGATAAAAGTCAAGGTCTGAAACTCCATATAAAGAGGTTAAAGAGGTCAACTGTATTTTTTAGCATACCTTTCAACTGACCGACTGAGGGCTTGAGGTCTGTGATAGAAAAGAACTGTGTTTGCTAGAGCAGCCCCGAGGTTTGTCCTAGGCTCTTAGTGGACATTACAGTCCATGGAGGGAGTTGTGAAAATCCCAAGGATGCTCCCTGGAAAGTGTTATTATGGCACAATAATTAGTAAATGTAAATAGGATAATAACTGTGTAATTGTGCATTATGCAGGCTCAGGGTGGACAGGGTATCTTCTGCTGTTAGTAAGCTGCTTTCCTGGACTGCAGTGTCTGTGTCTTGTCTCACATTTTAGGGTCCTTCCACTGTGGGGTCCCATAGGTTTTAATGAGCTGTCAGACAAAGCAGACGTGCTTCAGGTGGAAGATGTAAGAGCCTACCACTGTCAAATGGCCAAAGCCTTGGGACTAAAACATTGTCCTGGAGAAAAGTATGTTATGTAAATGCACACACACATGTATGTGCACAATGTGTACTCAAGTGCCTCAGGCCAAAGAGAAACCTAAACCTGGGCTGAAAGTAATTAAATAATTACCATGTTATTTGGTACGAGAAAGCACACGGGTCTTTTCAGCTGGAAAGCTCTGACTTCCCCCTCAATATTCAGAATTATCACCAAGCCATTGCTGTCCTGATGGGTTATTCCTACAGCTGGTGGATATTTCTGGGGCTGGGCTGAGAAATCCTTCAGGAAATCTCTTTCAAAACCTGGTCCAGTTCTGACACCCCCAACCAAAAGAAGGAAAAAAATCCTTGTGATGTTAACATTCAGGTTTTTTATCTGTCACTGATACTGATCTAAATTCCCTCCGTTTACATGTCAAATGAGAGGATTTTTAACTTAAGCTGAGGGTTAAAGTCAGGTTACAGTCGCACTTCTTTGTACATAGGATGTACATATGAAAGTATATTTCAAGGCTAGTCTGATGACTCTGCTACAGATCATAACAAAAAGAGTCCAGGACAATATTAGTCTGAACAATAGCTATTGTTGTGTTTTGATGACATCAGAAGCCCCAAGTGAGGTTGGCACATTTTTCTGATCTTTTAGCAGCATTTCAACGGGAAAACACATAGATGATAAAGAGCATCAATGATAAATATTTTCCCTATAGTGCACAGGGGAATATCCAAACCTGATTCATCAGTGACAAGCTTGGATGATTATTTCCTGAACTGCACCAAGATTTAGTCTACAGGAAAGACAAGCACTGAAGCATTTACTGAAAGAGAAGTGATGTTTCTGTTGTTGGAGTCCAGTGGATATCAAAGATGTCTTTGAATTTCTACAATTAGAAGCAGCCAAATAAAAACCAAATAATTTTCCAAGCAGATGGCCTTAGCCCTCAATACCAAAATTATCGAACTCCCTAAGTAGTGGTTTTAAGATAGATGTTAATGGATCTCTGAGCAAGAAGCATTAGTGATCTGGACTATAGCAACATTTTAATTAAGAAGTTGTACAATAACAGACTCAAAATGTAAACTTCAAAACATTTAAAGCCCAAATTACCCTGGGTTAAGAACTGGCATTGAGCATGTAATTTTTAACATTCCAGACTGCCTTCATTATAGTTCAAGAAGCCACAGAAATACACCGTTACGAGCCAGGAATAGTTCTTCCTTTTATTTGGAAAGAGAATTACAGAGGGAGCTATTGGGAACTGAAGTTTAGTTCCTAAAGCAGGAGCAGGCTACAATATTTTTATACACAACTGCAACCACAGACTTGCACTCACTCAAACATGCCGGACTAAATGGTGCCGGCTGTATAAATACTCAACGCTAAGTTAAAACACAGGTTCTTTTTTATTTCAGCTTTGAAGGTTTATCATGCTATTTCTACTTTTGCAATATCATTTAAAGTCTGGATGCCTTATATATATATATATATATATATAAAAAAAAAAAGAGTGCTAGTAACTTAAACCTACAAATTAAGACCATGGTTCTCCAGTAGGTTTGAAGAAAGACTGATTCCATTCCGGCCATTGTTGATGGACACAATGCTTGCTTTCATTTGTGAACATGCGCTTAAAATTAAAAAGTAAATCCTTCTGGTTTTCTTGTAATTTTTTCTCCAGCCGGTTACTCCTCAACTGCATCATAATGCTCATATAATCTTTTTTTTTTTCAGAAATTGGACTCACTCACATAACTAGTTGGTATGCAAAATATGTAAGGCCCCAGTCTGCTCTGAATTACACCCATGCAAACCGTTGAAACTTAAAAGGGAATTTAAAATATGCATGAGTAAGGAAAACAAGTGGTAGTGCCCTCAATTTGCAAAAAGTCCTTTGAGAAGATGCTTCAGAAGATGGGTGTTGTGGGTGTAGTACGCTTCCTTACCTGTGCCCCCAGGACAGGGAGGAGACAGACTCTGATTCTTAAACCAGGAGAGCCGAAAACTACATTTTATTAGTGCTGTTGGTAAATCAAAGGGGGTAGGAGCAGCTACTGTTGCTCACTAATGTTCTTAATTAACTATAATTTATTGAAAAGCACCAATGGAAAAAAATCCTAAATCTCACGTCTTGTCAGAAATCAAATGTCATTTTGTTTTGCCAGGGGTAGTAAATAAACCCAACATGAATAGACATGAAAGGGCTTTCTAGAAGTGGTTGGCTGCGATAATTCCACTCAGGAAGCTGCTGAAGAGCAGCAGAGCCTGGCTGCCATAGCGTTTGCCGTCTCTTTTCCCCTGTGTTGTTATAACGGGGAGGGGGGGAACTGAATTTGCTTTGTAGCATTCATTGACTTGACCACATGGAGCTGTGCTTCAGAAGCCTTCATTCTGGGACAGAACACTTTTTGCATACTTTATAAATTGTTTTGACTATTTTCAGATTAACTATTGAACCACAGTGGAAGCGTATGGATTCAAGATATTTCTGGTGATTGTGTAACTGGAAAAAACTGTCCTGATTTTAAAGTATTTTTGGCATACAAGTGAAAGTAAATAAGCAATTTTGGAGACTCGCTGGAAAGTAATTGCTCCTGCAGGACACTAGCTGTGCCAGGAACTCTGGCAGATGCACTGAGCCCTCACTATTAAGCTTCAAATGAAAGCATTTTTTTAATGCAACAGATCAAAAACAAGGATATATAATCTAAAATGTAAGGAATTTGGAAAGAACGGTTGCTTGTGAAAGGAAATGTCTGAACATGTGAACTGCATTAGGAGGGAATACAATGGAAGAAAAGCCCGATAACCTCCAGAGACACCTTGGCTTGCTGTGGTGGGAAGCACGAGCTGTGGTGGCAGTGACACAGCCGAGATGCCGGCAGTGACGTTGCCGAGCTGCCTTTGGCTGTGGCTCTGCTGGTGACATGCAAACCTCCGGGTGCTCGGAGGTGATCTCGGGCTAATCAGACCCGCAAAAGCTTGGACCAGCTGAATTTCTGATGACGATGCTGAGTCATTGAAGCAGGAGGAGGAGCAGCACCTTGTTGCAGGTGACAGTGAACCACCAGGACAGAAACCTTTAGATAGGAACAGTCTGTCCTCGCATTTCCATCCAGTGATTCATCAGTGACTACGAAAGAGTCATAAAAGCACCACTGTCAGCTAATGTGTCATTAAAGGAAGTGTTCTGCTTTTTTTCCTACACAAGAAGTTAACAAAGTATTATTTTTCACTGCCTTCATGCTCTAAGCTGGCATTTCAAAGGCTGAAGCTACTGTCCTTTGTTGTTGCTCTACTTGCTCATCTCGAAGCCGTAATTGAATCCACCCAGGCTGCTTTGCAGGCCTCTGAGCTGTCAGCTCTCTTGGCGGCTGTGTGTACAAAGCACTGTGCTATTAGCTTCAGCAGCTTAACAGTCGATCAGTAAACCTCAAGGGGCTGTGGACAGCCACACACTCTGTAGTGAAGGACACAAGTGGTTTTGAAACTGAAGCCACCTGCAGAAAAACTTGAAGAAATGTGTTTGGTCCTCCCCCCGTCTCTCACCTCAAGTCTTGTTTTTCTTTTCTTTCTTTCTTTCTTTCTTTCTTTTTTTTTTTCTTTCTTTTGGCCAACATATGCTCAAGCTGCCCTTTTCCTGGGTTCCCAGCCTGGGGCCTATGGCACAGAAATGACCTTTTGTGGGGTAGATTTGTCTAGGTTTGTAGATGCTCCTTTGGCAATCAGATCAAATGGCCATGTCCGAAGAAGCCTTCCTGAGATGCTTAGAATACTTCAATCCAGGATGACAGATGAAATAAAGCATTTTAATGTTGCACGATATTTGACTTTGTCTTTAGGGTTTGTATATGGGTCCAATCAACGTAGTATCAAAGTACTAAATCAAGCAGATGAGCATTAGCTCTCCATTTATTCTAACGGGACATTTGATTCCTTTCTTGGTACATCGAGATGGGAGAGAGGCCAGCCTCTGGAGAGAGAAAAGCTTCCTGGTTACAATGAAATACCATCCAGCCTGTACAAGCAAGATACGTGCACATCTCTGGTTCCCATTTCCCTGAAGGCCAAGCCATGAGGCTCAGTTCCAGCTCTCTGCACACCTGCTCTGTCTCGGCCGCCAAGTAAATGAAAGTTGTTTCCCTCCTCGTGAGCAGTCAGTGAAAAAGCTGCCTGTGTTGGCGTCAGGCTGGGATTTTTTTTCAGTCAGTTCTTGATGCTTTTCCTTAAAAAAAAAATCTGTCATGGACAATAAGTACAAAGTGCTGGAATTGTTAATATTAGGGGAGGTCCAGTTTCCTGAGTGATAGAAGCATATAATATAATAAGTTGTGTTCTACTGGGTCCTTCGTAGAAGCTTACAATATAATAACTTGTCTTCCATTGGTCCTTCATTTTTAAAGCAAATATAGTTGTCATTGCATTCTGATTAAATTATATATTTATTTGTATATATACCATATATAAAACATCTATATATAAGCATATATTTGCATGTATACATACACATATATATACAAATAAAAGGATTTTATCTGAGAGGTGCATTAGTGGAAGGCTACAGTAGGAGAAGGGCTCTTGAGTGTATAGACAGAGATGTCTGTGCAAAAGAAGATATTTACCTATAGCATCTTTTTTTTTTTGGACTTAAATGTTTCAATGTATTTTGGGGAGAAAAAGCAAACAAACAAAACCCTTGTTGCTCCGAATCGAATCGTGTGTGGCAGTGGACTGTGAGGTGAATGGGCTGAAGCTGTACACAGCTGTTAGATGCCTTTCGCATCGTGCCACTGTGCCTTTGCCCGTGCAGCAGCATTTCCCAAGTAAATGGGCTTGTGGCAGCAGAAGAGCAAACTCAGTTTTTCATCCCAGCTGTTTCTGCAAAGGGACAATTCTGCAGAGCACAGCCGTATGCCTTCAGGGAGCAACTGGCGCCAGGGAAGCAATGGGATATTGGCAGCAGGAGGAAAAGAGGCAGTTTCAGGGATGTAAAGAGTCATTCTAGGGACATGGTGCAGGCTAAGCACTGCCTTGTGTACTGGCATTTCATTTACCTGTTTGGCTTGGGTTTTGCCAAGAGCACAGCTGAGTTTTCAACTCCTCCACAGTTCCGTAGCAACTGAACAAGTCGTTAGAAACCACCGAAACTCAAACCTCCACGAAAGCAATGGTCCCGCAAAACGTGAGCTGTTGTAGAGTACCTGACAGGGAGGCTGAGCTGACACAGCGCAAACTGGAGTGGCTTTGAGTGCCATTTCACTGGTGCCATTGTCTGTCTCCTCCTTGAGCTCTTGGCTGCTGCTGCCACTTCTGAGCAAGGCAGGTGTAGTACAGAAATGGGTGCTACAAAAGAGATAAAACCCAGATAGATTTAGAAGCGAATGATAACTAAGGTCTTTAGGGCAAAGACTGCCTTTTCTCCTTGGTGTTCTTTCACTTCATGGCATAGAGAAGGTTTTTCTATGCTAGGGACTTCTTGATACCACAGTACCAATAAAATAATATGAATCAGAGCACGTCAATACTAGGACTGTTCAAGTGCTGGGTGATGTAACATCGCTGTATGAAATAGCAGCTCGCTGAGATTTGCAATGCTCCAAACAGACGTGATGGGCTCGCTTCAGGAAATGGTGGGTGAAATCCTCTGGCCTTCTCCTTTGGGTCAGAGGAGGAATCACAGTGCTCTCCCCGGGCTCCAAAATCTCTCTCTCCCTCCAGAGGACTCTTGGCTTCTCCATTTCAGCAGCTGATAAGGACATGCTATGAGGCAACCCCTGCAGGCACTTTGTATTTTGAAATGTGCTGCTCAGTGAAGCAAGATAGTCCCCTGTCGCTCCCCCCTCCACGAAAAAAAAAAAAAGAAAAAAAAAAAAAAAGGTCCAGGAATAATATCTTAGAGCCAAAGCAGAAGGCTGTCAGGGAATGAATGCCCTTGGGTGGAGATTACTAATATTGTATTTGTTATATTAGGCAAGAGAGGTCAGACCATTCTTTAGAATATGTTACAGTAAACAAGCTGGGTAGCTGAGCCCTTCAAAAGTTTCATTACTGATGAGTTTTAACGTTAAGAGCTTCTATCGTACAAATCTTGATCAAGGGAAAGATAAATGTGCTGTTTTTTAGCATTTCACTACAAACACGGTGTTTGTGCCAACTGACACAATGATTAAATATGATCCTCTCTTCTCAGAAATGAGGAGAACTGTAACCGCACCGAGCTCTCCGCCGCTGATACAAGATAAAAAGAGTCAAATCGTGTGTGGTTTCCTTCAGACCAAACTTGTGGCGCGGCATTTCGTGAATGATGTTGTCCAAAGTCAAAATAATCTGTTTCGCCCAAAGGTGATTTCTACAGAGGACCTCAATATTTATACAGAATAATAGGAAAGGTTTGCTCGTCCTTAGCACTCTGCCTTGGCTCTTTGGTAGTGCAAATTGAAGATAAATGCCCCAGTATGGGAATGGGAATCAATAGGTGTCCAATTGCTTTTGTTCTAATGATGGCTAAAAAGGCAATCCAGCTTTAAAACAAGCTGGTTTTTGTATTTTTACTATATTTTTAAATTAATACTCAGGACATTTCCCCAGCACCGTGCCCCAGCCACTCTTCCTGCATGCTGTTGTCCCGCTGCTATTTCTGAGCGGTGCCACTGATGGCCAGAAGACCTGGGTTCAGCTCAGCTTTGTGCAGCACCGTGCCTGCTGCAGCAGCAGCCCTACCACCAAGCCCTGCCGAAGCCACTGTACTGGTTACTGCAGAAAATTAGAGCAGCTGTTTGTTTCTTTTCAAGAGTATCAGAAAAACAAGAAGATGGTCCCCTCCCCATGTGGGCCAAAGGCTGCTTCAGCCTTTTCACTTTCAACCACACAAATAGCAACAATTCTTCTCTGCCTTTCTCTAAGGAGCTTTTCCAATTTATTGCTCTGATGCTCTGCAGGCCCTGGGTATCAGCTATGAGCGGCCTTCCCTTGTTGTAGACCAAGATAAAGGCAGCGACGGAGCCACTCCCCAAAAAAAGAAGCGAAGAATTGCAGCCCCAGACACCTTACCACAGTCAGGGTGCTACAAACGTTGTGCTTTGCAGCCTCACAAAGCCCTGCAGAAGGCTTGGTTTGCTGAATCTAAATAGGATGCCTCACCCTTCTCATGAGCAAAGCGCAGCCAGGGCTCATGCTCGCGCTTCCTTCGTAGAAAGCCCTGACGCCGCACTGCTCCTCCTGGTTAACAGCAACCATTTTTGTCAGGCTCCACCAAAATGCTGGCCCTTGTTCAGCACAGCTCGGTCATGCCTGTTCCCAAAGCTCCATCAGATTTGTCCCGAGTCCTTCAAGGTCTGTTTTGTAGGACCGTGTGTGGTGCAGCACCCTGCTCTGCAGATAACCTCTGCTGCACGCCTGGCAGGCTTGGAGAGCAGAGCTCACACCGCTGCGGGCAAGCTCATGGAGGAAATTTGTTGTGACCGACAACCTGCTAATTTCTCTTGTGCCCCGAGATGGCCCCACATTCACGAGATGGTCTCGAAACCTTTGTTCTGATGAAGGAGCATTTTAATCGCTCTGAATCGGAGGCTGTCATTGCATGGCTGATGGGATCCTGCATGGGGCAAGATGAAATGTTAGACCATAACAAGGCACGCTGAGAGCCTCCCTTCAGAAATGTGCTGTGGATGCAGGGAAAAGCAGCTGCAATATTTATTTTCTCACATGCTTTGTGAGTGTGGGGAGAGGAGATGGTCAGGAGCCAGGAGACATGAGGCTGGGATCCCCCATGCAAGCACAAAGCCAACGGCTTCTGACCCACATGGCAAAGTGCAGGGTGACTGATATCCTGGAGGGGGAAAGGGGAAAATACCTGGTACTCAGGCCAAAAAAAGAGATGGCACTTCCAGCAGTGGTGTGTGTATGTGCACAGAGTGGGGGAAAACAGCACAATTTGTGTACCAGCTACCCAATGGGGCATCTCCTGGGCCACCCTGCCTTCCCACGCTGCTGTCTCCTCCGTGCCCTCACTCAGCCACTGCTCTCACCCAGGATTCGTGCAGGAAACGTGGGTGAAGAGTTCCCCGAGAGCAGACAGGCTCCTGCTGCGGGCTGCCCACGGAGGCACCAGGCTCCTGCAGCGCGTTGACTCAGCGCGGTGCCCCGCTTGCATCTGGGGATGTCCCATGGCACCTGCAGGAAATTTAATCAGAGTGTGGAGGTGTGTGGCTTGTTGCGAGGGCAGGAGCTTTGATGAGCTCAGCAGGGGAAAAAAACTTCTAGGAAAGATTACTCTGAAGTTTTGGAGGGAAGGGACTGGTGCGGTTGTTTATAGCATCACCTTTAACACAGCATGCTGCTCAGAGTCCCCTTTGTGCATGTGTGCACGAGCTGCAGCAGCAGCTTTTGGAGAAAGTGCATCTTTTGGAGGAGCTGCCCCATCTTCATGCAAGGAGCTCTGAGCTCTCCCCTGCTTCAGCTCTTCCAGCAGCAAACACGTGCACACAAACACACACACTCTGTGCTGGAAGCAAACTCGTCTTTTCTAACTTGACTTTGCCTAGCTGTAGCTTCCAACCATTGCAGCTGCTGTTTCTTTTCTCTGCTGACTTCATATTCCTACCGCAATAAAAAAAAATAATCTTGTGTTTGATACAAAAAAAAAAAAAATCACTTCATTAATCTAAACCCCTCTGGCTATACTGTCACAAAATACTGCTTGGAAAGAAGAAAGCTGCTTCAACACTGCTACCTCGGAGCGCTCAGTTGCTCGGTTACTTAAATCAGGAAGACCAAAATGTTCCCTCCTTTCCCGCCACCTCCACCAGTATGTTGCAAGAGTGAGCAAGACAGGAAAAAAAAGCTCTTACAATGTCCCATCTATGTGGTGTGTCAGTCCCTCAGAAATAACTCCTGTTGTCATCAGCCCTCGATATTCTTGGTATTTGACATAATGCACGGAGATAAGTTTGGGGACATAACTGTATGCAGCAATCCAGAGCGTTTTGAGCACTGCAGCTCTCTGGCTCTCGCTTCAGCTTTGCCCAGATATGTCAGGAGGTTTTGGGACAGACGCAGCACGGACTGGCATCAGCAAGGGACGCTGCTTTGTGCCAAACGCAGCTCGAGTGACCCAGGGCTGAAGCAAGCCTGCAAGCTGCTGAGGTTTTTTTTTCTCTTGGTGTTAAAGAATAAAAAGAAAAACAAAATCCTGACTTTCCTCATGGTAGAAGTTGGTCTTACTAATAACAAACTGACACCTTCCCCCATCTCTACCAAAGAATTTGCTGTAGAGAAATAACTCCTATTTATGAACTCAGGAGATATTTAAGAAAAATTCTAGCAAGCGTGGAAGTTAAAAAATCTGACTTTGGGAATTCAAAAGAAGCAGCCGTGGATTATTGAAGTAAAGGTCAAACTGTTTACTCTGAAGGAATAAAACAAACCTCCCACTTCTTCTTGAATTCTTCATGATACACTTTGTAGGACGAATTTTGGGCTATCATTGCCCAAAACCCCCAGTGGGGTTTTGTTGTTGTCATTCCTCCTTTTCGGTAGTTACAGTTACTTTGGAACAAAACAGTGACAGTAGCTATGGAAAAAACCACTACGGCTTTATCAAATAGTCTAAATGAGGTTTGCTATAACCAGAGTGGTGTAATTCCGTACAGAATATTAATTGCAATGTTGGCCACCTTCCAGCTCAGCTCTTTACAGCTCCATTTAAATGCTATTTACTCTGATCTAATACTAGTTATAGATGTTACTGGACTTTGTTGCCATTAACCGCATGAAGCAGCAGGGCTGTTCCTTTCAACACATAGATCATTCAGCACAACGAACGCTTCTTATTTCAGAGCCCAAATATAACATTTTATCATCCAGTGAAATCTGAAATTTGCTTGGATAGAGCTCAATCCTGCACCATAGAAGTCCGCGAGCATTTAATGAAAGCTAAACAAGGCCTCCATTTATATGATTTATGGATTTGCTGTTTATTTGTTAAAGGCTTCTTTACAAGACTTATATCACCATGTTAATTACTTTAAGTATGTCCATCTGCACTCAAATAATAAAAATATACATATGAACTGTAACGAAATATCACCCCGAACCATGCCGGGCAAGAAAAACCATTCATGCTGCAGCTATAGCAACTACTAAAATAGCAAAGCGCACTGATTTCTGCCATGAACCTGTTCCTAATGTCCAAGAGACACTGTGTGCTGTGTGCTTTATATACCAGCTCCCAAAATATCCGAGTCCTGATAGGATGAGAAAATACTGTCATGTTCTTGCGCCAGGCCAATTACAAAGCTGTAGTTCCTGTGCTGGTAAAGATGTTTCCTGTTGATAACACAAAAGGACAACATAGCACTTAGCTGCTAATGTTATCTGGGACCCTTGTGACCTCTCGGAAACTTTAACAATTGTAGAGTTCACAACACGTAGAAGCGCTCTGTCTTGTGCTTTTGTTTTAATAAATAAGCAAGAAGGAAAATAAACACTCGTTCTGCAGCCATGCACTTGCTATTGGGCAGGGATTAATTAGAGGCGGCTGGGATGCAGAGGAGAGCTCAGTTCTAATAGCAAAGGGTTCCTACCTCTGACATGGGGCGGTGCTTCACCGAGTTCTTTTCTAAATAAATATGGTGAGAAGGAGGAATTTTACACTCCATTTTCTTTTGTCAATGTTAAATGCACTCCGCTCCAACTTTATCGGCTTGTTTTGTTTTGTTTGAGGATTAAAAAGCAGATTTCACTTGTTTATAACATTGGAAATGCCAAAAGACCTAATTCATCATGGCTTTTCCCCCGCACCTTCTTTACAACTTTTACACTGAGGTCTCTTCAAGTTCCTCCCATCTTTTTAGTTTTGTTACAGCTCTTCAGCTAGTCCAGTGGCTCAATGCCGCAGTCACAGGTCCGGAGCCTGGAACGCAGCACTCCGGGACCTTCGAGGAAGAACTTCTTGAAAACATGAAACTGCAGCTGGCTTTGGGTAGATTACATTACCTCCTAACCATCTGCTTCTAATGCACAGCTGAGATCTCCAACACACCACTAAGCACCCAACCGGATTCACCAGCCCACTACAAAGCCCTAACAGAGTCCCTGGGCACATGCGAGCCCTCCTAAATCTCAATACAACAAAAAAAAAACAGTGTTTCTGCTTGCCCCAGGACTTTGTGGGATTCCCAGACCCCCCTGCTGGTGCAGAACCACACGTACACTCAGCAGGACGTGGGCAGGAACCAGCAGCTTCCACAAGCTCTTGAACCAAAGCAGAAAGTGGAAGAACCCAGAGCGAGGTTGATTCTCTCTGATTCATAGCATGGGCTCGACGCCTTGCTTCTGAACCGTGCAATCCAGAGCAATCCAAAATCACACTGGTAAGGAGTTCCTTTGCAGTCTTCCTTCTTATCCAACTGGCTCTAACAGGTACATCAGTGACTTGTAACCCTTGGCTTCAAGATTCATAACTAACTAACATGGATTTAGCCTCGTGGGCCTGTTTTCACCTAGATATTCTTCTGTCCTTCAAAAAGCCTTGGCACAACAACCATGCTGCTTGAGAGTCTCACATGAGGCATAGCTGAATACGAGGTATACAGAATATATCTTCTGTATGTCCTTGTGTCTTTAATATACGTCCTTATGAAGGAAAGAAAAGTGTTTTTGGTTTTTAACTTAATAGATAATCTCTTTTAGAGCCTTATAATTGAATATTTGGGCTTTGGTTCTGTGCTAAGGGCAAGTCCTTTAAGTGCTGCTTCAAACACCCCAGCCCCTGTTAACCCATAGCTGCCCAAGTGGAAGAGCAGAGGTACAGCCAGTCAGCATTTTTTCCTTGCTCCGTTATTATTTCTGCTGGAAAGAGGCAGAACTTCTTGTGATAATTTCCTTTGAGCAGTGCTTATTCACAGCAAGCCACAGTGGGAGAGGGTGGGAGGCAGAGTTCATTCATTTTTGTAGCATAACATAGAACAGATTGTGTTTGGATTTCACTAGATATTTGTTGTTTTACGTTTCTCTGCTTTATATTGGAGAAGGGCCTGCAGCACAACTTTGATCCAAGGTACAAATCCACAGCCAAGATTTGAAGTAAGCCTGCAAAACTTTCTCCAGAATGGGCCCTAGCCCAGCACGCTGACTTGGGGAGCGTTGTGCTCTTCACGTTGCTGACCAGTTGATTCAGGCCTGGTTCTGCTTATTTGCCCATCAGCCTGCAAACGAACTTGGAGGCTCCCGCCATCCACGTTCTCATCTGTAGTATTTTGAGAACAATAAGCCAGTAATTCCACTGACAGGACAATGCAGTTGCATCAGTGCAACGCTGCCAACTGCCAAGGAAGTCAACGAGACCAGAACAAGCGTAAAGAAATGCTGGCAGCTTGAAGGGGGAAGAGTGTGTGACAGAAGAGGAAGGAGAGGAAGGTCGTAAGGCTAAGCCGGGCATCATTTCTGATATTAAGCACTAAATTATCCACGTCTTCTAGTTCAACCAGTCCGCCAACAACCCCAGGGTGGTAGAAGAGGTGAAGTGGGAAAAGTGGCTATAATCTTCCTGTGCAACACCATCGCCTTTGCAATGCTTTTGAAGATTTCAATTTCAGATAACTTTTTGCACCAAGTTCCTGGGAACATAGCCCAGAACATGTCCTAATAAAAAACAAGAATCCTTCATTTTTAGGAGAACAAATACAAAACCGAGTTTAGCTACAAGTCCTATCTTTAAAAACACATGACGTTGTTCTGTTTAGGAACTGGTGTGCAAGGAACACAGGAGAACGCGCTGCTGCCCAGAGGAACGGTTGTGTTGCAAAGCTTTACGACGGGAAGAGCCCACACCCAGAGCTGGCCATGAGCCGTGCACAGACCCTGTGCAGCCAAAGCCAAAGAGATCAAAGAGTTACAGCCCAGCTCGCCAGCCCCAGGAAGGCAGGAAATACATCAGTACCCAAAGTCTTTAACTAATGCACTAACATAGCGAAATAACTACAGAAGGGAACCTCCTGGATCTGACTACAAGAGACGTGACTAATGTAGACCCTGTGCTATCACAAATGCTGAGTCGACAACATGCCCCAGCTACAGGAGAAACAAGTTTTATCTGTGTGCAGTGAGAGCATCACTCGCGTAACAGTCTGGATTACACAAAATTCGTTGGAAAAGGTTTACAATCATTTATGATTTCAGTACAACTCCTCCTGTAGCATAAACAACATTGCCGTGTAATTAATTACCATAACAATTATGGTAATTCATGTTGTCCCTTAATGTTGCGCTCTCACGCTAGCTTCTGCAAGGCCGTCAACCCTCGCAGTGCCAGGGCTGCTGCAATTACAAACAGCAGTGGGTGTCAACCACAAAGGGGAAAAAAAAACACTGAAAGAATTGCAACATGCTGCATTTGGCACACAATAAAGACAGAGGTGCCAAGGTTTAGCCCATTTCTTGTCAAAGAATATGAAGTCAGAAATAAACAGGTGCAATCTCTTAGGCGAAGACAAATCCACTATGGATAAAGCCTCATTGTCTCTCTTTATGCGTAAGAATGTTTTATTGACAGAGCCAGCTCAGATATGTGCAGTCAGGAAGCACATATAAGCAGTCCAACAGTACACAGTCATTAAGGGATGGCAATAAGGAAGGAAGAGTATCAACACACAAGAGAAAAACAGTGAAAGACCCACCCGACCTGGAATACTGATGGGGAATGAAGCTTTTCCAATGCATCTGTATTATTTGTTTGGGACATAGGTTCAGTTTCTCTCATTATGACAAAAAACTGGGGTAATCAAGTGAAAAAAGGTACTCCTCTTACGTTGAGGAGCTTTCAGAGCACCTGCTGAGTCTGGGTTCTGTGAGCAGTCTGGAGGCGCAGCCTCACACCACCGTACTGTCCTGCTCAACTAGCTGGGGTTGTGCAGCAGCAACGCCTTGAAGTCCCATAACACTGCCATACAACTCCAAGTAGTTACTTCCGTAGCACTGCAGTGGCTCATCCCTTCCCTTTGTGCTGATGCCCTCTACTAGGTGTAGCAGAATTACTATTGTCAGGCACATGAGAACAACAGAAAGAAATAAGAATGTTAAGAGAAAACTGTCAAATGCAATTGAAGTTACTGAACTTCCAAAAAGAAAAAAAAAGAACCACCATACTGAATAGGCCTAAGAAATTTTAGTATTCTTTTTTTTATAGTGAACCAAGAGGCAATAAAATAGCTGTACCTTCCAAACCAAAACATACATGAGTACATACTGTTCAGTGTGTGTCTGTTTTTGACAGTTAATGGGAAATTATGTCCTAAGAACATGAATCGTGCTCAGAACGCCATCTACTGGCAAAACTGGCCATGGAGGGGTAGGGGGAAAAGAAAAAAACCACCAAACCATAGCTGGTTGTTGCAATCTTCCATTCTGAGAAAGCCAAGACATCAGATACACACACGTGCCACTACAGGAAGTAAACTACCTATTTAATCCAGTGGAGCAGTGTCGCTGACACACCTTGATGCACAGCTAAATATTTATTAACTAATGGTTAGATGAGATTGCAGTTTTGCATACCTTAGGGATGGAGGGCAACGTTTTCTGCTCTTGAAATATTCTGAGCAAGCCTGTGTTAAGCATAGAGCAGGGAAAACAATTAAGCTCACTGAGGGGAAAAAAATACCCTGCTTCACTGTGTATTAGAAAACCAAGACTGTGGAGAATATTTGAACATTGCTGGCTTGGTATTAGAACAGGCGTGTTTTCAGAGCCACTTAAGAAATTGAGCCTTTCGATGTTTCAAATTCCATGTAACAGAGACAGCTATGAAACCACACTGAGCTGAAAATACAGACCAGATACCTTACTGCTTATTTGAATTATGCAAATTTTCTTCACAAAGTATTTTATATCGGGCAGTTATGTGTAACACTGGCAGACCATTAAATTTACATTTTCCCCACATTAGGCAGAGTGCAGAAGCCACCAAGATTAAAAAAAAAATTAGCAGTTGCTCTAAGAACAAAACTTACAAACTAAAGATACTCCTTGAACAAAACCTAGTGCTAGAATAATACCACATCTCTATTTCTGTCTTTATGCCTGCGTAAGTATGCTGGGACCCTACATCTCAATGAGTGAATTAGGAGCTTTTTTTTTTTTTTTTTATGGTGTACAAATTTTGCACAGAACACCACCACAAAGATTTTTTCCACTTTTTAGTAAACAAATCAGGAACAAACATACTTTCAGCTTTTGTGAAGCTCAGTTCCACTTACTCTGGTCTCATATTAGAATAATTGAAGGTACACTAGGATTAGAAGCTACATCCTGCTGTAGATCAAAGGTAAAAAAGACTGCGATGCAATTGATTCAAAGAGGAATTTTTGCTCTTTATTACTTGTGGACAAGTAGGACTG
Organism: Cygnus atratus; assembly: GCF_013377495.2. Taxonomy (NCBI): domain Eukaryota; kingdom Metazoa; phylum Chordata; class Aves; order Anseriformes; family Anatidae; genus Cygnus; species Cygnus atratus. The sequence goes on from NC_066387.1 coordinate 2,414,306, forward strand.
ATGCCCCATCATCAAAGCAGACTCAAGTTGCTACAAAATACAAGAAAAACATGGTTCTGGTCTGTAAGACATAACCTTCAACATGAAAACAAATGAAGCTTTTAAGAGTCACATTTCACAGGCAAATAATTAACAATTTGAAGAATAGTCACCAGGTAAAGTGATTGGTCAACCAGTTATGGTTTTAATATAAAATGTTTAGTCCAGTCATAAGCTCAGTTGTTCAAACAAAAGTGAGTAGTGGAACCAGTATCTTGAACAAGATCATTTAATTTGTTTTGATGTCAAGTTTGATGGGTGACAAATACAGTAATCTTACTCCAGAAAATACATGTCCGCACCTATCTTTGCCTAACCGGCTACCTGTCTTGTTACTGCCTAGATACCTTCAGATGTCAGGCTCTTCTGAGACTGCTCTTTCTATGAGATTACAGCAGCTGCATCTCAGGGGAATTTAGTTGTTTTTCTTAAACTAATAATATAAACTGTATACAGAGATATATAACCTACAAGGATTTAGCGGGGACTATGACTGAAATACTTTTCAATCTTGTGGGAGAGTCATGAACTGTCAAGAAAGTAGTGTGGAGAACCTTGCACACAGTGTATACATCACATTCGTGCACATCTGTTTAACTTTTGATGGTTTAAATTTAGCATCTGTCTGGAGTACTAAATTCTAACCAAACCATTATAAAAATTGTTTAAAGAAAATACTGATAGCTGTCAATTTTTTTCTGAAATCAAAATAACTATGTACACCCATGCCAACCTTAGCTTCTCAGAAAAATGAAACAGCATGTAAAAAAAAATAATACCTTTAAGTATAACATTCTCATCTGTTGTCCATTCTGCCAGGAAGTTATAAGTTACTTACAAATGGAGACTGAGAAAGAAAGCATCCCCTTTAGAGCAAATAAAGTTAAGCAATTCTAGCAAGCTCTAGCAAAAAGGGAAGTATTTGCCCTAAATAAACAAAAAGGCAAGCCTGAAGAATGGTAGCAGTATTTTCATCAGCCTCTCTGTAAACAATCATCAGGAATAGGCTGGAGTATATCATTGTCTGGGGGAGGTGAAAGTGAATACTAGCTACAAAATTATTAAAAAAAAAATCTTCCTACAAGATTTCATCACCTGCAAAATTGCTTTAATCTTCTTTTCCCTTTTTTTTTTTTTTAAAAAAAGGTCTCACACTTTACAGTTTTGAATTTGATTTATGAATAAAGAAAAAGCAAATACTAGCTAATTGGCATAGGGTTTTCATACCCAAGGAGTATCACAGGGTTGAAACTCTCCAGTGTGCGTCCCAACTAACATCAAATAGTAATCATGCTTCCACAGAGATGTTCCCGTAGACATTTTCCACAATCTCTTGTTCTCAGTTAACACACCTACTTATTTGTATACAAACCCACAACTTGAAGTTGTTCTGTCAGACGAATTGATTTGAAACCATGCAAAACGAGCAAATAGTATTTTTGGACTCCTGATAGTTTTAACTCGTATTTCGTAAAATTTTATAAGTTAACAGAGCTCTGAATGAGTTAAGGCACCCATATGCCCAGAAAAAAGAATAAATACCTCGGGCTAACACAACTAACTGTTCAGCAGTCATGTATGTTCAGCAGTCATGTAATTGCACAATTGTCTACCTAATCTGCAGGATAACACTACCAATGACTTTAAAGATCCTAAAATATGAATACTAGAAATTCTGTGAATATAATGGACAAGGCATTGACAAGACATTCTCAAGGTTCATTCTGTATTCCTGGCTCTTCACGGTAATGGCTACTCCTAATGTAATTAGCATTTAGCAGCAAGATCAGCATGTTCTAAGAATGAAATAAATATTCACACAATCAATACTAATGGTTCAAATGCTCAAACACATTACTGAAAACAGTAAATTTTCAATCCTGCCCAATCCAAGTTTGCAGAAACAAGACCCTTGGCAAGAACATTCACAGCTCTCAGTACCACAGAAGCTTCTGCGAACAAATTCTAGGCCTGAAGTTTTGTCATCTGTGGTGCTTGGAAGGTGTTTTACTGTGTTCGAAGCTGGTAGTCTGTAAAGGGAAGAAAAAACAAAATCAGACTTAGTACATTGCCCTTCACTAAAGGCAGTACAGCAGATCAGTAAATTGGGATGAAGAGATACAGAAAATCAGAAAAAGACAGATCTTCGTGTAAAGTAAGCACAAAAATGGACTTTAAAACAATTAAGGTGATTACAAGCTTCCAAGCCAGAAAAAGTCAACAAAAACAAAGAAGTGGAAGTGTTTTTTTTGTTTAACAGATCTAGTAGCTTTTAGTATACAGTATTTATTCATCCCAAAGCTGGCAAAATGATATGTATGAGACATTTCCTAACTTACATTCCCCCAAAATTCAAGTATTTGGTAATTAAGCTCGGATTCAGTGAACAGCACTGCTGCGCTATCCTATTGAGTTTTTCATTTAGGCAGCAATAAAAAGGTGACTAGAAAAAGCAGCAAACATGAACGTAATGCATTATACTGTACAGTTTAACATCAAAGAATATGAGCAAACTGTTTTTGTATTTCAATTTGTAGGTATATCCTGGAGAAACAAAATACGCAGGACGGAGATGTCTACAGTCCATTGCTTTCCAATTTACCTCCATTCTGGGTAATGTAACGAACCCATGGGAGAGCCTGATAGCCGCTCTTCTCAATTATCTTTAAGTAGCGAACCTGGAAAGAAGGATGTGCTACGTTAGTCTTCCATGTTGGCCAAGCAGTGTTTAGAAAAAAAATAAATTGACCATCACTACTACCCCAAAGGTGTGTTTTATGGATGACAGAAACGGTCTAGAAAAGCAAAACTTTCAGATGTAAATATAAACTCCTGACACTTGCGTTAACGGCATGCTTTCCATTTGAAATAATGCAGCCGGTTCTCTGATTATTCTCATTAAGAGGTTCCCCTAAAGTAGGGGAAATCCAGACTTGTCATACTAATAAACAAGGAGTCGTGGTACTTTAATGTGAGGTGCAAGGAGCTGTATGCACAGCAAATGAAACACAGAACAAAGGAGGTAAGTCAGGAGCCCTAAGGACAAGGCAGACAACGCTACAAGGCTGAACAACAATTTTTGTGTTAAAAGCCCAGCACAAGCTTTACCAGTATTTCTATCTTCATCTACTAACCTGGATTCCCGAAGTGGTGAAATATGGAATCTCAAATTTGACACTAATGGGAGGTTTTCCTTCCTTATCTTCAGCTTCAACACTTGGAAGTCCAAAGTGAGCTCTCATCAGATATTCTTTTCCACCCTTACCAAAAAAGAAGACGTGTTTTTTTTTCTTGAAACAAACAGAAGAGCTTCCAAGAGTACAAGTTGTTTTCTGTACGCAGTTATCAAATTGTTGAATTCCACTAACCATTTCAGATCCTCTCTAGAGCTTAGAAGTAAGCACTTGTTTTTAAATGCAGATCAATTTAACACCAGCCTGAGGCACAATTCATTTTCTTCCAGTTTCACTCTCAAAGAAAACGTTAAGTTTTCTTTCTGACTATTCTGATTAAATGGTGAGATAGCTGTAATGCTCATGGCACCACCCAAGAAGCACAGTCCGACAAACTAAAACAGCTGCTGCTACATCTAGGCCAAGGGATTACACCATCCGCAGGTATTGCCCAGAAACCTACTCTCTAAATAGTTCTGAAAATTTACCCCAGCTAAAAAGATTTGTTTAATCTCATAAAAGAAAAATTTCTTTACAGTGAAGGTGGTCGAACACTAGAACAGGCTTCCTGCAGAGGTGGTTGATGCTCAACACCTGTCAATGTTTGAGGCATTTGGATAATGCCCTCATTGACACACTTCAACTTTTGGTTAGCCCTGAACAGACCAGGAATTGGGACTAGGTATCTTCAAAGGTCCCTTCCAACTGAACTATTCTATTTTATTCTATTTTATTCTGTGTTTTCGCAAGCTCCAATCTTTCACATGAGGAAGAAGAGGCCAGTACTACTTGTCCAATACTGCTAAAATTTGCTTTAGGCTGAGTCTGAACACTCGTAAAATGTTACCTTTAAGTAATTATTGTACTATTGGGTGATAAGACTAAAAATAATACTTACTGGAAAAGATTTAATGGACCAGACAATTTCACTGTTCTCTGGAACCCATTTGACACTTCCAACAGTGGTTTTAAACTTTGGCGAGTCTGCATCATTTGGTACTGGAATGTGAATTTCTACATTGTTGGCAGTTGATCTACGCTTAAATTGACTTTTCGCCTAAAGAAGGAAAGGTAGAAAAGCCAGTCTCTAAATATTTCCATTGTGTGAGCAAGTTCAGAGAGCTTTGAGACACACAATTCCCCTCCACCCCAATCTACTGAGAAAGCACTGCAACAGAGAACAAATGAACTTCTCAAAAAAGATGCAAGTCCCACAGAAATGTTAGATGTTTGTACAAAAATACATGCACTGCTGGCCAAGCACTGAAAACAAATGAGAGAGAAGACTAAAAGTAGCCATAATTATTTTAGAACTTCTGACCTTGATCATGTACTCGATGCGGCTGTGGGAATGTTTTTCAATCACGGACTCAATCCAGATAAGCGGTTTTACCTGATCAGAAAAACATTCAACAGCTGTAGGTTTTACTTCGACATGGTCACAAAAATATCATTTCCACATAAAATTACACTCAATACCTGAATCCCACAGAAAAACGAAGATTGTGGGGTTTGAAGCAACAGGTGTTTTTTGGGAAGTAATTATACAAATAAGCAAGAATTGACATAAAACCAAACTTGCAAAAATGACAGGCTTAAGGAAAAAAAAAAAAGGCATTCTCTGATTAGTTCCGAACATCTTCAGTTATCAAATATTTTGGAATGTATGTGGGTGTTTTTTCCTGTAGCTCTTTTTTTTTTTTTTTTTTAAGACATTAAACAATGACAATCCCTAAAAACAACTCTAATTCAGAACTATCATCCCTTAAAAGGAAGGAAAAAAGCCAACTAAATTCATGTGAAAACTTAAGGACTTTTCATTTATTGTCTCCCGTCATCGTTGCAAATTATAGACCTCCTCTATACTGAGCTTTTCCTTTTCCCAAAGGAAAGCTATCTTTATCATTGTGGCTAACATACTCTATACTGATGTTGTCAAGCACAAAGAATTGCCACACTATCATTTCATCACATGGTTAGCTTAAAAAAAAAAAAAAAAAAAAGAATCACCCAAACGGTGTTTTGGGAGCAGTTTCAACAGTAGTTGAAAAGATAGAGACTTGCTGCCAAGTTATTTCTAAACTCATTCTTACTTCCTCCAAAAAGAGCAAGCACGAAGTTTTGCTATTAATGTTTGACTTCACAATGCTGCCCATACTTAAAAGAAAAAAAATTAAGGGAAAGCCATTAGCAACTTCACCTACAGTCTAAATTATTCTCATCTAAAAAATTGCTCTAGTCCAGACCCAAACACCCAGGCTTACGTGGGTATTAAGACGATATGACATGAGTTCAAACTCTCCATCAGGCGGAATGAAAGAAATCGTCCTGTCGTTTTCAAAGCGAGAGAGACGAACACACTGGTGAAACTTCACATCTTCCAGTTCTACGGATTTACTTTTGCCACCTATCAGAAAACACACCCCAAAATTTCAAGTTGCTGCTCATGTTATATCTGAAGCCTCATCACAGCCAGTTACACAGCAAAGCAGTTGCCTGCTGCTGTCTCCCCGACCTTGGTTTAGCCTGCTGTAGTTTTTTAGGACTATGGAACTCCCAACGAAAAGAGAAAAGGAAGCCCAGATGGTTACCATCTTCAGTGGTATTCCATCTTTTCCTGGTACTAGCATGCAAAACCTAATGTGGTTTTCTGATAAAAAAAATATTTCCATCACCTTAGAACAAATCCTTTCACCTCAACTTCAAGCATCCCAAAACCTAAGGTTTCAGAGAACAGCCTTAGTGATTACCAAGCCATCACTGAAATACTCACGGCCTGTATTATCAAAGAGAACTTTGTCATTTAAACCAAGGCGGAGCTCTGGCATTCCTGAGAGAAAGACTCGCATTTTGATGGATCCAACTATCTCACTCCGCAACACATTTCCATTGGCACTGACCTGAACAGCAAAGAAAAAAAAAAACGTATGATTGCCCTGACATTACATTGAACAATACTCCCACCCCATCCTCACGCCCCACATTTTCTTTTACGTCCTTCTCCTGAGAAATCAATCCAGTTGCGTATAATTCATGAGGGACAAGATGGGGAAAGACTGAAGGAGGAGGAAAGGACATGGCAGAAATTAACTTTGGAATTGTCGGGCATAGAGCACGTATCCAAGTAAAGCATTATTGGTCTATTCAATGTCCTTAGATATACTCAGTCTTCATGACAGACAAATTGTTTTGAGCATCACAGTGCACCAACCACAGTTAGGCTGATTTTTTTTTATCATAACCTTGTAGGTTTTTCAGACAATAAGCTCTTTTCAAGACTTCCTATTAAGTTTTCATTAAAAGTTCAAGTAGAAGGTACTCACCAAAAGGTTAACAGACTCTATAACATCTAGGAACACTTCATTCTTCCTATATTTTATCCCTTCTGACCTCCACGAAACAGCATTTGTAACAGTGGCGGGTGGACGTGGAGCTCCAGTTTCAAGTTTGTGACCTTCCTGAGTGATGTACCTTTACAACCACATAATGGGGGTGAAAACAAATTATATTTTGCGATGTTTGAAGCACCTTCGCTGTCAGACTCACATGAGCAATAAACAGAAGTTCATAGAATATCCCGAGTTGGAAGGGACCCACAAGGATCATCGAGCCCAACTCCTGGCTCCACACAGGTCTACCCAAAAATTCAGACCTATGACTGAGAACATAGCCCAAATGCTTCTTAAACTGACAGGCTTGGTGCCATGACTACGTCCCTGGGGAGCCTGTTCCAGTGCGCGACAACCCTCTCAGTGAAGAGCCTCTTCCTGATACCCAGCCTGAACCTCCCCTGTCACAGCTTGACCCCATTCCCCCGGGTCTTATCACTGGTCACTACAGAGAATAAATCGGTGCCTGCCCCTCCACTCCCCCTTCGTGAGGAAGCTGCAGGCCGTGATGAGGTCTCCCCTCAGCCTCCTCTTTTCCAGGCTGAACGGGCCAAGTGACCTCATCCACTCCTTGTAAATCTTCCCCTCCAGGCCCTTCACCATCTCGTTGCCCTTCTCTGGACACTCTCCAACAGGTTCACGTCCTTTTTGTGCCGTGGTGCCCAGAACTGCACCCAGTGCTCGAGGTGAGGCCGCACCAGCGCAGAGCAGAGCGGGACAATCACTTCCCGTGACCAACTAGCAATGCCGTGCTCGATGCACCCCAGGATAGGGTTGCCCCTCCTGGCTGCCAGGGCACACTGCTTGCTCATATTCAGCCTCCAATCTGTCCACACCTCTCTGCAAGGCCTTTCCACCCTCAACAGTCAACAGCTCCTCTCAGTTTAGTATCATCAGCAAATTTACTCTAAACACTTTCCAGTCCTACATCCAAATTCTTTATGAAAACGTTGAAGAGAAACGGCCCTAAAACGGAGCCCTGGGGGACCCCACTGGTGACGGTCACCAGCCTGATGTAGCCCCATTTACCATAACCCTTTAAGCCCTACCCCTTGGATACTACACGGTTACATTTTACCAGGTATTAAATATTCTGATAACTGGAGTAAGCCGGAACATTTGTTTGCATACAGAAGAATACTTAAAACTTTCCCGAGGGCTTTGCTACTGTAAGCAACGCAAACATATACTTACTCTTGTAAAATTTTACTATCAGTGGTTTGCGGGTAACCAAAATCCATAAGCTCATCTAACAACTCATAAATAATAACAAAATTATCCCTAATGCTCTCTTCTTCCAACTCCTTGAAATATTCAGAAAAAACCTGAGAGAACAACGACAAAAAGAGGGAGGGGAAAATGGAGAACATTAGCCGAGGAACTACAGCACATGAATGTATTCTTACAACTAAAATAGTTTTCAAAATAGCCCCAAATCAAAGCCCGGAATTCACAAACACCGTTCTGTTTAGAAGATTAGCCTCAGGAAAACCCACCTCAATTAAACGAGAGCTACAGAATCCTAGAAGCAACTTAATTCTTATAAAAAAAAAAATTATTCTGGGGAAGATATGCTTCATGCCAGGCACAGGTGAACCAAACAGAATCTATACATGACATGTCACCACTCCTGCATCAAGCTCAGTTTTATTCTGTGTTCGCAGGTCTTGTGCAACTACTTACAGCAACGTGTCACATCCTTCGCCTACTCAGCTAGGGAATATCAATTCCACTACTAGTGTTGGGAAGACATTTCTACAAAATAACCAAATATAAAATCAAAATACCCAAAGAATTCTTTAAACAAAAAAAAAAAAGGGAAATCCCTATATGCTTTGTTTAGATCAGCTTTAGGCTGCACTGAAAAAAAAAAAGATGGAGGTTACTTTTGAGATTTTCTACTCACCTGAACTACTTTATATAAAAAAGAAAACACCAGTGATACACAAGCATTCTTCTTAGAAGTCGCAACAACTGATAAAGGACGTTCAGGAACATACATTCAAAATTACTATTTAAAAAAGTTTAATGAGTGCGTTTTTAAAAGCCTCTAGACAATTGCGGTTGGCCAAAACACTAAGAGTTAATTAGCAGTGCATCTGGCCTACTGAGAGGTAAAGATAAACCTTCAGAAAATAATTTGTTAAAGTAAAATTAACATAAACACTTCTCTGTGCACTGTGCCGCTGGTGCACGTTACAGTACGTCATGCATAAGGCCACTTAATTTAGTATCAGCCTCCTTATGCCCCCCCACCCATTCTCCAGCTTTGCATTTGGACACAAACAATGAAAGTAAAACAGCAGCACTTGGCATATCAGTAAATGCAAGCTATTCGCAATAGAAAGGATACGATATAGGTTGTTATGTTTAATCCACATAAAACGAACTCCTCCGTGGGCTAGGATAGGAGAAAGCGTCCCCTCTTCTTCCTTTTCCATAAGGATTGGCATAAAATGCTCCACCTCTGACATGTCCACATCCCCACGGTAATTTCGACAGATGAGAACCTACAAAAAAATATCAAACTCCTTACACTTTGTCTTTCAAGACTCAATGTTACCATGCAAGACCAACACATGAGATATTTAAAATGCTTCTAAGTAACATAAAAACCAAACCAAAACAAACAAAAAAAACCACCAAGCATCAGCACACTCTCTGCACGCTACAAATGCAAACCGCAACAGCAAAATAGTTTGCTGGCTAGAATGCAAATCCTAATCTTTCATCCCGAAGTTGCACAGTGCTATTTTCTAGAGTTACTCCTCACCTATGGCTGCACACACGCTAACAACAACTTTTAAGACGGGAAAACACCAACTCTTCTGGGACAAACCGCCGCCAATTACAGCGGAGATTAATTACCCGAGGCGGGATGCCCAAGAGCCCTGCTGCTCCCAGCAGCTGTAACTGCGAAGGGCAGACACAGGCCACGGCTCCCCTGTCCCAGCGCGACCCCCCAGCGCCGGATCAAACCGGGGGTGCCAGCAGAGAGGCCCCGGGAAGGGGCAAGCGGCTGCCGCACGCCCCGGAGAGGCCGGGGCAGCCCCACCGCACCGGGCCCAGAGCTTACACGGCCCCTCAGCGGCAGCCCGGGGCCGAGGGGAGACCCCGGGGCGGGGGGCGGCCGCAGCCCGGCCTCACCTTCCCCTTCAGGTCCAGCACGTAGACGGCGCTGGCCGACATCGCGCCGCCGCCCGGGCCGCCGTGCCCCCGGCCACGGCCACAGCCACTTCCGCTTCCGGCATCGACACTTCCGGCGGGGAGCGGCGAAACGAGGCCCGGCGGCGCGGAGGGATCCGCGCACGGCTCCGTCGGAACAGCGGAAGAACACCGCGACGGGGATGTTAAATAGTCCGGCGGGCCCTGGGTTTCGCTCCCACCGTGAAACGGGGCCGCAGCCCGCAGCGGGGGGGCTCGGGCAGGCTGAGGGGGGAGCCCGGGGTTGGATCAGCGATAGAAGAGGAAAAACACTCGGGATGAAGAACGGGAGGGTTTGGAGTGTGTAAATACACATCAGTCACCTCACCCCTCAGAGTAACAACTGTAAACACAGGCAAGCACTTCAAAAACAGCACAAAGAACTCCACAGGAGCACTTAGCATAGCAGTAAATACAAATACAAAGGATATGATTTAGGTTGTTATGTTTAATCCACATAAAATGATCTCCTCCATGTGCACTGCCTCCTCGTCAGTGCACTGCCCCTCATTTCATTGGGAAGTCAGCACCAAAATGAAGGATGAAAGCAGTATTTTAATAAGAAGTTACATCAAAGGTAAAGGTACAAGAAAATCTTAGAACACAGCACACACCCCTCCTCCCCGGTATGTATAGATAGAAATTATACAAGTCCTAGACCTTACATGAAAAGCTGACTCTTCACTTCTAAAAAGGCGAACTGTTAGTATTGAACAAATAAAAAAACATTTTCCAGTTAGCGCAAAGCAATTGACTTTGGCCTTAATCTGACTTTGAGCACTAAAAAAAACAGCTCTCTGCAACTCTATAAACCAGTGTTCACTAGCCAAGAGATTTTGTTGAATATTTGATTTTAAAAAACAATTAAATAAGACAGCACAAGGTCATAAATGTTCAGAAGATATATTAAATACTCAATATCAAGAATACACAGATTTACATGGCAACCCCGTTCAATACAAACAGAACTCCTGATGCAAAGCCTCGAAAAGCAGTCCATTCACTTGGTCCAGCTGACTTTCGGAATGTCGTAATGCTCAGTCAGAGTATCCAGGTGCCTGTTGAAGTCCTAGGGGATGAGAAAACAAAACATTCAACACATGACGCAGACATCACCGCTGTTGAACTACAAGATGTCCTTCCCACAGCTTTTGTGTTTCACAGAAAAAGAGCTCCTCCAGCCAGCGAGCCTGTGTGCTGGTAAATACACGCGAGTATGAATAAATCAGGATAATTCTGCTCACCTCAACTCTCTGCTTGTGGGTTTTAGACGCTTTCTTCAGGATCCTCTCCATTTGCTGGAAGAAGACACAAGAAAGGCCAGTTACTCGCAGTAGCCCCTCAGAGGCTGCATCTGAGGGAGCCTTTGGGGCTTTTAACGCTCCCCGAGCCCAGAGGAAGGGTCTGTCCCTACCCGCTTCTCCTGCATCTTCTCATAGGCCACCTGGGCCGGAGTCCGCTTGTCCAGGCCGCGCTTCTTCTCCTCCTCCTGCTTCTTGCTGCTCACGATCTGCTCCAGGATCTGGGCCTTGTCCTTCGCCTTCTTCTTCTTCCTGAAGATAGCCGGCAGTCAGCGCCCGGCCCCGGGTCCCCAGCGCCCGGCCCCGGGTCCCCAGCCCCTCGCCGGTTCCCCAGCGCCCAGACCCGGTCCCCAGCGCCCGGCCCCGGGTCCCCAGCGCCCGGCCCCGGGTCCCCAGCCCCTCGCCGGTTCCCCCCCGCCGCCGTCCCCTCACCGTTTGCCGGCCCCCAGCCCGGCTCCGCTGCCCTTGAGCCGCAGCGGGCCGCGCTGCACCGCCTCGTAGTCCGCCATGGCCGCTCCACCCGCCCCCTGGCGGCGAGAACGGTCCTGTTTTTTTTGCTTTCCTTTTTTCCCTGTGAGGGAAGAAACCGGCCGCACCGGGCGGGCCCTGAGAGGACGGCCCCGGGAGCCCGGCAGGGCCAAGTGCCCGACCCAAAGCCCTGTCCCCTCCCCACACACCCCGCTCCGCACCGAACAGTCCCAGTATGAGGCGTCTTTTGAAGAGTTTGAAGTCAGAGCAGGGCTACGAAGCTGGTGAAGGGTCTGGGACGCAAGTCCTGTGAGGAGCGGCTGAGGGAGCTGGGGGTGTTTGGTCTGGAGAAGAGGAAGCTCAGGGGAGACCTCATTGCCATCTGCAACTACCTGGAAGGAAGGTGTGAGGAGCTGGGGGTCGGCCTCTTCTCATAGATAACTAGTGATAGGACTAGAGGGAATGGCCTCAAGTTGCGCCAGGGGAGGTTTAGGTTGGAAATTAGGAGAAATTTCTTCTCAGAAAGAGCAGTTGGGTATTGGAACGGGTTGCCCAGGGAGGTGGTGGCATCACTGTCCCTGGGGGTGTTTAAGGAAAGCTTGGACCTGGTGCTTAGGGACGTGGTTTAGTGGGTGACATTGGTGGCAGGGGGACGGTTGGACCAGATGATCGTGGAAGTCTTTTCCAACCTTAATGATTCTCAGATCTTCACTTATTTTAAGCAAGGCTGGCATATCTTCACAGCAGGGAGTAGATTTAGCCACCAAAATTTCAGACACCAGACATACCTCCTGGACAGACAGTATGAAGGACCAAGAAATGAAGATGTTACAGCCTGCCTGAGGGCAATAAATCAGGCAGCCCACCACAGGCCGTAGTAGTGCTGTCAGGTCCTCCCTCTGCCCTTGTGTTTCATGTTTCATATAGCCTTTACCAGCACATTTCTGTTTTTATGTATAACCAGCATATTCACATGTATTTTCAGTGTAAAAAACATATATGTACTTACATGCATTTATGTTACATTAATAGCCACTAACCAGTGATAATGTGTATTAATAGATAATGGGGGAATAAAGAGACTGAGAGGGCTTCATAGATACTACCTCAAGAGCAAACTACCATTAACATTAGTGGACAGTGCACAATGCATATTATAGAGAAAAGTGAGACAAAAAGGACAAGAGGTTACTATCACTGTTACTAATTTTTAGCATTTGGTGTTCATTCTTAAAGAAGGACATTGCTAACACTTTTCAGTTAATTTACCATATGAAGGAATGAAAATGTACAGTCCATGAAGTCTGCTTGCTGCTCCAAAGACACAAACAAGAAGCTATTAGTTGTTTGGCTAAATACTGTAACGTGAGTCTTTATTATGCACACAGGAGACAGGTGAGTAATGCTGGATAAGAGCCTTGAGTAGTCAGACTAGAGATTCGATGAAATGCTCCTATTATGACTCTCTGCAGCCTGTGGAATAGGGAAGCTGGTTACTTGATCCTCTGCTTTACCTGAACCTCATTGTTGTAGCTTTTAATATCTGAATATCCAGACCAGCTATAAAGGTGACTATGATGGGACAAGACTCAGCAGTCAAAGCCAGAAATGGGCAACAAGCAAACCATTTTCACTCCAGAGCAACTGGATGCATATCAGGTACAAAACAAACTAAATGGGTATTAAGACAGAATATTGAATAATGGCAAGTATGTTTTTTTTTTTTTTTTTTTTTTTTTAAAGCAGTCTCTCTAAAAATTACTTTTTGGTATTAAAGAGTATTAAATTACAGCAAAGGTTTTTAAGAACATGCTTGGATTCTTACATCAGGAAGGGTTATAAAGTATAAATTATATGCCAAAAGGAAAGAGTATTAGTGCTTGGCCACATACATTACAATATAATTCCATTTGAGTCACTGTAGTGGAAAAGTTAGGGCCAATGCATGCTAAAAACTGTCATTACGTATTATGTCATTTCTTATTTCATAGGACTGCACGTTCTTTACCCGGAAAGAAATTCTGAGGTGAGTCTTGTGTGTGTGTTTTATGTATAAAATATGAAGATTGCTACAAAACAGATTACTTATAGGATATTAAAAAAAAAATAAAAATGTATTTATACAAAGTTAAAAATTAAAGTGATACATTTGGACAATGCACCTTTTTTTTTTTTTTTTTAGTTTACAAAAACAATGTAATCTGTCATAAACTGAGACAGAATTCTAAATTTTATGTTAAGGTACCAGTCTCTATGCCAGAAATAAGTGTAACAGAGTATACCTTAGTGCGTACTTTGCTATTGGCTTCCACATTCCCTCACCTCATTTACAGTCAAGTGCTTCAAAGTGTACTGTTATTCACTGGGACATGTAGCCTGTTTTATGAAATCATAAATGATTTTGTCAAATTTTATTCACATTTTCTTCATGTCTTCATGTAAATAATTAGCAGTGGTACTCTAAGGTGCATTTTTCCCGGAGCCTTCATGGGCCTCATCAAATACTCCATTCATTTCTGGCCACAAGATCTACAGATTTGGTATTGTGTTCATATGAGACTGAGAGTCTTCACTGAAAACTTGAACTTGTTCTCCTATCATAAATATATATATATTTACACAGATGGTAACATACATAACATTGAAGTTTCATTGTCTTTACTAACCATTGGGCATATTAACAGAAAAAATAACTGTTCATTCAGTTCCTGCATCTCTCAACAGGTAATCAGACATTATTTGCTAATCTCTCTGAAGCACAGAGCATGAATAACAATTTTGTGCAAACGTCCCTCTTTAGAACCTTGATATCCATGTATGAATTCAATATCAAATAAAATATGAATGAATCTGTAATAACTGAAATCTAAATCTATCTGCCTTTCCATGTAGTAAATAGATGCCAGAACCTCTGTGTCATGAATAAGACATTTATTATTGATAAGGATCCTTTTTAAAATTCTACCCTATTGTTTTGTTGATAACAGCTATGAATGGGATCCTTTAGCATAAAGAACTGAAGCAAATAGCATGCTGAAGAAGTAGTAAATGCATTCAAATGACTATGCATGTTTTCTGTCTTCCAAACCTCAGTTTTATGGAAAAATAGAGATAAAAAGAAGTGAATAAAAACCTCCCAGAGTTGGTCCCAGATATGTCTTTCCCTGGCTATGTCTTTAGTCATCCGGGATTTTATTCTGACATTTAAACTGATTCTTTCATGCTCCAATTTAAATCCATTATTTTTGGTCATATTCATTGTGGACTTGAAAAACAGATCCCTTTTGCCTTGAAACATTTTTTTGTGTGTGTTTGAAAACTGATTAAGTGAACCTTCAGGTTGAAGGTCATGTGCCTTGTTAACATAAATACATAAATTCTAAATACACTGTGTGTCTGAATACCATTGCTGGCAACGCAGAAGTGAATCTGAAAGTATGTGAAAAATCTTTTTTTAGATACACCTTATGTAGTGGCTTGGCTGCCCAACCTGTGTAAGCATTTTTTTGTACTTCTTCTGTAAGCATGAAGGCTTTGTATTTTTCACCAGTTATACTATGTTGTTCTTTTTAATTTTGTCTCTTCCACCAATAACTCCAGGGCATAATAAATGTTATTTAGAGAATGGTATCATCCCTCCGGTAAAGAATGTGAAAGTGTGTAAAGTGTGAAGAATGAGATGGAAAAGGCAAACACATTAATCTCAGAGGTCTAAATAACTTGTTCCCTAAACAAGCCTTTCTTTCTATTTCAGACTGTTTTACAGATACCGAGATCTAGCCCCACAGCTAGTTCCACTCGACTACACCGATAAACCAGACGTGACACTTCCCTATGAACTCATTGGCAGCATGCCAGAACTGAAGGTACAGACCGAAGAGCACAACAAGAATCAAGTGACACATTTCAGTTTAATCTACCCTTTTTTAATAATTCATTCAGTACTAATTGCTGGGAGGATGAAATCCAAATAAATTTTGGCTACTGAAGTCAAGTCCTTCTGGAAGCTTCTAGTGATTCCTTGAAAATACCCTGAAATTGAACAGAGGTTGAAGGCAGCTGCTAATGTGTCTAACCCTGATAAATTAGACACGAACATAAGAGCCGAAAAAGGAGTATTTGACTGCCAAAAAGGGGTTACAACAAAAGCAATCTTGCTCGAGTTGTATCTTATCTGCACTGAAATAAATGCTAGTAAAAATGACCTTCCCTCGCTCCTCTGTTCCGTTTCCCAGGACAATCCATTCCGCCAGCGGATAGCTGAGGTTTTCTCAGAGGATGGAGACGGCAATATGACTTTAGATGATTTTTTGGACATGTTTTCTGTGCTGAGTGAAATGGCTCCCAGAGACTTAAAAGCTTACTATGCTTTTAAAATTTATGGTGAGTGACAAAGGCAAAAAACAATAACAATAGAAAAAAAACTTTGGGAAAAGCCTGTAGCTGCCCATGGGAATGTAAAATAATCAATTTTGCCACCAGAATGTTTTCTAATTAGATGTTTTTTTAATACAGCCTTTCTCTGCATTGCATTTGAATGCCCATTCTCTCTCCAAAAACTTCTCATCCTTTATACCCTCTTGTCTCTGTTCTTATTTAACTGGAATTAGGATTTACTGTAAAATTTACAACTTGAATTTATCTGCAGTTTTCAAGAACTGATAAACATTTAGTAAATACTTCTGTCTGAGAAACTGCCTTGAAAAGTGCACCACAAAGGATTTGGTTGCCCATAAAGCTGCAGCGTGGTTTTGACTGGGGTTAGGTGGGGATCACACTTCTAGCAGTTTTCTCCAAGAGCAAATTTATATACATAAATAAAATGTTGTGATTCAGCAAAATCTTAAAGTGAACCCCCACCAAAACTGAACAGCCCCTTCTCTAACTTCCCGTTGCTGCCATTTAATTCAGTAGTACTGATTTACTAGGGTGATTTAATTATAGCTAGACTACGTTTAGCCATTAAACTATTCGCAATTGTTACCTTAGGTATGATAAAGAGACGTGAGACTGAGATTTTTATTTTGTTCTTCTTGAATTTTTACACAAATACATGTAACTTCCTATCTCATTTGAAAGTTCTGCTTACATCAATACATTACAGCCTGGAAACTAAACCCTTCCTATTAAGTCTTGGCAGTCAGCCATGTGAAATACTGACCTTTCCTGCATTGAATTCATTTTGTTTCCTTTGACAGATTTTAACAATGATGACTACATATGCAAATCAGATCTAGAGAAAACTGTTAACAAACTGACCCGCAACGAGCTTACCCCAGAAGAAGTTCGCCTTGTATGTGAAAAGGTGATTTATGAAGCTGACCTGGACAACGATGGCAAGCTTTCTTTGGAAGACTTTCAGCATATGATAATACGAGCTCCAGATTTCCTCAGGTAATATTTGCTTTTAATTTATAACACAAAATTACTGTTTTTTTTTTTATCAGAAGTCTCCAAAATGTGCATTTCCTGTCTCCTCAGCCATTACAGACCACTGGTCTTCCCCAGCAGTTTCTAGTAGAGCTGCCAGATGCATGAGAAAGCACAGAGGCTTGTATATGACTATTGTTTTTTGAACCTATGTATTTTTACACGATTAAAAGTCCTAGTAACTGTAAAAGTTGGTATTAGCACTTAGGCTCCATTGATAAGTATACGACATTAGTTCAGCTGATGTGTAACATGGTCCAAGCATGGTTTCTGATGCATTACTTACATAAAGCAGCATTCTAAATCTTCCATTTATTTAATGTAACTATTCCTTGCAAGTGTTCAAAAATAGTTTCCAACTTAAACCACAATCCTAGCGTTAACTGTAGTGAATCCCTTTGAATGGAGTACACTGGTACATAAGTTAACGTTGCTTCCTGTATTTTTTTTTTTTAATAGCACATTTCACATTCGAATCTGAACCTAGAAAAACTTCATGATAGAAGTGTTTCTTGAACCTGCAACAACTATTGTTTCTCTTGAGACTACCATCCTGAGAGTGATAAATGTGAGGACCACAGATGATGATTTCTGGAAACAGAACCAGTCAGAGAAACCTTTCTCTTGTTTACCTCTTTAAAAGGAACAATCCATCTTCACTGAAATTTCCCTGTAATTTCACAGAAGGTGTGTGTTTTTCTAAAATTGTCTATTCCTATCCCCTTCCCCCACTAGAGCAAGTCTGGTCTAGACAGTGATATAGAAAAAAAATCTTATTTTTAATTTCAGATACCAGCAGATAGGAACTTGTATCAAATTCTAAAAAAAAAATCTTCTAAAAAAAAATCCTAAGAAAATACCCTACTATCCACTAAAAACAAAACCATTATAGACTCACTCTACATGCACAAATCCCCATACCATTTCCTGCTGACCTACTCCTTTTCCCCTGAGAGACAAATCTAGCTTTAGTTTAGGAAAACATATTGCTGCCTACAGAACTTGGTTTTCCTTAAAAGGAGTGCAAGAAGTTCTCACTCAGCTCAGGTTTTGAAGTCCTGAGAATGCCACCTACTTTGAAAATACTTTTAGAAAAATCACAGTTAATTCAAAATTGTGTAAACAACGCCTCTGATCAGCTTTACCAGTTTTAACAAATGGTTCAGCGAAGCAATTTGCTAAAGTATTCTCCTAGTGTGTATCAGAAGTCCATTACGGTTCTGAGAAGGGTATCAGGAAGTGCTCTCTATTTCAGAAATTGTAATGAAAAGTCACCATACTTTAAACAACAAAAGAAGATCCTATCCCAGATTCCTGTCACGCTTTTCTGTTTTTAAAAGCGTCCTGTTTTCCACACGAGAGTCTATATGTATTAATGATGAACGGAACTGACAAACTAATTTTTTAAAATTCTCTTTTCATAAGAAGTTTATTTATGCAGTGCTCAGGGTCCTGTACAACAGAGTAAAAACATACATACTGTAATAAAAAGTTTTGTTTTTAATACAAACATGAAAATCAATGAGAAGTGTTTAAGAAAGCAGTTGTGGGAAGGGTGGCAGTCAAAAGTGGTCATTCTAAACACACAGTTTACAGTTGCTTTTTAAAATGCTGGTTCCCTTAAGTTCCCTTCAAAAACAAAGTCTTAAGTCCCAACTCATGCTCAATTTAGAGCATGATTCCTGCTGAAAGGCTAGAGAGACCAGCCTGTTAAACATGTATTAACTACAGAAACAAGAACTCCAACGATCAGTGAAAGAAATGGGTCAAAGAATAAGGCAGCCTGAAATAATCAGACTGGACATTACCATTAACGTTCAGTTGAACAGATCTTTATTTCATCTGTAAATGAGGACAAGTTAGTCATCGCTCTTTCCCAACCCCTATGAACTTCTAGCAGAAATGGAGACCATAAAGCAGCCATTTGTCCATTTCCTCTCCAGCTTAAACCCCCATCCATTTCAAGTCCAAGAGAGCAAGAAATCACGGTAGCTTTTGAGTATGAGCATCAGCCAAACACATCGCCACCACAATAAAACCCTTAACAATTGTCAGTAAGGTGATTAGCATCCCACATGAAAGTAGAGACCGAATAATTTTCAGCAGCAATAAAGAGACTTAATATAATCCATAGGATTTATAAATCTGAGGCTGAAAGTCTGACGTGGCATAAGGCTCTGATGTCAAAGAACATTAGATGTGCCTACCTGCACAGGAACTAGACAACGTGAGCATTAAAACAGCAGTTCCACTGTTTATTGACAGATAAGCTACTGACAGCTCTACACCTGAAAGGGTGAAGACTATCTGAATAATTGCAATCAGCCTCAAAAATAAGGTCAACCACAGAATTCTATGATACTCATTAAAGTAAGGGAGTTTGAGAACGTGCTCAAAAATGGGTTTGTTTCTCTACAAACCAAGTGTTAACTGATTACCTGACATTTTAGTGGTATTTAGACACTGAGAATGCGTAGCAAGCGCATCGTTAGCTTTACGGATCTACTTAAATTCCTGTTTTACAAATTCTGTATCCAATTTCAGATTTTTTCCATCTTAGTTAAAGAAAGCTTACATATAAATACATTCCTGTATTCATTTACACAGTACCTCTTTTGATCATTGTGTTTTCATAACATTCATGCTTAAAAAACACAATTTAATTATGCGATGGAAACATCAACTGCATATTGTACTTATCCAACATTTGATGTCAGTACTTAGCAACACATAGCCAAGCATACATGCAACTACAGTGTCTTTAACCTTTCCCTGTCTTACATTTGCATTCATATTTTGAGGTTTCATATTGCTTACACTGATATAATTTCTGCGAGCCTGTATACCCTAGAAGTACAGTGATGACTGTAGGTCACAGTAACTGCGTGAAACTTCCTGAGATCGGGCAGTAACATGTTCCTTGAACAAAACCAATCAGTTTGGAAATCATGCTATAAATTAGGTATATAAACACGTGCAACAACCAGCATAAGTTTAAATGAAGTTGTTCACAGACAGAGTTAGTTTTTAATGCAAAAGAGTAACATAAGATTTAGAAAATGGGGAATGAAAAACAATTCAATCCTTCAAGTTTTATCCACTTTTAAGTTAATATGGTATTTCTTTCTCATCTCAGGACAAGTTATCTATTTAGATGCTGTCAACAGGCAAGACCCACTGTCGTGGTGCAGAGCCCCACGATATCAACTTAGATTAACCACTGATTTTTCCAGTCATTTCCAAAAATAAGTCTGGCTGCAACATCTGGCTATATTAAAGAAAGAGGATAGATGTGATACAAACCACATTTACTGCTAAGCCAGAAACAACACATTAAACAGATCTGCTTTGTGTAGAACAGCATTCAGACCATGCCTGAATCACCTCCCCAATTTTGCCCCAGTAATTTCTTGAAGCATAGTCTTTTTTTTTTTTTTAAAGCGTCCTTATATGAAGATAGTAGCATTGCTTGCCCAATCTACAGCTGTGTATTACCTACCCTTTGAAGCACATACTGACTAGAAGGCTCTTCAGTACCTTAACATGATTTTACCCTACAAATACATCTGCATGTAATTCAGCATGGTGCGTATTCACCACGTCCTCACACTAAAAAGCCACAAGCAAACACACAAACAAACAAGAACAAAACATCATAAGGTACTGGTTAGAGGAAAGTTTTTACATATGATTTTAATAATGAACAGAGCTCATTTTAATTTGCTAGCTATTAAAAGAAGAAAGTTGGTGGCATATAAAATGCGTTTTTATAATCCAGTAACTTATGCAATAAAAAATTTCTTTTTATTTTAGAAAAAGGGGCAATATTCCTGTTGAGCCCAATTGCATGCTGCAGATTTATAAAGTTTAAATATCTATCAGATTCATAATTAACTACAGTAACACTTACGAGTGCTACTTTGAGGCCTGAATGTAATACCACAACCTTGAAGAAAGCAAAGCTGGTAAGTAAATACATTAAAATGAGCTTTAATTTTACCCTTAAGTGCAGTTGTCAATGTAAACAAAGCAGCACGTTAACAAATCCAGTGAGTTGCAGGACACAGGTGATATGTTCATTTGGGTCAAATATACCATAATTACTTGACAGCAGACTTCTAAGTCGATTGCTCTTACTGGCTCCTTTTATCAATCTAACTAGAGTCAGGCTTACAGCTCAGAACTCAGAGCAACTGGCTACCTAGGTGCTTTACTAGGCTGTTACATTTTATACATCGGAATGTACAAGACTGTGTTTATAAGAATAAATATTTCCACTGAGAACTAAATATCATTTGCATTGATGCATGCTATTAACAGGTTTGTTGCTGCTTGGAATCTGAAATGATCAATACACAGCAGCAAGGCAAATCTCAGTTTAAAAAGTCTGTTTTCAGAAAGTGTTCATATGTGCAACATTTATTTGCATATGTGAGCAAGTGTGCATGGGAACACACAACTGGAAGCAGTGCAATACATTTTCTTGTCACAATTTATAACTAGCTACTACATCATGACAGATCTGGAGTCATTCTCAGCTGGAGAAGGAAAAGCTGTCCACTGTAATATTAAATGCTGAAATACATGTCCCTACGGTCTGTTTCTCCAAAAACAGACCACAGATCGTTTGCATGGGACACACTGTAGCTATCATCTCCTGTTAAATGCATGGATTATTTAAACATGGTCGTCTTTAACATGGATAAAGAAATTCCTGATGGTAAGGAACCATTACATTTACAGTACTTTTTTTTTTAATAGATTCATTTGAATGTTTTTTTTTTTTTTTTTTTTTTACTCTAATTGTACTTGTGGATTGTCTAGAAAAACACAATTGAGTAATTAGGCAGATTAAGGATTTACTCTGTAGTAGCAAAAAGGTGGAGATGTAGAAAGCTTCCTTCTACCTTCTGAAAAGGTATATACCTGTACTGCTTGCTTAAGTGCATTTATTTGATGTTTTGATGCAAATGTTTTATATGCATCTAGATATGGATATGCACATGTATCATGTACACATACCTGTACTTTATTAATATTGGTATTTCAGTTTCTTATTTTGATCATAACTTAATCTTTCTAATTTGGATACATTACAGATATGAACAATAAGATTGAAGCCTGTCAGCAAAGGTGCTATTACAGGTCACATTTGATCTGTATTCCCTCTGCTAGACAATATATATGCCCAGTGGCAATCTGACAAAAATAAACTTGTTTCATCTCCAAAATTGAAGAGTCAGACAATTACTAAAATAAACGATTTCTTATTCAGATGGTCACAAAGTGACAATGTGTGTTGAAAATGCTAAGTCCACAGACAGAGGAAGTCTCACTCTGAACAGGCACAGTCCAGTTCAGTTGAGCAGACGCTCAGATTAAGGCCGTGTCCCTCACAGAAGAACACATCGGAAAAAGCTGCTTTTCTTTTGCTGGTCTGGTGTGATTTTGACTCCCTGGTTGCTGCCTTGTGGGCTATTGCCTTCCTGAAGATGCAAAGAATTTCAGTTACTTTTTCATACTTAACAGCTTCTAGTACTGTTGTAAGATCTAGCATCCATACTTCATCTATACGTTTTGTTGAATCAAGCCTTTCATTACACAAAAAAGGTTACTAGAAATCAAAAGGAGCCTCCACTCCTTCACTCTGAGAAGTCAGAGAACCGTATCTGCTACTTTTGCCTTTGACTAACACGTACTGTGCCTATTCTTCTTTCCATAAAATCACAGGCAAACGAGATTAGAAAAAATATAGGACATTCAGTTCTTGTTAAAATATCTCAGAACTGTCAGCAAGACCCAAAATATTACAGCTCTACCAGCACGTCTGGTCACATAAAGGTAGAATGTTCAGTAAAATTAGATGAAATCTTCTTTAGCTTCATTTCATAAGGAACAGTGTTATGAAGTGGGCCTCCTGTACTTCTAATTCATACAATTCAGTTCTCCAAACAGAAAGAGCAAGAAGTATCATTAAACTGCTCTGCTCTACCTCTCACTTGGCTTCCAATAAAACAAACAAAAGAATTTTATTTAGCAAACCTCAACTGCTGCAACTAATTTCTGAAATGCAGAGACAATTGTTTATAAGCCCAGGCAAGAGCATAGCCTGTGAAAACTAAAAATATATTTCTATAACCTTCAGTGCGTCCCCCATGAAAGATGCCACAAAATGTTTTTTGACTCACTGTGACAAAGTAGTTGGTATTTGGCTTTTTTCTTCCCCTCTTTAAATAGGGATTGGACTAAGTAAAAGTTACTCACCAACTTCTTGTCCATTTTTGCTTTGATATCTCTGGCAAGAGTGAAAAACGCCTGTAACAAAACAGTTACAAGTTACATGGTTAACAGCTTGTGCTCTAACAGTTCTGTTTAATAATAAGTTGCCTTATCATGCCCAGGTTTTATATTGTGGCAAAATGATGTCCTTTGTAAATGGCACTATTGCATGCAGAGACATAAGCCCAGATTTTTTAGGATGTTGCTCTAACACTAGTTACTGTAGTGCCCTTGTGTTACAGTCTAAGTACCAAGTTCAAGTTAAATCCTTTAGCATAATGTTGGTAACACAATGCCTTCACAGGATGCAAGGACATGTATTTAATAACACATCTGATGCATCTAACAATTGAGTTTTGCATACAATCAGGATGAGCAAGCTTTCTTGTTGCTTGTTTGCACTTATAATAACATAAATAAAAGAAAGGTTGCAGTACTTACATTCTCTATGTTTATATTTGCTTTTGCACTGGTCTCCATAAATTTAATTCCAAAACTTGCTGCAAGCTGAACAAAAGCAAGTTTCATGTTAGCTGGATCAGCAGGAACAGCTATAAATACAACCAACCAGGGTGGAGACCAGGCTGTAGCACTTACCTTCTCCCCCTGCTCTCTAGAAACTTGTCTTTTGTCATTTGCATCACATTTGTTCCCAAGGATCATTTTTTCAACATCTGGAGAGGCGTGCTGAGGCAGAAACAGACCAAAGAAAGGACTTCTTATTTTTTTGTAGACAAATATTGACGAGATGATGATTCAGGTCATCAAGTACTTAAAATAGAGATGGTGGTGCTAAGCATTTTCTGTAGATTTATGAGCTCCCCCAAAACACCTGATCCCAGCAGCTTACTGCAGACACTGATAGCTCAGTGTGTGTCCTGCATAATGACAGCTCTTAGTCTGCTTGTCATGGCAAGAAAACATTACCTTATAGGAACCCTACTCACTACAAGGACAAAAGCTTGCTCCTGTGTAAGCATAATGAATTACTGTTAACCAAGAAATTCTACAAGATGTTACTGATTTTCATTCAATTTATTTTCCACATAGCCTTCAGCATATTTATTTTAAAGATACATAACATTTCTGAAGCATTTAACTTCTAAGTATTTTTGGAGGGGAAACAGCATCTTCAATATCGAGTAAGTAAACACAGGAATTACCTCTTCAATGTTCCTGACCCAGTTCCGAATATTTTCAAAAGATTTTTCATTGGTGATGTCATAGACTAACATAATGCCCTAAAGATTAAGGAGATAAACACCTTGTTTCAGCATCGGTTTAAGCAAGAGTTAAAGACTTGTCCATAACAGAAAAGAACAACTTAACAAGCACTATTAAAACAAAAGGTGGTTCAGAGCTGTACATAACGTTTAATTGCAGTTTGTATCTTGCTAGATAAGGCGTACCGGATGTGTATTTATAGTGAGTCACTGTGGAAATCCAACTCTGGGACCTCCCACATTATCCCAGTACAGCTCCAGCACCACACTAAGAAACAGGAGCATGACTGTAAGTGTTTACCCAGGTTAGAGTTTACATTTTCGAAGAGAGATGGTTACACACGTCCCACATTACAACCCAGCTGGTTTGATTGTGAGAGCCGCACGCTTTGGTTTACGTTTAGTGCAAGCTGTGTCGCTCCTACCATTGCTCCCCTGTAGTACGCTGTTGTGATGGTTCGAAATCGCTCCTGCCCAGCCGTATCCCTGCAACACACAGAACACAGCGGGGCTCACACAAACCACCCAAGCTCCCATGCCCAAATTAAAGCCACCAGGAATTTTAATTAAACATTTAAAGACTGGCTCAACAATATGCTAAAACTAGATTTTTGATTTCTCCGATAACATAAACTGCTGACAAGCATAATGGGAGAAAAAAAAGGTGATAACATCACTACTGCAACCCACAGAATGTTAAGGATTGGAAGGGACCTTGAAAGATCATCTGGTCCACTCCCCCTGCCGGAGCAAGAACACCTGGATCAGGTCACGCAAGAATGCGTCCAGGGAGGTTTTGAAAGTCTCCAGAGTAGGAGACCCCACAACCCCCCTGGGCAGCCTGTTCCAGTGCTCTGCCACCCTTACTGGGAAAAAGTTTCTTCTTGTATTTAAGTGGAACCTCTTATATTCCAACTTGCACCCACTGTCCCTTGTCCTGTCACTGGGTGTCACTGAGAAGAGCCTGGCTCCGTCCACCTGACGCTCACCCCTTACATATTTACAAACATCAATAAGGTCACCCCTCAGTCTCCTCCAAGCTAAAGAGACCCAGCTCCTTCAGCCTCTCCCCACAAGGGAGATGCTCCACTCCCTTCCTCAGCCTCGTGGCTCCGCGCTGGGCTCTCTCGATCTGTTCCCTGTCCTGGAACTGGGGGCCCAGAGCTGGAGGCAACATCCCAGACACGGTCTCACCACACTGACACTGCGCTACCAGACCTTAATTCATGGAAGCGCAGAAGAAAAGCCTTACCAGATCTGCAGCTTAATTCTCTTCCCATCTAGCTCAATGGTCCTAATTTTAAAATCGATACCTGAAACGAGAAACAGCCGAGTTACTTCCCGCCTCCTCACAGACCGGCCTCACGCGTTTCCCTCTCACCTCCCGGCTGGGGCCGGGACTTTCTCGGAGCACCACACGCGGAGCCTCCCTCACCCACAGCCCGGGCCCGCGACTGCCCAACGCCGGGCACACGGCGACACGGCCCCGTCAGCCCTGCAGCGACCCGGGGCTGAGGCGGCCCCGGAGCGGCCCGAGGACGTGAGGGGGCCGGGGGAGAGGCCGTGAGGCGCGGCGGGCGGCCCGTACCGATGGTGGAGATGAAGGTGGCGTTGAAGGCGTCCTCGGAGAAGCGGAAGAGCGCGCACGTCTTCCCCACGCCCGAGTCGCCGATGAGCAGCAGCTTGAAGAGATAGTCGTACGTCTTCGCCATCTTGCCCGGCCGCCGCCCCGCCCTCCGCGCCGCCTCATAGGCCGCGCCCGCCGCCCATCACCGCCCGCTGCCTTCCCATTGGCTGAGCCGAGCGGCGCGGCTCCCGCAGGACCCGGCAGGAAGGGAAGGGAGCCGGCGCCTCATTGGCTTCGGCTCGGCGCGGCGAGGAGCGACGCGATTGGGGCGGGGCGTCACGTGACGCGCGGAGTAAGGAGCCGAGGCGACGCGGGGCTGACAGAACCGTTTAATGGCCGCCGGGCACCGCCAGCGGGGGAGGGGTGGGGGGTGGCGCCGACCCTGGCCCCACAGCCACCCCCAGAGCGGGCGGCTCGGGCCGGGAGCAGCACCGAACGCACGAGGCTCCCTCCCCGTCACCCCCGGAGCCCTTCGTGTTTCGGTACTGGTCATAACTTAAAGTTTGTTGGTGTTTTTTTTTTGTCTTCCAGGGTACAGAGAGGGAAAGGGAGAGGAGTGGCGTGGTACAGGAGGTGAGGGTTTAAGCCTCAGGGGGCTGCTGAGCTCCTCTTCCCTGCTTCATATACAGTTCAGTTCGTTTAGTGTCTGGTCCAGTGTCTGGTGCAAGCCCAAGTTCTCTTCTTTCGCTTGAGCAAGTTTTTCTAGGGAGAAAGGACAAAAAACAGGACTTAAAACGCACATCACATTACTGCCTTTTCTCTTTAAATAAATAAAATAAAAAATAAGTAAATTTTTCTTTAAATCTTTTCTCATTAAATATAAAACTTTAAATATATTAAAAAAAACTCTTTAAAAAAAACTCACCTCGCCATTCAAGAGAAACAATCACATTCCCCCATTTTTACTTTTTTTTTTTTTTTTTTGCAATCATTCTTTATTTCGTGAGGTTTTGGGCATCTCTCGCGTTACGTGCCAGACTCGCGTTTTGATTTAACATCTGACTTGTAGGACCCATCCTACAGTTTTCATTGTCCCGTCAATTTTAAACCAGGCAGAGCTCCACACTTGCACAGAAGTGAGCTCAAAGCTTTTCACCGCTGGGCCTGTCTTTGGGAATACCAAAATCCAGGCCTTTGGCAGTCCCCTGCGTTCTGTGCTGGCTGCCAGGGGTGCTGAGACAGACCGAGGTCTACGGCACTTGTCAGGGACAAGCATGGCCCTGTTGCCCCAGTATCCTGGGCCACACCACCCTCCCTGTCCCACCTGTGCTGACTGCATCTACTGCAGCCTGGTGTGAGGAGCTGAACTTAGTGTCATTACTGGTCTGTTTTAGGTGAATTGTAAGGAAAGAAACCCAAAAGCTGAAAGGCAGAGGTATCTTGTTTTTATTGAGCTCGGTTCTTACAGAGAGGATTGAATTGCACAGAAGTGACAGGTATTAAAGGCAAGAAAAGCTTAAGAAATGCAGCAAGTCAAAGCGCCCCCCCCAAACAAGTGCAAATTACAGAGAGGTCATGTCATTGAGAGCATGGTCAAGCTCCTCACTGATAGCTTTGTACTTCAGCTTCTGAGCGTACAGCTCATCTATCAGTCACGAAGGCAGAAGGCATGTTTCAGCAAGAAATGCAGAGAAACAGTCCAGAGGAAAAGGCGTATAGCAGAAGAAACGAAGACAGGCAGAAGGCAGCGACCGAAGCAATTGTGGAGGAAAACAAAAGAAGAAAACAGATCTGTAATTGAGTACCAGTATGAAAGCAAAAATACACCCACCTGCCAGGTCTCTACATGTCCTTTTTTTTTTTTTTTTTATTAATCTCTCAAACTTATTTTTCAGTAATCAGGCTAAATAGGATTATGATTTTATTAATAGAAAGGGTGTTTGAGCACATACGTTTGTGAGGTAGCCAAAATGAGGTTATTGTTACCAAGTTTTTGGAAGAGAACCTCTTTCAGGAAAATTCCCTCTGGTCCATAGGTACCAACTGGACTGGACAGGTATGTCCAGTGGATTACCAGCTGTATCATGCTGGCTCACCTATATACCTGATGAATACTTCTGTCATTTCCTAACAAAATACATTACTCACTCCTAGAATTTTGTTTTCTGACTTGAAACTGAAGATTTTAAAAACAAGAACCGGAGTGATTTCATACCTTCCAGATCATCGATAGACTTTTCCAGTTTGGCAACTGTTCTCTCAGCAAATTCAGCACGAGTTTCAGCCTAAAAAAAACCAAATAGAATAATTGAGGGCTGTTAAAAAAAAAAAAAAAAACAAAAAAGCTGCCAAAATACAGTTTGGGGATGGATAAACTTACTTCTTTCAGCTTGTCAGAGAGAATCTTGATTTCTTCTTCATATTTATCTTCTTTTTCTGAGTACTGTGAAAACAAACACTCTTTAAGGGAAGTTGTGGCAGCAACAACAAATGTTTGTGGAAACATGACCACTGTTTATAACCACTTTTCCTTTTACAACAGTTGCATACACCCTTTGCATACACCCATACTTTTTTCATCTTTGTCAAGACATCTCAAAGTCTAGTTCATATACCGTCATTTTAAGACTGGTAATTGCCTTACTTTCATTTGCAGCACAAAAAAGGCTGAAAGTGTAAGAGAACCTATTCAGTATTATCCATAGTCTCTTTAAACAGGCAGTCAGCTAACCCCTTTTAATTTCTTTGTATCTCTGGATTATTTCTATGAATTTTAATTACAGGTTTTGACTTTGCCCCCATCCCTTATGTTACTTAAAGAACCAACCTTTTCAGATTGAGCTTCCAAAGACTTCAGATTGTTAGTGACATTCTTTAACTCCTCTTCAAGGTCACTACATTTACTACGGGGGAAAAAAAGGAGAAATTACTACTCTTCCTGTTATGGTTTAATTTTACTTTCAAGAAGTCTTAAAAATATAAGATACAAAATATTTATTAAGTCTGAAAGCAGAAAGTTGGGTGTATAAGGTGCAAAAAGCTTTTCCGAATATACTACGTGCTTGTCTGCTAGCATTAGATTTTTCTAATGAAATGTAGCTTTAACCTTTACTGTATTCTAAACTAGTTCTGTGTTTGTAAAGCTACTCACACTTCGGACACCTCTGCACGCTCTTCAGCTCTTTCTAGCTCACCCTCCAAAATAACCAATTTACGAGCAACCTGGAAAGAGAAAACAATTGTATCAAGCTGCTATCATTTCTTGCATGTTTCTCTCAAAGCGCTGTGCTTGTGCTTCCCTTCTGAATGAAACTAGAGTAAAACAAACATGCAGACATCAAAGTCTTTTTCCCCAAATAAGTTACTTTTCAGTGTTCTTAGAATTAAGTATCTTAAATGCTGCTAAAGTCACCATTAACGTTATTCCTTTTTGGGAACCTTCAAAGGTTGCTATCACACAGTGAAAAGCACACAAAGAATGACTAAACTGAAGAATAACACAGTTGTTCCCACTTCTCCCATATGGTTTATCACTTCCTTATTTAGGCATCCCTTTTACCTCTTCGTATTTGCGGTCAGCTTCTTCAGCAATATGCTTGGCCTCCTTCAGTTGCATTTCCTGGATTTCCATTTTTTCTTCATCTTTCATTGCTCTGTTCTCAATAACCTTCATTCCTCTGCAGAAATCAAAGTGCGTGTTTAATGTAGAAGCATTTTAGCACTTTTATCTCGAAAGTCCTGAAGTGGAATTCAATATTTATAACTAGAAAGGATCCCATTATAACCATACTATCATGTTCTTCTAGGCTAACAGAATGACTCCATTAAGAAAAAAATCCCCGTGCCTCTAGTTCTGAGTCTCTGATCTCCAATACACATTAGCACACGGAGATGCTGGAATATTTTAGTTGCGTATATTCATTTTTGTTTGCTACCAAAAAAAAAAAAGAAACAAGAAGAAAAGGAAACACACCTCTCACTCTCATCCGCTGCTTTCTCAGCCTCCTCCAGTTTCTGCAAGGCTGTGGCCAGCCGTTCTTGGGCACGATCCAACTCCTCTTCCACTAGTTGGATACGTCTGTTCAGAGCTGCCACCTCACCTTCAGCCTATGTGAAATAACCACCTAGAATTGAGGTTCTGTGCATGCCAGTTGCCATCTGACAAATGTTCACATCTAATCAGTTTCCTTTTAATTGCAAAGGCTTCTCCTTGCTACAGCAGGGAAGCTCTGAAAACCTTTCCCTCTCTCTCTGCTTTTTGTTTGTTTAAACTATGGCATCTCAGGAATGTCAAGGTATGGAGTATGTGCTTCTCCTTTCTTTTTTTTTTTTCAGTGGCACTTGTCATTCCTGCCACACAACAAAGGATTAGACATTGATTGCAAATGGAGAAGTGTTCTCAGGTCACTTCACATGCCTAGATCAGTAGAATTCAAAGTTAAAAACCAACTGGTTTGCATAATGGCGTGTTCCAAAAACTTCACATTTGATTTCTATTTTCCATCACAAATTACAGTAATATCCTATCATAGCACATTGCCAAAATTAAAGCTACTTTGGCCTCCTAAGCCTGCCAATGGTATATAATCTTTAAGTGGCAGGGGATACAGTCGGCCACAGCATGAGAGTCAGTCTTCTTTGTAACATAAATAGGGCAAAATTAAATATGTTCTTAAAATAAGCTCACTTTCCTTTTTCATTGCTTCCTGTGGTACTTAAGGAATTAGGCAATAAACATTTCTTAATAATAAGGTCTGTTTATGTATTATTGAATAAACTGAGCAGTAGTTACCTTTTGTTTCAGGACAGACTATGTAACAAATGAAGAGGTTGTTGGGAGAAATGCTTGCATACACACAATATGAACAAACTAGTGTCCATAAATTCATCATGTTTATTAAGATACGGGTCCTTTAATCGCTCATTATTTGTAGAAAAAAAGACTCACTTTAACAGTTGCTAAGTCTGCTCAACGACTTAGCATATAGGTCTCCCCAAATCTGAGCATGATTGCCATATACCAGATTAACAGCTTTTTTTAAAATGCACTTTTATGGGCCATAGGTTCTGCAAGAGCACTCGTTTTTCGCATTATGTTAAACACTCTGCAAAATACTCATTTTGCAGCAGCTTCTGAAACTTGGTTACTGACTGCTCCTCCTAAGTTGGAGGATGTGGTTTCCGCTCATAGCTGTACCATCTTGGAAAGGATTTCTGCGACTCTGATCCAAATGGAAGCTGACACAGGATTCCTCTAGTCACAATTACCCAGCATTTCATTTGTTTTCTATCCAGTGCTATATACTTAACTTACTAGATTTGCACACAAGGCATCGATCATGGAGAAAACTGGCGTCTGTTACGTGGCAGTCTGCAACTTCTTCCACTAGACAGGACATTTTTAAGTCCCATTTTAATTAAACAAGATTCCAAAGCTATGGAGATGGGGCCACTGGGAAGCTGGAGTTAGCCTGGCTCCACCTCTCCCAGAAGCAGCCCGCAGTCCTTATACGGTAAAACTAACTCGCTGACATGTGATAAAATAGCAGGAAGATGCCGGGAAGGCTGATCACACACAAATCTAAGTGAAACCAGCTGTCCAGCCCCGGGAGAGCGGCACGCTAGCGGAGAGCGCTCATGTCTCTGTGAAAACCAGGAGGGAGAAGTTATTTTCCAGCAGTTCGGACTTTTCCCAGCTGTGCTGGAGCCAGCGGTGCGGCGCCGAGGCGGGAACTCTCGGCTCGTTGTGATGCGGCGCTTTTCCCCTAATTAAGCACCGATTTCCTACTCAACTCCCAACCGCTCCGCGCTGCCGATCGCTGCCTTTTCCGCAGGGCAGGGCCCCGAGAGCGGCAAGCAGCCGGCGCCCCGGCCGAGCCCGGTGCCCCCGGAGGACGGCGCGGGCGAGGCGCTGCGGCAGCACCGCGGCTTTCCGCGGGGAGCTGCGGAGCGGAGCAGCGAGGGGACAGCTGAGGAACGGGGCGGGGGGGGGGGGGCGGGGAGAGCCAGGACCCCCCAGCGGAGAGAGAGCCAGAGACAGGAAGGAAGGAGCAGGCAGCCCGGGAGAGAGCGACCGAGAGAGGCGAGCAGGCAGCCCGGGAGGTCTCACTTTCTCCCGCAGGTCCCGTTCCAGGTCCAGCTCCCGCTGGAGGACCTGGGCGCGATCCTCCGCCTCATCGGCCTGCTGCTGCAGGCACTGGATCTTCCTCTTCACCGCTTCCAGGGAGCTCGGCGCGGCCATGGGCGCGGTGCGGGCGGCGGGCAGGGCGCGGAGGTGCTGCACGTGGCGGCGCGCGGCCCCGCGCCTTTCAATGGGCCGATGACGTCACGCGGCTGGAGGTGGGCTGGTGACGTCAGCGCGGAGGAACCGGGCCGGGCGCGGCTCGGGGCCCGACCCCCCCCCCCCCCCTCCCCGGTTCACCGGGAGCCCCCAGCCAAAGCCAAGCTGCAGCAGCAGCTCCGTGCTGCTCCCCCAGCCGCTTCTGTGCTGCTTCGGGACCGTCTCACCTCCGCCAAGGAGCTCCCTCCGCACGCCGGGGCCTGGAAGTCCCCCTCTCAGCACCCCCTGACTGGTGCGGTGCCGCGAGGTCACCGTGTGGCCCATAAAGCCCCAGCTCAAGCTCCCTAGGGCAGCTGTGCGCCATGCGCTGGGTGCTGAGCAGCCGGCCTGCGTTCGTGCTGCTGGAGCAGGCAGGAGACTTACATACCTGAAACCGA
The DNA here is from genome assembly GCF_013377495.2 of Cygnus atratus. Taxonomy (NCBI): domain Eukaryota; kingdom Metazoa; phylum Chordata; class Aves; order Anseriformes; family Anatidae; genus Cygnus; species Cygnus atratus. The sequence continues at coordinate 2,447,096 of NC_066387.1, forward strand.
ACACTGCTTTTCCCATCCCCTGACTGAAGTCCTGCAATACAACAAGTCTCAGCGATTCGTACCACCAACCTACTACATGCATACTGCAAAACAGAGCGTAGTTGCAGACAGACGTTAGCTGGAGGTACGTACATCAGTGGCCTTCTTCTCAGCCTGCTCCAGTTTTTCCTGGGCATCTTTGAGAGCCTCGGAGTACTTATCCAGCTCATCTTCGGTTCCTTTCAACTTCTTCTGCAGAGCTACCAGCTCATCCTCTACCTTCCAAGAGGAAAAAAAAACAAACAAAATAAAAACATTGTGGCACATTATCGGCTACAGTTTAACATGGCTAAAACCCCTCTTTACTATCAGTATTAACATATAACAGAGTCACAAGAAGACCAGATCCTCTTACTGCAAGTAGTCTGACTGGTAGCAGGTTCCAGGGAAAGATCATTAAAAACGTACTGTCTTTATAACAACGCTCCTCATCGCTGCACACACAGGATCTGGTTTAACGCCTGGTATAGTCCCTTTTACACCACATTTCTATTTTGGACTCCACAACATCCTGCAGCAGTTAATTCTACAGCATAATTAAAAATGTTTTAAAGTCAGATCTTTTTATTTGTTTTAACACCATTACCTGGTGATCTATTAGGAAACTGTTCAATTTCTTTGTAGCTAGAAAAATGCAGTTGTCATTCCTTCATCATCTTTTTTGCACGTCATTCGAGACACTTCAAAAGTGGTCCTCTGGAAGCAGGAGGGAATTGGTCTGGTCAGACCCTGCCGTAAGCGGGAGGTGGGACCAGATGACCTCTGGAGGTCCCTTCCGACCTGAATCGTTCTGTGACTAATTGTGGGCCAACAAGGTACACCCCATCCCACCACGGGGTTCAGGCTCTCTCCTCCATACCATATAAATCCATATCGTGCACTACAATGGTACTATTTATAACCTGCTGGGAGACTGTTTAATGACAAACTGTCTCATGCTCCCTTTAGAATTTGCATTATCAGGAGGCTTGCTGCTGATAAGGGTGCGCCTGCAAGCCCATCTGCTCCATTTGCGATACAAAACAGTTCAGTCTGTACAGAAACAGATTTAACAATTTAACTCCGCCCCCACAGAAGTTTAGGCTATCAAAATAGTTCACTCAAAATAGTGTATGTTTTAGGGCACGTATTTTCTTCATTCTAGCTTCAAAGATAGCTTTAACAGCATTTTTGGTAGTGAGCTATTCTTGAACACTGTTTATGTTGCTATACTTTTAGAGTAACCGGATAGTGTGAGAGAACTGAATGTGCTCACTTCGATGCTCTAACAGGGGTACAACTAGCAGGATGAAGGAAGTGATGCTTCTTTTGTGTATGACATTAAAATCACTACTTGAGTACTGTGCTTATATTAAAAAAGAAAAGATAAAAAATTGGGTACAATTCAGAGAAAAGGAATAAGATCAAAGACTTATTTTCTCTTTTTAGCTTTTTGTTGTGAATTATCCTCATGTACTTAAAACATTCCCACAAGTGTGTCACTTAGTAGGAAACTTTTGCTAACTAAATGCAAAGGAAGGCTGAGCATTTCAATCACCATTAACTATTCTGAGTAACAATCTGCTGTGGCTCCTCTGCCACTGAGTGCAGAAACATTTGTTAGGGAAAAAGTGTGGCCCAGCAGAGCTGCATCTGATCAGCACCTCAGAGGCTATGAAAGAAACAGTGACTACATTGACATGGTGGTGTACGAAGCTTGCAGAAGCTTACTGTGAGAGAACAGAAGTGAAGAGTAGTTTTCCGTAAGCTGGGGGTGGGAGAAAGACAGTAGCAGCCGACCCTTTTGGAAACATCTCTCCTGTTGTTTTAGCTACATGAATGAAAGATTATCACCCAAAGTTCTCAAACTCAACTTGAACAGAAGCAACATTTGGCCAAACAGTAACAATGCGTAAGAGCAATCTGGAAGACGTAGCAGAAGCAAACATATTTAAAGCATATAAAAGGAAAAGACATGAGAATTTTATAAGAAGTTCTATAACAAACTGGAATGTAGTCAACATCCATTTCAAGATCGTTCTGAAAGTACATGAGGTAGACACCCAGAATACAGCACACTGAAAAGCAACAGAATATACAAATGTTATCTGTGTAATTCAGATAAAATTAGGGCTTTCAAATTAAGATATTGCTGATCATTCCTAACAAAACAATAACACAGCATACCTACAGTCAAGTCACAGCCAGCACCTCTAAGTGGCATCTATAGACCAAGACTAGTCAAGTGAACTTTCTTAATTCACTTCAAGGAGAGGCTCAATTAAGTTTTAGACACAGCTGACTGCAGGAGGTATTAACACTCGTCCTACAGGTGTTCAAGCTATACAGTTTTGATTTTAAGTCTGTGCAGTCTTTTCCATGGAATCATAAGCACAAGAAAATTAAAGCAATTATGTATGATTTAAAAAACTTAAACAAGATAGTCTTTAAAAAATTGCTAATATAGCTGAAAAGTTAATACCTAGCACCGGCTGTACGAGCGTAACATCTTAAAAAGGCAAAAGATTAACAAAAAACCCAAGTTCAAGTTATATTTTTCTCCGAATCAGAGTTGCAACATGATATTTAATTACACTTATTTCCACAGCACATGCATAATCTGTGATTTTATTTCTACTTGCCTGTTTGCATTTGTCCTCAGCTGCCTTCTTATCCGTTTCAGCCTGCTCTGCTCTATCTATTGCATTCTCCTTGTCTAACTTCAACATCTGCATTTTTTTCTTGATAGCTTCCATTTTTGCTAAAGGATAGGTTGTGTTTGTCACGCAACTGAAAAAATCCTGAAGACTAAACTTTTAATTTTTTTTTTATGAGTTGGGCAGAGAAAGGAGTTGTGCCCAGCCAAGTCAGAGGGAAACTGAGCTCAAGTAGCTGTAGAGAGCTTTAAACCTGGAGACCCCTGGACAAAAACCAGATCTACTGGCCTCTTCTCTGATCTTTCATATGCAGCCTTTCTAAGGAATGAGCTGGAACAGACTCACTAGAGGAATCTTCACCACTCCATCATATCCTTATTTGGGTCCTGTTTTCTTAAAGAGAAAACTGTTTCCATTTTTAAGCTTCTGACAAAGCAGAAGTGTTGACATATGAACACATGCTTGAAAGAAAGCTTATTAGCACCCCTTAGTGTTTGCAGAGCAATTAAACAGCCCCATAGATCTAATGGGAATGGCCTGACTTCATTACTATTATGCCATTATTATAAGAAGTACAAAGAAGTGTCTTTTTTAATTCCTGCAAAATAAAACCACACTAAAAATTAAAAACAACAACAACGACAAAACAGATAGCTAGACTTACACTATAAAAAGATGTAGAATGTGTGCTGAGAGCGATTTTTTTTTTTATTTTGTGCTGTGAAAATATCCACTTATTTTAAGGAACCAACTGTAATCTATAATGGTATAATACATAACAGAGTTCAGATTTGGATTCCAAGTTCAGGCTCAAAGGAATTCATTGAGCTTGAGCACCTGACTTTGAACTTTCTCTTGCTAAATACTTCAGGACTGAACAATACATCTGACACTGCAGCCTGATAAGCACTGTAAATATCTTCTCCTATATGCAGCAGCCACCTCCTGTCTTGTCAAGCAAGGCAATAGCAGGCCCTGGGAAGAGCATCAGGAGCAGCTCCTCAGGCAACCCAAGAAGAGCATCCAACGGCCCCGGGATGAGCCCTATTTCCTACTCCAATCCTATTAAACCCATAAATCCCCAAAGCCCAGCTACCCTTTCACATCCTTTCATATGCTCTAACTTAACTTTATGATCAGCTTTGCCCTGACCACAGTAAGGGCTTACCCCACCCTCCAGGGAAGACCAGAAACACTTGTTGACTTTGCTGTGCAGGAACCTCCACACCCTCATCTGCCCCTACTTCACCAAATTCAGGCCCTGTTCCCCACCCAATTTAGTGTTTCCCCCTCCCTGATTCTGCCCCCTGGCCTGCTCTCCCCAGCCTTCATCCTCCCAGGCCACACAGAGCCCAAGCTCCCTACTCCTACACAAACCCTCACAGACCTTCCCTCAGAAGCGCTCGCATCCCCAGACATGGGGGCGCCACAAGTTCCAGCCCACGAGCCTGGCAGCCCCCCTGCCATCTGAGGTGAGCTCGAACAGCACTTCAGCGCTATTCAGACCTTCAGAAGAGACCTCAGTGAAGGAAGAAAGGAAAAAAAAGGACAAAAACAAGCCACCTTTATTAATCTAAGCTTGCTCTGGTGGTAGAATGGACATGAAGCTACCACAACACCCACAAGTAAGGTCAGAATCTCACAAACCATACTTTGGCACCACAAGGCCAGTCAGAGCACTCACAAGGCTGCTCAGTTTGGCTTTTGTGAAGGACTTACAGCTCTCCCAATTCAAAATACAAGCACTCCTCACACTGCTACCAGACCAAAACCCCACCCCGGTGGCCCCTGCCGCTTCCCCATAAGGCGGCCTCGCCCCCTGCCCAAGATGGCGGCCAGGGAGCGCCCCAGGGTCGGTGCTCTGGCGGCGCCAAGATGGCGGAGCGTCCGAGGACTACAGCTCCCAGAGGGCTATGCGCCCCCTTCCTGCCCGCGCGTTCCACGCCGCCCGCACCTCTATCTCTCATCAGGGGCAATTAAATAACCCTGACTACAGGGTTTTAACCTTTACGAAAATGTTATCTGAATTTTTAACAGATATAAGTGTAGTGTATGCTTGGAAGCACAAAGCAGCATGCTTGGGCACCAGCCCTGCGTCTCCCCAGTGTGGTGTCCGCTGCCAGCCCACACTGCGGATGACTCCTCAGTACACCTGACATAATTAAATGTATTTTTTCCTCACAGAAACTAGAATACTTGTTCCCCTCCTCTGTCCTACAGGTACCATTGTGGCAAGGTGACCCCATGGGTGTACTTTGATTTCCATGATTTGAACAGTGAAAGACAAAGCAGCCAAAACAAAGAGCTGCTAGTTCTGAGCATGGAACCGATTTAAGGAGACAGGGTGAGGCTCTGAAGTAGCAGTGCTGTTAAACCTTCATGAATGATGTTAAAAACTAATAAAAGAAGCAGGTTTTGGGGTACAGCTTTGGAAACACATTAAGTGTGGGAGAAAATGGGGAGTGGGGGTGTGTGTGGGGGAAGTATGGTGTTCACCCCGTCTGACCCAGCACTTACGGGAACCCATACAATGGAGGTAGCTGCAAGACTGTGCATGCCTTTCCCTGGGACTACAGCTGCATGTAGCCCTCGGCATGCTTTGAGCTGTTTCTATGACAGCTCTCACAGCCTCTCCATAATTTCTGACTGAGGGGGGCAGAGGAGGCTTTCCAGACAGCTCACCAGCCCCTCTCCTGCTGCAGGCTTGGGCAGGCTCAGAATTGGGGCTGGAGAACTGAACGCTCAAAAGGCTCTTTCACTATTGTATTTCTACTGCAGGAGAAACATTTTTCATATCAACTCTGTAGCATGACTCAGAGCCACTTTTAGAAAGGAACGTCAAGGAACATGTCATCTTGTGTAGCCCTTCAACCAGGTATATTCCCTTCTTCCCCTCCCTGCTTCACAAACTGGAGAGAAATACCTGAAAAATCCACTCTGGTCCCTCAGCAATGTTAATCCTGTCCCTCCCACAGCCTCTGGCTTTCATTAGCTTGGGAAACAGTGAGCAACCAAGAAAGAAAAAAAAGACCTCCCTCCAAACCATTTCCTTTTTCTTGGGCAGGCAGGAGAGCGTTTTATAGGTTGTAGGAATTCCTTTGTTTATTCCTCTTCTTTCAGTATGATTGTTTGGGCCTAGCAAGGCTTGGCAAGATTGTGTGTAAATATGAGACGATATCAGAAGGAAATGAAGTTGGATTGTTTGGGAGTGTGCTCATTTCTTTGGCAACACACTGCATGGGAAGCATGTCACAGCAGGCGTTTTAACAGACTGGGGGGGTCCTTTTGGTCCTGTGGACTGAGGTCTGGCAGTTCTCCATTTTTTTCCATATTCTCAATACCTACTCCATTTTTCTTTTTCTTTTCTTCTTCTTCTTATTTTTATTTTTTCTTTCTTTCTTTCTTTCTTTCTTTCTTTCTTTTTCTTCTTCTTCTTTTTTTTTCTTAGAAATTAATTGGTACTGACACCATGGCCCATTTCACTATCCGGAAAGAGCTGATATTTTACATCCCTAATCTATTCTCTGGCTTCTGCTCATTTGAAACTCATGGTCATAAAATATCACCTTCCACTCTTTTACATTGAATGAGCTCCAACCCCTCCTTATATGCAAAGTTGCATGTGTCAAGGCTACAAACGTGTCAAAGTAGAAGAATCTTCTGACAATCCTTTACCAAGTTTCCTTTGGTTTCTTAATGTAGGTATCTCCTAACACTCAACTCTCCCTTGTAAAGTTTCTGTTCTAGAAACTATGTAATACAGTGCATCCTTAGCAGCATGCTGTAACAAAGGTGGCACCAGAATGAACACCAAATTCATCTCTTCCTGGCATTTCCTTTTAAATGTTTGGTTAGAAATGACAAAATCCATAAAACCTCACATCTCACTGAATTTTATTTGTATGTCTTCCCTGCAGGGCTAACACCCAGTGTAAAGGGTATGGCAGGGTAGTAATATCCCCTTTCATCTACTGTCTCGTTACGTATCCATGACTCACCACTGATGCAGACAATGTGCTGGGCTAGGTGTGAGCAAAAGGACAGATCTACTCTTCCTGTGCCTAGATCCAAAGGGAATTGACCTCTTTTCATATCTAATCCTGGTTATCTGTATTTTTCAACAGGGTCTTCAACACCTGAGATGCTGAGTTAACTGTTTTGAATGCGATGTCAGGATTCACTCAGCACCTGAAATGTGCACCTGCTTGGGAAGCCTATATCTATGCCAGTATCTGGTACAAACAAAGGGGAAAGCAAATCCCATCCTATGTGCATGTTCCTGGCTAATCCAGAATGGAGTGGAGAGGATGCCAGAAGAGGAGAAATCAGCAGCCTCTATCCCAAGACTTTGGCTACCCTTCCTTTATCTGGGTTAGCGGTATTGCCTTCACCGGGGACTGCCATTCTGTCACAGGGAAGGATTTCCTTTTAGACCAAAGGACAGTTATCGCTATGGACCATTCCTTCCTCGGTTACTTTGCTAGTGTAGCCCATTTCTGGGCTGTACCGAAAGCTTTAAGCTCCTCCTGACCATTAGATGGCAATGTAGATTCACAAATCCTCTTCCTTCCTTGAGCTCCTGGAAAACCATCTTGCTGCTGGTGGAATGGCTGGTAGAGCCTCAAATCTTTTATTTCCGCCTACCTCACCTTTCAAGGCTGAGGCATCCTGAATTTGCTTTGCCTGCAAATAAATGGAGCTGGCTGCCTTGGAGGCAGGCTCCTCTGGAGTTTCCAGTGACATGAGCACTCGCTCGCTCTATCTAGCCCCCTCCCCCGCCCCCCCCCCCCCCCCCCCCCCCCCCCCCCCCCCCCCCGTTTTGTGCACACAGGTTTATTTTTTTTTTCACTCATCCAGCAGTTAATTCATTCGTCTCTTGTTTTGCTGTTTCCACAAGATGTTTTGCTATCTTGCTTGTTTCTCAGCTTACTGCCAAACCTGGCAGGTGAGTGAGTCATGGGCTGCTGCAGGCCAAACCCTGGAGGATACAGACTGCTTCCTAGGGTCATGAATCTCCTATCTGGGAAGTTATAAAGAACTGCAGCAAGAAATAACTACCACTGCAAAATGCTTTCTCCTATATCCATTTTTCATCTTTTCCATTGTCTGCACTTGACTGGTTCATTTAACATGTGCGTTAGTGTTTTTTTGTTCCTTCACATTTCCTTTTCCACCAGAAAATGTCACCATCTCACAACTAGCTTTCACTTAGAAACTTGCAGTTCCAAAACCAGACAAGTTTGCTCCTTCAAAGCTGAAAATACACAGCTTTTTCTGAAGCCTGTTTTAAGTTCAATCCCATGCCAAACATGGGATCAGAACTCCTGACTGTTGTATGGAGCAGGACAGGATGACAAGACATTTTCCCCTGTGCCAGGCAAGGAGATGTAGGATAGGAATACAGCATAACAGAAAGGACATCTGGCCTGGGAGAATAGGACCCTATAGCTTGACAGGCAGATGACAGGATAGGGTCAGTGCAAAGATTGCCACTTTCCATCATCACGCACACCTCCCAATATACGTTACCATAAGTACCTTCCAGCTTTTACGGTTTTTAAATGGCCTAAACAATGAGGAATTTGCCCTTATCCCCAGGAGAAGAATTGCTCCTCCTTCACAAAGGCTCTCTTTATTCGTGGCGCACGAGAAGTTAATAGTATTTCTAAGCACTCTTCCAGATGTGAGCAGTATGCTGTAGATAAGTTATATCAGGAGAAGTGTTATCGCTTGGGCTTACATGTTTTGTGCTTTTCTGTTGAACTCTAAAAAGCTGTTTCATTTAATTACCCATTTTTCAAAGCATTTATTAATCATTTATTAGCTCTTTGTTCATTTCCTGTAGATGTAACTTGACATCTAAAGTGAGCCCAGTCATTTTATAATCAAGCACATCTCAGGAGGAGGGAAGCACTGGGTGATAGAAAAGGCCTTACTCATCTTTCTTATCTGTAAAGCACTTGGCACGTGGTGGAACAGCTCTAGTTGGGACCTCTGGGCTTTCAGAAATATAAATATTAGCACCTTAAGCTGCCCCATTACCTAAGATATCTGGGGCACTGAGTGGATTAGGTGGCAGGCTGCATTTTGGACTGGAGATTTCTAACCGTAAGCTATCACTGTTGAACCTTTTGATTTGTTCTGCACAGCCATTCATTCACAGTGAGTGAACCTTTCTGAGCCCCATGCCCCCCAGCAGCCAGTGTGGGTCTCAGAGGTCACAACACTGCAGCCTCCTTCTGCGCCATCGAGTAATGGAGCAGGAAAATGACCATGGGGTAGAGAATGAGCCTGCTAGCTAATGCTTAGTTTTAAGCTTTAGTGACTGTGAGTCCTGGGATCAGACAGCTTCAGGAACCAGCACAGTATCTTACTTGCCTGAAAGGCCAGCATTGACAGAGGGGTTTCCCCAAAGAGTCTTCCAGGGGAACTGAGGTCTTATTTTCTCCAGATGTCGCACTTTCCATATGATTGCTACCAGGAAATGAAGAAACCTTTATTTCCTGATAGAGCAACATCCCACTTTTCTGTCCTCATCTGCAAGGACAGCAGCACAGCAGGCAGGAAAACACAGCCATTGCCAAAAAAAGGCTAAGAAATATGTGTCTCTATTCTGGTATTATAAGAAGACATTATAAGGCCTAGGATTATCTTAACCAACAAGAGACATCTTAATGAAGCACCTAATTTAAGCAGGTGTTTCTCTTTTGCTCTAGTCAATGGAGTAGGGAAGCTTTGAGAGCAGGGGAGGAGAAGACTATGTTTTATTAAATGTTGTTGCTTTAGTTCTTAAAAAAATCATAGCCCACCTAGGTTTTAAATTGCTTTTCAGGCTTTCCTAATGAGTGTTTCTCTGAATGTTTGCACATTCTCTGTTTGCCCTCAATATGGGGAAAAGCTTAAGTCAATAACTTTTTATTTGATTTGTAAATAATGCCAGAGTGACACATTATCACAGATTCTCAGAACTCTGACTCCATGTCTTGTCCTCCAGATATGACATACCAGAGACATCACCCAATTAGGCTGTGAGGCACAGGGTAGAGGATGAGGATTAAAATAACTGTAAGAAAAGACGATCTAGAACTTCAACCTATACCTCTGTTTAGCCCACAAACTATCAGGAGCTTGTGAAATAATTGCTTTGGACAGATAATAAAACATCCTCCAGCAAAACTAAGGTACTTAATATACTGCCCAAGTCAATTTCCCTTATTTCTGCTGTCCTCTTGCTTTTAATAATGGTTTAATGAAAAATTCAAAATTAATTGGAACTGGCATTAGCCATTCACGTGTTCCAGTGAGGGTTTCACTGCTTCAATATTTCATAAGCTAACTTCACTGCTATGCTTCTCCTTCTGCTGGCTTTCATCGGCTAAAATATCACCCCTTTTCTTAAAATGAATGGTCCCAACGTGGGCAGATGGGGGATAGGGGTACATGAGAAAATCTCCAGCCATATAATTGGTAAAGAAAGAAAAATAATAGAAATAATAGCTGTGTGTTTTCTTTCTGCCACCATCCCCCTTTTCTATGTAATGATACACACATCTGAGCCCTGACTGGAAAGAGCTGTCCTAAAAATAAACAGGAGCCGTCTGAAAGGTGTCTGAGGGAGGTATTTGGCAGCTGTCAGGCTGTCACGTATGCTAGAAGGATGGAGCTGATGGACTCACTGACACCAGACGGGCTCTGCTGAAATGAGAATGCCTTATGCTTCCCTTGGCACTCACCGGGCAAATTCTGTTGGCCGGAGCCATCAGACCTCAGTGTGTCTGGAGCACGATCCAGTTCTGACTGCCGTCAATGAGAGTCTGCTCTTGGATGGCAGTGGGAATTGGATTAGACCCCGGATTTACCCCTGAGACTCTGGATTTACACCAGAGATGAATTTTGGCTCCCCAAGTGAATGACACCCCAAAGGAGAAGGATGCACCATGACCCAGACTTGTAAGATTCTGTAGGTCTCTGAAAATGCAACCTATGAGATTCTTAGACATGGGGACAAGAGCCTTTTACTTTTTTTTTTTTTTTTAATCAGCTTTGCACTGCTCTGTGCCTCCGTTTCTCCTTCACTAATGATGGTGGTGGTGTCATGTGTTTGAGAAAAATATTGACATATCTGCAGATCTATTCTATTTATAAATGCTTCCATGAAAGGGGCCATGGCTGTGCTAAAAGCTGTTCCTATTTCACATGAGGTGCCTAAAGGACACGTGTTACACCACGCAGCAATCATAAGATGAGCAAACACAAACATGAAGGCGTGACGTGACTCATCTCAAACCTCTGCAGTAACTCAGTGGCAGAGTGAGGACCCAGGAATCCCAGTCACCACCAAAACAATCATACCTCTATGGTGAACAAATCCAGAAAGAAAAACTTGCTAGCAGAAGTTTCAGTTCCTATCAAGTGCACAGGGAAATCTCCATGGCCTGTAGTGTAGCTGTTGTTCTTGACAGAGACCTAACGTATTGGGGAGGGAAAAAAGAAGAGACGTGAGAAGACAGGGTAGAAACCTCATTGTTTCTCAGTGGGAGAGGGGACACATCTCTTGTTCTCAATGGGAGCTGACTGCTGCCATATCTGAAAATCTGTCAATTTGTTTCATTATCTAATAGGCAAGAGCAGCCCCTTTTTAGTGAAGAGCACACTCTGAGGGCAACTATATTGCAGTACTTTGGTCTAGAAATACTGGTGTGTGTTGAGAAGAATGGACAAGGGAATTAATTCCGGTAATATGGGCTGCAGGAAACTACCTGCAAGATAAGAGGGTGACTTGATCTTTTTGAGAAAAAAAAAATGACTTCCTTATCTTGATGATGTTTGCTCTGAAGTACCATCTTGTGACTGTCAGATTCTGCCTTGCAGGATCGTTCAATTACAGCCAGCTCCTGCAGCCGGCATTGCTTCCTTCCTTTTGGAGGTGTCACTGTATTTACCAGAGCATCACTTGCTCCTCTTGGTATTCTGAGGCCTCTCTTGTCACCTTTTCGCATGTGCCTGCAGCCCTGTGATGCTATCTCTGCTCACGTGTTAGAGCAGGATACGACCAATACTTCAATTAGGCACGGATCTTCAAGGAGAAGGAAATCAAGATAATGAACTGCCGAGGAGTGTGTGAGTCAGTATTAGATACGTGATGGTATGAGGAGCAATGAATGAATGCCCTTTTGGAGGGTCCCAGCCTGTTCTCCTACAATAACTGTACAGATCTCCTAACATGAAACTGCAGTGCACTAACGAGGGGTGTTCACACCGGCTCTGAGTCTCCTTCAGGATGTTCTGGCTCTCTCCCATGAGGAAGTTTTCTCTATGCAGAATATTTTTCTGTTCTTCATTAAAATGGCCATGTTAAATAGCTGTGAGGTTTCTCAATGTCTACTTTTTGAACTGAGCTATCCCACAGCTGGCAGCTTTTTAGAGCAGGAGACATGAGGTTGCTAAACCCATTCATTTTTCAAAGGCACCCACATTTCAAATGGCTGTGGAGATCCATCTTTAAAGTCCTGTGAAAGCCATTGGAATGAAGAGCACTTTGTGAGGACGCAGTAATTATTAAGGGATTTAGGGGTGTGTGGAAATGATTCATGGAGACATTTCCCAGCCAGCAGGCTCTTGGAGCCAGGTGAGCTCTTCCCTGGAATGTGAAGCATGCAGCTTAGCAACTGGGAGGAACAGGTTTGGCAGGACATTTTAAGTTGTTCACGGCAGACAGCCTCTTCAGAGCCACATCCCTGCCTTACCTACCTCCCAGCTGGATGCTCCTCTCTGCCACACTGTCCCCGGAGAGCTGGAGAGGATGGACACGCTGCGAAGGAGTCTTTCTCGCTGGAAGAGGTACCACATCAAGGTGCACCTGGCCGATGAGGACCTGATGATGCCACTGACCGTCAAACCCAGAGACACGGTGATGGACCTGCGGGCTCACTTGGTGCGGGAGGGCGTCACCTCCTGGAAGAAGACATTTTATTACAACTCCAGGCAGCTCGAAGAACACGAGACTCTCAAAGAAGCCAATATCCAGAATGGTTCTGTCCTGCTTCTCGTCAGCAATAAAAGGTAGGCAAAGAGCTCATCTGCAGCGGGGGTGGTGCAAGGGAAGGGGAACGCTCTGTGTATCTCAGCCCTTTGGGACACTTTCCTGCTGGGGTTTGCAGAAAGCAGATCGGGAGCTGAAACCCTGCAATTTCCAGCAGGCAGATTGAGATTTAAGTCTCTTCAATCCCAGACATGCAGCACTGTGAAATAAGATAGAAAGAGGAGGGGGAGGAAATCTGGTTGATGTTGCCACACCTGTCTCTGATCAGGTCTCACTTTCCTGACAACATGGCCAAACAGAGGGAGAGAGAAGACGTGCAAATGGGAGCTTGTGCAACCCAGGGGAGTGCTGTGGAAGCCTATCCCTTCTCTTCATCTTTTACTGTCATGCATGGCTCTCGCCATTTCTTTTTAGTAGTTACTTTCGGCAAGTGTTTGGGGGTGGCGCAGCCCTGTTTTGACAGGGAAGAGAAGTGAGCCGCCTGCTAGCAGCAAAGCTCGGTGAGTGCTGGACAGAGATGGTGAGAGGTGGCAACTTCCCCAAATGTGGCCAGATCTTGGCACAAAGCAGTGATGGGAGAGGTTTCCAAGACAGGCAGCATAAAGGAGATTCAGTGAATCTTTTCAATAAGGGCAACTCCTACGTTCCAGTGGGAATGCAATTCGACATAATGGACCTCAGCCCCTCTGGCCAGTCTGGGCTCAGTGGGGTGATCTTATGCCCAGTTGCACCATCTTTCCTAATACCTGGCTTGTTGCTGTCAGCGCAATTCATTCTGTGAAGCATTTTGGGGGTACTGGGTAGAAGAGAGGCACGGCAGAGCACAGGTGTACGGTGTCTAATTCAGCTTTCTGAATCCTGAGCCATCTGAGTTATGCATCTGTGCTGATCAGAGTTTGCTCTGCAGAAAAACCTGCACTAAAGACTTCAGTTCTGATTAGATGCCATATACTGGAATGGTCCTATTTTCCAGTCCAGAGGCAGCTTGAAATCTCACACAAAGAAGATTTAACAAAGCATTTCCTTTCAGAGCTCAGCCAGACACAAGAGATTTCACATCGCTCAGCTAACTGCAAACCTCAAGTCACCCATGGCCCCTTTCTCCAGCATCTCATTTCAACTCTCTGATTAACTTCACACAGCTCCTCCTTTTCACCTTGTTTTTAACAGCAGGAGCATTTATATTTGTTGTTGTAGAAAAGGATTCAGAGGGACTTGGTTGATGGAGTGCACATATTGGTGCTCAAAAATGTGCTGTGGACCTTCCCATGTGCTGCAAAAGCAGGGCTGTAACTGCAGCAATGCAAGAATCACCAGGAGATCCTGACCCCAGTGTGCTGAGTTCTGGGTACATGCTTGAATCTGCTAGCCATTTCTGAGAATTTAAAGCCTCTTGTTTAATGTACAGGCTCAATTTCTGTGAGTATATGAAAAAGGGAGCAGGATTTATAATGTTTTTGTCTTGAATTTAATCAAAACCTTCCCAGCTCCCAAACAAGCACCTTTGTGTATTCTCTGATCCCTTTTCCCAGGGCTGGGAGCACTGTGGTGGGTAGACGGTCTCTCCCTGAAGTCACATCTCTCCTTGATTTATTGGACATTGAGGGTTAGTGGGCTATGACAACCTCAGCCAATTCCAAACTATTTTGTGTGGCACGAGTGGTAAATGCCCAGGTACTGGGGGATACATTTCTCTAAAGGCTCACGGGGGTGATGAGGCTGTTATTGCAGCATGACCCCCCATTCGGTATTTCTGAGACGTGCTCGTGTGTGTGCCTTGGCAGCAGTCACCACCTGCTCAGTACGTAGTCCTGGGCTCAGCGCAGCCTCCGTGACTCAACACCTTGCCAGATCCTCAGCATACAGAGGACAGGTTTAGAGGGCTCTCTCTATCAGTTGAGGTCGGAGCTTGGAAATACAGGGTGGGAGAAGGCAGGTGCTGCATCGCAACTGAGATTACAGCACCATTTTGAGGCTTAAGATTACTGGGCCAGACCTTTAGGTATTATAAAACCACGCTGGCTAACCTAGCCTAGAAAAGAGAAGGTTCCAGGGAGACCACATTTCAATCTTTCAATACAAAAAGGGGGCTTATTAAGAAAGATGGGGAGAGACTTTTTACTAGAGCCTGTAGCAATGGGACAAGGGGTAATGGTTTCAAACTAAAACAGGGTAGATTTGGATTAGAGAAAAGAAAGAAATTCTTTACCACGAGAGTGCTGAGGCGATGGAACAGGTTGTCCAGAGAAGTTGTGGATGCCCCATTCCTGGAAGCGTTAAAAGGTCAGGCTGGATGGGGCTTTGGGCAACCTGGTCTAGTGGGAGGTGTCTGGGTCTATGGCAGGGGAGCTGGAACTAGATCTTTAAAGGTTCCTGCCAACACAAACCATTCAATGATCTATTCTACGTTGCTCCAGTAGCATCTGTGGAGATATGCTGGTCTTTATCAGCTGGTCAATGGTGGGAAACCTTAGGGAATAAGACGAGAGTCGTCTATGCAGCATCGGGACTAAAAGCCACAAGAGCAGAGAGGAACAAAGAACCTGGTGTTGGGTTTGGCCAGCAGCCCCAAGGTTTTAAGAGCTGGCTTTATTATTTCACAGACTCAGTGAAGTATGGACCCTCGCCATCGAAGGTCATCATCTGCTTCTTAACTTCTCCCTGAAAAACTTGGTGTCCCTACTCAGTATTTTGCACTGAGAGGCCAGCCAAGCAGAGCTATATTAATTCCAAAAGTGGAGTTGCTCTGATTGCCAAGGTCTGCATCTCAGCGTCGTGCCTATAAATATTAATGGTCACTCTGTATGCTACGTGTTCCTATAAGGGGCTCACGGGACAGTTTACTTTGAACCAGAGAAAACATGAAAATGACCCTATTTTTCAACCCCCCACCCTTAATGCCTTTGTAGATAATTGGCATTTAGCAAGGGCCAAGTCAGCATTTCCCCTTCTTGCTCGTGTTTTCTGGGGTTTATATCTTAGCCATAAAAAATCACTTAAGGCTGCAGCTTGGCAGGAAAGGGATCAGCATACCAGCTAATGCTGAAAATTTATTTGGACCTCAGTGTTCAAAAGTTCGGGCAACCCATTTTGGAGTTCAGTCAACATGACCTCTCATCCTGGGAAAACACCCAGGCAGGCCAGACCTGGGAAAATCACATCCACCGAGGCTGCAATTCCCACTTGTGCAGAAGCTTGTTAATCACATTACTGCTGCACTGATTAAGATTGCAATCCTGTTGCAGTGGAAGCCTCGCAAAGAACATGCGGAAAAACAGTTTCTGCCCTAGAGAGCTGCATATTACAATAACACAGCTCGCAAGCGGGCAAAACAAGACTTGAAATGCCAAAGAGAAAGCCAAGGTAGAATCCCCCCAGCTCAGAGGCCTTGGGCCGCGTGGTGTTTGAGCTACTTGTGTCCAAAACAAGGAGACCACCAGGGAGACTCGGCATGAAAAAAAGTAGCCACCCAGCAGAGATGCAACAGCATCCACGAGGGCATGCAGTAGGCTGTCCCAAATGCCCGAGGCGTGATCAGTGCTGGCACTGTGGACCACGCCATGGCAGAACCTGTTTGGCTTGCTCCAGAGGCGGCAGGCGCAGGGCCCCAGAGCCAGGTAGCTGCTCAGCTGGTCTGGTGGTGATGTGGGAGTTTCTGAAAGTGGCACGGCTCCTCCTGAAGTTTGTCGGAGCTGCCTGAGTGCTCTCCGCCAGCTGCAGGCTGTGGAGCGCTGCCCGAAGAGGCCTTCCGTGGTGCAGTCAGCAGCAGGGCTGGATGGCGGCCACAAGGCATCAGCTGCCCCCTGCTGCTAATTTCCGTGTTAGATGTGAGGTATCTTGGAGGGGCAAATCCACCGCTTAACCCATGGGAGCTTTTCTCTCTGTGACCTCATGAGCTATTTCAAATGGAGGATAGAAATGGGTCATCCAGAGCGATTCCTTGATGTGCCGTGTGCCTGGCACCGACTGTTCCTAAGGACGCACAGCTCCAGCTGGCTCTGGACATGGTACGAGCACAAGCACATTGACAGGGCCTTCACACCTGGTTTCAGGCTCCTTTCTTACATGTGACTGCAGTCAGTCAGACAAGGTCTGTACTAATAAATTAACCAGTGCCAAGACTGCTCTCTGTTACACTGCTGGAGTATTGCTCTGCAGCTTGGTCCAGTACAGATGCATTTTGGGCGCTAGCATGGGTCAAAGACTCTTCTTTGTGGTCTGTCTGGATGTGACCACACCGGTTTGGAGGGTAAGAATTTGTTACGAAAACAATGGCCATTCTGTGCCAGCTGTCTTCTCAGTGCAGAGGAAAGTCCCAGGCACATTTATTTTACTGGCATAGACCCAGCCAGAGCACACAGGATCCCCTCAG
This sequence comes from Cygnus atratus, assembly GCF_013377495.2. Classification (NCBI taxonomy): domain Eukaryota; kingdom Metazoa; phylum Chordata; class Aves; order Anseriformes; family Anatidae; genus Cygnus; species Cygnus atratus. The sequence goes on from NC_066387.1 coordinate 2,464,185, forward strand.
TCTTTTGAAAGACAAGGTTCATTGAGGTCAAGCAGCTATTGTCATCACATATGGCTTGCGTGGAGAATGGAGTTCAGTAAGTCATTGGTGAATAGGTTAAATAAAGTAGATGCCAGCACTGAATTCTATTATCTGGAATCTCTTGGTGTTGATTTTTTGGCCTGGAGCCACCTGAAAACATCTATCTCGGGGCATTAGCTCAGTTACCATAACAACTCATCTAGGAATAACTTCTGACTGCTCAAAGAGCAGACTGAGGTGCTAGGTGGTATATAAGCCACCCTTAGGTCAAGATAAGCATATCCAGGATTCCCCCTCTTCTGCAATGCAGCCTCAGTGTCCCTAGTGTCAGTGCTTACACAAGGTTTAATATGCTTGGGACCCTGCTTTATCACTCAGAGACTGCTCAGTCTAATTTTCCAAAGGTCCATCCACTAAAGGAGCTACCTCCTGGCAGAATAGCAAAACCATCCATCTTTGGGGAATCTGGCTAATTCTCTTGTTGCCGTCCAGTTTATGATCTCTGATTTTTGGACTCGTAAATTATAGCTTGGCATGAAAACCATGACTGAGCCACTTCCATAAGGTCCAGTTTAGCTGATGCTAAGAAACCGCTTCCATGTTTGACTCCGATGATGACATAAGGATAGATGTTTTACATAGATACTCACCGGTGGCTCCCTCCAGGCTTCTATTACTCCACCATCCTGTCACCCCTGCTCACTCTCACTGGGATCACCTGGGAAGCAGTCACCAGCAACCACAGATGTTGCCAAATCTCTATAAAGAGAAATCAGAAAAATAATGGGACCTACACAGTTTGACCCTGTACAGAAAGCCAACATTACAGCCAAGCATGAATTAAGCCCCTTACGCTGAGCTTCAGTGTGATTTTTTGATGCCTGCTCCTTGCACTGACCTCCCAGCTCCTGGGGTTGCTCAGCAATTGCTCCTCAGCATGGAGGGGAGACTTTCCACTCCCTTACAGCTACTCTGGACTTGCCCTGTTACGCTTAGACCTAGCAGCAGGCTCCAAGGCATCTCGCAGTAGGATAACGATCCTTTAAATAGCACTGGGAGTCTCTCTTCTCAGGGAGAACCAATTAAGTTCTTCAGCACATGCTTAGACATATGTTGACCCGGTATGCCTTAACAGGCCTGCTTCCATCTACTAGATAAATAACACTGGCTTAAAAAATATCCTCCTGGAGATGCGTTACTTAGGCAACAGCCAGGTGGGGGACTGACTTCTCCATCTCTGTGGCTAAAAGTAATATTTATGTGTATTACTCATGGGCCAAGCTCTCTGCTGGTGTAAACTCCTTGAAATCAATTTTTAAATTCTGAAAGGATCAGTGCAGTCACCTCTGGTAACCCCTAGTATAGCGCAGGCCAGAAAACAACACCTTTATTTAGCTCAGATACCTATTGTTCAGCCCACGAAGCTCATTTAACAAAAGCTGAGGGTTGCATCAGCAGAGAACACAGTCCATAGGGTCAGAATTCTTTCCCTGTGCAGTTGCATGAGATTTCAGTAGATGAAACTGAACTAACACGCATCCCATGGTGGCAGGGGGCATCTATCTTGGCTCTAGGCAAAGAATTAACGAATTGAAAGTATATTCTAAACCAGGCTCTTTTCTGGTGTGATATGGCACAGCTTCCTGGACTTCTCTGTAGCTGTGCTGATTTATACCAGATGAGGATTTTACCCAGTTGGGATAAATCCTCTCTCCTGTGTCCTGGTGTTTTACGGGGCATATGTGCTACAGGGTGGGCTCTCAGCAAATCCTAGTCTATTACAGTTCCCTGAAATTTCAGGTGAATAACTGAACGCTGGAATACAAATCTTGTTTTGGCATTTGCAGAAAACCCAGCCAACAGCTGTTGTCCGCCAAAGCAGAATCATAGTGCCCTTTGCTAGGACCCAACAAAAAAACCCCCACCCCACATAAACTTCGAACTTCTCTAATTCCCGATTAAACGTTTGCAGCACAAGCTCGGTTTCTTGTCTGCATAATTGGAAAGAGCAATTCACAAGAGTCAAGAGACTCAGCCCTGCACTTACTGGATCGGCTGGGTGGGGTGGCTGCCTGGTAGAGCTGCTGCCTACGGGCCATGAGCAGCATCTTGGTTGCCATCCAAGCCACGATAATGAGCTCTCTAAGCAGATGCTGGCCCTGAAGAGGTACCCCTAGAAACTTTCAAGAGCTTCAGCCTCTGTTCTGAAGACACCGGAGGTAGTCCCGCATAATTTTTAAGGGTCTTCAGAAGAGTAACTAGGAAAGTAATCCTAATTTTGCTAAGTTTAAGTATTCTATGCAGGGTCTGTACCCCTGTCAGAAAATGTTTATGGAACCATAACCCCAGAAAGGCTGAAAACCACTGTTTAGTGCTAATGTATGGGGGTGAGCATGCCTAGAGAAATTCAAGCTGTCTCACTGTAAACATCCTTAGAGTGCTCCTAAAGCTACAGGCTGCCCTGTTCTGAGATGAAAAATGGATTTTCAGGATCACGCACTGAGTAAGCAGAGCCTTGCTTATGGGAAAAAGACTTCCAGGCAGTTACAGATTGTCAGAAGCAAGGGTGAAGGCATCTCCTGCAGAAGGAAAAGCAGGTGTGAAAACCTGGAAGTGGCTTAGCGTGATTGGAAAAACAAAACAGTCAGAGGATCAGGTTTATATTCTCCCCACGCCTGGGTCAGTGCCTCCTTAGTCAAATGCCATTTTTGATTGCATGTCTACAATGCTCCAAGTACTTGCCTCTTTCTTATTCAGATAATGCCAAAGAGCACAGCCAAAGCCATGAGAAACGGGGAGCGTGACAAGGGCTGAAAGGAAGCAGATGGAAGAGAGCTTGGCCGTGGAAAGGCAGCCCAGCCACAGGCGTTTGGTAAGTCCCTCCCTGCACGCCAGCTCCAGGACTGTTCAGAAAGCAGCTCCAAGTGTTTTCAGCACAGTGCTCATGAATAATTAACCCAAACAAACTACAAATAACATTTCCTCACCAGCTCACCATGTGGTCTGAGCTGCCAAAGGAGAAGCGTGGGTAAGACTGACTCAGCTCCTGGGGGCAGTGAATCAGAGAGAAATGCCCAGGAAAGGGTGAATTCTGCCTAGGCAATGAAGCATGAAGAAGCTGAGGTGGGCTTTGCTTAGGGCCCTAGATGGGGACACTGGACATCTGATCCTCCCTCTAACCTGCTCACAGGATTCCTCAGTAAGTTGCTGGTCTTGGCCTTTCTTTTTTCCCCTATGTGCAACTCCGAGATAATTTCTCCTTCCCTCTCTCCCACTCTTTATCCATCCAGCTTTAAGTGACTCAGGTTAGGGATTGACTGTGCTTCTGAACAGTTCCTATGAGGCAGGGCCCTGATTTCCAGGTCGAAGGCTCTATACAGCAAAGAAGTGGTAAGTGCACTAGAGACAGTCCTGGAGCCTTTATATATCCAAAGGACAGAGACTGGCTCGCTGCTCTTACAGTGACCACCTTACCTGACATTAGGGCCCCACTGTTACACCAAAACTGCCATATTTTTGAGCCAGGGTTTAGAGAGCAATGAGCCTCCTTGTGCTGCTCATCCCTCTGTGTGCCAGTTCCCCCACTCCAATAACTTCTGAACTAGCTGACCTGATTCAATCCAGTTCGATGGAAGAGGTCTCACAGACCTTAGATTCCTGCAATTTTTGTAAACAAACAAACAAACAAACACCAGCAGCATGATATAAGAGACATACTGGCTGGTCAATCAGTACCTGCCTGATTTCCAACCAGTTACTGCACCTGCTGCTCCTTGCTGGCAAAGCAGGAAGCTCTCGGAAGAGCTAAGGGCTTTGCTGGGGAGGTCTGAAGGGGATAAGGGTGCCCTGGGGATATTGGGAGCATCAAGAAAGGAAGAAATAAAAAGCAGTTGTAAAACATAAGTCAGGAGAACGGGTTTCACCAGTTCCCCTGTTCATGGAACAACTCACTTTTTAGGTTCAAACTTATATTCAGGATGAAATAGATGTTTCTTTAACCACTACAGTACTTCCCCTAGAAAATTTCAGTGATTGTTATCTGTGTTACCAATACCCCCATAAAACCTGCATGCTCTGTTGCTCAACGGAAAAACATGCCTTTCTGGATTTTTTTTTGGCAACAAGAAAATGTTTGATTCTTTTCTTCCAGTAGAAACATTTGAAGAAATGCCATAGAAAATGGAGTTTCTCATTTTCCAGGAGTTGTTTTTTTCCCCCCTAGGAACAAAGAGTATTTCCCCAAGTACTTCCCTGGACTAGAGATTCTAGGACAGACAAAGCTGTGAACTTAGTCACACCTGAAGATCTTTCAGCCCAAGCAACAGAAATGGACAAAGGTTGGGATGGGACTAAGCATAGGAAGAAGGAATGTGACTTTTCCAAGGTCAGCCACCAAGCTGGGTGCACGCTGGAAAGTGTGCTGGTGCTGTTGGGTCAGCGTTTCTGCCACTTGACCATGCGGCGCCTCTGTGCATCCGTCTGTCCTGAAATAATGAGCTTCTTGGAGCAGAGCCAGTACTTTCCTGAGAGCTTGGAAAGTGCCTTGTGCAGCCTAGGTGCAGTCATAAATAATAATTTAAATGTTAATAACAATATTAAAGTGGAGGCGTGCCACTAAAGATGGGACACACTCAGCAACAGAGTCCTAAATCAGTGTCTCCCTTCCAGTGAAATGTACAATTTGTCTCACAAAGTCTGGGGGACCAGTATTTTCTTCTCTGGACCTGACAATCACAGTCTTATGCTCTGTAGAAGGCAAACTGACCTGAGTAGAATTAGGTCCAGTATCTGCTCTAACACCTCATGCCTGTAGCTGGCAGCTCTGGTCAGCTCCGGAAGCCTTTTTGCAGCTCAGGGGAATATCTGGAAAGAGTAAATTAACTGCGGTAGTGTGGGGAACTGCTTGGACTAATGTTTTTTTCAGAGATAGGCTTTGATTGACACTTCAGATCTGCCTGACAATCTCTTATTCTAAGTGTAAGTTGCTGCCTTTCTTTAGAGCAAGAAGAGCTGGTTGGGTTGCTGTCCTTCAAATCATGGATCTTATCACATGGGAAAAAGAAGAAAAAAAAGCAAACCACCTACAAACAGCCACAGGTATAGCACAAAAAGAGGTAAAACTAACTGGAGCTATTTGAGTTATTTCTGTTTTTTTCCCTCTATGGCATAATCCAGTGAAAGATATAAAAGAAAAGAGACTATACTCTGAGGAACAAGAGCTGACTGTTCTTTTTATCTGACTGTTGTTCTTTCCCTTCAAGAGATTTTGTCTGCTTTGCAGATAGCACTGTGCCACCCTCCAGGGATAGGAGGGCTGAGAAGGCAGTGGGACAACTTTTTTTTTTTTTTTTTTTTACTCATTTGGTCCCCCTTTGGTCCCCTTTTAGCGCCCATCCTCCCCACATTGCCTCTTACTCCATAGTTTGAGGCATCCTCAGTGCTTGCTAAATGCTGTGATCACACCGTTCAGCTACTCACAGAAGAGGTGAGCTCTTTTTACAATATAATTTACAGTTTACCTGAGTCTGGTCAAGAAGAAGGTCGGGTCTCCAAACAGGCAAAGGCTGGCTTCAAATCATCTGAACACCACTTAGGTGGAAAAACAGGCCTCATTTGAGACGTCCTGTCTTTTCTTGCTCATCTAGGTCCATAAGAAACAGCCAGTCTCTTCAGACTGCAGAGTACAGGGCTGCTGCTGTATGTCCAAATACCAGGAAAGATACTAAGAACTGCTCTGAAATAGATGTTTTCCTTGTTCTCTGCAAACACAGGTGTGGACAAGACCGACGACCAAAGCTGAAAGGTGTGCAAGCTCCTGTTTGCACATCAGCCTGGGCGTATTGTAAAATGGAGACATTTGCAACTTCGCCTGCTGCACCACGGATGGGCTTTCTTCTTGCCAGGAGTGTTTATCTTTGGGATCCTCCTGTTGTTGAAGCATCACAGCCAGGATTACCACGAGTACTGTTGTTTGCTGCTGCACTCACCTCCACCTCGCAGCTGCAGCCAGGCCTTCCCAACCAGCTCCTTTTCCTGAGCCTCATGAGCAGAAGACAAGCCCAGGCAGGGCCGTCTCCCCCAGCTGCTGTATTTCAGCAAGGCAGGTCAGGCTGAGGCATGTCTCAGCGGCTCTTCGGTGCCTCTCCTCTACCCAAGTTGTGGATGCACCAAGTGCTTCAGCTTACAGGGCCATCAGTCTGGCAGCTTTCCTCAGCACTAAATTTACTTTTTAAAGTTACATCAGTGTTGTACCCAGAGGGAACGGAGGAACAGATGCAGTCTGTGAAGTCTGGCTTTAATTCACCTGCCTCATTTAATTTCCTGCCCTGCCTTCTAATCAATGAGTCTGCACTGGTGGCCCTGGGAATACAGAAGTTTTTTCATATACAGGAGAATTCAATGTGGTGGCTGTTCCAGCTGAGCTTTCAGGGTCTCGAGCAAGCTGTGTCATGTCTCCTTTGAGGCTGCTTCATAATGGTGTTCCTTGCCCCAGAGGCACTTGCACATAGATGGCAGCTGCATTGCATTTCCTTCAAGGGGCCACTGGCACCACGCAGCTGTGCCCCGTTAGCCGAGAGAGGCTGGCTGTGTGGTGTCCCCTCTTGGAAACTGCTCCTCTCCTTCCAGGTGCTCCTGGTTTTCAGCCACGTGGCTTTCTCTGCAGGGCCACGCTGTTTTCTGGGGCTCTGTCCCTGCAGTCGCTCTGCCATCCTACCTCAGACAGGCTGCTGATGCCAGATGTGCCTCAGTACCTCCCAGGGGCTTCCAGCAACACCATGGGACCAGTGGTGCTTCACACGGGCTCTGTTCTCGAGGCTTTGCAGGGCCTTCAGGCCAGGCTGTCGTGCCATGGTGCCTCTGGTGTTCCTTCACCAAGGACAGTTGCATCAAATCACCTCAAAAATGTTTTCAGGACTTCGTTGCCTCGTACTCAGGGCTATCAGGAAGCCCTGATGAAACAATTTTGGGCATTTTTGCTTTGGTTAAGCATATTCCCTCACAGTATTGCCCAGTTGCTTAATCAGCCAGTGTCAAAACCCTGGGAGACAAGCAGGCTGTCCTTGGCTGGTAGCACTTATTTTGTGACGTTGCCGCTTTACCTCGTGTATTATAATCTGTATCAGATTGCTCTTTGCTTGCTAAAATGGACAATTAGGATCCAGTTGTAATGCAAATTGCACGGTGGAATAAAAACTGTGGGGAACAAAATCACAAATAAGTATTTATGTCAGCCTTTGTTACCGCGTGATAGGTCCCGCTCAGTTACTGCTCGCTGTGAAGCATTAGACAGAGGAGAACCTGGTGTGCCTTTGTGTTTTATAGGCACGAGCTGCCGAGCTGCTCTGGGTAAGACTGCCTTTAGGCACTCACGGGCCCCGATAATGTGTATGTGTGCAAACCTAACAGACAGATTGCCGCCTACACTGGAAATTTGATGATTGCCTTGTTTTTTTCCAAGGCTCTGTTTTATATACTGCAGGCCAAGCCCATGGGGTAATTTTCAGTCTCTCTGCACAGGGCTGAGCTGACGTGGTGAGAGAAGCGTAGAGATGCTGAAATTTCAATCTGCCACATAATGTGCTCCTAATACTGATGGTCTTAATAAGTGTGTTGTCATCGGCGGTGTTGCTGTAGTTCTTGCCATTGTTATCTTTCCCAAGTCTGGTACTAAGCCTTGTAAATTAAGAGGAACCTAAAGTTTCTGTGGAATTGAGCACACAGGAGTTCTGCAAATGCGCATGGAAGAGTGCACGTTTAAAATGCCAAGCCTTATTGACGCTGCTGGTGTAGCTGCTTTTACTGCACATCAGCTTTGCATTTCCCCAAGCCCTGGGCAACGAAGAATTGAGCTGCATGTTTTCATAGCAAAACTCATTTTTGAGGACTGAGGTGGACTATCCATGTTTCATATGTCATAGCTGGTAGTCAGGAGGCAAGTTTTTTAAGGCTTAGCAAAGCTTGTGAAGTACCTGTAAGATTCAGAGTGAGAGTAATGATTGTTCACATCCCATTGAAACGGTGACTTCTAGAAGAGAGCAAGGAACAAGAATGAGAGTTTGTGAAGCCAGACGGATGAGTGGGGATCAAAGTCCTCTGAGAAGCTATGGCACCATAGCTCATCTATCTACTCAGAAAAACCTTTGCAACTGCCATTAATGACTCCAAATGGCCTTGTTTTCCCGCTAGCAGGGAAATAAGCAGCTTCAATGGGGAGGAGTAAATCCATTTGATTGCCCACGTTGCTGGGAATAAGCATCTTATTACTTATTAGTAATAACCCAACCTATTGCTAGCACTGTAGCCACCAGAACAGACAGCCTTATCTGCCAGAGAATCATTACATTGCTCCTAACATTTCGAACTGCCACTGAACAAGAGGAGTCAGAAAGGCCTCAAGGAAGAAAGCAAAAGGCAACATGGAGAACCTGGCTTATAAATGATGTGTGTGACAAGTGAAATATATCAGGGCCAACATATCTTCTGAAGAAGAGTTGTGCCAGGCAAGACTGAGCTCTTTCTGCTTCTGACCTTCTAAGCCAATGCGTGGTATTCATCCCTAGCTGATGGGATGGTGGCAGTGTCGGCTTGTTAGCTCATCTTCTGAAGGAAAGAGGGGCATCTGTACCTCAGGTCTGCGATGCAGCAGCTGTCAAGCTCAGGGCTCCGGTCCAGGATTTAGATGAAAATTCTCCACGGAAATTGATGACAAAGCACCTGATCGCTTCACCACGGCAGGGGTGTTCTCACATGGCGACGCCCTGGGAAATTCTCACTCAGAATAGATCAGATTCTGCTCTCATTTATGCATTTATAAATCCAGTGTGGTTCCATTTGAAACAACTGTTTTCATCCAATGCAAATGAGATCAAAATCTGGCGCAGGCTGTTTTTGTACACAATGGAAACTGACTGAATTATGGGAAACAGGAAACAAATCAAATGTAAATCTAAATGGAAATATCATGCTCTCTGTTACATCAGAATAAATTGGAAGCAAGTCTGTCGATTCTAATGGAATTCATCTGGATTTACACCAGACCGTGGCTCAGCATTTGTCAGTTGGCTGCACACCGACTTCAAAACACAAACCATGCTACCTCATCTGAATAGCTTTGAACAATTTCTTCCTTTCCCTTTACATTTAAGCAATTGCCTCTGCATCCTGATAGCTGATTAGCCTTTTCAAACAAATAAACCCCTGCAAACAAACATCAACAAATGAGCCCCTGGTCTCAGTAGCACGTTCAGAATCTAAATGATGAGTCTAAAGTACTGAGCTTGGTTTTGGAGTCACTTAAACTTGCTCCCGTCCCTCTTTGTTCACAATATGGAGTAGTACGGTCGAGCTCACGTGAAAACAGACTGTTGCTATTCTCTTTTCCCCAAAGCACACCAAATCATCTTCCCACCAGCAATGGTCAGGGCCAGCTATTTACTAGAATACACAGGAGACCTTTCAGTAGATAAGCAAAATATCACCATACTTCTGCTGTTGCTGTGTTTGGATGGTCAGAAAGGAGCTGTAACCCTCCCTAATGTGTCTAATAGGAAATTGTGTCACACTCTGTTCCTCTGGGCAAGTTACCGTTCCTCTCTGTGCCTCTGTGCAGCTGGCCATGGGAGCCTGTTGCTGATGGGGCACTCTTCATGGGGGAGCTGAGAGGGCTAATTAATGTCTGAGCTGCAAACTAGGCTTCCTGGATAAAAGTTACTGGAAAAGCACAATGTCTGAGGAAGAGCACAGCCATGTCAGCCCCTTCCCTTGAATATCAGTTACCCCAGCTCCTTATATCATTCAGGTTTTAATCTTTTTTTTTTTTTTCTTGGATAATTAGTAAAATGTATCTGAACTAAAACAAGAGAAGAGGATGATGCACAAAGCCCTAAGTCGATGGGACTCACGGAAGGGCAAAGCACTCAAATTCAAATACATTATTCAAATACAAATCCTGTTGGTAACCACCCAAAATAGTAGTTACAGTTACAGAGAATGTTTCAAGGCAAAAGAGTTCTCTGAAAGTTGGATAACTGTTTGCTTGGACACCCTTCTTTCAAGGGACTTGCCACTCACCTGCAGTCTCCTGGGCAGAAGAGGTAGGGGAGCACTCTGGTCTGCAACACTTGTTCGCACTCTTCCACTGTTTTTTCTGTGGGATCTTTAGGAAGTTAATTGGCCAAGATTTTCACAAGTGGCCCCTCTCTATGACTGCTTGCATGCGTAGGTGTTCAATCTGAGACATGAGCAATCACCCTTTTCTGGGTCATTAGCAACAAAGCACACATGGATCTCAACCAGCATCTGAATGTGCCAGCCACTACCTCTCAGGGCATTTATGTTCCCATCTGTAAGTTGTTATAATAAATACTTGCCTGATTTTATAAAGCCATTCAGGAATCTCAAATGAAACAGAGGCTTTCAAGTAGCTGTGATTATTATGGCTTACTCTTGCTTAGGCTTATTCCTGCAGGTCAGCTATACTTAATTTGTGAGAGCTTTCTCATTGCTGGCACTGCAGATTCTGTGTAGCATGCAAAGTCTTCCTATCTGGTTTCTGTTCTTTACAGCATCACCTGGAATAAATGCCTGCAGCCAGGATGCACCTGATGGTTGTGTTGTTGATACAAAAACAAAAGCTCCAGTTTACTTATTGCTCACAGCCTCCATAACTCTGTTTACCGTGTACCAAAGGCTTATTTTATCCATGTCAGTGAAGTTAACACAGGAGACTTGGAAGCAGAGAGAAAGCAGAAATGAGAAGTAACTGGGTCCCAGCCCAATCCCAGCTCTCTGCGAGAATGCACCATATGCAGACATGGACAGCATTGGACTGCAAAGTGTAATGTAATCCTAAGGAACCAGCTAAAGCCAATTTGCCAAGCTCCTTGGAGAGTCTCAGCAGCACCACTGCTTGCTGACTGTAAATGGTCTTATTGCACATGATAATAAAAACTATACAGAGGTGGATTTAATAGGACCACCAAAAACAGAGTAAAGAGAGAATCACAATTGCAGACATTCGCTGCTCCACCAATACAAGAAGATGGGGGTGAGGGGAAATTATTTGATTTTATAGGAATAAAACTCTTTAGGCAAAAATTTTAAAAGTGGGGATAATTGTGACTTACTGTTCACACAGTGCAGTGGGGAATCATGTCCAAGACTGTAGTTACAACCTTTAGCTTTACATACTGTGGACTGGACTGTGCTGTGCAGTTTTACTAGGTAGCCACATTGATTTCAAAACAGTTTTCCCCAGGGTGCAGCACTGCTTTGTGTGAGCATGGATTCGAGGCCTTACGCTTGAATCTGATCTTGCATTCTGAGAAATCAAGTGATTGTCAGTGGGCATATACCTGACTTACTTGAATATGCATGTGACCTGGCCTCAAGAGCCACTACAACCTTGGTAAGATTTTTGTTAAGTTATTCTTCTAATTAAACCCTATCTATGTTAAGCAGTATCATATCCATTTTAGCATGGATGTGAGACTCATTTGAACGCAGAGCTGGATCTTATGTCAGAAATCAGGTTTGGCCATGATGGCAATAGAACTGGTTAGCCTATAAGCCCAAAGTAAATTTGCAAACTCTGTCTGTTCAAAAAGAAATGCATTAATAGATGACTGATCTCCTGAAACGTCATTTGAATAGTTTTGACTGCACACTTGTTTTATTCCTGGGAAATTTCAGAGTACAAAAAGACTTCTATTTTCCTTCTTCATTTGCCAAGAATCTCTTTTAAACTTGTATGTAATATAGACTGACTCTTGGATCAGATCTTCAGCTCACACTTATACAGAAGTTCACATATATGGAAGTATTTCAATGGACTTCTGTAAAGAGATACTGATATATATGAGCTGAGGATCAAGGCCAAGAAAATGAAAGCAAGGAACTGGTAGGTACGAAGCTTTCTGACCTGGAGTGGTTACTCCAGGCAATGTGTTATTTCCTAAAAAAATTATTCATCCAAAATGGCAATCTTACTCATCTGGGAGATGAACGTCTAGAACATATGTCTCCGTGACCCAGTGCCATCCTTGAAACAATCCATTTTCACGCTGATAGTTTGAGGACTTTTTTTTTCCACTGTCTGTTCTACCCCCAAGGTCATTTTCAGATAATGGCAGATGGTTTGAACTGAAGTATTTAATTGTGAAAAAAATCACAGGAAGTTTTTTAAACAAAGCCTTTGGCAACAGCTCCTGATTGTGAATCTGAGAATGTGCTTGTATTGGGACAGTCTGGATTATTTTATTTTACGTGATTTTAATGCTTCTAAAAGCAAGTGTTTGAAAGCTATATGCTGAGAATCCAACAGATAAAGTATGTGAATCCAACAGATAAAGTATGTGGATTAGCTTGTACAGAGATTGTTGGGTGTCAGAAAGGAGAAACAGGAACATAATGCACGACAGAACTCTGAGCAGGGAGTGCCCCTCAGACAAATGAGACACTAACATTAAGAATAAATGGAGAAAAATAAGAAGAATGAGTAAATGGAGCCTTGGTTTAGAGCCCTAAGCACTGAAATCCATTCTTACTGCAGGGCATCCTTCCATATTGCTGCAGTGTGGTACCTTGGAAAGAGGTTTGGATCCCCTAGTGCCTACCATGTGCTCAGAGAGGTGTTCAGAAGGGAATCTGAACATGATGTTATGAGGTAAGACTGTATGACAATGAAGACCGTATAAAAACAACTCAGGGCTTAAACTAAGGCTGCTTTAAGCCCTGGGTACATTAGGCTAGATCTGCCCATTTCTGGTATCTTGGAACTTCCTCTGAAGCTTTTACTACAGCAAAAGGATTCTGGAAGAGAAGAGTCTCCTGCTGCTAAGCCTTCACCATCACTGGGGAAGTGACTTTTTTGTAGTTTAATAGTAAGTTGTCAGTTTTCAAGCCTGTCAGCACAGTGCCTTTCTCCCACAGCAAGTAGTTCATTTCAGCCAGGAGTTATTCCTGGTGTATAATGAAAGAGAAAAGAGCTTCCTTTTTTCTTTAAAGGAGAAAAGAAATAGCCTTCCTGACAGATTCCGAGTGAAGTCTATAAAATTCTGGGAGAAATTCCTAAAAGCACTGATTATGATAACATCAAAAGAAGTAAGAAACTACCCTGGGAGATGATGTGAGAAGGGTGTCCCTGGTGAGATGTAGGACCAAGTCCATCAGAAATGTTTGCTGGTGACTAATTTCAGGTGTCTGGGGAAGGAATGTATGACCAGGGGAAGCTTGGATGGGTCTTGTTCTTTCCTGTTCCTTCTGGAGGCTCATGCTCTACCCAGCACCTCTTCTCTTCCCAGTCCCTGCTGACAGCATTTTGTTTCTCTTTTTCAGTTTGAACATGGGGAAAGGAGGGGAAGCAGGTCTACAAAGCAATTTCCAACCTGTTTTCCTATCCGTCTCTCTGCTCTGTACTAATACTTGTTTTTCTTAGGGATAAAGGCTGGAGATAATTCCTTTAAGTGGCAATTAAGCTCCAGGTAGCTGCAGAAAACTGTAGCTTTCCCCAGTTCCTGCAGAGACACAGCTTGAGCCACAGGTTTCCCTACTTCCTTAAACCAGGACATATTTTTCCTGTTTTTGGATGATTAAGGCCCCACTCATCCAGAACAGCCCAAAGTGATTGGAGCAGTGGGGGAAATGACAAACCAAAGATGCTCCATGAACTGTCAGTGCCCTCCTTCAGAAATGCACTAATTTCAAAGAGCAGGGAATAGTTTCTTCCCAGTCCTCATCTGACCTGTGTTTCATCTGCAACACCTCTGTTTTCCAAGCCCTGAGCTCAGTTCAATATGCTTGTACCCCTGCTGTGGTAGCAAATATCAGAAAGAGACCTTTGATCATGCTGGACAGACTACTGCGGGCTAATGGAGAAATACTTGCACTCCAAGATGCAAAGTGAGTCTCATCAGCAGACCTGTGTGATCAGTTTGGCTCATTAGTTAATAAGGTTAATGAGGCACCTGTGTATGAGTCAGCTGATATGAAAGGGGACACATCTAGTCTTAGTGGTTGCTCAAGATGACACAGCAAATCCCTGGTAGAGCTAGGGAAAGACAGAGCACGGCACGGCACGGCATGGCAGGGCTCTGCTCCAGGTCTAAGCCATCCCAACCACCCTTTGGTGCAAGTGGAGACAGCTGCGAGCTTGATTCAGTCTTGTGTTGGGTCTGTGCGAGGGCAACGGGGGATATGGCACATCAGCAGGCTGTTTGTGTTGGAAATATTCTCCGTTATCAGCGAGACTCGTGAACTTTCAGAGAGCTTACTACATCTCTATTTGCAAAGAAACGTGAGCCACTCAGAGGATCTCCCTTTCTCAGGCAGGCTTATCATCAATAGCATCAAATAATGGGATGTTACCATTTCTACCTACTTCTAATGATTTATCATCCCTGAATTATGCACCGTTGGTGACAGTAATTTTCCCTGATTTAGACAGGTAGACGGAATTACAGTTCTCTGTTTGGTGTGCTAACATAATCAGAATTAATATTTTGTCTTGTCTGGCTTATCTTAGTTAGACAGTAGCTATTATTTCACCTACTCTGTTTCTCTTCCCCCTCCCTACCACAACTAAAATAATTTGATTTTGAGCTATACTTGGAGCAGGACTCACCTCAAATCTGATTTCAAATTCCTTGATAGGAGTCCGATCTCAACGCTACCAATCTCCACCATGTCCAAGCACAGTCAGTCATGTAACAGGCTGGATCAAGCAGGGAGAACACATTTTATCGATCGCTGCAGATACCTGTACACAAGCACACACACGTATTTTTGACTTTGCTTGCACACAATCCAATGTTGGGCAGAGTGAGTCAGAAGCTGCTTCCCACCTGCCACCATGGCACATGCTCCTGTACCCCACACTGTGGCCTCGTGGAGATCGTGGTTCTGGCCCTACAAGCACATGGTCCTACAAGCAAATGTGAGTGCAAATGCAAAGGAGCATTCCTCACTGTGTAGTGTGTGTATGCTGGGAGGCAAAGAGGTGAAAGCACGGATTTCATTACTCATAACATGTTACTCCCCTGTCCTTTCTTTTTCTAGTGTGTTCCCACTTGTGCTGATTTACAGTCACCACCATTGGGCTTTGCCTCCCAGTGTGGGATGCTGAAGTGTGTTAGATTCTACACATATTGAATTGTTTGCCCTCTTTTTTTTTTTTCTTTCCCTCCCTATTCATGGTTGTTTGTTTTCTCTTCATTCATGGCATCAAAAGGACGTTTGAGCAGCAACTACTCAATCCAAATGAAAGGGAATGTTGCTTTTGGAAGATCCAGCAGAAGGCTGAGCAGATCAGATCCTAAATTATGAATTAGCTGGAGATTTTTTTCATCTCTCTTCTTTTTCTTTTTCTGGCTTTTCTTTCCTCCCTTCTATTTTCCTAACCCTAATTAAAATGTGCAGGGCACAAAACTGTAATGAAGGACTGGACCCATTATTTTTGTTTATGGCAAAACCCAAGCGGAACAGAACTCTAAATGGGCTCTGGTTGAGTACCATCTCCCTCCATAAAGACCATAATAAATATCAGCCACATTGATTTTCCTTCCCCATGAACCCTTTGCTATTTGTTCTGGTCTAAGTGCACTGTGTTTTCCTCTGAGGTTTCTTTTGCTCTAACTGTTCTATTATCTGTTGTTGCTGTTAATCTGTGTTGAGCGTGTAATTGAGATCCTAAGAGGGAGTTTAAGAGAAACCCCCTTGGGAAGACATCTGACCTACATGAAGAAAGAGAAAAAATAAAATAAATAACCCAAGCCATTGAGGCCAACTGCTCTGTTTACCTGGTGGAGCCATTTCCTTTATCAAGGGCTCTCATCCACCCCAGGCTCAGTTCTCTTTCTGTAATTAGTTTTGTGTATGTGTTTTTAACCTCTACTTGATTTTTGCATTGATTTCTTTGCCTTGGGGGGACATTTGTCTGTTGATTCCCTAGGCCT
The DNA here is from genome assembly GCF_013377495.2 of Cygnus atratus. Taxonomy (NCBI): domain Eukaryota; kingdom Metazoa; phylum Chordata; class Aves; order Anseriformes; family Anatidae; genus Cygnus; species Cygnus atratus. The sequence continues at coordinate 2,480,156 of NC_066387.1, forward strand.
GATTTTCCCTTTACCTGCAGTTGTCTGCAGAACTGGTGTTACAGTCAAAGATGCTGCAGGCAGAGGTAGGATGTGGCCCCTTTTCCCTTCCCATTTACATGCTGCTGCTAACACCTGTGATTTATCCTGGCTCAAGTGATACAGTACGTGCTAGGGGGTGATGTAAAAGATGTCTCAAAGCACATGACAGCTACCTAATTCCCCCTGGCTTTCCTAGGGAATAAGGCATGGGCATGGCTGAATGCCTCCAGGGAGACTGGCTAGAAAGGTGTGTTCAGCCGACCTCAGACAGTGCCTACCTGCTTTCTATCCACAGCTGGCCGCCTGATCCGGGCAGTCCATGTCCTGAGCACCCGAACTTCCTGTCTCCCTTGTTTGGTTGCTGCCGCAGGGACGTATTGCAAATACACGGAATCCATTATTGCCTGCTCACTGTTCCAGTTCCCCAGTCTCAGCAGATAAAGAGTTCTCAGTGTTGTCTTAATGTCTCTTTGTAGTTTATTAGAGGCCTAGGAGGCATGAGGGGGAAATGAGAATGTGACTCAGAATTCCCTGTTCTGAGTCACGTGCTTCCTTTGCAATCTCATTTGTAACAAGACTATTAAAAGTAAATTATCTGAGCCAAGCGGCAGTGCTGAAGCGTAAGGGCTGAGGAGAGGGAAGCAACACCCCATCGTGTGTCTCCAGATGAAAGCAGCTTAGCTCAGCCAGTTTAATCTGTCCCTTTCTGCCCATGTTGGGATTTCTGCTCTTACTTTGGGAGGACTGGCAGCGCTGACAGTTGTGGACGTGTGGCTGGCTTGATTTCCCCTCCAGTCCTGATGAAGAAATGCCCCTCTTGGCTGCAGCATGGGGATGTCTTTGGGCTCTTGACATGAAACTGGGAAGAGGAGAGGGAGGTGCCCATGAGACGCCAGCTCTTCTCTCTGAGATGAATCCGTTGATGGAGAGGCTGTGAACTGATGGCTCCACTTGTCTCACGTTTCCATGGTATTTCCATCACACCTGTTTCCAGGGATGTCTAATAAACTGAAGCAAATTGGGATGAGGGATTATCAGGCTTTAAATGATGCTACCGAGCCAAGCCTCCAGCTCTGTTCATTATGACAAATTTCTATTTTCTCCCAGGGACTGACTGCAATTCAAACTGAGGCAGGGTGAGGAGGTGGCTGCTGGCTTGTCTGTGCCTGTGTCAAGCAGCTGGGGCTGCTGCAGGTCTCCCGACTTCTCTCTCAGTTAAGGTCAGGTCCTGTTTCTGTTGAAGCAATTTCATATCTCTCAGCGGGGGTTGGATCAAGCCTTTAAGGAATTAGACTCTACTTTAGTTCATACAAGTGAGCTCAGCCTTTCAAAAGTCCCCTTTGATCCCTCCCATTCTGTTCAGGAATTGCTTTGAGGGTATCTATTGACTTTCCATGGAAAGCGGACATATCTATGTAAAAAACCTTGCTGCTGAATGTTTTATGGAAGTAATATTGACCTTCCCGCAGGTGCTGAAGAGAAAAGAAAGTCCTACTTCTCTGTAAAACTAAACTAAAATTGTATTTGACGAGTTCTATAAAATGTTTATAGATTTTTATTTTTTCTTACTTTGTCCAAAACATCTTTTTCCCACAAAGGCCAGAGGCAGAATATTTACAGGGAAAGAGGGGAAACACTTTTTTGAAAAATATTTGTGCTGGCAAATTGTTGCAAATTTTTCAGCTCCCAGATGTATCTAAACAAGTAACAGCAAAATTTTGGCTGCATTTGCAGAAAAAAAACCAGCCCAAACCAAACAAAAAAAAACACAATGTAGGATTTATGTGCTTGTTTCAGGTATAATCAGAATCTAAGTTAGGTTTACTGAGTATTTACTAGCTTTATTAAGTTTACAATGGAAGCAGTACCTGTGCAGTCTTGTGGAAAGTAAATCCAGGTACCGCCCACTCCAAAAAAACCAGGTCAAACTCTGTTTTTCTTGGCAAGCCCCTGCTGCTGCAGTCGTGCTCTGCTGTGGCCACAGGCTCATGGATCCTCCCAGACATGTTGTAGATCTTCAGGTGGTGACATTAGTTCCTTCCTTGGGTGACAAGGTGAGTCTCTTCCCACTGGGAGAAAAGAAATGGTTTAGGGTTAGGTTGGGCCTGGAGGGATACCAGATCTCCAGGGGATATTAGCTTGCCAAGCTTCATATGGTGCAGGGATGAACAAAGCTGAGCTAAGCAAAGAAAGATCTGTCCTGTTTCTGAGCTGGTGCCTGGAGGGATACCATGGCACCTGGAAAAGGCTGCAGGAAAAGGCCAGTTCTTCCTAAGAGCAGCTCAAATTTTCTGATGTTCATTACCTCCCGTGGCTCATATCCTGACAAGAGCTCATCGCTTATCAGCACCACTTGCCTTAAACACTGCAAACCATCGATCTAGCCTCTTCCATCCCTAGAGTAAGAACGTCTCCAGCAATCAGAGAATGTCTTAAAATGGGAACTGGTGCATTACTTGCTTTGTGTCCCTCAGCTTCAGGTTTTCTAGGTTTTCTGCTAGAGACAGAGTATAGAAATGTTCCTCTCATTTCTAATGAAAGATTACATAATCTGTGTTGCAAGAGACTGAGCACAGCAAAAGGTTTCTGAAGAATTTAAAGAGCTCCCACCTAACACACTGCAGTCACAAGCAACCTGTTGTCTAAGATAACCTACAACAACTGATTGTTACAATATACTTAAATATCCACTAACTAAAAATGTATAAACTATGTATAAGCTTCATACATTACATGATCCCTGCTTCCCTCTGAAACCTCTGTCTTCCCACTAAGTCTTCTATCAGCAATCTAAGTCTCCTTTCTCTGTCTTTTCTCAGCCCCTGGTGGCTTTGCGCAGTTCATCCTATGTCATTTGTGTCTGGATCTGGAAATATTTCTCAGGACATTTGACTCATCCATCATTTAGATAATCAGAAGGAAAAAAAACAAGAGTGTCCAGCTATGAACATCCATAAAAAGCACCAAGGAAAAAAACCCTCACCTTGAACTTCCCTTCCTGCTTTTCTTTTCATTTCATTTGAGAATCTGACTTGACAGTCTTTGCTCTGGCAAGAGTCCCACTGAAGTTATTAAGGGCAAGAGCTTGTCAGGATTAAGAGGAAGGATTTGAAATCTCTGTGAGTGATAGCAATATCCCCGGTTCTATTAGACCAGATAAGTATTTGCAAAGGACATTAACCCTGGTGCCTTGAGCTAGATGGTGACTGCCCTGGGGGGAAAGGAGATGAAGTTCCCAATGGGGAAGCTGCTCTACAGCCACCTGTAATATGGCTGTGCATCCCATCCCTTGCAGAGCTGGACTCATACTACTTCCTCTTGAAGTTTCCATTTGTCCATCAGAAGCAGGGTGCTGTTAGCAATGAATGGGCAGGGAGGAGCCTAAGTGGGAATTAAGACCTAAAACTCAGTGTTGGCACCAAGTCTGGGCGTGCAGGTAGGTGTCTGTCAGAGACGATTACACAGCGAGTGCAGCCCAGTCAGGTATTTCCAGGCTATTGCTGCTTTGAGGGCTGGATTTGGAAAGGCCACCTAAACTGCCCTGCCATCAGTGGGTGCAAACGTCTGGGAGCTAGCACAAGCAAAACAAACAGAGACAGATGTGAGCTGGAGTAATGTTTACTAACTTCCAGCACCCCGACATCTCTGTTTTACCAATGTAAACTCCTCCTGCTTCTCTGCTCCCATTTTTCAAGGAAGGACTGTTATCACGGATCAAACATTCACTTGGCCCATTTGAAGGGCAAATGCAACTCCTGGGGCAAAAGGCCGATAGAGGGTGTCATCAGGAAAGGAGAAATTAGGATGGAGTCGATTGAAAAAGCTTTTCTTACTCCTCTTTCTGCTTTCCTGGGCCTGCAACACTGGACGGACTCACGGATCATCCATATTTCCATCTGGCACTGAGAAAATCCATGCTTTGTGCAGGAAATCAGAGCGCTGCTCATGCCTTCTCCGCTGTAATTCCTGGCCTCACACCCATGGCGTCTACATGCGCACGTGATTCGCAAGCCCTCCTGTCAGGGGGAGATCACATTAATGCGGATGTTAAAACCAAATAAACACTGAAACAAATTTAAAACAAAAATAGCATTTCAGAGGCTGTGTTCCATTCCCACCACCCACTACCATTTATAACTAATTGGGGCTTTGTTATATTCTCTCACCCAGTGACAGATAAATACTAAACTCCACTGGTTAACAATAATCACCCTAATTATGCCAAGATGACATTTACAATACAGGCAATTGCTAATCCATTACCTCACTCTGCTGAATACTAGAACACTCAAATTAAAAGTTATTCACCCACAAAGAACAATGTTTTAGTAGCTGACACAGCTTGGTAAAGGAATTTATTAAGGTAATTTGCAGTATTCCCATAAATAAAACATTCTAGAGTTCCCCCGTCCTCCTCCCCCTTCCCCCAAAATAATCTTTTGTGATAAATCTTTTTCTTCCCTCTCTTGTAGTGCAGTTAGAAGAATAATAATTGAAACTGTCAGACGGAGTTACGTGTTTAAATTTGCTTACCTGAAAGACAACAGAGAGCTGAACATCTTGCATCCCTTCAGGCTCTTCTCGGAGAACTGGGGCGATACTTAGTGGTTTGTGATGTGTAGGAGGTCACTGTGGTAAAACCTTCACCCATGTGGGGTTTCGATGAAACCTAAGGGAGACTCAGAATGAAGGAACGAGGAAACTGTGACCAGCGCTGAGACATGCAGTGTGTGGAGGATGCTGGCCCCGCGTGATAATCCAGCTGGGACTGGCAGGACTCTTTGGCCCTCATCAGAGAGATGCTGAGGAGGCAGCAAAAGGGCTGTGGGTCTCCTTAAAGACAGCTTCAATTCAAGCACGGGGGTAAATGCTGAGGCCTCTGCTCAGGTGATGTCCCAAACCAAAGCCAAACAAAAATCAGAACACAGCAGCCCATGTAGCACAGCCCGTGGCTAGCAGCGCTGGTGTAGGGAGAAGGTGGGAGAAGGGAGGTACTTGGACCTTTCTTGCAGCACCTGGAGGCCTTTTCTTTTAGTCATCTTTTCCTGATCTTATCCCAGCATTAAAACACTCACAATTTTTTTTTTTAAATAAATAATTCTAATTAATTAGTATTTGTCAATGGGAGGGAGTCCCATTGACAAATATCAATGGAGTGAGGAAAGGGTTAAACGGACTTACCAAAAAATCAGAGCTGGGTTTCATTGCACTCCCTGAGCAGCCCCTTGCACCTGGTGTCGGCAAAGCCTCTGCCAGCAGCAGATCCAGCCAAAGGGATAGAGCAGGAAGGGATTTTGGGGGGTTTGGTTTTTACTGTTATCACAGCAGCTATGGCCAAAGCTATTTGCAATAAAGCAGCACGTCGCAGCAAGCCAAGAGTCCCTGCTAGCACATCCCCGCTATGTGCTGGCCACCTGCAGCAGCAAAGCCAGCAGCACGCCGGGTGCCAGCGTCAGCTGAGCCCCATGCAGAGCGAGCAGCTTGTGGGGGAAACAAGGCAAAAATTCGGAGCAGCATCCGCCAGACTGATCGCTGCCTGCTCAGGAGATGGCTGGAGAAGTCGGAGCAGAGCTGCCACACATCTGTGTCTCCTGCACAGACCTTCTCTTTCTGCCCAGGCACTTCATCCCAGCGTAAAAAAAGATGTGAGCCATTCGTCTGGGATGTTGAAGCCCCCGGCAGCTGGGCTGGAGCTGTAGCTCAGGGTGGAGAGCAGATGTCCAGAGACCCAGTGAAATGGTCCCTGTGCATGTGCAGCTGAGCTCGCCAGCACTGACACCCTGAGTATCTCCCATCCCAGACACGTTAGACTTACTCTGCTTATGCAGGTTGTTATCATGATGATCAAACTGACTCCACGTTTTCCTGCCCCGTCCATGCACAGCACGGCGTATGTAAGCATCTTTACAACCAGCATCTGGGATATGGGAGCAAGCCCTGCCTTATCCTGCGCTGCTTCGTGGTGATTCTGCCCCTGGCTGAAGCAAGGGAACATGCCGCAGAGCAAAAGCCCTGTCTTTCTGCATTTTGGACCAAAGATGCTTGCAGCTGCAGGGAAGAGCACTGAAGCAGTGCCTACGCAGACGGGCACCCCACACGCTCTGCTACAGCTGCTCTGGTTCAGTTCCCCCCTGCACGATGCTCTCTCAAGGGTAGCCTGGATGCTTCTGGCCGATGGTGACAGATCGCAGGAAGGCAGCTCTTGTAAACAAAGATCTGCAGGCCTTGTAATCACCACGACTCCTTCTTCTCCCCCGGCTCAATTAAGAGACAATGTTTTCCTGCTCACCCGCTCTGCTTTTATTTGCTCTCCGTCTCATGCTTCTGTGGAGTTTTTCCTCCCCTTCCTCCTGCAGCTGAATGCTAATGGACCGGGCGCCACTCCAGCCCCGAGCTCCCAGCCCTGGGCAGACACCCAGGGCACGAACGAGATGACTTCCAGAAGTGCTCCTGGGAAAACGGGAGCTTTTGCAGGGGAAGGACTCTGCAAAGGAAATCCGAGCGAGGAAAAGGTGTGCCATAAAAGATAAATCTTTAAAACGCGCTGAACCTCACGTGGGGGGTGCTTCTACGTGGAGATAAAGCAGTCTTAATTTGAATGAACTTTATTCCTTCCCAAGGAGGGTAAACGAAGCCTGATTAAAGCCACTTGAATTCTGACTAAGAGAGTCTGCCTGGGGAGTTAATGGCCAGTAACAGGCAGCAAACAAAGCCGAGTAATGCTCAGCACAGTGGGGTTCAAACTTCGGCACATAACTTCTTATGATCTGCAAACTATATTTTATCTCGGTATATAAACTGACAACCCAAATTTGTACAGACACACGAAGACAGTAATATATGCCACTCTTAACTTGCTCCTGTTCAAGGGCTGTAAGTACACAACCGGGGGGGGGTAATGACAGATTGGAGGAGAATCACTTCCAAGCACAGCTCGGAGGGACGCAGAGACACCACTGCCTCAGCCGCGCAGGCTCACCCAGGCCTGGACCACGTCATCCTGCAACTATCAAAATCACATCTTAAGCGATGGCAGAAGCTTGCTGAGCCCACTCATCCCAGTTGGGACTGCAGTCCCAGTTCTCACTGTCATTCCCCACCTACTTTCCTCTTTTTTATTTTATTTTTTTCCAGTCTGTTCCCATTAATAATCCTGGTTTTCATTTCTCCCTCAGCCCCTACCCGGTCCCTGCCCAGAAAACCCAAGTAACTCTGGGTGAGCCATTTCTCTTCTGATGGAAAGCTCAGCCAGCATTTCAGTGGCACTGCCTCCCAACTCCTTGACTGGGCAACTTAAATAACCCCTAATTTAGGCCATCAGATCTGAACCCAGGCTCAGCACCGGAGCCAAAGGCATGTCTCTTCCCTCCGTGCACCACAGCATGTTCCAGCATTCGTCCCAGAGCCCAGCATCTATTTATAAGGCAAAGAGAAGGCTCTGCCAGCCTGAATACTTTGTTATTTTCTCTGACAAAATCTGAATTTTGGTGGCGAGAAGCACTGCCACTCTGTATGTTTGACCCCACTTAGCCTCTGACATTAGAAATGCAGAAAATTCACAGTCCCACCAAAGCAGGGGAACTGTAATTGCATCGCCACTGACAGATGCTGGTTGTTGAACTGTGAGGAGCAACAGGGGATTTCGGGCTCTCTGTTCTTAAAGGCACAGAAAGATGGAGTTCCCGTGTTCCTCACCGACCTCAGTTATTTTCTGTCTTTTCTGTTTTGAGCTGCACATTTCTTTTCTGCCAAGCTTCTGCTTTCATGGGACAGCGCCTGGGTTTTACACTGGAAGTGCCTGGAAGTGATGGAAAAGAAAGAATAAAAGAAAGAGGGAGGGAGAAAGGGAGGGAGGAAGGAGTAACATTAAAATCAACAGTTTCTCTTCTTTTCATTTTAGGTCAGAAAAAGTCTTCCCAACTTTACGAAAGGCATATTGAAAAAAAAACAGTAAATTCATGAACATGCAGTTATTACTTAGCAGACAAATTACATTTCTTCTGAAATGTTCCAAAATGCATTCATTTTCAGAGTACATTACTTTCATAATACTGTGTGGAACATTAAATGAGAATTTCCCTGACTTGGCTACAGAGCACATTTTTATATTTCATAGTCTGACACAGAGCCCAGGGTAACTAATGAAAATCTTTTCGAAAAGTGACAATCTTGTCTAGCAGCCTCGCCTGTTGAAGAGATTGCAACATAAAACAGATGAGTGCCCTGCTTGACAGCTAATTGTGTCGGGCTTAATTACAACAAGCAGAATTTAATCGGCTGTGCAGTGCAGTTTTTTAGGATGGGGGAACCATCTGGAATGTACCTTGCTCCTAGGCTGATGGAGGGGCGGGCATCACTGGATTTCAAAGACAGGGGAGCAACCGTGTGCGGATTTAAATGCAGAAGAAGTTCCTTCCCTAATGTATTTCATTTGAGCTGTTTGATGAATTTCAGAGATATTTATGCAAACCTGCACGCTGTTGCCTCGCGAAGACAAGGTTTTGGAAGCCTTCCCAGGCTCAATTTGATGAGCCTCGTTCCCCCTCCATGGCCCTGCGCTGTGGCCAGACCTCGACGCGGAGCTGTGAAGTTTCACGGACTGAGTCCCTCTCTCCGTCCCTCACCTTGCTCCGCTGCGACGCCCGCCTCTCCCTGCCCCTGCGATCCTCCAGCCGGCTCCATCAGGTGCGGGCAGCCCCAGCACAGGACAGAGCTGAGCTGCAGCCAAGGCAAAGTGCTGGAGTAACGCCTTCCTCAGGGCCAGTCTGGCGTTGTTGGCTTGGTCTGCCTTGCAGCCCGGCACGAGGTGCCCACGCCAGGAGCTGGAGAGCTGTGTTTATGTTGGCCTGCAAAAAAAACAGAAAAGGAAGTGCCCTAAGTCAGGGATCTCCAAGCTTTCACGGGCACAGCAGGAGGGGAGGGATGGGAGGCAGGCACCAGCCCTTTGCACTGTTGTATGTCCCATTGCAAGGCTGAACATCAGCACCTAGGGAGTACAGGCTGCAGAGTACTCCAGCACTGACCCTGGCGAGGCTGATGCCATCTCCTGCTGAACTCTGATGGAAACAGGCTATTGACAACAGACAGGCTCCCTGAGAACTGCAGGCTAAAGCAGTTCTTCATTTTCTCCCCCTGAATACATTTAATACCCAGCTATTAAAATAGTCCTTTGTCATGTCAGAACAAGGAAGAACGAAACATGCATTTCAAAGCCTTTGAAACAACAACAAAAGGCTCGTGCTAGTGCAGGAATCCTTTGGTACCGCATGCCTGGCAATAGCTGCGTGCCCACGGACTGGTCCCTGCGGGCAGGGACGGGGCTGCTCCCATCCCTGGGAGCCAGCAGCCAGGGCAGGAGCCCAGGAGCGAGGGGCAAGCAGGGCCTGGCTCCAGACTGCCCTCCGTCGTGCACAAAGGTATCTGTGCCGACACAACGTGGATTTGGGTACAATAGCCCCAGCCAGCGGCGTGCCTGCATCTTCGGGGCAAAGAATTAATCCCGGCCAACTTTCAGGACAAAGTCAGTCACAAAATGACATCTTGGAGCTCGCAGCGTCTGCAGCGTGTAGATGGATTCCTCACTTCAGGGGTGTTTTATCTGTCTTTGCTGCTGGGTAAGCAGCATTGTATGGAGTTCTCGGTGTCTCTCCACGGCTGTCTCCATCCACCGAGAGCTGGGGGAGCAAGGCCTCTCCGGAGGGAGCCCCAGCAGGGTTTCTCAGGAAGGAACATCCCCCAGCACAGCCCTCACGGCCTCTCCTGGCCTGGCCTCGCCCCTCCGTGGTTTGGCTCGCGGCTGCTTGCGCAGGGCCGGTTGCTATTCCCAGCCACATGGCTATAATCTGCTCCCTGACTTCAGCTGCTGGTTTTGCTTTGGCTCCGCTGTGAGGTTCCTTCACCCCACGCAGCATTTCTCTTGGTGTAATTGACTCGAGGCGTCTTCCTCCTTTTTTCTTTCCCCCTGTCCGTTTTATCCAGCCTTCTGCAGTTTGATCTCAGAGAGGCTGCTGGGAGCTCCCTGCTGGGTTGACATTGCTCCGATACCTCCGTCTCCTCCGTCAGGCAGGGCAGTGGTTGTCACCTTTCTTGTGTCAGGGCCCTGTCCTTACCTCCCCTTCCCTGAGGCTGCATTTTGGCCTACCTCCCACCTCCATGGAAGCGGCGAAGCCTCTCGGAAGGGTGGATGTGAGCCATGGGATGGAGGCACTTCCCCACGCAGGGCAAGGGCTGAGCCCAGCAATCTGAGTGCTCTGAGTGACCAAGCAAAGCAAAGCCCAGGTCTGGGCTCAGCAGAGGCTCATCCACAGACTTGTGGGAGATCAGGATGGGCTTTGGGCTGGTTTTATGCCTGTGGTCCTTGACAGGGTCCTTAGGAAGGTGGAGGGAGCTCAGCCTGGGTGCTGTGCGCCAGGCACTGGCCTCGGTAGCACTCAAGAGGAGTCACAGTATGCTGCAAGCACCTGTAAAACCAGCTCCGTTGTGTAGCTGGGAGGAGAGGGGCTGGCAGCATCTTTTGGGTGCTGTAGGCTGCTGCCTGACACCACCTCCCTCAAACGCTTCGGAGAAGCTGCCTGCAATCTGCCTTGTCACTGAAAAAAGAAAAAAACCACAGCGGCTCCGGGCTCCGGTGTTCTCACATCTAACCCAGCAAGTCTGTGCCCCTGTCCAGGGGCTGCTCTGGGTTTACTTGGGAGGCAACTAGAAGCAGAAATGAGCACAGGCCCTATATTCCCTGGCTTTACGCTGGCTGCATTAAAGCAGAGCCTCTGTGCAGCCACTGCTTCCCCGTCAAATGTTGCTGTGGGTCTGCCAGTGACCCCTGTGCCCGCCCAGTGCATGGACAGGGAACCGATACACGTGGTGGGGTGTTCGTGGGCATCAACAGCCTGTACAGCCTGGCTGTGAGCAGGCAGCACAACATGCTGGTCACAGCAGGCTGGCAGCACCTGCAACACCTGGCTTCATTCCTGGGTTTCTCATATAACCTTGGGCAAATCACTTGCCCTTGTGGTTTTTTGCCCCTTTGTTCAAATGAGAGGAATGAGACCATCTGTAGGAAAAGGCTTTGAGTTCTCTAGAGGAGCAGCTCCTGCATCCCACACTCATTGTGAAACCTTCCTTCTGTTTCTTCCCCTCTCTCCTCTGTAATTTTCAAGCCAATAATCATTAGCCATCCCTCAACGAGCTTCCCTCAAGGCAATTAATTACTATCTATTATGCCCATTTTACAACTGCGAAAACCAAGAGGCAAGGTCAGACACCGGCAGCCTAGAAGTCAGAGGCAGGGAGCCTAGGAGGTCAGTCCATTCTCCATATCAGCATCCCTGCTTTGACCACTAGACCTTGCTACACTCAGAAAACCTATCAGGGAAAGCCAGGCGACAAGCATTGTCCACAGTGCTAATCTTCAGAGGACCATATTAGTGCAATTTGATGTCAAGATGCCTTATCTATCATGAAGCAAAGAGTAAGATTAAAGGACTGGAGTTACAAGTGCCTTTTTGTTTGCACTAACTGGGTGAGTGCCTGTCTGGAAAACAGAAGCTTTCCATCTAAATTGCTGTCACGTTTCCCATACAGGAGTAGATTGGTCTCAGCACCCTTATTAAAAATACTACGACCATTCTACAGCTGCGGCTTGAAACTCCGCAGCTCTCAGTCAGGAGGTTGCAAAGTAGATGTTGAACACCAGATACCGATCACTGCTACTCCGGTGTAAATCTGAAGCAGCTTCCCTGAAGCCAGCGGAATAACTCCTGGATTTACACCAGACCCGCTGCTGGGGACCTGCTTGCGTTCCCCAGCCTCTTTGCACCAACTCAGCTGCAGCACATCCTGTGCTCTCCCAGACCAGCAGAGCTGCTGTGGAACAGGGCAGAGCTGCGCAGATTTGCTCACTGATGCTGCCTCCCGTTCGCCACATAAATCCTGATACACCCTGGTGTAAAAGAGAGTCAGAATAGGTTCCTTTCAACCACACCGTATCTCTGGGAGTTATTACTCCAGGGCATCCCTGAAACCACTGGGGAGAAGAAAGAAGGGATGTTGGAAAAAGGCTAGGTTAAAAAAAAAAAAAGAGAAAAGGGAAAAAAAGAACGAAGAGGGAGTAGGAGAAATGCAAAAAGAGAAAGGCAAGGAGGAGCACGGAACAGAGGGTTATCAAAGGCTTCTGTTGTGTGCTTAATGATGCTTTAATCCCATAATGACATGGAGGCACACGAACATGAATATGGAAGGCAGGTACAGCCAGGATCAAACGTGCTTTTTTTTTTTTTTTTTTTTTTTTGTGTGTGTGTTTTCACCTGAAATGCATCCAAAACACACTGTCAAATAGTGTTTGCTACACTTGTCTCTTGCTGCCACTACTCTGCCCGGCAGCTATGCTGACACCGCTCCAGCAACAGGGTTGAGGGAGGGAAAAGGGACTGCAAACTTCCTTGGGGAAGAGGATAATAACCATAACAGAGATCAGTATCCTCCTGAGACCGCCCGGCTTCGCTACTAGCAACAACAGCCCCGCAGATGGCAGTGGCAAGTTAAAATCCAGCATGCTCCGCTCTTTGCCTCCAATAGCAGCCTACATGTCTCAGCAGATAGAGTTCCTTGAATATTGACAAAACCAAAAACTTTTACCAGGCCCAGGCTGGTTATCTTCTTGCTTAAAGGGAAATCTTTCCTCTCTGTTTTCTCTTCTTCCCTGGGCTTGCTTCAGAGGCGTTAGCGGAGCCGCAGCGCTGAGAGGTGCAGGGAGGCAACAGAAAAGGGGGACACGGGGCTGTGACAAGTAGAAACGTGGAGACACGAAGGTGATGCTGGGGTCCAGGGAGGAGAAGCGTGAGGGAGTGAGGGGCACAGATGCAGGAGGAGGCAGCTGAGCAGGGCAAGGCCAACTTACCTTTGCCTGGGCACTCCTGCAAGCTCCGGGTGAACCCCAGGCTCCCTGTGGCCCCTGGAGCACTGCAGATGAGAGGCTGCCGCTTCTTCCCCTGTATTTATTTGCGTGGGGCCACGAGTGCACAGGGGACTTTATAAGAGCAGGAAAACGGAGCTCTGGCCTTTAAGAACTTTGCAACTCAGCAAGGAGAGAGAAGATTAATATGAGCTGGTGCCTTGGAGGGCAGCAGGGAGATGAAGTTCACGAGAGGGACTTATATCATCAAGGCATGGGAACAGGCGGTGACCACAGCGAGCTACCTATCCATGGGCTTTAAGCGGTCGGATATTGCATTGCAGTATCTTTTCTCACCTACTCTTCAGTCGCATTTCCAGCAGAAAAAACAAATTCCTAAGTGTAACTCCATCAAATTCAAAGAGAACTGCAGACGTCTGTATTCTTTTCCCCTTAACTGAAGCTCAGAGCTCAGCAGGACACTAAAGAGTGGTTTATCTTCTCCAGAGCTCTCAATCCACAGGGGAAAAATGGGACTCTGGCACTCTGGATTCCTGTGCCCTCCAGGATACAAAGTGACATCAGGCAACATGAGAGCTGAGTGCCAGTCCCTTTGCTGAGTGAGGAATGGCATTAGTGTAAGCAAAATCCAGGGCTGAGAGCCTTTCAGTTCTCTCTCTGTTGAGCTCTGCTGACCACTTGCTCTGCTGGGCCAGAGATGCCCTCTGGGCTCTCTGCAAAGGGAAGGTGGCCTCCGGGTGGGCATGTCTGGCTTCCTCCTTCTTCCAGGTTGTGCTCCCTGCAGTACCAGGACTGATAATTTTCAGCAAGTACTCTTTGGGCACTTGCTCTCGTTCTGCGGCTTGGCCCTTTTCTCACCGTGTGGCTCTTTGACCTTTGGCCATGCTCCACATGCACAACATCCCAGGTTTAAATGAGCTAAAAGATTAAGTATGCAGAGTGTGAGCTGACTCCGGGCTGCCAGAGCTGGGAAGGGAGCAAGGGGATGTTAACATAAATCCATCACCCCTGGCTCTCTTGCTGAAGTTGAGCAAAACTGCTCCAGCAAGTCTGATGCTATGGAGGATCCAAGGAAGTGCTGGGAAATCCTGATCACTAGACATAGCCTGAGTGTTTCGTGCTCCCAGCCTTGCTGCTGTAGGTGAAGATGTCTCCTTTAAAAGGCCCTTTTACTTTCTTGGTCTTTCCCAGTGCTTTTTTGTCATCCTCTTTTCTCTCATCCTTTCCCACTTGCCAATGAACGATGGATCTGTCGTCTCCACGTTTCCAGGGTAACGACAAAAAGTTTCCCTCCAGCCCAGAGGTAGAGCAAACCCATTCTGCTGGAAAATTCAAAGCGAGGATTAAAATTTATAAAACAGCACACGACCTAGTGCAGCATCACCCGCTCCTGCCAATTCATCCAAATCGCTGCACATAAGCAGCAAAGCTGGGGCCACCTGCACGGGATTATTCAGCGGGTCCCTTGGGGCAGCGGAGAGCCAGCTCTCGCCTGCAGTGGACGGAGTTTTGTTAGCAGAGGCTGCTGGGCACCAGCAGGTCCCGTGGCTCCTTCTAGCCTGTGCTCCTTTGACTAATAACGTTAGTGGATCCAGACACTGCCTGGAGAAGGGTGGAGAGAGCAGCTTTGTTTTTAATGACGGTTCTGGATCTTCCAGTTGGCCTGCTTGATCCTCTCTTATCTGATCTGGCAGCAGTAAAGAGGAGAGGCAGCGAGGAAGAATAAGGAGAACAACTTAAGCCCACATAAGGGTTTAAGTATTCCTTAAGCAAGACATGGTCTGGGTCGATTGGCTTCCCAAGAACCCTGTACAACAAAGCCAGCGATCTCCTGAGGCAACAACTGGCGATATGAAGGTCTGGAGCAAATGACTTTGCGAGACTTCAAGGCTAACAATTTATGCACTTAATATTTCAGGCCATCAAATGTCTTTCTTCCTGAATGAAAACTCTGGGAATTAAGTACCTGAGCTCCTCTCTGAAACCGATTCCAAGGCATCTCAGCTTTTAAGCACCTGAATTTCTCAGGCACTTTTGTTGTGCCTCTCACCAAACCATGCTCCCTGCCCGTGAAGGGTTTACATCCCAGCGATAAGACAAGAGCCAATAGTTTGATGCCAACAGATGGAAGCAATAAGCAAGTACAGTGACTGTAACAGAAATAATAAACAACCCCACATAGAACATTTTCTTCTGTGCTAGCCAAGGAAAGTCCATTAATTCTCATCTAGAAATCCCTGTAACATTTGCAGCAAGGATGTGCCATGGCTGTGTGTGCTGCTGCCCCACAGCACACATTTGCCTTGGAAATGCGAGCCATCACCGGTGAATTCTGCTGTTTTCTCCTACCAGCTCATTTCCAGGTTGTCCAGGGAAGCAGAATACACTGATTAGCACGAGCTGAGCTGGATGTGGGTGAGGACCAGGCAGGATGGCAGGGAAGCAGCCTCTCTCCTTGCAGACAGGCTGAGAGGGTCCTTCTCGCTCTGCGGACTGGGCTGGTGAAATGCTGGCACGAGACGCTGCATTTATAACACCATGAGTTACACATGAAGCGATCCCAAAGCATAATTACTAATAAATGTTTAATTAATAGCTTATGCACGTGTTGATAAGTTCATTAAAATGATGCATGAGCACATGAATATTCCTGAGCAGGCAGGAGTGAGAGAAGTTACTGCTGGGAAGTGTGTTAACAAGGGGATTACACGGGTTGCATATGGAGGCTGCAAGCGCTCCGCTCGCTCCTCTTAGATGAACATTTTACGGCCAACTAGGACCAAACAATCTCATTGCAATCTCCTTTTAACAAATCTCCCGCTTCTCCTCTTTAATATAAACAAATAGACGGTGTTTTCCTGTTAACAATAACATCCAGCGGTGTGGACCAAAGCAAATGAGTTAATTGCTTCGAGAAGCTTTAGCTGCATTTCCATCCATTGGAATGATTGCTTCTGGAAAAATAAACACTCAAAGCCTCCAACAACAATAAGCAAGACACCTAAAAGGTCAACTCCAACAACTGCTGCTGTGGAATGGAGAATTCAATAAAACCAAGCACTGCATGATTTTGCCTGCCTAGGCTCTTGCCCTCTTTTTTCGCTCCAGAGAACCGAAGCTGATGAGGTCTGCAAGTGGTTGCCCATTGCGCCGCAGCTCTAGAAAAGGCCTTGAGCCACAGCCCCTGCTAATTGCTAGCGCTTACCTTTTGTTCCTCAGCCTTTCTTTCTGCATCTCAGTACAGACACTCAGGCTGGGATGGAGGCAGAATTCTGGACAAATTCAAACGCTGCCTGCTTTTGAAGCCTCGAGGAAGCGTGTTCTGGTTCTTGGCATTGTTGCACGAGCTGTTTTTGGCTGGGAGTATGAACAGCAAAGCCAGGGTAGCAGAAGAGCTGCTCTATCTAATCTCATCTTCTCGAACTAATAATCTCTCTAGCTGTTCATGCTTTATATCTGTTCTGTATTCTAACTAATCTATTTTATTGGTGCCTCATCCATTCTGGATCCCGTCTCATCTGTTCTAATGATTTATAATCCAGACTGGATTCTGAGAACAAGTTTTAAAAGGCTTTTGTGAGAAGATTAAGACTTGCTATAAATTGTATAGTCTGTGTGAGTTAGGTGCCTAGATCTGGGTCAAAAACATGACGGCTACTCCTAAAGTGCTTGGGAAATGTGACCCTCTGCCCCCTGGGACTGAGTCCATTCCAGCTAGATTTAGGCAACTTTCCATCCAGGTGTAACGAGGTCGCCGTGCCTGGAAGGGCAGCAGCAGGGAACCAGGGAATCTGTATTGCAGATCTACAGCATCAGTCCAGGAGAGATGAAATATGGTATTTGTGGCATTTAGGCCCATTTGTGGCATTTGTGGCACATTTGTGGCATTTGTGGCCTTTTGGTCCTTCCACAATACAAATAAAAGAGGGAGGCACAGCTATGCCTATCTTTGCAGGTGCCCAAAAATATCAGGCTGCCTAAGAGATATTTCCTAAGAGATATTTTCCGCCTGTGAGCAGAAGTGAACAAGCCCCAGCCCTCTCCTTCATCACGTTCTGCTATCTGTTGTGGGTACTTCACCGAGCACTATCAAAAATCCCTGTAAAGAATAATAAAAACCTCAGCTTGTGACCAAGGCAGCTCCAATTATTTAACAAGCCAATCTGGAGTAACTCCACCCCTGTTCCCAGGACAGACCCGAGCTCTCTGGTGGCGGTGCGGGGTCTCCCTGTACCCACGCGACAGGCGCGCGCTGTGCCCGCGCCATCTGCTCGCCGCCAGACTCGCCTCCCACGCAGCAAGGCAGGAGCACCCGTGTGCCGAGCATCCCCGGGGAGCTCCGAGGCTTTCTGCAGGGCCGGGAGGACAGCTTTGGATCCCGAACCACAGCCACTTTCCCTCTGCGTACCTGGCTTTGTACCTTCTCATCCAAAGCTGGTTGTGATTACAGCCTCCCAGCACCTGAAGTAATGGTCCTGCTCTAACATCACCCAACGCACCCATCAGCTTCATTCTCCCTTTTCCTATGTGCCACCTTTCAAGCGCTTTGAATGTGAAAACCATCTGAATACAAAGAATCGCTCTGCTTAACCCAGTACATCTCGCCCTACGCAGGATGCTTTGGCTCGTATTTTGTGCAGACAGAGGAAATGGAGCCAGTCTCATTGCTAAATAAATAAAATAGTGACTTACTTGGGAAAAAACCTCTAATGAGGTCATGAGGGGTGAAATGCCACCACTGCAACTGGTGACCTTTTCTCATTTCCAAAACAACATTTGCTAGATATAGACGCACACTACTGGTTGTTTACAAAGTGATTGAGGATTTTTGCTTACAGAGAGATCCCAATTTCTGACTTTTGCTACTGCCCACAACCTCATTCCAGCAGTGACTCTCAGATAATGACTTGCAGCCTTGCGAGGGATTTCGCTGAAACTTTGTGGGAAAGAAGTCGTCTCTTCTGAAGCCAGACAGCGGGACAGGAGGATGGAAATATTTAATTTGCTAACAGCCACCAGCGAGCAAGAAGGGTTTGGTAAATAAGCCATAAGAAGCCCATGGCCAACCCTGCTTTGCCCCAAGAAAAGGGAGTGGGGGCGGCAGGTGAAAAGCTGCTGAAATGCTGCTGAGGAGCAGCTCCAGACCACTGGACCCAACGCTTCTGAGCAGCCCAAGCCTGGCCCAGCCCCAGCAAGCATCCAGCCCCTGCGGGCGACCGTGTTGGTTGCATAGCCATGCCCTCGAGCACGCGCACACCCATCTCAGCAGCTCTTTGCCTCCCACCTTGGTCACATTGTAAATGAGGAGGTTAAGCCCCCAGCCATCAGCGAAACAGCCACATCTTTCTCCTTGACATTCAAGTGATTGAAAAGCTCCTTGTAGGGTCGAGCACAGTGGCTTTTAAATAATGCATTGTGTTTGTTATTGTGTCGGCATTTAAGTGCTGGCTGAGAGAGGACAAGCAACTGGGGCCCCAGTGCTCCACGCTCCTTACAACGGGGTATCTGTGATATGCCCTAGGTCCTTTGAGAGAGCAGCCCAAGAGGATGGACCTCTCCTCTACCCCCACAAGCCATGGCCACGTTCCCGACCACAGCAAGAGGCACAGTGGGGACATCACTGGTCTGTGAATGAGGAGGGAGGCCCAGCAGGCAGAATCCACTTTGCTGACTCTCAGCTGAACATTTTGGAGGACCTGGTTTGAGTTTTCAGGCTGGTGATGTATTACCAAGAGCTGTCACTTCTACTTGGATCAGTCATCTTGAGTGGTGTGTTAGGAGGTGGTGGCACACCTCTGCCTGGGATCACTGCGCAGAGATGGGGAAAGGGGAGCTGGCAACGCTCATGACCTCCTGCCTGCACCTTCTCCACTGCCGTTTGCCACTGCAGAGTGCTTTAGTACGGAAGTCACCCTCTGACACCTTGTTTTAAAGCAGCTGACGAGCTCTGTCCCCACAACCCTTTCTCAATATTGAAACCCACCCAGGCCCCAGCGCTTAGGAGCTGATAAAGTCTCTCTCCTTCCACTGTGCATCATCTCTCCCTGATCCTGCAAGACACCAGAGAAAGAGCAGGGCAGAAAGGAGGAAAGGCATGAGGTGCTCAGGGCCACAAAGAACAAGGGGAGAAAATGTGGAGATGATTTTTTCATTGTCCCGACACAACTGGACTGAAAGCACCATGTGCATACGCGAGCGAGGTGGGGACATCTGTACCGCAGACAGCCGAACCGCCTCGCGGGGCTGCACCAGCCTCCCTTTGCAAAAGAGTGAAATGTGAGTGATCCTGTGCAACGTGCCTGACGTGCCTCAGGAATGGTGATTTTTGAGGAAGCTGCTGCTCTGCACCACACACCCTTGCCTGCAGTATCACTGTTAGCATGCTTGCTACAGCCTTGCCATATACAAAGGGTAACTGTGCAAAAAACACAGGATCTACTCCAGATTTACACCATGACAGGAAGAGAATTTTGGCCCAGATCATTTGTGTGTGATATTTTCTTCTTTTTTCAAAAGCAATTAATTAGCCTTGGTTTACAGCAACTTCCCTTCCAGCAAAAATCAGGCCTTGCTGCGACAGCAGCCCTAATTGCCATGTCAGATATTTCATAGCCCCATTCATTCCCCAGCACCATCAGCTATTGTTATAAATTAATAAAGCCTGGACACATCCCGTATTTAAGAATGAAAGCAGAGAGAGGGAGTGTGACGGAGCCTTAAAGAGACAGGGGATCGGAGGGTTCCTGGCAAGACCCCTCGTCTCTCATCTCCTTGCCTCCTTCCCGAAAACAACACCAAAATGTGCATCTGGAGGTGTTTCTAAATGCAGCTGCCTAAAAACACATCCATTCAGAATTACAGGGTATTTTTAGACTGTAAAAGAGAGCAGATATAAATACGTCTTCATTCCTGCTGCAATCCAATTGGTTTAATCAGTTACATCACTGATAGGCTTGATCCATGCTGTACAAACACAGCTTTAATTACAGAGCGAGCACGCAAAACATATATGTGTGTGTGTGCGTGTGGATATACGTATGTTTATCTATATAATGTATAGATATTTATACACAGGCATAGACACACATACCCCTCCCTTCTCAATAAAAAAATGCTGCCTGAATCATTTTCACAAATAAGACAAACCCCATATTTTGCTGGCAAAACGATTACGGCTGTCAGATCTGATGGACGCTGTGCCTCCGATGAATAATTCATGGCAGCTAATTATAAGCTGGCAGATTTCTGGCATTGTGGCCCGAATGGGTTGGAGATCCCAGTTATCTGTGACTGATCTGATCCTCCCAAGGTCCTGAGACACCAGAACAGAGGGACAAAGGGGTGGCATTACTGTTGCACAAACGGATTTGCTGCACATGAAGTGATTTAGGTGGGGACTCAGCCCTGCTCCTAAGTACTACATGCTACAGCAGGACCCTGAAAGCGTCCCCCAAAGCCACAAAGGTTGCATGCTCCGAACTGTACGCAAGGATCCCAGCTCCATGGATTTGGTAACGGTAATTGTTAGGTGAAACAGCTACACAGGTCTGCCTGCTGCCCCTGCGTCCTATCTCCAGCAGTGGGCAGCAGCAGGCGGCCAAGTCAAGAGCAAAAATTAGGGGTAAGATTTCAAAGCCAGAGCCTGGGCTACCTTTTCTTCCCAGCACTGCTTCCTGCAGCTCTTGTACCTCTCCTTTTTATGATTCTCACTAGCAAGAAATAATGTGGCTCCTCCCTTCCCCTTTGCTAAATGCGACAGAGCCCCTGCGGCTGGTGCCAAGCAGCCTCTACCAGGCGGCAGCGAGAGCTGAACCTTTCAGACCTGCAGCAGAAGAGCTTGGAGAGCACAAGAGGCTCTGACCCAGCCTCTGCTAATCCACTGCAATGAGGCAAACGCAGAGCCTCTGCTGAAGTCCACAGGCGCAAAGCACACCTGTAAGCTCCGTGCTGAATCACAGTGCTGGTGTGTAAAGGTGAGGAAGAGGAGGGCCACGGGGAAGGACAACACAGCAACTGGTTGCGCTGGTCTGACTGGGAAGCAGAAGCACTGCAGCAGGCAGTGAGCACTGTGGCTGGACTGGCAGTGGGAGGCTCGTTGTTACCTGGTACTGATTTTGCAGGCAGCGTTTCAGATGTCCCTCGCTCCCATCCCTCCTCTGCACTTCATTGAGAGCCTGCCGTGAGGGTCTGTAGCTCTGGTTTAAAGATACCTGCTTCTTTGGGGCTCTGGGGACTTCACAAGACTTTTATTCACCCATCGGTCACTGGCTGGAGAACAAAACATTACAGGAACAACTAGAGGTCAAAAGAAGATCCCTGTTCAAAGCCATCTCCTCAGCGGGAGTTAAATAGGGCACCAACCTCCATCGCCAAGCACGATGCTTCTCTGAGGCTCCATTTCCATGGCCGGAGCTCACCTCTGAGCAAACAAGAGGCCAAAATTGCAGGCTTTGACTGGAGATTTCAGAAAAATTGTGAGGCTCTGACCCACACCAGGAGACCTGGGCCAAGGATGGCAGATGGCAAAGATTAGAAAATCCATGACCACAAACTCCGTGTCTGAAACATCCGAGGCAAATTTCTTTAGGCTTCTACAACCCATTAATCTTCTACCCAGTAATATAAGACTTAACGCTGTTAGCACTGAACACTTAAAGGGGGAGATTCAAGGCTCATTGGTTCAACCCATCCAAGCAGTCTTGAGCTTCAGTGCATATTTCACTTCAGCTCAACACAGAGCCAATTATAACTGGTAAAACCTAAAAGAAAAAGCTCCTGTTTGAACCCTTGCCCCCCCTTACAGTCCCATTTCTGACCGAAAACAAAACTCCCGTGGGTGACTGTGAGAATCTGAAAGACAGCTCTGATTCCTCACTGGCCTGTGGGGTCGTGCACACTTGTTCCAGCTCTGTGTGCCACCACTGCACTGGTGCTCCAGAAGCAGATCCCCAGATCCCAGAGGTATTGCTGACAACACCTGAGGCAGAGCAAATAACCTCATCACACATCCATCCACGTCCCGGCTCCCCTCAAAATAAAAGGGCAGGTTATGAGCAAGAGAATGAATGTCCCTAATAAGGCCAAGCCTGGTAAATAACATTATGCCCACATTTACTCTGAAACCATTCATATTCTTCCAAGCAGAAAGGTAACAGGAGTTGTACAGCAATAACAGATCGTCAACTGATGGGAGCTTTCAAGGTTTGTCTCTTCTCTCAATGCACGCTATAAAAATTACCCCCCAGAGTCTTTTCTTTCTCTTTCCTTTTCCTCTTGACATACTGTCGACATAAACTTTCTCCCTGCAAGGAGATTTCTTCTTCCGTGAGTCCCAAGCTCAGTGACATTCTTCATGGTGCCCTGGAGCACAGGGCCTCCGCGTGCGTCTGTCTCTTTGGTGTGAACTTAAAGATCAAGAGTCATTCATTTACAAAAACAGTGAGGGCACATTTTCTCCTTCGTGCCCGAGCCTCTTCCTGAGTCTAAAGAAAGGGGAAACGGCTCAGATTAAGAGGCAAGCAAGCAGCATGCACGCTCAGGCAATGGGTAGAGTGTGCACGTCAAGATAATTGCAATGCGGAGAAGACAGACACGGCTGCTGATGTGCATAAATCCCCCTTGTCTATAAGCTGCCTTCTCCACCCTACGTTTCCTCTGCAGTTTTAATGTTTTGTTTCAACCTTTGGATTGTATTAAAATATTAATGCTAACATTTTATTATAATTTTATATTCCATGTTTAATATTTTAATACAATCAAAAGCCCAAATGAAATCTTTCAACATTATCGGGTGAAATGATTATGCGCAATTGAAACAAAGCAATCCACCAGAGCCAGGAAGATGTTTTCCTGGAATTTTCTTTCCCTGGGTACTTACCACATGTCATTCCCTTGTTCTGACAGGAAGACCCCTCCCCACATCTAAAATATTAGGAATTCAATTCAATTGTGCATCCAAGTGTCTCAAATTGAACCAAACGTCAGTGATGGGGCTCAAGGATTGCTTTCTCAAGAGATCTGATGTGTTTCTGGGGCCCAACAGGAGCGGAGATGCCCCGGGCAGTAAGGTGCTGAGCGAAGACGGGAGATGCAAGGAGGCACAGCCCTGCTGCCTCACACCACGTGCCACCCCAGCACCCCATCCCCTTGTGTCCAGACCCCTAATTCTGCCTCCCCAAAGCGCCCCTCAGGTCCTAACAATTTGGGGATCCCTCCTGGGTCCCGCATGCTTGTGACACTCCCTGTTTTATAGCACGAGGAAACTGCTAAGACTTCCAAACAATTTTTCAATTTAAGGCAGATTAAGAGCAAAATTCTAGTGGGACTAATAGTGTGTAATCTTCTTTACATTTCTCCCCTTGCTTTATGAAGAACAGTTCTCTGCAATGGCGTATTTCACACTCTGATGCTGATATTTCAATTTCCTGCTTAAGTTACAATAAAAACTGCCCACACTGCTGATGCTCCCATGAAGAATAATTTATGTTGATTGACGTTATTTAATTCCCTCTGGATGCAGCTAATGATTAAGTGATGCCAGGAAATTTAAAAGCACGTCCTACCTGCGGACTCCTCCAAGCCCCTTTGGAAGGTTTTGAAAAGCTTCCAATTTCCAGCACAAAACACTGCCACTGATCTCTAAGCACCTTCCTTGTCTTCCCCCTCTTCCTCCCCTACTTCTTCCCCACCCCAAAGGAAGCCAGAATTAAATTAGAGAGCTCAATCAAGGCCTGGGGAATTGAGTTCACAGCGGCAGAGCACTGCTGGGAGGATGCTCGCCTTCCAGCAGCTCCTGGCAGGGTAGCTGGCTGCAGGACACCCTGCCTGCGCTCCCAAACAGGTTTTTAGGACAACTGACAGTTTGATGAAGCCCGTGAATGGGGTTTGGATTGATTTCAGGGACCGCTGGGGAACATTTCAAGACGCTGATGGGGTCCTTGTGGTAATCAGGACCTGTTGGATGCAGAGTGGCACAAGTTGGATGGCAGCAGATGGGAACAGAAGCGCCAAGCCCTGGGCACCAGCGGCTGTGTGAGGATAGGCCCTGGAGGCATCTCTCAGGCACCCAGTTGTGCCAGGCAACTTCATCCACGGGGGGACTTTGCTACAGGGGAAATGCTACAGGATCAGGCATCTGGGTGTAAAATTAGGCTGCAAACCTGTTCCAAAACCAGTCCTTGCATTTACACTCACAAGACAACTTTGCTGGCATCCTTAGGTTAATCAGACACGAGAAAACACACGCTTCTTCCCTCGCCTGCCCCCAAACCCCCTCCCCAGCATGCCCAGCCCAGCAGTCCCTCACGCACCTTTGCCCCTGCCATGCAGAAACAATTTATATCGGATCCTTTTGCCAAGAGAGGAAACGTTTTGCTTTTATTTGTCAAAGGAGTTGTCCTCCTATCTTCTGCGGACAGGCTCTGTGTCTCTGTGAGGATTTGCCTGCATGGCAAAGATTTACTTTTATTCCAAACTAAATTCAAGTCTGCAAGCTGCTAATCCAGCATCTCTACAGCAGGATAACCCATCCAGCATAACCACATGATTTCTCTGTGTGGACAAGACCTCACAGGCAGTGTGTGGGGCAGTAAGTGAAGAGGAAAAGGAAATTTTTCTCTTGGCAGCTCCCAAATTTTGGCAGATTCCTCCAGGCAGCTGCAACTCAGAGGGTTAAAAAGCAACCCCAAGCAAGGAAAGACTGAACATCGCTTCAAAATGCTGAGAAATCTTCTCATCAAAATAATGTCAGAGCCTGTCACAGTGGAGGGAAAACAAACGTGCGATACATGATGGTTCTGCATGAAATGTAAAACGCTGTTTAGTTAAAACAAAACTCTTTCAAAGCACCCGAATGGGGAAGGGGAGGGGGGGGGGAGAGGTAAAGGCAGAAAGCACTCCGCTCTCAAAGCTTAAAAGATATTTAAATGGAGAAACCTGTTGAGGCATGCACAGCCCTGTCTCCGTTTCCAGCAAGCACTCCGCAACACCTCCGGCGCAGCGAGCGGTAATTACTGTCAGTCAAGGAGATGGGAGCCCCTTTGCCCAGAGCTCAACGGCCTTCCGCTGGCTTCGAAGCATCCCCATCCTCTGCCACAGCAGCTGCAGCGTGATGGGAGCGGAGCAGCCTTTGTGAAGCAGCCAGAAGAAGAAGAAAGTAAGAGGATATGGTGCCAAATGGATCCGTGATGAACTGTTGCCGGCGACGTGCTGGATCCCTGTAAATGCAGCGCTTGGCCCTAGGTTTGTTTCCCATGCCGTGGAGTCCAAATGCTGTTTGCAGGGAATGCACCAAAATGCTGCAGAAAGGGTGTGGAACACGGCTTTCAGCATGCCAGTGCACTGCTGTACCCCGACACAACACAGCTCTGGCTGGGCTTCTGTTCTCCAGGCAAACCTTTTGCAGACCTGGCTCCGAAGCCCAAGAGGAGACGGTAGAAGGGATGCAGGCAAGAGAACTGCAGTCGATGGAGAGGATGCTACAACCTCTAGGGCTTTGTTGTCCTCCAGCCTGCTGCTGCAAAGCAGACCAGGGCTTTTGCACGTGGCTCTTTTACCATCTACACACGGTCAAACCAATGTCATCTCCTCGTCCCTGCCTATATGTGAAACAGATCCTTTTAACAAGTAATAGTTAATAATAATTGCCCAAAAGGACACCAGCTTGGAAGACAATGACAGAAACCATGGCTAAGGAAAGAAAAAAGATCTGTTTAAAATTGGGGAAGATCAGCATACCTGCAGAAAGAGCCTTTCATGGACATGTCTTTAATCTTTCCTGCTTCCAGACCTTAATAGCAGAACCTGATTCGAAGACTTGGTGATTGATTTCCAACCCAGACACAAAGTGACAGGCTCATTTTCGAGCATTGCACAGCTATAATTCCGTGTTTTATTTGTTATTATTTTAACCTGCTGATGGAGTGGGGCTGTATTCAAGGTAGCGGGTAACAACTCTAGCTCGAAGCATTATTTAGAGTTAGGTGTTTAGAGCAAGAGCCTCGTGCCTCTTGATATTTATGAAGAAGATGTGCCTGTAGCTGCAGTACTCATATCTTATTTGTTTGTTGTTCAAACAAAGGATCAGGAAATTGGATGCTGTTTCTAGCAAGTGATATCATCTTAACTGTTAAGGGAAGGCCACTGGTCTTTACCTGTTTCTCCAGCTGAGAAGCAGGGAGGGTTGTCTCCAGCTCAAGGTGAAAGAGTCACCTTGTGAAGTGCTTCATCTCTGCAGGCAGGGACAAACCCACGAGACAGACCAGACTCCCAGGGCTCAGCAGCATCCTTGAGCTTTGGGGCCCAACCCCATTGCCTACCACTGAACCTGTCCGGTATGCCTGCCTTCTCATCTGCTGGAGCTTCTCCCCATTGCATACCTTAATTTCCCCTCTTACTTAAGCTTAAATTAACAAACCTTGCCTTGCCCACCATGGAGAAGAGTGCACAGCACTTTTTTCACTCAAAATAAGATTGTTGGAAGGAAAACCTTCCAGTCAGCTTCAGTGAGAGCCCTATTCCACCGGAGACCAGAACAAAAAATCCTGCTGTGGCTGACAGGGCTTTTGTGGGATTAGGGCCTGTTTATGTAGCCAGAACAGAGTCGTGCTGGGTTCCCCTCTTCTGTGGGCCAGGGAAGAGCCTTAGCCCCAGTCTGCCAGCTGTGAAGCTGTGCCTGGGTGGTTTTAAACCTCAGCTGACATACCTTGCCTTGCAGCATGACTCCACAAAGGAGATGGTACACAACCTCCTGCCCTCTGTGAACTCACCTGTGAGCTCCTAAATCACTCTGGCAGCTTGGAAAAGTTGATTCAGCCCGTGATACTCAGCCTGCTGCAGCAGCAGAAGCTGAGTAACAGGCTATTTGCTCAAGCAATGAAGTTTAACCTCTGCCGTGCTTCTGTAGAGCAGACAGCAGCAGCATTGTGCTCACAACAGAAAACAAGATGCAGGCAGGGATTTCTGGGTGCTGCCCAAACACCCCTGCGACAGCACTACACTAGGCACAATAGAGGATATTTTAACACAGCCCAACAGTTCATGCTGAGACATGGAACGTCTCTACGAAGTACTCAGCGTCATTATTCCAGTTTCTCATTAACCGTGTAGAAGAGCAAACGCTGCCTGCCTACAAAAAGCTACGAGCTCTGTCGGGCTTCGCAGGGAAAACCAACCCATCACAGCCCAGTGGGTTAAGCCAAGGCAATTTGAAGCGCATCCAGTGTTATCTGCTTCTTGAAGATCTCTCCTTTGCTAGTCTTTCACGCTGTGCCCTGGTCAGGAAGTGCAGGTACAGGAGCGCAGCCCCGGCCACGTGCTGGGCACCCCGAGCGCTGCTGTGACTCACAGCACACAGCGAGAGACACGCAACTGCTCTGCAACCTGCCAGTTTGCCAATCCAAGAATGAAAGGGGACGAATTAAATATATATATCCCACCCAAGCTGCTACCAGCTCTGTTTTGCCAGAGTGTTATTCATAAAAACAATCTCTGGTGCCAGCTCTGGTTCCCAGCCAGGGCTGCAAACTAATGAAATTGCCTTTTATACCGAGCGTGCGAACAAGCCTCCTGCCTGCAGGAGCGGGCCAGATTCCTCACTGTCATCCTTCTGGGGGTGGTGGTAGCCGGGTCCTTCTGGACTTGACAGCAAATAGGACACGGAATTGAGGGCTGAGCTAAAATTGGTGGAGCAGCTCCGAATCCTTTTCAAAGGAGATCGCAACAATGAGGTTGGTGAGGGAGCCTCGACACCCTGCAGCCATTCAGCTGGCCTGGAGGGGCCGAAGGACGGGGGAGAAGCAGAGAATTAGCAAAGTGCTTCCAAGAGGAGTGCTTAGAAGAAAGACGGCCATCCTTGGAGGACAATAACCCTCAGCACTGCTCAAAGACATTCGGATCTGTTTTGTTCTCTGTGGGTTTTCTCCCACCTGCAGCCCAACCAGCTTCTTAACACCACCAACGGGGCATTCAGCAACGTCCTACATTACCAGGAGCGTTACCGGACTGGGGGTGTATGGTGAAGCTCTGCTCCCTGGTGACATCCCTCCACGTTAGGACATGTGGGGAAGTAAGGAGCGCTCCAGAAGGCACAGGGAAGCACGTTAACACACCCAGTAGATCACCAGTAAGCTTCTTGCCTGGTTGCAGCAGGCAGATACTTCACAGAGGGCAGAGGAGGGGAGGTTGGCCCCCCCGGGAGCCTGCTCTCGCCGTGCGGTGCTGGTGTGCCCAGCACCACGCTGAAGTGGTGCACAGCCTCCTGCCCCGGAGGTGAATTCCCCAGGCTGTGCACCCAGGGTCAATTCCCCTTCCTTCATACCAGCCATAACCTTAACGTCTCAGCTGTCCCAACCCAGAGACGGGGCTCTACAAGAAGCAGAGATTTTCCTGCACTGGAGAGGAAAGTCCTTCCAGGGTCTGATTGTGAGAGCTGAGGCACTTCAGTGCTATTGTGGATTCCTATCCACAAGTCAGCTGCTTAAAAACGACGTGCTGGGGCTAACTTTGAAGCACTACGTCCTTTAGTGGATCAAATCTGCAACCCGCCCGTGCTCCAGTTCTCCACTGCAGAGAACGGAAACGACAGCCCTTAGTGCTGGGAGGATAAGTGCGTTACACCCGAGAGGGGTTCATCTACCACTATGATGGGGCTAAGAGAAGGCAGAACAGCAGAAGGGCAGCAGGGGCTAATGCTGAAGTGACTGAGATGCAGCTGAGCATCAGCTGGGCACTGCATCCTCCCCCAGCCTGACGGGCTCGGAACCACATGCATTAAACTCTACGCAAAGCTGCAGAGCGCAGCACCCCCAGCTTGCTTCTTAGACCCAGCCTCCTCTTTTCCCTTTGCAAAGCTGCTGACAGCCTTTTTTATTTCCACTAAACGTGGCCCTCTTGTGTTCATAAGCAAAACCTGGAGAAACCGGTAACAAACGCTTTTGAATACAAGAGGGTTATTAGAAAAAGTGGCTTTTCCACACCCTAAACTCCATTCATAAGGCTGAGGGAGCCATAGGCAGCATCCTACAGGCATCTGCCCGAAATCCCACAGGAGCAGGCTGAACAACAACACGAGCATCGCGAAGGTTTCTGGCTTCCCTCCCACCCCCACCTCCCTGCGGTTCAGAGACAAAGACTCCTCAGAGGTTTGCAGATCTAAACACGCGGTGCTTGGAAGAAATAAAACCCAAGTGCTATTATCTGAAGGGTGGAGAGGAAGGCCGGCAGCAAAGAATACAGATCAGCCTGGTGCCACTCCGCACGCGCATGTGTGTGCACATGTGCATGAATGGCCACATGCACACCGAGGGAGCCTGCAACGCAGCTCAGATGTGCCGAAATGAAAGGAGCAGTCGTTTATATTAGGGTTTCCATAGAGACCAAGTTTGGAAAGAATTAAGGTGGAACGATTATGTATGTTTTGAAGGGCTCGAGATAAAAATAACCCTGCTATGCGCTGCATGGACTAATTAGACGATGATCCTTGACTTCGAGCTCTCCTCGGCGATACAGTCAAGCTGGGCTCCTGGGCTTGCCCGCATGTTCCCCCCGTCCCTGCTGGTGTGCAATGGAGAATGAAGTGCCTGGGATCGGCAGCGATCCAGAGCCCTGACACCCATTTCCCTGGCAGGCTGTTACGCTCTTCAAAGGAGTCACCCGCTACCACTCTGCTAGCTCAAGCAGAAGCAATGTGTGCTCCAGCCCTTCCGCTGTCAAACCTGCTGTCACCGACAGCCAGGCAAAACACTCCGGGGTCACAACACCGGGCTTTTGCCGTAGTTTTGCAAACATAAAGAAGGAGAAAGGTAAGGAGGAGTCCAGTGACAAGCAGTGGTGGATTGCCACCAGCCGTGGCAAGGAGACACTGCCCCAGGGCTAACCCAGTTCGCTGAAACAAGCACAAAAGCACCTCCCCGGTCACAGCACGTGCTCACCAGTTTGGGAAGAGGTGTCTGACCTCCCGGGGTTTCCAGGAGCTAAGGAGGTTAGCAGGGAATGTCACATACAGGGCAGAGAGAGGGACAGGGGGAGCATAACCTCGACATGAAATGCCCTGACATCGGTCTGGCACTGCTTTCCTACCCAGATACAAAAGAGAAAACAGAATACAAGGAAAGGGAAGACCTAAGGCAAAGAAAGGATTGGTCAAACTGGTGCTATGGGAAAAATCCTCTTTTGAAAAACTCAGAACAAAATCTTCTCAATACTGCATTTTGGGAAAAAAAAAAAAAAGGCATTTTGTTTAGAACTGCAATAACAGGATAAATGCATCCAGAAAAGCAACAGAAAGTTTTGTTTTGGTGTGGAACAAATACAACTCTTTGAGTCCAATTACTTCTACTCCTGCTTTGGCAAGGGATAATGGAAAAACTTCGTTTCAGGTGGCCTCCCCCCAATACATCACTCCTCGGTTCCCTCCAGTTAAAGCCACGAAACAAATTAGAAGTCTCATTC
The DNA here is from genome assembly GCF_013377495.2 of Cygnus atratus. NCBI lineage: Eukaryota > Metazoa > Chordata > Aves > Anseriformes > Anatidae > Cygnus > Cygnus atratus. Next base: position 2,510,535 of record NC_066387.1, read on the forward strand.
AGCTGTAGTTCTTAGCCAGAAGAGCAATTTCAGTGCTGCCCTCAGCCCAGCTGTCTCGCAGTCTGGCTATCTAACAAGCCACAACGACTCTCAATATATTTTTCCTAAAGCAAATTCCTAATGATGGTTATGAAAACCTCCTTATGGTTTCCCAGCTGATGCAAATGTAGCATACAGTAACCGGCCGTTCACACACCAACATTTCTAAAAGCAGCCTCTGATTTCTGGGGGCTGTGCGTGGGTCCCTTCTGAATGACCCCAGGTGGGTTTCAGGGACTAGGAGCACAACACCTTCGTAACCACATCGCCTGCCTCACACCTGAGTGCTGCTTCAAGGCGCTCCCCAAGCAGGCACCGACACCTTCGCTGTCACTGTCACTGCCTCATTTACTTTTTGATGGCTCTCACCCAAGGGCCGAGGGGAAAAAATCCCCTTTACTTTTTAGCTTCTGAAGCCTGACAGACAGCGGCAAGTGATCGCAAAAAGAAGGGCTCCAGATCCCCTGTAGTTTAAGAAGGGGAATAAAACTGAACAGCTTTGATTCACAGGGTGGCTCCTGAAAGGAGCTCTTCAGACAGGATGGAGGTTTCTGCCTCTGCATCCCACTGTAAGAGCTCAGGAAGCAAATTAAGGGAACATTTTTCCCCTTGCACAGTATAATTCCGTACAACCTCACCTCTCTGAAGGCAGTGACTCCTTAAGTGTCTTTAATACAGAGGCCAACTCCTGTTCTTGGCAAGGGTAAAGTAAGCCTGGTGTAGCATCATCAGTTTCTGAGTGTGACTCGTGCTTTCCTCGGGTGCAAGTGATAAGAGACTCGAGCATCTCGTTCTGCTTCCCACGGCACCCCCTACAAAAGATCAATCCTGCCTGAGTAAAACAGAGAGCTGCAATAGCTTGAATTTAATTCAAACAGACAGCATGCTCCTCTCTGCAAGCAGCGCCAGGGCTCTGGCATCTGCAAAGGTTCAACGTGACGCAGTAAACTTGAGTCAGGCCCACAAAGACACGATCGATGAGGGCAGGAATGGGGAGGCAGGACATGTCTGGCAGACAACGCGGGCCTAGAGTGTCCTGTGTTGCTCCCTGTGTCAACACGAGGTGGGGGGGGGTGTAATGTGATTTGACATGAGCAGCAGGAATACAACTTTCCTCCTTCCAAAACAGCAAGTTTCCAACTCGTCACCTGTTTCACTTCAGCCAGCGAATTGCCTGATAGATTTAAATTTAGCCTGGTCTCCTATCAAACCAGGTTTAGATGATCAGTGTGCACACTCGCATACATGTACCTATACACCTCTCCCCGTCATTTAGGACTTGCTTGCCAATCCAAGTCCAATCTGACAGAGAGACAGAAGTCTCTATGAGGTTAAACCCCAAGTGACAGGGCAAAAATAGATATTTGAGCAGGGGTGGCAGACATTACAAAGAGGAAAACTGCTGAAGCGTCAGTTCAACCCTTACTACACACTAGAGAAACCACTCCAGAAGGGACCAAGCAAGAGAGCCTTGCAAGCAGGCTTTCCCCAAGCCTCGCAGGGACAAGACACTCCAAGCTCTGCTTAGGATTTCCTTCCTGTGTTGCCTTCCCCCAGCACCCTGCTCTCCAGAGCTGCTTCCAGCTCCATCACACCTGCCAGGGTAAGCTGTTCTTCATGAGGGTTGATTATAGAATCATAGAATCATTTAGGTTGAAAAGGACCCACAACATCATCAAGTCTAACCAGCACCTAACACTACCAAGTACACCACCATCCCATGTCCCTAAGCACCTTGTCCACGCGTCTCTTAAATACTTTCAGGGATGGTGACTCTGCCACTTCCCCGGGCAGCCCGTTCCAATGCCTAACCACTCTTTCCAAGAAGAAATACTTCCTGACACCTAATCTAAACCTCTCCTGGCTCAACTTGTGGCTGTTATGGCCCCAACAACCTCAAAAAGGCATCCTTGACCTTGGGAGAACCGCGACACGTGCCAGGGTCTCTTCTGAAGAGCCAGTGGCACCTAACACCAATGTGCCCATTTACCGATGCACCTGAATTTCATGGGACTTGTGCTGATGCTTGAGTGCAGCCTATGGGCCTGAGGTCAGAGCTCTGCAGCAGTTAGGATTGAGTTTCCAGCTGCTGTCTCCCCAAAACCAGGCCTCAGCCTCACCTTATCATCACCATGGTGCCTCCGAGCCATGGGCAGAGGTGGGCCCCCCTGTGCCAGGCGCTGTACGAACACAACCTTCGCGGGCTGCCTCGACTTGCTCGCCATCAGCTCAGACAATAACTTGGGCAGGAATTTCCCTGACCCTCCCGACTATGCCAGGACTTGGCCTTTTCTCAGCAATTATCTCCTGCAAGGGGAAAAAAAGCAGCTTGGCGTTCAGCTGTCAATACACGTGAAGGAGCCCGGACCCCCCCGCTTCCCTCCCACTCCGGGAAGATTAACACCAGCTGCTGCAGGTGTTGCCAGGGCTCCTGGGGAAAGAGTACAACAAAAATCCTCTGCTTGAAGGTCACCAGCCACAACGTACCATGTGAAAGAGCGGGCAGAGCACACCAAAGATTAATGGCACTTCAAGGTTTAGATCTGTCTGTGCTGGGAGGGTCTGTGGAGAGAACCAATAAAGGCTGATATGATTTTACATACAAATGAATCATTTCAAGGAATGAAAAGCCCCGAACGAGCCTCTACGTGGCCGTGCTCCTGTCCTAAGGAGCAGGGGGAGGTATTCCCCACTGATTTGCAGTGTGTGTAATTAAAGAAGAGAGATCACGTTTTGCACAGGCTGAGCCTGTGGGTTTTTGCTGTCCTTCGCTGAGGCAATAACGCCAATGTCAAGAGCACGACTGGGGCAGCGTGGCCCCGGGCACAGAGCAGGGCCGGGTGCCCCAGGCTCTCACCGTTGCTCTGACACAGGAGGCCGTGTGGCCTTGGAGAATTGATGCCTCCTCTCCCTGTCCCTGTTAAAACAAGCATGCCGACACTGTCTTCCCTTGTAAAATGCCCTCAGAGCTAGCAAAGAGGAGTGCTGCATTACGGTTATTGCTCCATCTAATTCCTTCACCTGCCCTCCTCAAGGTAATATCTGAGCATCTCCTAGACCCGCACAAAGCGATATGACTCATGTCTGTCATATGTGACTCCTCTACAATTCCCAAAGGGAAAATTAGATATGTGGTGGCGTGTTTTGTTTTGGCAGGGTTGTTTCATGCCTGGGCTCTGTTTCTGGATGAAGGGCTCCCTGTGTGTGTTGCTTTTTTTAGCCAGCTACAGCGCTCTGCGTCTACGTGAGAGAAGTGAGGGTGATGAGCTGCTTGGAAACCAGGCAACAGGCAGCCATTTCACAGGTCGGGGGGCATTCCGGCCTGACATTCAGAGGCAAAATATGCCTGGAAGAGGCAGCTCCAGTGGCACCAAGCTAGGGAAAACTGAGTTAGGGCTGGGCCTCTGTCCACCGAAATTCCCCTGGACTTTTATTTCCATTTTATGTCTTAACTCCTGTCCCTTTCCTGAGATTCAGGAGAGAGAAAAACAGGCGTGGAAAGCTCTCCTTCCCTCTGCTCCCACTGCCAGCTGAGGCCCTGACCTCTCTCCCTCCTGGATGGGGATGTGTCCACACATCCAGCCACAGCTCCTCTGTCTGTCCGAAGGGAAGTGATCCGGTAGCACTGCCCCTTGGTCCTCAACGTGCCACACTTGGGAGCACAGGAGATCCAAAGCAGGAGCATTGCTGGGCATCAGGAACTCTGATCTTCTCAAGCCCTCTGAGGCAGGAGAAGGTGGACAAGGTCTTCGCCCATCATCGCCACATGCAGCCCCTTTCCTGCAAAACCAGGGTGGTGTAAAGAAGCTCAGATGCAGATTCTCAAGCCTGGAGCACGGTCAGCCCAGTGCCTCCTGTGCTGTGTGGTGGCAGAGATGTGGGAGAAAAGGGGGATGCAGGATTTTTTCCTCAGAAGATGTTTGGGACTTTTATTTTTTCTTCTTTTTTCTGAAGAAATCCTTTTCTTTTCTTTTCTTTTCTTTTCTTTTCTTTTTTCTCCTTTCCGAAAGAACTTTTGCAAAAAGTACCATGAAAGGAGAAGTTTTTCATTTCAGGAACATTTCATTTTAGGATCTTTCTGAAAGCTCCAAAGAAAAGTTGAGTGCTCTGGACCCAACTTTTCAATACTCTGAAATGAGAATTTCTCCCCAACCTTCATTCTCCCTGTCATAAAAGACTTATTTCATGGCCCATTTGGATAATACTACTATTTTTTTTCCCCATTCAGATTCAAAACAAAACTCACATTTCTATAAAGCCTCGGTATTTCCTCTCCTCAGTGCAGTCTGTGCTGAGACCTCCTCGTTTTCCTGCAAGGCACCTACTGGACAGCACCAGGCGTGGATAGAGCCTGCAATGCAACAGTTAATGTGGTAATACTCCAAGGATTTTGTTTAGAGTTTTATAGCATTACATACCAGCCTTATTGGATTTAAATGGTTTAAATTAACTGGGTTATTTAATGGATTGCCCAGATTAGGCAGGAATCTGCAAAGGCTGTTACTTCAAGAAGAGCAGCAGCTGCATTAGAAGAAAAGATCTCAAAGTAACATTAATATCCTGAAGGCTTGCAAGTCCTGACAGGCCACTCCTGTCCTTTATTGACATTCTCTCATATGCATTTAGCCAGGTTTGTGTTTAGTTTAATAATCTCCTGAAAGTTTAATTGTTGCTTTATTCATCCATGACCTTTCCTTCTCATCTGGAGACATATTATTGCTAATCTACAAATTTCAAGAACCAGATTTATTTGCAAAACCAATTATTCTGCTATGCAAATCTCCTCTCTTCCTGCAGCCTGCATGAACAGGGTTTTTTACAGCCATCATAAGATATAGACACTATTCAAATATTTAAATGTAAAATTTATCTATATTTCTTTTCAAGCATGCCCAGGTTCTACGTGGTGCAAAGTTAATTAACATCTTTAGAATCAAATGCAGGTTTCCTGACCTTGATCCAGGCCTGACAGACTTTAACCTCCAAAGTCCTCATTTAACCACAGGGGAACTGGAACTACCAGCAGAGCGGAAATCACTATCGGTAAACTTCTAATGGAGAAACACGTCCTCTCCATTAGTGTCAGACGTGACAACACCACCACTTCAGTCGCAGCGACACAGACACAGGTTTCCTGAGCTGTCTGCAGATGCCTGACCCGAAAGAGGAGCAGATAAGCACTCCAAATGAGTTTTTGCTACAGATCTTCACCCCCAAAACGTTCCTGGTGGCACTTTCCCCATGGAGCGATGCCTCTTCTCAGCCTGAGGATTTATAATCCTGCTGGCATATTGCAGGAGACGAAACACTTAGAATCATAGAATCATAGAAAAATTAAGGTTGGAAAAGACCTTCAAGATCATCCGGTCCAACCATCACCCTACTACCAATGTCACCCACTAAACCATGTCCCTAAACGCCAGGTCCAACATTTCCCTGAACACCCCCAGGGGCAGTGACTCGACCACTTCCCTGGGCAACCTGTTCCAGTGTCTGACTGCTCTTTCTGAGCAGAAATGTCTCCTAATTATTTTAATTGTTGAAGAGTAGTGCTCTTTGTTCAATTCTTTGCTTTAATTGTTGAAGAGTAGGGGCACGACGTTTCCATTTTTCCACTCACCAGGGACATCGCCCAAATGCCAGGACTTTTCAGCTCAGATGGAGGGAGGCTTGCCAGTTCCCTCAGGACCCTGGGATTCATGTCATCAGGTCCCATAGACCTGTACCTGTTTAGATTCCTCACGTGGTCTCAAACCTGCTCTTCACTTACAGTGTGTGGGACTTTGATCCCCCAGCCTCCATCTATGGGTTCAGGGAAATGAAAGACTTGGGAAGCCCGACTACCAGTGCAGACAGAGGCAAAGAAGTTGTTGAGTACCTCAGCCTTCTCCATGTCTGTCATTACCAATTACTCAGATACAGAAACTCACTCCTAATATAAGAAATTAGCCACCTACAATCGCTCACACACTATTTTCACCCCTCAGTCTATTTTCACAAATGTTAAAGGTGCATGGTGGCCTTTGGGGACTCCTCCCATCACCCTGGTGCAGCAGCCCGAAGGAAGCTGGGTCCTCTCTTGTGCTCTTCCTCGAGGCTCTGCGCAGAAGGGATGCCACCTCTCGCACAAGGACTGGGGGGTGGGAAAGAAGCGCTCACGCAACCCCTGAGAATTGGCAAGAGTTGTTTATTGCCAGGACATCTTGCAGGTAAGCCTGCAGGATGTCTGTGGTGTTTGGTGGCTCCAAGCTAATGCTTGGGATGGAGCCTGAGCAACGAGTAGGGAGCTGGGCGGGCACTCCTGCGCCACTGTTGGTGCTCTTGGACGGAAGAGAGCAACGACATGTTGCGGTAGTCCCACGTCTGTTCTGGTGGAGGTGGATCCACTTCCATTTGTTCTTCCACATCTTCTGGTGGATTCGTCTCCATGGGCTCCACAGTGCTTGGCAGAAGGATAAGCCAGTCTTTGCCTGGGACTGCCCAAATGGGATGCCTTCTATTCGGAATGTTTTCCGGCCAGGGTGCTGAACCAGGAGGTCATCCAGTTCCGCTCCCAGGACCCATGCCACTGTTGGTTTGATTTTCACGCATGGATTCGAGGCTGCCATCTGTTTTATTGCCATGCCTGGGTCCCACGCTCTGTTCTGTACCGTGGGCATGCCTCTGCCCCCCACGGCTGTCTGCCTGATGCTCCTGACTTTACCCCATGCCACCGTTACGCCTATGGGAAGGCCCAGGCCCCCTGTTGCTGGGTGTTTGAGGGGGTGGCCTGTTCCCCGCATCGTTGCGGTACCTGTGGTACTGCTTACGTGTGCCTGTGGGCTGGGCACCAGAAGTCTCCTGAGCACTGATGTCTCTTGTGCTGCTGGCATTATCCCTCCGCCCACGACAGAACAAATCTTCAGCCCTAATGCCCGTGTGTGCTTTGCGCTCTGAGTGAAGGATTTCTTCCTCACATCACATCTAACCTAAATCTCCTCTCCATTTGTTCAAAGCCATTACTCCTTGTCCCATTGCTACGCTCCCTGCTAGAGCCCAGCTCCAGCTTTCTTTCTTCTGAACTTGGGGTTGCTCAGAGGCTCTAGAGGTCTAGGGACTCGAGACCTCTTCCCAAATAATCAGTATCCACAGTACACAGCATTAGCCTTAGCTATCCCCTGCCCCAGACGCCCCATCTCCAGTGACAGCAGGAACGCTACCTGCTTGCCTTCACTCAGGTTGCAAAGATGTGAAGTGCTCCTACTCCTGCTCAAAAGCACAGCCGCTGTCCTACGACTATGAAGCATCATTACCACAATTACCAGCAAGCAAGAAATCAACATTTTTTACTAAGCCTCGTGTCAGCGAATAGCATTATCAGGGAAGCTTGCACAATTAAACCATAATTCAGTGGATGGATGTTAAGTACTTTACAGATGAACAAATTAAGAAAGCATTAGCCACAGGATTTGAGGAAGAGGTGACAAGGGTGCTAGCTAGTGACCAGTGAAGTCCTGTGTGTGCTCCCACTGCTCAGGAGGGTCCCAGGCAGCCGCAGAGGAGCAAGGAGCCACCTCCTCCCCAGGATAATTCTCAAGATGTGGAGGAGGAAGTAGAGACTAAGAGGTAAGAGGGGGAGACTTAAAGTCAGAGGCGCTGCAGATAATGCAGGATTATGTTTGCTGGAAAGTGTCTTTATTCCTGCTCCAGCATGCAAAATGTTTGCAGCGCTGGGTCTGGACAAAACAACCGGAGCAGCACCAGCTACAGATGGGTCCCACAGGGCCAGAAAAGCACCCCAGGCTACCAAGAGATGCCATGATTCACTCAGCTACGTACCCACTTAGACCTGACTGAGAAAAAAACCACTCCTGATTGCTTTGCTGCAAGCTGCTAGGACAGAAATAGTTCCGTATCTTGCCAATAAATCCCTACCACCAGACTGATGGACAGTGGACAACTCCAGCAGTCTTCCATTGAAATGGAATTACTTGCGGACATGAAAATAGACTGGAAATGGGTGTTGTGGGAACATCCATCTCCTGTCCCATGTGCTGACGCAGGGGAAGGAGTGAGGACGGGGACAGTTTGCTTACTTGGGATGTAACGGAGAGCTCAGCTCTTACACACTTGTGGCTACATCAGCCCTTTTCCATGGATCCCCCAGAGCTCAGGGATGGGAACCGGTCATCTCCTGGCAGCCAAAGCAGCAAAGGATGCCACTGGCTTCAGGAAGCTCTGGCTCAAGCTTTATATATTTCAGATACGGGTGGCTTTAAGCTGTTTTCCACAGTCTGGGGATTGTTTCTCTTGCTCAAATAATTTAGCTTTAACCTGAGGCTGTGGGCTCAATCCTTGCTGTCAAAACCCAGTGTGTAGCTTTGCATGCAGCTCCTGCGGGTATGGGGGAATACAGCATGAATCTCTCTGACTCCTTCAAAGTCTAGCAGAGCTGCTTTATGTTTGTAGAAATCGACATAAATAAAAATAAATCTGACAGGCTTTAGTCTACATTTCTCCAGTATATCCTCCTCTGCGCTGGATTTACCTGACTTGGTTTATATCTAACAGCTTCGATACAGATATGTTTACAGTGAGACAGACCCCAATAAATATTAGCGGGGATAACGGTTCGCTCAAAAAAAAAAAAAACACCATCCAAGCAAGCAACCTGTAACATGCAGCCTATGGGCCCTGGTGAAAGCAGAGAGACGACCGAAATCCCAGGCTGGGTCTCCCAGCTGGCCCCCAGCCCGTTCCTGGGGCCGTGGTGCCAGGGAGCACACATCACCCCGTTGGGTACGTCTACCCGATGCACTCAGCAAACCCGATTGCTTTAATTAGTATTAGGAATTTAAGTTACAACCCAAATTGCTTTGTTTTCCCTGCTCTTTTAGCTTGAGTTAAGAACTACTTTTTGTTCTTCTTAGTGCAGGCAAACAAGGCTCATAAAACACTGTAATAGTGTCCAATTACACTCGGAGCTGGAAACCTTAAAGGTTCCAGCGAGAAAAGAGGCCACGTTCCCCTGCTGCTGCATGTACCGTGTCGTGGGCATAAATGAAATGTGAATTACACCACTTTTACCAGCGTAAATGATTACAGAGGAGCAGCAATCCAAGGTGAAGCCGAGCCTTTAGTAGGTTTATTTTAAGCTCAGACACCATTAAATATGACAGAAACATGAAAGAAACTTCCCCTTGGTGACATCTGGATGAAAATGTGACTGATTTTCTGGTGCCCTGCAGCTGGACTCTGGCACCTGGACTGGGCTGGCCACGGGCAATCAGTGCTGGGATAAATGTCTCCACAAAGGGCCCGACATCATTCGCAATAAAGGGCCAGTCAGTTTGCCAGAGTTGTTTGATATTTTTAGGTTTTTGTCACAAACGGATTCTCATCTGGCCCCGCAAAGCTGCTGGTGAGGCAGAACTGCACCGAAACTCAACTTCTAATCTAAGCGTGTCTAACCCATTAACACCGAACCTCCTGAACATCAGTGGGTAGCATTGCTCTGATCTAATGCATATTCAGGCAGGCTCAAGGCACTGAGAGAACCGGGCTGAGGTTTCACAAGATTAAAGCTTTCAGGGCAACTTCGTCCTCATTCCTCGTGCACGGCCCCTCCACTGTGCTGACGCTGCCAGCCGTAGGGCCAGGCTGAGAAACGTCTTTCTGAAATAAGGTGTCGACCTCGTCACTTCCCAAAGCCGCAACGAGCGACAGCAGCCTTTCAACTGGCATCAGCAGCTCAGCTCCTGTGCCAAAATCTGGGGGCACAGGGTCCTTTGTTTCCAGATTACACTCATCTTTTCCACTTCCCCTTCAAATGAGATGAATCTTATAACTGGCCACACAATCGGAGGTTTCCAAAACATCATTTACACAACAGGGGCTGCAGGGGGCAAAGCTATTTTTCAGGTCAATTTGTGAGTCATTTGGCATGCCAGTCAACCAAGTTTCACTCACTTGGAGACAATATATCCGAGCTATAAACCCTAACCTTGAAACATAACTCACCAACTTTAGTGAGTAGCCTGTCATCGCTGCGAGCAATGATCCTTAACCCCTTATCTAGCTCTGGGGAACCATTATCTGCAGTTGTTAATTTAAGCTTGTTTTAAGTAATAAAAAAGTATTTCTTTCTGCTAAAAATGGGTCACTAATTCTACTGCTGCTTCATTATTCAGTTTCATAATAATAGTTATTTCTATTGATTTCTCATCCAATTAAAATTCAAATAAATATCACACAAGCCAATTAATACACCCACTGGCCAACTTTCCAAACATTTTCACTAGCCAGGGAAGAGCTAGAGAAGCCCCTGACAGCAATGAAGCTGAGTTTAATCTACCCCTGTTGGCAAAGTGTCTTTGAGCTGTTCACGTTAACTGTCACCCTGCCAACAGAGAGGGTGCCAGACAGGGACAGCCAGGCTGCATGGGACAACCATATGGGATGGAGCATGGCATTGTCCTCACCTCACCTATGGATGTTGTCTTCCTCCTTTAAGCAGTCTCTCTCGAGCAGCATCCTTCAAGTCCACTTAGTTTTATTTTGCACATAAACATGCGTAGGCTGGTTTGCATCCCTGCCTGGGCAGCCACTGCTTGCTGCAAGGCAGTGAAGGAGGCAGATGCTGGCACTAAGTAACATCAGCCAGGAAGGGGCCCAAACGTGCTGCTCACAACTATCAGATAACACAGCAATGTTCCCTCGCAGCAGCAGGCTCCAGTAGTCTGAGAACAATGAGACCAGGCATCAGTCACCAATATTTAGAGTAGAAAAGTTCCAGCAAACAAAAGCTGGCTGACCAGGTTGGGAATATAATCATCCACAAACTTCTGAGGCTAGCACAACGACCACAAAACCCTCAAGCGATCCATCTGTCAGCTGGGAAGATGTAATTCAGACACTGAATGGAGTCACACTAGTGGACAGCTCTATGGGAACCAATTTACTTGAAGAAGGAAGAGAGTTTAATCAGTCAGGGCTCAAAAGGCATGTAACTCATGTCAGAGGAGAGCAAAACTGATTGTACACTCATCACAGGTGAACAAAAGATCAGGGAAGACAAAACAATTACAAGCAGATAATGAAATGGATACTCAGCAGCACAGACGGTGCCTCACGAGGTGTAAATCTGAGCTAACCACGTTTGGAGCAGCGGGAGTGCAGGAAGAAGGAGGAGCAGGAGCTGCCAAGTGGGCAGCAGCACTGGGCGCCGGGCAGTCGCTCCGTGCCACCGCGTCCCTACGTGCTGGAGTCCCCCCTGGCTCCACGAGAGGGATGACCCAGACCCAACGCTGCCCTGGAGACGGTGTGGTTTGGCAGCCAGCACCTCTCCAAAACTCCTTTGGGGCTCACGCTGCAAACACCAAAAAGTGGAGGAATGTTGAACCCACTTCCAATCCCAGCACAGTTCAAAACCAGTTTTAGGGTGGGCGGTCCTGCTCTGCTGGAGACCCGGCACTTGTTTTGCAAGGATACAAACCACTGTTCGCCAAAACACCGTCTCTGAAGAAATAGTTGCCCCAGGGAGCCCGGAGACACAGTCAGGGGGAGAGGCGGATTAGAGGAACCCGTCTCATTTTGCAGCGAAGCAGCTGGGAATGTGCACACACCGTGGGCGACGACGACTCAGCTGAGACAGGTTACAAGCAGCTGATGGAAAGGAATGTCTCAAACCGCTCCCTGTACCGACACAGACATCCGGCAGGATGCTTGCTCTGCTTTTCTAGCACCTTGTAGAGCACAGAAAAAAGGAGTTGGGCTTTTCCACCCCCACACGTTTTTTTCCTCCCTTCTTTTTACCAGCGGGGCTGAAAACACCAATTGTCCTTTGCACGCAGTGGGTCGTCCCAAACCCCGTGTGGTACTTGGGATCCTGGAGCCAGGGGCTGTGGGGGCCGTGCAAAGCCCCGAGCAGCACAAGCTGCTACCCTCACGCGAAGCCTGGGATTTTGCAGCTCTCGGTAGGGTTGCAAGGGGCACTCGCTCCCCTGCTGCTGCTTTGCTGTGCCCCGTCGCAACAGCCGCAGTGCAGAGGGCCTCCGGGATGGGGGCGAGCAGAGCGCTGATGGAGAGCACGAGATAATTATCTCCTCGGGAGGCTGGTTTCTTAGAGAACAATGCTTATCTTCCCATCTCGCCTGATGATCCCTTATCATTACCCAATCCTCCTGGGCTTTGCAGACATTAGCTAATCTTGTGATAAGAGATTAAGAGGAAAGCCAAGACACATTCCCAGCCGTTAATGGCGATTCCCCCAAAGCCTGGGTGTGTGACGCAGAGACCCAACGATGCCTCGCTCTGTTTGAAAGATGCAGGCAGAAACCCGATTATTCCCAGCTGACCTGCTGGGTACTTAGTCATGGTCATTGAAGTTGTTTTAAGAAAGGAAAAATATTATCATTAGGAGGAGCTGTGCTAGAGCAGTGTAGTCATAATAGCTAGTGCTTCAAGAATGTCCACAGAGAGGTAAACGTGCTAGAAGGCAAAGCAACGTTCTGGTAATGTTTCTTGTATGCGAAGCAGAGCAATCTCTAACGGGAAGGTCAGGCTTACTACGGGTTGGGATAAACCACACCAAAACCAGTAGTTTTTCAACTGCTATTCATCGATAAAATAGTTGCAGTAAGCACGTGTCTATTGAAAACAGAAAGGAAATGCAAAGCTGCCCTGAGTGAGAATACTTTGAGAAGGGAAAGGGAGGAGGGGATTCACAGTTTAATTTCAAGAGGTAACGAGAAAAGGGGCAGAGAAGGACAGCTGAACACAACCATGTGTGTGTCTTGTAGGGAGGCAAGAGAGAGGAACAGGCTTCTGATCTGTGCTTACATACAAAAGGGTTGGAGCTGCTGTTTTAGGTTATTGGGCTTCTGCCCTGCTCCAAAAGCCAGGCCTTTCTACATCTATGTTAGCATCAATTTTCATCCCCACAAGAGCCATCTACAGTATTTGACACCACAGTTCAGAGGGCAGAGCACAGAGCGATGAGCAGCAACGTGCTTTCTGGACTACTGATGGCAGCACTGCCCACCCAGGGAGCTCACAAGACTCAGTGAGGGTGGTGACCAAGTTTCACAGCAGCGCTGCCTGTCTTGATAATCGCCTTTGGGAAACTGCCTTATGCTCAGAACTTGGTGCACCACATCAGCATAAATACAGAATCCCACCAACAGTTACAGTTTCCAATACGTTCAATGCCACGTGCTGTTTTCTGCACACAAATAGCACATTACATTAGCACAAATTACTTTTGTTTTCAATAGAACACATACCAAAGAACAAAATGTCTCTTGCCCAGGACAACACAAGGTATGCTTTCTGGCTTGCTTTCCACAATGGCAACAATTTTTGAAAACAAAAATATCCCAGAAATGGTCTGTGGTGCAGAGACCTACATGTGATGCAAGGACCACAAAGCAGACCATGCCTTTGCTGTAGAATCAGAGAGCATTAAGGAGAGAGTCTCTGAGACGCGTCCTGCTTCACTGGCTGCAAAAATTCTCTCTCCTAGAACACATTTCATTCTGCATTAAGCGTTACGGTTTCTGAGAGCTGCTCCCGTACAAAACCAACACCGTTACTTATGAAACAATGCATCAAACCCACTGATGGGAATTGGCTCTCCTGGCAGCATAGCCAAAACCACCCTTTCTCTTTTTTCCCCTCCTGTAACAAATGGCCTCCTTCCCCAGTCATCTGCATAACATTTAAAGGTTAATGTCTTATGTGGCATGACATGTAGTCAGTTGCCTTCTTCAAAGAAAGCTTAAAGCTCTTTGGAGACTGGGTTCTACTTTCACAGTTATCTGTCTACAGAGCAAACGCATTTCAGATGTGCAGCCAGTTTCTTCAAAGACCGGGTTAGCTAAACAAAGGGTTACTGGGTGCGATCTTAAAGAATGTTAGTTCCTGATCGGCTTTCATCTATTTTATCGTCTCTTCCTTAAATTTGAGAATGCCTTGGACTGTGAACAGAGTATTGGACTGAAAGACAGTCCACAGGCACCAAGGACGGCTGTGCTGTTTAATGGACAAGGAACTGGCCTGGAACTCGGGAAGCCTGACACGTCTCAGCTCCACTGCTCTCCATCCTACCCCCTGTCACTTCTCTAGCTGTCTCACATCCCTGAAACAAGGGTAAGGACTCACCTCCCTCGTAGTTCCAGGAACCCCACGTACCAAGGAGTTCCAGATAAATACATCAGCCATTTGCCCTAACCAACTCTAGGCATCCCCTCACCCTCTGATCCCCAAAACACTACTCACCCCCCATGATACAGGACGTCTCTCCTCTGGGAGTTTGTATATTTTGCTTTTGTTGACAAGGAAACTCTGGACAGGTAGCTTAGGTTAGCATGCTTTACTTTCAGCTCACTTCTAATTGCTTTCAGCACCTCGATCTCCCTCGTCTTGCTGGGATGGTGCGCAGCTGCCAGTAACATTGGTAAAACACCTGTAGGAGAACCCAGGCAGAAGTTACTTCTGGGAAATATTAAGAATTACTCTGATTAATCTATGAGAGTGACAAGATGGGCAGAATGACAAAGTCAAGCGTCAGGCCACACAGTGCATGTCACAGAGACACTCTACGGAGGCCTGTGGTGAAGCAGAGCAAATGTACCGGGAAACTCCTCAGAGACTTTTAGATGTTAAACAAGAAAGAAAAACAGTGGAGGAGGCTGCCAGACTCTGGGTGGTTTTAAACGGAACAGCCTGATTGCTTCAAAACCGTTTTCTGGTTGCTGATGGTATTTTCCCTTCCACAGGATGTTTTGAAATGTATACCTTTGTTTTGAAAGAGCCCACAGCTCATCCCCTTGGGATTCCCCACAGGGCGGAGGCTTCTGCGGCACACTGAGGCCCACTGCCAGCTCCGTGTGAGCCAGGGAGCTCTCCTGAGCAAGGGAAGCTGGCAGGGGACATTTTCCAACCCTTTCAAGACCTTTGTAGGCTGCCAGAGTGAAGCAGAGAGGCCTTGGTGTAATGGAAACCCTGTCCCCAGGGAGGAAATGCAAACAGAATCCTTGAGGCCCTGGACTTCTGGGGGGAAAAAGGTGACTTACTGTGTTTGTACAGTTGCACTGCGAGAAATGGCTTAGCAAAAGAAAAAAATAACAGCAAAAGCACTTCCCCTCACAGCTCCCTCTTTGTCTGGAGAGCCCTGTTTGCTGACACAGGTTTTGCTGATGTTAGTGCTATGAAACAGCCGTGGCTCCCTGAGGAGAAGGGGCCTGATCTGTTATATGGGGACAGGGACAAGCTGGGGCAATCCCCCTGCACCATCCTGTGCAAGAACACCAGCAGAGCCTCTGGTCTGTACAACAGACCCCAACTTGCTGGTTCACACTTACCCAGTGTCATGTCTCAATCAAATTCTGTTTATTTCAGAGGAGTCTTTCCTGCCTGGCCCTTCTCGTACCACAGCTTTGTCATTCACTACAGCAGGGTCAGAATGAGATCCTGAACAAGAGCAGGATTAGCCCCTCTAAGGCTCTAAGTGAAGGCTGCAGGATTTGGCCTTGTTGTCAGCACTTCGGACTGAGGTGTAACTGCCATTTTTTTTTTTAACTGCCTCTTTCCAGCTTGGAGAATAACACTTTGGCGAGTCAATGATAAAATGGTTTAATGTAATAAACATGAATCTGTCAGACTCAAGTGCCCTAAAATATTCCAGGCTGCAAATGCAGGACCAACAGTGAGCTTGTTGATACAGCCTCAAGCCAGAACTAATCAGACATAGACACCATTTGCTTTCAATAGAAATTACATTCAAGAGGGCTCCTTCCTGCTTGCAGGGAAAGATGGGAGGCGAAACAAAGTGATGTGGCACACTGAAAGCAAAGTTCTCTCCCGTCAGGCTAAACATCACGGGGTTTCAGTATCTTGTAGGGAAAGAGGCTCGCCGTTTGACTAGAGATCCTGCTGACTCAGCTCGCAGCTGAAGATCTTCCCGGGAAGCAAAAACATACAAATAAATAAAATAGACCTTTTTGTGTACAGGGTTGTAAATAACAGTGAACGCAAGCAGAATCAGCAGCCAACAGGCTGGGGCTGTAAAACTGCACATGTTGGTGCTGCATCAGGACAAGAAAACAGTCCTTTACGTCCCTGATCTGGCACAGAGATAACATTAATTAGCCTTTCAAGTGGCCCTTTGATGCCTAGGAAAGCCAATGTCACTCGGTTCTGGAGTCTCTGCAGGCAGACTCAGAAAAGAACTGGCAGGAGTTCAGTGCAGATGCTTTCCAGCCTCTGTTGCGCTGGGTGTAAATCCAGCTCAGCTCCACTGACAGCAGAGGAGTTGTGATTTACATCAGTGAAAATGAGAGCAAAATTCATTGAAATTAGCCCTGTGAGATAATTTGATCTGATCACTAGGGATGGGTAATTAGAAGCGCTTGAGCCTGCAGCCACACATACACACAAAGAACCATCCCCGAGTTCAGCAGAAGTCTAACTGCAGCTCACCATTTTCGCATTATTATTTCCCAGTTCTCCTTTGCTGGGCTTCTCTCAGGACCCGCCACAAGCAATACACACGTTACAGCACTCCTCCTTTGAGACTTGTCAGTCCCAGGAGTATTAAACTCCGAGACCTGTTCCTAGGAGATCAGCAGCTCTGTTTTGCAGACTCAAGGACTTCAGAAAATTTGGAGTGGATCCAAGTTCAAGGGAGCTTAACATGAACGTGACAAGGGCTCCCTGGTGCTACACTAATAAATAATAATTAATAATAATTAGTCACTTAATGATGAGGTTCCCTGATCAGTCATGATCACAATTTCATGGCTAATATCACCACGCTTTGAGACAGATACGGTGGGCTTGACCTTTCCTCCTCACCAGCTTTATGCTGTTATAATTTTGTTAAGCCAAACCCTCAGCTTGTGTAAATCAGCGCAGCTAGAGTGACTTCTGATTTATGCCAGTACAGGAAGGGAATCACATCTTCTACATATTTTACCAGCCTAACAACCTAACACATAGTGAGGCGTAGAGTCAAATGCAGAGTAGGACTCTTCCTTAAACTGCTGTCTCTCCCCTGCAGAGAGGAAAATAAAATCAGCTCTTGGGCTTTATATATGATTGCTTCAGGGTCAGGAAGGGGAAACTGATTCTGTCCCTCCTGCCATGCAGTTGCTATTCCCCTCCTTCAACACATCACATGGCATCCGAATTAGTACTATGCTGCCTAATTACATTTGATCACCTCTGAAACATCAGATTTCAGCTGGTGAAAAAGGAACCGTGCATTTGTAACCACAGCCCAAATCCTGCCAGACTTTCTAGGGGGAAATGAACAGGAGGGAAACACTCCTCCCACCCCCGTAAGATCTTTCAATATCAAATATTTCCTCCCCCTGTGGATCTTTTCACTTTTCCACACGCTGCAGAAGACTGCCTCCCTGATTATATGAAAGAGATAAAGCCTTAAGAGGGAGTTCGCTTAACAGCCTCGAGATGTTCTGGCCCAGTGCTCTGTCGTGTGGGCACCCTCCCCACTCCTGATGCTCTTATTATCCTCACTGCCATCAGCCTGAGTCATTTTGTGCCCCTTTGTTACGCTCCCTCGAACGGCCTGTGATAAAGACACTTCCAACGTTGTTATTGCTTTTGCAAAATTCTTTTTATTTTTTTTTTCTACAGCCAAACAATAATCTAAGGAGTCATACTGGAGGTAGCATATCAGAAAGTGCCTACTTTATTATCAGCACAATATGGGCCTGTAATCCGATAATGATAAAAATCTGCCTCTTTGCTTTAGCTCTTATCATTTAATTGGAGCGAAGGAGCACATTCGTTTGTTAATAATTTTATAATTGGTGCTATCTGCTGAGACCTATCAAAGGAACCGTGCACAACAGCCGCTTTCGGTACAAACCATCTCCCTGATAAAACAAGCTTTATGGCATTTAAATGTTCCTGTTATTGTTTGCAGAGCAGGGGTGCCTGCAGGGCGCGCAGCCCACCCACGGCCCCGCAGCTCACGCTAACCCCCACCTCCTCGTACTCCCCCGGCTCGCGGCCTACACGCGGACCCGTGCGCTGTTACCAGGGGAGCCGGTGGCTTTTGCAATCCCTTCTGTTCTGGTTTAAACTAGACATCCCAATATTTTGACAACGCAACGATGTGTCTCTTCACACTTGTGTCTCCCAGCCCAGCTCACCTGAGGCATCTCCTCTCTCGCTCCGCCATCTGCTTGCAAGCAGAGAGAAAGCAGAGACAGCTGGATCCGCGCAGGGTGTGAAGGCAAGCACACGCCAAAGGGTTTGTTTCCCCCAGCAATGAAAACACTAAGGATGTGTCTACACTGACAGTCAAGTAGGAGCCAAGTCTGTACTTAAACCCAGACCGTGCTCGCAGTGGGCCTCAGCACCGTCCCTGGGCTGTGTGGAGTTGAGAGGTAGCCATGTTCATCACCTCTGTGCTGACAGGAACACGATGTGTTTTCCCTGAGTTGCTACGGCCCAGTCCACCAAAAGCTGGCTTACACTTGACAGCTCCTCCCCACTGCAGCTATTCACATAGCAATTTGAATAAAACAGGCCAAAAACCAGTCTGTGAGGGTAAATGGCGTGGTCTGGCCAGTTTCCATATAGCTGAACTCTCCTCCTTTCTCCCCTAAAGTCCTCATCTTGGCATCAGCCAGAGCACCTATTGGCATGAGTCCTGCCTTTGTGCCACCTGGGAGAGCGGTGCTAGGACTAGCTGAAACCACAGCAGGGGATGGACTATCAGTGCAGTATCATGGGCCCCTGAAGACACCGATCACCTGCACTGGCCAAGGCCAGGCCCCTCAGAGCCCCCCTGGTCCCTGGAGTCATCTCACCTGCAGCACGGACCCTTCCCTATGAGCACGCTCTGGCAGCACGACACATGGTGCCTAACCTGCTGCAAACATCCCTAACGCAAACAAATCCTCACAAGCTGTGTCTCGTGTGCTGCTGTTCGCATTAAGGCGCAGAGAACCAGCATTTTAACAGCTACATGTTTGTTAAAATATCAGCTAACACAACGGTAACAACAGCCTAACGAGAGCTGCTCCTGCCTTTGGCAAGGCAGGAGCCATCCTGCGGCATCCCTCTGTGTGCACCTCCTGCTGGATCGAAGCAATAAGAATGGTGGGCAAAGCAAAATGAGGTAAAGAGCGAGAATAATAAAAGAGAAAGCCAAGTCTGGTGCATTCACATCACTCCAGACACCAGTGTTGCTGAAAACCAGCCCAGACCTCACAAAATAATTGAGAGGTGTATGCTCTCATCAGCCATGCCACCAACCGCTGAAGAGCAGCGAAGGGCAGAGTCCTGCAGCAGAGCCTGCTCTGTTCCCAGGCAGGAAACGATGGCAGTGAGGGGTGTTCCGAAGCATCACACTGCTGTTGAAGACACTAGCACTTCACTTCACTGGCTGCAACTCCTGCTTCCTCTGTTTCACCAACATCTATGGAACTGGAAGGTGTCATTGTGGCCAAATGACTAAGTACTTCAAAAAAAACCACAACCCACCACCCTCCCACACTGGGGCTTCTCCCCAAACACATCACCTTCCCATGAGCGGAAGAATTGAGGCAAGCAGAAATCAGGGCTGATACTTTTAAAAGAGGTCACCAACACCTGGTACCTGAATTTCTGCAAGGTCCTGCTTGAGACAACTCCATGTCACTTCCCAAAAGAAGAACTGCACAAGGCAGCTGCAGAGCTGAGAGCAGGACGCCCAAATATTTGTGCTATTTTTCAGACCTGTTTTAGAGCAAGATCTGATGCTGTTCTGTGAAAGATCTGCGGAAATTTTCTGGTGCTTTCCAGGAACTCCTGGATCTAGGAGCTCAGAAGGTTTTCCCAAACAGGATTTTTCCAGAACCTTCTATGAATTTTCTACTAATTTATAGGAATTTCTTCATCTAGAAAGGTTCCATGCTCAGTATTTTACCTAGAAAGCTCTGGAACCCTGCAGTTCACCAGCCTGTCATTACAATGATTTAAACAGAAGCAGAGAGCAAAACTTATCACAGGCTCCCCAGCTGCTTGCACCTTCCCAACACTGGTGTATTTATGCATCACCCAGGAATTAACAAAAAATGAAAAAATGATTAAATTTAAATTTGACCTTATCACATCTGGAGGAATCTATTAAGGCATCAATCAAAGGGAGAACGAAAAAAATTTATCTTTAATAACCCTTAACAACAGCTCCATAACTAGCACCTGTGCTTGAACGGCTGGCAGCATGAAGGTAAAGTGGAAAAAAACCCCACAGGCTTCCTTCTCTGTATGCTGAAAGGCTTCTAGCATCTGGAAGGGACATCAGTCAGCCTCCTGCTCCCCTCGGCTGGGGCTTTCTTGGGACCCACTGCACAGCTCCTGCTTCCAGGCCAGGGCTGCCCAAGGCACAGAAATGCCCCTGTCCCTGCTCTGCTCCTTGGGAGCACGCGTGGGGCTGGGGCTATCTTGGGGTGCAAATCCCCCCGTAGAGTTCCCTGCCTTGTCCCCACCACACTCACGTGAAATGGAAGGAAATTCCAGCCCATCTGTGCTGGAGACTTCTAGGCAAACTCTGCCAGAGAGACCACAGCCCAGGAACCGCTCAGGCCCATATGGCTCTTTCAGCTCCCTCCTCCACCTTTATATCCCTCAGCCCTGTCAGGGGACTCAGACTTTTTTTTTTTTTTTAATATCCCAGAATAAGCATCAGTTTGACATGAGCAATGATGATCGTTTGATATAGCAGGGGTGAGAGACTAATTAAAATCTAGAGCTTTATGATTTCATTTGGTTCCTGCAAGATCTGGCTGTCTAGGTTTATTTATGTGAGTTTTAAGTGTTTTATGCAAATTCTAGTGCTTGTGAAAGGCCCTGCATTTCCAGGCATGGGGAGGAAAGTACTCTGTTTATTCACAGTGCTGGCCAGAGCATGGGCCAGAACCTGGAGGGATTCCTGTGGATTCAGCTGGGCTGTTTAAGGTGCTGTTGCTCTGACATCAGTTTCCATCCCCATCGAGGCACTGGGGCTACACATGGTGACAAATGGGGGCCCTGGAACTTGTTTGCATCTAGCCAAAGCAGCTGAAAAACTTATTGCTCCCAGCTGCAGGGACCAGAAGCTCTTTGCCAGGAACCCTCGAAGCTGGCTGGGCACACAATGTGATGCCCTGCGTGGGGAGTGCAGAGCTATGGCTGCACCAGCGGCTTCCAGTGGTTTTACTGCATCAATCAAAAGGCTGATTGAAATTAAAACAAAGGCCCAGATTTTACAATTTCATCTGCTTTCCCAGCAATGTGATACAAATGGGAGAGAACATACCTGGAAAGAGGCACAGAGGCTCTGCACAGGGGAGCAGCCTTTGGAGCAGAGAGGGTCTTTTGTGCCTGTGCTGGTAGCGCATCGGGATCTCCCTGGCACCGACCAGACTGAGCAGGGTTCCCTCACCTTCGAGCTGCTGTACTTGGCTTTGGTGTCTGAAGCAATGGTCCCATCTCCTGCCCTTACCTCTGCTGGTCTTGTAGAGAGCTCGGTCCTGTATCAGCTGTCTTCTTGCTCCTGTGGGGCCCTGCATGCACCCACAGTGCCCTGCTGTGCCCGCTGGCTGGAACGAGGCACCTGCAGGGGACAGCCAGCATCCTACCAGGGACATCTCCCCTCTCTGAACACAGGCCCAGCAGCAGGGAAACCCGTAACAACTCAAAAGGGACTTGCCATGAATTAAGTCATTCTGCACCTCCTGGAGAGGAGCCCAAGCATGGAGACCTTCCCTCGGTGCCGGGCACTACACAGACTCAAAAGCCAAACAGACTCTGCCCTCCAAAGCTCCCTACAAATGTCCAAGACAAACACAGAAGCAGAAATAGCCCCCAAGACCCGAGTGCCACCTAATCAATCACTCCCAGCTGCTTCCTTTCTTTAGAAAGGGACACAATTTTTCCTTTCCTCCCTACTTCCCTGGGCAGTTTGGAGGATTAATTAATATTGGACGCACGTTTGGGTCTGACACACTTTATAAACAGTTAGTATTAATCAGATTGGAATTGATCAGCTCTGGCTTAGCATAACCCCTGTCAGCCTCTCTCACATCTCCGTGCTGATCAGCGATGCTGCGATACGTGGCTGCGCTGCAGCTCAGCCCAGGACCAACCACCGGGACAGCCTGCCACTGCCTCTCAGACCACCAGAGCACATCCCTACCCCCCGACACCATAGGGCATGCACAAACCCACTGGAAGAACATCCCTAAGATAGATCAACCTACGCTAAGAAAAGGGAGGGCAAAGGATCTGCATGAAAAACGTAGCAGAGAAGTTGTGTCACCAGCCTTGGGGCCCTGCCTGGCATTCAGCTCTGTCCTCCACGCCAATCTTTGTCCAGCTTCGCTTTCTCCCCATCATCTCTTTCCCATCTGCACTGCTTTCTGCAGCCTGTCCTCTGCCTCTCTTTTCTGCACAATGCTTAAACACTGGGATCAAGAAACAGGGAGAGTGGGAGAATCACAAATATATTTGGAGCTTGCAGCCAAGCACTGGCCTGAGCGGATGCCTCTCTCGGCTGGGAGAGGGGTTGCCCTGCTGCTCACCTCCTGCTCTCTGCTGTTCGACACATGGCATCAATCACTCTTCAGCTCAGTTGTCAACAAAAGCTGCTTTTCGGACTGCGAGGTCTGTGCTAAACACAGCTTCTGGGACCGAAGATGCTCTTTACCAGGGTCTGAGCATCTTGTTAATACCCCTTGGGTGATGTAAGGCAACAGGATCCCCCAAAGGGGCAGCTCAACAAACATTTCTCGTTTTGAGGCTAAATTGAAGCATCCCCATCTGAGACCATGGGAGCGTGATCTCCTCATGTGCCACGAGAGGTGAGCTCCAAGGAGCAGCTCATTTGCCCCCGGACCAAGCAGATCCCAGCCGTGCTCTAAATCGTGGCTCCCTCTGCAGTCATGGTAGGGCAGGATCAGCCCCTCTGGGGCAAAAGGTCTTGCACTGAGGTCACTGTTTAGGGTGGAAAGGCAACCCCTGACTGCTCCGCACCAGCTCTGGAAGGAGCTCCATGGGATGCCTTGCCTGCAGAGGACTGATGCCATTTTGCCCCATGTGCTGATAGGGATCAGGTTAAAAAAAACCATCAGTGTTTGCCTGGCAGTTCTGCTGTACAGCTCATCTTGCAAAAAGCTAGTAATAGGAAAAAAAAAATGAAACTATGTGAGGTACAAGAGTGGTGAGGTAGGAACCCGGACACACTTACCCCACTTTTCACCTGCAATGAGGCAGAATAAGCTGACTTTCCCCAGCTATAGATAGACCAAGGCATGTCCTATATCCTGCCTGCAGAGCCAAACGATGCTTGCTCAGCATTAGCCTGGCAATCCTCCAGAATTGGATTTCCAATTAATAGCGTCGACTCATCACAGAGAAGAGGCAGCTCAGGTCTTAGTTGAAGGTCAAAGAACTTCAGGCAGCACGGGACAGATTTACACCTCAACTGAGTTCCCGAATCACCCGTGGCACACCAGGGAGAGGCCAGGCCTGATGTGTGGGCCTCCTGCCCAGCAAGGGGACGGGTGGCTGATCCCAAACCCAGCAGCAGCCACACTGCAGAGGGACAGAGCTCTGTCCCCACACTGGCAGCTGCTGGGATGGAAGGGCATTTCCACCCTCTGTTGGCAAAAACACACACCACTCGGTCTGACTTTTAGATAAGCTTAAGGAGACTGCTCACACCAAACCTCTCCCTCCACAATAACAGGCTAAGATCACCCAGATGCCTTCAAGATGTTCCCCATATGGGATGGGAACCTTGGAAATAGGGGCACGACATGAAACATCTTCTAGCCACCTTTTTCAACAAAAAAAATAATAATCCCATTTTCCTGCTTGGGCACAGGTTCAAGATTTGAAGTGAGAGGGGAGAAGGGGGAGGAGAAGGTATTTTATTTATAACAGCACATTCATTTGATTAAGAGCTGTTTCTGAAAGATTTCCCTGAAACAATGCGAAGGGAAGGGGTGGGGCAGCGGGGGAGAGAAATCATGCACTACGGTTTAATCTAGGAAGCACTGCAGAGGGCTGGGAAGTGCCTGGCACTCTCCACCCAGCCCCTACCAAAGCAGCTGAGCAGAGCTCATTTCCCACTAAAAGCCATGGCTGTGCCTGGAAGATGCTGTCCTTTCACACACCCTTGGAAGTCAGGAACCCCTGTTCTGGACCGATGGGATCCCTCAAACACCGGTTTCTTTCGAGGGATGGAAAACTGTTAAATTTCCCAATGAAATGACCAAAAATTCAGCTGCTGAGACTAACCAGACCTCTTCTTCTCCCTCTCCCCGGGCACACCGCAGCCTTGCAGGACAGTGTAATCACCTTGTACGTATCTTCCCATCATAAATTTGCGCACATATACAAAAATCAATTAACTACCAGTGTTGTTGATTATAAATCAACTATTTACACCATTAATTATTATATCTTTAATAAATGGTATGCAGGAGAGGAGGCTGGCGAAATATAGCCATTCTTTTGGCGCCATCAATTATTTGGAAGGGAAGGCAATTACACTAAATTTTCCTTCCACCTACCTCTCTTGTCAAGGGAAATCTCCCCCTCCTTCTTCCGATTCAGAGCCTGGAACTGAGCCTCCAACATCACATTACTAAATTGCTTAAGCAGCATTTTAAATAACAAAAAGGGATATCATTTAATTTTTTCTGAAACATGAAAATCAATAAGCTGTCCTTCAGCTTCCCTGAGTGATTGGCCCAGGCTGTCTCTCAGAGCTAATTCAATTTTCAGTCTTATTCGGAGCAACCAAGCCTTCAAAAAATAATCAGGCTGATCTTACAGGCCCATCTGGGACTTCATCGAGGAATTCCATTCATTGAATTAGATATCCTGCCCTTTTTTTTTTGAAAGGAGATACATTCCTGACAATATTTGGAGACAGAGCATGATCAATAATCCTTGCTGGTATTTATGGCTGCGCTATGGGGTTATGATTCCTCGCATGGATGTGTACAGTGCCTTGGAACCAACGGCTGGGTGGAGAACCGACTGGCTTGGGCTGCATGAGTGAGGATCTCTCCAAGGCTGAGAAAGAAAATGGCCCCAAAGCGTCAGATGGATTCTACCTGAAAACTCTTGCCCCAGAAGTGTGCAGGAGGGGGAAGCTCAAAGCTGAGCACCTTTTCAAGGGCAAGAGTCCAGCCTAGCAGCCTGGCTGAGCAACGGTCTTGCAAGGAAGGTTGCCCTGGCAGGGGAGGAAAGAAACAGCAGCTGGGATTCGGACATCCTACTCTGCTAAGGCTCTGTTGGTGGATTCCAGCAGGATGCTTAGACTGACAAGATGCCTTCTCCTTAATGCAGCCTCATAGCAGAAGTCACCAACTGCTGCCCACCTGCGGAGTTTCAGCTACAGGACTCTGCCAGCAGAGGGGACAGCCTGAGTGCTCCCTAACTGCAGAATGCTCCCCTAGCTCGGCACGTCAGCGAAAGCAGCAGGCTGAGAGCAGTGGCAGCAGAGGCACAGACAGGTACCCTGACCAGCCTCCTTGATTTCGAGGGCAGTCCTGCCACAGCTGTTAGTCTCCTCCTTATAAATCCAGTCATCTTTCCTTTATAGGCTGCTCTCACTGTTTCTGAGCTGGTAATTGCATCTCCACATGTGTCTGTAAAGCACCTAGCACAGCTCTAAATGCCACCGTATTATTAAAGATTAATTCTCCCCTATGAAAAACTCAATGAACGAGGGAAAAAATCCCTCCACTCTCCACAGCCACTAGATTTTAACAGCAAAACAGGAGTTCAGAGCAAGCGTCCGCCCAGCCAAGCGGCCTCTCTCTGCGAGTGGCCAGCAGAGGATGCTTAGAGAAAGAACAAGAAACAAGCAAGTACAGAATGAATTTCTACCTTCCCAGCAGCTGGGGAACCAAAGGCTTTCTGTGCCTGTACTTACATCTAGAGCATCCTTTCCAATAGCTACACCTTGGGAATTTTTCTGGTGTGCGACTAGCACCTGTGTGCCTTTCCTCCTGTTTCAGGAGGACTGTGCCTCCCTGCTCCTGGGGAGGAAGCAAGGGGTCCGGCTGGGATGGGAGCTGCACCCGTCTCTGAGAGCAGCAGGCAGAAACCTGGTCATCTCTTTACAACAGCTTATAAAATTCTGTAGGAGGCGATCATTCAGAGGTTTCACAGAATGAAACAAACAACCCTGCTCTGGAAATCTTGATGTCAGCTACAGCATTAGCTCATACAGCACGGAGGGAGATTCCTGTTCAATTCACTGAGACTGCAGGCTCATTCATCAGAATCCTCCTACTTTCATCTCATTACAATTACCCCAGAGCATAAAAGATACGGGGGCTATTAACTGGATGACTGCCCCATTTTACAGATAAATTGGGATAAGATACGGGGGCTATTAACTGGATGACTGCCCCATTTTACAGATAAACTGGGATAAGATACGGGGGCTATTAACTGGATGACTGCCCCATTTTACAGATAAACTGGGATAGAAGTGGAAGTTGAGGTGGCGTCCCGCAAGGGCGGATGCTGGGAATGAAAAGCAGCGGCCCAGTTCCTAGTTGCTTTATCCCCATGAGACGTCTCTCCCTCAATACGCACGTCTGTGTGTTTTCAAAAGACTGTGCGTTTAGATGGAGCCCAGTCATAACAGAGCAAATTTGAACATCCACTGAACCACCATAAACAACACTCGCTTTGAAACATTTTCTCCATCTTTCAAGATTATTGCAGCATCTGTTGATCACATTAAGTTGTAAGTGTGCTGTCTCCATGGAGACTGCAGAGTCTCCCTGGGTTTCCAGTTACTGTACGTGGTTTCAACCGAACGCGGAGTCACCCAATGAGTCAATCTCTGTTCTGTATAATGAAAGGAAAGGATGTCACTGGGCTGATTGTTAGATATGTTGGATAACGAAGCTAGATTTATCATTACAGTTTCCTAATGAGACGCTGGTATGGGAGTGACACCAAATGGGGATTTGTGTAAGGTTTTGTTAAAGTCCTTAAAAGCAGAAGGCATCCTTGAAGAGATGTCCATGCATCCATTGGGAAACTCCCCGTCAATTCTCACAATAACCATGGAATAACCAGAAACTATCTTGTGAAACAAACAGCCACAGATAAAAGCCACTCCTTCAAGGGGAGAAAAGATCACAGCTACAACCTCTTTTGCTTTTAATCTGCCTGGGGGCTCCTTGCAAGAGAGGTAAGGAATATATTTTTGTAACGGATCAGGGCTGAATTCAAGAGAACTCAACCAGCATGCAAAGTGACAACAGTAATGAGGAAACTCAGTTAATTTGGATTGCAGGCTTCATTCTCTCAAATGATTGGAAGAACTGGAATTCTGTCTTAACTGTGCATTTTGTTTTTAGTTCTGGTAAAGGAGCAAAACCATAACAACATCTGAATTCATATCCTACAGAAGGCAAATTAAACACCAAATACAAGAAATGAATCACCTCTTACTGCAGATGCATTATAAATGAAAAAAAAAATAAATCAGACAAACCACTCTTTTCTTCCAAGCTATGAAGGCAACAGAAGCTGACCAGTTTTCACAACCTCTACACCGAGTGACTTGATTCGTGCAGCTTTCCTGCAGGGACAGGGGAATCTGAACTGACAGAACAACATTTTATGTGCAGAACCCTGGTTCCTGGCTGTACTCCGGTTTCCAGCCAGCTCATCATCCTTTTTGCCTTCTTTTCCCCATTTTGGACAAACCTTTCTTTGCACCTTCCACCTGAAGCCTGTGTATGAATGGGACAATTCTCCTCAGGTGGTCACCATTGCCTCAGGGGGTCACCTGTGCAGCCAGGAAGCCCACACTCTGAGAGTGACTGCACGCTTTCCAGATGACTGCTGCAGCGCTATCCTGCTTGGTGCTGTTCCACAGAGAGCTCACAGGGGCAGGCGTGTTGACTTCTTGGAAACACAGTGGGGGAACCGCCTTGGAAAAGTCCAGCCCAGTACCGCAATGCTTGCAGACAAAACAAGCAAGCTCTGGTGGATTTTGGGCTTCAGGTCAGGATACATCCTCATTTCCATCCCTCCATTTTTTATTTTTATTTTTATTTTTTTTTTGCAGCAGGCTACCTGGCTTGATCTTCTCTTTGCAGAGACTGGTCTACTCCTCATCCCTCCCATTTTCAAGGCAGGGATATGGCGGTGCCTTGACTGGTGTAAGCAGATGTGCCACTACTCTGCATCTTCTGCTCTCATTTACAACACACTTAGTCACACGGTCTAAACTTTTGGGCAGACCTGTGCAGTGCCAGGAGTTGGACTTGATGATCCTTATGGGTCCCTTCCAACTCGGGATATTCTATGATTCTAACTCATCAGGCTGTGACACCCTGCCCTTGCACTGGCGTGCATGGCAGGGCCAAGGACATTCACTGGACTGATCTGGAACCACGCTCTCTGCAGTACCAATATTTCATGCTTTCCCCCTTTTTTATACCCATCTCTTTCCAAAGCAATACCACAGCAAAGAACCCGACAGCATGGCTTGCCCCAGTGTGAGGGGCCCTTAAAGGGGTGCTGAGCTTCGCTGTGCTTACAAGCTTTGCACAGGCAGACCAAACCCCTGAGATGATTGAGTGTGGCATCCCAAAAGGAGGGGAGGGAGCACAAATAAACACACCGCTCTGCTCCAAATGAAAGAGCTGCTGGATTTAATGTGACAGGGCCTGGGATGCTTCATTTGACACAGACTGGCAGCAGTCTGGTGATTGGCAAGCACTTGGAATAATGGCTCTCTGTACTGTCATAACATCGCAAGATCATCTGCAGAGCAGCCCAGCCAGCCCCGAGCAAAGCGTGGGATCTGCTGGGTTGTGGTTAAAAATGAAATAAGTTCAGTGTCTCAGGACTTTCCATTGGCAAGCCCTGGAAAGATGCAGTCCGCAGGGTGCAGATCGCACATACCTGGCTGAGCTTTCCAACGCTGTCAAGGTTTTCATATCTCTGGAAGAGCAGTTCCCCGGCCAGTCAGAACCTCCAACTTGTTGCTTCTTGCGTTTATCCATCAACAGAAAACCCTGGAGGAGGCAAGAAGAAAAGTTTAACTGAAATACTCACTAGCATATGGCAGTTTTTGCAGCCCTGCGCTGCAGCATCACTTTTACTCCGGGACCAGGTACCACGAGCTAACCCCAGTTAGTAACCTCATCTGATGAGACTCAGGGATAGACCAGCGATCACGTTACTATAAAAAATACCGCCCTTGGAGCTGTGTGGTGTAGTGCAATACTGAAGCCGTTATGCCTAAGCTGCTAGGCTTCAGATGGGGTGCACGTGCGCATTCAGATGGACGTGTCCATCCCTGAACCTAAAACGCAGCTACACACCTCAATCGCCTGCGAGCAAAACACCATGCCTTCCACCCTTAATTACACTGCATTTGCTGAGCTCAGTTCAGGGTGGGGAGCGGGATATTAACCCTGTTTTGAGCCTGGGTTCTGCCTCCTGCTGCAGTCCCCAAGCTGCAGCTCCTCTGGGGCATTACGTGCCCCCCCGGCTCTGGCGGTGACAGCAGAGCAGCTGTTTGGGTGGGAGAGCGCTTGTGTCTGAGCAGCGGTGCGGTTCTGTTGTTGCCCAAGCTGTATTTATAGTTTTTAAGGCTCTAAGCTGGCAGCGGATGAGCAGGCTGGTTTGAAAAGCTGTGTCTGGTTCCAGAACCATATTCAGTTTGCAGTGTTGGAAAAGGATATTTCAAAACAAGCCAGGCACTGGCTTCCTCCTAGGTTAATCCATGCGGCTCCTGCCTTGTGTGTTTTGGAATACTAACAACCCCGCAGTAGCAATGTGGTGCAGCGACTGCAAATCCTTCCTGCTAACTGCTCTTACAAGAAAGAAAATAATCAGGCTCTTTTGCATCGTGGTTACCTGTGGCTACATCAGCCTTGCACCCTCCTGAAATTAAAAGTTAAAAAACGCAAAGGGAAAATGTATCCAGAATGAGGTCTCAATGGATCTGCCTATGGGTTATTTCCTTTCTCTATAAGACGCCTTCACCATTTCCTCTGACCAAAGTCTTCCAAGTCACTGGGTTTTAAGGGTACTAGGAAAAACATTGGTTCCCGTTACTTAAAGATAAATATTTTTTTTTTAAAGGGCAGCTGGTGAAACCTACAACCCCAGTTGCTAAAATCAGCATCATCTGTTATTTCCCATACCGTCGCAAAATGTTCCATTTTATCTGAGCTAAAAACAGCTTTTCTCTGCTGGAAACATGCAAATATCATTCCTTCATAAAGAAGCCACCAGATGGGAACTTAATAACTGTAGACTCTAATTCTCATTGCCTGGAGTTGCAAAAAGCACCAAACTTTGAAAATTCTTGTTTATACCCTGCTTATTCAATGGTTTAAATATGTTTCCATGCACAGGCATCTGGCCCACGGCCAAGCTGTGTTAATATTTGGGTTATTTCTCTATTCAGGGCACAAGCTGAAATGCCCGGTGCCCTTTTTGGCTCTCCTTGGCTCTTCCTGCAAAAGGGAGATTTACATGGCATAATTGCTCTGAAGGTGAGCTGGTGGGAGTACATCAGCTCTGCGAAAGCCGCTCTTTTTCTCTGTGCTTGTTATTTTACTCACCGTTCACTTTTTTTTTTTTAATATAAAGTCCGTTCCCCCCACATCAAAATGTCTGTGAAGTGAAGCAGACATTTTTTCTGCTCTTGCAGAAGTACGTGGGAGAGAAATTTTATTGGAGTTTTATGGATGCCTAAATGGCTCTGCTGTAGGAGGGAAAGAAAGAGAGCACAGGAAGGAGATGGACAGCAGAACACAAAGCAAGAGTGATATCCCTCTGTGCTCGAAAACAGAAACATGGGAATACAGTACCCAGAAACAGCAAAAGAAATAAATTCTTCATGGAGCCATTTATAACCAGAACAAGTGTTTGCTGTGCAGGGAATAAAAGCAGGCAGGGCAGCTTTCACTTGTTAACCCTAGCTATCCTCCAGCACTCTTACAGAGCATTTTGGTGCAGGCTGGGCCTGCTTTTGTGCGCGAGCAGCTTTCAGCAGCTTCCTGCTGCCGGCCTTAAATTCCTCCTCAGTGCCTGCCCACCAAAGCCTCATCTTTGCCCCCCTGTCCCTGCCCAGAGGATGCCATCTCCTCCATGCCTGTACATGCTTTGGTGCCAAACCCTGCAGAGGTGCATGATCAGCAAAAATAAGTCGTAGCTGTAACTTCTTCCAGGTGAAAGTAAGCAAGAGGTGGGATGTTTGAGATGCATCCTGCAGGAGGAATATCTGCATTTAGCTGGAACACCCATTTCTCCTTCTGCCTGCCTCTGCAGGATTTGATCACAGCCAGGAGGGCTAAACATGTTGCTCACATTCACCTCTGCTCCCCACGCCATTTACACTCCCAAAACAAACAAGCTCCAGCTGTCTCCCATTCAGCTCACTGCATCAGTGTGACCCTAGTAGAGACACCAGCAGCATCCAGTCCCCTGCTTTTGCATCTTGTGTTGTGTGTCTGTGATCAGACCAAGTTCCTGTAACGTACACAATCAGTTGGACACATGCAGGCACCTCCTGGATTCATCGCCACCCAGGTTATCGCCTTTAAGTATGAATTAGCTGCCTGTGGTGGTGTTAAACAGGGATGCCAAACTTCTCAGGAGCACAGGGACAGAAAGTCTCTGGGTGAAATGGAGCCCTTGCTATAGCTGGAAGCAGCTGCACAGGATTAAATGGTTTCTGCAACTGCATGTACTGGTCTGAATGCTATCTGAAGGCTCAGAGTGCACAGCTTTCCTCCCACAAGCAACACTCCCGGCTGCAGAAACATTATTTTGTCATTGCTTTCCCACTCGGGAACCCTCAAATCTCTACAGGTATTTTACCTACCTCTTGAAAGGTAAGCATGGAGGGAAGAACAGGTAAATCCAAGTTCTCAATTCCAAAGCAGGAACGAAGACAAATCCAGCTACTAAAAGTAGACTTATCAGCCCTCAGACACTGAACTGGTAACTCAGGAGGCATGTGGGAAAACCAGAGCTTTCACTGGAAAATGTGCTTGACCACCCACTCATCTCAGGCAGATAACGAGAATTTAAGACCCATTCTCTGGAGATTAATCTAGAAAGAGAGGCCTGAGACTTCACCTAGGTAGTAAATGATAATTAAAACCTGCTAAACCTACCATCAGCCTCAGCATCCTTAGGGTACACAGAAGAAAGGAGGGGGAAGCAGGTCAGGAGGGGAGCATTTCATACTCGCATCTAACCTGTTTTCCAGATGAGTTTTTCAATGATCAGATTCAATCTACTGTATAAACTTCCCAGGGAGAGAAACCCTCAGCGCATGAACCAAAAATGTAATGATCTGGGAAATGCATTCCTCTTTAGGGGAAAGAAAACCGTGGTTTCACCTTCATGCTCCCACTTTCATTGATCACAAACTATGCAGATTTCTGTGCTACAGAGGGCAGAGGCGCAGTGACAGAGCTGTAACGCGATGAGGTCCTTGTCAAACTCACCACTCCTCAGAGGGGCTGCCAAACTGCATCAGACCCAACGTCTGCCAGCTCATTCCTTCCTCAGATTAAGCATCATTCTGGACTCTACCAGGAAAAGACTGGCTTAAAGGCATGGTTTAATAAGCCTGCAGCAAAATTTGTCATCATTAGCTAACATGTTTTTACATATTTCTGCCATTAGTACGAGTGTCCACCCTTTTGGTGAGTCTTATTAAGTGCCTGGCCTCGATGGCTTCCTGTGGCAACGAGTTTCACAGTAATTACACAGTATGTTAAGAAGCACTTCTCTTTTTATCAGTTAATGCAGTTCTGGCTACATCTGTGCTCCCAACTTCTGATAAAATGCCCGGTCCCTTATCAATGCTGCTGTGCCACCAAGAATTCCCTTGTGACCATGCCAGCTCCTGGAAGTCTCTGCTTCTCTTAGCAGAGCACTTCCCTGGGGTTAGCAGGGCTCAGCTATTGGTACAGAGGGAAATGTCACCACTGTAGGTCCATTCATTGGAGGTTCCTGTCTGTGCAAAGCCCCGGGGAAAGATATTTTCCACTGGGTAACTTCTCTAGCTGCAGTGACTAGACTCACAGGTCAGAGGTCTGGATTTCACAGGAGCAACGCAAGCAGCGGCCGTTCATCTTCTATGCTCTGGACCTCAGGTCTGTGCTGCACTAAAATCTAGTATTTAAAATGCTACCAGCTCAAACAGGAGGATTTGACATGTGTGTGAGAAACCATGTAACTTGGAGAGTAACAGAGAAGGAGGCCCAGGATAACTGCTGGGGCCCCAAAGCAAGTCACACAACCATGTTTGTCAGTTTTAAACACCACTCAGAAAGTGACTCCTTTGTAACTTTACAACTAGATCATAGCAGTGAAAATGCTTGCTACAACTGTGAATATAATGTGATTTAACACGTGAGGAAAAATTATCAGAATAGTGGAGATTACCAACAGAACCAGGCAGAACAGTCAGGGCAACAGGGAGAAACCTTCAGTCTCCACCCTGAACACTTGGAAATGCCCCGGGAACAGGCAGGTAGAGAAGTGAGGGGTTTTCAACATGATTCCAGAAAAAACCTTAATCTGATTCTGGGAATGTGATACACAATCCCTATTGCTCTTTGATTACCTGGTCCCAAAGTCTTGTGTTCAGGTGAGTCTAACCTCACACAGCACTCAACGCTCAACGTCAGAGCACAGAGGACTGCAGGCTGCAGCCCAGCCCAGGACTACATAAATACAACCAAGATTTAAGGAGAATCCATACAGTCCTGAGAAGGCAACATGCTGAGAACCAGGGCTTCAGTGGCAAATCCCACTTAGCCTCAGTCCCCCCCCCCCAGGATGGAGCTGACCCACTTCATAAATGATGCACTCTTCCTTCCGCATCCAAATGCCTCCGTATCATTTAGCACTCCCCGTGGGCTAATTTTCTCCCTCAGGGACGGTAGATTAGATCCCAGAATTTCTCCCTCCCCCTGAGTTTTCAAAAAGGTCTTTCAACTGTAATAAACTCAGGTATTTATATATCAATCTGCCTTACCTGAGGCACATAATATTAGAGGCCTGGGTCATAGCAACATCATTACAGTGAGTTTTAAAGGGAGCAATGGGAATAGACAGATAAATAATTCTCTCTCTGCGGTGCCCTTTCTATTTGTATGCTGAAGCTTAGGAGTAGCTCCTTGCCTTGGACACACCTTCAGAAATACAGTATTTCTCACCAGAGCTGAAAACATTAAGGTAAGCAGCAACCCATTCTCTGGAGCTAAACAAACAATCTTTTCCCCTTTAAATTACAGACACTTGCACATCACCTTGGCTCCTGTCTTCTGTTGCTTCCTCCCACTTCTTAATCCCTTGAAGCTGTTGCACACCTGCAGTCACTCCTCTTCAAAGCATTTGTGCTGCATTTCACATTGCCAGGGACATTATAATGTGAGGAAAAAGAGGTCATGGCTTGGCTGCCTTGGGGAGCAGCAGCAGCAGCCCCTCTCCTTATTCTGCACTGCGGCACCTCAGCATCAAGCAGTCGGTTCAGTCACAGACACTGAGGCAGATTCTTGTATTTATGCACTTGCTTAATATTTTGCTGGGCTGGAGGCTTAAACTGGGCCAAAAAAAAAGGCCTCCCAACACTTGCAGAACTCCTTACTACAACATCTGATATCCACTTACCCGGTTCCTGAAGAAAACAGTACAAGCAGTACACATTTCTGACTGAAAGCACACCGAATCATATAAAAGGACCTCAGAAGGGTTGTAAGGTTTCTCACTTACTCGCTAGCAAGCGGGTCAGGCTACTCACTGCAATAACAGTATTTCACTGTTGTACTCACAAGCCAAACTAAAATCAGGTTCCTCTTGCACTAGGTAAGGCACAAACACGCTTCAAAAGGTTTATGATAGCTAGAGGATACAAATAGATATCCAACTGTCTCCAGTCATCCAGCACACACCACCAACTAGGTGGCCTGACACCCAGTCTGGGGCTCTGACCATGCTTTCCCATATGCAAAAGACCAGCTGTGCAGTGACCAGCTTTCACCCCAAAATTACTGCTCACCATAGGTTTTGTTCTGGTTTATAAAGGCATTTTAATACAGTGGCTTG
This sequence comes from Cygnus atratus, assembly GCF_013377495.2. NCBI lineage: Eukaryota > Metazoa > Chordata > Aves > Anseriformes > Anatidae > Cygnus > Cygnus atratus. The sequence goes on from NC_066387.1 coordinate 2,545,683, forward strand.
CCTCTGAAGAAGAAAGTGCCCGGCGTTTGTTTAAGCGTCTTTATTAGACCTGAAACAAATACTGCATCATTTAACTTTGAGGCTTTTGTTGCTGGTATCAGTTGTGTTCTGCAAATCACAGACTCAAGACTGCATCTAACCCCTAATAAGCAAGCAAACTGCTATTCGTCCACCTCCCTGCTTTCCCCCAGCTGCTGTTATCTCTGTGTGAGACTGGGAATTGGAGGAAAGAATGACCCAGTGATTGTCTAAATCAGCCCAGCTCTAATTTACTGGAATACGGTTTGAGCAGCTAATGTAACACCTACTGTGAGCAAGATGGAGCTATCTCCAGGACTTCTGTAGGCTAGGAACATTCACTTAAATGGCATTGTCTGGCTGCACTCACTGGAGGGCCTGCCATACCGCAGAGAGCAGTTAACCCTTGGAGTGGGAAATTAGGTCAAAAGAACCAAGCTTTCAACTGCAATTGGAAAAGTTAACTTTCCGCAGAAAATTGGGTGTCCTGTTTGCCTCTGTCACTTTCTTGACTCCTCGTGTAGCAAATAGCTTGAGCAATTACAGTGTGCAGGTAAACAGACACCATCAAAGGTGTCCTCAGGATGCCCTCGGTCTGGCAGGAGCTTTCCCCAAGGCCCCCAGCTCTCGCTGATACAGTTACATGTCATGTTTCCCACGGCTGGATTAAGCAGCTGGTCTTTCCCTAGACAGAAAGGATTTTTGGGGGTTTAAAATACTGGACTGAGTCACACAGAAGTCAGTGCCTTCACTGGCCCTGGTACAGAATGGGGCTCCCCTGAAAATTGCCTTTGCCTTTGTCCTTCAGCTCCTCACAATGAGGAAAGAGGAATAATTCCTCTGCCTGGTGTCTGTGAGCATTGCCAGGTAGACGCTGGTTCTTGTCCTGAGTACACAAAATGACCGGGACCTTATGACAGCAGCACCTGGGGGGACAGGGAAATGCTCATCATATAAACAGCTTCAGTTTCAACAGCAAGGTCATTCTGAGACAGCAAGCCACTCACAGGGGATTCTGCATGAGACTGAAATTCTCTTTTAGCAGTTTTCCACAGAAAATGTTTTTATTTCAACCTGCTTTTCAAATGCAAGAATGTTTTTGAGAAGCAGTGCTTTCTAATCAGGTCGTATAGGATTTTATATAAAAGTACATCTGTCTCAAGCTAATGATCCCCTTTCTACAAATGGGGAAACTGAGGCACAGAAGAGGGGAGTGCTGGATCAGATGGAGCCAATCACGCCAGCTGAGCACCCACCCTCACACATCAGTCAGCTGAGTCCCCTCTCTAAGACAGAGGGCCAACAGTTGAACCGCTAAGGAGGGGTTTATCCGAGTACCCTTCTCCCAACGGCCCCCCCCAACAGGCTCCCTTCAGCAGTTCTGTCAAAACATGACTTTGACATCTTCCCATTCAGCAAATTTCCACCAAGGCTGGCATCAACTGCAGCTAACGTTCACGTTCCTATTCACTGACAGGAGGCAAGAGGGTAACACGAGGAATGTAACACTCTCAGCATGAACTTTCATAGCTGCTGAATCGCTGGAGTTTAATTGCTCACAGAGCCAGAGTTCCAGATTAAGCTGCGCGTAATCCCTTTACCTTGCAATGCACTGGGTTACGTGCAGGTAGCATGTAACCTTCAGCTTTAAAACCTGCCTTCCAGCAAGCACAAGCATGATTCCCATTAGCTTCTGCAGTTTAGGAGCACAAGCTCCTACAACCTGAAAAGTTGAATCAGTAGAGACAGCATCCTTGTGCTGCTCCACTTCCCCTGCTGGGAGATGTCTTTGGTCATGTCCTCTCCCCTCGCCCCCCCCCCCCCTTTTTTTTTTAAAAAAAAAAAAAAAAAAACTCAGACAGGCTTTGTGTACAGGAGGGGCCACTTGCAGGACTGGACTCACTTCCCATGAAAAACCAGCCTGGGTACAAATGGCTCCTCCGTTCTTCCACCCATCTATTTCCCCAGAGCAACGATGCCAGCTCACACTGTGCCACTGACATTAGTGGAGGATCCCTTGGCCAACCTTCGATAAAGACTTCCCTGTACTCCTTTAGTGGTACAGTTAGGAACTATTCACCTGGTCAGGGACAAGGCATCTTACTTTGTTCTAGGGATGCCTTTTCCACAAAAGGACCCAACCCTTTCATAATGCTGGCCTGGAGGCCAACTGCAGGTTTCAAAAGCCACTTCCAAAGGTGTTACCAATGTTAATGAGCGTAGCACTATCTCTGGAAACAAGGAGAAAGCAAGAAAAAATTGAAGTGTAGGGGACACATGAGGTCAGCTTACAAAGAGACTAAGTAAATTTGGAGGCAAAAGCCCATGTCTGGCAGAGGTGCCTTGGCACCTGGACTGCAGAGCCAGCCTGTGTCTCCCCTTACCCCCAGGCCTCCCACTGGCCATCTAGCAACTACAACAGCACAGGTAACAGCGACTGAACCCATACCTGCTTCTGCAGAGCTAGCACACCACCCCAAGGCACAGCTAAAACCAAGTGATGGGTGTAGCTGCTGCAGGACTTAGCCAGTGAGCCATTCCAGACGTTCTCCTGCTCCCCTGGGCACCATCGTGCCCCTCTCTTCCAGCACCTGAAGCAATCACCTTCACAGCCCATCAGGTACTGTCCTCCCCAGGCACCTGCAGTGCACTAAGCTCAAGAAAGGTAACAGCTGTGAGGGGTTAAAACACCTTGTCCTGTGCTAACTACAGCTAATACCTAATTTTTAGTTACCTCATTACTTTTAAAAAAAAAAACAAAAAAAACACAAAAGACACACAAAACTCCCCAATAGGTTTTATCCTAATTCTCCCAGGAAATAATGACTTTCTGTTATTAAATAATGTAAAATGATTGAGGTGAGTCATAAAGCATTTGTATTAACACTAATGGATCCATGATTAATTTTTTCTTTATTTTATTATTATAAAACTTGTCTGAATCCCCCTCCCCCCTCCTCTGTCCTCCCCATCACATTTTGTTCTCAGGGGAGGTAATCAAGACTTCACTTGAATTTCTCATTACTTGAAAGGTTCCACATCACAATATGATAATGGGACAGTTTCATAATTACAACTAAAAAAAATCAGAGCAAGAGAAAACTAGAGAGGTTTTCACTTGCCTTTGTCTTTCAGTCACCCAGAAATTAGAGAATTGCTTTAAAACATTTTAAAAGGGCCATTTCAACTTACTGTTATGCCAAAAAAAAAAAAAAAAATCAACAACTGTGCATGAGCTTCATTTCAGAAAGCCCATCTTCCATCCTTAGTTCCTCAGACTACCTGCTCCCTGTTTTTTCTTTCCACTTTTAATATATTGTGGACAACATTAACTTCTTCGCTCCTCCAGTAAGATGCAAAACTAGATTGGTAATTCTTGTATCTTACCACTGATTTACTTAAGAGGCAAGTTACCTATCTTGTGCCTCAGTTTCTCACTTGCAGTGGAAAATACTATAGCAGTTATGGCTGTTTGCTATTTTTACCTGGAGGCTTATGAAGCAAATTTAAAACCCTCCCTGTAGGAGCAGGACGCAGGTGGCAGTGATGAGCAGAATTAGCCCTGTTCTCTGCTAACAGGCTTTACGATCCCACAGGATATAAGGCTGGGTTAGACCTGACAAATATTAATGATTACTCTTATTATTCCTCCTAGAACTGGTCTAAGACATCGTCAGCTAAAGATATGTCAAAGTCACAAGACATTATGCATTGTGGGAGACTCTGAAAAAGCTGGAACTTCTATCTGAGAATAAGAATCTCTTGCTGTAGGAAGGAAAGAAAAAAAAGCAAGGCATGATAGGTAAGAGTGCAAAAAAAAAAAAAAAAAAAGTTTTCTGCCGTGAGTACTGCTCTCTCAGGCCCCAAGTCCCCACACAGCATGAGCCAGTCATCTTGATTCCCAGGCCCCATTCTCAGACTGATTTATGGCTCCCTTGTGTGATCAGAGGTACCTCAGAGTAACCACCCCGTGCCTCAGTTTACCTACTGCTCCTTCCACAAAACACTTCACTGACCTGAGGGCAATGCTGCACTGCGAGACGTAGCAGCACACGAAACATTCAGAAGAGCTGCAGGGAAGAGGCTACCCCAAAGAACACCCCACTGCTGGACCTTTGCTCTGGTTCTGCCCCAAACCAAGGCCTAGCAGCTTCTCCCCAACCCTGTCTCTGCTGGAAGGAGCCTGCCCCCTGCCCTGAGGCTGCCTGGGAAGCCAGCCCTCATGGAGAGGCCCAACCACCCCACCTGTGACTGGCAGAGGAGTGAGGCAGGGTACCAGAAGACAGAAAGGCCCTCTGCCCACTTTTAGTTGTCAGAGCCAAAGAGCTCTAAGTTCTCATGCCGTACTTACCCCAAACTGCTCCCGTCCTCCACCCAGGGAGCAGCTATTTTCCCCTCAGAGGGGCTGTTTGGGTTGAGGGAGGTGTGCTGTTGGCCCATTTCATCCCTAACATGCTGTGTGGGTCCAGCTGTTTTGGTTTTGTGTTCAGTGTTGGGCGTGGGCCTCTCATCTGCCTGCCTGACCCTGGTTCCAGCTGTGGCCCGGCCACTGGGGCTGCAACCCTTAGAGGCCAGCCCAGCTCCCTGAGCATCTGCACTGCTCCTGGGGCCCTGGCCTCTGGCAGTGCCTGCCAAGATGCTGCTGTTAAGCAAATAATGCCAAAATGCAAATAGCAGCAGCAGCAAATTCTTGATTAAATATGAACAAGTGCAGAGAATTGCTTATGTCACTCACCCCACTCCTCTCTGTCCTCCATCTGTCTGCTTCCCTTCTCTTTCACTGGCTCTTCCCCCAGCCATCTGTTTAGCGATCTCACTCCTCTTCTCTCTCTGTCCCTGCACCCATTTCCCTCCACAGCTGTCTCATTTTGAGTGGGTCCCCGTTTTCTCCTCCTCTCCCTGCTTTCAGGTTTGGCTGAGCCAGGATCAGCCCCTTTGGCAAGTTGTATTGTGGTGGTTCAGCCTCCCTGGCGGCGTTCGTTTGGGCAGTCAGTGTGGGCGTTAGGTCAGTGCAGGGAAGCCGAAGGCAGGGAGCTGCTGGTGGGGGGGGAAACACAAGGGGGCTTAAACCAGCTTAAAGATTAAAACAATTAACAATTGGCCATACATGTCAGTAGTTAAAATATTCAGTGGTCATAATGGGAAAGAGCAAACCCACGCCCTTGTGAGCCTGATGGCCATCCTGCAGCATCGTTTACAGCAGTGCAGTATTTGCGCAAACTGCATTAGTGGCCTCAGCTCAACTTGCAGGGTTTTATTTGCTTTTCTCCAGAGTAAATAATAGCAAGAGGTGAGGGCACCAGATCAGTGGGCATTAAAATCTACAGAACGGAGATAAACCTCGTTGCTCCAACACATCACCCACGTCTTCCCGGGGGGTGGGAAGGAAGCCTGCTGCCTGGCTGGGTTACCAGCAGCACTCCTGCTGCAGGGGATTCGTGTGCTACCATGGAATCCAGCAACACTGGCTGCTGTTGGAGACAGAGATTGGGTTTGATCCAGCCTGGCAAATCCAGGGTTCCTGTAAAAGAGCTGAATAAGGGCCCTGTGTCTGACAAGAAGGAAATAGAACTATTGGATTGTTGGCTTTGATAAATCCTTTCCCTGACACATTCCTCAGACTTTGTCTCAGCAAAAGATAATGGTATAGAGAGAGACCGTGTCTTTTTTCCTGTGATTTAAATACAGCAAAACAACAATATGGTATCAACAGAAAGCGTTTAAAAGAATAACTTGACTGTGCACCTTCTTTCTTGAGTTTCCAGGGAGGAATCAGTTTAGATTGATGCATGATAAAGGAACAAACCTGTTGCCTGAGTGGGGCGGCTCTTGGTGCAATAGGCAGAGCTGTTATCAGACCTGTTAAACAAATAAAACTGTGGAGTGCAGACATATTGTCTGAAGCACACGCGCAGCTTTCCAGTCAGCCGAGATCTTCTTAAGGAATCCTTGATAAAGGAACAAGCCTGTTCAAGTTAATGGATATATTCAGGTAATGCTTGGAAAGGAGGTGTGAAGTGAATGGGGGATCTTTGCTGTGGCTGCTGATGCACATTCCTCCCCTGCACAAACACATCCTCATTCATGGTAGCGCTGCCTTCTCTGCAGGAAGGGAAGAAGAGATTACTGCACACGCAGGGCAGAAGGAAGTGATGGATGAGCCAAGCCAGCAGGCGTAGCCCCAGCCCTGCTCCGTGGCAGCCCCACAAGGGCATTTGGGTTGTTGGGGGGTGGTGGACCACAGCTGGGCTGTTGGACAAGGACTGCTGTTCTGAAAGAGCTTGCAGAGCAAAGAGAGATAGCGAGGGGTCATGGCTCAGGGCTGCTTTGCCCACCTCCAGTGACCAATTGCTTAGAGAATGGAAAGGAAGAGTGATAAAGGATTTCTCCTCAGCTTATGTCCTCCAGGTCAGCAGCTTTCAGAAGCCTCTTGAGTCAGAGGTTACCCAGACTGTCCCACTGAACAACTCCAACATAAGTCCAAGCGGTAGTATCCATAAAGCAGGGCCCTGACCCTGAGACCTTCCCTCTGATAACAAGGATCACACGCCAAAGTCACCTTTCAAAGCAGCTTCACACCACCTTCATATCAAGAGCATTTTTGGACTTAGTCCTGATTTGCCTCAGCTGCAATGAGAAGAGAGCTGGGCTCCCCTCAACTTGGTTTCTAGCAACATCAGAATAGTAATTTCACTGCAATGTTTCTCCTAAGGAAAAACAAAACAAAACAAAACACCACCACCAACAAAACAATTTGTTTGTCTGTCTGCGACAGGGAGAATTTTTCATGTTACTAGCAGCCCTGGAGTTCAAACATTCACCTATTGGAAAGATGTCCAGCTTCGAAGGATGTTTAATCTTATTTGAAAAGAGATAATTAGGAAAACACACACAAACACATGTGCCACATGCTCACAATCTCATTAGAGGCTGCTCTGTCTGTCAGTCGAGGAAAAGGTTTTATTGTTATGGTGGGGATGGATGTGTTTTCGTGCTTGGTTAAGGGGTGTATGAGCACCCAGCTGTGTGTGCGTTCATGTGCATATGTGGGTGCATATTTATATGTCTGAAGGGGAGAGGTTTTTAACTTGTTGAAACCTGTGAAACTCCTCATCCTGGTTCCATTTTTGGAAGCAGATTTTGATGAGATCTCTCCCATCACTGTGCACAGAACATCTAATCATGTTGTACAAAGACAGCCACAACTGACAATGCATCTTCTTCCAGGAGAAAGGAAGAGGGGGACAAAATGAATAATTCAAATGATAATTAGCAGTGTAATTATTCCTGTTTTTAAAGTAACCTACAGGACAGAATATCAACGTATGAGTCACTGGTGAAGTATAAACAGAAACAATTTGGGAGGTGCTGTCCTGATGCTTTAGGAAAGGACTTGTCAGAGACTTTCTCTTCTAATCTCACAGTGGCACCAGGAGCCCCTCCACCCTGCAGGGTCAAAACAGCATCAGTCAGCCAGAGCTCAGCCCAGGGAAAAGGGAGCTTCAAAAGCAGTGACAGGCGGTGAGGGCATGCGGCGAGGACAGGCTGATAGAGCTGCAGAGCTGAGGCTCTTCAAGACAGTGGTCTGGACTTAAGTCAGGCCAGGGAACAATTTCTTGCTCCGTGTCTCCACAACCTGGTGTAGCAGATCCCAGCTGCAAGCTTGGCTTTGGTGTGCACCAGTCCTGCAAATAATGATGCTCAGAGCTGAGATCTGCATTAACTAGGAGTTGAGACCTGCAGGTGCTGAGCCATGGGGAAGAAAAAGGGGGTTATCCCTGCATTTTAGGCCGAGTTGGTAGGAAACAAAGTAAAAACTCATTCTCAAGATTTCTGCACTGTGCTTTGGAAGAGCCAAACACGTTGTACAGGACAGAGTTGTAATGGTCCGGACCATGCCCTGATCCTTTCTGATAGGGATGCAAGTAGTAAGTCTGGACTTCAGCTGTGCCTCATTTCTTCTCTTAACCAGCATCCTTCCAAGCTACAATTACTTTTTTTTTTTTTTTTTTTTTTAAACCTGGAGCATCTTTCTTTAACAGGAAACATGAAACCTCCGTGCTTGGAGCAGCTCCCATCCAAGGAGATGCTGGGGCAGCAGCAGCAGCCTGTAAAAGCAAACAGCGGGATGCCTCTTGGCACTGTAACACAAGAAGAAGAGAAGAAAGATGTCTTTAATTTGCCTGGTAATGATCAATATAGAATCAAATCTGACCTTGAATTTTAATGGCTCAGTACTAATAGAAAGCCACTTGCAGATGGATGGAAGAGGATAAGAATAGCCTAGAGGAGGGAGGGCAGGGTGGTCCTCAGCACAGCAGGCTCAGCACCTTGTGTGGCCATCCTGTGCCACCACGGATGTGCGTTTCTGGGTCTGGCAGAGGAAAAATCGCTCTAGGGTGGCAGTGGCTGGGGACAGGCCACTGTGGATGCAGGAGGTAGCATGACCCAAGGCTCCCTGGGCTCTCCCAGTGCTATTTCAGAACAGCACTGCTTTAGAAGCAAAGAGATTAAAGATAGAAAAACTGAGTCAAGGAGCAGGAAAGCCCTTGGACCAAGGTGACGTGGCAGCATCCAAGGCAGGAGCGGGTCCCTTGGCCCCCATGGCATCCTCCTCATGACACCGTGGCCTCCCCATTGCTCCCTCTCTTTGGCATGGATCAGATGCTGTAAAACAGACAAGATGACTCAACTCCTGATCCATGGCACTGACAGCATTTACAATTGGCAGAGGCTCCTTAAAAAGAGAAAAAAAAAGTATGCATATATACATTCATATACATATATATAAATAAATTCAGATTAGATTGACCAGTTGAAATTATATAGCAGCTGTTAACATTGGCATCTTTATTTGCTGCAACAATTGTATTTGGTTTAATCTTGTTCCCACAATGCTGAAAATGTTTGACTCATCTTCTGGTGTGCTTTTTTTTGTTGTTGATATAGAATCATTTTGACAGTTATCCTGTTGGCTGTTAATAAATATCTGCACTTTCTATAATCAATCATAAAACAAATCCAATCACCTTTTCGCTTTTTATTTGACCTTAATCCTAACAAATCTCCCACTGTTTTATTGAATTTACTCATGAGCCAGCAGAAGAAGAAAGAAAAAGAGAGGGTGTCCATTGCTGCCTGTCCATCTGTCTGTGGCAAAGATAGTCTAGAGGAGCTGAGACGGGAACCAGGAAAATATTCATCTATTGTCTGCCAGTATCTGTTGAGTCACCCTGGCCAGACCCCTTTGCTTTTTGTTTCTTGCTTCCCCTGCTATAGGGCAGAGTAAAGCTGTGGGAAGCTGAGCGCCACATTTTTCTCTCCCCTCAGCCAAACATTCACAGGACCAGCTGCCTTCTGTGGACCACAGAGGCAAAAGGAGGTATCTTGCTTCTCCAGGAGCTATGGGAAGTTCTCCTCCTCCTTAGTGGTCTTTTAATGTTCACCATGTCTAATGATTCACCATGTTTAATGATTCCCCCATCCTTTGCCCCCTACATCCAGGGGGAGCAGCGTGGTACAGCTGTGGTGTGGGGGATCTGGATCCTGGAGCACAGCAGAACCAAAGCGGAGGGAGCTGGAGGGCAAATGATGCCTCAGCCTCATGGTCCCACCACCCGGCCATTTTTGCTTGTGCTTCCTTCCCTCTCTCCCCTTACAGATTTCTGCCTGGAAAAAAACAATCCACCAAGCATTTTGAAACCGAGCGAAATGAGGCTTGCCTCTCGCCACGAACCCATATCACATGGTGGGGAGGAAGGACACAACAGCACTCTGCCAGTCTTAAATCAGCCCTGGGTCTGCCCTTGCTCAGCACTCCCCAGGAGGCACAAGGATGCTTTACGAGCAATTCTGGTACAGCTTCTACTCTGGAAGTGTTTCCCTTCCTCCATCCCTAGGAGGACAGCGTTCAAAGTTTATACACAAAAAAATAAAAAAATAAAAAGAATCCTGCAGTTAAAGGAGGGAGGAAAAAAAAAAGGATAAAAGCGGAAGAAGCAACTTTGTCCTTTGGTGCCAGCAGCACCAGGCTCCTGCGGTTGGAACCCCAACGAGAACCAAAGTATCTTCATCATTATCTAGCTGCAAATGGCAGCTGCTTTGCCAGCCTCTGCTCGGGTGGGACGGTCTCTTTTACGAGAGCAGGAAGGGAACAGTGGGGCAGGGAATTAAAATATGGGCTACAAATTGGAAACAGCAGGGGGTGGAGGGGGATTCAGCTTAGCCGGCGGACGCCCAGTGTGCTCCCTATTTATGCTATGCCAATGACTTTGCTCTCGAGCAGCTTGCAGGAGACAGAAAGAGAGAGAGGGAAAAAATAATATATATATATATATATATATATATATATCTTGCAGCTTGCTTTGGCCCGGTAAATTCCTGCAGAAGCAGGAGAGGCTGCAGTGCCAGAGGTCAGTGATGCAGCAGCCCGCCTGGAGCCGTGGATTACCTGCCCTTGCCCAGGTTGCTCTGTCGAGAATAATCTGGTGAGTGGCGAGTTGGCTGGGGAGGAAAGGATGTGGAAAGGGCAATTTTCTTACTGCACTGCAAGCCCTGCGTGGTCAAGCCCAGGCTGAAGGCAGGATTGGACCTAACCCCAAAGCTCACCCCCAGCCTTATCTCACACTCAGGGGAACCTGAACTTAAACGTAGGCTCCTGAGTGACCTTGACACATCTCAGCCTCAGTTTCCCTGCCTTTAAAAATGGAATCAGAGCCCTGCAGTGAGCACCACCAGGATGAACATGCAGAGAGGTATTCAGAGCTCTGCAGTGGGGCCAGGCAGCCCTGCCCAGAGCTGCAGCCCCTCTGCCTCCGGGTGCCCCCTTCCAGCAGGACTCCTGTGTCTCTTTGGTCCCACATCACCCCAAAGCCAACCAACACGGCTGGCTTGGCACACGCTGCTAGCAGAGAAGCACGCAAAGGAGAAGGGAAATGGTGCCTGAGAGGTGCCTCCCTGGTACAGGGAGGCCTGAGAGCAACCAGAAATAGAAACGCAGGGCCATGAATTAAACACGCTGCAATCTCTCATCTGTCTCCAGCAGAGAGTTCAGCTCAGGGCAGATCACTCCTCCACTTGCTTGGATGCAGGGGTGCTTCCCTGGGAAGGCAGAGCAGGGATCAGCAAGCGCCCACCCCACTGGTTTAAACAGAAGTGGTTCCTAAGGGTGTCCCTGTCTCATGCCACCTTCCTGGCACTGCTGGGCTCCTCGGGACAGTGCTGATGGTCCCAAGCACTTCCCAGCTCCTGGGTGTCCTGCAGCATCCCCTGAAGGGCCAGAGCCACTGGTTTCCTCTGCCTGTCCCAATAAAATGGGAGGCCACCATGACTGACCGTGCAGAAGTGCTTTGTGGGGGGACAGGAGGACACAAGGTGCTCGTGGCTCAGCTGGGCACAGTCCCCAAGGCTTCAGCAGAGGGAAGATGTCTTGGGGAGCACCCTGCGTGGCCACGCTGACACATGATGACGTGACAGGCAGCTCTTCGCTGAGACTTTCGGAGATGGAAACAGCTGGGACTTCCATCTATGGGTTTCTCGGATGGCAGGGGACAGCTTTGCCCTGTTATTTATGGTGCTCCCAGCCTTGGAGGGGAGCACAGTATTGTCCTTCGCATCTTAAAATGACATTGGTTGCGATTATTGCTCCTGCAGACACAAATCTCTGCTGGCCTCTGTGCCTGGGCATGAGCTGACCCCACCGGTGGATTCCCTGATCCCCACACTGCCTGGAGGCCCATCAGCATCAAGCTGTGCTCCTGCCAGCTGCTTGGGTGGCCACCCAGCTCCTGTCCTCCCACCGGGCTCTCACCGCTCTCAGCAATTGTCTCCATCCCCTTCGGTGGCACCGAAGAAGGACCAAGCCTCTCCCAGCGGCAAGCAGAGGTCAGGGGAACATCGCTCGGGCAGCAGATGATTAGCTTTGCTGACAGCTGTCTCAGGTGGACGTGATGGATGGTGCCTCATTCTGCCCGAGCACCAGAGCCTATCGCGTGGCCCTGAAGTCCACCAGACAGCAGAGCTCGGGAAGGATTAGCCCTATGCCTGCCTGCAGCCCTGGGGCTTGAGACAACTCCAGGAGTGACGGGGAAAATGAAGGAAGTAATTTTGAGCCTAACAAGGAGAAATCCACAAAGCCCTGGCTCAGCCTGAGAGCTGCTTGCTTGAGAAGGGGGTTGATTTTCTTCTGGCTTTGCAGAGGCTCCAAGCAAGTTTTCCTAACTCAAAAAAGAAAAAAAAAATACAGGGATTCAGCAGCAGGCTGACTTCTTCCTCCCGTCTCTAGGATCACTTAATTAAGTGACCTCACACGAAATGCACAGCATTTTCAGTTCCCAGATAAAAACACATTTGCTGCATGGCTCGCACATGCCAGATGGCACTTGGGGATGCAGTCAGTCGTGTAGATGGGGTGCAAATGCAGCTTGTACATAGACCAGCTGCAAGGAGCTTGTATATAGCTATTGGTCTGGTCAGCCCTGCAAACACTAGAGCTCCTTTTCTCCCTGCAGACAGCCCGTGTCCCCTCTACATGCACCTAGGCCACTGCTGGTGCAGACAGCTGCTCCATCCATCACGTGCAAGCCCCTGCAAAATGGGAGCATGAACACTGATCTCACATACACGGGGATGTTTTCAAGCGGCCACAGGATCACTGATCTGGAAATTGCAGCTGGGATACTCATGTACATCCTGGGGAGAGAACACTGCTTGGATAGCCAAGGATAGGAACCCCAAGGACAGCAGTGCCACATCCTGCTCTCCATAGAGATATCAGGGGAAAAGGACCCTACAAACACCCCACCCAGACAAAACAGAGCTTTGGGGACCCCAAAATTCTCTGCTTCTTTCTCTCTGCCTGTTCCTCTCCCTCATTTGAAAGGCCTCGCCTGCCCCTGCCCCTGCAGAAGCCCTGTCTGCTCTGTCTCCCTCCTCTTCATCAGGTTAATTGGCCACTGCCTTACCAGGGGAAAGCTCACCCTGGCTGTCAGCCCTGAGCCTCACTTAGCAGCCTCCAAAAGCTGCTGGGGATGCCTTGATGCTGGGAAGGGTTTTTAACCTGTCACAGAGGCAGCTGGGGAAAGGAGCAGGGCTCGGCTGCCTCTAATTGCTCTTTGCGCAGAGGTGCCTTGTTTATTCGATTAATTTGGAGCCATCAAATGCCAGAGCTCAACAAGCAGCTGCTGAGTGGGGGGATTTTTCCTCTCCAGCAGGGTGGGGTATGCAGATCCCTGCTTCCCTTCAGACAGCCTCTGTCTCTTGGTCTTTATAAGCATGAATGCTTGTTGTGCCCGCAGTGGGAACTGTATTGAAATGTCTGTAATGTTTTTTCCCCTAAGTCTGAGCAAGGTGGAAAATGCTAGTCCAGACCCAAGAGTGAAATCCTCGAGGCTGTGCTATTTGGCCAAAGGAAATGCTTATTTCCATTGATAAATGAACAGATATTTAGAAACTAACAGGTATTCCCTCTTCCCCAAAGCTGCAAATCCCAGACCCAAATTGTCCTCCTCGTTAGTGAGCAAAATCCCCCTCCGCTCCCGATCTCTGAATGTCATGTGCTGGCCCCAGGAAACATGCAGCAACCAAAACAGCCAGGAAGGGGGAGAAGCACTCCTCGCTCCAAGACATAAAACCCTAAATCACAGCAGAATATATTTCCTCTGCCTCGATTTCACAGCTCTCTGTATGATAATACGGCTGGTCGCACTCCCCGCATGCATCGTGCTGGGAGCCCCTTTCTGCAAGGTCCAGGATTTGGCTTTTTAGAGGGAAATAAAATAAAATAATTTTAAAAAGCCTTGTTTCAGCTTGCCTGGTCGCAATCAAATTTTCCCTGAGCATGGGCAGCAGCCTTGCAAGCCATTTCTGTTTGATAGCTCAAGTTTTATTCACGTAGATAATGAATTTGGCAGGAGGTTAATAAGTGTCAACTGAAAGATAATTTAAGAGTTGTAAAGATAAATTTGTTGTGCGCTCTTTTTCCATGTGTGTGGCTAATATCTCAGTGCCCATACACGTGCGTGCACACACAGCGTGCACAGGCTGGTTTCTAAGTCCATAATCTAGATGGTTTTGCATTATTCCTTGAGGTATTGTAAATACCTAAAAGTCGCAGTGAAAATCCTGCTGCATGTAAAATCCCATCTGCCCGTTTTTCTCCTTTCCTGGGCAAAGTGATTAGATTAACATGAGTGGGGGGAAAGAGGATAAAAACGAAAAGAAAAGCAAGCTTCAGAAATGTGTTTTTTTCCTCCCTAGCACAATGCTCACGCTGAGAATTTCCTTGCTGGTTAGACAGGGACGTGGCCTTTAAGCAGAGTTTTGAGATGGAAAGGAGGTCTTCGGAAAGGTTTGTCTGACAGCTGCTTTTTCTTCTCCTTCTCTTTTTCTTTTCCCTGAACCTTTATTTATTTATTTTTTTCTTTAAATTGGCCCAATACCCTGAGCGCTGCCCCACTGAAGCCAAATGACTGCATGTTTCCAATGCAGATGGTGCTTGGCTGGGGCTTGGTGGAACCAGGGCTTGGGACATTTTCGTCCAGGGACAACTGGGGTCAAGCTCCTCTGTGGAGACATGGCCCAGGATCCCTCCTACGGGGCAGGATGAAGGTCGGGATGGTCCCTTCTAAACCAGCTCAGGCTATTTGGAAGCAATTTTCCCCACTAACAGATGCTTTCTGCCTTTCTGAAAGCTTTGTTAGAGCCCGAGACCACATGTTTTAAACATCAGGATCGATACAAGACCTGGCAAAAGGCAAAACGCTCCATGCACCTCAGACAGACACAAAGCACCCAGCACAAAACAAGCCATCGGTGCTCAGGGGAACACCACCTGCACCAGCCCCTGCCGTCCCTGCTGGCATTTTGTCTGCACCCCACGGACGAGCACCAAAACACGACTGGCACTGGGCACTGCCTTCCCCCTCTGCTCCCACCCATCCACCCCCTTCCTAATCCCTTTCAAGCAGAACGGGTTTAGGATTCGGTGGTGGATGCTGTGCAGTGGGGGCGAGAGAGAGGACAGCAGGGCTTTGTCACGAGTGTCAATACAATCCAGTTCCGTAAAACAACCCCCAGTGAAGTTAAAGATTATTTACATTTTAGATATGGGTAACAACCATAATCTATTTGATTAGGCGAGGCTTGAATTAAGTACCAAATTTATCTCTTTACATTGTCAAACTTAATAGTAGTTTAAAGATAAACCTCATTGAAACTCTGCCTTCCCTGCTGGGCTAATTAACACCCATTTAGGCTCTTAAACCTTTGATGGGTGTTTCTGTTCCAAGGCTTTGGTAATAGGGGGAGCTGCTGTAATAAATCAGAGAGAAATCTCGGCCGAGGAGCATGAACCAAAGGCTCTCTGACCAGGTGTGATGGGTTTCCAATGCGGTAAGGGAGATAAAAGCACATTCTTGATTAAATACTGCCACCAGGTTGAACTCTTGAGTTTTCAGGGGCTGGTACTGTTACTGCTGCTAATGTGAGCTGAGTGTTTGAAACGGGCCAGACTGATGAAAAACTCATCCAGCGTGTGCTGAACTCAATGGGTGGTTGCCCGTGTGTTTGGAGGGCTTTGATCTGGGCAAATGGATGTAGTCCATGGATGATCGTGAGGAGATGAGGATCTCTTTAGTGGGGAGATGTTCTGATAAAGCAGTGTCTAAACTAAGGGGATGTGGGAATTTAAAATGCTGGTGCAAGCAAATCCCAAGTGAGCCGTGACTGCTGGGGCCATGTCAGGCACTGCAATGGGATCGAACCCAGTTGTCCCCTACCAGAATTAGGACAGGTGGATCCAAGCAGCGGTTACAGCCCTTAATTTCTCCCACACTTTTTGATTTCATTTGTGGTCTGCATTCGGCTTTGGGAAAAAATGCTCGGTCTCTCTTTGGAGGGGCTTGGTCTGGAGACATCTGAGACATGAAAGAAACCTGCTCCCAGCTCCTGGAGCCGGAGCCGAGGGAGAGGGCAGGGAGTCAAGTGAGCCCCCAGACCACGGCAAACCTTTTTTGACTCCTGCTGCAAGCCAGAGCTTTTCTAAGGAGCAAGAGCAGGGCTGCAAGCCAGAGCTTTTCTAAGGAGCAAGAGCAGGGCAAGGAGAGATGGTGCCACATTTAATTAGCTCTCAGCAAAACCAGATTATTCCTAACATTAAACTGATCTTCAAAAAGGGAACCCTTTAAATGAAAAGAGAAAGTGCAAGGCTAGGAGACCATTAATTGATTCCTTATTCATTAACCTTTGCAAACCACTCAAAAGATCTGAAAAACGACTGTCGTTGGAGTAAGGGCTTATGTAGGGGCTTGTAGGAGTCTCTCATAACCCATCCGACACAGGGCAAGAGAAGGGATGGCCCCAAGCTGCTCCTTGCTTTGCTGATCAGAGAGCAATTCCTCCCACCGAGTGTCCCTGCTGCAAACACCGCTCGTCTTGAGCACCCTCATCTGGAGCCACCCTGGAACCACGATAGCTTCTCTGGTATTTAATCTGTAAACCTTGGACTTCTCGTGCCTGTTGCTGGGCCTGGCAGCTCAAGTCTTACAGTAACTTGGTTTTCCTTTTTTCAGTCCGGAGCTTCTGAAGTCAAGGGATTTGCATAAAGAAAGTCCTTGCTAGATGAGATTGTGACAACCAGGTTGCAAAGGGCTTTGGGGTTTAAAAAATATAACAATGACCCAAAGCCAAACGAGGCTGAAGATGGTATGTTAAAAAAACAGATTTAAATCTCTGGTTTAGTCACTATAGTGATGGGAAGGGAGATGAGCTGCCCAGGGAGCCTCAGCACCGCGGGCTGGGAGCACCTTTTGCAGTCGCCCAGAGTTAGGAGGACAAGGGAGCACTTGGCACGTGTGGCTGGAGGTCTTCGTCCTGCTCCGTTGCTTTGCCACAGCTTGTCCTGGGGGAGGACGGCATGCCCGTCATTCCCACCTTCCTTGGGAGGGCGGACAAACAGCGGCAGTTTCCATAGCCGCTGGGGACAAGAAGAAAGAGCTAGCCTGCTCAGCCAGCAGCTGCCAAATCGCCTTTTGTTCGTGTCTAGCAGTGCCTGGATTTTCCCTGATCTGAAATGACACTTTTCTCTCTTTCTGGGGTCTTGTATTCTGAGTATTTGATTCTTGTGCCAGGGCTTGGATAGAAACCAATGGCTAAAAGCTTCCTCCCATACACTCTGGAATTAACAACCCTGTTTCCCTGACCTCATTAGCATGGAGGGACAAAAACCAGAAGCGTTTTCTCTCTTCACACGGTTTAGGCAGGGGGGATCCAAACCCTTCACAGGAATGCCTGACCCAGCCTCTTTCCAGGGGCTTGGGCAGAACCTGGAGATATGGCACCTGCCAAACTGGGATGCAGTTTGGGTGTTCCTATCTGGGGTAACTGCAGGCAAACCAGGCAAGCCCTAAAGCCAGTGCTCTGGGGACACAGCAGCCCAACCAAAGGCTGCATCAACTGACTTGCTCCTGCTTGCAGGAGGCTCTGCAGATTCACCCAAATCCTGTATCGTCTGCCCACGGGACTCACAGTACATGCTCATCATATCTGTATTGCACCGACCACTCAGCACTGGGAAGAATTACAGCTTTAGCACACGTTCTGCAAAAAAAAAAAAATCACCGTTCCCAAGTATCAAGAAAAGCCACAAGTCCCAGTCTTAGACCAGCCACCACAGACCTCCTGCGTGTCAGCACAAGGGCCAGTTCCCTGTCGCTGCTCAGCATCCTCCCACTGCTCCTGGGCTCCATCCTCGCTCCCCTGATTCCCTCCTGCTTCGCTCAGCATTTGAAGCCGGGTGCTCTTTAAAGCAGTCTCTAATGAAACTCCATTGATCTCAATTATCCAGAGACAACTCTCAGTTATCCTGAGGCCGATTAAGCAGGCTGCAGATTAATCATAGCCTGCTAAGTGCCCCCTTCATCCCCCTCGCTGGTTCCTTACATCTTGATTTTGTTCTTTGAAAGAAAACACGCAAGGTAGCATGTGCTCCTGTTACCCGCAATGGTGCCTTTCAACTGGTATTTTACTTGCTATCTATTATTTCTGTCGCTGAGAGCTGTGCACCCAGAAAAACAGTAAAAAAAATATTGCTTCCAAAGAGATTTTCTCCAAATTCATCAAATTTTGTTCTGCTGAACCGTAACCCCCTCATTGAAGAGCCCTGGGGAATGTTTCACCCATGTTTCAATGTTCAAATCCCACTCATCCCAAACTTGCTGTGGTGGTTTCATGCTGATGGGCAGCTAAACTCCACCACAGCCCCCCTGCAGTCCCTCTTACCAAACCTGGGCCACGTAAGCCCAGTACACTTGCATGCACGGAGGCTGGTTTGTGGTGCCCAGGAAACCTCAGTCCTTGATGGAGGAACTGAGACACTGGGATGCTCCTGTAGGGAGAAGCTTGGAAGGGCTGGGAGCCATCTAGGCACCCGAAAAGCACAAAGTGCAAGGATTTCCCCTCCACATCAGGCAGTCCCCAGCTCTGACGTGGCTTGGAGTGACCCCAGGGTTTGTGTGGATTGCCCAGGCTAGGACACAGCCCTGTCCCCCTGTCCCCTCCGCAGCACATACATGTCCCATCAGCACCAGGCAGGGCTGCTCAGGGGTGAGCATGGGCATGGCCACAGAAGGGGACAACTCTCCCCTCATCCTCTGAATTATTTTGGTGTTCTCCGAGCACTGACATCTTTGCAGGATGCTTCTACCCTGGGGAAAGAAGTATAGAAGGAGGAGGTTTATGCCGTGTCTGGGAATTGGGAATATTAGAGCAAAATTCACTGAAAGAAAGGAGGAAAAACATTTACCAGTAGCACACTGCCCTCCACAAGCTTGTTGTTTTTCTATTTATTTTTTTTCTTTTAAGCTCTTGGCTCCAGTTTACCCAAAAGGAAGAAGAAAAAAAAGCCGAAAGAAAAACACGGAGAGCAGCGAGCCCTGCACCACTGCCCTGCACGGGCTGGCTGGTGGCAAGGCGCTGCCAGGGCCAGGCGCTGCTCACGTTCCCGTGTTTTCCAGCTTAAGCACAAGTGCTTTGTGCAGATAAATTGAAAACCCTCAGCCCTGGAATACTGCCTCATGTAGCAGCGCTGTCAGGTTAGAGAGGGAGCAGCTGCCTATGGAGAAAGAGATAAACAGCAGCAAGGCTGGTCTGCCTTTACGTGTTGAGCTGGAGACAGCTTTTGAATGGGAAAACGCAAAAGTTTGCAACATATGTATTTATTTATATATTACACACCCACGCATACAGCTCCATATATACTAAATACAATTATATAGTCATGCACACAAATACAGAGACACACACAACTGCTGTGCACAGTGTCCCCCTACCAAGCACCAGCCTGAGCAACGCACCACTGAGCCCAGACGAGATCAGACCATGCCGACCCCCATTAACTGCCATTTAATTAATTCTCCTTTTCAATTAACACCTTTACTTCCCTTCTTTCCCATTTAGGAGTCTCCAAACTCTCTTTAGCATCCCTCGGTGGAGGCCATGGTGGTGAGGATGGGGCCAACTGGAGCAGCTTCTCGGGGAAGGTCGTGGCTGTTGGAGGGGAAGGAGGATGGGAAGGAGGGCGGCTTCTGGCTCTGTTTCTGCCTTGCGAGCTGGATCACGACAGGGAAAGGCTAACAGCAGAAACGAGATTATTTCCCAACTTCCTCAAGCTTAGATCACTTGCTCACACGCACCCACAATCTAGCCCACGATCTTTAAGTGAAACTGGCTTTTATCATTACTTGTTAATCTATTTAATCAAAATTTCAATTAATGGCAGGGAATTATCATTCCATTTAGCACAGAGAGATTTAAAAAGAAAAAAATAAAGGAAGTGGCAGTCATACTGCAGATTCAAGCACTGGGCAGCCTCCACCTGCATCCTCATCAGCTGGGCAGTGATGACGGGTCTTCCTGGCCCCCCAGCTTCAACCCACCGTGGCTTTTTATAGGCAGAAAGCACCCACCCTGCTGATAGTTTATTTTTTTCCTCCTTCCCTAAATTCCCTGTGTGGGATTTCTCAGTGCTGGCCCGGGATGAAGGGCAGCAGCCCACCCGGTGACAGAGAGGGAGGGGAGGGCGAGCGCAGGAGGGGAGGGGAGGGCGAGCGCAGGAGTGAAGGATGGGGGAGAGGGGGTGGTAGAAGAAGAATCCATTTGTAATTACTGAAATAAACACAAGTCGGGGAGAAATGCAAATGCCTCATGTTGTGAATTACTTGACAGAAGAAGTGACAGCTTTTTATTAGGGTGATAACAGCGAGGAGTTTTAAAATAGAATAATCGGTGCAACAAAAGCAATTTTCATTCTGAATTTTCATTTTAAATGGATGATCTCGTTTTAATCAAGGGAGTCATCACAAAATGCTTTTAATTACCAAAAGTCAAGAGCTATATTGTAATTTTAATGTCTACTTTCAGCCTGGTGATTAGATTTATCCAAAACGTTGGTGGGGTGGGAAGGTTGTTGCGCCATTCCTGATTTCTGCCTTTCCCCCCTCAAATGAGCACAAGATCTGAATTTACCATTCAAAAAATTAAAAGCCTTCTTGTAAAGTGCATTCACCTTGCCAACAAATACAGAATGGGCTCGGAGCAGAAGATATTTGTTAAAATCTGGGTTTGTTTATTTTCTTCCCCTATCTCCTTCTGTGTTATTTGAAGCAGCTGAGCTGCTAACACGAAGTTTGACTTTTTGTGCTTTTAAAGGCATTCTGGGAAGCTGCCGTAAGCTGAGATTGGACTACTTCCCGCAGACTCAGAGAAGGATCTGCATCCACCATCTACCATCATGCCAGTGAAAAGGCTAACTTCAGGCTCACTTCCAAGCACAAAACCCACCTCTTTAGAAGAAAAAATGGCTGAGGCTGTGTGCTTTGTGTTTACGGAGCCAGCTCTCCCCTGACTCTGCTATGAATTCCTCGGACTCCTACCCAAGATTCAGAGTCACATTTACATCACGAGTGCAAACCAGGAACAGGAGAAGCTGGCCTTTTTTTCCCCTGGTGTAACCGCTGAGGGGTTATATACCACGTCCTGCATCTCACCTTCAGGTCCCTTCAAACTCTGAGTATACTGCACCAGCCTCAAAATACGGAAAGCTGCACAAAACACCTGTTTATTTTATTTTTTTTTAACTATAAGACTTGAAAAGTCAGTGAAACAGGGCCCTCACATCCTTTGGCTTTATGCATCTTTCCTTCTCGTGCTGCACACTTTGCTCCTTTCATGCTGCTGTTCAGACCAAGCGCGGTGAGAGGGGATGAAAGGCATTTGCAAATGCTTTCTCAGAAGAGAATCTGCTTTTTCCCCCCATTTAAAAAGCAATTCCTGTTGCTGTGCATTGTTTGCACGCAGGGATTAAAAACGCTTGAAAGCCTGAACCAGAAACGAGATGTCGCATTTCTAAATTCTCCACGAAGGCGTGAACGGAGACAGCACCAGACACAATGCGGAGCCAGTGCTGACATGCACAAACCACCTCATTATGTGGGAGAAAAACCAGCACCTTTCACCTCCGACAAGCTGGGAAAAAGAAAATCCTCACCAGATAACCTGACCGAAAGCCTCACGAGAGAGGTGCAAGCACACTGGAGTGCCGGGAGCTAATTGGGAGAGCCTCCACCACCCCTGTAGCAGCAGCAGGGGAGAAAAAAACATGCTTTTGCAGCTGAATAAATAAAATTCAACAGGAGACTCCTTCCCCATTGTCCTTAATTTCTGCAGCCCCGAACTCAGCCAAAACCCAACCTTGGCATTGTGCTGCGTGGCTGAGCTGCTTTCAGACCTTGTTTTTAGCAGAGCCTGTCAGGCTTGTGCCCACGCCATCCCTTTGGGAACGTGGGACAAGGGCTCCCACGAGGCTGGCTGGAAGCTGTTCCTGCAGTGCTTGTGCTGCTGGGACTCGGGGGCGAATTCAGGGCTGTTTTCAGCAATCCCACCCAGGATCCGCCAGCCTCGATGCGTCATGTTGAGGGCTTCCTTGGCCAATGGGTCATATCAGAAGCCATCCCCAAACCCCTCAAATTAAAGTGACTCCTGGGGTTCAACAGGTCTGCTGCCGTACTGGAATGGCTGGAGTATTTTTCCAGCCCAGGAACAATCATCCTGCCACCACCTGCATTTTTTGGCTGAGAGCTAAGACCATCTTAATGTCTCTATTTATTTTTTTGAGAATTTAATGAAAGATCCTCAAATACTCAAACAACACAAGTGTCAGGCACGCAAATTAGCTGAGCCTTCAGAGGCCAGCCTTCTCCCTTCATTAATATCAATAACAACTGCGGAGCTTAATTGAGCCACTTTGGAACCACCTTTGGACGAACACACAGCAGAAGGAGAAAGCCAGGCTTGCCACCTCTCCTGCTGCACAACGGTGTGCAGGCTCCCACTGTAGTGGGTTTACGTGGCAAGGTTTTGGTAGCAGGGGAACGCAGGGGTGGCTTCTGTGAGAAGAATCCGGAAGCTGCCCCATGTTAGATAAGGGCCCTGCTGCTGGCCAGAGCCGGGCCAATAAGTGATGTTGTTTGTGCCTCTGTGAGAACGTATTTAGGAAAGGGGAAAAAAAAAAAAAAAAAAAAAGAACTGCTGGGGAACAACTGCTGGGAGAGAGAGAGGAGTGAGGAACAGCCTTGCAGGCACCAAGGTCTCCAAGGTGTGGGGAGCTGGGGGTCAGCCTCTTCTTGCAGATAACTAGTGATAGGACTAGAGGGAATGGCCTCAAGTTGCGCTAGGGGAGGTTTAGGTTGGAAATGAGGAGACATTTCTTCTCAGAAAGAGCGGTCAGGCATTGTAACAGGTTGCCCAGGGAAGTGGTGGAGTCACTGTCCCTGGGGGTGTTCAAGGAAAGGTTGGACCTGGTGCTTGGGGACAAGGTTTAGTGGGTGACATTGGTGGTAGGGTGATGGTTGGACCAGATAATCCTGAGGTTCTCTTCCAACCATGATGATTCTATTTTCCTATGATTTCCACCATGAGGAGTGGATTTATGCATCCCGGGATGGGGCGGGAGGTAGGTGCTGCCGCGCACAGCCCTGCGTGCCCCTGTCCATTGCCCTGCATGTAACTGTGTCTTAGCGTCTTGCTTCCCTGGAGCAGCTCCAGCCCTGCTTCTCACCGCTTCCCCCATTTCATGCTTGGAATTTAAAAGATCTGTGTATTTATCTGCTGCTCTGTTCAAATTACCAACTGGGCTGTGCTCTTCACGGTCTCTCTGGGAACAGGCAAGATGCTACATGGCCTTTTGATCGAAGCAATCTTTCTGTGGAGGCTTTTTTTCCTTTGCACAGGGGAAAAAATGCAGAATTTTATATATATATATATTTTTTCTTATTTTTGCCAAAGAGCATCAACTTGAGGTGAAGTATTTCCCAGTGCTGACAAAAGCTTTGATATTGTAATGCCAAATCCATCGAGCCAAAGCTTTTAACTTTGCATTGTTCTTTTTTTTTTTTATTTTAAATATTGGATTTGTGACGTTTGTCCTCCTTCCTCTTGCCTGCAATTGATCCTCCTGTCCTATTTATCTCCTCCATCTCACTGGGCTGTGGCCTCAAGCCCACTGGAGACGTTGCATTGATTGCCCAGGATTTTGGATGAAGCCAGCCAGTTATTTTCCCTTCCCCTCTTCACCTCCCTTACCTGTTGCTTGTTTTCTAACCAGGTTGATTTTTTTTTCTAGATTCAATTGACCAGAAAACACATCCCACATTTGGGAAACAGGGTCAGGATTAGTTAAAAAATATATGTATATTTTGTATTTAAATAGTTACTTCTTGAGTCAAAATTGTTCCTCAGCGTTTCCAAAACCAACACTCTCCATTTGAGAACATGACAAGTTTTACCTAGAAATTAATTGTGAAGTGGCTTCGAAACCTGGTGGGAGTTCTTTCTTTTCCACTTACAGACAACAAACCCGCTTGTTTTTCCCCACCTGACTTTTCCCCTCACCAAAATACAAATCTCAGGTCAGTTGTAAATGTTGCTCCCGTCCAAACCCTGTGCAACGTAGGCACTGCTTGGGGAACATCGGTGCCCGTTTTGCGGTCTGTCCCCAACCTGGGGGCTGATGGCCCAGGGGACTGGCCACCACCATCCCTGTCTACAAGCACTGCTCTGGAGGAGTGAGAGCTGTCACAGCAAATGGCCTTGGCACTTGGCCTTGGCTGTTTCTAAGTTAACTGCTTATTTTCTCTGCTTTTCCCTTCAGTCAACAGAGAGGGACTGTCTCCTTCGGAAAACGATTGTGAACGCCAAAGCTAAACTTGCTGTGACAGATTAACACAAGCTCCGTCTGGAAAAAGCATAAAAACACCACTGCAAAGGTGGTCGCTGCAGAGTTTGGCTGGAAACAAATGCAATCCAGACCAGGCGGCCTTCAGCATCTAACTGCAGGGCGAATGGGCGTGAGGAATACTTGGAGACTGGCAACAGCCTGTACGTAGAGATTTGGTGTAGAGGATTAAAGCTTAATGAGGGCTTTTAGCATTGAAATCATTTAAAAGACATTCAGTGAGAAAGAAAAGGAAGAAAGTTTCAGGGTCCTTTCCCCATTCACACCCATGGCCTCTCTCATCGAGGCATTCATACTCTTCCCCCTTTTAGGGTTGTTTCAGGATGGGGAATTACATGATGGAGATATTGCTTTCCAGCCCTGAGTCCCTGCACGTGCTTTGCTTCTGCCCCAGGGCAGATTTTTGCTTATGAGACCATCTTGATGTCCCTCACAAATACCGGGTAATGCAGGCCAAGCCATTTGAGCACTTTACCTCACAAGTTTGGGCCCCGCAACCCTCCAGGATCACATGTAAAAAAAATAATTATCAAAACAACAACAAGCAACCAAACAATTGTTTAAAATGGGGAGACACAGCAATAAAGTTCTCAAAACCCAGCAATTATGGATTACACTGGCTACAGGGAGGAGCAGCTCCATGCTGCTGGACAAAACCTACAGAGCCTTCCCTCGAAAACGCTTTGGAGATGGGAAGCAAAATACTCACATGCTGACCAGGGAACCTGCGATACAGGTCTCCCCCAGCTGCTTTCTGACCACTTCAGAACTTAATTAGCATTAAAGGCCGTAGGAAATCTGAAGATTATTTAATAGAGAATGTAGTGGTAGATATGGCCTGAAGAAAAAAGGAGAAAAATAGGAAGCACCGAGTCTGTGCAGGTGACTACAGCTTTACTGCTCCGTTACCTAAGGGAAAACTTGGGTGGGATTTTTTTCCCCCCTACTCCTGCCCCAAATGTCAAGGTATCACAGATTTTTCAATCCTGAAATTAGGACAAAGAAAAAAAAAAAAAAAGTCATAGCCCTCCAAACAATCTGGGGAGATGTTGGCCAAGATATGTTGGTTTTACTCTGGCAGGTTTTTGTTAGCTTGCACGATCATTTAAAGCAGAACTTGATCCACTTGAACGGCACAGCGAGGCCGTTAGTCCAAGGTACAGGTGCGGTGAGAGCAGCTGTCCACGGAGCTCTGAAAGACCTTCTGTGGTGTCTGCCTCTGCTGGCAGTAATTAACTCAGAACTTCAGTCTGAAATTTGTAGTAATATGAAGGCACTGAAGTCCAACCCTTTCCAAAAAAAAAAAAAAAAAGATGGGGGGGGACGACAACTTTCTGTTAATTTACCCAAAGTAAAACCTCGAGAGATGTGGATGACTATTTACAGAAACAACTAAATAAACCCAAATTTTCCCCTCTGGCTCCTGCTTGGCTGGAACATCCCCTTCGCAGCACCACAGCTGTCCAGATTCAGCGCATCACAAGCAGTTGAGGGCTGGGATGCGCCCCCTGCCTGCGGGCAGGATACGGCCCTCACTCACGGCTCCGCTGTGCCATGGTGCAGCCAAGATCCTGTATTTTGCCATCAGTGATCAGCTATAAAATATACCCCTGGGGTTCGCATTCTAATTTCTGTTTGACCTTTAAAGAACAACTCTAATTGACAGCCAATTTCTGTCTTATTTTATGACAGCTTTTGCTGTACTGTCAATCACGGGTAGAGTTGTTAAGGAGAAAATGAGGTGGGCGGTGAGAGCCTCGACAAAGAAAAGCCAGCCCATAACAACATCAGGAATTCCTCTCATCGCTGTTTTCCAGCTGCTGAAAATGCCACCAAAGGTGTTCATTGAGATGAAACTTTTCTAAGCATCTGTAGCCAAGGCTTCACTGGGAGGCAGGAGGAAAGCAGCTGCGTCGCGGTGCTTCTGGAGGGATGGATGCTGACCCCAACTCATGGCCCAGGTGGGATGACTGTGGTGGTAGGAGGTGGTTGAACGCAGAGGATCCTGTCCCAGGGAAATGGTAATGAAACATGGGAAAAGAGGCAAGGAGTGGAGAGGTGCGGGTGGGAGAGCGCAGAGCATCCAGGAGCCGCATTCGGATGCCTGGGAGTGAAAGAGAAGCACTCAATGCACTTTGTGCCGGGGATGAAATCAACTTTCATCTAACGCTTCTCCCTGACAGCTGCTCTGCACTCACTTCAGCAGCATTATTCCACAATTAGTCCAATGGCATATATGTTCGGCTCTAATTAGCTTCTTATCACCCCCAAAAAGCACAAGCATGGGAGCTGCTGGCTCAGAACAGGACCCCGCATCCAGGCAGAGTGGGGCTGCTGGAAAAGCATCCTCATCTTGCCATGAATTGATCATTTGATCATCATTCGATCGCCATGAAAACAGCACTGGTTTTGATCTGATAAAACCTTGGAAAGGCTGAAAGAGCCACCTAATTAGCAGGAGGACACAGGTAGTTAGCTAGTATTAGATCCTGTTCGAGAGGGCTGAATCCTGCCTATGCTCTGGGCCACCCCAGCCCCCATCCCTCTGTCTCCATCCACATGGGGCTCAGCCACCAGCACACTTCTTGGCTTACAATATCGTACAGCCAGCTGAAAACACGAGGTCTGCTTCACCCAAAACTCGTGTGACCAACGGCAAAGGCGTTTGTCACTCTTCCCCCCTCTGAAACTGGGAAGCTTAAACAATATGCATCATTTATGCACCTAGAGAAGCAGAGAAAATCAGAATTGAAAACCGACTGGTGCCTCTGTCTGCATGTGTCTGCATGAAATATTCAGCACCAACTCTGAGTCCTGCTGCGTGTCAGGGCTCGGGAGCACTGCATCTGCTTGCTCCACAATCAGAAACCATGACAGCTCACCAAAAAATAACAGCTGTGTGGCGCAACAGACACCATTTCAGGTCAACTGCTAGGATGAAGAGGTGTTTCGAAGCCTCTTCAATATTTAAACCGAGAATGAGACACATCGAGACCCAATCGCTAATGGCTTCTTGCCTTGCAGTGCCACAGTAATGCCAGGAAGTTGGAAGACTTGCTGGGATTGCTTGAGATAGTCAGGAAGGGCAAGGGAAGAAGTGCTGTCTGCTGTAATTGCTAGATGTCCAGATATGCTCCGCCTGGGACTGCAGCCAGACAGGGACAGGGAGGAAGATGTAGGCTGACTCCCAAAAAAGCCAGGTGGCAAACGAGCCCTACCTGGGTGGGCCAGATCCTGCTTTAGGAACCGCCTGAGCAGCCTTGTCTCTTGGGATAATGGCGAACAAGATCTGGTCTTTCAAACACAGAGATGACAAGCCAAATCCTCTAACCTTCCCTGGCTGCTTACGAAAGCTTGGAGGCTTCCCCAGGTGCCTTGCTGGGGCGGAGCAATCGCAGGCAGCTTGGCAAAACCTTCCTGTGCCAGGTGATGCCTGGAGTGTGGCAGCAGCAAAAGCAAACAGCCCCCTGAAACTATCCCATCGTTTTCAAGATGAGTTGGCTGCTAACTCGCCCCAGGAAGAACCAGACCGGCACCTTCTTACTGCTGGTGCCCAGCAGTGACTGGGAATGAAGATGGGTAAAAGAATCAGTGAGCCACCAGGCCCCTGTTGAGCTTGTATGAGCTGAATACAGATTAAATGCCAACCCTCTGGTGTAGCCTCCACTATGTACAGATCACAGCCCAACTGGGAGCAGCGAGTGCAATGCATTGCTGGCATGAACCACCACTGCTGGTACGTGGTGTGGGGAGCCCGTGCCACAACCACAACTGCAGTGACGGCACTTGTACGGAGACCGCCACGCCTGTGAGCTGCTTCCACCCCACCGGTGCTCCCAGCCAGGGCCGAATCTCCTCCACTGCAAGTGGTTTCCAAATGGTGGGCAACGAGGTTGGGTTTGGGGTTGAAATTTGTGGTCGTCTTTTCATCCTCTCCTCATCAGCTTTGTATCCGCTCCCAGTTCTGAGAGGAGTTTTTATTGCCCTTGTCTCCTCCTTGCATTCGGAGTCCTTCAGAGCGGACAGGAGCACTAAAAATAAAATCACCTGTCAGGTTTCCCAGTTATTACAAACAAAATGTCCTTTACAAAAACGTAACGAGTAAAACCCTCATATTGTGTGTGCTTATTCACATAAAATATTTAGAAAGCTCCTAATGTTTTTATGGCTGTAATTAATCTTGTGTCGTGTTGGGGGAGAACAGCACATAAAAAAGCCCACTCTGGCGGCAGGCAGGAGCTTTGGCATCCCAAGGCAAACCCACAGTGTGGCTGCACTCCCAAGGGTCTTTCAGGGGTCCTGATGGGGCCATAGAGGCTGAGCAGTGCCTGTGTCATGCTGCCTCTGCAGCAGGGATGCTCCTGCCATTTGCAGCAGCTTTGTACTCTCTGTACAGAGCTCGGTGGCACAGCCAGAGAGGGGACAGGAGGTCCATGGATGCTTCCCTCTGGGGAAAGCTGACCCCAGAAGACACGTGCTCTTTTTTATGTTGAAAACAGTGGTGGATTTTAGGAAAAGATCCCTGTAAGTTCACTGCAGTTGTCTGGAGGGCTCCAATGAACACAGGAACCTGCAAGCACATAAACTGCCACCGGTCAGAGACTTCTGGCCCTACTTGCCTTGCCGGTAGCTTCTTTGATGGGAATGCTCCCAGAGTAAGGATGCTTCAAATCAGGGCCAGCCCTTGTTATCCACAGGGTCTCACCGAAGAGGAACTTCTGGCCGAGCTGCAGGAGGTCATGGCTCCTGCAGCTCCACGGGTCACGGCTGGGCAGCACCCAGCAACGGAGGTGGCAACGGGTGGGCACGTCAGGGCCAGCTGCATGTCAGGGCCAGATCCTGGGCTGATGGGGAGGCAGGGCTGCTGTTCCTGCGTACTCAAGTTTATTTATCATTAAAGCACAGAGAAGCCTGGCCCCTCGCACCATAGGAACTTGCAGTCAAAGCCCAGGATGAGAGACAGGTTGGCCTCAGCAGAGTAAAGCATTTAACTGGCGTAACAAAGAAGAATGTACTTGACATTTCAATCTTGATCCTTGCACTTCTAAACCGCCCTTTAGAGGCGGAAGGTAATGGGTGAAGTACAGGGCTGCTCCTGGGGACCCACCTGCCTGTAGAGCAGAGGCACTGCGATGCGACCTGGTACGGCTCAGGGACGGCCCAGCGAGGCACCCAGGCACAGAGGAGAGCAGAGGTAAGGGGGAGCCTTGGTTTTCTTTCCTGGGGGGATCAGGGTGTCTGTTGAGGCTGGGAATTAAGGTCCAACATGATGCATCCCCACTGCTCACCCCCAGACTCTGCTTGGCCAGCGGGGCACATGGAAGGGGGGGTGCTCCCTCCGACAGTGCGAGGCCAGGGTGCCCTGCCAAGGCTGCTTTACGAGTTTGTAAATACCACGAGCACCATGCAGATTTATACCCCTGCTCATTATTCAAAGCCATCTGGGCTCTAACCATCCTCCTCAACGGAGCAGGACGAGTTCAGGTTCAGCACACGTGGCCTGAATGTGAAGCTGTCACATGCAGCCAGAGGCGCAAAGTGTCGGAGAGGAAAACATGCAAGCAAGGTGAGCGATGGGTAACGAAACCCAGCACTCAGTAGGCTTGGGACTAGAGGGGGAGGGACAGGTTTCTGCGTGGGCTGCGTGAAATTTGGGAGTGGGGCTCAGCCAGCCCCTGCGCTGGACCCCCCACTGTTATCCCACCAGTTCCCTTCCCCAGCCACCTCCTCAACTCCTGTGCATTTCTGCACAAGCTCTTTTTTTTTTTCTTCTTTTTTAATTTAGTTGACTTTCAAAGTAGCTGAACTGCCAAGACTGCCCATTTTGCCTGCAGATGCTCTGCATTGGCTGCCTCCAAAACCCTTTAAATAGCCACAGCTAAATCACAGTTCTGTCAGGCGATGCTCTATTTAACAGAAGCTGCCCGTCTCGCGCAGCAGCCGCGGCCCAGGAATCTCCTCCCGAGTCCATTTTCTCAGTGAGTGGCAGCAATAAATAAAAGCCAGCCAGTTGGTCCTTGAAATGCAACCACGGCCTCTCGCTTGATTACTTCTACCCAGGATTTTGCCAACCGCGGTGCAATCTCCTGCAAACGCCGCCTCCCTCCGCCCGCCGCCTCCCTGGGATGGATGGAGGAAGCAGCCGGGTGGGATCACACACGGAGCGGGATGCGAGCGGGTGCAGAGCAGCAAAGGGAGTTGGAGGAGGCTTTTTGAGAAGGATGTGCCCAAGCCAAAGCCTCCTGCCCTTGAGTTGCACAGCGAACGCAAGGGTCCTGCCCTGGAAAGCTCCCGGGTCATTTCTCGCAGGAGCAAGGAATGCTCCCCCCACCTTGGCCGGGCTCCAGGGTAGTTAATTGCATTCTGCCTGCCCAACGTTAATTAATTTGGTGTCATGCAGAGCCCGCTGTGCTGGGTGCATCTGGGAAAAAAAAAAAATAAAAAATCCACTGCCTCCCACACCCAATAAATAAGAGAGGGGGTGGGAGGCAGCAGGCTCCAAGGTTCCGCACCCGGATGCTGGGGTGCTGGGCAGCCACCTCCATCCCAGGATGAGGAGAATCTTGTCAGCACCCAGCCCTCCGTTAGCTCTGCTGCTCATTTGCTTTCACCTCCAAGCGAACGGATCCCAGGCACACATGAAGGTCACCTCCAGGTTGCTCCTTGCATCTGCATTCTGGTTGGATTTTAGGAAATTTTTAGGAATTTTAGGAAAAGCATCCTCACCAATACACCGCTACCCTACCGATGCCTCACCGGTGGTCGGGCACTGGGATGGGCTCCCCAGAGCAGAGGTCATGGCACCAAGCCTGCCAGAGTTCAAGAAGTGTTTGGACAACACTCTCAGACATAGTCTGATTTTCAGGTGGTCCCGTGTGGAGCCAGGATTTGGACTCAATGATCCTTGCAGCTTCCTTCCAACTTGGGATATTCTGCAATTCTGGGATCTGCTCCCAGGGCGGAGGATGCTGATCTCAGCAGGGAAAGGTGCTTCAAGAACCAACAGAAGGACAGCAAGAGCCGAGTACAACCGGCCTCTGGGCAGTGCCAGACTGGGCTCACAAAAAGGTCCATGGGATCTGGTGTGGCTGCAAGACCTGGGGGTGTCTTGGTAACCAGGAGCACCACAGACGTTTGTGCTGCAGCAGGAAATCTTCTTTAATGATTGTGCAATTGCTGGGTGGGCAGGTGGGCATTGCTGCAACTCCGTCTCATGCCCCCTAAATAAAACAACGTGCAGATCAGAGCTGGGAAGGCAAAAAACCTCCAGAGATCCACAGGAAGCCTCTTACAGACCGAGGGGTCAAAAATGCTGGTGGAAAGTAAGCCACAGGTACGCATTTCCAGAAAGGTGCCCTCAAGGAAATCACAGCTGCACCGCTGAGGTCTGGGATGATCCCTACCCCCTGCGAAAGCCCTCGCTGCAGCGATACCTTCACTCCAGCTAAGGTTTTCTCCAGGCAATGCTTGCAGAAGGAGCTGCCAAGAGAAACTCATCCCGTCCAGGCAGCAAACCCACGAGGGCTGAGGCATCGCTCGGTGCGGAGGCAGCGCCGGAGTGGCCCCAAGCTCATGCCTCCCCTGCAGGGTTGTTTTTGGAAGGCAGAGCTGTGGTGGGAGAGCCCCTGCTCGCACAAAGAACAGATGCTGGTTATTTTAAACCCTACTGTTAACTCATTAAAGCAGCTGTCTGCCGTCCCCCGAAGACTGCCAAATTAGGATTCGACTCAACCAAGAGCACAACACACAAAACGTGGCCGCACAAAATGCCAACGAGCCCAGTCCCACCAAGCCGGGCCAGCGGACTGGGGGGCTTGGGGAGAAAAGTGGAGGGAGGCAAAGCAGCAAGCGAGTCTGCCTCTGTGTGTGGTTAGAGCCCAGGTCCGCTGTTCCCCCAAATGAGCAAAAATCCTGAGCTGTGTCATGAGTTGGATTTCTCTTTCTTTTTAATTCTTCCAGTGATAATTTTCTGGATTCACGGCTGGGATCTCCATCACCTCCTCCCAGTCTTGGTGCTGATTCCCTGACCCACATCTCCCTCCCTGACCTGGCCAGTGGGAGAAGGAAGTCCCTTTACTGCACAAAAGGTCACAGCCAGATCAAAGACACCTGGGCACAGCCACAATGGGTGGCAATGTCACATGTGGGGACAACAGACACAAAGCACAGAGATGGACACGCAGCACATCAGATGTGCTGCATCTGCTGTACAGCACACAGCTCCTCATCCCTGCGTGACAGCAGGGTGCTGCAACACATCGGGGTCACCCAGTGCCCAAAGCCCTCGAGTCCCCTCGGCCTCAAGACGTCTGGGGACAAAGGGAAGAGCTCTGGGAAACCAGCACAGCCCAGCCTCTGTCCCCAAGATGCTCGGGTGAGTAGGACGCTTGTTCCCTGCATGGCCAGAGGTAGCAGCACAGTCACAGCATCTCCCATTGCTGGGAGCGCGTCTCGTTCAGGATCAGTTAATAGTTAAAGGATCCAGGTGATTATTTCAGACCTCCTGCGAGTGACAGCAGACCGCTTTGGAGCGATTTGTAATCTAACAGAGACATTAACCTTTTAAAGCACCTCCTGAGCTCCCTGGGGCTGCCGAGGCACGGTCTATTGTGCAGGGGAACAAAGAGCCCTGGTTATTACTCAGGAGTGAATGGCAGGGATGAGCTTTACATAAGCGAGATCAATAAAAATATATCAACAGCCCACGCAGGGCACGGGGAAGAGGTGGAGGGGAGAGGGCTGGGAGGAGACACGGCGCTGACCAGCTGGGGCACAGCATCGCAGCACTTATTGAGGAGTAGATGAAAAGAGGCTGATTGGGCTTTTAATCTCTCCGCTCAAGGTCCCCAGGGCCGAATAGGCTCTTTGCTTTAGTGCTAGCAGGGACCGTGTGCTCCATGGGCTGCCCCTTCCCCAGGGCTGGGCTGGGGGCCGAGCGCTGCTCCTCGCAGCAGGAGAACCACGGCTGCATCCTGCAGCAGAGCCAGGCTGCGCTGCCCACACGCAGTGAGTTTGGTGGTCTTGGCTTTGCTCCTGTCGCATGCAGGCATCCCACAAAGCTGGTGCTGACAGGTTTTATGAAAAGGAGTGAAAGGACAGGGTGGAGAAAAGACAAAAAAAGCCTGAATTTCTACAGGGATCTTCTGGACACGCAGGGATTGATGCTGTATTGATGAGGCAGCCCCATAAGCAGGGGAGCTCGGGGAAAGGCTGTTCTATTTCTGGCCGGGACTTTTCCTCTCGGGAAAGCACGCAGTGCCGAATGCAACACGTGCAGCAGGGGAAACAGACAGTCCGCAGCCCTTCTGTGGTTGCACAGTGAGTCTGACACCTGAGGACAGACCCCATAGCCAGCGTGAGGTCCCCAAATCTGCCCTGACAAAGCTTCCAGATGGGGGGGACAAGGCAATCTGTTTGGGGACCAAGCTGGTGCCACCACCCCTCAGAGCCGCAGCGAGCAGGGGGTGCCTCTGATCACCCGTTCACTGTGCAGGGTGTTGTAAAAACACCTTGGAGAGCTCGGAGCTGCCTCGTTACACGTGGGAGAGGAGGATCCGTCCCTTCCCACCAGCAGCCGAGCTCCGCATCCCGCCTGCTATCAGCGAGTGGATCAGGAGCAGGCGAATCAACACACACGGCGCAGCCGCTTGCCTGCGCCGATTTCCCTGAGTGGGGTTGTTATCTAAATCAGATTAGAGAGGCAAGAAAGCTGCAGCAGCAGGTACAGCGAGCGGAGGAGGCCACCAGACTGGAGCAAGAAGGCGATAACAGCGGGGGCTCGGACATTTTGAGGAGTCTTTCTCCAAATTGCTTTGTAAAGCATCCTCCCCCAGCCACGGCTGGGTGCTTACCGAAGGGATTCCTTCCTGCCACAACCTGCAGAACAGGGCCAGGGCTGGGGAGAAGATCCCCAGTGCTGTGGGCGAATCCCTTCCCTTAGGATCCACCAAGGTGGGGGCTCAATCATCCAGCAGCCTTCCCTGCTCTGGTGCTGGCTCCCACGGGAGCCTGGCATGAGCCCACCCCGCACCCCAGGGCCGATGGGCACAAGCTGGGAGCAACTGGAAACCATTCCAGCCTCATCTCTTTGACTTGGAGGGGAAATACTTTACTTCTTAGGCAGCAGGTTTCCTGATGATGGGGGTCAATGGCACAGGCCTTGCCCTGGACAGGATCATGTTAGCGATCAGGTGAACACCACTTTCTTTCCTATTTGTGGAGCACAGAAGCAAAGATCTCAATTTGCTTCCATAAATTCCCCGGTGGAGCAGCCCTTAACCAAAGCAACCTGCAACCCCCCTGGTTAACGAGCAGGTTGTACCCTCCTCACCAACACTACAGGTCACTCACACCAATAACACCACCAAAATCAGTACAGCCCTGCGAGGGAACCTGGTTTTTGTACAAGCTGTTACAATCCTTTTGAGTAACATTAATTTTATTCATATACCTAAGAAATGCAGATAGAACTGCTGAAGCTTTGGTTCCTGCCTGACCCTTAAGGCAGGAAAATATTCAGTTAACATCTTGGACATCCAGCCAGACCACACGTTGTTGGGCTCCTATTTCTTATTTTACATGCTGAAATATACCACGTGGAATTCAAAATAAGAGCTATATTTCAAAAAATGATATGCAAAGGCTTCTTTACTGACAGATACTTAGCACGCTTTGATTTGCTTTTCCTCGGGAGCCCTCTCAACTATTATTTCTTCCCAGCAGCGTCACTCTAACTTCCAAACTGAAGCAAACAAATGGCTCATTCCTCACCTCTGGTCAGGAGCCATCCCAGGAGGGTTCCTTCAGCTTCTCAACAAACACCCACTCGGCTTGTGCCTGTAAATTTCACCCCAGCCCCACAGACCATGGAGCAGATGTTGTTCATCAGCATTAATGGCTCAGGTGCACCAAAACAAAGTGGCTCCGCTCCACTGGAGGCCTCCCTCCCCTTCACCTGGTGTATAGGAAATTGGGGGATGTTTGGTGGGGGTTTCCCTCTGAATCTGAAGTTTGTTTTGTGGTGATGGCGTGGGGCCATGTGCCTGTTCCCGAGCTCTGCAGTGTCCCCACCACCATCCAGGGCAGGCTGTCGTGGTCTCTCTGATCCCTCTCACTTCAAGAGAAATAACACCAGCCACACACACAGCCTTTTGGGTCTTTTCCACCCTTCCTTTTTGCTCATCACCCTGAAAATTTCACAGAAGCTGCCATTTCCAGATGATTGCCTGGTGGGTCTCCCCATGGTGGCATGCTTCGTGCTGAGATGTGATGTGACTGAAGCCATAAAGGGCTTTTTTGTAGCTGTCACTGTGGATAAGAGCACAGAGAGGAAGGATTTATGTGTATTTTCTGTCCTCCTTCACCCCGCTACCTCCTCCAAGCTCCAACTGTTCAAGCCAGAGCTTCAACTTAATTACACACCGCCGGGCTAAGAGTCTGGTTTAGGAATCAGGCACGGAGGGACGTGTTTTGGGTCTCTGCCAGCATCAAGGGAGGAAGGGGGGATAACCTGACTTCACCGGGGGAAGAGAGGGTGAAGCTGTGGCTGTTGGTGCTCCATCGGGCTTGTTGTGGTGGTGGAGAGCTGTCGAGGCCCACGAGTTTTTTTGGAGAATCACCCTAATAGTAGGCAAGGCTGAGTTTCCAGCCTTCAAACGCAGGTGGCTTCCTGTGCACACGGTGGTGCTGCCCCTTCTCCATGTGAATTTGCTCAATGAGGTGACCGTGTCTGGTGTAAGGCTGCCAGGGAAGATCCTGCCTGCACAGCAGTGGGCAATAATCTGACAAATCATCTCCAGACCAGAGCAAGAGGCTCCCCAGCAGGGGTGTCAACAGGGAGAGGTTAATCCCCCCAGGCCCAGTGCTGCGTGATCTGGAGACACTGACCTTCATGGGCTGCATCCCAAGCACCAGCACCCGCACAAGGCACTGGCCAGGCTGTGAGCAGGCAGCAGGGGTCTCCTTTGCTCCTCCATTAACCCTAAGGGACTCCCGGCAAGGCATCACACCACTCTGTGCCTTCATTTCCCTATTTGCAGTACAACTTGTCACCGTAAAGCAAATAGAGATAGAAAAATAGAGTCTGTTAAATATTTGTATTTATTTCTCTGCTGCTGACATCCAGTTGCTTCTGCTTCAGCCAAGCTGCGCCTTTAACCGGAGCAATTCAGACTTGCAGAGAAGCAAGCTGTGGTTAAAGGTGATCTTTGAAATACCCCACCAGCAAAGGATCCAAAGAGACGTAATCCAATCCAATCCAATCTGCCAAAGCCATCTCCCCGACGCGTAGATTTAATGGAGTTTAAAGGCAGAAAGGCTTGGCATAATCTTCTCAAGCCGCGTTTCTGCACGGTGGGGTGGAGGGAGGGAGGGCAGGGGACTGCGATCCTCCGGGCTGCGAGAGCTGCGTGAGAGTTCCCGGAGACGAAAGATAAAGGCAGTGCGGACGGTGGTTTGTGGGATTTGGAAGTGTTGTTGGGGAGATATTGCGAAGCTCTGACTCGTGCATAGGGTCCCACCGCACAATGACCTCCTTATCCCAACAACTGGTCCCAGTTCACAGCACAAACTGGGACCAAATGTCACGGTTGCTGGAGCACAGCCGTACAGCAGCTTCTCCAAACCAGCCCCCTGTGCCATCGCACATCCTGCTCTAAATAGAAATGGGTTTTACGTTTTCTTCGACCCATGTTTTCCTTCTTTTTCCCCCTTCTTGTCTCCTCCAAAGGATGGACCTGGAAACGCCACCTCGGGGCCCACGCCGAGCCCAGAGCTGGCGGTGCACCCAGGGTAATTCACAGGCTTGGCTTACGTCTGCTCTGACGAAGCTGAACAAAAACGAGCTCTGGAGGATTTTAATTTTCAAAGCTTTAGACGAAAAGGATTCATTTAAAGCCTTTAAAAGATTTAGCCCACTTCGCAGTTCCTTCCAGAGATCGGTGTTGTGCTCTTTAAATAGGAGACATGTTTTAAAGCTCCTGCCATCATTTATTAAATTAGCCTCAGACTTGCAAATGCAGCTCTGCCTTATTGAATCTTGTAATATTTATTTGCCAAGTTGTGATATTTGAAATTGTGCACGCTACACATATTGGGGAGAGAGGGAAGTGACGGGAAAGGCGTGAGGGGACGGGGGAAGGAAACCACTTCTACTGTAAATTGTGTAAATACATTTGCACATCCCAAGAGGGGTAGGGAAAAGGTATTGTAATTAAAATGACTGCCAGGGTATTTTAAACAAGGGAGAATAAATAGACTTTTCTCTGCATGGCACAGGCTCCTTTAACTTGGAAACTTCGTGACAGAAGATGATTAAAAATATCTTATGGCGTGTCTGAAATCTGCAAGCTTTGATGAGAAAAATGTTCTTGGGAATGAAAGGAGATCAAGTGAAGGAGGAACAGTCTCCTACACAGTGTTTTATAGGCCCAATTCATGACTGCAGATGTCGCAGAAAATAATAAAAAAAAAGCCTTTTTTTTTTTTTTTTCCTTGCTACCTAACAGAGCAGGAGAAAAATCCCCACAGGACTCCTCAAGTGAGAAGCTCCTGTTCCTCCAGCTCTCAGAGCAGCGACGCTTCGTACCGGTGCGATGATGCTCTGGGAAAGCACGGCAATGGCAGGGATGGGGCAGCAGCCCCA
Organism: Cygnus atratus; assembly: GCF_013377495.2. NCBI lineage: Eukaryota > Metazoa > Chordata > Aves > Anseriformes > Anatidae > Cygnus > Cygnus atratus. Next base: position 2,583,629 of record NC_066387.1, read on the forward strand.
CAGGCTGGCCTGGCTTCATCCCGAGCCGCTGGGCTGGAATCGCCTCCTGCCTGCTCCCATACACCTCTTATCTCTGCCTGAGCGAGATATCCAGGCCCCAGTGGGCTGCTCTGCCCTCAAGTTGCTCCTGGCAGAGGCAGCATCTCCTTCCAAGGGCTGGCTGGAGAGGGGCCAATATCTGGAAGCAAACAGGCTGGCAGCTTTTCCACATGCCCAGCCAGCTTCTCATCCAAGTGACTGGGCTTTAGCAATGCTGCGGGGTCAAAACCTGGCCCACACTGCTCGTATCACCCCAAAATCCCCCCCTGGAACCCTGGGGGATTTTGCAAAGCTGATAAAACTGCTCAGCACAAGGGCAGCTGAGTTTTGAAGGGTTAAAGCCATGGCTTGCGAGAGGCAGCAGCGCTCCTGCTCCGTGAGGGAGACAGCTGGGACCAAGGGGCTGGATGTGCCCGGGATGGCAGGGAGCATTTCGGGAGCCAGAGCTGTGCCGCAAGCTGTGCTCCTCACCGCTCGGCTGGGCAGGCTGGAAAGGCTCCAAACACGATTGCCTTCCTTTTGTTTCAGTTTTGCAAAATTCACTACAAAATCGCTTTCCTTTAAGAAGCAGATCAATTAAAAGAGAAAAAAGGAAAAATGAAAAGAGATTGAAAAGCATCCTTGATCAGAAAACCTGCATGGCAAATACTCGCCCCGTGCTGACAACATCACCGTGGCTTCAGTGTTGGATGAAATCCCCAGTCACCTCGAGGTGAGCTGGGATAACACCTTGACAAGAGGTTTTCTAAAGACCTAAACCTTAAAAGTTGTGAGAGGCTGATTTGTGAAATGAGCTATTTCAGATCATTTTGAATAGGCTTTCTTTTTTTTTTTTTTTTCTTTTTTAATGATTCTAATTTTTCTGCCGCTCAGAGCCCCGGACACGGTAACCACGGTAACTCAGCTTCACAGGCAGAGGGAGTCGAAAAATACAGGAGCACCACCAACAAACACAGAATCTAATCATCTCCCCTAACTGTGACATTAAAAGAGCCATGTGATGATGCATAGCCGAAATAGAGGATTTCATTAGTGTTCGCTTCAGAAAGCACTTTCCCTCGTATTAGGGTGTGCTCAAATTGGAGCACCTTGGTGCGAAGCGCTGCACCAGTTACAGCCCCCACCTGCGAGGGTTTTGAGTCCGGCACGATGCGACTGACCCGGAGGAAGGCAAGGAAACATTAAGCACGCTGCGGAGAGGTGGCCCCACAACTCCCTGACATGGTCTCCTCCTGCCCAAGACACAGAGCAAGGGGGAAGAAAGGAAAATCTGAAGGAAAACGCAAGCCAGAGCAAGCGCTGAATCGAGAAGAGCCTGGGTCTCAGTTTCCCCACTCGAGTTAGCTAAAAAGCAGCAAGAGCAGCTCTCTTGCCGGGAGGTGCAAGGCATTGCAAGCCCCTTCCAGAGGGGCTCGGAGCTGCGGTGACAAGTGACTCGGCTGCTGCTGGCTGACGGCAGCTGCGGAAGAAAAACAGGCAGCATCTGGGCTTGCTGGCTGCTGGCACAGCTCCCCATTGCTCCTGGGCTTCAAAACCTTGGGATAAACCTCCCTCCTCACCAGTGAGGCCATTAAGCCACGTTTTTCTGTAGCAAATGAACCTTCCCACCCCTGCCTCCATCCATCCCGGTACTGGGAGACCCTCATGGCCCCGTAATCTGCTGACCGGTGAGAGGTGGTGTCTCAGCGAGTCCGCAGGTCTGGCTGAGGGCAAGCAGGGAGCGGAGGCAGGAGAGGCAGAGGGGAAAGGCAGGAGAGGAGCAAGGGAACATGTGGGGCCAGAGCTGAGGCCTGGCAACTCTGTGGCCAGCTCCCGAGGACGAGCCCAGGTGCTGTCCCGCTGCCCCGCTCCACCTGGCACATGCCGGAGCATCGCTCCAACCAAGACAGCCTTGGCACAGGCATCGGCCAAGTTTTCTTGCGGGCCAATGGATCCTGTTCCTTATCCAATTCCTACACATACTCCTCCTGGACCCAGATCAGCTCCTCACCTAACAGCCCCCAAGAGAAAGGAGGAGAGAAAGTGAAGAGGAAGGGGCAGAAAGCAGCAGGGGGGGAAGGTTAGGGGATGCTCTGGCAGGACAGAGCCCAGCGGAGGGTGGCCGCGGTGGGCTGCCGTGAGTGGCAGGACTGGGCAGGAGGAGGAAGGAGGTGACTTCATCTCATACCAAAGACGTGACAGCTAGCAGAGGATAAAAGCCTGGGAATCCCTCGGCTCCAGCGAGCAGAGCTCTCAGCTGCCAAAAGCAGAGAAGACGGGAAACTGGGGCCTGAATTGCAGGCTCAGCCTCCTGCCCTGGGTCTTTCCCACGCCAGCCAAAAAAACAACACCAAAGAGCGGCACAACCGACAGGCACGACGCCTGGGAAGGGAGCCGGCTGCCAGCAGCCCCACTCACCCCACTGCCTCCCTCCTTGCCGGCTGCCAGGAGGCTGCGGGGCACCGGGGAGGAGGACGGAGGGAACATCTGCGGCTGCCGAGCCGCACCATCCATCATATGCACGGCTGCTGCTGGAGATGGAGCCCGGCTTTGAGAGCCTCCCTCGCCTCTACCTGGCACCCAGCCAGCCTCTGCAGGGCACAGTCCTTGCTTCGATCCCCAGGCCCATCCCCTGCTGCTTGTGGGGTTGGGCCTGCAGAGCCACCCCGGGCTGGCCGTGTAGTCCCTCGCTCCTCAGTGCTATGGAAAGCGGCTCCAGCACAGCGTGGGAGCCTCACCTGGAGTGCTGTGTCCAGTTCTGGGCTCCCTGGCACAAAAAAGACAGGGATCTCCTGGGAAGAGTCCAGCGGAGGGCCACAAAGATGATACAGGGCCTGGAGCGTCTCCCCTGGGAGGAGAGGCTGAGAGACCTGGGTCTGGGCAGCCTTGGGAAGAGAAGGCTGAGAGGGGATCTGATCGATGTCTGTAAATACCTGAGCTGTGGGAGACAGAGGGACGTGGCCGACCTCTTTTCAGTGCTGTGGGGACAGGACAAGGGGCAGCGGCCACAAAATGGAGCCCAGGCAGTTCCGCACCAACACGCGAAAGAACTTCTTCCCGGTGAGGGTGGCGGAGCGCTGGGACAGGCTGCCCAGGGAGGCTGTGGGGTCTCCTTCTCTGGAGATATTCAAGGCCCGTCTGGACGCCTCCCTGGGCAGCCTGCTCTGGGGAACTGCTTTGGCAGGGGGGTTGGAGCCGGTGAGCTCTGGAGGGCCCTGCCAACCCCTACAGTTCGGTGATTCGGTGACTGCTGGCACGTGGGTCTCGCTCCCCAGCATGTCTGGTGGTATTTAGTGCTGCAGGAGCTGCACGGGGAGCCCAGCTCAAACCTCCTGCTGAGCACCTTCACCAGTCGGGGCCTGAGTTACAGCTTCCCTCCTCTCGGGGCTATTGCAATCCCCAGCAAAGGTCCCTGAGGTATCTCACAGGAGGGTTTTGCTAAATCAGGTTTAAAATCCTAAAAAAAACTTCATTTCTTTCCTCAACCTTTTGTTAGATTATTATTTTTTTTCATCTGCCCCTGATTCTGTAAACCCCAAGCCCACCTTCCAGCTGCCATTTAGAAAAAAAAAAAACATAAAGTAATTACCACCTCCACTTCAGACATTACATTATCAAGCTAACCAGCTACCCATTGAAGACAATTAATCTGCACATAGGCACCAAAAGAAACTGTCAGCAATTAGAAGTGGAAGCACACTTTTGTAGTTAATTGGGAATATTGCACCTCTGTTACATGTTTAATTAGTTGATGGAGTGTGTCCCTTCTCAGACATTTTTCTTGTTTAAATTGTACCTGGAATTCATTTTTTTCCACAAACTTTTTTTTCCCCCAGCAGAAAAAAAAAAAGGCAAATAAATAAACTGTGAGTAATCTGAAACCTAATTCTAGCTTTTCCTTGGGTTGCAGCTTATAGGGTGTACACAGGACTTTATAGACCTCCAAGAGATAAGGGGGAAAAGTTCTTTCTTTTCTTTCAGAGCTTCTATTTTATTTTCATTCTTAATCTGATTTTAAGACCTTGCCTCTGCATTTTCTCTCTTCTCCCATAAATCTCATTTTCCCCCCGTTTCCCTAGGGATCATCAGGTGATGGAACGCTACAGCCTGGGAGCTGAGCAGAGCCGGTCACATGTCACAATACATTCATTTTTACACTTATTTTTTTGCAAAGGTTCTAAATTTTATCTTTGCATAATGACGCTGCTTTGCATATCTATAGCCGCTTTCATCGGATGATCTCAGTACTTTCTACCGACTGTTAATTAAATCTCAAAACACCCTGGCAAAGTCAATAGGAGGGCTTTATTTGAGTAGTTTTTAGCTAATTAGACCAAGGGAAGGGTAAACTGAGGCAGGGGGAGACTGCTGAGGCATTACAGGCACTTGGATATTCACGGGACAGCACAAGAGGCCAGGGAAGCCACGTTAAAGAAGGCTGCTCTTTGCAGACCTTGCAGGGAACATCACTTGCTCCAACAGCTCCAATCCCTATGACCGAGGAATGAAACTGGGGCTCAGTAGGGTGTTAGATGGGACGCTCCCTGCCCCACACAGCTGCATTCGGTAACCCTGGTACCCACAGGCTGCGTCCCACGTGCTCTGTGCCAGCGCACACCTCTCAGAGCAGGGCCCAGCTCCAGTTTGGGTCCCGAATGGAAATCTCATCTTCTCTCTGGAAGATGCACAAGCGTGGTGTTTCTTTGCTTGGGGTCTTTGCTTTTGTCATCCTTGGCAACACTTCCACACGCTCTAAACTGAAAACACTTTTATACCCAGGAGGGTCTATTTTTCATCACCTCGGAGCAGCGCAGACCAAGAATAACTTTGCTGGAAGTTAACAAACAGACAGACTGGCTCGAGGCAAGAATCAGCCTGGCAGCCCAGGCCTGCTTGCCATGAATGGGAAACCAGCTCCGTGCCCATCCAAACCCAGCTCCCGCGCCACCGAAAATGCAGCATGGGTGGCACATACGATGCAGTCTGCCAGCTCCAGCTAGCCTCCCTCCAGCTCCCGAGGACGCTGCTCTGCCAAAATAAGATCACTTCAGGCAGAAAGATACAGCCTGCAGGAATTCAACGTGCCTGGGGACTGCTGGAACAAACTGCAACAACAAACCTGGAGTGAAGTGAGCTGGTGAAGCCAAGAACACCAAGGCAGCTGCTGTCCTTACTGCCGCCCTTGACAAAATCTTTCCTGTGTTATCCAACGTCATCGATTCATTTGGAGCAACGCTGCAAGAAACGGGCACCCTGGCCACAAAGCAGCTGCTTCATTTTGTCATTCACTGCAGCAACCGAGTTGCAGCTCAGGTTTGAAAGAGGGAGAAAACCTCTCCAGCAGTTGAGCTGGTGGAAAAAATTTGCTTTCCAAGTTGCCTGAGGACAACCGCACGCTGTGAAAGGCAAGGGTTTGTGTGGGGGACGCTGTGTTGCTCTCCATCCTACGGCAGGATGCATTTCAGCAGCCCAGGAGGACTCTGCTAGAGTTATGTCTGTGCTTGCCTCTTCTCCCAGCTTCAGGTAGTAGGCACAGCTCATCAACCACACCATTTTCTGGGGTGGGAAGCAAATGAGATAGATCACAGAAACTCTCAGTACCATTAGGTCATTGCAATTTTGAGCCAGCAGCAGCACAAGCCATTCAGTGCACTGGTGATATCATTTAGTACTGCAGGCCGAAATTCAAACGACGTTGAAGTCAAAGGGAACGTATCTGCCGGGCCTTGGATCAGCCTGCAAAGCACATGGAGCGTGTGGGCGCTTTCTCTTTTTGCCAGGGACAATCCAAGCAAAACTCAACCTCCTTCTTCCTTCAGCTGAAAGAAAGCATCAACAGAAGACTGAATTTTTGGCCTGAAAAGGAGCCAAGTGCTGCTGAAATCTGGCCCGTGGTCCTTGCACTGAGGATAATGAGAATTACTGAAGTGCCGTTGAAAAGTGCCTTGAGAACGGGCCATCTTTGGTCCTGCTATAACACGGGGATACAGGAACAGCCAGGCTTGGAGCAGGGCAGGTCTCCCACTCCCTCATGTATGCAGCAGAGTGGATATTTGGGACATCCCTTGGTCAGCCTGTCTCATTTAGTCCACAGTAACTGCTGCTGCAGGCAAAGATGGAAAAACACACCTATCAAATCAAAACCCCTTCTGGAAGTTATAGCCTAATCTGCTCAAAGGGAAAAAAAAATCCATCTTGTCCCCTCTTTTAGAGTTTATCTTGTGCCCTGAAGCAGGACGACTTAATCTCAATTTCAAAACTCATAGATGATTTTAAATCCATGCTTCGCAGCTCTGGACACTCTAGTAACTTCCTTTAATAAAGGGAAATCTCTTTGCCCGAGAACTGCACAGAAGAGCTTGCCTGAAAGGCAGCCATGCTTTCGTGTGCTCGACCTGCTTTTGTCCCAGCCCGAGAAGACCCAGACCAGTCGCAAACCCAGCACACTGGGTACACAGAGACAGCTGCTCAGCACAAGCCAGCTGCAGAGAGATGATAGGGGCAACAGCCTGCCGTGCCAAGGAGGTGGGGGGAGAAAAAAGAAAAAAAAGACTTCTTCAGGCTCTGATCCTGATTTTGTTTTTCTCGCCTGCTGGATCCTCCTCCCAGCCCACCCACGGCAGGCAGCTCGACCCCGCCGCGTGCTGTCTTCAGGCAAACAGCTGGGGAACGTGTGGAGCCAGGCAGGTTTTATGTACCAGCATGTTCTGGGGGGTTGCCAGCTTCTGGCTGCATCCTTCTTCTGCCCTCTTTGAAGGAGAGGTTTTTCCACGGCATAGAAGCGCGAGCAAGGAGAGCAGATGCTCGGGGACACCCTGAGAGGCTCCGGGGCCAGGTTGCACTTGTTGCTTCAGGCACCTGTGGTACGGGGCAGGCAGGATGCTGAGGGCTGCTGCCTCGGCATGCTGAGCACTTTTGAAAGCCTGAAACATGCGTGGTTTCTTAGGGAAATGGAGTGGAGACCAGAGCAGGTACCCCTGTCCACGTTCACCAGTGAACAGTGGGAGGTGAGGGGGGTAAAAGGTGTTGCCTGCATGAAGCCGAGGGGATGGGAGTCAATGCAGGCTGGGAACACATCCCTGCCTCACAGCACGGTGCTAAGGCTCTGCACCAGGCCCCCCATGGCAATAAAACGGGACCAAAAGCCTAAGTACTGGAGGATGGAGTGTGGTTTTTGAAAGAGGATTATAAGGCCGAAAGCTCATGACCGCGGGGGCTGTGTTCGATGACTCAGTCCCTTCTGTCCTGCATCATCACACAGCAGCATCTGTTTGTGTCCTGCAGCCTCAGTAAATAATTCTCTTTTTTTATATATTAGCACAGCCATGTCCTGCCTTACATGCCAGCTCTGGTACAGCCACAGGGCAGGGTATTAATTCTCTCTTAAGCTGGTGTGACGTTCTCATTATAGCAACCTGCTGTCAGCTCCTCGGGGTTGTGCAGCGCTCGCCTTCGCTGCTGCAGAGAGGGCAGGGCTGGCCCAGCAGCCTGCAGAGGGGGCTCCTTGTCCTGTCCCGGGGGGGGCTGAGCACTGCCCATGACGATTTGCCACCACCTCTCATGAGCTGGCCGCACGCAGAGAGTCGGCAAGGGACAGGGTGGGGAGGCACGACCCTGATTGTGAGGTCTACCAAGTGGGAAGAGGAATGGAGAGCATGAGAAGCCAAAAAGGGGTTGTGTGGGCATACCTCCACAGTGACGGCATGTGAAGGAGCTCCACTGTACCCTAAAATACCATGGTGGCAGGACCTCTTCCAGAACACTGCTGGGACCAGAGAGCCAAGGAAGGGCCCATTGCATTTTGCAGGGAAATCTGTACGGGGAAAATGCCGGCTTGGCCCCATCTGGAAGGAATTAGCAGCAGAGCCGTTTGTCAGCTGCTTCCACACGAAGGAAGGGGCTGAGATTTTACACCACTAGCCACCCCCAGAATAAAGCCAGGCAGGCACGGAGATTTATTACACACAAACCTCCCAGGATTACAAATGCCCTGTGGAAGAAGACCTGCCTGAGAGAGTGTTTTTAACTGGCATGCAAGAACGGAGCAGCCTGGCCAAAAATTACCTCGGAGCATGGAAAATGGAGCAGATCCCTGGCTGGATTAAACAATGGCATCAGCAAATGCCCAGTTTGAGAGAGGGGGTGAAAAAGAAGAGTTGAGGGCCCTGACTTGAGGACCACCCAGGAGATGAAAGATGCTCACTTGAACTGCCGCTGAGCCCCACAGCTTCGGCTGGTGCCTACATCAAATTCAGAGCCCGTGGTGATCCCCCAGCCCGATCCGGTTACAAATGACTTCAGCGGGGTTTGAGATCTCAGCGAGTGGGATGCGGTCCCATTCCTCCCCTTCACCAAAGATGAGCCTGCATGTGAGAAATCGTCCCCAGAGACGGCTGTACACTATTTTCATGGATTTTTATACATTTTGTTTACCTGTTGCCAAATTGCAGGAGTCATTTTTATTCCTTTGTTGCTAAGTTTTCCACAAAGCTTTGCTAAAAAATCAAAATTGTGTTTGATACAGATATTGAGCATGTTTTGTTTCCTGACAACCACACGTAGAGATTCAATTTGTACATGCTTCTTGGTGACTATGTCATACTGTGATTGCTCACACATTTACTGACACAGCAGAGCTGGATGGAACCGTTTTTCCTGTTCCATGAGAATTTCAGAGACTAATAAAAACACCAATGGTGTTGAAACAGACCTTGATGTTTTGTAATGTGTAAAACAAAAGGGTTTACTATTTAATTAGCCAAATAAAACACAATGCCAGACCTAAAAGGACACTTCAGATTGTGAAACATGTCAGTATGGGAATTTATAATTTTTCTTCTTCTCCTGGATGAAAAGGATTTCAAGTTGGGAAAACTGCAGAAAACAATAGGAAGACTTTGACTCCTCAACAGTGTCAGTTAAAACAAATCCAGCATTTCTGTTGGAACCCAAGCCAGAAACTGCTAAACCAGCTCTAGCTGCTCTCACAGACTGCATCACCCCTTTTTCCTCCCAGATAAATCCTCTTCTCCCAACAGTGTCAGCTCACACGTTTCCGTTAGAAAAACAGAGATAACAGCTAACTTCCCCACGCTGTGCAGACAGAGTAAACTTGTGATGCTTATTATCCTACATGCAGGGACATAACTTTCCCCTTGATCTTCATTAAAGAGAGAAGGGAAATTCCAGCGTTTCAGAGGCTTTGTTATGATCTTGAATACTACAGCAGCAACTAGAGAAAACATCTAGCAAGACGAGACAGAGGACAGGCTTCGCAGACAGGGCGCAGCAGCTCAGACACGCGTTGGGTCTGTGAAGCCGAGCTGGAGAAGTCCCAGCAGCGAGCCTTTCATCTGCCCGTCAGCATTCCTGCAGCTGGGAATTGCAGAGTCAGGGAAAAAAAAAAAAAAAAAAAAAAAGGAAAAGGGAAGAGAAAGAAAAAGCAAAACCCACACTCATTCCTGCGGTGTAAACACAAGATTCGCCTCAAATGCAGATCGGCAAGGAGCTATTTTCGCAGCAAGGCAATGGGAGCCTCCTTTGGCCCAGCAGTCGCCAGCTGCAGCAGGGTTTGGTGGTGCTGAGCACACCAGCCCCTGCCCTGTGCTGCCTGCATGCACCCACCCTCCCACTCCTTGAATTTTATACCCGCTACCAGGCTCTGCTCATCCAGACACTGCTCTTATCACCCTTCTGGCTCAGCCTGAGTCTCTGCACACACATTTTTTTGCGTTGCACTGCCCCTGATGCACATGTGCGTGCCCACACACCCGTCTGCTCCGTACTGCACTCTCCCTGCCATCGCTCGCACACGTGGACGCATCTGTGGTTCACAAACACATTTCTGGTGCTGGCTACGGCGCTCTTCCCTTGCATTCGTCAACAGAAACCTTTCTGCTCCGTGCACTCATCGGTCTGATCGCGCTTTCCGCACACGCATCACCAGTGGGCACACGAGCAAATCCCAGCTCCTTCTGCTGCTCCGCAGCCAAAGCGGGGCGGCTGACGGCTGGTGGCAGCAGGCAGGTGCAGAGAGGGAGAGGAAGGAGAGGAAAATACGGATTTTGAAGCAAAGTTTAGCTTTGGGGTTAACTGGATGATTAATGACGGCAGGTGCATGCTTAACTGCATCCCGCTAACAGAGCCCTTCTCCTTCCCTGCCCACCGCAGTGCCAATGTAGCGGGGCTCCATTGCCACGAATGCTGTTTCAAGGTTACTTAAGCAATAAATTATGTTATATGCTTAACAGCCCCGCCAGGAACACCCACCCATGACTTGCTCATCCTCCCCATTTATTTTCCCTTTGCAGATGCATGGCTGGAAAACTGCTCCAGCTTTCACCTCGTTACAGGGGAGGAGGAGCCATTTCCATTCAACAAGCTGCAGAAACAGCTACAGCTTGATAACCGAAATAACAGGGGTAGGATCCTCCACCAGCACTACCTCTATTTGCTCCACCAAAGTTTGGGGAGCTGTGCTGATTTACACCAGCCATGGATCTGCTCTCATCATCATACCGGGCAAACCATCAGAAAAAAAAAAAAATCTGTACAGGGTTCAGGCAAGAGGGAAAGACTAAATGGGATAGTGGCAGAACTGCTAGAGAGAAAATTGTTACAATCTTTTGCAATGCCACTATGTGCACTGCAAACTGCAGATTTAAAAAACGAAAATTTGTGGTCCTGATTCTGCCCCCCCCCAGTTTTATCTACATCAAGAGGCCAGATCCCAGTGGACTCAGTCACCCCTTTTCCTCAGCAATCCCAGGTATAAAGAGAAAGCTTCAGTCCTGCAGATGTCCTTTCATGCCCAGGGATGGACGCTTTCACCCTAGCACTGAGGAGCAAAGGCAGTCTCATACCTCACATCACCTTGGTTAGAAGCACCTAAACCCAACACGTCTGCTCCTGTACCCCACTGGTACCAAACACGTCCTGGGGATTGCAGCAGCAGAGGGCTGGGTGCCCCGTCCTTCCCCGCGATGCTGTCTGGCTCCGTGAGCAGCGCTGCCCGGCATGCCCTGCCGTCAGCCCTTAGCGTGCCAGATGCCCTTGTAGGCAGCTGCACGCAGGATTAAGTGCAGCATGTTCAAACCATGTACAATTACGTGCAACTGTTTCTCTGCTGCAAAGAGATGGAGGAGCAATGGAGCAGCAGTTATGGTCTCGCATTAGTAATTTCCAAAGGACAGTTGTGTGGCCACTGTCCGTTACAGCCAGGGCAAATGAAGATGAATGCAAGTGAGTTTGGATGCTCCATATGCCTTCAGTTCATTTACTGCAGGGAGGCCTGGATTACAGGAAACATCATGAGAAAATCTGCAAGAGGAAAACGGTTACTGTTTCTACCTGAATCCCAGAAAATAACGTATTTATCTGGAGATGAAAAAATCAGGTCACCTGAGATTTGAGCCTTACCTAGCCCTACCTCTCTGTTGCTTTTCTGCAGTGGGTCTCAGAGCACTTACCAGCTGTAATTCCCCAAATGGGAGATTTGCAAGGGAGCTACCAAAAAAGTAAACCACAATGAAAATGGGAATACCATCAGGAGCTGTCTCGGAGGAATGCAGTGCCACAATGTCCCACCACCTTCACCTTGTACCAGGAGAGGCAAGCAGAACACGGAGCTACCAAGGACTAAACCCTCAGCATCTCAAAGAAAGCTCCAGAAGTCATGAGGCAAAACAAGCTTCAGGGACATACCTGGAAATTTGGCCTGAATTTCAAGGTCATGTAGCAAATTAGCAAGAACAGAACCCAGGTGTCCTGAGCATGATCCCTTTCTACCCTAATCAGCATGGCCTCACATAACCATTTGAGCAATTGGCTTATTTCACAGAGTGACTTACAGCTGCTATTGTAAGCAGATCCAGTCAATATATTTATTTTCCCTTTGATATACAGCTACAATAGGAAGCCATGCATGAAATTTATTAAACCTGGCTAATTTTCTATCAGTTCTGCGAAATATCGATTCTATGCATTCACTTATCTGGCTCAGCCTCAACCTGGAAAGAGAATCATTTAAAAACAACAAAAACACATCCAATTCCTCCAAAACAAAGCTAATCCAAGATGGCAAAGTATTGCTGTTCTCATGGGCAGAGCCCTTTGATCAATTGAGTCAAAGACAACTGTGTTATTTAGGAGCCATTTGCAAGCTGGCAAATTAAACATGATTTTTATTATTTTATTTTATTTTTTTTCTAAAAGGTGGGTAGGGGGAAGAAACAGCAGCTTTACAGTAGCAGTAAAATATCCAAATGATTTTCTTTTCTCTAATAGGGCCAGATTCTGCATGATATAGGGCAGGAAAGCGGTACAGAAGGATCTGCCATTCTCCATCTCTCACGACCCGACGCAGGGGCTGAATCCCTTTGCTGCACCAATATTTTGATGTCTCCCTCTTGAGTCAAGAGCACACCAGGCCTCCAACAGAGTATGGTGCAGGAGCCTCACACACAGTGCAAGCAGGGAAGAGGTACCCCAGCGATGCATCAGCAAAGCTTCATTGGAGCACAAGCTCCTAAACACAGCGGACTGACAACGCTTCTGAAACCAGGCATTTTTTGCAGGTGTCTGTCTCCTGAAAGCATGACAGAAAATCCTGTCCAGCGGGAACATCTCAAGCCTAACCCCTGACTTTAGACCCCTGCTTTAGAGCATTTGCATAGTAAAATTGTAAAATTTTCCATCTTTAAATCTTTATGCTTTACTGATGCTCAGCACAAGCAAACCGTTATTGTGCCTATATTGTGATGGAAACCAGCAATAAATGTAAAGCTGCTATCTAAAACAATATGGCAACATGTTTTACCACATCAATCCGAGGGTGCCTACACTTGGATTAGCATGTCAGGCCAGCTTTCAGCGACTTCCTTTGGTTTAAACTTAACCTGCTGCTTCTCCTGTGCCGTAGGCTGCTCGAGACCAGCTGCGAAGCATCATTGTACAAGACACAACATATGCACAAGTAAACAAATTAAGGCTATCTCCAAAACAACAGGCCCCTGGCTTCCTGGAAGAGCTGCAAAAAGAAACTTAATCAACAGCAGCGGGTGAAACGGTAAAGGGGAGGAGATGGACCTCTGCTAACGAAGGCGATGCTCGCAGATTGCAAACGCTGGCTCGCAGCACGTGAGGAGGGGCTGGCGGGGTCAGCGCTGGTGACACAAGATGCACGCAGAGCCTGCAGCCACGCAGGCTCCAAGGAAGCGCTGGTCTTCGCAGAGCAAAGCAATCACTCTAAGCACACATAAAAAAGGACAACGAGGAGCTGAGCAGGGCACAGGCACAGCCTTGCCCCTGCCTGTTGCAGCCGGGTGAGAGCTCAGCTGTCGTGGCCGTGTTAGGGTTGGTACCGTGGCCTCTCCAGGCCTCCCTGGCTCCTTCCTCGGGGGCTCATTAATGGTCTGAGGTTGCAGCAGCTAAATCAGTCGAATATCAAGACAGTTAAATCTCTGCACACCTCTGCGCAGATGTTTTGGTGTCAGTTTAAGCCTGCCTGCTACTGGCTTCACCTTGCATCTCTGAAACAAAGAGAGCCGGTGTGGGAAAATAAAACTGCAGAAACCTTTCCCTTAGCTTCCCGGCTGCAGGCAGGTCCCTCTCCAGCTCTACCCTGGCCAGGTCTCTGCTGAGCTGGGCATCCCTGCCTGTTAAAAACCTCTGCCTTGAACCAACGGGCCCATCTGGATTGCAGTTGCTTACAGTGTGTCCTCTCGGGAGCTCATGCCCAGCAAAATTAAACCACAGCAAATCTTATTGCAAAGTGTGATACTTTAGCATCAAAAAAAAAAATCCATTAAAAAAACAAACAAAACAAAACAAACCCTCATGCGCACACCTGGCTGTTTGCTCATCTTCAGCTTGCATTTTTATGACCAGCTAAGCCTCCCTTGTTTTTCTCTTACCCTGAAGAGCCAGGCAGTTAGCATATGTTCTCTTAGCAAACCTAGTAATCCTCTGAGATACCCCAGAGCCTCTCAGGCCAGTTCTCACAGCCTATCTCCATGCTCTGTGAGCCAGAATCATCTCCCCTTGCCAGAGCAAGCTGCTGGAGAGACAACTGGGAGCCCCAGCTCCTCCTTACCTCCGGCCCCAGACTGAGAGCAGAGTCTGGCGCTGAAGTCTAACACAAATCCCCCAATGTGATGTCAGGGCATCTGAAAGCACAAGCAAACTGTGCACAATTTATTTGGAGTTACATATGCTATCACTGGGTCAGAGCTGCTTTACTTCAAGAGAATACAACAGCTGCTCATGGATAGAAAACCCAAAATAGGCCAGTCTGACTTGTGGTGGGTCACTGTATTTGCCTGCTCACAGCCTGGGGAAGGACCCAAACACCCTCCAAGCAACCCAGCCAGGGGAGTGCGCTCCCACCCGTCATACACAAGGTTAGTCCTGGGCAAGTCTGAGTTTGAATGAGAAGCTATTTAAATTTAACGTGGGTGAAAAACAACTCACATCTAGCCAAAGGCTGAAAGGTATAAGCTGCTCCATTATGGCATGCACCCTTGCTCACGAACACAAGCTGAATGGATAGGGGAGAAGTGTCCTTTGACAGGTGTTTGCCCACATAGAGAACTACCATGGCTTATCATCACACTTCCAGGTCAAACAGATGTTTCCTTCCAGATACAGATGTGCCAGTGGAAGAGAGCACTGCCCCAAGATGTTCTTCACTCCCTCCCTGCCAGATGTTCCCAGGCATACAGCCCTGACAGCTAACAGAGAAGTGTTTAAAACAACTGGCTGATTTAAGACAACTGTCTCCTTAATCCTGAGCAGTTAGAGGTTGCTTTATACCTTAAACTACAAAGGTTTGTATAGCTAATTTATTACATTTTTAAAGCCACCTTAATGTAACAGTGGAGGATTTGCTGTTCATCTTCGGCAAGGCAGAAGGGAAGCTAGAGTCACACTCAAGTTGGAAGAAATAAGAAACATGTAATAACCTAGGTCTTATTACTGCACAACTGAAATCCCCTAGAAGCACATGAGCCAAAATCAGTGTCTTCACGACCATAGAAGTGGTGGAAGTTCATTGCTTTTTCCACTTCACAATTTCCCCCTCTAGCTGTAAGGGCCCAGATATGGGACTGAAATTTGAAGAAGTCTACAGGAAGGATCAGCACCTCCATTTGAAAAGAGAAAAAAAAAAAAAGTAATAAAAAAAGCAGCATAGCTCTAATCAGTAACCAGGAAAGCTGCAATTCTTTATTTCTGAGCAGCTTCCCCCTGTCAGCACACCAGGCCCAGCGAACATTGAATCCAAAGTGACAGCAGAGCCCCTCCAGCTGAGCACCTGCGTCGCGCCCGATGGCTTCCCCATTCGCCACCTCACTGGAGAGCACTGACACCAACCACCGACACTGTCGGGGCTGGCAGCAACAAGAGGAATTTGGAGTAATTCTTCTCTACCAGCTGCTTCTTGGTGGCAACATCTGTGCAGATCCCCAAGCATCACTGCTGAGCACAGCCAGCACTCCTCCCCTCTCTTAGCACCCTTTCTTTTTAGCCCAGCATCATCTCCTCCTTTCCAACCTTCTCATCTCAAAGCCCAGCTCTTTGGTGAAGTAAGAAGTTCTCCACTGCAAGAAGATATCTCTTTAGGCCATTCCCTCTCAGCAGGAGGGGAAATCCCAGCCCATTTTGTGTTGCAAGAAATCCATGATACCTACAGCATTTCTGCTAGCTCCTGGAGTCTGAACGAGCCGTGTCTTACTGCTTTTCCAAGTAATGCTGGTTTTCCAACTCCTCTTCCATGACAAACCAGCATCAAGGATGAGCAAGGCAGGTCAAGCAGCACAGACCTGCACAGTGCTTGCAAAAGGGGCTCTGTGTCACTCGGCTATTAAGTCCTGACATGCGGATGTGTTGGCTGTGGTCTGGCACAGAGCTTTAGAGGTGGTGAGAGCCTCGACGCAGAGCTCTGTCAGCAGCATAGAAACCCCACACCTGCCTCGCAGTAGCGCTGTAGGAGGCTGTTGGTGCCTTGCAGGGCAGCTGGCACAAAAAAAGGGGGCCTCTGAAGGGCTGCACTGGCTCTAATCACGCTTGAGCAATGTAAGATGGCTGAATCTCTATTGCAACTATCCGGAAAATAGCTGCACTTGAAGAGAGTTACCTTCACAAGATGGACCTGGCACGTGGCAGTACCAAGCAGTGACTCAGGGCTGATTCTGGCTCCTGTTGCACAATCCTATCTCACTCCCAAATCCAGCAATTTTCAAATCTGGGCTTTTGCTCAGGTCTCATCATTCATCAGCGGAGGATTGCGGGAGCTAAACTTCTTTCTGTAAGGCAGCGATTCCATTTTCCTCCGGTCTTAAGCAGCTTCAATCCATCTTACTGCATTACAGAGCCCGTGCTGATTGTTCTGCTGTAGTGGGTAATAACAACTTGTACTTTGCAGATTACCCTAGGGAACCTCGCTCCCAGCTCTGCCGTACCGCCAACTCCGTGGGGCGGGCACACAACTCTCTGCAGCACCCCCAGAGAGGAGGAGGGATGGGGATACAGGAATAAACACAGAAAGAAATTTAGGCAAGGGTTTATGTACTGGGAAGTCATGGACAAGCTAAAAAATGGTTCTGATGGTCAGGGGGAAATCAGGGCACCTGGTCCTGTAGGTGTGGTTGCTCCCAGGTGAACATTGTGGGATGGGAAGAAGGTTTTGGGGAGGGAAAGTAATGAAAATGGGACAAAAGTGAAAAGAAAGATCAGAAACACCCAGAAGAGTGTGCACCCTCATCATTACAGCATAGCCCTGCAAGGAGAGCAGGATGGAGAGCTGCTGTAACTTTGGCTTCACTGGAGCACCATGGAGGAGGGGCAAACTGGGTTTGTAGCCATGAGACAGGCAGAAACAGTTTTTTTGCCCATCTCTGCCTTTTTTTTTTTTTTTTCCACAGCCAAAATCCTCTGTGCACCCCACAGGGAGAAAAACACGTTCTACCCCATGAAACAACTTCCTCTGAGCTGCAGTTCCTCATTGCAAGGCACTATTGCCATGTTGCACCAGAGGAAGAAAGAAATAAATATGGAGGAGGAATAAAAGTGAAGGTGAAAAGATGGAATCTGTGGAAGAGCTGTGAGAGGAAGGTGGAGGCCCCACCACGGGTACCCTGGGCAGAAGTGGGGAGAAGCTTCCGGAAGGTGGCGGCAGGTCTGGGCTGCCTCAGGCACCCACCAAGGGCCTCCCCCTGGGGAGGGGGGCACCCCAGGCCCAGCTCCCTGTTGTCCCCAGCATGTGGGACCCTCTCTGGTCCCCTTTCTGTGTGACCATTGTGCTCTTGTGCTTCCAGCTGGCTGACAGTGGCCATGGCAACAGCACCAGAGCAGGAGGCCTGGCTGTCGCCGTGGGCCCGGAGCTGACCCTCATGGAGGGCGGGATGGCGGCCAGCCCTGCTCCCGGCAGTGCCCAAGCAGATTCCTCAGCCCTCAGCCCCCAGTGCCACAGGGCTGAGGTCCCTCATGCTTGGCAAGGTGGGCACAAGGCCACCACCAAGGCACAAGGCTTCAGGGACGTGGCACCAGGTGATAAGGAGGTCGAGGGAGGGTTCATGGTGGCCTTCGTCATGGAGGTAGGTGCCAAGCTTCAGAGGAAAATGGGACAGGCAGAGCAAGGGGCTGTTATCCTCCAAGATAAGCGCTGCTTCTGGAACAATGCTGGTGGGAGCTCTGGCTGTTGTGCCTGCAGGTGCTTCACTTGCTATCCAGACCTTTATTACAGCCTGATCCTGCCCGTCTGCAAGGTCACCAGCTTCCTGGTCACCATGTTAACAGGCATCCAGATTCTTGCAAGATGCGTGAAGAGGTACCGAAGCTCGAGGTGGAACAAACACCAGAGCAAAGGACAACATCCAGAGATCCCCCCCAGCAAGGTCTGGGGGGCCATCCACCACCGTCAGTGTGCCATCTGTCTGCAGGCGTACAAGCCCCGTGAGGCCCTGAAGCTGCTTTCCTGCACCCACGCCTACCATGGCAAGTGCATCGACCTGTGGCACTGCGCTCAGCCCGGGAGCAAGACATGTCCCCTCTGCTTGCGCAGTGTGACCGCGGTAGCACTGATCCCCCTCCATGCACACAACAGTGAGTAGAAATAACCCAGGAAGGCTCATCCAAACTGCTCCCTGGAAAATCAAGCCCCCCCCCATACACTCTCCTACTGTCTTCCACCCCCTCCTTGCAACTCAAACTCCAGCCAATGCCTCTCGGGAAGCATAAACACAGCACTGGATTATAAACAATCGGAAATGCGCAGGTAGGGAATAAAGACTGAAAGGACAAATGAAGTATTGAGCGCATATCCTTGGCTCTGCCTGGTTTGGATGGACTTCAGTCTAGAAGATTTGTGAGGTCCACAACCGCAGAACAGAAGCAGCAGCACACACTAGCTCTTGCCAAGCCCGTGGATGGCCTGACTTGAGGTTCCTCCTTCCACTCTGTTTCTGAAGCTCTCACTCCTAAAAGCCTGCACAAACAGGTTTATTCCAACGAAGGGTCCAATTACTGCAATTAACAGGTAACTTTTAGCACTAAGCCTAGGTTGATGAAACAAGCACTCTACATTCCTTTTTTTTTTTTCCCAACCATATAGTTTAAAAAGAACAAAAAGCTGCTAAATGGAGAGGATGTTTTTGCTTTATGTCCAAGATTTTCAGGGCATTTTGCCAAAAGTAGAAAAGGCAAGATGATATTGCCGGCACCAGTATCTAATAAAGATGATGTCTCCCTCCGTTGGAAGGCAAACAGCTGGAACTAGAATCCATTTCCAGACATGGGTACCAAGTTGCAATGGCCCAGATTTGCTCAACTGCCTTTTTTAATTGTGAGCATTAGCCGATTATGGGTACTTTTGTAGCAGGTCCATAAATCACTGCCTTATAATCTTCTGTATGCATTAGGGCCCAGATTATCATGCTTGTACTAGGTAATAACACAGAGGAGAGATTGCCTGGACCCCTGGGAAATCCAGGAGAGACACCTGGCAGAGCACAAGAGCACACAATGCTGAGACACGTGTAGGGAATGGCGCACACAAGCAGGGCTTGCAGAGCTCCCGCAAACCTGCTCTCCATTCCTCTCCTACTTCCCTTCTCACACAGAAGCAGCAAACAGCAAGGCACAAAAACTTTCCCCACACACGACTCCATTTCTCATCTACCTAACAATGTTTTTGGTGGTGACTCTGTTTCAGCTATCTATTCAGTAAAGACATGGGTCATTCTTTCCTTTGATCCTAGATGAAAGGAGGTGGTTACATGTACCAGTTTCTAAATCAGCTCCTAGCAAAAAAAAATAAAAAAAAATCATTAACTACAGGGTGCAAGTCTGCCTTCCAGCCAGCTTGCTGCAGAGCTGGGGACTTGCTCAGTCAGCAGGAGGGTGGAAGCGTGTCCCACATATCTTTCTTTAAAAAAGAACTGGGAGCACTGGGAGCAGAAAGGTTTTCACTGGAAGGTCACTAGATGGCCCCAGATCTTCCTTCACAGCAAATCCCTGGCATTTCACTCCATGAGCCTGGTCCTCTCTAATCCTATAGCACGACCCCAGAGGAGCAGCATGCCCTGATAAGAAGGGCACCGAGCTAGAACCAGGGATACCTGCCAAGATATCTTGAGCCCTGCATTTAACCCCACAATGGCTTTTTGTGCTCCTGGCCTTTGGCTGTTCAGGGCAGCGAGCGTCTGCTGTTTTGTCTGTACAATGCCACTGCCTGTGGACCTGAGAGACAGACCTAATACAGATAAAGGACAAGCAGCCTGATTGTGTACAAACTCACATCATAGCACTGCCAGGCTGCTCTTTTCATGCTGCAAAAACCTCAGAAAAAAAAAATCTAGACTTATTCTCCAAGTTAAATCAATGCTGGATCAGGCACCTGTAATGAATCTTTTGTTGGAATTATAACGATGTCCACATCAGTCAGTCTTCTTGGCATCTCTGTTACAGTTTAAGCTATTTGGGCAGGACAAGGGTTAGATTGTGCTAGCAGTTATGTGGGGTCTAAATCAACACCAAATTCCTCCGGATTTAGCAAACCTTTTTTCTGTGGAGTACAAGCAAAAAGAGGAGATAGTTTTAGATCCCTATTCCTGCGTGAAGGCATAGCCCCAAAGAAGGAGCGTAAAAGAACATGGGGTCTTCAGGAGGGGTGGTGTAAGTGATGAGTTAACAGAGGTAAATGGTCTTTTCCTTTCTTCTAGCTTGGATCTTTGTTCAAGTGGTAAAATGGGACCCGTTCCCTGTAATTGCTCTGCTCTTGCACACAACTGTCGTCTCCCACGTGTGGCTTGTTGACATTTAAATAAATTGCAATTATTCTGACAAAGTAGATTGCAGGGACTCCAGAGGAAATGGGTCAAGAATAGGTCCAGGAGCATCTGCAATGTATTTAACAGATGAACGTTACAGGGGTAGGGCACAACGAGAAGGAGAGTTCAGTGCTGGCTGTAATGAATGCAGCATGGGGCTGGAGAGGCCTTCAGGACAGCCTGGCACAGTCCCACACACGTGTGGGAAGCGCAGCTCAACCTCAGCCAGCAGGAGCCAAAGCCTCCAGGGCACTGGTGATGAAGGAGGCAGGCAGCAGCGATGCAAACAGACAGCACGGGGGAACCACAGAGGATAGGGCACCACTTTGGCCCTTGGATTGAAGGCCGTCTTGGCCTAAGGTTTTCCTAAAGCCCTCCTCTCTAGTCTTGTCTGTATCCTGTTCCCCTCTTTGTCACTGTCCAGCCTCTTCAAGAGGATCTGTACTTTTACCCACAGCTCACTTTGGGGTAATGCTACGCGTTACTGAGATCCAGGCTGGACACTAACACCTGATTTCTCCTTCTATCCAAGGGCTTGGTGAGGGAGCCAGGATGGCTGCTCATGCCTTGCTGATACAGGATATAAGAAATGGCGCTAGAGCAGCCAGAAGATAACAGTACACAGCCAGAGCTGAAGATAGTACAGCATAGCATCTGCACAGAAAACAACAGGAATCCTTCCTTAGTCCCACATCTGTCAGAGCTCAAGTACAGATGCATGGCTCCTTGTCCAACCCCACAGACAGACCTGCCCCTAAGTCAGGCAGCAGTGACTGGCAGTACATAAAGCTTCGATCTGGAGGCAAAAATAGAGATCTGAGTGCAAGTAAAGAAACGAGGATGATGGATGCCATCACAGGGACTGTAAGGCCAAGCCAAAAATGAACCCTCAAAAAGTTCTCCCAGTGTAACTCCATTTTCTTCATCTCATTGTGCTTCAGAGTCTTTGGCTTCAACCCCTTCCCCAAACCTTTCCCTTGTTTTTAAATGCAACAAAATGCCTCCCTGTGAGTGTAAAACTCTTTAGATGAGGGGAAAATAAAATCAATTTGAAATCACAGCTGCTGGGAGTCTCTGGCGCACACACACACTGTCTGCTGACATTTTCTGTAGCTCTTTTCCCAGTGAAATCTGTCTCAAGCAGAGCCCAAGGGGGCTAGTAACAAATCAGTTGCCTAGTACACAATTTTTATTTTTTTTTTTTTTTAAACTTTGGGTCCAACACAACTGCAATGGGAACCACGGGGCTACTCCCAAGTGGACTGTTAAACAAAAAGGGTTGTTTGTTAAAAGGTACAGGTTTTTAGGGATTTGTGGTTCAGAACTGACCTGGGTTCACTGCATATTCACTGCTAGTTTGCTCTGACAACCAGGAGAGCTATTGCCTCCCCATCAGGCTGGTGTTCCTCTGGGCACAGAGCACTCACCATTGGAGGTGGGAATTGCCTGAAAGATGAGAGCTGCATTGTCACTCCGGGAGGAACAGACAACACTTGTCCTCATGCCTTCCAATCCCCTTTTCAGCTATTTCACCATCACTCGAATTTTAAATCTGTATTTATAGCTAGAAGCTAAAGTCTTCCTTCAGTCATTTGATTCCTGCAGGTGAGATTTTGAAGTGAATAAGGTAAAAGCTCAAGCACAAGATAGCAGTCCTCCCAGGCTCACCCACCTCAACAGGAGTCCTGCGAGCTCAGCCCCAGCAAATCTGGCTGCTCATCAGGTCCCTTGAAGGCGGATCCGCTCTCATAAAAGTTTGGCTAATGGCAGAGAGTGAGGCCACAGAGATTTTCAACTTCTGCTAGCAGCAATTTTTGACTGACAGTTAATGATTGACTTATTTCAAATGGAAAAAAAAACCTTCTACCCTAAGCAATTTATTTGGTTTGGTGTCGGTTCAAAGATTATGATTTTAAGCAAAAAGAACACATTCAGCAGACCAATTTGAGCTGCCACGGGCAACCTCCAGCGGCAGATGGTGGCCAAGCCTAACAGCTTGCTCCCACTCAGCTGGGTTTTCCAGACACTGCTTTGGCCACCAGCACAAAGCATCCCAGCCTGCAATGGGCACGGTGCTGGTGGGGAGGCTCATTCATTCTACCTGCATATCAACCAGATGAGAGCAACCAGCATCCTATCTGTACTCAGAGGGAGATAAAACCAGAAGCCACATGCATGGAGCAGATCAAAAAGGAAGGGGAAAGAGTGGTTTAAGCACATTGGCAGTAATGCCACATCTCCCTGGTATGGAACACAGTGACCAGGTGATGTCACAGACCTGCAGATATGATGTAAGGGTGTTGCTTAGCAGCTGAAGACAGCAGAAGAGAGACGAGTTGTATCCCGGGAACCTCCAAACCTAAGGAGAACCTGCAGAAGCTGTTTCATCTCCACCCTGCTGTGGCTCCAAGTCATGGCACAGTGATAACAGCCAGCTGGGATAATTCTTCTGTGACTGTCTCTCACAATTTTCCTTTGGGACTAGCCTGGAAATCTGTTTTCAGAGCTACCCAACTGCATTCAACATGAGCCTTCAGCTCCAGCTCCTTTACTTTGTGGTTGCCACCTTCTTCCACGAGGTTGCCGTTGCAGAAGCCTTTGGCCATGTGGCTTACAATGACAGCTCCAAGTGCGTTGTGTACAAAGCCCTGCCCGCATGCTTTGGGCCACAGCTCCCGGCAGAAGGGCTGACAGGGTACCTGATGAGGGCGATACCACCAAATGCTTGCCACGCCATAGAGAATCCTCCAGCACCAAGGAAGGCCTCAGAGAAATACATTGCGCTCATCCAGGGGTGCGGCTGCTCCTTTGCTGAGAAGGTCCTTCACGCCCAGCAGGCTGGCTACCAAGCTGCTGTTGTGTACAACGTGGATTCGGAGCAACTGATCACCATGACATCTGATGACAAAGAAATCCAGCAGCAGATTGAAATACCTTCACTCTTCACCGGAGAATCTGTCTCCCTTCACATGGAAAAGACTTCGCAATGTGAGAAAGGGGCATACATCAGACTTCTACCACCCAAATACTATTTCGCTCCTTATCAAGACAATGCTAAAATGCTGCAGGACACTCGCATCATGCGGGACATGTTCTGCATCATTATCACCACAATCTCAATTATGGTTGGCATAAGGTGGTGCAAGAAGGCTCATAAGATAAAGCTGTATACGTACAAGCGGGGAGACAAGCACGAGAGCTGTGTGATCTGCATGTCAGAGTACAAGGAAGGGGACCTCCTGAAGATCCTGTCCTGTTCCCACGCTTATCACTGCAGCTGCATTGACACCTGGCTCCACACCCAGCCCGGGAAGAAGACATGTCCCTTCTGCAAGCAGCCCGTGAACACCCACGGGCAAGGTGAGCTCCTGCTAGAACAGGCTCACGAGGATGTGAATGAGGAGGAAGAGGAGGAGGAGCAGGGCCAAGAATATGATGCGTTCAGAGAAGCGTATGAAGATGACGAATATGGAGATGGGGAGCAAGATAATGCAAACTCAGTGGAAGGGGAGTGCTTTGATTCTCTGGAGAACAGCACCATTTGAGCTGTGAGTTGGATAAGTTATCATTAAACCAAGCAAAACTTCCCCTGTGCTTTCCCTCAGCTCCTGCTCCAGGCTAGCTTTTACTGGGAAGCAAGCAATGAACACTGCAGTTTTGGCTCCCTTCCCCGGGTCCCCCACCACAACAAGGCATAAAATCCCAGCTGGAAACATCAAAAATTCCTTAAGCCAGGGCAACAGGGGAGAAGCAGGGATTTAAGAACATTAGGTATGGGAGCTGGCTTATGTCTGCTAGGAAGCTTCCTCAATTCCCTCCCAAAATACCTGTGCATGGATACACAAGCGCACACACAGAATCTTGCTCTGAGTGTCGCCCAAAAATCCCAGGTGAGAACCATCCCGTGTATTGCAGAAAGCACGAACCGCTTCCTAGTCTGACAAGCCACAATACAGAGAGGAAAAAAATGTCAGGTACTAAGGCATAAAGCAAGTCCCTTCCCATTACGGGTAAAACAAGGCCTGCAAGCCCCCAGCACCTCCTTGTCACCCCGCACACTGAAACATGCTGTCCGCACGCGTTGGGTGGCTCAGCACAGCCCACCGCAGAGGGTAGCCTGGCCTTTAACCGCACGGGTTGAAAAACTGCTCCAGAAATATTGAGGGCACTTTAAACACCATCTCCTCAGCCGGGAGGTGATGCCAGCGGGAGGTAGAGGTCTTTACAGCAGGATTCACTTAGTGGAGCTGGGTAGATGGAAAAAGAATGAAATGCTTCTGAGCATGGCGTAATTGGCTGCGTTTGCCTGGTGGCTGGCAATCTCGCACGCTCGCAGAGGCTGACGTGACAGGAACATGCAACCTCCTGCTACCTAGGTTGTTCCAGGTCATTATCCAAATGTGCCTGAGCACCTTAAGGGTTGCTGGATTGATGTACTAACATGATGCAAACAGATCTTCGTCTCTTCTCCAGATACACCAGGTACAGCCGTATTATTTAGGCAGTCTGAATACTTTCCCAATCCCGCTTTAAAGCACGAGCAGAAATCAGCACCAGCTCCCCAGGCTGGTACGGGTGGCTCTAACACCCACCGTGGATGGGGCAGCCAGCCAAGTCACAAACTGCATATGGGAATACAGAGCTGGAAACGCTCACAAAACCAATATTAGCATTTAATCTCGTGTAAAAGAAAGCCGTAAAACCTCTTTACTAAATGCCAAAAATTAAGGAAGTGAACAGCTCTAACATACTGTGACCAAGACATCAAACCTCCACAGCTGTACAAAGGCTAACCTCCCAAATCAAAGGCTCTGCTCTAAACATAAGACAGTTATGGCAGTACCCAGAAGTGTGCTGTCACCAGATCTGTCTATTAGGACCATACAAAAACAACAACACAACTAGGGCCAGCAAACAATCCTACAGCCTTGAAGTATTTTCCTATTGAGTGGCTACATTAAGACTCAGAAGACCAGGATTTAGAAAAGACTGTCGGGAAAAAATCATGCTGCAGAACTGAGAAGCATGATCTCTGCAATACAGAAATCTTGGAGACTTGAAAATAGCACCTAGATTACTTGCTTCTCTTGAAAGTATACACATTGTATTTGTGTTAGAGTGGGCTGGGAAGAATACGTGAATACACGGGACTTCCAGAGACAAGCTGGACCTGGATCTATCACTCCTGCCCTGGGGAAACCAGAACGGCTTCAGGTGGGATCAAAAGAGGAAACTGCAGTTTCAGAATTTCTTCTGCAGTGGAGAAGTTCCAAACCAATTTCTCCTGGAATGAAACATGACGGCGTTTCCAAGGACTTGACAGAAACAAGTCTTTCTGCAAGTCCTCTGACTGAGCTGTTTCATTTCATTTGTGGAACAAATGGGGAAAAATGATTTTCGAGTCCCTTCACAAGAAAACTGCCCTCCTCTGCAAGGTGTGCAGCCTCCTGGGAGCCACAAATCACTTCCACTGCTGAACGAGCCCCCTCAGGGTGCCTGAGGAAGCAAAGGCAGTTGTCTCCATCTGGGGAAGGAGACAGGTCCTTCGGAGGGTGATTAGCAGCAGGAAGTTCATTTAGGTGCTTTTAATTGCCTTCTGGAGGTAACTCTCCTGTCAGCAGCTCTGAAAAAGACAGGACTGGCTTCACTGGGCTGCACAAATGTCTTCATCCACTCCTCAGCATCTGGAGCTGACCTCAAAGCTCCCTGGGTCCGCAGGCCCTGTGGAGGTAGCTGGGTAGCTGACCCCAGGACCCTAAGGGGAAGGAATAAACAGAAGGATGTCAGCAGCACTCGCAGCTCCTGTCTCAGCACACTCACTGCCCTCGTTCTCCCTCAGCTGAGGTCTGAACAAGCGCAGATGCTGCAGACAGGCAGGGAGAGGCTGAAGAGGTATTTTCAACCTTCTGGTGGTACGATGGGCCAAAACAGGCTGCTGTGTCCCCCAGCAATGGTCTCACAGGCGACGGATGAGGAAGTGATTGAACAAGACCCCTGAGCCAGACCTTGGGATGGTTTTAGATAGTCACACGAAGGCACAGTGTCACCCAGCTGCAGTGTGCTGGGCTCAGGAGGAGAATCTCGGGGGGGAATTCTCCAGGCTGTAATATGCATGAGGAGAGATGAGCTGATCGTAGTGCCCGTAATATCTATCGGTTTCTTTCCACCTTCAAAGCAGCACGTGCTCTAGAGGGGCTGAATTTTATTGAAATGGGTCAGTAGAAAAATAGATCCTTCTTACAACACAATGCTGCATTGCCTTAATTTAAAAAGGAGAGGAAAAAAAAAGAGCAGGATCTGGGTAAGAGAGCAGCTCTTCAGTCCATTTAATGTTATCAAAGCCTATCACACTGAAAATCTGAAGTGTGTGCCATAGCAAACCTGACCTCCAGCCCTCCAGCTGTCAGATCCACTGCCCTCCATCAGCATTAATGGCACTCCTAACACAGCGAGGTTAGCTTATTGCCAGGGTGGGACACGCAGCCCTTGGAGCCTGAATGAGGATTATTAACTTCTCCGGAGGTAGCACTGTCCCAGAGTGGAAAATAAACTACCACAGACAGTGCACCAGAGGGAAAAGGAGGACGAAGGGTCTGGGGCATGCTGGGGCAGAGCATTTGACCACGCAGACATTGATGGAGCATCCTGCAGCAGCGTGGGGACGGGGCTGGCCCAGCACAACCATGCTGCTGGTGGCTGGGAATCGGGAGAGGAGGAAAAGTGCAGGGGGTGAGGTCTGGAAAAGGCCACGCTGGGAGGGGGCACAGGCAGATCTTACAAGAAGGTTCGTGGGTCCTGCAGAGGTGCTGTAAAAGCAGTGTGTTAAATTGCCACCGAATCACAGAGAGGAGGCAAGGGATGAGAAGAGAGCTGCTTCTGGGAAAGCGACCCCAGTTTGTGTGTCTCAGAGCTCAAGAAGAAGGGGAGCAGAGGTGCCATATAAGCAGAGGTGCCAACTCATGCCAGAAAAGGCTACCTAGAAAAAATTTAGACAAACCTAATGCAGAAAAAAAGGAAAGTGAGGGGGAAGGGGAACACAATCTCATGGATCCAGCCAGGAACAGCTCAGGGGAGCAGCCAAAGCCCTGACGAACCTACCAGAAGCCCAAATGAGACGAGCTGAGGATGATCCAACATGGATGGTTTTGATCAGAGCACCAGTGCTGGCTGGAGCACTGGTACAACTAGCACCCAAACATTGTGCTTAAAGGATTTGCCAGGAGCCCCCCCTTTTAGCAAGCTTCTGCCCTCATAATTCAAGCTCTGCTGCACTCAGTCTATTAAGCAATAACTAGGTTCCAGCACAGCCTCAGTGAATGACTGAGATCTCATTTATCAGGGGAGTCTTTGCAGTTTCTTGCACACTTTATTGCTGGCTTTTTTTTTGTGTGTGTGTGTGTGTGTGTGTGTGTGTGTGTGTGTGTGTGTGCACAAACATGGTTCAGTATATTGCTGGGAGAGTCACCAGACTGTGACCCAGAGGGAAGCAGCTGATGACCCAGCAGTGGGAACTATTGACTTCACCACCAGAACATCAATGCTATAGATCACCGGGAGCAATTAGGGTGGCTGATTATCCCATGTGCGGCCTACAGGCAACCGTCCAGTGGAGACATTTTCCCCATGCTGAGAGCCAGCACTGAGCCTTGACAACAACATTTAAAGAACTGCTTTGAGGGTTTAAGTGAGATTTGAGTGATCTATGGATCCCGTGCAGGCCAAAGGTAGGAATTTCAACCTTGAAGACTCAAGTTTAATACCTACTGTAATTAGGAGGAGAGCGCCAACTTCTCTGCGGCACAGCCCAATTGACATCAATAGCATTACAGCAGCAGAGAGCCTTACCTTTGATCTCCAAAATCCATCTGGGGAGGAGATGAAGGACAGAATGTGCTTGCCCACAGGGCCAGGAGTCTCTGTTACCCAAAGGCTGACACGCATGGAAGCTCTCCTTCCTTCCTCAGGCCATACCGCCCACCTCCTACACCATCCTATTTCTTCTTACAAGGTCAGCATTACTTATACTGAGCCACCTTTTCACCAAAAGGACCTTCCTTACAGATGCTCACCAGCACTTCAGCCTGGCATTCAGGCTGCCAGCTCCCTTGCAGCAGGGATGGGGGCTGGCTCTGAGGTTTCTCTGCGAGGAGCAGTGGGCTTCGGGGAGCTTCAGGAACAAACAGCTTCTCTACTCAACTCCCTGTTCTTCCCAAAACATCTCAAGCATACTGGGACATACAGTTGGCCCTTTATAGCCCTTAGGACCTAAGAGCTATGAAGAATTCCCAGTTTTCCTTTTCTTCTTTCATCCAACCTCCATTTCTCTGCCTCTTGCTTTTCCAGGCAAAGTTTTCCCACCCCCAGGCTCTAAAACCAACTTCTCCCTTCCATCAACCCATCTCCTTTCTGCTCTTGCTCTTATTCCCTTCTGCCTTTCCCACACCCTGTGGCGCTCCCTTCTCTCTCCTGCTTGCAGAAAACTTCATATGTGCCTTAAAAAATCAGGTTACCCTGAGGTGTCTTTGCACGCAGGAAGCCTGGTACAGCTAAGCCAGGAATCCAGCTCTCCGGGGTAATCTGCAGAGTACGGCTGGTTATTAGTCACTACAGTAGAACAATCAACGCAGTTTCTGTAATGCAGTAAGATGGATTGAAGCTACTTAAGAATACAAGGAAATGGGATCAGTGCTTCGAAAAAAAAAAAGTAGCTTGACTCACCAAATCCGCTTCCACTGTAGCGGCTCTGAGCTCACGCACAGCCTTTGTTTGCACACACTAATGCTGCAGCACAGATGCTTACAGCTGGCAGCACTGGGCCAGTGGTCAAACCCATACCAGGGAACACCCACACCTTATCCCGATGGAAATACATGCCTGTCCCATGCTAAGGAAACAAGGAGCAAGATGCAGCTCTACTGTATTGCTCCCATTCCTTTCTTGTTACCTGCAGAGATCACACCTTAGCTCCATGTCTGCTTTTTCAGTCAAACAATTCTTTTTTGGTACTTTTCCCTTTCAAACATGCACGGAAAACAGAGATCCAGCACTTCCCATTACATCTGCACCAAGACCTGAGCAGACTGCAAAGTCTCAGAGGCTTCAAGCTACCTGCTCTCTCGCTTAATCACAAAGATTGATTCCACACCTCCCTTAAAGAGATGAGGCGTGATCAGGTACAAGAAGTCCTTCCCTTACCCAAAAATATTCTTTCTCCACAAATCTCTTCCCTCCCTGGAAACCAGCAGAGATGCTATTCCAGAAAATTGAGAAATGATCTATCAGCAGGTTAAAAAGTCTCCCCAGTGCCAGATCCCACTAGCCCCAGTAGCACTGGGAAGGAGAGGACGTACCTATTTCTATCCTGGCATCGCAGGCATTGGGAAGCGTCCTCTGTAGAGGCATCTCCCACCTGAAGTGCCAAGAGCAGTACGTGACAGCGATCCTAATGGAAAAAAACATCGTCTTCTGCTGACTCAGACAAATGTCTTTACCTCCCAGAAATCAGGGGGTGGGAATGACTCTGTAGAGAAGGCTGAGAGTCTGGAGGGAGGAACTGAGAAACAGCCAGGGAGACCGAAGAAGGCCTTGAAACAACAACATTACCTCTTGAAAGGCTATTCTGCACTTTTACTGCCCAAGCCCTGGCCACAGGTGAGCACCCACAACAGCTGCCCTGCCGAGAGAAGCAGCCAGTCCTGCTGCCAAGGCAGGGAGGGAAGGAAAAGACCAGGAACTTGGAAAAATTTGGGTGATGCAGCTTATTTTTCTGTGAATGAAACCCCAAAGTCTTCTGACAGAGAAAAAGCAAAGTGGATGGGAGTGCATGTAAAAAAACTCCCATTCTCGAGGCAGGGAACAGAGTGCTTGGAGGATGAGGACACATCCCAGCCTCCTTATTTACCCATTCAACAAAGCATCTCCTTATTACTCCTGGTTATTGACTAAGTGTAAACTACTGTACTCATCTAAGAATTGGGACCTGAGCCAATTTTTTTCTTCTGACCTTTGTGTCCCTCTGCCACAAGGCTGGAGGAAAGAGGGAAAATACTGACCTGGCCCTGACTGCCCTAATTAACCGGAGCCCTGATTGATTTTGATAAGTAGCTCTGGCCTCATTCATCAGCACAGCATTTACCCAGATAAGCAGAAAAGCAGTGCATCAATCCAGACCCCTCCCCAGGCAGCACAGAGCTGGTGTAACAGTCACCATGGCCATGCTTTGCAGAGCCACAGGGACAACACTCTTAATACATCTCTTCCCATGATGAAACCTCAACATCTTTCTGATTCTCACCCCACCACAATTTTAAAGACCTTCCAAGGCAAATCCATCCACCCTCTGAAGACCTGACTGCAAAAATTACCCCTCAAAGGGCTCAACCTTATTGAACTTAAATCTGGGGGCTGTGTGAAGATCTGGCTCCATCAGAACAAGAGGCACCACCCATGGTTAGAGTCCATGCTCCCAGCTCACATACATTACAGGATGGGGCATGCACTGTGAGGAGACACACCAAGAGTTGGCACGGAGCTAAGCCAGAGGTCAGCAAGAGATTTTGGCCAAAAGGATAAAGGGGGAAGAAAGCACTTGTGGAGCAGCACCTGCTACAGCTGCTCGTTGGCGTCCTGCAGCAAAAGCTGCACCAGAGCCTCGTGGTCCAAAGGGAAAGACTCCAAGTATTTTGCCCATCATGTTTAAAGACCCTTTCCACCACCAGCTTTGTTTTCCTCTCCTTCAAGCAGGGGATGGAGAGAGAAAATGAATGCAAGCAAAGAGATACTGTTGATTTAATTGGCCATATTCGTCACTGGAGCAAGAAAAATAACCCTAGCAATAGCGCTGGCTGGATGACACATGTTTAATTAGTATATGAGATGCATTTGCTTTGGTCAATGAAATATATATTAAAACCTTCATCTTAACCTGACATTTCCAGGAAAAATTGGGTCTAAATAGCACTGTCCTGTGCTGCTGTGACAGCTGGGCACTCCCCTGCCACTCCAGCAAGCCCTAAGCAGCACTCCTGCAGCCCGAAAGCCTCCCTGCTTGCCTCAGCTTTGGCTTTCCCTGTGCAGAGCCTAACTCTGAGCTGTCTCGCTTGGCTTTTAGGACACTGATTTCCCATCCCTTTACCTTCTGGCATCTTCACACTGCTTTGCCCAGGCTCAAACTAACCGCCTTCCTCCATGGTGAGGGTGCAGCGGGTGCCATCCAGCAGCCCCGCCAGGGGCTGAGCATCCCCAGGTCCCCGTGAAATCGGTAATTTTCCCTTGGCAAATTCACTGCCTGGTGATGAGCAGGATGCCAGGACAGGACCCAGAGACTGCTGGAGGCAGATCTGCCCCTCCACTGCCCCAGTAATTCTTTATCTGGGGAAGGTAACAGGAACAAGCTCTTCATTGAACCTTGACTCTTCTAGTCAGAGGTTTACAGCCAAACTGTTTTACTGAACCTCCCTTAAGTCCTTCCCTGTGTTGCCCAAAGGATTATTCAGGGCACTGTCCTGGCACTGCCCTGAAGAAGAGATGCAGGACCAGACAGTCTGGGGAAGAGTCCAATGTCAGCACCCGTGGTCAGGATTTCCACTGCAAGAAGAAGAGCTCCACGAAACAAATTATATCTAATTAGAACAGATGCATGGTGCCCAAGGAGCATCGCTGTGCAAACATTTACTCAAGTCTTTAAAAAGGCCTTTGTGGCAGGCAAAGCAAACAGCACTTCGACAGCCACGTCCAGTCCTCCCAGCCCGTGGGACCACAGCCCCACAAAGCAATCCATCAGAGCCTGTACTCGCTCTCCAGCACAAGCCGTACATTTTCCATGCCTCTTCAGGGCAGGATCCTGAGGTTTTGCTGAGGGCACATTCCTTTGCAGCCAGAGGCCAACCCAACCACATCCTCCTTTTCCCAAATCCCTCAGATTTACTCCCTTGACTTCACCAGGTAGGTTTTGGCACAGTGGCCTCTCTTTTCTTTTTCCAAGTCCCTCGCTACGGCATGAGGAGGCACCTGGCAGAACTGTTCTGCCTGGAAATCCATCCTCGGACTGTTTTATCTCTATTAGCCCTCGCAAGCAGATGACAGGGGAGCATGAACATAGACAGCGTGGGATGAGACATTCACCCAGCTGCTAGTTCAAAGGCATGTCATCATTTATAACACTCCCAGCTATTCCAACTCTCCCTACTTGTTCTCAGTTAAAAGAAAAAAAGAAACGCAAGCCGTTTCTAGTACCGTATATTTAGTGTTCAGGGAAGCGCTGTTTATTTTGGTGCCTTTGCTCTCGGGCTAGCAGAGCTTCCCCAGCTCCACAGGGCTTCTCCCTTGTGGAGCGGTGCTGCCAAGTCATGATGCAGCCCCTCGGCATCCCGCTAGCAGGAGCAGCCAGCAAAGGGACAGGTGGGGACAAGGGGATGCTTTGGGGCACCCCAACCAGCCCTGCCTGCCCCTCGCAGGTCCCTCCTGGCAGCTGCTGAGCCCCCCGTGCTCCTGTCATCGACAAGTGAAGCATCGCACACTGGGAAAGAGTTCAAAACCAATATCGAATCAATCAGCTAAAAAGGCTTTTAGCTCTATTGGGCTGGCAAACCCACGGGGCCAGCCCACCGACACCTCACTGAAATAGGCTGCTGCGGACTTGAGGAGATGCCCATGTCCCAGCCTCGGCCAGCCCTGGGACACCGCAGTGCCCAGGAGCAGAGGGGAGCATGCTCTGCCCAGCACCTTCCTAGCCTGCAGGTGACACCCACCCAGAGCCTCTCCTGGGGCCCCCATTCCCCCATGCACACTTCCAGCATTCGTAGCAGGGAGTGAGAGCCTGTCCCACAGCAGATTCATGAAGGAATAAAAGTGGTGTTTGCACATTTCCCATCCAGCTCCAGGCCCTTACAGTGAGCCCAGCGGGTCTGTACGGGCTGCGAAACCTGGCTGGGACCCCAGGCTTTGCTGCAGCCCTCCCTGCCTGAAGCAGGATGCTCCAAGGAGCACCTTACATCCTGCAGTGCCACCCCAGAGCTCCCATCTTGCTCTGAGAAGGGCAGCAACAGCAGCAGGGGGGAGCAAAGGCGAGGCCCTCCACGTTACAAGCCTCTCAGTGAGTAATTTGGGCACATTTCCAGCCCATCGCTAAGACAACGCAGAACCGACTTATCCCCAGAGACCGCAAATGGCCTGATCCAAATTCCACTGAAGTCCACGGCAAGGCTCATTACCTCCGTCTGGCATTAGCTCTGGCTCTTTGCTCACGATAGCTCCAAGCAAGAACTCCCTCTCCAAGGATCCCAATGCGATTACCCAGGGAAACATCGCTCCTCTCTCAGAGCCGGGGAAAAGCCCCAGGTCCTTCCCCATGCAAGCCGGGCCTGGTGGCACCCACCGAGCCGTTCAGGCTGGGTCCAATAGAGGGCAACAATATCACACGAACAGCTTCATTAAACTAATTGCAAACGGCCAAGGTGAGAATCGCTTCCCCCACTCCTCCAGAGCCAGATTCATCCTCTCCTTCCTCACTTCACCAGGAGGCCCAGCAGGCAGCCCAAGGCTTCACCAGAGCTGGTGGCATGGTCAGGAGCAAGGAATCTGCAGGGTGGGAGCTTTGGGTGCCTCCCAGCCATCCGTGCTGATTTCTTCCCCTCGGTGGCAGACCCAGAGCTACTGAATCCCCCAGTTTGGCCCCGCACCCAGCCTGCCTCTGCCTCCCCACCTGCAGCTCATTACAGCAATAACAAGATGCACTCCGTGTAGAACCACAACCTTCTGTGAGACTGTTTTGCATAAAGACACCTTATACACTAGCAAACATTTGTTTAATTAACACTCTTGGTTGCCAGAGGTCTGCCCACAACCCCCATTGCTTTGCAGGGAAACACTTCCCCCAAAACCACAACCCAGCTCTGCCCACCCCGAGCTGGGGAGGCATTAGGATTGAGGCTGGAGGGGCTCCAAGCCCTCCACCCCATCCCCCCCAGCCCTGCCATGTACCCAGGCACAGCAGCATGACAAGTCAGTGCAATCACCTTGCAAGCAAGAAGCACCCATGGGACACTGGCAGCAGGCACCGATGCAAAACACAAAGCGGCTTTGCTACTACTGCACACCGAGGTCTGGATTGCAGAGGACCTGGCAAAAGGACTTTTTGGGGAAAGCAGTACAGAAAGCAGAGCTCTGAGTTATCCCTCATCAGCTGCAGACTCGGCTGTGCACTTGCATAGTGAAATGAATTAGTGTAGCGAGTGTTGTGGCAGGTTAAGCTAATATTTTACTCCGCATCCACAGCAGGCATGGAGGCTGCAGGCAGCCAGGTGCTGCAGCTCCCGGCATGGGGTAGCGCGGCTGCATGCGACCAGGATTTAAGCTCTTACTACAGCAGGGTGGCACGGAGTGCTGGCAGCAGGGCTGCAGACAGCTCTGGGAGCTGGGATCTCACCCTTGCTCCCACCTGGGAGCCCGCAGAGGATTGCCACCCACGGCAGCAAAGTCAGGGCTTTACTATCACCAGGGCAGGCTCATCCCGCCTCGTGTTCGGCTGCAATGTGGGTGGCAACCACGTCTGTCCACGTCTGTCAGTACATTACGCACCGCATGTCTCCTGTCATCGACAGCGAACCGAGCCCAAGGAATTTGGTGGAAGCAGCAGAGGCGAAGAAGCTGGGAAGCCAGGATTTCACTTGGGTTGGCAGCACAGCCTCAGCCCCAGTGTCCCTGATGGGTTTCGTTGGAGCAGGCTCTGACAGGCAGCGTGCGTCAGAGCACGGATGAGAGCCCCGCTCGCCCAAATCCCAGGCTCCTGCTGTATCCCGAACCATCCTCCCTCCCCGCGGCACGCTGGCCTCCTCCAGCCCATCGGCCCCTTGCCAAAACCTGCTCGCCGGAGCCTTAAGCCTCCCTGCGAGGGGCCATCCCACACCCTGATCAAGTCCCCCTCGACCCAGGAGTCTGCACAAAGGCAGAGCTCAACTCCTCAGGGCATCAGAAAAAGCTGGACCCGAGCCACAGAGTTGAGATCAGGGACTAAGTTACCTCCGGATCTGGGGGGACTGGGAGGAAAGGCTCCCTCCAGCCCTGAAACCAGCAGCTGAGACAAGCTGGGAGCTGCAGTTTGACCAAAGGAATTCCTCCCACCAGCAGCTGCCGAGCCCTGTTCAAAGCCCTGAAGCCGAAGGCTTGGCCGAGAGCCTGGCGGACGAGCTCACCTCTCGCTGGGTATGAATTTGTTTTCAGCTGGACTTACACGAGGAGATCAAAGCAGCTGCACAGGGCTGGGACAGGACTTACCCCAGGGCATTACCCTGCACAATTTTACCCCATCTCCATTTCGCCCAGGGGTTTCTGTGCTCTTTGAGGAGGAGCCGGGCTGATTTGCTGTAGCCCTCTGCAACATGTGCGCACCCAGGGCTCAGAGTCCCTCACCTCCTGGCACTAAATTTGCCTCCAGCCAGCAGCCTCTGGAAGAATACACCAAGATGAGTTCCCAGCACTGTCTGGAGTGCTCTTGGAGAGGTATTTTTGGCTGGCTACATGCTAAGGCCACCCCTTTGGCCATCCACATCTCTGCACAGGGGAAGAACAGACTGAAACCAGCACCAGTTACAAACACACTTTGTGGGATGCAGTCAGGACACTCCAGTCCTCCTTTCAGGAGGGAGAATTCACCAGCTTTGCTTTTACAGAAGCAAGGCAAGGATGTAGGTGTACCTTTGGCTGTGCTGGCATGGACCATCACTGCACACACCCATGCCATGCTGCAGCAAATGGCCACTGTGGAGCCTTTTTCCAGGCCTGATATTGGACGTGGCCATGCACAACCCTGTACAATAAAATCAACATGTTCTTACACAACATTATGGTTTGCAGGGCACTTGCACATGCTGCTGGGCCAGCCCAAAGGGCTGAAGTCCCCCTCTGCGGGAAAGTAGGAGCTGACCCCCAATTCAGTGCATAGCACCAGGGTGATGCTACGGGGGAGCACACAGGCTCCAAAACTGGTCCCTACACAGCAGCAGCTCTCGAAGCCACGATTCATCCCGCAGCGCTTGGTGCTGGCGCACGCGGTGGGTGAAGCCTCCTGCAACGGCTGCGGTTACGCCAGGTCCAAGGGAGCAACCTCCTCGGCACCGAAATTATTAGGGCTGAAATTTGGGGGAGGCGTTTTTAAGAACAGATGGTCGTGCTTTAGTATCGCAACACACTGCCAGTTAATTAATGCTAGCTGTAATTAAACTTTACACAAATTAGCTGTCAGCTATGCTAAAGGGAATCATTTCTCTCAAATGCCACCTTGAATCGCTGAGTTGTGAGACTTTTCTACAACGTAATTAAAAGCAGGAGGCTGGCATGGAAGGGGGCGGGCGGCAGGGGAGGGAATAGCCAGGAGATGAAAGCTGCAGGCTGGGAAGCAGCTGGAAATCCCCACCCTGCATGAGCAGCTCTGCTCCTTCGCTTTGGGGGACCCTGGGGGCTCTGCTTGGCTTTGATCCCCTCCAGCATGCAAGGGAGGTTCCTTGCAGTGAGTCAAAGTTTTAGTTTAAAGCTAAGTTTTTGGATCACGGAAGGAAAAAGGTTTGAGCACGAGGCCCAAGCAGATGTGGTAAGACTTTGGCAGGATGGGGAGAAAGTTGGGTGAGGAGCTGTTGCAACGAAGTGCTTCTTCCACTCGGAAAAGTGGAAAACAAGATGTGTTTGCAAGGAGATGGCTGGTTTTGACAAGTCTTCTGCTTAGAAGAAAAGAAGTCTGTCAAAACAGCCATGTTGACATTTTCCAACCAGTTGCATTTTATTCAGGGTGATGATTTGGAAATTTTAGCTCATTTCTGTTTTCGCATGTTTGCCAGTGCTTGCTGAGCAGAGGGCTATGCTGTGACTAACCCAAAAGCACCACAAGCAAGCAGGCAAGCACTCCCTGGGGCTGGGGGACAGGAGCTTTAAGGCTAATTCAGCACAAATTTTGGCTAGGAATCAAACTGGGGAAACAGACAACAAAAGTTTTGACACCAGATAATATCGATAGTAAGTAGCGGAGGTTTTCAAACATACAGGACACAACGTTGGGTACCTGAGCAAGGTGATAACGTCACTAGAAGATACTCCAGGGTCTGGACAGGCTGGAAACAAAGGGCCCAGGAAGGAGGCAAGGCTAAAGAGGAACTCAGCCTCCTCCTGGGCTTTAAATAGCACTCCTGGGTGCACGCATGAGGCTGATCAGGGCAATTAAAGCCAATTAGTGCAGTCAGGACCCACAAAGTCAAACCAATCTTAAAGAAGAGCTCAGTAATCCTAGTTAATTTAACAGCTCCAGGCCTTAGGGTTCTTTCCCTGCTTTCTGGTTCTGTGAGCCACCTGCATCCCCGTCCACATACCATGGCTTGTGCTTCACCACCCCAGCCCCACGTTGTGACCCCAAAATCAGCCTGGGGCTGTGCATCTTCCCCCGGGGGGCTGTCTCAGGCAGCCCGAGGCGTTACTGATGCTCACGGCTCGTGCAGTCGTGGGTAATTGATATGCCCAGATGTTTTCCACTCCGCGATACAGAGGAAAGCAAAAATCTCCGTGGTTCCTGCCAGGCTGACATGTGGAAAATTCCTGCCTGATCCCAGATCTGCTAATCAGATCAGGCGCTTGAGGGAGCCTCGGCAGGCGAGCAGGTCTCAGGACGGGCTCCCTGCATCCCATCCCCGTGCTTGCTGCCCGCCCAGCATCCTGCCTCCCACCCTGACACCATTCGGAGGGCCCGGGAGCACAGCTGGCCAGATGTGCACCCGAGAAACCATTTCTCCTTGACTCCTGCAGACAACTGGATGAGGCTGGGGATGAGTTACAGTTGTAGCCTTGCTGCAGAGCTCCAAGTGTTACGAACATCTTGAGGGCAGAGCAGGACGGCCTTCTCCCCGAGGGCAAGAACAGGGGGGATTTATGAATTAAGGTCAGCAAGGGCCACCATGTCTCTCTCCCCTGCTCCTCCCAAATGCACACACTGCAGCTATTTTTCTCCTCCAGCAGCTGAATTAAAGCCCTTGGTTTGTAGCAATAGCAAATCTCATTTTGGAGGCTCTGAGCAACAGTAAATCCCTGGTCCCTTGCTCTCCGGCAGCCCTCGCTGCCCTGCAGCGTGTCCTCCTCCAAGGTTGCCTTCAGCTTCCAGCAATTAGGGTTTCTCCGGCATTTTGCCTGACGGGTTGGAGGCTCCATTTCCAGCCTGGTACACACAGAGGAGTTGAATTCCTCCGCAGCAGCCCAAGTCTCCCACCCCACCACTCACCTCCCACCCCATCAGAGCATCCTTTGCCCCTCCGGAGCAGCGCGTGTGGGAGCAGCGCTGGCCTCACAGCCGGGCAGATTAGTGTGACCGTGTTCCCCCGCACTCTGAGCAGACTTGAGAGCACTTCTCAGCTTTTCTTCCTTTTTTTTTTTTTTTTTTCCTTTTTTTTTTTTTTTCCTGAGCTCAATCAAGGATCACATCAACTTCTCTTTTCCCCGCTGCTCTGTGCTGGGAGCTCATGATGAGGGAGTTATACACCCGTGACCCCTAAATCCTTTTCTGAGTCACTGCTGCTGCAAGCTCTGCTCTCCCATCCTGGAGGCAAACAACCCAGCTCCTTTGTTCCCACCTAAACTACAGCGGTCTCGTACAAAGCACCAAAGCCAGCACTGCTATTTTACACTTCAGGAGTGCATTTTTTTTTATTTTTTTTTTCCCAAAGCAGCACAAAACATCCATAGTTCAGCAGTACCTGGAGTCCCCAGTGCACACCAAAAGGGATTGAGCTGTCTTTTACTAAGGTAGGGATGAAGACAAGTGTTGATGGGAACCAAAATCTTTGTCCTTTCTCAATTTCCAAGCTTGCCCAGCCTGGCACTGGAAGAGACCCCAGTCCAAATGGCAGATACACCCCAAGTCTTTTCTCTGCCAAACATGATCCACAGCTTTTAATGGGGAATTCTCTGCCCACTCATCCTTACTCCAGGGTGCATGGGAGAACAGTGTGCATGTGATGTGGGGCTCTGATTTTGCTAGTCCTTTCCCCTGCCAAAGGATGTTTGCCTGAAAGTCAACCCAAAACATCTCCCAAACACCTGCATGAGCAGCGAGAGGCAGGGATCAGTCCCAGCGTTACTGCACCGAGAGCTGCAGGCACCGTCAACTGCCTTCCCCCACCTCCTCCCATTCAGTTAAGGAACAACATATTTTCCTCCCTGCCACCTTCTTTTATCTCTGCCTCCTTCTCACGCTGCTGTTATTTGTGCAATGGCAGGATCCTGGTCCCCTGCTCAAACAGCCCCCAGGAGCACGGCTCTGCCTGCAGCCTGCAGGCTCCGGGAGCAGGAAGCTGCAGTGATAAAGGGAGCTGTGCGTGTGTGCATGGGCATGCACGTGGGTGTGCATGGGTGTGAGCACGTGTGCATGGATGTATAGGCACGTGTGCATGTGTATGCACGTGGGTGTGTATGTGCACGTGGGTGTGCGTGCATGTGAGCCTGCACGCAAGGGTGCAAACCTGCATGTGTGTGTCTGCACGTGTGTGATCCCCACCTCCATGGCAGCATTGGTACTGGGGAGTCACTTTGCTGGCCGCCTCTGCCAGGGTGCTTTAAGGTAAAAAAGCGTGGTTTTGGTAGCAGGGAAGGCATGAACGTTTCATCCAGCAGCACCACACTTGCAGGATGCTCCTCTGCATCCTCTGTGCCACGCTCTAACGCAAACACAGCTGGGGAGAGCCAAAACCCAGCCTGGCTAAAGGTCTGAGCTGGGTTAACAGCAGGGAGGATGTGCGGCATGTGGGGAGGAAGGGCTGTGGGCACAGCAGGTGCTGCTGGCAGCCAGGCGTGCATTTCCTCCTCCGGCGGTGCTGAATCACGTTTGCATCGCTCTTACCGGGGGCCTGAGGGCAGAGGGGTTTGTGCACCACATCTTTCTGACGGCAAAGGGAGCTTTCCAGGAGGAGTTCCTGAAGGAAACCCCCGCGCAGCTCACGGCGCTCAGGTACAAGGTGTCAGCTGTCACCGAGCACCGCGAGACGCCAGGATACGGCCCCAGCCAATTTGTAGGCATCACAAATAAAGCTGACAGCGCTGACAGGGAACAACTCGAGGACGCTGCCTGCGGGGAGACCCCACCGCAGCTCCAGGCTCTGAAGCTGTTCAATAAATTTCTGGATTTAAGGCCAGGAGAGAGCGTTCAATCATCCCGGCTGACCTTGTGTGTCACGTTTCCCCCCGGCGCAGGGGATGGCGGTGACGGGTGCTTGATCGGAGCCGTTTCAGAGCGGTACCCGGGGTGCACTTGGGGTACCTGAATCACATCCCCCGCCTGAGCCAGCTTGCGCCGTCTCGCACGTCTCTTGCTAAATCAAAGGACCCGTGCTCTCCCCGAAGGTGATGCCGTGTTGTGTGCTCTGCGTGGAGCATTTTCAGTCGCTCACTGGCAGGGCTTTCCTCCACACTGCGTGCCAGCCCCAGCTTCAGGAACACGTACTGCAGAGGTACCGTGGGGGGGTGGGTCTCGGCTCTCCGAAATAAGCACCTGGGAGGTGAGGTTCTGAGCACATCGCCCAAAACATCACATAGGGAGCGAGGCGGTGGGGACACCAGCCCGAGTTACACCAGCATATTTCTGCCCTGCTGCCTCTTGCTGTCGCACGAACCCAGAGCTAGGGACAAATCCTGGGGCAGACACAGGTCTGGTTTTGGTCCCTGGAGCTCTGCCACCCACCTCCACGGGCTCACCCCAACTGACGCCAGGTTAGGGGGAGAATCCGGCCCCCGTTATCACCGGAGGGGATCGACAGAGTCAGCCTTTGGGTGAAAAACTGGGGAAAACTGAGAAATGCTTCCGACTCCGGCAGTATGACCAAGAATCCTGGGCACAGGTCTCCATTGCATCTCCACCATGTTGATGCTTTGGGAATTCAGCAAAACCCAACAGAGTTGCTTTTAGTCTGTAGCAAGAAGGTGGAAGAGCAGAGCTGGGCTACCAGGGAGCCAGAAGAAAAACGAGAACAAGCCCTTACAATGCCACAGGCCTGGGTGCCTGCTTCCATCCTGAGCCCAGGTTTTGCTCGCCCAAAATGCTGTCGTGCGTTTCCCAACACGCATTTCCCAACATCAGAGCATGGAAGCACTCATCCTGCTGCAGTCCTGCTGCTGGCAAGTGGTGCAGGACCTGCTGCTGGTGCCACCCAGCTTCTCAGCTTGCCCACTGAAATCCAGGACAACGAACAATTTCTCTGAGCTGTATTCTTCGTGCATTAACTTTATTGATGAGCAACACAGCACGTTGGGCAGGATGAGGACCCTGGTAAATGAAGCAATACAGAACTGGGGCTGAAGGCAGGTAGCAACCTGCCCATCTGTAGCTCTGGATTTCAAGAAATGTCTCCTTAAACAGGGCTGCAATTTCATGAGTCTCTGCTCTGCACTATTTGCTTTTGCTTTATATTGTGCTTGGAGGGCTCTGGATGACAAGGACACTATTATTATTATATACTTCTGCATGTGTGTGCCTGCACGCTGGCTCAGGTGTCTATCGGTCGGAATAAATTACAGGGAGACAGCGAAAGGAAATGTTGCGTTTCATTAAAGCACCACTTTTCATTTGCACTGGGAGTTTCTCCGGTTAGAAGTCAAACTGCACACCCGCCACTTGCTAATTGCACTTTTCAGAATCAAAGGCTTTAGCCAAAGGGATAAATATATAAAATTGTCGGGAAGGAAACATTTTCTTCTTGAATTCCAAGTAAATACTGAACTAATACAGGCTTTTTTGATAATAAAAGCAGAAGAAACATATATCAGATCTCTGTGGCTATAGGCAGCTTGAAAAGGAAGAAAAAGATTCGCTTATCGGGCCAGGAGGACTTTTCTAAGTGACTGAAATTACATTAGGAAAACCATGTCCCTGTTTCCTTCGATAATTATCTTGTGTTGTTTTAGCCTCCTTTCCAGGTAGCTCCTTCACCCGGAGATTTGCTCAGTCTCTGCTTTTCCCTGCTTCGCGCCTCACCTAGGAGCTAAGAGCATCGACGAGATGCTGTGCCCAGCAGTCCCAGGGGGCCCCATTTCGGGATCCTGATGCTCTCCAGCTGCCCGCTTCCCTTTCCCCTCCCTCCTTTTTTCTTCTTTTCCCAACCA
This sequence comes from Cygnus atratus, assembly GCF_013377495.2. Classification (NCBI taxonomy): domain Eukaryota; kingdom Metazoa; phylum Chordata; class Aves; order Anseriformes; family Anatidae; genus Cygnus; species Cygnus atratus. The sequence goes on from NC_066387.1 coordinate 2,626,093, forward strand.
AACCGTGGCCATTCCTCACTGCTCAGGCCCTGGGACAGGGAGATGGAGGACAGAGTCACGCGTTGTTAACCCCCACTTTCCTGTGGCTGCTGGTGATTTATTACGAGCAACGAGGCATGAGGACAGCCAGGCAAGGAACGAGGAGCATCTTCGCTCCGTCCCAGCTCCGGGCTGTTTAATAAGCCCTTTTAAAGGGAGGGGGGAAGCAGTACTTATTGGGTGAAAAAGTAGAGGACATTGGGTTGTATTTATTTTATGTCTTGGTTCTTAAGGAGGAAAAACGTCTCCATTTCAGAGCAGGCAGCCTGAAAGCACAATGTCTGCAGCATGCCAGGAGGACTCGGCCTTGAGCAGTGAGGCCGGATCCTGCTCCTGGTCACGGTTTCAGAATGCAAAACCTATAGACAGGCCGGGTTATTTCACCTGGTTTCTGGCAAGGCTGTTTTTTTGGCTCTGTGTTCATCAGCCGGTTTCCTTTTTTTTTTTTTTTTTTTTTTTTTTGTCCTGAGAATCAATTTAGTTCACCAGTTTAAAAAGAAGGAAAAAAAAAAAAAAAGAAAGAAAAATTCCATGATTACTAAATAAATAAATAACAAGAATAAAAACCCTACTGGAAATTCTGCAGCATTTTGCAAAAACGACTGTGAAATTTATGGAACGACAGCTAAATTGAATGAGATTAGGAAGAAAAGGGCCTGTCTATTTATGTGAAGGGTTTTCAGAGTTATCATAATTAATTATAACAAACATTTCGTAATGCACATTAAATCTCAGGCTTGGAGGCTCAGGCTGGTTCCCAGTGCTCAGGCTGGGATGTTTGCTCGGTGGGGGCTGAGCTGCAGCCTGAGGCAGCCCCAGGACTGCAGAGGTGTAACGGGGAGCAGAGTGCCACCCTGCTTCCCCACCCGAGCACCGAAATGATGCCCAAAATGCAGCAGTGAGCCTCAGAGTGCTTACAAACCTGCTAGGAAGGGTTTGTGCAAAGAAGCCAAGCCCGGTCTGTGCTTCCCCGCAGCCCCATGGAGGGGCTGGGCTCCTCGCAGCAGGATCGGACCCAGCTGTGCACAGGGAAACGCATCAGGCCAGGAGGGAATAAAACCAGGACAGGGTCAGAAATGCCTTGTGCAGATCCAGGGGATTGGAGGAGGTAAGGGTGGACTCAGCTTGGCCTCACTCGCCCCTTCCATTGGTCCTGGGGAGATGGATGGGCAATAATGATGCCAGCATCGCTTGCTAGGATTTAATTAGGTGCTGGCAGCCACGGATCCAGCCCCACCTGCGGCTCCTGATGCTGCACAAGATGTCAGCTCCCGAGGTATAGCAGCCCGCAGGAGAACCTCCCGCTGGTCTTCCTGGCTGCCCGCTTTGGAAATGGGCTGAGGAAATGATTTCACGTGGGGAGAGACGTATGGGCAAGAAAACTGGGTGATGCCACAGATGAAATGGGCTACTTGTGGTTGAATGATCCCAACCTGGAATCAGGTTTAAATCTCCTTGCCTGTGCAGTTTGGGTGCTAAGGCACGAGGCTTGCAGAGCCCCGTGCAGCCCCACAAGCACCTCTGGCTTCATGGCTCTGCATGGCCGAGGGTGGCAGGAACCGCACACTGCCCCAGCAAATACAGGAATCACCAGATCTGCTGGGAGAACTGATGCAGGCAGAGCAAAGGCAGAGAAAAATCACCTCTGCCAGGCTCCACGCACGCTCTCACGTGAGCAAACATCAGGCTCAGTGTCCGACCTGTGCTCTGTCCTGCACCCCAGGATCCAAAGGTAACCTGTCCCTGTGTGAGCAGGGCTGACCCCAACGCAGCCAGCTCCCTCCCGGCCTCCCAGCAAGGGCTGATTGCTTTCACCTGCAAGCCCTTCCCAGCTCTTCAGATATATTACTTGGGGGCTTTTCTGGTCCCTGAAGTGAAGGTTAAAAAAAAAAAAGAAAGATGCTTGGGCTGGATTTATCTCCTCCAGCGCAGAGACCTGGACCCCATGCTGCCTCCTGGGGCCAGTGCTGCCCAGCACTAATTAACCACTGCCCCGGCTGCTGTGGGACCCAGCTCTCCTCAGACAAAAAGGAATAGACCCAGCGAGTGTGTGCACCACCCATTTTTTTATGATCCACACTGGGTGAGGATATCAAGAGTCCTGCAGGCAGGGTTAGCTCAGCGCTGCAGTGCCCAGGGTTGCTTTAGGTGCAGGACGCAGTGGGGCCGATCCTGCTGCGATGTCCTCGGAGAGAGCCTGGAGCTTGGCACGCTGCCTCCTGGCATCCCCAAAGTCTCCTTGAATATTTGGCCCAGCGACAGCACTAAGATGTTTGGACGGGCTCATCCCAGTGCTAACTGGAGACGTTTTGTTATTATCACAGCCCCATGCTAATCAGCACCCCTGCCCCAGACTGCAGCTCCCAACTGGATGCGACTCAGGCAGATGATCACAGAAGGGACACTGGGCACTCTGTGGCACCCTGGCCGCCCCGCAGCACCCTGTCACCCTGTTCCCAGCCCTAGGGACGCAGCCCCTGGGTGCAGCATCGCCTTGCCAGCAGCATCCCACAGCCGTGGCCGTGCTCCAAATGGCCTCGCCACTGATTTGCGGCAGCCTGAAGGCATCAGCTCACCATGCCAGGAGGTAAATCATTACAAGATTTTGTGCTTTCAGCAAAAATGAGAAAGGAAAGGAAGGTAGAATTAAAATAAATAAATAAATAAAAATCGTGCAGCCCCTCAGCAAGGGAATAAACTGCTGCAGAGCTGTACTTGACCCTGGCTGCTGCACCAGGAGGGCATCCGGCACTGGTTATGAGCCAAAGGAACACAGCCGTGCTGAGAGCAGGGTGAGACCCCCCCCCCAGTGCCACCCTGGCACTGGCAAAGAAGGTGCCACGAAGGCTTCCATGCCTTGGGTTTCAGTAGCATGGTCAGCGAGAGCCTTGACTTCCATAGTGTGCAGTCCTTTTGTTTCCCCAGCATTAAGAGCTCCTGTTTGGCTTCTGATGGTAAAATATTTTACTTTAATATGCATAATACTTTTGATATCTAATCTACAGAGCTAGCCCAAACCCTATGTTTTACCCACTTGGGCAAAATGATTGTGCAGAGCTGGGCATGGCAGCCCTGCAGGAAATCCTGACCCTCCAGGCTGGCTTCCCATCATCTGCAGCGGTGCGAGAGCAGCTCCACTGCATCGGCAGTGCTGGTGAAAGGAGAGGAATTGAGCATCTCCCACAGCCTGATGCTGGACTGAATCCCAGGTTTGCACATCAGACAGGTTGGGGTTAAAAAGCTGTCTTTGGTGCAGAGTTTGGTTTGAAGCAAGGTTATGGATTCAGCTGCCAAGGGTGCCCAGATGGGGCCCACAGGTCTGGCATAAAAAAGAAAAAGTCAAAAGAAAAAAAAACAGGATTAAATGCTTCCCCAGGCCAGGAAGTATCTCAATAGTTAAGAAAAAAAGAAAAAAAAAAGCCCTTATATGCCAATGCAACTCCACTGAAAATTTTTACTTAATCGGCTACCATGATTGTGCCAGATGGATAAAATTAAACCTACTGAGGAAGATCCACACGTGCTTTTCTTCTTTTGCAACCAATATATCAACTCAGCCTTCCTGCATGGATTGTGAAACACAAATCTTCGTGCTTTTGGAACCTAGGAATAAAGAAATAATGGCATAGAATTAAGATAAATATTTGGGGAAATCACGTTTCCTGTCATTTAAAGAAGAAATCTTTATACAACAGAAAAGCTGGCAGGTCCAGCACAGTGCTGCTGATCCCCAGCTGAAAAGAAAAATATTAAAAAAATCATTAGACAGGACTTGGGAATCATGAGACTGATGCAAAATCATTAGATTTTTAAAATGGAGATTAAATCACACCCCTTGGTACATGTCCCCGCTCCCACGCTGCATGTCAGAGCAGCAGCAGCAGGGTACGCATGTCCGTGGGGAGCTCTGAGTGGGAAAATCCAAGGCTTGTGTTGCTATAAAAGAGCTGTAGTTCTGCACTGTCACTTCAAAAGTTGAGCTAAATATATATAAATAAATTATATATATCTATATACCTGTATATAATGTCTTTCCCAGGCCTTCCCCGTGAGCACCGTCCCATCCTTGCAGGGTCCAGGGAGGTTAATAGAGCCATCCCTGCCTCCCCCTTCCAGGCAACAAATCCATTATGGGAACAGCGAGCTGCCTTGGACTCGTCAGCCTGTACCTTTTATCCGTTTTGGCAGAGGAGCGTAATTGACTCATGCCATAAATCAAACATTTCTCCCTGCAAAGCTCCAGCCGCGCTTCGAACGCTTTCGTTAATGGGGTTGGGGACACCCTGTCCCCAGCGGCTGGGCTCAGACCCAAATCCCCCCTCCTGGGTGCAGGGGGACAGGTGCGGGTCAGGGGCGCAGGGTGGACCCTGGGGTGGGGTGAGCTGGTGACAGGGCTGTCCCCAGAGCCTCTTTTGGAGCAGCCTCCACCACAGCAATGGGGAGACTGCAGGTGGGGGAGCCCAGAGCCCCCCAGCTTTCCCCCCGGCATCCGAGGGGCAGAACCTATGCAGAACCTTATCCCAATCAGCTCCTTCTGTCACAATATCTGTCCCTTGCCCACCTCGGGGACCCCACCAGAGCCTTCTCCAGCCTCACACCTGCCCCACATGTGTGCTGGCTGTGTGTAGGATGTGGGTCCTACAGGATCACCCCTGTGTGTAGGATCGCCCCTGTGTGTAGGATGACCCCTGGGTGCAGGATCACCCTTGTTTGTAAGATCACCCCTGTGTGTAGGATCCCGGGGAGGGGTGCAGGATGGCCAACGCCTGTGTTTGCTCTGGGGACGAAGTGGCCCAGGCCCCAGCACGCCCATCTCTGCCATGCGCTGAAGCCAACGCGTCCCTGCCAGGACCAACGCGACCACCATTAGAGGCTCCTGTAGGAAAATTCCAGCCTAAGGCTCTGAAAGTGAGTTAGGGACGAGAAGAAAAGCACAAATGAATTTAATAAGTGCTTAATTGGATTCTCCACAGCGGAGAAAGCTGCTGCTTCCCAGCAAACGCCCCCAGCAGCAGGCCGTGAGTCAGCCCGCTCCTCCCTAGTCACACCATTGCTAGGGGGAGGCCAGGTCTGTCCTTGGGTGACCACAGCCTGGGCACAGCCTCGTGTCCTCTGCAGGCCCAGCCCAGCCCAAATCCAGGGGCTGGTGGCAGGGTGAGTGCCACAGTCAGGGCACCCACGAGCACCCAACTGAAAATGGTGGGGAACAAACCCCAGAGGTGAAGCCGTCCCCGTGGGCAGGGATGTGGGATTTGCCCTCACCCATGGGGCTGCTGGTGCCAGCAGCCTTCCTCCTATGGCTCCTGGTCATTGGCAGCCCCCTCTGTCACAACCCCATGTCCCCACGTGTGGCCCTGTCCCCAGGCCCCTCTCCCAAAGAGGACGTCTTCTTTGCCTCACGCTTCCCCAAATTGACCCGCCCCGGCTACAAATAAAGAATCTATGAAGCAAAGCTGCATTAAATCAATGAGCCAATGTGCCTGCTGCTAAGATAAGCACAGCTACCGGGGTCTCTTGCTCCGTCATTAGTGCTGGAGGATTCTCAGAGCCAGAAAACCCGGGGAGACTCATTAGGGGAAGCGCCGCTTCTGGCTGGATTTACCGAGAGTCTCTCTCCAGCCTCCGCGCGCCCCTTTCTCGCTGCAGGAAGCCCTGCCCTTGCTCTGATCTGTTATGCAGCGTGCGGAGCCCATAAGGCTTTCAAAAATAACACACTATTAAAATAGTTTTAATCAGAATTCCTCCAGCCAAGACACAGCAGCCAGAGATCCCGCTGTCTTTGGCAGAAAGGAGCTCAGAGAAATTAAGCGATGAGGGGAGGAAGTGATTTCAAAAAGCCTGGCCGTATCTCGCTCCATCAGGATGGACCTGGAGTTTTTCATGGGGTTTCTACCCGGGAGGAGCAAATCAGCCTGGCTGTAAGAACACATTTAGATGAAGAGACGGGGATCCAGCTGCAGCTCCTGCCTCTGCTGAAGGTTTTCTCTATGATCACGTAATTTCTCCATGCTGCACGTTCCCCAGCAATCAAATGCGTTCTCATTTCCCTTCTCTTCCCTCCTGCCCTGCCTCCTTCTCTGGAGTCCAGGTTTCTCGGGGTGCGGGCACGGCAGCCGCAGCTGCAGCATTTTGAGAGCATCAGAGGGAACGAGGAGGAGCAATCCCTCAGTGCAGGAGCAGGCTGGCATGCAAGGAGCTGGCAGGAGCCCTTCAGAAATGAGACCCGGAGGCAGCCTTTGAAGGAGCAATCCTCAGGTCCAGAGACTTCAGCTCCCTTTTGGCACCTGGGGAACTCGGTGGGCCCAGGAACCCTGCAGGGGACCAGTGTCTGAGAGCAGCGGGTGCTGCAAAAAAACATTTTTGGCCAACACGTGGCAACAGCACCGCACACAATGAGGCAACGGGATCGACTTTGCACAGTGCCTGTGCAAAAGTATTTTTGGCAACATCAGCGTCCAACCGATTGACTTTGGGATGAATCCTGAACCAGAGCGTGGCTGCTCGTGGTCTCCTGCTGAAGGGCAAGGGTCTGCTCTGGCTTCCTGGCTGAAATCCAGTGTGCTCCGTGTGTTCTGCACCTCTGCCCTTTCTGAGAAAAATCAGACCTGTGACATCTCTGGGAAGTCACCCCCCATCGCTGCCCAAAGCGGGGGCTGTAAATCAGAGCTGGATGCAAATGATTTATTTTTTTAAAAGTCTCACTTGTGTTGGGTGTGGATTCTCCAGGGTCTTGTAGGGTTGTCACTGCAAATCTGCATTCAGCCGTGGGACCGAGAATTTCTTTCCTTTTATCCCCAGCAGCTGACGCTCCCTGTCCTGCTCCGAGGAGGAGGCAGAGGTGGGCAGCACGTGGCCCGGGCTCCCAAAGCCGTTCAGGTCCCTGCTGAACTATTTGGGAGGAGGCACCTGGAGCACACGGCAGCATGAGCTTGAATGCATTCGCTTCAAAAAATAACAAAAAAAATAAAGCAGATGGTCTATCGCTGAGAGAAACAGGCAAACAATGAATGGATGCATTGAAAAAAGCCAACAAAAGCCAGGCATTCAGCATTGCCGGAATAACCTCAAAATACACTTTTTTTTTTTATTTATTCATAAATTGCTGTGAATTGGACTTTTTCTCCACTTTCAGCAAACTAGGGGCTTGCGATGGCTCTGCCCATTTCCATCCCAAATGGAGGAGCAGACTTCCCTGCTATGTCCTTCTCATCTTGCAGGGAAAAGGGGGCTCAGCCCTCACTCACCACCCACCAAACAATTTCATTTGCAAACCTCCAGGCTGCCATGGCCCAGTTCTCCCAGTTTAACAGCCCCAAGCCTCCCAGCACCGCACCAGCCACCCATACTGGGAAGAGCCCTGCGGATGGCATCTCCAGGAGGTTCCTGCCCAGCGTGGCATGGAAACATACCACCACAGCCCCAGATTTAATTAAAATAAACCATCCTATGCCATCCAGAGCCTCGTTGTTTTGCGGGGTTGTCTCAATAATTATAAAATAAATTGCATTTCTATTGCGCCTTTCATCCTTGGATCTCAAAGTGTTTTACAAGCATTAATTAATTTAGCTTTCAAATAGCCTTTCCCTCTGATGTCGTATAAAAATTTAATAAACAGGTAGTTGGAGAGGTGGGGGGGGATGCCTGGGGGCATGTGGCAGGTCAGAGGCAGCCTTGGAAGGAAAACCTCCAAAAGCCAAAGGTTTCAAGTAATGAGGGTGTTGAAAAAAGAGGAAAAAAGCTGTGAAATAGGGGCATGGTCATAGCTGTATCCAGCCCCCACCAGCCCCCCTGAGCCCCCCACGCCTGCGTGGTGGCGGGGAAGGGGAAACCCCAGCTGCGAGTGGCAGGAGCTGTTAAGGCACATGACATATTGAGGGAATTAAAACACATTTAGGGAAATCTCCAAATAGTTCTTTTTTTTTTTCTTCCTTTTTTTTTTCAGCTTTAAAGAATAACACTGACTGTCTCAAGCTGTGGTAATGTATTCAGGCAACACAACTGAGTCAGAGCTAATTGAATTTAAAAGCAGGTATTACATCTGTGCCTTCGGAGTGAGTACATCCTGAAAAATCACTTCAGTGATGAAGTGTTTTACCCAACTACTACTTAATCTTTTTACATAGAAAGCAGAATTAACCCTGCTGTGCAGCCTTCATTAAGGGAACCAAATGAAGTTACCTGGTGAGGTTCAAATTTGCTGCAAGTGGTAAAACTTCAGCTGAAGTTTCTTAAATCCAGAGGGACTCCTTTTTTTGTTGTTAAAATCCGCCAAGTGCTTTAAACCAGGTCAGTTATCTGGGTCCTGCTCATCTTTCCTTCGTTAAATCCAGGAGGAAATCAACACACCTGTCCCTGTGTATAAACATGGAGATGAGCAGAGAAATGGGTCATATCCCGCCCTGCTCCTCGTGCCTCTCCCCAGCAGAGCCCGCACCAGCACCACCTGCCCTCTTTTCCCCATTCCCATCCCGTTTTCTCTTTCCAGGAGGAGAAAATACACCCTAACATGAGAAAATGTGCCCCAGAGAAAACCCAATAAGCTGTGCCCCCACTGGTGCTGAGCCTCGTCCAGAGCCCCCTGCTCCCCATGGACAGGGCAGGGCAGCAGCCCGAAGGCAATGAGATGTGAACTTGGCCCTGATGGAGTGAAAAAAAGCCTATCGCTTCTTTACTACTTCTCCTTCTTCTAAATAAATATATTAATATTTACTTTATATGATATTACTCTAGATACTTGGTATATCACTTCATGTATGTATTACTTATATATTTATATATAACAAATTTATCTATCACTTTATATACTTGTTATATCACTTTATATAACACATATCTTTATATGTATTACTTTATACACTAGGTATATCACCTTATACCAACTAAAAGCCCAAAGCCATCAGCTGAGCACCAGGCCTGAGTGCACCCCACCAGCACCCCTATCCTCAGGGTGCCAGGGGGGTCACAGACCCTCGTTCCCCTGCGAACGGAGAAGGAAAAAGGCCCTGCAGAACCGTTTCCAAAACTATCGCAGCAAGCGCCTGTTTTTGGCTGGCGGTGTTTATCCAGCAGCTCCCGAGGCAGGCACCAGGGAGCTGGGAAAGCTGCGGGGATCCCCTCAATGCCTCATGAATTTCAAGCACAGACAATTGATTTACATCGCCAGAAATTTACATGGGTAAGGAAAAAAAAAAAAAAAAAAAGAGCTCTTCACCATTCATTAATTTTCTCTAAAATTCATTCATCCAATTAGGCAGCTGAAATGGTGCGTTGTAATTTAGATACCCTGTGACACACCATGACTATTGATGGTTCCTGATTCAAAGGGAACAGGAACAGAATAAATCCCTGGCTACGAGCTCTTCAAAACCTAATTTCCTTCTAGTTATGAACCAGGAAATCATCCGGGGAAATCAGGAGAGATTCAGACAAGTTTATTTTGGGCATCAGGAAATGGAGCAGATTCTTCACTGGCCACGAGCAAGACTATTCAGCTGTAAATGTTAGGGTGTTTGTTGTGTTTTGTTTTGTTTTGTTTTGTTTTTTCAAAATATTTTAGTATTTTCCAATGAAGAATCTGAAATAGGAGAGCCCACCCTTGTGTGTCTGCCCCGGGAGGACATCTCCTATAGCACTGCCAGCTTGCTTAATTGGAGTTTCATTTCCAATCTCGGTATCTTTATTAGCAGCCAGAGGCACCAGGCAGGACAACTGCCAAAGTCCTTACATCAGGTTTGTGCTGCAGAGGGCAGGTTTTAACAATAATAAACAAGGTGATTTGACGTTTGCCTCTTTGCCATGAAGAGTCATTGCGATTTTCTGACCGAGCTGGACGTGGATGTTATCAGGGACACAGAGCAGCGCCGCAGAGCCGCGAGCATCACCAGCGGGGTGCTCCCGCTCCACGTGGGCAGAGGAACCCTGGCCCGTTGTGCAGAGGAGGAAAGCAACATGCAGGGTGACAAGACTCCCTTTGAAAGTTGAATAAAATAGCTATCCTGGAAAAAAAAAATCACCTAAGTATTACACATGAAAATTGGGTTTTCCTCAACTTCTCTTTCTGTCTCCCCCTCAGGAGCAGGGGCACTCCAACCACTTGTCTGCAAGATGCATGTGGCTAGCCCAATTTAATGCAGCTGAAGAGGGAAATTTGGGCCAGGCAAATTAATCTGAAGCCCCAAGAAGTCCATCAGAAGCTGTGGATGAGGACTGAGGACTTCATGTTCTCCAAATGACCATGAAATCCCACCACTGCGCTCAGTGTCCTGCTCCACCTCAGGGCTATGGTAACACACGGCACATATAATACAGCCATAAATATTCAAGTCAGCTGGCTTCATCCTTTAAGTGAATATGGAGATATATATAGACATGTATTTAGAGAGAGTTATGGGAGTGCAACTCATCATCGTAACACATGAGCACTTACGGAGTTTTCCAGGACTTAGGGTGAGATCCAGAGATGCACTTTGGCTGCTGTAACTTGGGCAATGCAATAGCTAAATTAGGGGGGCCAGCCCCACAGGCTGCCCCAAGGACACAGCGTTCATGGGTGGTCAATACTGAGAATGTTTTCGGAGAGGATCCGAAATCTGCAGCCCTCAGGGCCCGGGGAGCCCAGGCTGTGATTCCCATGACCACTCAGCTCCTGGTTCAGAGCCCATCGGCTTCCCTGCATTTTGGTGCCATCTCCATATCCCAAAGAGGGATGATCTTTCTTGGGCTGCATGAAAGATCTTTCTGATGTTCTACAGAAACGTTGGGGTTGCAGCCCCACACCCTAAGCCTCAGCCCAAGCTCCCAAGCCACGCCGCAAACCCCCTCGGTGCAAAAAAGCCGCGATGCAAGCCCGTGATCTGGGAAGCCACGGAGGTTTTGAGGTTTCCCCCGCTCGCACTGCCCTCCAGATGCATTTCTCTACAACACCATTGCCCTAACCCATACCAGGAGGGGAACCACCTAAAACCTCTGCCCGGTTGGGTCAACCAAAGCCTTGGCAAGGCAGTCCGTGCTGTGACGAGCTGTGCTGCAGTGAGAAGCATCAGCCTGTTGGGTTTTTGGTTAATTTTTGAAAATCAAGCTCTAGAAAAGCAAAGTGAAGGTCTGGAGATAACGAGGAAACGCCTGGTGCCAGGCCTCTGTCAGCACTGGGGAAAAAAAGTCCCTTTTGCCCCCAAAGCCTCCAAGATAAAAAAGGAAGAAGTAAATAAATTTCACTGAGCCTTTTGAAAATGCTCTAATTGCCTTTGTGGTCTAATTGCTCCTGGTTTTACAGCCTCACTTCTTGTCATAAAGTTAGTCCCACTTTTTTATGCTTTTTCCTTTGCTACTGGTCTGTGATTATTATTTTTTAATTGCTTTGGTATGTTGATCTCTCCCACAGGTCCCTGGGGAAGGGGGCGAGGGACCTCATCCTGCAGCTGTCGCTGTGCGGAGGATGCTGCAGCTGTTGAAAGGAGGCGGCTGCTTGATTTTTGGGGTGAATTTTGGCATTCCTCTCCCCAGGATTGTCTTTAATGCCTGAGAACAGGGCTGGGCACAGAGACCGTGCCTTGAGCAGAGCTCAGCCACGACAGGAGGAAACTTATTAGAAGCGTAGCAATTTCTTTCAGGACTTTTCAGGGGGAAAGAAGAGATGGAGATACAAAATGCAACCAATGGGAATGTAATAAGGGCGTACAAGGAAACAAAACCACCTGAAAAAGATAAAAGCTGCATCATCTGTAACCCTTTTAATAACCATCTTATTTCAAACAGCACCAACTTCTTCTCACTGCCTGTCCAGAACAGCATCTATATTTGTTTTCTTTTTGATATACAGCTGCAATAGGAAGCCATGCGTGAAGTTTATTAAGCCTGGGTAATTTTCTATCAGTTCTGCGTGCTATTGATTTCATCTATACTGTTATCTGGCTCTGACTGAACCTGAAAAGTCATTTAAAAACAAAAAAAGCATATAATTCTTCAAAAATACAACTATTATGGGATGGAGGACGTTGCCATTTTGGATGCATTAACAACATGTTGAAAACGAATGTGTCAGAGATACAAATCTTATTAAGGAGACTTTGATGATACCGAGACTAGGAGGGAGGGAGCTGTTGGAGCTGAACCCGGACGCGGAGCCGAATCTGAACTTAACTCTGCAAGTTTCACTCTCAGGGGTGGAAAGAAAATTGGATTTGCTTTGGCTTTCATCCAGCCCTGCTTCATCCTGAACCACTGTCCAACCTCTCCCACGTCCTTGGAGTTACTCCCAGTTTGTGGCATAAGCAAGAGTGAGATCAGCCCGAGCGGCTCTACCCAGCGCGCTGGCAATGCTCGGAGCTGGCGTGGGTCCACCTCGGGCTCGCGAGCCTTGCGCAGTGTCACAAATGCAGATCTTCAATGCAGAAAAGCAAACCTTGGAGCCTTCCCCAGGCCACAAAGACATTGCAAAATTTGCTTCCAAACCCAGGGCTTCCCACGTGCTGTACCGTGAGATGGGAGCACCCAAGGACACGCGGCTGGTGGGGGACCATGTCCCATGCACCCCCAGCCCCACTCCCGAGAGTAGCTCCCCACAGTCAGCAAAGTATTTTTCCATGTCTGGATCATCAGCCTCGTGTTTTGGGCTCCCCAAATCAAAAAGGCAATGGTGACAGAGTGAGTTAGACACAAGTCCTGGCCAAAGCCAGACCCAAACCTTGCTGGAGCTGCAGGATGCCAGGATTTGGGTCAGACCTTCCTGTACTCATTTTGTCAGCTCCCTCATCTGACTGGCATGAACCACCAGGCAGTGACATTTAAAAGATATTAATTAAGACATCAAAATGTATTCCTCTAATTTAGCTCCTTGTCAGTCATGGGGATGGGCACAACCTCCCTGGCCCCAAGCACAACCATCCAGTCAGAGGCTGCCCTGCCATAACCAGAAATGCCCTTTTCCTCCCAGTTTTCCACCATTTTTTGGGTGATCTTCCTGTTCTTACACCGCTCAGACCAATGTAATGCAGGGACAGCAAACAAACCAAACCCACGGCACAGGAGAGTTTGTTCTGGCTGGGATTGAAAAAAAAAAAAAAAGAAAGAAAGAAAAAGAAAAGTACAGCCGAAGGCTGCAAGATGAGTTGCGGGAATGAGAGTGCTTTTTGGGACATAATCCAATTCCTGCTGGACAAAATCCATCATCCCCTCCATACTCACCTGCCTCTGTGCCAAGAGAGGCCAAAGATAGCCAAAAATTTTCAGAGACCTCCAAAACTTTGTCCTGATAGTTTGGGGGAGGCTTGGGGGGCCACTTTGGGGGGACAGCGAGGGGAAACCCCAACTGTGTTTGCTGGAGCCAGGAGCACCTGCAAGAACCGACGGCAGCAGCAGGACAGCTCCCTGCATCTGCAGCCCGAAACCTTCTGCTTGTCACAGTCGCTCTCCAAAACCTCCCCGGAGAAAACCTCTGCATTGCAATTTAGCTCCTCGCAGGCACTTCAGGAAGGGGCTGGACGCCTTTACCACCTCCCAGCCCCTGGCCGTGCAGATCCCCAGGGATTTGCTTGTGCTGGATCTTTCCTGCAGGGTGTTGAAGGGGAGGAGAGAGGCAGAGGGGAGGAAGGCACAAACTTTGCCTGCGATGCTCCAGCAGCAGCTGAACGCAGCCAGGCACTTCCCAAAGAGCTGAGGAGCAGCCCCACGGCTGTGACATTTGCAATGCATTAAGTTTAAACATTTTCAATAAAGAAAAACAATCCATTCAGACTTGCTTTATGATTCATAGTAATTGCAAATAGAAGCAGTTAATATAATTGTCCAGCTGAGACCAGCAGGCTGGGAACATGTAGCAGTGAGATGTACAATCAGGGAAGGTTGGGAGGGAATTTAAGTGCAGGTTAAGCAAATGCATTACTTTAATAACACACAGAGACAGCCCTTGTAGTTATAAAGAAGATAAAATAAATATTGTACCAGAAATCTACAGAATGGGAGGTTTTATCACCAAGAACTGCCCGCTTGCTATTTACTTTCAATTTAGATTTTACAAAAGCTGCTCTCGCCATGTTTTTTATGTATGGAAGAGAATGACTTGAATTGACAAATGACCTTATTTCTCCATAAGTTTTGCAAGGGAGCCTCAGTTTCTCAAAGAAAAATGATCGCCTCCCAGCAGTCATCCCAGAGCGAGAAAGATGCTTCTTTTCTCTCTCTCTCTCCTTTTTTTTTTTTTTTTTTTTTTTTTTTTAAAAAAAAGGAGGACTATAATTCAAAGAGGAGCTGGTGCTTCTTCTCCTCTCTCCCTTGGAGATGGGCCAACCTCTTTGACTTCTCCAAATCGCAGAGGAAGGGACGGGCTTCTCTGCAGTGCTTTTCAGCCTGAATTTCAGCCCTGTCCTTACTGGGTGTTGGATGTGGCCGTGGTGGCAGCTAACGGCAGGGGAGGAGAGCGCGGATGCAGGCACCAGTGCTGTTTAATAGCTTTGTTAATGACTTACGCAGTGGTGTGGGGTGCACCCCCAGCAAGTTTGCAGATGGCAGGGAGCTGAGCAGGACAGAAGGAAGGGATGCTGCCCTGACTGTGCCCATGTGAAGCTCAACAAGGCCAAGTGCAAGGCACTGCTCCATAGTCAGGGCAATGCCAAACATCAGCACAGACTGAGGAATGAATGGATCGAGGAGAGAAGCGAGGCTGGGAGAGCTCGGGGTGCTCAGCCTGGAGAAGAGAAGGCTCTGGGGAGCCCTTGTCGCAGCTTCTAGTGCCTAATGGGACTGGTTGCTGCCACCCTTGATACCAGGGCTGCCAGGGCATGGCTCCAGTGCTGCATGAAACTCTGTGTTTCCCTCCTCCAGTCCTGGGAACTGGGGCTTTTCCTCCTCTCATTCCCTTTAAAGAAATAACTCGAGCCAGTTCAGCATGAAGCACGCCAGGGGGAGGGGGTGAGGCGTCACCATCATCATTTTTCTGGCTTAACCAAACTCTGGCTCTCCAGAGAACTAGAGAGCTTTATTTATTAAAAGATATTTCTGAGGGCAACATATTAAATTAAAGCATCTTGTTCGCAGCCTCACGACTTAACGACACATAAACAGCTAAACAAAACAGAACATCGGCTCATTACAACCATTTATAAAATATTAAGGGTCTTAAAAATTAATTATTCACAGGCACCTTCCGCTTGTTTATGGCTGGAGAATGAGAACACATAGGCTCGAGCGGGCTACCTGCGATTCGGAAAGAGAAATGCTGTAGAAGTCCCTCAGGGTGCCAGAGGGTGTCCCCTGATCTTGCGGGGACCCTGGGTGCCTCTGTCCCCTTTTGGGGTGGACATTGGGTCCTCCACAGGGGCTGCATCACCCAGCATCACCCAGCTAGGCAAAGGGATAACAAACCCAAAAAATACCAGCGCCCCCGCAGCATAACCCCAAACCCAATCGTGTGGTCGCAGATGCAGCAAACAAGCCCGTGCCCAGAGGGTTCCAGACCGGGGGAAGGAGGCAGGGAATGCAATTCTAAAGTCGCAGAATTTAGCATAAGAAGGTAATGGGATTGCAGTGGCTTTCCAGTAAATGTCATTGCTGTAATTAGGAGAACAATTATTGTCAACTAGCAGGACTGTCCCCTATCTGTCATTTCAGCAGGAGCAGCCAGAGCCACAATTCGCGTTCAGGCGGGGTCACCCTGCTCAAACGTCTCCAAATGGGGCCAGAGCAGCACGGGGGGTGCCAGGGTCAGCGAGTTTTGGAGGCTTGACCCCCGCCGGTCCCACTCCTGATTTACACCAGCCAAGGCAATGCTGCACCTCCCGTCTCCATGGAGCTATCAATTACGGCACCGGCCCGCTGTTCTGGCCTCGCACAGCCAAGCGCTTAAGCAACTGCTTAACGTGGAGAACAAAACAACATGCTGAACTGATTTACAAATTCGAGGCCTTGGAGGCCAAACTTGCCTCCGCCTACAGCAGCACGAACCTGGAGGAGCTCCAGGGAGGAGGAGGAGGATGCTCCAGCAACGAAGGCAGCCCAGAAACGTGTGTGTTACCTCCTGCTTCGCCCCCTTCTACTTATTTCCTCGGTGAGAGGGCTGCTGCAAGCTCACTGATGGCAGTTCTGAAATGGGGGACACTGATGAGTATAAAGAAGTTCCTGTGATGCTGGAGGAAGGAGGAGGCTGCAGCCATAACCTGCTGTTAACGGACCCCGAGACACCTCAGCTCCATCTTGAGCCCCCCAGCTCCTGGGGCACAGCCCCAAATCCCTCAAAACCCAACGGGAAAGCGCTGCTGCTGCTCAGCTGCACGGCAAAGCGGGCTCGGTGCTTCCCTGCTTCAGCGGAGGTGCCACCGCCAGCAAACCAACGGAGGAGAATAAAATAAAATAAAATAAAAACAACAAGCAAGCAGCACCGTGCATCCAAATTTCCCACCTCGGGTGGAAAAGAGGCTTCTGCTAAAAAGGGAAGGGGGACATGATGGAAGGGAGGAATGTAGGGGAGAAATTACATCCACCGAAAGCATTTGCAGCATCTTTGCAGCTCTCCGTGATTAACTGTGGCCAGAGTGCTATTAGCAGCCTGGTATGATGATTAACAAGCTCTCCTAATAGCTGTTTTTAAACCTGCTTTAAAAAAGCCAGAGCTGGAAGGGGGTGGGGAGACCGGGTGGTATCTCCAAGGAAACCAGAAACAAAATGGGCTTTGGCACATTGCACAACCAGGCGGGTAATCAAAGATTACAACCAGTTTTAATTTAAGGTTAATTATTGTTTACTCTCCGGAGGCGGCCCCGGCGGAAGGCAGCAGCCGCTCTGACCTTCAGCAGCTCGTGGCGGGGCCCCCCCGAAAGCCTCGAGCAGGAGCAGGGCTGAAGCCAGGGGAAACAGGAGCTGCAAGGGGGAGAAATCGATGGAGGAGGGAGGCAGAATAAAACAGAGATGGAGGCATCCGACGCCGAGAACCAATTCCACCCAGGTGCAAGCTGAAAAGCTCCATTCAGCTTTATTTTAATGGTTGCCCCCTCTGCGGATGCTGTTAATTAATATCGGGCTCCCATTGATTTCCCATTTGGTGAGATCACACCGGCATCTCCGCACAAAACCAGCCCCGTTTTTATCAATGAAAATGCCGGTGTCCTGCCCCGGGGAGAAGCCAGAGCTCTCCACCGAGGCTTTGGCACACCGGGGTCATGGTTGCTTGGGATGCTGCCCGGGGATGGGGCCAAGGATTTGGGAGCCCCTCTGAGCCCTTCTCCAGCCCCTCTCCACAACCCCAGCGGGTGGATGAGGGCTTCACCTTTCCCACCACCACCCGTCCCCCTTCCTGCATCCCCGAAGACACCCCATGAAGCCGACACTCAGCCCATTGAGCCCCATCTCCACAAACACCCCTCCTGGCCCCAAATCCCCACTCTCCTTCCCAGGCTGCACCCCCCTTCCCTTTAAAACCCAAAAGCAGCATGCAAAGACGTGGGATATTTCTCAAAGTCCGGACCAGGAGGCACTTTCTCCTCCCCAAAGCCATTTCGCTGCTGGGGAATGGCAGCTGGGATTAAGGATGGTGACAACTCCCCTAAGCTCTCCTCCCTTTGCTCGCAGACAGACATATTTAATTATGATAGAAAGGCGATCCTAGCGCGCGCTGCAAATACTTAAGGTGATTTGAAGCGTGAAGCCGCATACGGTTTGCAAGATTTGAGTTCCCAATCTGTTTGGGCTTGTTTAGGCACTTTCTGCTGTTTATTCCCTCTGTATCTTTATACACTTCCCGGCACACAGGGGCTTCGGAAAGCCAGCTCTAGAACATCACCGCAGAAAGGTTTTGACAGCTTCATTCCACTCCGTGCCTGGGCTGAAAGCCTTTAATAGCGACCAGAGGACAGGGCTGGGTGATGGGTGCTGGAGGAGGCAATCGGCTCTCTCTGGAGGAGTTTTCAGCCCCTTGCTCTGGGATTCATTTCTCTCTCGCTCAGCGGCTTGCTTTGGATGCAGGCGGGTTTGCAAAGGTCTTTGCAACTGGGTGCAAAGGAATTGAGAGATTGTTCTCCCTGGGCACAAACCAACCAAGAGCAGATTTCAGACCCGGGTAAGAACAGGTTTAAATCCTGCCTGGCTGGAAACAATGTGGGCATTCAGAGAAAATAAAATGAACAACTTTCCAGTGTTAATATTTACTTGTAAGCTCATATAAGTAAGCTCCAGCCACCTCAGAACTTTTCTCCTATCAAGCTGCCATCAGAGGTGTTTCTCAGATCTACTTCTTACTCCTTCTTTCTGCAGCATCACCATTTACAGATCAAACCCCAACACATTCCCATCCAAACCAAAACCAGAAGAATCCTTATTATCATTTCACAGCCAGGGCACAGAAGCAGGAGGCGATGCCATGGCCCATCCCTACTCAGGGAAAACCTGCCCCAAATCCGTGTCCTTCACCCACCACGCAGCCTCTCCAGGCAGGTGGGTGCCCTGACTCCAGCGCTGACTTTGCTGCTGTGTTGCTTTCATTTCCAAAGATGCACTCAATTAAATGCAAGCTCTCTGTATTCACTTCACTGAATGAGGTTTTAAGGTACTCACATATACTTAATTAAATCTTACAGATCCTCCGGCGTTTCTGCAGACACATTTCCTATAGGAGATGTGCCGTGGTTCCCTACTGTGTCATTTCTATGGACACCCATCGTTTTTCAACCCTATTAAATTCTACGAGCAGCTCTTATGATTTCTATCACCCCTTCACAGGGACCAGCTGTGATTCCCACAAGGGCAGCTCATCCCTTTCATCTCCTGCTCCAGCTCCCGGGCTCACCAGCCCAGCACCAGGTCTGCTGGGAGGACGGATCCTGGCACGACAGCAGCCACACAGCCTGGCTGGGCTGATTTGGGGGCTTTGACCCAACGGGGGAGTCTTGATGCCGACAAATATTTCCCTTGGTGGGAAATAAGTCCTAATTTACACGCAACCATGAAGTCAGCCTAGCTGTTGACAGTGGATTTGGGCCAGACCCTCAGCAAGGCACAGCAAACATCCAACAACCATGGCATATAACTGCCACATGCTGTCCCCAGGTTTGTCCCCATCCTGTGCTCCTCGTCATGTGCAGGGTGGAAGGATCCCACGAGCCTGCACGCACATTTGCATCATGCTTGTGCACAGTCAAGGGCAGCGTGGAGCCCTCAAAAAGGGCGCAGGGATGGATCATCACCCCCAGCCACTACAGCTGGGCTGGTGACAGGGCCAGGAGCGGTCCATTTCGGGTGTACGTGGCCATTTTGTGCCTTTCTCAGGGTTATTTTTCCCCTTCGAGCTAGGGAAGCACAACACAAACCGTAGAGGCTCAGCAGCCAAGACAGCTAGCACCTTTGCACTGAGGAAATCAGAGCTGTAAACACAGAAAAAAAAATATTGCTATTTCGATAAATATACTCGCAGCAGTGTCTGCCCGAGACATGGCCTCAGGAGATGGGCACACGGAGGAACCCAGGACACCGCAGTCATTGCCTGGCAGCACCAGCTCCTCGTCGGGTCCCAAGAGCGGAAAACAAAATGGGCTGGGGGAAGCAAGGCGAGAAGGATGCTTTGGGCTTTGTGGTGTGGAGGATTTATTTGTTTTGGGTTTTAAACCATGGTTTTGCATCCCACCGTTGCCATGGCAGCCGCGGAGCGGACCACACGCTGCGTCCTTCGAAGCCGAGGGAGCTGAGCGCCGCGCTGATCACAGCCAGCGATGGATGAGAGCAGCTGAGGCCCGAGAAGGGCACCAAGGGGCCAAAAATTGACAGCGAGCCTCAGAGCACAGCAAAGAGCGAGTGCGAGGCCCTGGCTGGGTGTGCACCCCAAATCCCTGCATCAAACCCGTGCTTTGGGGGAAAGGTGGGGATACACAGAGGCGGCTCCTGCATCGTGCCCAGACCCTGTGCAGTGACTGCGACCCACGGGCACGGGGCTCAGAGCCCGCCCACACACACGGGCACCCACCTCTCACAGCTTTCTGCAGGACTCAACTGCCTGCTCCATTGCTCTGCAGCCCCCTTTAAGCCCCTGCCAGCCGCTGCATCACTTTAAAACCCAATTAATGGCAGCAGCCATGGAAAATCAGTGCCTTTCCCTTCCTATGAAGGAGGCGATCCCAGTGTTGCTGCCTCCTGGAGCTCCTCTTTTCAGCAAAAGGGGCATTGAGGGATGTGGGTGCCCAAACTTCACGCCTTCCACATGTCTCCCAGCCACTCTTCCCCTCGCTGCTCCTGGGATCTCCGCTCCCCTGTCTTGAATTTGTGCTGTCCTTCTCCCCCTTCCCTCGAATGCTTCTCTTTATTGTCCTGTTTGTCTCCTCTCCACGGTGTAATTTTATCTTGTTAGAGAAACGCTGGGCTGTGTTTACTTTGTTTTACTTTTGTGGTGCTTTTTATTCTAAATTCTCTTCATCTGGGAAGCACTTTATCAGCGAGGGGAGGCTGAAGGAAGCTATCTTTCATCCTTATCGAGATTCCTCTCCTTTCATTATCTCCAGTGCTGCTACAGAGCATCAAAAGGGCATCTTTGTTCTTGCAATCTAATGTAATTTCAAATATAGCAATTCGAGCCTTTTGAGAAAATTATGTACGCAAACACACATCCATTACCCCCCCTCGCCTCCTCCTGCTATGCTCCTCGGGGTGCCCGACGGCTGTTTTGGGGTTAAGGTCCACGAGGCAGAGAAGGATGCTCTTAGGACCATGTGGGATGGAGAGAGAGGATGGGGATGAGCCAGCACAGGGCTTGGGCATCTCCGGTCGCAGTGCCACCCCGTGGGTGTGTGAGCATCCCTGTGGGCTGTGGGGACAGCGGGGGCAGCCAGGAGCTGGCAGTGGGCACCGTTTCCACCTGCCAACCTGCCTGCCTTCGGCTGGAAAAGCTGCTCGGTGCCAGATGCCAGCGAGCGGCCCAGATGTTTCCTCCCTGCTCCATCTGTGCCGGAGCCGCCTGCAGCCATCGGCCACGTGGCGTGAGACCACCGGCGTGCTTTGAGGGGACCCCGTGCTCTGGTTCGGCTCAAAATCCTCCTTGCTGAGGCTCCAGGAGGCCGACAGGGCCCTGCCCTCCCTTGTCCCAGCCGAGGAGAAAACCCAAATCCCACTTGGCTGTCAAGGGGGGTCGCCGCACCTCAAAACCCTGCAAACCTTCCTCAGCACCAGATCCTGGTCCTTTGCTCCCCCAGACCTCACCCCCAGCTCCTCTTCCTCACGCTCAGCCATGGGGATCCCCAGAGGCCTGGATATGGCCACAGCACGGCCAGGGAATCACCAGCCCCCACCTCCCACCTCCGTGCCCCTCCAGCTGCTTTCTCCCAGCCCTGCTCCATCCCAACCCCTCGCCCCTGCCCCTCACGTCTCAGAGATAAGCAGGTGCGAAGGTGGAAGAGCTTTTTTTAAAGCACCTGGAATTAAGGAACACGAGGGGGCTTCGATAGGTTCTGGAATAAATTGCCCATGAAAGTGCTGGGGAAAACCTATCGAGGGAAAAAAAAAGAGGAAAAAAAAAAAGAGACGATGATATATCTAGGAAGGAAAAAAGAGGAGAGATTGGGAAGCGACTGGCTGATTGTTCCATAAGCACCTCTTAAAAGCAAACACAATAGACATGAGCAGTTTTTAAAATGACAGACAATACAATGGGAGATAATATATTTAAAACCCATATCAGTTGTTAACAGACCATAAAAACGCCGGTACATTAATCTATGCTGTCTGTCATAGACTCATGAAGCAGCTGTGTTATTTTATAGTTTCATTCCTGCGGGCTTCTCTGACACTTCCACAAATACATCTCAATTTATTTGGATAAGAACAAATAGAAATATTGAATTCTTCTTCCTCTGCTTCTGCTGCTTTTTTATTTTTTTCCCCCCAGCCCCACGACTGGCAGTAGGCACTCGGTACAGCTCTGCGACTGTGTTTTTATCTGCCAAAATGATTGTTTTCTCAGAAATGCAGCAGGCAGATGGATGCCTCATCCCTCCCTTTGGACTTTCCGAGCTCCTTTTGCATCCTCGCAGCGAGCGGGACAAGGCTGGGCTGCACAGCACCCTTGGGTGCAGATCCTGCTGGGGTGGTACGGATCCTGCTGGGTTGGTTAATTAAGATTTAAATAACAATCAAAGTGTTTCCTCTGCTGCTTCTTCAAGCTGTTTTTTTTTTTAAATATATATATTATTATTAATTTTTGTAATCAGGTATCAATTTTTTTATTTTTTTTTTTTTGTATTGGCCAAAAGAGAGCTGTCTGCCACAGGGGTGCGAGGGGAAGGGGCTGCTTATGGAAGAGTTTGGGTGAGAAAAGCCCTGCTGGAAAACACCCTTCCACTAGCTGAAACCCTCCGGGAAGCCCCGGGCAGCACAAGGGTGGCAGCACCCTGTGCTATGAGTTTTGGGGGTGGCTCTCCCCATCCCGCGTCGCTCTGGGGCTCTCATCCAGGCTGTTCCTAAATCCAGTGTGGGTTGGGATTTCTGCGTTAACAAATATCCACCTTGCACCTTTGCTCTCTGAGCTCTGTCCCCACCTCCCTCCTCCTTCCCTGCGAGGTGGGACCAGTGTGTCTCTAAATCACACACTAACTCCCATTGCTTTTGCTGCCTGTTTGCTTTTATTTCTAAAGACGCAAGAGGAGGAGAAATAATGTGCTCCTTTGCTCCCCGGGAACATAAAGCATGGATGAGGTATTTGCTCAAAGCCATAGTTTTGTTTTCCCTCTAAATTTGCACTCAACTTTACTAAGCATCAGTTTTTTTGATGATAAATCCACACACACGTGAAGCAAAGTGCATGGTACCATTGATGGCAGAGAGAGCAGCAGCTCCCTGGCGTGTGCAGGATGTGTCCTCTCCATCCCTTTTCCTAGGACAATATTCCCACCCAGCTGAGGAGCCCCCTGCTAACAGCTGTGCCCCCACCCCATGAGATCCCCCAGGGCTCTGCAGGACCTATGGGCACCCCAAACCCACCCTGAAGCTGCTTTTCCCTGTGCTCCAGCACAACCCCGAAGCAAGGGGAGCTCCGAGCAAATGTTTAACATGAATTATTCCAGGCGACAACACACGGTAGGTTCAAAGCTCGGATACAGGCTTTGGTGTGGGGCCTTCAAAGCAGAGGCATTTCTGCTCTAGTCCCAAAGGACGCTCGCTGGGAATTGCTTAAGAAGTTGCAAAGTGCTCTGTGCGTGGATCTAATGAGGGGGGAAAGCAGAGCAGGAGCCTGCCTGGGGAAAACCAGCAGGGGTCTGGAAAGGGCTTGCTCCAAGGGAGCCAGAGTGGCTCCTTGTAACACTGAACCAAACTTCGGTCACCCTTAATTCGGGATTTAGGGTCTGGTCCTGTTGGTGCCTGCAAGGGGAGCATTTTAGTGTCCCTCTGGACTGGGACCACTCTGACGGCTGCCACAGGCGCAGACCCCAGCATTCAGTCCCGATGGCACTCGGGGGAAGGCAGGGGCAGGCACCAGAGGGGGGCCCACTGCAGTGACCTCAGGCAGGTATAGCTCTCCCAGACACATTTCTTTATTCATGCCATCTCTCGGTGCCCCAGCGCCCACTACATGCCAGCTATTCCCAAGCAGGCAGGCAAGGAAGGATACACAGACAGCTCACCTGGCAGCAGGAAGGGGACAGCAGCACGAGCTGCCTTCCTATGGAAACTGCCAGCCCCAAGTCTTCTGCCTGCATCCCAGTGGTGCTCTGGAGGCTGCTGGAGTCGCAGAAGATGCTCAGGGGTGCGGAAGAGAGAAGGACCAGCACCCGCCTGGTAGCTGCTGCAGGGAGCTGGGTGCTCTTCGCCACGCCATTTGATCTCCCCCCATTAGGAAATCCCCATGGTCAGATCTCCATTGCCAACTGTGAGAGAGCAAATCATCTGCAAAGCAGGTTGGAAGTGCAGAGACAAGGGAAAAACACCTTTATTATTACTATTGTCACCATTATCAACACCACCTTTCTTCCGCAGCCACACGCGAAGCAAAGCCCTGCCCTGACCCTGTCCCCGTACTCTGCCCAACAGGAGGAGCGCGTACCTTACAAATGATTGCCATTCAACCTGCCAAGCCAACACAATTACTTCCCTTCGATCATAAAAGTAGACAAATAAACATCTGTCGTCCGCACGTAACCTCTTGGTTTATCAGCTGAAATGCTGCTGCTGTCCCCGGCCTAGCGCGGCCTGGCCCGGCCCTGTCCCCGCCACCTCCAGCTCTCGGGGCTGTCACTCGTCTGCAATTTCCCACTCTGGATCAGTGAGAAGGAGAAGCTGCGGATCCTCTGGCGCTGTCAGGATATCATTAACCTTTGCTTTGGATTTAAACGCTCTGCTCCTGTCGCTTCGGAGCTGTGCAGTCATTTACTCCCAGCCTCCTTCCATCCCCCAGGCCCGGGCAGTGCTCAGCTGGCTCCCTGCAGCCACACACGCAAAACCAAGCTACCCCACACGCCCCTTTTCCCCTTGATTTTATCTTAATTTCTTTTCACTAGCCCAGAGCACAGGCCAAGCTGTGGAAGCAACAAATTTCCCCATCCCCAGTTTGCTGTGCTCCCCCCAGCAGCCCCAGTCCCCCCCTCCAGTCGGTGTTTTAATTACACAGGAGGCTCTGATGGGGAGCGCTGCTGGGTGCAGATATCGGCTGCTCGTCCCCATACATCAAAGAACAACTGTCTGATTTGGCTGTAGCATGGCAGAGCTACCTGGTCTGAAAGCCAGCCCTTATTTTCTGGAGATTTAGGGGCAAAGAAGTGGCAATATTCGTGTGTGTGTAGCTCCAAGAGTGGCGAGGGAAGGGCTGACGTGATGCTGCATGGGGCCGGCCCCGAGCCCTGCTCCTGCTGCAGCACATCAGCAGCAGGACCCTGGCTTCACCATGAGACGTCGCATCTCATGGGCAAAGCCATCAAGCCCCAGGCACATTTACAGCAGCAGCTCCCTCCTCGAGCAGCCCCCAGGAGATCTGCTTGGTTCACGGTCTCCGCTTCCCTCCCCATGGTCATGTCGCAGCAGACTGCCTGGATCCAGCGCGTGAAAAATAAATAACAACACCAAAATAAGTGCCTTTTCCAAATGCAAAAGGGCAATCTGCTTTTCTGATGCTTTGCACATGGGGCACGGGCAGAGAAACCCGGCTGCATGGGGCCGAGATGTACCCGCACTCCCAGCTGCAGCCACACCACACCTTGCTCAGTGCTGAGCGGGGCAAAAAGGAAAAATTGCAAATTACAGGAGCGCCTGGGTCTACATGTTTGCACCAAGCAGGCGGGGATGTGCATCACATCCTCCTCTGTCAGCAGCCCAGGGGTTGTCTGCGGTGTGCTCTGCTTTTGCTCTCTGCTAGGTTTCTCCCTGCGTTTCCTGACTTGGAACCAGATGTGGCTCCGGTGCTGTGGTGGGGCTGGAGCTGGGATCAATAGTCAGGGATAAATTGCAGCCTGAGAGTCACTCTGCCAGGCTCCCAGAGAGAGCTGGCCCTCCTGTAAAAAACAGTAATAATAACAATAATAATAAACAAATAAATAAATAAATAGGAGGAAAAAGAACGTAGCCCAGATCAGATAGTGGCAAGCAGCACATATCTAATCTCGCTCTAGAGGGCTGTGAGTGATGAGATCTTCACGGGCGATTTAAGAGACGTGGCAGGCTGGCCCCAGTCGCCTTTGCCACGGTTGGGAGGAACCGAGGTGCTCGGCGAACCTGTCCTGGCCGTGTTTTGGGGCAGAAACCGGCCGTTCAGCGGGCGTGCAGCAGAGCTCAGCACTGATGAGTTGCTGCTCTCCTCCGAGCCGCAGCCGCCGCATGAATGTTAAATGATCATCAAATATACAAATCTAATGAGGAGCGGGAGGAGCAGGGAGCGAAGCCATCAAATCTGGGCCGGGAGCCAGGCACCGCGCTGCTCCGAGCCTCCCGGGAGGCAGCGGCAGCTCCCCGGGCTCTCACCACATGCCATGAGGCTCGAGGTCTACTTATGAGCAAGGAAGGGAGATTTTCTTCTTTATTATTTCACACACACACACACAAGGAAATTTTCTTCTCCCAGCCCTGGCCTAGGACCCCTTAAACATGAACCAAGGGGAAAGGGAGGCATTGTAAAAGGTTGCGAGCCAGGGTGAGTCGGCACAGCACAGCCAAGCAGAGGGGAAAGGGCAGTGCTTGCGGAGGATTTCAGTAATATCAGATATTTCCGCGATTTTGAAATGGTTCCTGTCTTTGATGCCACTTTGCACATTAATTTTTTTTCAACTCGAGCCATAGAAACAAGGGAGTTTTACTTTCTAAGCACCAGAAAGGAAGTTTAGATCATTTCAGGCTAGTTCTGTCCATCAAAACAAAATGTGCAGTTCAAGAAATATGTTGCAAACAGGTTTGTCCAGTGGAAAAATTCAGTTTTAACATGAAAAACAGCTACAAAAGCAAAAATAGCTGGAAGTCATGCCTCTGAGCCCTCACAGCAGACATGGATGGACCCCTCCATCCATCCTGGGTGGGGCAAAGAACTGGGGGAAGGGAACGCAGAAGACTTCAGCTTCATTTCAGCCCATTTCATGCCCATTTTGGCCCGCTTCAGCCCCATTTCAGCTGTGTTTCAGCACATTTTGGCCCACTTCAGCACGTCAGCCCTATTTCAGCCCTCTTCAGCACATTTCAGCTCCATTTCAGCCCTATTTTGCCCCCAGCCAGAGGTGTGATGCCCAGCGGTGGCGATGCCGCTCGGTGACGGGCTCCAACCCGCTGGCGCAGGGGTGCAGGACACCACCTCCCCACGGTGCCATCCTCCTAGATCATTAGAAGAAAACAATTACTATGCAAACCTTAATGAATCAAGGCCGCAGCCCACAACTGGGAGCATAAATATCAAAGTGTGGGCTTCGATTGAAGACAGAGGAAGAAGTGTAATTAATTCCGCCATGATACGCCATCCCGCTCCAGCCACGAGCTGGGCTGCAACTCACTGCGGGGAGGACAGGGAGGGATGTGGGGGGCTCGGGTACCAGACCCCATCCTGCTCGGGTGCTGGGCAGTGCCACCCTGGACACAGCTCCGTGGTTCTGGATCTTGGCTCCCAGCTCAGAATTAAAAAGGTTATTTGAGACTTTGCCAATTGCTTTTGATCTGGTGATGAAAGACGATGATAAATCTTAAGAGACCAAAATTAATAGAGAGGAAATTGATTTTGTAACGTGTGGACTTGTTTTATTAGGCTCCTGCAGGCTGGGCGAGATTGGGAAGGCAGCAGCATTTGGCGGCCAGGCGAGAGGGGAGAGGCTGCATAATGAAGGGATGGGCAAAGCAGCATCACCTCCAGGGTGTGTGAGCCACGCACCCCTTGCTCGGAGGGGGCTGACGGCATGGTGGGGGCTGTATGGATGTTCAGATCCCTCCCCATCGCTGCCTTGCCATGCCACAAGATGTATTTGCTCCTCTCGAGGCCGCAGATCTCGCTGCTTCTGCCCCCTCCCCGATTTACCTCCCAAATCTGGAGCAGGACCTGCTGGGTACGGAGACCTCAGCTGCCGGAGCGATGGCTTTGCAAATAATGGAGTTAGCAGCCAAAGGACCAGGCGCCCACATCTGTTTATTAATTATAATGACTTGGTATCATTCATTAAGAGCTGGAATTTATTTATCAGACAGAGGCGGAGTGCCACGCGGCATTAGGGTTCGATTTTGTTCTGTGAGCTGGCTGAGGAGCCCAGGAATTAGGAATGACTCTGTGCATTGGGCAGGAAAGAGATGTACGTAGCAGGCTAATGACATGAGAGAGGAACAAAATTGAGATACATGGCGCATGCCCGCTCCGCTCCAGAGGAGTAAATGGACGTACATATTATTATTGCAATATAATTTGAGCAAAGTATTTTCCTAGGATCTAGAGCGTTTGCTATAGTTAATTGAGATCCCGAAGTTCAGTGCCTTTCATTATAGCAAAGCTCTGGAGCGGAATACTCTCGGCTAATGATCAGAGCAAGATGGAAAGGGCATTTACTGGAGCTGCATAATGTGGCTCGGAGGTGGGAGAGTGTCAACAAGCACGCTCCGGCTCCCACGCCGGGGCTGCCCCGTGGCAACGCTGGAAATTTGGAGCTGCAAAACCTTTCCTGGGGCGTGGAAGGAGGCAGGAGCTCAGCTGCACGGGGCTGTGGGCTCACAGGGGCTGTTCTGGGGTGGCTGGGTCCGAACGGGGGCTCTGCTCTCCGTGGTTATTGCATGAACCCATCGGCTGTCAGCACCCAGGGGATCGGACCCTGGAGCACACAAATCGCGTCTCCTCCCACGGCTGCAGCCAGGCAGTGCTGGGGATGCCCGCTAAAGACCAAAGAACCCGAACCCCACCAAAACTGCACCCACCACAGCATAAGGGCACAGCACCCCCAGCATCCCCCCGGCCTGGGAAGGAGCTGGGAAGGGTTTTCTGCCCGCCGCCTGCCCCTCCAGCACCTTGCCGCCTCCCCAGCACCGCCTCGTCTCTGCCTTTCCCAATCCCAAACTAATCTGAATGAACAACGGGAGCAGTTATCCCAATAACCTCTGCCCTGCTGGAGAAATAATTACTGCAAGTCCAGAAGCGAGTGTTCAGAAAGTAATAACGAGATCAACAGCAGGCTGAACTCGGGCGATGGGCGCCTGGCGAGTGTGCGGGCACTGGGTACGGCTCAGCCGGTGCCACCCCCCGGCACCAACCCCCTATTTACCTCCGTGCAATGTGGAGCAGCTGGGGCAGAGCAGGGGTCCCCAAATCACATCCCAAAAGCCCAGCTTACACCCGTGGAGCCATGCCGGCCGGCACAATCCCATCCCCCCCGACCCAATCTAACCGAAAATGCAATATTTTCAGCCGGCACAATCCCGTACACACCTCCACCCCCACCCCGACCCAATCTAACTGAAAATGCAATATTTTCTGTCTCGACGATCAGGCTGCAAAGCAGCCGAACAAGACCCACCTCCTGCCTGGGGCCTGGGGGGATCTCACCCCCCCCCCAAAAAAAAAAAGGCTCCCCTTGGGAAATGTGAGCCCTCAATCATTTTGACGTGCGCACCTCAGCGCCTGTCATCTGTCCCACTCCACCTGTGCACAGCAGGCTTCGCTTTTCATTAGAAATAAAAATAACCCTTGTCAGAAGGTTTTTCCTCCCGCGGTTGAACGCGGAGACGGCAGATGAGTGTCGGCTGAGCCGGGCCCCCTGGCAAGGCTGGGAGCCGGAGAATTTCTCTGGAGTTTTTCTAGGTTTAGCGAGGCGGAAAATAGACAAGGAGAACACAAAAGCAAAGGCCGTCACTCAGGCTAACTTTATCTCAAATTAATCCTGCCAAAACGTGGCAGTGGGGAAAGGGCCGGGGAGAGGGGAGGGAAAAATAAAATCAAACGCGATGTGGAGACAGCTCTAATAAAAAAGTCACTTTCCCTGCAAGCAGCAAAGCTCCGTCCCGTGGCCCCGGCTCCGTTTCAGGGCTCCGATGCTCGATCCCTGCTGCAGCTCCCAGGGGCAGGATTTTTTCCCCTCCTGAGGATGCTGCAGGACCAGGCACCCCAAAACCAGGGTCCTGAGCAAGGCTGGATGGAGGCCAGGGACGGTGGGTGCCCACGGCTGTGGGAGGGGAGGGAGGAGAGGACCCCATGGGCGAAGGCGCTGGGCTGGGGGGGTGCAGGAGCCCCTGGGGGAATCGGCCTGGTTTGTTCACCCCATAGCTGCTCTTTGGGATTTCCATTTAAAATCTGAGACCTAAAAGCCTCCTGGAAGCTTCAGCACTGCCACAGCTTCTCCTCTTTCTACCACCGCTCTGCTTTCTGCCGATGCTTTTATTTTATTTATTTCCCCCTCTTCCCAGCTCCATCGCCCGGTTGCTATAGCACCTGGCATGCCAGAAGTGCCCTCCTTGCCCACCAAAACCGCGTGATTTCTATGCAAAACAGCCAGGCAGCCACAGCCCCTGCCCACCCAGCATGCAGGGCACCGGGGGTCCCCCAACTGCGGGTTTTGGGGTGCAGCATCGCCCTCTGCCACCCCCCCAGAGCTCAGCACAGGGTTAGAAATGGGGTGGTGGGAGCCGGGAGCATCTTTGTACTGGGGGCCTTGTAGCTCCGGTGCCATCTCCTCCCTCCCCCTGTTCCGAGCTGAATAGGTTCTCGCTGGAAACAAAAAAAACCTCTCTTCATTGCTGAAGAAAACCTACACATCTGCCGGGCTTTAAGCAAGGTGTTATTTTAAGCTAGATCTATTTTAAGGCGGTGCCAGTCTTTAAGCGGAGTAGCGCTTTTACACGGGGACCTGGGGAGATGTGTGCCGCTGAGCCTCGTCACGCAAAAAAACACCATTTTGTGCTGTTTCTGTGCTCTCCCGTAATTTTTCTCTCCCGTGCACAGCCCCATTGCTCCTCTGCCATCTCCATCCCCACGTGCGCCCACCCGCCACGCTCTCCCCAGCCACGGGGCTGCTGGTCCCGTGGCCACCAAGCCCAGCCGGCAAGGCACGGCTCTGCATCGGGGGCCGGTGCCACCATCCTCAGCCCCCGGCAGCAGCTCTCCGTGCTTATTTTCTGCTGGTGCCACTGACCACGCGTAGGTGTTGGGGAAGAATGAGGGCCTGATTGGGGCTTGGAGGAGAGCAAGCTCAAAATGCGGCGTTTATTGTTAGTTGACACCAGGGAAGGTGGATACAGAAAAAAAAAATTAAAAAGCCAGATTTTCCTTCCTTCTTCGCTCAGTTTTCCCCTGGAGGCATTCCATGTACTGTGCGAGAGACCAGACCACCAGTACCTGCCCTCAAGCAGCTCTGTGAGAAATTGCAGCTGCCTCTGTCCTGTATTTTGGGGCCGAGATGTGCACCAGGAGGCGACGACTGTCCCAGGGGGAGGGTGAGGAATGCGGGGTGCGAGGGGCAGCACCCACGTCTCCCCTCCGCCGTGCTGCAAGCAGGAGGAGCGGGGTGCTGGGGGGGCGCGGGGGCACATCTGGCAGGCGTGAGCCCGCTCAGCGTTAACACATCTGGACGGACGCGCGTGCATCTGCCAGACCTCATCAGGCAGGTCCGCGGCGGGGAGCAGGCGGCGGCTCCGCGGCACCAAGCCCGCGGGTACCGGAGGCAGCTTGGGAAAGCTCAGCTGGGAAAAAGAAAAAGAAATAAAAGTAGCGAAGCCCAGGGCAGGCAGCAGGGAGGGCTCTGCCTTCAGCCGCAGCAGCTGCTCCAGGTCCCCGTCCCACTCCTGCTCCTGGTCCCCATCCCGCTCCCGCTCCCGGTTCATCCAGGTGACCCCAAGGATGAGCCAGGACCCGCACTCATGTCCCTGAGCCCCCTGTGAGTTTGGCAGCGGGGTGGGATGGCACCTTCATCAGACACCCAAGGGCCCCCCAGGGAACAGGGACGAGTGGCCGAGGCGCGCTGGGAGTTGCTCCAGGAGCGCCTGGCACATCCGAAGGAAAATCAGCCAAGCCATGTGGAAGGCGGCCAGGTGGCAACCTGAGGCTGGAAAGGGGCACGGAACCTGAAGGATTTACAGCCTCGGAAACCTTTTTCTGTGATTAGAGCAATGACCACAGGCTGCGTGTCGGGATGAACTGGGACTGCTTGTACCCAGCGCAGGGTGCATGCGGCGGGACGGAGCTTGGGAAAGATAAAAAAAATAAATAAACCCTCTAGGCTCCAATGTGCAGCGAGAGCACATACACACCCACGCTGGCACGTTGTGGGAACATCACCCGAGGGTGCTGAGCACAGGCAGCGTGTCCCTGCACCTGGAGACAGGGTGCTGAGGGCTGGTGCTGGCGTGCCCCCGTCACCCACCTGGTGAGCCCGCAGAGATGCTTCCCGCAGGGATATCTGCAGGTTGCTGCCAGCACCCGCAGGGCAGACCAGCGTTTTTGCCTGCCCGGTGCCCTGCTGAACTTCCCAAGCTGTTCGAGAGCCTGGGAGTGAAAACTTCAGCTCATTAATTAAGCTCAGAAAATTAGAAGCTGGCCTAAATATAGCTGCCCAATGAGACTGCAAAGCAAAAGGGAAACATCCTTCCCAACCGCCTCGCACTCCCGCCCACCCGCTCTGGCAGGCAAATAAAAGACAGAAATTCCCATTTAAACTCCGCTTTCCCCATGTGCGGTGGAGCTTCAGGGAGAAACGTGGATGGGGAGAGTGAGAAATCCTGCTAGGATGGAGACGTTTGGAAGGAGCTTGGTCCTCCCTGCACTCCCTGCAGGTCCCTGGGGCCTGGGAGCCGAGCTCCTGCTCCCTGCAGGATGGGAAAAGGAATGAAGGAATGAAGGAATGAAGGAAGGAAGGAAGGAAGGAAGGAAGGAAGGAAGGAAAGAAGGAAGGAAGGAAGGAAGGACAGACCATAATTTATTATCTCCCACCTGAAGGGCAGGCAGAGCATTAAGACCTCATTTGTTCAGCACCGAGATCACCGGAGTCCCACACGGCACATTTCATTCAGCCTTAGCAGACTGTTCCCTATTTTATGGTGTGGATAATTTAATGCAGTCTAAACAAAAGTTTCTCTCCCTGCCCCAAGCACAGCGATTCCTGGATGCACACTCAAATGGGCACATGGAATCTGGGACAGATCCAGATTTTTTACCCATAGGATCACGCTGGAGGGGCCGTTTCCCTGCTAGGTCCTGCAGGAGATACGTGCACACCTCTGGGTTTCAGGCTGCGGCATTGCCATCACTTCCAGTTTCCTTGCAAGGGTTGCATCTTGCCACACCGAGATGCTCGGGCATGGTTTGTTGGGTGTTACGAGCCCGTTTGTCTTACGGGGACAGAACCAGAAGCAAAGGGGGGGCTGAGTGACACCCAACGACGCAGCCCCGCTGGCACGGGGGGCTCGGAGCACCGGTGCCGGAGTGAGTCAGCTCCCAGTTGACGGCAGTGCTTCAGCCTCTCCATCAGCAGCGGCTCCAGAAGAAGATGAAATGACTAATGACTAATCTGTGCTATTGCCACCCGTTCTGCGCTCATTTCATCCACACAAAAAGCCTCTGCTGCCTGCTCCGGCCGGGGAGAAGCGATTACGACAGCAGCAATGCAGGAGGCTCCCGCTCCTGCTGAACTGCCTGGGGGGTTTTGGTGGTGGTCCTGAGCACAGGGGATGTGGGACAGGAGGGGTCGGTGCTGAGCAGGACTTTGGGGTGCAGCAGGGAAAGGCAGGGTTGTGTGTGATGGGGGGGTCAGCCCTCATTGCGGGGATCCTTCTGCATTGGGCTGGGAGAGGTGGATCTGGTAGGGGATCAAAGCCAGGAAGAGCACGCAGGTGAGGATAAAACCTTGGTTAGCAGCTGGAGGTGGGAGAAGAAGGGGGATAGCTCACAGGTGGGGAGCAGAAGGTCCATGGGAGGTCCAGCCCGGCTGCAAAGTGCCCCCTCAGCAGCCTTCTCCATTTAAAAAGGGGAAATTTTAGTACAAGGAGGGGAAATTCCAGCCGTGGTTTCTCCCCTCTTCCCCCATCACCCCTGTACAGCCAGGCACTGTCCAGGAAGTCTCCCGGGAAGGTACCCACAGCAGCACAGCTTCACATGGGCTGGGTCGGGGGAAGCCAAACCCCAGCGAGGGTGTGAGCCTGGCCACCAAAAAAAGCCTGGATTTATCCCCCTGTGGAGCAGAGGGTGAACTCCAGCCCCACCAAGCAGCTGGGTGAAAAATCCTTCCACGTGCTGCAGATGCGAATGTCCCTCCTGGAGACAAAACTGGAGAATATCAGCATTTTTCCCCAACAGATTGCTTCCTGCACTTAACAAGTCACTGTCAGCACCGGGCAAAAGGATGCCCCCGCCTGATCCAAAGCGCCCGCGCTCACACCGAGCATGCGCCAGAGCTGTGCTGGAGCACACCAAGCCGTTTTTAGGCTTGGAAGCTAGCAAGATTCATCAACATTTTATAGCTTTTGCCCTGCAGATATGAAACGGTGACCACAAGCCAAATACTTCTGTCCTTTACCTTCCTGCAACACCAATGACTTTGGTGCAATAGAAAGCCAAATGCAGCCCGTAATTTTTCACTGCAAAGACAGAATTCAGCCCATAATGTTCTTGATAAAGCGAAGTACCAATGACACAGCTGAAAAACATCAGAGGAGCAAAGAGCAGTGAAAGCTTCCCTGGGCTTCCATATGGCATTGCTCCATTTTGGACCGCATTATTATTATATTTCATCCAGCTTTAGCTCTTTCTGTGTTATCTGACGCGGGGAAAATGTTGATGTGGAGGACGCCGGCACAGACACTCGGCTCTCCTCTCCCGCCAATGCGTGCCGCATTTGTATTCTCCCCAGTACTGCGACGTTTTCAAAATGTTTTGTTAAGTTAATTTGTATCCGCAGCCACTTGTGAATTTTTCAGATTATTTGATCTGTAACTGAACTAACACGAAGAGTAACTATTGTTCTGCAGGAGCAGACGGTGCCAAAGCGTGTCTTACGTGTTCGACGCGTGCCTGCCGACTAACCCAAAACGAGGTCCCCAGGCACCAGCGATGCCATCAGAAGCCAGCCTACGAAGGCACCAGCGTGTCCCTGCCCTGCTCCGCCCCATGGCCAGGGCTGGTGAAGGCACGGGGTGCACCTCGCTGCAAGGCACGTGCCTCCGCTGCAGATTCCCCCAGATCACAAATTTTAGGGGTTGGCAGGGCCCTCCAGAGCTCACCGGGTCCAACCCCCCTGCCAAAGCAGTTCCCCAGAGCAGGCTGCCCAGGGAGGCGTCCAGACGGGCCTTGAATATCTCCAGAG
The DNA here is from genome assembly GCF_013377495.2 of Cygnus atratus. Classification (NCBI taxonomy): domain Eukaryota; kingdom Metazoa; phylum Chordata; class Aves; order Anseriformes; family Anatidae; genus Cygnus; species Cygnus atratus. The sequence goes on from NC_066387.1 coordinate 2,660,817, forward strand.
AAGGAGACCCCACAACCTCCCTGGGCAGCCTGTCCCAGCGCTCCGCCACCCTCACCGGCAATAAGTTCTTTCGCGTGTTGGTGCGGAACTGCCTGGGCTCCATTTTGTGGCCGCTGCCCCTTGTCCTGTCCCCACAGCACTGAAAAGAGGTCGGCCACGTCCCTCTGTCTCCCACAGCTCAGGTATTTACAGACATCGATCAGATCCCCTCTCAGCCTTCTCTTCCCAAGGCTGCCCAGACCCAGGTTTCTCAGCCTCTCCTCCCAGGGGAGATGCCCCAGGCCCCGTATCAGCTTTGGGGCCCTCCGCTGGACTCTTCCCAGGAGATCCCTGTCTTTTTTGTGCCGGGATCTTGGTTGTGCCTCAGCTGTGCTCCTGCTCCCAGGTGGCTTTCTTAAGTACATGTGACTTTGGGGCATCCCACCCTGCAGCCCCGAATGCCTGTGCATAGGGGCAGCTTTGCTCAAGGGCTGCGCCTCACTTCCAGCCGGCTGGGCTTGTGTTAGCTCCCCCATCGCTGTGACTGCAGAAAAATTTATTTTAACTTTATTTCCCAGGTTTTAACTGGGAAAAAAACAAACAAACAAACAAACAAAAACTTCAAGGATTTGGGAGCAAGGAGAAAGCACAAGGATGGAGTGCAACCTCCCGGCAGCAGTGGCTCCTCACTGTCCCAGCAGTGCTGCCACTTTCCAGCCCAAGCCGTGGCCAGCGGGAGGGCAGCAGTGAGAAGCTGCTCTTCCATTCAGCTCAGATGAGTTCTGCCTGAGGAAGACCCTGGGATGCATTTTGTTTGTTTGTTTGTTTGTTTGTTTGTTGAGCAATTTCTGAGTTGCCAACTAGACTTTGCCCAGGAGGATCTATCTGCCCTAATCCTGTGGCGACCAAGGGAAACACCAATCTGCTGTGCTTGCAAGCAAATGGAAAAGGAACAGAAAATCCAAGGGGATCACAGACTCAGTTCCCCCCACCCCAGACACCAGAATTTAGCACCAGCAGCAACCCCACAGCAGCCACCTTTGCAAGGGGATGTTCGTGGATCAGCACTGGCCCCTCCAAGTGGCCACCAGCTGGCGTCAGTCGTGCTGTGACTGTTCCTTAAAATACTGTTTTACCAGCTTGAATTTAAGAACTGAGTTCAAATGCCTTCGAGGGGGAGATCAATACCCTTTTTTGACAAATAAACATGACAACAACTGGGCACGGTGGCTACAGCTGCTGGAGCAGTGGTGCTTTCTGTCCTGGCTCTCAGACGAATTAAAACCCAGCGGAAACAGAAACAGCTTGGAGAAGGAGCTGGGAGCAACGTCGGCTCCAGCACAACCCCCAGGAGCTGAAGCGAGGTTGTGCCCAAACCTTTGATTTCCTTAGGTGATGCCTTGGGGTGTGGGTGTTGGTTTTGCAGCACCAAGTTAGCCCCCACCTTCAAAACATCACTGCTTCCCTTCGTGGGACCCCCAAACCGTGTCTGCATGGCCCCATGGCACGGCCTTGGGGCAATACGGGCACAGGACGGCATTAAGGTGGAGCCGTTTTACATCGCAGGGGTACCACAGTAGCTGTGAAAAAATGTGTGCTTTATTAAATCAGCCAATACACCTGAAAAAAACTCAGGCAAGACCGGGGGCAGTTCTCTGCAGGCTCCTTGTGCACCTGAAAACTCCCCCGTTAGTCATGAGGACACCCAGGGATTGCGCATCCTTCAAGTCATTCACGGCTCTGTGGCAAGTCATGAGATACTTGGTATTTTCCTTCAAACAAACAAAAGCAGATGATTAAGGAAGAGGCGCAGCTTGCTTGCTTTCAGGAGAAAGACAGCTTGCAAAATGCAACTCTCAGGGCTTCAATAAAACTCCAGAAAGCAAATAAACAGCGTGGCTGGGGAGGATAATGCACCCGCTTGCCTGAATTTTAAGCCAAATTTGGGATTCTGGGGTGGAAGGAAGGGGATTACCTCCTGCAAAACTGGCACCAGTGAAAATGTCATGAGAGTGTGGACGTTAAAATGCAAAGAAAAATGTGTGCTGCAGCCTGCGCCTGGCTTTTTAAGCTGTATATACACCAGAAACTTCTAAAACTTTGAAGAGAAAAACATTTCCAAACGGAAAGCCAAATTCCAAAAAGAAAGCAGCTGAGTTTCATCCTTCTTGTAATATTTTTTGGTTATTATTTCATTTCCAAACCCTTTTTTGCCTAAGGCAACATGTTTATACAAAGCATTTCACTTAAAAAAAAAAAAAAGAACGAAGAACTATTTGCAGATGGAAAAATATTCTGTCAGAAATTTCCTGGCCACCTCTCCATTTCATGCCAACGCTTCGCACACTCAAATGGCTACAAATGACTGTACAGCAGCAAATTTGGCCACTGAGATTTTAAGCTGTGGTTTTGCAGCCCTCTACACACAGGATTTAAAACCCCCACTTGTTTTACACTTTCCTTCACAACTATCTCCCAGCCATAAAATATACAAGGATGCATCGATTGCTCTGGTGATCAAATACCTCTCCCTTCAAAAATATACCTACCCAGAAATGTAAGCATCCTAATTAAAAATATGCTTGAGAGTTGAATTGCAAATGAATCAATTCCTTCCCCCCCAAAAAAAAAGGAAAAATAAAAAACCCCCATCAAGCAAGACCAGGATGGGCTGGTTAATAATTGATATTTACATTTCTCCCATGTCTGATCAAAGGATTTGATTGCATGACAAATGAGGAAATTACTGTAAAATGTGGTACATCCATTAAGAACACAGATGCAGCAGATAGCACGCGGGAGCTGGGCGATGGGGTTTGTGCCACGAGGCGCTGCAGAAGCAGCTCAGCAGCCAGACCCTGTCCCAGAGGGGACACCACCACGGGGAGTATGGGACCGGGGTGCTGGGGCTGGGCCTGGGGCTCTCATGGGGGTGAGAGAGGAAGTCAGAACCCCAAAGCAGCGCAGTGGGGCCCTATGGGCTCCTATGGACCCCTATAGATTCCTGTGGTCCCCTGTGGTCGGGTAGGAGTCTTCGCAGCTTCCTATCATGGAATCATTGAGGTTGGAAAGGATCATCAAGTCAAGCTACCCTGTCCCTTCACCAAACCATGTCCCCTAGTGCCATGTCCCAGGGACCCCAAGGGTCACTGTGAGCTCCTGTGGGCCACTACAGACCCCATGGGTCTCTATGGGCTCCTGTGGGCCCCTATAGGTCACTGTGACCCCTACATGCCCCTGGGGACTCCTACAGGTCTGTATGGACCCCTACGGGCTCCTACAGGTCACTACGAGGTCCTATGGACCCCTACACATTTGTGAGGCCTCCTCTGGATGCCTACAGATCCCTTAGAGCTTCTACAGACCTCTATGGAGCTCTATGGGACCCTATGGGCTCCTACGGTTTACTATGAGCTCCTATGGACCCACATGAATCCCTATGGGACATTATGAGCTCCCATGGGCTCCTATGGACTCACAATTTGTTTCCAAGGCCAGAGCAATGGCCATGACCTTCCTGTTGCAGAGAAAAATAGGCAAAATCCAGGAGCAGTGCCCTGCACCCTGAGGCTGTGCACCGGAGCATGTGAAAGCAAAACATTTCGCTGCCGGATTTCCCCAGAACAGCAAAATCTGCGCCGACGGCTGACATTTGGGCAGTATTAGGAGGTGCACGAGGGGATTGGGGAAAGTTCACGGAGCAGCAGATGCAGGAGCAGGCATTTACCCTCCAAGCGAAGGTGCCCGGCTGCTTCGCCAGTGAGACGGCTTTGGGTCCCAGGCTTCGGAAATGAAAAATGCTAAAAATGTTTCCCCTCTTCTCCTCTTTATTTATTTATTCATTTATTTATTTTTCCCTGCGACCTGGGGCTTCAGAATGGAAACCGACACAGTGGTGGGGTCACTGCTGTCCCCTGGGAGCTGCTGGGGGTGGGAAGCAGCGATGGGGAAATGGGGGAAACGTACTGGGTTTGGGAACTGTATTAAATGTGAAAATGTAGCGAGTGTGGGAACACACTGAGTATCAGGAATGGATTACACATGAGAATGTATTGAATATATACAATATGGAGTATCAGGAATGGATTACATGTGAGAATGCAGTGAATATATGAAACATTGAGTATGGCTAACACTGAATATTGGTAATATGTTATGGCAAACATTCCAAATATGGGAAATATATTGAATACAATGAACTCAACGTGGGGAAAAGGTGGAATTCACTGAGAAATCCCCTGACTGAGGGAACTGCGGTGCTTATTACTAACGTTAGCAACGTGTTGAACTTGAGAAACACATTAAACGTCAATTGCTGCACAGGGCAAGGACCCAAAGGGGACCCCCCGGCACCTGCGGGGAGCCCCCACGCGACACAAAATGGCGGGCCGGCCCCACCCGGAAGCCCCGCCCCCCCCCGCGCGCCTCGCGGGCCCCTCCGCCACGTGCTGGGGCGCGCGGGCGGGCCCTTTAAGGCGCGGGCCCCGCCCTGGCGGTGACGTCACCCGCCCCTTCGCGGCCCCCCCCCCCGCCCCGCTCCCGCCCCGCGGTGACGTCAGGCGGCGGCGGCTCGGGGCATGACGTCATCAGCCGGGCGAGCGGCCGGCGGCGGGCGGCAGCAGGCGCCGCAGTGTCCCCGCGGCCCGGCCCCAGCGCAGCCCCGGCCGAGGGCGGAGGAGGAGGAGGAGGAAGGGGAGGAAGGGGGGGGACCCTTCCCAGCCCCTCCGCCGGCCGGCATGGGAGCGGGCGGCCGCGCCGCCAGGTAGGGCGGGGGGCGCCGTGTAACGGGGTGGGGGCGCCGTGTAACGGGGTGGGGGCTCAGGGTAATATGGGAGGGGGCTCAGGGTAATGGGGGTGGGGGCTTACGGTAATGGGGGGGGGGGGTCGGTGTAATGTGGGGAGTCGGGGAAATGGGGTGGGGGCGCCGTGTAATGGGGTGGGGGGCTCAGGGTAACGGGGGGGGGGGGGCGCCGCGTAATAGGGTGGGGGGCTCGGGGTAATAGGGTGGGGGCGCCGTGTGATGGGGTGGGGGCTCGGTGTGATGGGGAGGGGGCTCGGAGGGTGGGGACACCCCCCCCCCCCGTGTAACGGGGCTAAGTTGGATTGGAGGGGGGGGGGTCCGCGTTGTAGAGGGGGAATGGGTTGTGGGGGGGGGCAGCGGGGAGCCGGGGGTGGGGTGTTATGGGGCGGGGGGGTGCGCACCGGGATGGGGGCGCGATGTAGTGGGGAGGGGGGGGGCACGGCGGAGCCCGAGGCGGGGGGGGGGCAGCCGGGCTGGCCCCGGGGGCTGCAGCGCCGTGGGGTGGGGCCCGGGGCTGTGCCCGTCCCTTGTACGCTGCTGGTCCCCGGGATGTGCCCGGTGCCCCCGGTACCGGCACCCGCCGTGCACCGCCGGGGACGTTCCCGTGGCGGCAGCGGGGCAGCATCGCGGGGGGCTGCGGGGCTGCGAGGGGCGGCGGAGCCTCCCCCGTGCCGCCGGCGGGGCGATGCCGCAGCTCGGGGACACGGCTGCAGCCCCCCGGGAAGGGGCTCGGCCCCGCTGCCCCCGCCTGTGCGGTGCCTGGTGACGGTGACAGCGGCGGGGAAGGGGCTGGGATCACCCCAAAGCTACCCGAGACCCCATAGTACCTGACCCCATGCTACCCGACCCCAGAGCTATCCAAGACCCCACGCTACCCGACCCCAAAGCTACCCGAGCCCCCGTGCTGGGGAGAGGCTCCCGGAGCCGTCCCTTCCCATGCAGCTCCGTGATTTATTTATTTTCATTTTTATTTCTCATTTTTTTATCCTCCGTTTTCCCCTATCTGCCTGTTCTGCCAACTGCGATCGCTCCGGGCGGCGGGGAGCTCGTACGCTGTGCTTCGGGGCCGTTTTTCATCCACCCTTTTGGCTTTCCGCTGAAAAAAATCCCAAGCCCTGGGGCGGGCAGAGCCGCCCCGCAGCCTGGCGATGCAGCACCCACGGGAGCAGCGCCCGTTCGTGGCACGGGTGGGGTGTCCCCGAGCCCGAAGCCGTCCCACGGCTGGGGGTGACCCCACAAAAATACAAGTGGCGCTGAGCGGTGTGCGTGCTGCACGGGGAGGATCCCGTCTCGGTCCCTCTCGCGGCGTGCTGGGGGAAGCAAATGGTGTGAATATGGGATAAGGGGGGAGAAAAGGAGCCGTGGTTACGAGGTGACACCCGAGGGACGGGGCTGGCGGCGTGGCAGTGGGTGCTGGAGGGGTTCCAGCGCTGGGGGGGACCCCAGCCCTGCGGGTGTTTGCCCTTTCCAAGTCCTATTCGCAAAAGCGTGCGGTGAGATTCGGGGGAAAAAGCGTTTTTTTTTTTTTTTTTTTCTTTTTATCCCCAGCCCTTCCACCCAGCTAGAGGGAGGCAGAGCCCGTCCCCGTAAAGAAACCCGTGGGGATGACGGGGTGCACAGCATCCCTGTCCCCTCCCAGCACTGAAACTTCCCCGGGATCTGCAGGGCTGTGCTCCCGTGGCTGCCTCCCGCGGCTGCGAGCGCTGCCGTGCCGCTCAGCTCCACGCGGGGGGATGCGCGCGTCCCCGGCAGCACGATCCTAAAGGTTGATTTTTTTTTCCCCTATAAAGCGTGGTTTGTGCCTTGCGGGGGCTGCGCTGATTCTGGGCTGGGGGAGCCGGAGCCGTAACCTGGACGTGGTCCTGGGGTGTTGGGGTACCCCCGGGATGCTCGGATGCCCGTGGCACCGGGTAGCAGGATGACTGCAAGAGCTCTTGATGGGAAAAGTTGCGTTTTGGTGCCGAGCACGGAGCCATTTGGGTTCGTGGGGTGTGTGCCCGCGCAGGGACCATTCTGCGCTCGCTGGCTGAGAACCACCCCCCCCTTCCCGCGAACCCGGAGACTGGTAGCCGTTAATTGTTCCCTGCCAGATTGACTTCGAAATTAACGAGTTTGCTGGCGCTTTCTCCTCCTTCCTGTGCGTGGTGGGGGCCCATATCTCAAACGGGGGGGAAAAGCCATAAATACTCGGAGTAATGCCAGAGAAGCGTCCAGCTGAAGCGCTGCCGCGGGGCGATGCGGGAGCGCAGGGCGGTGATGGGGGCTCCGTTGGGGGCAGGAGGTCCCCGCGTCCTCCTGTGCTCTTCTGGTGTCAGCATCGCTACCAGGACCTGGTCCCTGTGCCCCCCGGTCCCTGTCCTCATGACGTGGTGCCCACCTGATGGGGAGGGACGTCCTCTTGTGGGGTCGCATCCGTCGCACCTCGAGGTTTTGCTCTGCTGGGGGGCAGAACCGTCAGCCTTTCCTCCAAGGAGCGGCCTGAGCGAGGCGTGCCCTGAGGAGAAGAGGAAAATGGGCCTTTGCTCCCTTCCCACGAGGGTGAGCTCCTGGCAGGCCCTTGGTGCTGTTGCCGCTTTGGGGTCGGGGTTGGAAGGAGGGTGAGGGGACAGCTGAGGATCGTGCAGGCGGTTTGTGGGGAAACTGAGGCTGGGGGAAGGGTTTGTGGGTGTGCGTAGTGCTGACTCCTGCACGCCCCGTTCCCATCCTGCTTCGGCCACATTCAGAGACCTCAAAGCAGCCCCAGGCGGGCCAGCCCCAAAACCCAGCTCTGGGGCTGCCAAAAGCTACAAAGCGCCAGAGAGAGGCAATCAAGAGCCCGGTGTTCCTAATTAGGCAGGCAGCAACGAAGAAAGCCTCGATGACCGCCGTGCGGGCTGCTGAACCCAGCGGCGATGCTCAGCTGGGCTGGGACCGCCTGCGGCAGTGCACCCCGGGTTCGACGGCCCTAAAACACCGCACAGAGCTCAGCCAAAGCCCCTGCAGCTCCCTGCCCTGCTGCGGGGTAAATGGAGGTAGCGGGCACGCGCTGAGCCCTCCGTCCCCTTTTCCACGTGGCGCCCGAGGTCGCGTGGGTGGCGGTGTTGCGTGTGGCCCGCCGCTGGGTCTGGGTTTCGTTTGGACCCTCTCCATTCCCAACCAAACTAGTTTTTCTCTTGCACCACAGATTACAAAATTGCAAGTGTAGGGTACCGAGATAAAGGCAGGTCTGCCCCAAGTCGGTGCTGGCGGAGCGGGTTTATGGTAAGGAGGGAGGTGGTTGGGTTGCGTTAGGGGTGCTGCGAAGGACTTTAATCCACAGCTGCTGAACTTCGAGCTCTAAATTCTTCTTATGTGAGTTGATAAGAACATGCTTATTATTCCTGCCTCCATCCCAAAAAAGGAAAATCTGTAAGTGACTTAACTCAAATATCCTTGCCTCGACAGAGTGGAAAAATGTGCCCAACTTTCTGCTTCAGATAAATCCTTTCTCCGGCCCTCTCCCTCCAGCCGAGGAGCTCTCCTCTTGCTGCCACCACCGCGGGGATCGGTACCGGGGGTTTGGGTGCCCCGGGCCGGTCGCACCCACTGGTGCCAGATGAAAAAACCAGCCAGGGCTGGTAGGAAGCGAAGCTCCTGGCTACAACAGGATTATTTTTTAAGAATCGTTGGTGATTTAAAATTGCGAGCCCCGAAGTAGTAAAACTCAGGGCAGCGTCCTTCCTGCAACGTTTATTACACAATAAGCTGGAGCAATTTGAGGGCTCTCTTCGTTAGGCTCTCTCTGCTCTTGTCCTCTCTGATTGTTTGCTTTATAACTCGACTGTTGGTTTTTTGTTTTTTTCTTTTGACACCGCAGCCTAGCAAACTGGAACTTGTCTCTTCTACCTCCCTCCACCTCGTAAACCCTCTGGACTTCTGGGTCTGCTCCAACATAATTCTCTTGGACTTTTTGTTTCCTAGCATGGCTATCGCTGGCCGAGCTCGGTAGTTTATCGAACTCGGCGTTCGTGGTGCAGTAGCTGCCCGCTGGGTCGGTTGCTGCTCGTCTAAATGAGCTCCTGCAGAGTTTTTTGCAGAGGCTGTGCCCAGCCAGTGTAGCCCCAGCACCCGAAAAAGTCACGCTGCCCTCGTGATGTGCCACGGTAAGCAGTTTTCCTTCAGCTCCCTTTATCCTGGAAGCCTCCTGGCTCCGATCTCCCAAGGAGCTGCCGGGCACGGCGTGGCCCCAGGGGCAGAGGGAAGCGGAGAGGCGAGGAAGAGGATGGTGACGGGTGTCCCCCGGGATTCCCAGGCACAAGCAGGGCGCACATGTGAGTTCAAGGAGAGGGGACACGGGCTTTGTGCAGCCCCCGGTGTTTTAGAGGAGGTGTGCATCTTCCGACGCACGTACAGATGCTCTTGTCTCCGGAGATCGAGGGGTGGTGACAGCAGCCTGTGGGACATGCTGGAGTTTCTCCCTGCCCCTGAGTCTTGCCCCCATCAGGGACTCCGCTCCTGGAGGAATGAGGCTTCGTCGTGTCCCGGTCCTGGGCTGTTCGGGATTCACATGGGTTTCTGCCCCTTGGATTTAGGGAGATGGGCTGCACGTGGCTCCTGGCACAGCAATGTGGGGTCTTGGAGCCCTGCTGCTTGGGCATTGCAAGCTTCCATCGCCCCAGCCCAGGGGGAGATGAGATTTTAGCAGTGCCCTCTTCCATGCACCGTTACAGCTTGGGCTGTTGCAACCTGAATGTCATCATGCAAATAAGGCCTCTAATAACCTCCATGTTCCCGCTCCGTTCCCTGACAACACTTGCACAATTAAGAGCTGGTCTAGATTAGAAAGCAGATCTTGGTTTGCCTAAACAGGTTTAGAAACCTATCAAATTAAACTGGGCCAGGCGACCGATACAACGTGAACACCGAGATGGGTTTAGCAGCTGCCTAAATCAGATTAGGTCGGGGCTGTGGCCGGGCAGGGCCGCTTTGGGTTAAGAACCCTGTGGCAGTTTCTGCTCGGCTCCCGCTCCTTCAGGGGTGTCAGGGCTGTTTTGCAAAGCAACAGCTGAATCACTTGTTTACAGCCTCGTTTTTTGGGTTATTGCTGTGTGTGGTGCTGGTTTGCATCAGGCCGGAGGGGCGCAGTTGGGCCGTGGCCTCGCAGGCCCCCAGGCTGCCCCGATCCGAGTGGGGATGTCAGCGGAGGAGGAAACCCAGAGGCTGGGTGACCTCCATCCCAAAAAAGGCCCTAATGGGGCCATGCAGGAGGGCACAGGACTCCTATCGAGGCTGGTTCGGCTGCAGTGGGGCCATGGCTGCTTTGCACAAAGGCTCCCAAGAGGAGGCACGAAGCCTTTTTCCTGGGAGGTGATGTGTTTTGGTATTTTTTACAGTTGAAATATGCTGGATCCTAAACCCACAAGTGCCCTGACTTTACATACCGCTGCTTTCCGGTCTCTTTTTTTTCCCTTTTAGCTGCTGTCCGTGGGCAGTAAACCCGCGATGCGAGGCAGTTACACGGGGCTCCCACATGCTGCGGGTGCAGGAGGCACAAGGCTGGAGGCGCAGCGCTGCCGCCGCCGGCTCCCGCGGTTGCGCTCGCTGCAGCCACCGAGCCGGGACTGCAGGGAGCTGGCAGGAGAGGGAGGGAATAATGTGCTGCTGTGTGCCCGACTTCTCAAAACGCGATAATCCCGTCTCAGGAAAAGAGCAGCCTCGTCTAAAATTCGGCTCGTCGTCCCTTTGTGGTGCTTGAGCCGCGTCTGACCGTCCCTCCCTTTGGAGATGATGCTGAATTGTTTGCTCCTTCGTGGCGTCCCTGTGTCCAAATTGGTGCTGCTAACCCACGGCTGCTCTGAACAGGAAAGGTTCCGTTCTCAAAAGTCCTGATTTATCATTCCCTGGAGCTCGTGCTTCCCTCCATTTTGCTTTTGTGAAGAGAGCAGAGATGAGTAGACCGGCTACCTGCTCGCAGCGCTGCAAATGCATGCGTGTGCGCGCATCCGTGCAAAACCCGCAGGAACTGTGCTTTTTTTTCCCTGATTAATCTTCAGCCCTGATGACATCAAGCGTTTCCCGTGAAACGTAGATGGGTGCTGCTCCTGGCTCGCTCCCACTGAGGCTTTCCTCCCCCTGCTCTCCTTTGTTCCCTGCCTGCGGTGCCTCCCCCTCGGCAGGGCAGCGGGAAGCGGAGCCGCGCGTCCCAGTGCCGAGTTCCCGTTTCGGCCCCGACCTGCGCAGCTCAGGATGTGGAGAAGGGAAAGAAAGGTGCTGGGCAGAGCCGCTTCCTGCTGCGGGTAAGCAGGTGGGGGACACGGTGGCCTTTGTCCCCAGCAGGAGGGGACGCCCGGGTCAGAGGGGTGGCTCTGGGCGGGCCGGTGGCCGCGGGAGGTTTTTCCAGGGGTGGTGATGGGGAGGCTTTGGTGTGGAAGCACGTGGGAGGCGGTTCCCAGCATCAAACTGGATGGGCTGTGGTTTCCACCGACAAACTGTCGTCCCCTGGGATGGCTCCTGGCCCCTCCGGGCGGCTCGTTGGTGCTCCAGCCTCGGAGAAGGGGAAGACAGGGACCGAACGCCGCGGCCCAGCACCGAGACCCGCGTGCAGGATGGTGCCGGCACCGGCTGCCCCCCAGGAGCGGCACGGCTGAGCCGAGCACCCCGTGCAGGAAAGGCAGGACCCACAGGAATGACACGATGGGCTGGGCACCGTGGTGGCCATGGCACGGGGTCTGTCCCATGCCCAGCTCACGAAGCAGCCGCTGTTTGTGTCCCCTGGTCCCCAGCCTGGTGCTGCCACCGACCCGGCCCCGCGGCAGCCGGACTGGACCCATCCCATGGTGTGCACAAACCTCCCGGTGGCTCCTTCCCTCCGAGTCGCCATTTTATTTTTTCTTAAACGTTTATGTATAACCATACACTAACCTATAAAAATTAGTTTAGGATGGCTGCCAAGAAAATCTCTGCAGTGCCTTGTGGGTAGCTCCCTGTGAATTACCATAAAAGCTGTAGTGCTGAGGCTGCTGTGGCAGTTGTGAGGATGCCAGTCATAATGCTCTGTATTTAAAATTCAGATGAATGTGTAATGCATTCGTGTCTGGATTGCAGCAGCTCGTAGCGTTTCTGGCATCCGTGCCCTGCGCGCCGCTGCATCCTCTCTCGCTTTTTAATGCCTTCTCGCGCTCCTCCAGTGTTTTGCCTGATCGCGGAGTGCAACAGGTAGCAGAACGTGGGCTGGGCGCTCCGGGAGGGAGAGTGGTTTCTGATAGCTTCCTCCCAGGAGAGAGGAACCTCCTGCTTCCATTGAGCCAGCAGCAATATTGCACCGAAGGGAGCAGCCGCCCCGTAACCCTTCCCCTCCGCATCCTGTGGCGCGCGCCGGAGCCCGAGCGACATCCTGCTTCCGAGGGCGCTTTGGTTTCGTGGTGTGCCGAGCGCGGCTCTCGGGACCCAAACGTGCTCGAGGAAACGACCACGGGGGTCGTCTCGGTGTGAGAAATGCACACTTGGAAATGCAAAGTGTCTCTATCCAGTGCCACTGCTGCTCCTCCGGAGCAGAAACCAAGGCTCTGAAACAGCCTCGGCCGAGGAGCTGGTGTGGGTACTGGCAGAAGGCACCGCTGCTCTCCTGCTTGGCATGATGGATCATTTCATTTAAATTTTACTGAAATATAATATTCATCACAGTGTCAGTGGCCCACCTTCATTATAGCTTACTGATAAACATCTCTAATCGGAGAGTGATCTCTCCGCCCTGCCAGAAGCCGCCTGGGGATAATGAATACGGTTTTTGGAGCAGGGAGAAGGTGTCTCGGGGCTGTGTTCCTGCTCTCCCCACCCCGTCTCTGTGCCGAGAATTATTCGCCTGGCTGATAAATAAGGCAAAGAGCAAACGTGTTTTTCCCAGGGCCGTTTGTGGTATCGGTGTGCGGCTGTGACATGGTGGCAGCCTGGACGTAACCCGGTTTCCCCGTGGGTACCTGACAGCGTTTTCCACCCAGGAGTTTCCGAAGGGTCTCAAACACAACCGTTTTCTTTCCTACTTCGTGCTCGCCGGGGGTTTAGGGCATGGCACGAGTGGGGTTTAGCCCCAGCCGGGCTGCCTCCTCCTGCAAGGGTTTGGTGCTGGTGCAGCCTCCGCCTCCCCCAGGTCCCCTTGACAGCGGCATCGCCCGGGCTCCGCGGTGCCGGCAGCAGGGACACGGCTCCCATGTGCTGCACCACAGAGGGCTCGGAGCAGCCATTTCCCCTTCCCCCTGCGGAGCCCAGAGCCAACGAGGGAGAGTGAAGGAGCTGGACCCGGCGCCGTGCGGTGCTTCAACCATCCCAAGCCTCTGCGTGCTGCCTGGCGGAGCAGGCTGGCGTGGGGAGAGGCCGGGGCTGTGCCGGGGGCTCTCCTCCTCCCAGTGCATCCTACAAAATGCTGCTCGTGTTGCTCCTCTCGACTGATTTTATGCCGAGGAAGGGCTGCTGTGTGACGGAGGGCTCTGCCGCCTCCATCCAGCACGGCCGGGTGATGGCGCGCCCCGGCTCGGCTGCTGGCTTTGGCCGCCTGCTGCAAAGCGAAGGTGACGTCCGCGGTGCCCAGGATGGAATTTTTTTTGTCTGTGCAGCAGTGGGAGATGGCAGCCGGCGGTCCTGCACGCACTGGCACATCTACTGCCCCCCTCCAGGGAAAGCTGTTGGCTGTTCGGCCTCTGAGCCCCCCTTGGGAAGGAGCCCAGTGGCTCTGGGGATCAGCTCCGGATTGTCTCTGCCTTCCTGACCTTCAGCATCAGAGCCCTGCGAGTCCTCAGCAGCCCTTGGTACAAGCGTGACCCCTTGGGCTGCTTTTCTGCAAAAAGGGCTTTCCTCTCCCTGCACCTCCGCTTCCTCCTCTGCGTTTGACCCAGAACAAGCTGAATTTTGCTCTGGTTTGGGATTTCCTGTCACCTCTGCTCCTCTCTGGCTTCCATGTCCTCAAACGTGCAGCACGCTTCTGTCCCGCCGCAAAACTTGTCCGCAGGAGGAAAATTGCCCGGAATTTGGAATCGCCGGAGCTCTGGGCTGCGTTTGGACTGCTGCGAGCCCTGACCCTGCTCGAGGACCTGTGCCCAAAGCCCCTCCGAGGACAGCCAAGCAGCGGAAGAGTTCCCTGCTGCCTCCTTCCTCCCCAGGCTTGCTGCGAGGGCTGGTCGTGTCATGCTGATAAGATGATTGATTTTTCCAGGAGCTCGCTGCCCTCGGAGGCTGCGGATGAAGACGAAGCCACCGCCGTGCTCCCCGGCAGGACGGAGCAGAGCTGTGTGCACTGGGTGAGCGGCAGCGGGGTCTGAGGACAAGCCACCCTTGCTGCCCGTGGGACGTTGTCCTGCTTCCTCAGGGAGGAAGAGGAGGAAGCTCTGACTGCTGGGCAGCCCCTCATGAATTTGCTGCCAGCCCCCAAAGGCGAGCCCGGCGATGCTGTTTGGGTTTCAAGAGCTGCCTGCGTGCCGGAGCTCTCAGCATCTTCTCCCGAGCTGCAGGCAGGGCTACGGCTCCGTCCCTTTGTCCCTCCCTCGCTTTGCAAAAGCAGCTTGAAGCTCCGTGGGGTGAGCAGCTGTCCCTTCGCATCCCCTCCTGGTGGGGACAGGGACAGGGTGCAGCCGAGGCCGTGGGTGCCCGTGGCACCTCCTGGAGGCTGCAGCACCCCTCCGGCACCTCGCCGTGTGCTGGCCTAACCAGGAGTGAGCCGCTGGGAAAAGCGGGGAGGCGGAGGGGGGAACTGAAGTCTTTCTTAGAAGTAAGAGAGGAAGGAGCGTGGAATATTAAACAGCCCTGGCAATTCGGACTTCTCTTCCCGGCCGCCCTGCAGGGCGCCGTGCGGGATGCGGGGGCTCAGGCGGCTGCCGTGGGTGGGTTTGGGACGGGGTGAGGAGGAGCAAGGCAAGGCAGCAGCTGCACTTTTCAGCCCCCGAGGTGCGTTTGTGGCTGGCTTATCCTTTGTTCTTGGCTTACCCTTGACTTTTCCCAGTGTCTCTGAGTGCGTTGCCTCCCGTCCCCATCCTCAGTTTCTCATCCCCCCATCCTGATTCATGCAGAACAGCCTCGAGGCAGCTTGGTGCTTGTCCTGGAGAGAGAGCCCTGCTCTCCTCTGAGCCCTCCAAACCTTCGAGTGGTGAGCACCTCGAGGTGACGCGGTGGCAGGTTTCGCTAGGAAATAGCAGCCAAGTTTGTGACGCCAGGCTCCGCGTTTCACGTCAGGCCCCGAGGAAGCTCAGCAGTGCTCTTTAATCTTCAGAATAAAAACAAAGCAACGCTCTCAACTTGGGTTTTTCATTGGGAGTTGCTTTATTTGAAAAAACACTTCTTTCTGGTTAGCCTTTTGGAGAAAAAAAAATTAATATCCTGAAATTCTGCGTATTTAGACGATTGCTGGGCTTTGGCTTTAAGTTGCAGGATGGCCGTTGTGCTTCTCAGTGCTCCTCCCTTGAGGCAGCGCTGGAAGTGGTGGCATCAAATGGAGTCCTGTCTGTCTGCCCGTCCCTCTGTCTGCTCTTGGGAGTCCTATCTGTCTGTCCATCTCTCTGTCTGCTCTCGGGAAGGCTCTGGGGCGGGGGACGATGAGTATTTTGGGACAGGACTGCGAAATCCCAGGGTAGGCTCCTGCATTGCTGTGCTTCGGGCATTGCACAGAGGTACGTGGGGGCAGAGGGATCGGGACGAGAGTCCTTTAAGGTGACCCCAGTGGTGATGGGGAGAGTCTGGCTTGCTCGGGTCTTGGTGTGTGTGCGGGTCTCGGTGTGGGAAGGCTTCAGGGGCACCCGCAGCTTCCTCCTTGCTGCGAGCGGCCCCGTGCCAAAGCAGGAGCGAGGGCTCGGGCGTGGCTGCAGGGAAAACCCAGACTCGGACCAAGAGCTCAGCGTCCCTGTGGCATCCTGAGCGCAGGCTGCTGGAGGGCTGGGAGGCGCTGCAGCCGACCTCGGCTGTTAAACCCCCTCGGTTGCGTGTGAGCAGAGATGCTTTTAAGGCCGGCGTCAGCCTTGCGACGTTCGGGGAGGCTCCGGAGCTGAGATAAGGCTGGGGCTGACGCACGGAGGCCGGCAGCAGCGCGTCGTCTCCCCAGCCTCCTGCAATTCAGCGCCTGACGCTGTCGGGGCGGTGTCTGCAGGGAGCCTGCGGGGGGCTTGGGGCTCAGGCCCGGGGCCAGCCGGACACCAAACCCTTTTGCTTTCATAGCTGGCATAGCTGGCCCTTGTGCCGCGGGGTGTCCTGTTCCGCCTCGCCTCCAGCATCGGCCGGGCTGTAACTCTGTGTTCCCGGCCGCAAATTCACCCGGGCAGGGAGATCTCGGGTTCCCTCCCGAGGGCTGGAGGGGTGCCCGGGAGCTGCGGGGCTCGCTGCCACCCCTCGGTGCGACCGGTGCCCGCCTCGGCGGGGAATGCAGCCCTGGCGCTGCCCGGGGTCTCTGCAGCCCGCTCCGGCTGTGCTGACGCAGCTTTTGGGTTCCTCCGCTTTGTAGGATGCTTGCAGTGCTCCCCGCAGGAGGAACCCTCCGGACATCCCTGGTCTGAGCCCAGCTGAGGTTGTGGCAAAGGGAACGGGCTCTGCGGTGCCTCTGGATCCACTCGGGTCCTGCCCTGGGTACCCGTGTGGCTGGTGTCCCCAGCAGCCCTGGGGAGATCCCTTCGCCTTGGTCCCTTGGTGCTCTTATAGCATTTGTGGAGGAAGCGCGGAGCAGTGTTCCTGGGGGCCATGGGGCATTGGGAACCGGTGTCTGTCTTTGTAGGGCCAGCAGGAGCCACTTGGGGCTTTGCTGGCAGGCCCCGAGCAAGCTTTGTCCCGCAACCAAACCCTCTGGGATGCAGACCTCCCTTTCTCTGGGGAGGGATTTGCAGCACATCTTCCACCCTGGTGTGGGGCAGCTGGTGACACGGCTCCTTCTTGGCTGTTGGGATGGGTTTGCCGTCGTGCTCACTGACTGGTTATTCTTTTGGGATGCAAGGCTTTGCCCAAGCATTACGGATGTGTTTTTTTGTTCGTTTGTTTGCCCTGGGTGGGTGCAGAAGCAAAGCATTGCCCCCTGCTCCCCACAGGGCTTACAGAGGGCTGGGGGGACTCAGGGGGACACAGTGGTCCCAGCTGGGGTGGCGGAAGGGATTTGGGGCCAAGGAGAGCAAAAAGGGACTCGTTTGCAGCCACATGTGGATGCCTGCGCTGTACTGCTGGTGTTTAACATCCCGCCGTGCTCTGCTGAGACCTCAGGGACTGGGAGCACTGGGCTTGCAGCTGGGGGAGGCGCGGGCCGATGGCCCCCCTGTCCCCTGCGGTCCTCTCTGCGCCGAGCAGGGGCGGCTCTCAGAGAGCCCCTCCTGACCTTTCCAGCTCCCTGCCCTCAGCTGCCGCCGGGTGACACGGTGACATTTCACGTCCCAAACGTCTGAGCGATTCCATAAAGAATGCCGGCATAAACGCAGCGCGTTGGCTTTTGTGCCCGACAAATCGGATTTGTTAACCCCGAGCCTCAGCTTCGGGCTCGCGGGGCCCCTCCGCGCCTGCTGGGACGGGGTGGGAAGGGACAGGGACCGCCGTGGGGATGGGGGCAGGAGCAGGGAGCGCTGCTCCCGGCAGCACGGGGTGGTTGCTGCGTTTCCAGCAGCGTGTTTCTGGAGGGATGGGGCTGTGCACGGCACACCTGAGCTGCAAATGGTGTCACCCAGGCGGTTGCTTTTACCCACCTCCATCGACCCGGCGATGCCACCGCCGGCCGATCCGCCCCAGCACGCTGCTGGGCAAAGCAGGAGCGATGCCAAAGCTCCCGGCCTCGTGCTGGGGGAGAGCAGCACCGGGCTAAGTGTGCACAGCCCCAGGCACGAGCCCGTCGTGTTTGCACAGAGCACACCAGCCCCATTTGCTTGGGGGGGATGCAAGCAGCATCGCGTGCTGCTGCCCGCCGTGCCTGCTGCTGTAGAGCACGCCACCTATAGCGTTATTTATAGTGCGTGCATGGCAGGTAGGAGACGTGCCCCCAGCTCCTTCCTCTCCTCCCCAGGGAGTGGGAGGAAGCATGTGTGCAGCGGGAGGTGATTTCCTCTGCTGGCGTGCTGCTGGAGGGCTCTGTTTGGGCTTAATGCTGCTTAACCCTGGTCTGGGCACTGGCACGAAGGGTCTCTGGGGGATTGCCAAGTTGCTTCCCCCCCTTTTCTTTCCCTAAATTAAGTAAAAAAGGTAGAAAGCAAACAAAAAGGCTCTCTGTGAAGCAGGCTCCTGAGCATGCGTGGGGAGAGCCCGTTCCTGGCTTCCTGAGGTCTCCGTAAGGGCCGTGCAGGTTGAGCGCGGGGAGCTCCCGTGGCAATGCTGCGCTCTCCGGTGCGGCTCCTATGGGAAACGTTCGCTGCGATAGCAACAAATGGAGATGATCTTTTAAATAGATAAATAAATAAAAGTCATCTGTAGGGCTTACAGCATGGGGACACCAAAGCTTCCTTGTGTGATTTCTGCTGGGCTCGTCTGACTTGAGAAACTCCTTCCCCTGAGCCCCCAGGATGGCTTTTGGCAGCAGAGCTGCGCAGGAGATGTCCCTTAGGTCCTAGGCTTGATTTCCTCACCAAGCCCTGGGGGAGATCACCACCACTGTCCTCACATCGGCACCCAGCTGAAAGCCCCGGCAGCGTTTCTCCGGAGGACTGATGAACCCTGGTTTTTGGCCGCGTGACTCCTCGTGCACCAGCCGCTGCTCTGGGCTTTGCCCAAACTTCCAGAGCAGCGACGGTGGGGGAGGGCAAAACACGAAAATCCCAAATCTTCCTTGCTGCCGATCTCAGAGAGCTCCTGCAGGGCTTGGGGATGTGGCAAACCGCTGGCTTTGATCTCCAAAGGGGTTTAGAGGGCTCAGAGAGGTGCCCGGTATCTCCCATGGCCATGCTTCTTCAGGAGACCTCTGTTGGAGAAATGCCTTCCAAGCCCACTTGGTTCCTGATGTGCACGGTGCAGTTTTTTCTGTCCTAACATCACCCAGAAGATCCTCACCACCACGAACATCAGGGACATGCTGCGAAGTTTGAGGCCAGCGCTGGATTTGGGGCCAATACCCCATCCCTCCCTGGGCTTGAAGCAGGGCTAAGCTCGGCTGCGAGAAGAAATCCAACGTGAAAGGGGGGAAAAAAACCTTTTTTCAGGTTTTCTGGGTCTGAAACGTGAGCAGGATCCTCGGAGACAGCTTTGCGCCAGCGTGGAGAAAAGGGCTGAAACCTGCCTGATCTGCCCAGGCCCCGGGTGTGCGGCACGTCCTCCTGGCTCCATCGCCTTGATTTAAGGATCTGATGCATCCCGCCGCTCCAAAATAAATAGCTAGTTATTTTGGGCCGGGGAGGCAAACAAATCAACAGGCCAGTGATTTCTTCAATCATCCTGCATGCTGCACAGGGGAAAAATTAATAAAGTACCTGCCATCCTCAGAAGCTGTTTGTTAAAGCCAGCGATAATGATGGGCAGAATTGAGCTCCTGTTTATGACGGCTTTGCTCACGCTCCTGCGCTCCCGCTCCCTCTCCGAGGCATCGCCCTTCCCGACTTAGTGGTGGGAAAGGTCGGGGTCTGAGCCTCTCCAGCGCCGGGAGGGGCTGCACGGGGCTCTCCAACCTCTCTGGGGACCCCCTTGTGCTCCAAGAGCTGCGTCCTTTTAGGTGGCTTGGGATCCACAAAAAAAATCTGGATTTTCTGGAGTCGCTGTCCTGTGTTTAGTGCTCGTTTCTTGGTGCGTTTGGGACTTTTGAGGCTTTCCAGAGCCTTGCAGGAATGTTCCTGGCACAGGCACGTTGAAGCTGCCCTGTGTGGTGGTGGCTGCTGGAGGAAGGATGCTGGGGAGCACGATCCGTCCCTGCAGACCATGTCGGCGCTGGTTTTCCAGCATGCTCTTGAATTTTCTCATCTGTGAAATGGGCACGTACAGAGCTATGCCTTGTGAGGAGCTTGGGACTAAACTCGTTTTGAGCCCGTGAGGTTTTCACAGGACTCCAGCCAGCCTGCAGAGACCAAAGCTCGGCTGCTCTTACCCCGCTCAGAGAAGCAGCCGGCCCTACCTGGAGCCTCAGGGCTATCGGCTGCTCTGCCTTTGCCCTCCAAAGGCTAACCCAGAAATGTTTGGAGTAAAACACCGCAGCACAAGAGCATGTAACATTTCTCGATTGTGGTGTTCATGGTGCTGCAAGGCTCAGGGAGCATCCTCAGCTCTGGGTCTCGTTGCTGCAGAGCACCCGGTGCTGTGTGTCCCCTCCCCAGCCCCTGAATTCGATGGCCTCCAAAATACTCCTGGGGCCTTGCAGCAGGGACCTCTTGCAGCTTGCACCAGTTTTGGGCTTGCCACGGATGGGTCTCCCCGCAAACTTTCCTCTTTGCCAACTTATTCCAGGAATATTTCATGCTGAAGGTGTGAACGGTGCAGGATCTGGTGCCGAGAGGGACGGAGGGTTTGGCCAGCCAGGGCTGTTTGTGTGCTGGTGTGGGTCATGCATCGCCTCGGTGGGAGATGAGCCATGCAAACAGCAGGTTAAACAGCCAGGGGCACAGCGACCAGCCCCAAATATGCCAGTGTGGAGACCAGAGGGAAAGCAGAGAGCAGATATCCCCCCACCTGGGTGGACGGAGGTCTCTCGAGAGCTGACTCGAAAAGAAAAACCTCTCCCCTACAGTTTGGGTGATGCCCCATCCTTAACCCCATCTGCAGGAGCCTGTTCAGCACCAGGGAGGCTGAAGGTGGTGTTTGCCGCTCCGTGTTTTGTTTTTTTTGGTGGTGAATATTCTCCTCCCCACCAAAATACCCCGCTCCGGGCTGCTTTCATGTTCAAAGCGTGGCTCCTCCTGCTAATGCACCTCCGCTGCGTGCCCGGCTCGTGGGTGGCTGCGAAGAGCAGATCTGCATTTAGCTCACTCTGGCGAGGCTTTGGGAGAACCAGGGGGAAAGTCCCTTTTAAGTTTACCGTTTCCAGAAGAGACACGAGCTCCACAACCGGTGCTAAGTGGGGAACACGGCTGTCAGGGGGCGCGAGCTGCCTTGGAGCTGAAGGAGGGGGTGGGCTCCGCAGCGGTGGCAGAAGCTCCCAGCCACTTACCAGAAGATTCACGGGTCCCGTTGTGGTGCCAATAAACACTGGAACCAAGAATTAATCTGCGTTCAGAGCACTTGAATTAAGTAGCGGGAGCTGTATTTTTAAGCTATTGGTGTTCAACTCTTGAGAGC
This sequence comes from Cygnus atratus, assembly GCF_013377495.2. Classification (NCBI taxonomy): domain Eukaryota; kingdom Metazoa; phylum Chordata; class Aves; order Anseriformes; family Anatidae; genus Cygnus; species Cygnus atratus. The sequence continues at coordinate 2,681,746 of NC_066387.1, forward strand.
CCTCTGATGGGAAGGGCGGCCAGAGGTGGCACTGCGGCGAGGCAGCGGCAGCCCCTTCCCAGCTGGGTTTTTTGGGGTCCAGGTTGCCTGCATCCACATCTCCATGCATCGTGCACCCCCGTTGCAAACAGAGCAATACATGGTATTTTTAGTGGGGGGAAAAAAAAAAAACTGGTCTCTGGTGATGGCAGATGAGCTAAAATCTCCGTGCTCTTGGAGGAGCAGAGAGAGCTGCTTCCTGCCGGATGCAACTCGGGCTCAATCCCGAGTCCTGTCCTCAGGCTCCAGATGTCCGTTTTCATCTCCAGGGTGCCAGGTTTGTGGCCGGCCGGTCCCAAGAGACCCTCTGTTGTCTTCGGGAGCCGGGAGGAACCGACCTCCCCGCTGGGGGGGTTCTTGGGGCTCCCAGCTTCTCCCCCCCAGCACGCAGGGACCTCGCCATGGACGCACTCGATGGCACCGTGTGGCAGCCACCACGAGCGGGTCGGGGCCTTCTCTGGCACCAAAAGGACAAATTAAATAAACATGCTCGATTGCTTAAACATTTGTTTTTTAAATTAGCGGCAGCTTTTTTATATTAAAGTATGTGGCTATGCTGCTGGGGAACACTTTAGCAAGTTTTTTTTTTTTTTTTTTTTTCTTCCTGGTGCTACTTCTCCAGAGCGAATCCTGATTTAAAAACCAAATGCAAAACGCAGGCCAAGTTTTAGGTTTGATCCCGTAAAAGATGTCGAGGGGAAAAAATTGCACTGCTCGGAGCTGTGGGGCCCTGTTCAGACGCGTGGTGGGGCCTTGAAGGCAGCGGCGTTTGCAAACCGTGCCTGCGAAGTGCTCGTAGCGCGTCTGCGGACGCGCGGTGTGGTCAGCAGATTGCAAAAACATCGAAGTCTCCTGCAAGGAGGCATTTGGAGATGCGGGGTAAGGGAATAATGCAGGGTTCGGCGTGCTCACAGGGACACGGAGCCTCAGCCAGGAGGTTTTGGGGACCGTCCCCTCCGCGGGCGGCATGCCGGCGGCGCCCACGCCGAGCTCTTCCCACTCCGTGTCTCTGCTTCTGTTTCGCCTCTTCGGTCTCTGTCCTTTGTAGATGGCAACAGACAGCCTGGCGTGAGCATTACAGCTTGGTCGGCATTATAGGATAAGGAGGTTTTAGATGCTGCTCTAATAGTAACCAAGATTGCTAAATAGCGTCTCTGGGAAGGCGAAATGCAGCCAGAGAGACGCTAATGCTTCAGATTGACCTTGCTCGGAGCGTGTGGGGGTTTTGCTGTTTCCGTCGGCTTGCGATCGGTTTCCTAAAATAACATCCATCCAAAAAGCACCGCCAGTAGCCGAGCGAGGATCCCTCTGCACGTACCTGTGCGAGTCCCGTCCCTGCTGGGCGTGGAGGCACTGCGGAATAAACCAGCATCATCCGATTTTAGAAAGAAGCAAAGAGAGACCCCAAACCCCGGGAGCGCTCCGTGTTGTGCCCCCGGCTTGCAGCAAAGCTCCCGGCAGCCGGCCCGGGGACCAGCCTGGATCGAGGGAGCCACGGGGGTCTCCAGGACAGCCCCCCCCCCTCCTCCCTTTCCCTTTGCAGGCATTTTAGAGCAGTCCCCGAACCCCAGCCCACACCCTTAAGCTTCAATAAGCCAGATTTTTAAGATGCTTCGCTTGCAGAAGGGTGCTGGCCCCGTGGCTGGGTGCGTGCAGGTGCATCCTGCACAGCTCCAGCATGGCCACGAGCACCCGTGCACAACCACGGGGCTTGGGGGGGACCCCGGCTCTGTGCCTTTCCTAAAGGCGACCGGCAGCAGTTCTGTTGTTGTTTTTTTTTTTGTTTGTTTTTTTACATATTAAAGGTTTAATAAATGGAATTAAATACTGTGGAACTTAAGGTAATTAAATGTGGAAGCAGAAAGAAAAAAAAAATGTAAAGCATCCTCTCCAGGAAGCTAATAGGCTCCATGCCTCCTTATCTTAATGATTTTCATAATTTAGCTGAATGCAGAGATAATGGATCTGATGAACCTTTATGGAGCTAACTTTAGATTTAATGGGCTTCTTGCTGGGGAGCGGGGTGGGGGCAGGTGCAATCAATGTGCTTAAGGAGGGAGATAAGAGCACGAGAAGCTGCAATAAAAACAGCCAAACGGGGTTTCCAAAGACTTGAAAGTTGCGCTGAGTGCTCCCTACTTCCCACCTGGAAATAACCTCGGAAATCATTTGCAGCGGCCACGTGATTTCCTCCAGCTCGGCCACGCCGCCGCTGCCAGCGGGTTTTGCCTTTGTGCACAACCTCTGACCCACCCCGCGACGAGGGAGCCGCAAAGCTGGGATCATCTGCGTTAATCTGGTCTCGTTGAGGCGGGATCAGTGGAAACCACCTCGCAGATTCACTGCATTATGGAGCAGATTGAGAGACTTAGAGAGCAAATTTAATAAATATCATTTTGATATTACTCGGTATAAGGGGGAAAAAAAAAATCCGCCGAGCAGCTGATGCTGGAGCACCCAGTGAAGGATGGTTAATGGGAACGTGTCGTGGTTGGGGAGCTGGGATGTGGGAAACGTTCGGTATTGACGTGGGGTGGGGGGACAGGAGGAAAGGACCTTCCTGGGGGTGGTCCGAGTGGGGTCACAGCAGTGTGTACAGGGCTGGATGTGCTTGGGGAAAGGGGAAATGAGGATGTTTGCTAAGGGAGGGAGGTAAACCGGCAACTTTGGTTCCTTTCTGGTGCAGCCATGAGCCTCCTGCTGCCCCTTTGCACCACCAGCTGCCCGGGGAGCTCCAGCAGGTGCGGGAGCAGGGCTGGGTGATGCCGAGGCTGTTCCTGGACCCAGGGATGCTTTGCTGTGTTGGCACAGCGGTGGCTGCAGAGCCGTGTCCTCCCTCACGCGCCCAGGGCCGAGCCAGCCCCCCTGTGCAGGCATTTTTGCAGCTATTTGAAACCTGCACCTAGGGTAAAATCTGGGTACAAGGACTCGGGGTCCCAAACCTTTGTGTCTCAGGGCTCCCTGTAGTTCCCGATGGAGTCTTTGAGCTGTGCTCTGACATGGCCGCAGCCTCTTGGGAGCTTTCCAGTGGGAAAGCAGAGCTGCCAAGGGCACGAACAGGAGGACGCGACGCCGGCAGGGGCAGCCCTGGTGGGCGCAGGCACGCGGGGTGCCCAAACGTGACCCAGGGAGCCAGGCTGGGAGCGGGCGCTGTGCCCCCGCTGGGACAAGGGCACGCGTGGAGCCCCGCGCACTAATGCCCGCTCCGTGCCAGACCCCGCTCGCAGATGGTGTCCTCCACGGAGCAGAAAGCTCCGATTACAGGCGAAGGGGAAGCGATGGCGCTGGGAAACCCCGACTCCCTCTGCTCCGATGGTGGTGAGCGGGATTTTGGCTACGATGGGGCGCGGGGACGGGTGCTGCTGCCCGCTGCGTCCCGTGGGCATCGTGCCCGGACCGTGCACCTTGCCGAAAGCCTCGGGCGAGGGCAGCGAGCCCGTCCCGCGCCTGCGCTGAGGACCGGCGGCAGAAGGTGCAGCGCTCGCAGGCAGCTGGAGGGGCTGCTTCAGCTGTGTCCCCAGCAGGACCCCCTGCCTGCTGGAAAAACACTTGGGTTAGGAGAAATGTGTGACCTCTTGCTAACCCCCTTCCCCTTCTCCTCTCGCTCTGCGAGACGTTAAAAAGAAGGGGAGAAAAAAAAAAGGAAAAAAAAAAAACCCTCACTGAGGCCAATCCAAAGAGGGCGAGAGCTGAAGACTGTATCATTAAAATGCTAAAAATGAGTGTGCTGAAAACAGACACAATTGGGTATTTAAAGCTCTGAATGAAAAGAGTGTGTGTTAGCCGGCTTGTGGAGAGCTGGTCTCCCAGAGCCCCTGGAAAATATGTGGTCAAGCCTGCACCATTAACTTTTTGTTTCTGGTTTGTGAAGTAGCTGTGAAATCCGCAGGGGGGGGCGCACAGCCCCTGTCCCTGCCAGGCTCGGGGGGGACGCCGGCACTCAGCTTCGCTGGTCGCTCGATGCTTGTGCGCACCCCGAGTCTTTTGCTGTCCCGCTGCAATCTTGGTCCCAAAACTCGGCACTCATCAGCCCGGGCACTCACGGGCCCTGCGTCCCCAAGTCATGGGGGACACCTCTGTCACCTCTATCACTAGTGCAGACCAGGTGCGATGTGCAATGAAGCTGGAGGAGCAAGGGTGGAGGTGCAGCCTGGAGAGGCTTGGGTGCGTTAGAGGCGCAGCTGCCTGAGCCCTGCCCCAAACCCGCACAAATTTGCTCCTGGGTGAATAATCATCGCCAAGGCACCGCGGGGCTCTTGCATCATTTGTTTGCAGCTCAAAAGCTGGGCAGCTTGGGCTGCTGGAGGTGAACCAGCTCAGGTGCCCGAGGTTTGCCAAGAGGTGCTGGGCTTTGCAGAGGGTTTCGTTGCCTCCTTTCCCTTCTGGGTGCAGACACCTGGACCTTTGCAGCCACCCTCGAGCGAGGGCTCGCTGCATCCCACCTCGTTCCTGGGTGGAGGCTGTTGCTGGTGCTGAGCTGCAGGTTGGTGCCGCGCGGGAGGGCGAAGGCACGTGGGGTTATTCCGGGCATGTGCACGTACGCAGGTTTCCCTCGTCTGCATATGCAGAGGGATCTGTGTGGGTGCGAAATGCCCCTAAAATGTCTTCTAGGGCAAGTACTAACTGCCAGGCTGGGCTTGGCTCCAGCACGCAGGAACAGATGAATCAGATACTTAATGGTAAAATCAAACCTCGCAAAGCGTTAAAAACAACCCAGCTCCACCAGGCTCCTCTCTGCCATCCAAGGGAGCCCCAGCGAGAGGGAACGAGAAGGGATTTTCAACCAAACTGGGATTTTTCGCCGCCCCCCCCCCCCCCCCCCCCCCCCCCCGCCATATCGCTTGGCTGCCAGCCTCTCCGAACGGGAAGTTTTACCCCGCCTCCCGCGGTCTCGGATGTCAGGTTGGCAAGAAAAATCCCATCTGTTTTCAATCTGGATCCTCACTTCCATCCACCGAGCGTTCCTCCTCCCCGCGCTCCCCCGCTCCCAGCCCCCAGTGCTGGCGTGCACGCCAGGCAGGCCTCGGTGACGCTTTTTTTTTTTTTTTTTTCCTTTTTTTTTTTTCTTCTAAAAATGTATGTGGCCTCCTTTGCCCCCCCTTCTCCCAGGCACATGCTCCAGTGCAGCCCTCTCCGCGCTGGGGCCTGCCAACAGCCTCTCTGTGCTCAGCCCTGCTACGGTTGCTGGCTCAGAGAATTCCCAAATGACCGAGGGTTTTTCAACTCCAAGCATTCAAAAAACTGCAAAGTATCTCTCTGTGTAAAAAAGAGAAGAAGAAAAAAAAATTGAAAGGGAGAGGAGGGAAGGGAAGGAATTTTGTTGTTGTGATTTTGTGTTTGGGGGTTTTGTTTGGTTCCAATGTCTTGGTATGATTTGGAAAAGAGCAAGTACAGAGTGTTTTGTTCCTGCCCAGAGATAACAGAGCTGCTCTGAAATCCTATATGGAGTCAATGCAAAGACGTATATGTAGCAATCATGATACCCTAATCTCTTTCTGAAGGAACCCTTTTGTTGCACACCAATCGTCTCCTTTCTCTCTGCTGTCCTCTCTTGCAGTATAATGTCTTATTTAAACTATAAAGTCCTCAGGCTAGGAATTACCTTCTCTCTTTACAGATGGCTGCAAGAGCTTTGCACGTCTGCTGAGCTCTATGAAAAATAAATGAAGGAGGTTGTGGCTTTTGTTGTTGGGTTTTCTTTTTTTTTTTTTTTTTTTAAAGTGTTGGGAGGTGAGAGTTTATCTGATCGTAGCATAAACCCAAGGTAGCAAGGAGTGATGGGTGCTATTTGCTCTTGTGTTGCCAAAAATCTCGAGGTGGGGAGTTATCCCTGCTGCAACCCCTTCCCTTTCGGCTCTCAGGGAAGGGCTGGCAATGGGACCGCTCGGGGCAGGGTTTTGTACTTCAGCTGGGTGCCGGAGGGCTCAGGGGCTTCAACTCAGAAGGGATCTGGCCCTGGGAAGAGCTCAGGTGCCACGAGCCCCTCGGGGGGGCTGGGGATGCGAGCGCCAGCCGCGGTGCCTCAGTTTCCCCATTGCATGGGCTCTGCCTGGGAGCAGCTGCCCCGCGGGGACGAGTTAATGGTGGCGTGTCCAGGGCGCGCTCAGGGAGCTGGGGCGCCCCTAATGCATGGGAGATGGTGTGTGTGTGTGTGTGTTGGGGGGGGACTCTTGCTTTTTATTTTGGGGAGGACGGTGGTGCTAGCCGTGGGGAAGGGGCTGTGTGTGTCTCTGTGTGGGGACCCTACAAGGCCAGGCTGCGGGATGAGGAGCCCCGAGGGCAGGCTCAGGGGGGCCCCTACACAACCGGCTTGAAGTCCCAGGCCGGGGGGCTGGAGGGGGGGATGCCAGAGCCGCTGTGTGAGGGCAGGGACCCAGCAGAACCAGTCCCGGGGGGGGGAACCCAAAGCCTTGAGCCGGGCCGGGCCGTGCCCTCCCCGGGGCCGGGCGCCCTGAGGCGGGGAAGGGGGGACCCAGGCGAGCCCCGGCGGCCGCCGCTCTCCCCTTCCCCGGGCCTCCCGCCTCGCTCGCCCCCTCCGTGCTGTGCCCCCAGCGCCTTCCCCGCCCCGCTCCGCTCCCCACGACCGCCTTGGGCTCGGCGGGGCCCCGCGGCCCGGCCCCTCCCCGGCTCCTCCTCCTCCTCCCTCCGCCCGGGCCGCGGCGGGCTCCGGGCTCCTCGGCGGGGTCGCGGCGCCCATGGCCCCGGTGGTGCCGAGGGACGGCGGGGCCCAGCCGGTAAGTGCCGAGCCCGGCCCCGGCCCCTCGTGTTCCCGGTGCCCTCCGCCCCAAGCCCTCCCCGGAGAGCCCCGGGACCCCTCCAGCACCGAAGCGAGACTCAGGAGAGGCGGTTTGATTTCCAAAAATCTTTATTTCTTTTTCTAATTTAAAAAAAAAAAAAAAAAAAACTTAAAAAGGGCAATCCCACCCACTCACCCCGGTAGCGCGGTTCTCCAGGGAGCATCCCCACGGTGTCCCCTAGGGCTGGGGCCTGGAGCTGAGGGGAAAGCGGGGATGCGGGGGGCCGGAGGGTGACGGGGCTGGCTCGGGGTTACGGGGAAAAACCCAAAGAGGAGACCCGCTTCTGCACGGCTGCCCTTGGCCTTTCTTATGGCCATGAGCAGCCGAGCGATGGGCGGTGTTGGGGCCGAGCGGTGGGCAGCGGTGTTTGTCCCCTTGGTTCCCCATCCAGCGCCTCCCGGAGCGGTTCTCCACAAAGCAGGAGGCAAAAGATAACCGTGTCCAGCTTCCCCCTCACGCGCCTGCCTTACGAAGGGCCAGCTCTCCGACTGGCCCAAATAACCCCTTTCCCTTACCCCCTTTTTTCCTTGCATGTGTTCTTCTTCCACACTGGGAATGCCGATTATTTTTTAATGACTAAAAGGCAGCCCAGGGCCACAGCAGTTGCGTGCACGATGCTCCCACAGCTCGGGTCAGGCCACAGGTTTTGCGCGCTTGAGTAATACCCCAAATTTACTCCCTGTAAACATTGCACAACTGCGCTTGGTCCCCGGGATTAAAATATAACTCACTTTCCCTTGTTTATACGGCTTGCTGGCCATTATAGCAGCGTTCTGCTGTGGAAAAGTGCTCCGTTTTAAAGCTCGAGGTGCAGGCTAGTCCGGGATGTGTAATCTTAGAAATGTGAGGGGGGGGAAAATGCTCCATTTTGTTACAGGAGCTGTGCAGCTGGAACTTTCCTGAGCAATGGCCATATTTTATCCCTTTATGCTTCCTTTCTGTAGCAAAGGCAAAATACTTTTATGTCGCAGGTAACTTTTACGTCAGGGCTCTAACTTTGAATTCGCAGCAGCTGGTTTGACTCGAGGCGGTTAAAGGAACGCTCGAAATTAAATTTAAATTTATATTGTTCGTTGGCGGAAAGGTCTCCTGCAGTTAAGGAAAAAAATGTAAAGATGAAGCTGATCATTGCTGTATATGAAAAGCAGTTTCAAACATTAATATTATGGTTCCTCTCCTAAAAAAAAAAAAAAAAAAAGAAAGAAAAGAAAAGAATTCTCTGGCCTGTGCTTTGTATAGCTACATCTCCGTGTTCTTTCATTACCCTTTTCCTGAAAGCATCACTTAGAGGAGGAGAAATCATAAGTTCAGGCACACTGGGCTCGCCACACACAGAGGAACATCTGCCGAAAAGAGACTTTCTGAGAATAGCAAGCCACCTGCACCGAGAAATTTTTCTTCTCTCGTAACCAGCATTCATCAGGCGTTTGTCTGTGATCCACTGCCGGTCTGCTTGTTGGCTGCAAAGGTGCTTGGCAGCCCCAGTGCTTTGCGAGGCTAATATTTATTTACAGGCTCGCGCCGTTGGGTTTGGTTGTTGTGGGGTTTTCTTCCACCAAAAAGGAGGAGGTGAAAAATCTGTATTTGCGCTAATCCGGCTCTTTTAACAGTTTCTTCACAACTTGCGTTTTCGCCACCATAACGAGCATCTGGAGACGATTTGTGCCTTTCCAGCCGCCCTCTCGCTTGTTGGGGAGGAATGTGTTGGACGTGGGAGCAAGGCTCGCTCCAACGGCAGCGCCGGCTCACTGGGGTGGTTCTGCACCTGGGAGGGGTCTGTGCAGAGGACGTCCCTTCCCCTCTCCTGCTTTCCATCCCTGGAGTGAAAACCCTAACGGTCGCAATCCCCTCGTGGTATTGCTCCAAGAACCTGCCAGGAAGGAGGGAAGGTGTCTTTATCATCCTGGGAGCGTGCCAGCGATCCCCCTTGCGCAGAGAGGTGCAGCACCTCAGGGAGAAGTGTGGGCGCTTGGCCCAAACCTTCCTGCCACTCAGAGGGGGAGTCAGGGAGCTCCGGGGCTGCAGCCCCATGGTCTGGCTGCTCTGCGACTTCCCCCTCTTGCCGAAACACAAAGCGGTGATTTTTGAAGGTGTTGAAACCAGAGTAGACCCAATTACGGTGGAGACGCCTATCACTCCTCGGGAGGTGGAGGGACCAAAATAAACACTGAGGGCTCGGCGTGAAGACAGCGAGTTGAGCGTTAGGTGCTGAGTTCCTGCAAAGGTGACAGTTGCAGCCCGTATCTGAGGAAATCCCTCGTTACCCTGCAGAGCTGGAAAAGCAGGGTATGGCGTTTTATTGTGCTTCTTAGCCTTGATCACAGAGCTTTCAACCACCCTCTTTACCCTCGCTGTTGAATCTGGCCTGTAGGTACAGATTCTTCTACAGTGCAGCTATTTTCACGAGATTTAATCTCTAAGGAGCGTGCCAGAAAAACAGCCTTGGGGAAATGGCAATCTGGTAGCTTCCTTGTCTGTAAAATGGGAATAGCGATGCGTAACTCCTTTCTGTAAAGTATTTCAGGGCCTACCAGCAAAAAGCGCTCAAGTGGCACAGGTTTGAAGCTCCCGGCCAAAAAGAGACGAGGCAGAAGAAGCGGCAGCGAGGCTTGCCCGGGCTCCCCATGGCAGGTCGGCGGCGAGGCCAGGAGCAGAGCCGGTACCTCTGACTTCTGCTCGAGCGTCCCCATCTGCCGCCTGTGGCTGCGGGCGGAGAAAAAGGAAAAATCAGCAGAGCTGCGTTCGCCTGGCTGTGCACCAAGGAGGAAAGCGAGGTTGCGTGACTGCAGCCCCGGTGCCTTTCGGGAGGCTGCCCCGTGGTACCAGGTGGAGGAGCGACAAGGTGTCTGCCACTAGCCCACAAAGAGCTGGATGGAAGCCACGCGCTCATTTCGTGCTGGCTTCCGTGCAAGCCTCGTGTAGTAAGCGCTTTGTAGTGCTGCTCACCTGAATTTTAACCAGTCACCTGGAGATGAAAGGTGCTCCATCCCATTACCACTCCGTGCAAGCCATCCTCTGCCCTGTTGGAAGAGGTTTTGAACCCCAGGGGTACTTTATTCCCATGCAAGGCTTTGCTGTTGGGCCCGGCAGAGATCGCAGCGCATCCTGTGGCGCTGGGGGAGTGTAATCTTGTTATATTTGACTTTATTTCATGCTGCGTTCGCGGGTGTGAAGAACGAACTGGTAAAATTGGGGACTGTGGAAGGTGTGAGACGTGGTGTTTGTTCAGATGCTGACAGTGGGAAAGCATCTGTGCGGAGCTCGCTTTGAAGGAGTAGCTGCCCTTCCAGAACTATTTGGTAGGAGTCATAACTGTTGTGGTACGTGCAGCCCTCTGAATCAGGAGGCACCTGGGAGGAATTACAGCCGTGAACGTGCAGGGGCTGATGCAGGGACGGAGATCTCTCGGCTGCACCGTGCAGCGCCTTTATTTTCCCCACGTATCCCGTATCATTTCCGAAGCGGCTGCCACCTGAATTTTGCACAAACTCTCGTGTGCTTGGCCGAGCTGGGGGTTGCGAAGGAGCCGCCCTGCCTCCCTGTTTCCAGGAAAGTTTTTTAGGGGTTTTGTAAGGGTGTGTTTCTTTCCCCGCGTACTGCTTAATGCTCTTGTTATGAGTTAGGAAGCGCACTACAAAAACTCCAACGTAAAGGCTGTGCAGAGATCATTTTGTTCAGGCGAGGACGCCACGCGTTCAGCTCACCGCTCGCGGGACGACGTGCCTGCTGCTTTTGCCTCGATCTGTTTACGCTGAGGAGGAAACAGCCCGGTGCAGCTCAGGGAATTGAGGCCGGCCCCCTGTTTATGGTAATTCTTAAATAGTTCATTTGGGCGTAATGCCTCTTTTTACAGTTGATTCTCTATTACAAACAGATTTTCTGATAATGGCACCTGTGCCATTCAGGCGGGATCATTATTATAATAGCAGCAAGCATTGTTACGGAATTGGCACGCGGAATTTATGTCGGATCGTTATAATGACAGAAGTAATGCCATAAATAAAACGACGCTGTAACGGCAGCGCTAAACCTGGGCGTAACGCAGAAAATGACAGGTAAAAATTTCCCCCCAAGCCTCGGCACCGCCAGGCTGCGGGGCGTGAAGCCCTGTGGAGATGGTTGCAAATCCCTAGGTGTAGAAACAGGGCTTTGCTCTCGTCCTGCGGGGTTTTGCTCTCGTCCTGCGGGGTTTTGCTCTCGTCCTGTGGGGTTTTGCTCCTCGGGCTGGCTCTGAACGTGGCTGTTTTTCGGGATGGGTTTCAGGCAGGGCTTGTGCAGGCGCAGCCCGTCCCTGCTGCGTGGTCCCGGCGGCACGTTGCCTCGCACGGCTCCCCGTAGGAGATGTGGGAAAGCTCGAAATCGTGTTTGGGAGGTTAGGCTGGGGGTTGAGGCTGTGAAGTGCCCAGCGGGACCTGCCGGAGGAGGCTGATGTGAGTAACGTGCTCTAGCACCGTAAGCAAAGTACCAAACTCCCACAAAGAGAAGAAAAGGGGAAAAAAGGGGAAGAAAATCAGCAGATTGGAGAAGTTACCGAGGATTTGTAGCGTGGAAGGAATAGTACCAAACTCCCACAAGCAGAAGAAAAAGGGGAAGGAAGAAGGGGTAAGAAAATCAGCGCGTTGGAGAAGTCACTGAGGATTCGGAGTGGGGATTACCCCCTCCTGCACTTTTCTTCCTACAAATCCCTGGAGCTGGGTGTGCTGTTTTAAAGGCCGGGCCTGCGGTCGGGTTTAACAAACGCAGATAATCCAGATGGCTAATCTGGAGCTGCTTTGGCTAGCTAAATCCTTCTGGCAGGCGGCGAGGAGGATGCCGGGAAGTGGTTTGTAGCGGTCGCGCTTAAACAAAGTCGCCGCTAATGCTGCTTCAGCCGCCGTGTGGACGGAGCACAGATGTCTTGCTTGGGGGGTTCTGATTTATTTATTTTTTTAAATAAAATCCCTTTTATTTTTCAGCAGTGCCCCCCGGATTAAATGCTCCGAGCGGGGGGATCGTAGCCCCTCGGTGGGCTCGGATGAGGTTTCGGTGACCCCTGTGCAGCACACCGGTGCCCGGCTCTGCGGCAGAAGAAGGAAGGGTGCTCGGGGAGGTTGGTGGGGCCCCGCCGGGACGCAGCCGTGGGACGGTCGTTTTTTGATGGTTGGCCTTTGTCAGCGGACATCTGGTGCCAGGATTGCTGCTGTCGGGGCTGGGGGTGGGCTGCAAGGCCAGGGAATTTGATGGATTAGCGCGCTCGGAGGGCTGGGGGAAGGGACGGGTAGGGTTTCAGCGCTTGCTGCAGGTACGGAGAGAATTTGGGGATTAGGGGCATTTTTCTGGAAGCTGCAAAAAGGGGAGGATTCGCAGAGGGGGAGGGGCTGGGAAGAAAACAGCCTTTCCAGTTTCCCCGAAGAAATGTCACTCGTGTGCTCTGTAAGGGAGCACAGGGGACACGCGTGCACGCTCGGAGCAAGAGAAGAAAAAACCCCGCAGCAAATTGCTGCCGGGCTCTCCCCCGGCTTTGTAGCCCTGGGGAATCTCAGTTGCGTGGCCTCGGGGTCGGTCGGTTCGTTCCCTGCTGCTTCCTATGGATTCAGTAACCTCCTCTCCCCAGAGGTCGGCTTAAATTAAAACTTTATCCTTTGCTTAAGGGAGCGAGCAGCAGCCTCTCCTTGTGCGGTACAGGATCCGTCTGTCCGTCTTTCCCCACGGCCACCAGATGGGCTGCGCTGGGAATCGGCAGCTCTGGAGCTGCTGGAGCGGGGTGCGGGACGCCTCCTGCCCCTGTGTCCTCGAGGGGAAGGAGGGAAAATCCTCATTTCCCAAAGCCTCCCCTGGGGGTGGTTATTTCAACGCGCTACGGCCTGGAAAGGGGAAAATTGCTGTTTTTCTTGGGGCAGGGCCCGGCCTCGTGGTGCTGTCGCTGGGGAGCATCGCACGGGCCTTTCGCTCAGAGCTCTGTGCCCGCCAGTGCCCAGGCGTGGGTGGAAAAACCCCGTCCCTTGTCTGCTGCAAGGCTTTGTGTTAGCGGGGAGGGCACCGGGACCTGGCCAAAATGGGGACCTCGAGGAACAGCCACGCTGAAATCCAATCTCTGGCCAGGCTGAGGATCGGGTCCATGTGTAAAAACGGCCCGGAAGATTAAATGTCTGCTGGCCTGGCCTGCTGGAAAGGCTGCTGCGAGGTCGGCTCTCCGGGAGGCACATTGGGGTCCTCGGTTCATGTTTTGGGGCTGCACACACACACGGGTGTGCTGGAACATGGCGTTGGTTCGGGGCTGGCTTTGTCCTGAGCGGGGAGGGACAGAGATGGGGCCAGCCCTCGTGAGTTACCTTCCCCCTTCCCAGCAGAAATCGAGAAAACTCAGTTTTTGAGGAAGAGCAGAAGATTCACGGGTAATAAAGGGAGCTTTGGGACTGGGAAAAAGGAGGTGCCACAAACCATGAGAGGTCTGAGGGGAGTGGACTGGTTTGGACTGGGGGATCCGTCGTCTTGCCTGGTGTTGCTGTAGCCTTAATGTCAAGGGTACTGAGCAGCCTTTTTGGCTTCTGATTTCTTCTCCGTGGTGAACAAAGCGTTGGTTATGGGGACATGGCTACGCGGCAAGGCTGGGGTCCTCAAGGTGCCTGAAAGCCTTGAAACACTGCCCTGAAAAAAGGAAGAATAAGGGAACGAATTACACCTGGCACCCTGACAATGCCTTTATGTGAACTTTAAGGAAGAAAAATTTGAGGGAGAGGAGGGAAGAACTCGCTGTAAAAATGCGCGCAGGGCACGGCACAGCCGTGTTGTCGTGTGAAATGGGAGCTGCTCGGTTCAAAGGCTGAGTTCAGCAACCCAGGGCTGGGCTTCGCGCGGGGGCTGGAGGGGAGCCGGCGGAGGGGCAGCAGTGGCCAGGGGCTCAGCACCCGCTGCAGGGGGGCTCTGGTGGCCGGGAAGGCTCCGGTCTGCCCAGCTCCTGCCGGCACTGCGGTCTCCTGCGGGTCCTGTCCTCCTCGGAGCACTCCTGAGCCATCCCCGCGTTGCACCAAGTGCCTTGCGTGCGTGTCGAGGAGCGAGAACCGGGGTGTCGGCTGCTGGTTCTCCAGCGTTAATGCATTTGGTGCCTTGGATGCTGCAGGATGCAAGTGCTCCCTGCGGTCCCTGCCCTGCCGGACCGAGTCCTGCTTCGGGCCCCACGCCACGCGGCGGTGGCTCGGAGCTAGGAAGAAGCTTCCCCCAGACTGGTAATTCCTCCGGAGCGTCTGCTTTTGGGTGCTGCCAGCGACGGTGCGCCCGACGAGATGAATCACCGTTGCCTCCAGCCTGACGTGTTTGATGGTTGCAGTGCTGCCTTCCTGGAAGGGAAGGGATTGCAGTCCATTGCCGGGAGTCCATTTCTCTTACCGGAGGTGGAGCGGCGCATGGAGCGCGAGCCCGTTCCTCGCAGCCGGCCTCGCTCGTGCGCCATGAAACACCCTCCTGACAGCGCCTTCCCCGGCAATATCCTGAGATGAGCGATGGGCCCGCGCGGTGCTTTATGCACTGCCCTGAGAGGTGGGAGGGTGTAAATCGCGCCATCCGAATGATTTAGCCCCAGGTGTAGTTGTGATTCGAAATGAATTTCTCTCCCTGCTTCTCCCTCGTGCCAGCGCTGGAGGAACTGCTCGCTATAAACCAGGAGCTAATGGCAACGGCGTGCCGGGTGGGTTGCACAGGGCTGTGGGGCTGTGCCTTCATCCTTCCCCTCTTCCTACGTCCCTGGGTGTGCCGTGCATCTCGTCCCAATCTGTGCCCACCCCTAAACTCGTCCCAATCTGTGCCCACCCCTAAGCACGGGGCCGCACGGCTCCGTCGGAGCACCCAGCTCCCGTGAGGCTTCATAGGGAAGATGAGCGACGCGTTCCAAGTGGCTTTAGGTTTTACGCAAAGCCAACGATGCTTAAGCCAGCTGGTGGATTTTTAGGTTTTTCAGCAAGTTTCGCTGGACAAAAAATTGGGAAGTGTCACGGGTCCGGCGTGAAATGCTGGCGGAGCGCAGGTGAAAGCGATGGGAGCGGCGGGGTGGCACCTCGCTGCTCCCTCAGGGAGGTGGGTCGTGCCCCTCCTGCTTTGGGGGCAAACAGGCAAAATCACGAGATGGCTCCTGTTTCCATTGCGGTGAGGACTGAACATTAATATTAAAATCTTTGGGGGATTTTTTTCGTAAAGATGAGTTTTGCTTCTCGGCTGGTGCCCTGGCTTAGGCCTCGTGGAATAGGTTTGGAAACACGAGTCGAGGCAGAAGTGTTGAAAAGATGAAGCACGGCCTCAGCTCTGCTGTTTTCCTTGCCATTTGCTTTCCAGGGGAGCTCTTCCAGTGCTTCACTGCTCTCCTGGTGCTGCCACATGCCCAGGATTCAGCTGTTTCTCAAAATGTAAAGGTACGGGGGGAGGGATGAGCCCCAAAGCCTCGATCACTGTTGGATCCTCGGCTGTCTTCCTAACGCGGATCATGGCATGGGGGCTTTCTTGTTGGGTAATTCTCACCTGAAAACCCACCTTTACCAAATTCACCGTTTTGGACTAGAGAGATTAAAACCCGTCCATGTTTTTTCTAGAGACAAATATGCATTTGGTGCTCTTTGCCTGTTACGAAGCACGGTTTCGTGGGTAGCCAAATAAAATTCTTGGTTCGAAGTGTTTCTGTAATGCGTTAAAGTTTATGGAGCATTTAACAAACTTTTTTAGTGTGCGGTAGTTTATAGTGCCAGCAAACAGCCAAGTGTTACATCAGAGTTGCAGGCTCTTCCCACTTAATGGCATCATGTTTAGTGCTTCTTCCGTTTATCTTGGGTGGCTTTTCAGTGCCCGGCTCAGCGTGGCTTCTGTTTTCCTTTCTTCTCCAAAAAAAAAAAAAACTCTAAAAGATTACGAATGCTGATGTAGGGTGCGCAATTCAAGCGAAGTGGTTGGATTTATTTTTATCTTTAAAGCAAAAAAAAAAACAAAAAACAAATAATCACAGCGACTTCAGGGTTCTTGTGCGGTTCCCTGCTGTGCTGGGAGAGGGGGAATCTGCTCACGGTGGAAGGCGAGGCGAGTTCTGCCACGAACCCTACAGATTGGTAAGGCAGGAGCTGCGTCGGCCAGGGATGGTTTCGGCTGAGGTGAGCAGGTATGGTCAAGCCGGAGCCCGCTGACAGCAGCACTGAGGCTGCTGGTTTGGTGCCTTTTGGCAGGATTTGGGGGTTTGCTCCTCTGGACGGAAGGAAGCTGAGCTCCGGGGCACTGCGTGGATTGTGGCCCCCTGCCCCAGGGCTTGGGATCGCAGTCGGGTAGGAGAGCGCGGGGAGGGGGTGCAGGGAGTTACCGAGCTCCTGAAGCGGCTGCTTCCATCCTAGGGCTTGGCTTTGTCACTCGCGCTAAATTTGAAGTAAAGAGGTGTAAAAAGCCGATTACAAAGCCTGGATAATGCATCACAAGGTGTCTTGTTTGCTTTATTGTAGATTTAATTATGATCATGTATATACGTGTAATTATGTCCGCACGCAGGATCTATTCAGTAGTAAAGGGTTTACATGACGTTATAAATAAGGGAGCCTGAGCTGTACCAAGGGCTCCCTGTAGCATCCTTTATTGTATCCCGGCTGGAAGTGGGAAGACTCCCGTTCTGCGTGAGATACTCGCGGCCGGGACTGCTGAGGTTCGGCTGTTTGTAAGGGGTTACGCGGTGCAGGATGTGATTTTTCAGCACCCTGCCTGCATTTCAGCCTTAGTTTGCTTTGGAAATTTCCTGTGGGGTGGAAGGCAGCACAAAATGTCTTATTAACGTTGATGTGATCTGTCAGCAGCAGTATCCAGTGAATTGGTATATGAGAGAGGCATGTAAACAGATTTGAAACTGAAATAATCCGACTGTGTGTTATTAAAAAACAAAGCAATATGCAGCAATATAATACGAGGAAATTCCATTTTGAGTTTCTAACGACAAACCTTCCTCACGTTCCTCCTGTGATTTATATAATTGCTGAATCGCTTTGATGGCTTGATGGAATTACAGCTCCGCATTACACGATGGATAATCAATCAAAATAAACTGTGTTTACCCCTCTGCTGCAGCATGTGTATGAAACGGATACGTTACGGTGTGAATTATTCCGTAACGCTGGTATTCGGGCTGAGTTTCGGGTGTGATTTCAGGACCCGATACCTGCGCGAACCTGACCTCACCTGGTAGGCTTCGAAACCCTGCTGGCTTAGGCAGGGGCTGTAGAAACTTGCTCTTTCTGTCGTGCGTGTAGGAACATTTCTGCCTAAATAAGCAGTGGGCTTGTTTGTTTAAATAGCATAGAAAATAAAACCGCAGCAAGGAGGCAAAAGGTGCCAGCTCCCCGGCTCTTTGTAAAGGCTAGGTGAGACTTGTAGGGTGATGTTCTGCCTTTCTAGGCAAGCTACGGAGGTGGCGATGTCTGATACTTAATGGACTGCTGCCCGCCTCGCTAGCTGCACAACTGATTTCAGTTTTAGTCTGGGTTTACAAGAATTTCGTACCCGTTGACCAACTGCGCCGTTGTGAAACGTGGAAACCCTTTTTCTGATGGGTTTCTGGGTTAAAAATTAAAACAGGTCTTGTAGTGGTGGCTGAGATGATGTGTAAATGCCTTACATCAGCCGGTTAATATTTCTGTTTTGATAGGTGACTTCTGCAGCAGGTGATCCCGTTTCCTATAGCCCAGAGCACAGCCATGTATTTCGGTGGCTCTTTTACCACTGCCTACCCTCGTTTTCGGTCTGTTTGCTCAGTGGCGGGGCTTTTTCGGGGCGGTTACGAGGCGCGGTGTTTGCTTAAATGGCTTCTGTGGTATCGCGGACACGGGGCTGTCCCTTCGGTCTCCCTCCTCCGCGTCCAAAACCTGCCGGCTTGTGACGAAAGGCAGATGAGATGGAAGGGCTCCGGCAGGGCGGCAGGCTCAGCGCCTCGGTCTGAGCCGGAGCACCCCCGCCTCCAGCTGGGCTTTCTTTTGGGGTCCTCTGGGGACCTTTGTCCCGCACAAAGGCTGCTCTCCCCATCGCTGCTCCCCGGAGAATCCCTTCCCCTCTCCCTCCTCGCCTCGCTGCGAGGGGATCACAGCTGCTGAGTAAATGTTAAGATAATGGCGTTATTACGGAGTAATTACACCGCGAGTTATTGAATTAAAAGTGATGAGGCTGCCTGTAATGCCGGGCGGGGAGAGGAGGGAGAGGCTGGGTGGGAGAGCGCAGAGCTGGGAAGGTAGAGAATAGAGCAAACCTCATAAATTTCCTCTTGTCGAGAGCCCCTCGCTGCCGGGATGGGACTGAGAATGAATGAAAGGGAAGCTCAAAGAGCTAATAAATAAACCATTTCCCTGAGAATAGAGGGTATAATTAGAAACCGTGGCCCTGTGGTTTCGTGTCTGCCCTGGGGTGGAATCTGCTCAGCGCTGCACCGCGGCGATAAAACAGGGAGACAATGCAGAGATGATGTCGCACAGTTGTTAACTTTTGAGGAAGGAGACGTGTTGTTCCTCTCTTTTTCTAGAAAAATAAAAATAAGAATAAATAATTCAAGCTTTAAGTTGCAAAACTCCAATAACTGGCTGTACCCTGGAGCCTCTCCATCAGGAACTCTGGCTGATTTTGCATTTTTATTTCTGTGTATTTTCTGGAGGGGGAGGCTCTTTTCTTTTTTTCCTTTTTCTTTTTCTTTTTTTTTTTTTTTCCCCACGAGCGCCAAACAAAACTGCTTCTTTTTTCTTTTTTTTCTTTCTTTTCCTCCTATCTCAGGCTGGGATTTACCTACAAATGCAACACCCGACTCCTCCCCAGCTACAGCAGAGGTGTTGCTGTGCTAGCAGACGGCGTGCGTGCATTCCTCCTAGCTTGTCCTTTATCTTTGCTAGCTCAGCCCTGGCAGATCTCACCTTCTCGGCCGTGTCACATCAGACCCGGGGCCTCCCGAATTGCACGTAGGAACAGCTAAAACCCCTCCCAGGCAGGATAACAGTCTGTTAAAGTGAGGTTTGTGCCTGAGCCTCCATCTCCCCTTACACCGCGGGCATCCTCCGGGGCTGGATAAGCCGCTGCCTCCGCTGGTGCCTCCGTTCTGCCTCTTTGGGATGGGGATAACGGGTGGGACCGCGAGATCCCAAAGCGTGGGGGAGCTGTGCAGTAAACGCAGCAGCAGGCGAGCGCCTGGCGTGTGTCGGCGGAAGGCCACAGGAGCATCGGTAGCTTACGTTTGTGGGGAGCAGACGGAAAAGGAGATGCGTAACAAGCCCTCTTGGGGGCTGGGCGATAGCCACTGGATTTTCACAGGTAAAAGAAAAAAGGGTGCTGCCTCCTTCCTCTCGCTGTGTGCCCCTGAAAGTCCGGGGGAGGAAGGAGTTTGCATTTTTGCAGGTTTTTAACCTCAGAATATCTTGGGTGGCTTCGGATGAAGGGGGGGATGCTCTCGTGTGTGAGTAGGAAGGGTCCCCCCACCCTGCGCGGGTGCTTGAGAAGCTCGAATGATGATTTCTGAGAGGCGCTTTGGTAGGCGCTAGAGAAATGTGGAGTGTTTACCTTCCTTTACAACCTCAAAAGCCCTAATAAAATACACAACAGGAGTATTAACAATGAAACTATCTTGAAGATTATTAAGCTATTATGAAAGAATGGAAGGAAATCTGCCTGGCATTATGTGCGGTGCCACGAGATATTTAAATTAATACTTTTCCTATAGCAGCTCCTTCAGAAATCTCAGAGCACTTAAACATCCTCAGCGAACGAGATCCTTGGCGCCGGGAGACAGCTCGCGAGCATTTTCTTTTCGTGTGACCCCGGGGGAAACTGAGGCAGGGCGATTTGGCCGCTGCGGTCACCACGGGAAGGGTGAGCGGGGTCTGATTCCCGTGGGGTTTCCATGAACCTTTGGCGTGATGAACGATAGAAAACACCCGTGTGCAGCAGCGCTCCCCGCTGCCTGGGGATGCCGGCCTGCATTTCTTTCCTCTCCCCCAGCTCATCGTGCCGCTGGGGAGCAGGGCCAGGCTGTGGGCACCACGAGCGTCCTCCCGGCTTCGCCTTTCCCTGACGGCTGCCGCCGCAGTATTTCCAGCGCTGCCCGCACCCGTCCCAGGGAAGCCCATAAACCCTGATATAATGTTATTTACTTGTAAAAGGCAATTTGTAAAGATCTGTCTGGGGGCTGCTGTCACCATTTCCATGGGATTTATTTTTCATTTATTTACGGTTTATGCGCATGTATAAGCGGTTCTTCTTTCCCGTCATAATCTGAAACTCAATTGTCCCTTGGACTTTGCTGTCACCACTTGCAGCGTCAGCTGTGCGGGTCCCAGGGCTGCCTCCTGCAGGTTGGTTTTTTTATTATTATTACTGTTTATTCTGAAGATGGAGAGGATCTGTAGTCACCGCATCAAGCTTGGGTCTTGCAGTTTGCTTCAGGAGAGAGGAGAGCCTGGAGCTTCCCTGAACACAAACCCTGGTCTGGCTCGTGGGTGATTTGCCCCAGCCTCTTCTAGTGTCCCCCAAATCCTGGCCTGGACAAACCTTTTCCCTCTTCAGGCTTGGTTTTCTGGTGGAGGTGGAGAAATGCAAGCAAAGGCTGGGAGATAACACCTTGAGGGCAGCCTGGTCCTTCCCACCAGCTGCTTCCTTCGGCACCTGCCCCTGCCCTGAGCCCGAATTACGGGCTGCTCGCCTCTGCCCCAAGGGAGGACGATGCTATTGACCGAGAACCGCTGAGAAAAGGGGCACGTGTGCTCCGGCAGCTCTTTGCAGAGGCCTCGAACTGCATCTGGCTGGGCCGGGTGAGGCTGCAGCTGCCAGGCTGCCGTCGGCGTTGCGGCGGAGCAGACCCGTGCCCGCACACAGGAGGGTTCATTGGTACCCAAAGATTAGGTGCTAAATTCTCGGCTTTCGATTTGGGATAATAAATGAAGAATTTCCTGGCTTTGACGGCTCGCAGATTGGTTGGTTCAGGAGGGGATGGCTGATTTGAAGGAGTGTTTTCTCCCTGGTCTGCGGGCAGTCTGTTGGCCGTGGGGTCTGGGGCTTTTGTTTTACCTCTGCTCAGCACCGGGGGTAGCAGGTCGATACCTGAAGGTGCTCGTTTATAAACAAGGTCAGGGCATCCAGCAAAGGGCTCCGATGTCTTAAATTTCTCCTGGCTGCCAGCATTCGGTGTTTGCTCGAGATTTCTGTTTGCTTTCACTTCTGATGATCCCACCTAAAATAAAGGCTCAACTCTTCTCCCTGCTGGATGTCCTTGGTGGAAGACAGCCGCTGCCTCGAGGGGAAACGGCCGCTGTGGATCTGCGCCTGAGCTGGGAGCAGCTCCGGGATCTTCGGCATCGATGTGCAGCCCCTCGTCCCTGCCACCCCCCTCGAGCAAACCTTGAAATAGATCCCGGCACGGCCCGGGTCCCGGACAGATGTCTGAAACGCTCGTAGCTGCTGACCCAGGGCTGCGTTCTTCTGGGAACAGTCAGAGAAGGGACCTGAACTGGTGGAGTCACCTGGTACGTGGAGGAACACAGTCTAAAGAAAGAAACAAAATCAAATAGGAGAACTGGTAGTGGAGCTCTTTGAAAATTGTTCAAAGGGACCTTGTCAATGTGAAGCTCCTATTTATGTTTTTTAGTCCTCCTCCCTCTTTCATTTGTTGATACAATCTTGGAGGTGGGAGGATTTACAGAAATGCGTGCGTTTTTAAGCTGCTTCTTCAGACACCTTTTTTCCCTTGTAAACATTGTTTAAGGCCAAGCTGGAAAAAAAACACGGAAAAGTCCTCAGCAGACCCCTCCTCTGCTCACTTCAGAACCTGGAAATCAGATTGCTGCTGGATGTGGCGTAAATGTTGCGGCTCAGCTTCCCAGCTGCACCAAGGACAGAGCGGTAAAAACCCGTGGGCAGTCCTACATTTCGGCCAAATCAGGGGCTCCTCTAAAGGTCTGGGCTGCCAGGGCAAGGATGCTCAGCGCCACAGGGGCTCTCGAGGTGGGTCCATCCAGTCTCTGAGTAGGAAGGATTATTTCAGGGTATTCGGGGCCATCTGAAACAATCCCGAGGGTGAAGGAGGAGGAGCACCCTTTAGCCTCTCCTGCACTGGAGCAGCTTTTGGACCTCCCCTCCCCGTGTCGGGCTCCATCAGGGCCTCCGAAAAGTTTGGCAACGAGGATCGCTCCTGCGGGGAGAGGGCTGCAGCACCTCAAGCCTTGAAAGTGACTTTTGAGAAGTTTTTCCTGCTGCTGGTTTCAGCAGCGGCAGCACCAGGGCACCTCCTTACTCGGAGGACCTGTAAGGGCTGAGTAACCCCAGAGGAGGTTACATCCGAGCAGCCTTAAACTTCCGTGCGAATTAACAAGTGAAGGCAAAACTTGTGGGGTCCCTTGGCTCTTCCCCCACCTAGCTCCTGGGAGCGCTGCACGTGCTTCGGCTTCTGGGCACGGCTCTGACAAGCTCATGCTAAACCCGTGCCAGCCCCGAGCCTGCGAGGAGCAGCTTGCTTTGAGCCGGTGGTTTTAGGGGGGTTGCACTGAACTGTTTGCAAAGGTACGTGTGAAGGGGGAGAGGAGACAGCAGAGCTTCTTTCCTCCCCGGACGGGGCCGTACGGTTCCTGCAGGTGGAGAAGAAGAGCGTCGAAGGGCACGGTTACGGGGAGGGACGTGGAAAGCAGCGGGGAGGAGGGCTTTCCCCGCGGACACGGGGCGGTGGAGCTGGGCTCGGAGCTCAGCAGCTCAGGGGCTCTCAAGGTGGATCCACCCAGTGTCTGCCTGGGAAGGATTATTTCAGTATCAGCCCATCCGCGCTGCAGAGCTGTGTCCAGGCCGGGGCCGCTGCCAGGAAGTGGCTTTGGGGTGCGGTGCCGGTACCTTTACCTCGGTTTTTCTGGCTGCGGATAACCCGTAACGCCTGGAGGAGCCGAGTTCAGATGGCTGCTCTCAGTGTCTGTCCCTGGGAGCTATGGAAAGCAGTGCTCGCAGTCCTGTTTGAACTTGCTAGCTGACGAGTTAAAAGGTTGTTTTGACCCTTCGGGGTATTTAAAAATAATTTATTTTTTTTAACCTTCCTTCTGCCAGTTTTACGAGAGGGCCGCGCCAAGAGCTTTGTGTTGGGAGGCAGCGCAATTGCAGCAAGTCCAGGCGAGTGGATCTCCCCGGGGGCTGTTTCGTAGTTGATTTTCACTCTCCTTTTTTTTTTTTTTTCCTTCCCCCATCCCACTTATTGCTCTCGCTCCTCCGCTCCCCACGCGCGTGCGGTGCAGCCGCAGGACCCCACGCCGCAGGGAGCGGCCGCGCTGGGGACATGGGGACACGGGGACAGCGTTGGGCCCGCGGGTCCACGCAGGAGAGGGGGAGCACCGCAGGCTCGTGTTTTGCTTGCGGGCTCTGTGCTTCGTGAGCCGGGCAGGGTTTCTTTTTCGGGCTGCCTCTCACCTCTCGGAAAGCGCCTGACCCCCGCGCAGGCGGCGCTGCCTCGGCGTCTGTCGGCCCGCGAGGCCCCGCTCGCCTCGGGCTCTCCCCTCGCAGCGTGGGCGCAGGGGGAGGCCCAGGGAGGTGTTTCGTGTCCCCAGATCCACACGTGGCTGCTGGGCACCCCGCTGCCTGCTTTTCTGGGATGGGAAGAAGCACTGCCTGTTCCCGTGGGCGAGAGGCGCAGGCGAGTGCCGTCGGCTCCTTCACTGCTCCTGCCCGCAGGCTCCGAGGGGGCCAAGGAAACCAGGCAGTGTGCGCACAGCTCTGCTGCTGCCCCCCTGCACGGCCTCGGTTGTGCCCACCGGGCTGTGGGGTGCCGAGAAGGCAACCATGGGGCAGGGGGAGCCCGGCGTGCACCGTGCCGCCCATTGCCCCCCGGCACCGACTGCCCCCCCGGGGCTGGCTCCTGCCCAGGGGCTGCCTCCAGCACGCGTCTGTACGGCGCTGTCCTGGGGACGTGCAGGCACCGTGTGGGTGCACATCCTCTGTCCGAAGGGGTTTCTTTGGGATTTTCTTGGGGGTGACTGCCATTAGCGCACGTGAGCGTGTTTCAAACCCAAACGAGCGTGTGAGCAGGAGCACCGCTGGGGCTGGCAGTGCTGCTGTAGCCCGTCCTGGGCTTTATAAATGCGGACTGAGCTTGCGATACTCGGGGAAGGAGCAGGAAATTATCACCACGTTAAAGAGGTGAGGATGAGCGTGACGTGGCCGAGGGCTGCTCTCTGCAGCCGGCTGCCGGAGGCGTCCAGCCCTGGCTGAAGCGACGCCGTGGCTGCGAACGGAGAAAAATCCCAGAGAGGTGGTGAGTGCTTCGCTTCTCCCGGGAGCTTGAGCGGTCTGAAACGGGTGGCTGAGAGCGCCCTGCTCTGCTCGCTGCCTTTTGCCCGCTTTATTTAATTTCCAGCCTAACCGAGCCCTCTCCAGCCAAATAGCAAAGCTGCTTGGGTTTCGTTGCCAGCCAGGTGCACGTGGAGGTAGGAGGTGGATTTGTGGAGCTGGGGCTCCTGCTCCCCAGCCGCCTGTCTTCCCTGGTTGCTTTTGCCTCAAGAGCTGAGGTTTACACCCTGACAACGTTTTTTGTGCCCTGGGGAATAGCCGGAGGCTTAGGGGTCTGGTTTTCCTCTGGGCAGATACGTCTTTGCATCTTCTGGCTGGGTGGATTTACTCTGGAATAAAGCGGATCCAACCCCAGAACGGTTCTGCTGGAAGAGCAAAGATCATCAAAGTCCCTTTAATTCACAATTAGTCCCTCTGCCCAAGGCTTTGAAAATTGCTTAGATAAACTGCATTAAAAGTTAAATCGGAATTAACCTTTCCTTGCATAAATGGCCCCTCGCAGCCCCAGCTGCAGCAGAACGGGGCTGGATGCAGAGCACGGGGCTCCCAGCGGGGCAGCCCCTTCTTGGGGCTAAAATGGGCGAGTTTGGGTCCGTTCCCCTCGCAGCACACCCGTCCCGTGGGGGCTGCTCCGCTCCGCGTGGCTCGGCCCCGCCGCGAGCTGACCCTTGGCACAGGGCTGCCGCGCCGGGGTATTTTTAGAGAAGATAAGAGAGATGGCAGGAGAGGGGGCTGCGTTCCAGGCAGCTCCGACTCTTTAATTATGTTTTTGGTCTAGAAAATTATATGGTTCCTAGAGCGTAAATAGAGAACGTATGGAAGGTAATTGCACCTCCGGGTGCAGAGCAGCTGGAGCAGGGAGAGGCCACGTCCGAGGGAAGAGCTGGCCGGGGAGGCGAGGGAGAAGCCAGGGCACTTCCCTGTGCCCATCCCGTCCCTCGGGAGCACGGACAGGGGACCTCATAGCAAGGGCACGGGGGGTCCCATGGAGACCTGCCCGTGAGCCATCCCGCTGCCGCTAGTCCCTGCGCTTTGGGGCGGTTCCCTACAAAGCTGTCACCTGGGTCACCCGGCCGAGGCCGCCCCGGGCACAGAGGACGAGCCAGGTTGTCTGGGGGTGGTGGGAATCTTCCCCCCAGCCTCGTACACCCCCGAACGGAGAGCCGTGGTTGCTCCGCAGGGAGGAAGGAAATCTAGGGCTTGGTTTCGTGGTTGCGTCTTCCACCCTGCTCAGGAGTGGGGCACATGGGAGGAGGGAGCCTCAAATGTTCTCCGCGATTTCTTTATCTTCAGAGCTGCCCTGATTTCGGGTGTGAAACCCGGAGCTAGCAGGGGTGGGGGGTGTGGGGCTCGCTGCAGCAGCTCCTGAGCATCCCTCGCCGAGCTGCTGGCATCCTTCGCTGCATGCTGCCCAAAAAGACGTTCTTGTTCTGCAGGAGAGAGGGCAAGCGCAGAAGCTTTTTCTTTTAAGCGCCTTTTTTTTATTATTTTTTAATCCAGACGAGTTTAATTTTTGGTGCATCGCATTCTTTTAAAGAATGCATTAAATTCAAAACCACCCTAAGCTCTGCGTTGGCGGCGATTCGCTGCGTGTTTCCCTCTCCTTCCCCTCCTTCCACGAAGCGACGCGGCTGGAGGACGCTGCAAACAAAGGCAAGGGCACGCTTGGGCTGCCGCCGTGCACCCAGCAGGACGAGGGGCAGCGCTGCGAATCCACCGGGTGCTGCTGTGCGGGGCTCAGGACCTTGCAGGGCTCAGGACCTGCAGCGACAAGGAGCCGAAACCTTTGGTAGGTGCAGGAGCGTGAGAAGGGACCTGGGGTGACCCGGTCCCTGCAGATGCTCGGCTCCGTGTGCAGGATGAGTTTTCTCCAGGTAGGACTTCGCTGTCGAGGCACCTCCAAGCCCATCCCAGAAGTCGGGATGTTCTCGGGACCCAGAGCCCCTTCGTGGGGAGTCCAGCACATTCTGCCTGAGATGGAAACCGAAGGTCTTGATGGGGGAGGAAGCCAGGGTAATTGCTCTGGGAGATGGGAAAGGGACTCCAGGGAAAACAGCTGGGACTGGGCGAGGAAATCCAGGCTTCAGTCTCAAACCTGTCTGCAGCTGCAATCCGGGAAGGGGTTTTGCAGAGCCTTCACCCTGCCGCCCTCCTCGGGATTAACTTTCCTCTGGCCGAATGCTGGACGTGTGGGATCTTTTCCCTCCTCCTTCCTCCCGTTTCCCAGTATGAATACACGGAGCAAAGCCTCCAGCTCTGTTTATTGAACACAAATAGAAGATAAAATAGTGGAAAACTAATTTTTTCATGCTCATTGGTGGGAAAGATTAAAATTATGCAAATCCTCAGCAGCGAGCTTGGTGCAGAGATAAGGGGATGTTCAAGTCGGCTGGCTGCCTGCTAATTCACTCATTGAAAAAGAAATGAGCAGGAAAGCTGTGATCAGCGTCACCGGCCCCTCACGGCGCTCACGGGGCCGGGATTTCTTCGCCGTGCAGGGAGGAAGGCGAACAAAGGAAACCTTTTTTGGAGGAGTGCGGGATGTGCGGCGAGATGCAGCCGCCCGCCCCGAACTCACGTGTCTTCGAGTGCCGGCTGCGGTCGCTGTGATGGAGCACCGAGACCTCGCCCGGGACATTTCTGCTGACCCCCAGCCTTCCAGTTTGCAATGACCTTAAACTCCCCAAGAGCTCAAGCATTTGTCTTTTTTTCCCCCAAGCGTGATGGTTCTGGGGGTGAATGAGGCGAAACCTGCCATTTGGATCCCTCTTGGGTCTGAGCAAGGCTGAGATGCGAGTGGGGAACCTCCGAAGACGAGCGCTGCTGGTGCTGGCTGCTTTTCGCTGTGGCTCTGGGGGCTGTGTGCCACAAAGCGGGGCTCAGCCCAGGGGTTGCTGCCCCGACACGAAGGCAGGGAAGGGACAGGACTGCGCTGTGTGCCAGGACCTGCCCTCTGCCAGCACTCGCAGCCCCGTCGTCCACCCAGCAGGGCCCATCTCCCCCCATGAGACGGCCGCTTTGTTATGGAAAGCAAGTCTCCAAATTCCCCTGATGGGCATAACAATTAATTTTTTGCAAAGCCGCAGTGCTGCGGGGTGTTCCCGGGATGAAAGGCCTGTGCGTCCGCCCGGGACGGAGCCGGGTATGCGCAGATGTGTTTGCGGTCAGCAAAAAGCGTGAAGCAGCATCCATCCCGTGGCCCCCGTGACTCCGGGTCTCTGACCCAGCCCCGCGCTTCGGCAGGAGGAAAGATTTAACTCGTCCAAAGGAGGAGTTAAGACCAAAACCGCGCCGGAGTTAGGGGCCGCGCCGGTCTAAGGAGTTAGACCAAACCGCGCCGTGTCCGACGCTACCGGCTGGCACCTCTCCTCTCGGGGGAGAGCTCAGGGCAAATAACGGGGTTTTGCGTGCTGCACTGCCTGCTTTGCCCAGCGCGGGCTCCTCGGCTGACCCTTGAGTTTATTTCTTGAAATCCCAGGAGACGACGCTGGCGTGCGATGCCCGGTGCCCCCTGGAAGCAGAAACCCTGCAGAGCAGCTCCGGTTTTCGGCCGAGCGAAGGCACCCAGAGCTCGAAATGCCGACGGCTGCTCGTCGTGCTGGGAGAGGAAGCCTGGTGCCAGCGCGTGTTTTTGGAAGGGTTTCTCCGACTTCCTGTCAAATCAATATTTATTCACCAATCTATTTGTTTGCTTTTGTCGCTGAAAACTCTCGTGGCGTTTTTTTTTTGTTTTGTTTTGTTTTGTTTTGTTCCCCTTGTGTATTTTTGGCTGCGTGGCGCTGGCGAGAGGGGCTGCTCCAGCTCTGCTGGCTCCAGCCGTTCCAGCTGCTTCCTCCAGCCCGGCGCTCGGCGCCACTGTTGTACGGAGGGGCTCGGCTGGCAGCAGCCCTTCGGCTGGCCGCAGCCTTCTCCCCGCTCGCGCTTGGGCAGGAGGTGACAACGCTGCTGGGATCGCAAGGGGCTGACCTCGGAGACCGTGGTTTTCCACGGCTGCGTTAATGGGGGCCACGAGACCGATGAGCGGGGTGCAGAGGACACCAGCCACCCCCACAGTGCTTTGGTCTCCTGCAGAAACCTGAGCCTTTGGGTTTCCTTTGGCTCCTGTTGCTGGTTTGTAGGCACGGTAGGGGTGTGCGCAGCCCCTGTTCCCCCCCGGGGGCTGCAGGACCCCCCTGTATCCACCTGCAGGCGCTGCCCTCCAGCCCCGTGGTGCCTCCCCGGCAGCCTGCACAACCCCGGCCCTCCAGCCGTGCGGTTGCCCTCAGCTTTTATTCCCATCACCGCGAACCTTCCCGTTCATTTCTTGTTCCACTTCACCGGGAGCAAAACAAAGAGCGGCTCGAGCATCGCCCTCCCTCCAGCTGCGCTCCTCCCTCCCCGGCTCCCACCGGCTCCTTCCCGGAGCCCGTCGGGGTGCTGCTCGTCGCCCTCCCTGCCCAGGCTCTCCTTTTCCTGCCCTGCCTCTCGTTTTCCTGCCCTTCCTTCCCCCGTGCCACCGTCGTGCTTCGCCTGAGGATGGGGACCGAGGCTCTGCGTGGCTGCGGCACCTCGCTGCTGCTTCCAGCCGGCGCGGCTCCAGCTGCTCGCAGAGCTCCTTGCACCTGCCCAAAGCTGCGCCCGACGTCCGCGGGGCCGTGACGGAGCCGGAGCTGGGGGTGCCATAAAAAAGGGGCTTTTTAGCAGGACCTAAAGTGCTCCGGAGCCCCCGCGGGCTTGGGGAGAGCGTCGCCTCCTCCGGGGCTGTCTGCGGAGCCCCGGAGCTGGAATATTATTTATCTCCCCCCAGCCAAATCACGCAAAGCTAAATTGAGCTGTGGCAGGCAAAAGTGTGAAGCGTATTATTAGGAACAGGGAGCTCTTGTTCCACAGCTGCTGCCGCTGCTGCCGTTAGTAATTAATGTTTGAGGAATTGCAGATCTTCATTAGGAGAACAATTAGATTAACGAGAGAGCCTGAACTGAGGCTGTGGTGGGAAAGGGGTGGGGGGGGAAGCTTTAAAAACAAAACAGAGCCCCTCCCTGGCACCCCGCCGTGCTGCCTGGGGATGTGCTGGGATCGTGGAGGGGAAGGAGCCGGTCCCCGCTTGTCAGAAAGATTTCAGGCAGTCTGGACCCATCGCTCAGCCGCGGCACCCGGCTATTAGCGGAGAGAGCGTCGGGTGAAGGCTGCTCGGGGCTTGGCGAGGTGCTGGGGCTGCCTCGTTAAAAGCTTTAATTGGTGGCCTCGGCGCTGCACACACTGACCCCTCCGAGGCGAGAGCCGCCCTGGGATCGCCTCGCTGCGGGGTCTGGGCTTTAATTCAGCAAGGAGAGGGCCTCAGGCTGAGATTTGAGATGATTCTTGGCACTTCTACAGCAAGAGGAGTTTGGGGTCCCCTCCACCCCTTGTTTTCTTCCCTGTGCTGGGGCCGTCCGTGCACCACCGCTGCCTGACGGACGGACGTGGCACCGGGGGATTTGCTCAGCATAAACGAACCATTTGGAGGCTGTAAAGCCATAGGAAGCGAAGGCAGAAGGGAGGTTGGAAGGTCAACGAGTCCCTCTCGCTGGCCCAAGGCAACATCGCCCATTTGGAAGTCCTTGGAGGCAGATAAATGCGTGCCTGGCCTGCTCAAAAACCTGGGACAGCGGTGGTCTGGAAGGAACGGTGGTGGTCCTGGACCGACGGCCTTCTGAAAGGAAGGGTGGTGGTCCCGGCATGACGGTGTCCTGGAAGGAAGGGTGGTGGTCCTGGAACAATGGTGACCTGGAAGGAACGGTGGTGGTGGTCCTGGTGCGGTGGTGTTCTGGAAGGAGCAGTGGTGGTCCTGGCATGCCGGTGTTCCTGGCCTTCCAGGGCCGTGGGCAGCGCCCGGCCGTGCCCCTGGCTGCCCCCGCTGCACGCTCAGCCCCATGGAACTGGAGACGCCGGAGACGCTTCCCGTGGCCCCGCCGTGCTGTCCCCTG
This sequence comes from Cygnus atratus, assembly GCF_013377495.2. Taxonomy (NCBI): domain Eukaryota; kingdom Metazoa; phylum Chordata; class Aves; order Anseriformes; family Anatidae; genus Cygnus; species Cygnus atratus. The sequence goes on from NC_066387.1 coordinate 2,711,801, forward strand.
CCTCTGTCCCTGAGCTGGGGAAGGGGGCGGGTGGGGGTCCCCAGCGCCTCCTGCTTTGGGACGTGGCACCGCAGGAAGGCGTTGGGCAGCACGGGGCAGCGCCCGGAGCTGGGATGGGGGAGGCTGTGGGGCAGCTCCCAAAAGCAGAGAGCGGCAGAGTTGGGGGGGGGGGGGGGGCGTTGGGAAAAGCCACGTGTGTTGCAGAGAGGGCTCAGCCCTTGCAGGGAGGGAAAATGCAAGTTTTGCCTTTCAGGGACCGCAGATCTCTCCCTTCGGTAATTGATGGGGACAGAAGAGTTGCGTTTCCCAGCGGCTCCAGATGGCGCGGCGAGAATAAAAGCATTTTCTGCAATATGGTGGCTTCCGCGCGTCCGAAGGAGAGATTTGTTGCTGGCCCCGTTCCCGTTTGGCTCGGCGCCGCCGAGGATGGCCAAGGCACCGCCTGGCCGGGCAGAGGGGTCCTGGGAGCTGGCGAGCTCCCTGCGCCGCCCTCGGCCGCTTCTCGGGGGCAGCGCTCTCCCTGCCCTGCCGCAAATGGAGGACAAAAAGCATCCTTCTCCCTGGCCAGGCTCATGCCGTCGCGTGCTGATGGGCTTAATGATGGCGCCGAGTAAATATTATCACATGTTTAATTCATTGCCCGCTTCCCGTGGGGGCGGGGGGGGGCACGTTTGTGCCGCTCAGCGTTACGAACCCCGAGCTGCGGATCCGCAGGCAGCCTGCTCACAAAACCTCTCTGCGCGGTCTTTGTGAGGAGCGACTGGTCCCAAAGGAAGCCGGCTGATCTCGCCGGCCTGTCAAAGCCCCCCTCGTGTTGGCTTAAAGTAAAATAAAAACGACGTGTCTGCCAGGTGGAGTCTGTTGGAATTTGGGGTAATGGGTGGGATCTCCCAGGGCCCTCTCGCAAGCTCTTTTCCTACAGCCTGCTGCAGGAGGGATGTTAGCAGCCTCTGAGTGCTTATAAATGTTTTAAGCAGCCTCTGATGCATCCCTGGTGGGGACTGGCCGCGTATGGGTTGCGTTATCACAGCCAACGAACGCAGCCACCTCTGGGTGGGACGGCTGCTAGCCTGCAGGACCACGCTCCTACGGCCGCTCGGAGCAGAGAGGGAGGAAAATCAGATTTAATAGAAGGAACCCAGCAGGGTGAGACCGGGCTGGCAGGCAGGAGCTGGAGGATGGCGAGGAGGACGTTACTCCCGATTTCTGCTTGTTTAGCAGCCTCTTAATTTCGCATCTCATGCGGAGGATGGAAATTGCAGGCGAGCCCTGCCTGGCCGAGCTGCTCGGCTCAGCGCTGCTCCTGCCTGGCACCGCACGGGCGCTTTGTGGGGCTCTGCTCGGTGCTAAGGTAACTCCTGCAGGCGCTCGCTGGAGCCGGGGCCCTCTGCAAGGATGTGACAAGAGCCAGAGGCTTCCCTAGATCGACGAGGCAGAATGAAATCAGCGAGCACGGAGCGTGGAAGCGGCTCCCTGGCTCTGCTGCTGACCTTGAGCAGCGCAGCCGAAGACTCTGTCCAGTCTGCTCTGGTGTCTGCTGGTCCTCCACCAGCCCAAGCAGGGACCCAGCGTCATCCCAGCTCAGCTCTTGAATTCAGAAGAGATCGCGGCAGTGAGTGACGGATGGGATTTTTTTCTTTCTCTCCTTCTTCCTTAATCTCCCCTGGCTGGTGGGTCTGAGACACAGGATTCCTGCTAGAGCACGGGAGGGGATTTGCTCATCTTCTGTCTTGCAAGCTCGAAAGCAAATCCTCTTTACGGAGTTTAACCCCCTGTGTAGGCCTGCAGGGCTGGAGCGCTTGGCGAGGAGATGGTGGGGGAGAGATTCTGCAGGAAAAGGGCTGGCGTTAAACACAAGAGGGGAGGATGGGGAGCAGCGTCCCGGAGCCCTCGGTGGCCCGGGGGTGCAGCGTAGCCTCGTGTTGGTCTTGTCTGCGGCTCCCCGGGTCCTGGGCTGGGAAGGGCCCGTCCGGAGGCATCGATGGGGCTGTGGAGGGGTAGTGGCATTGCTCCAGGCACTGAGACCTGCAGCAGGTCCCCGGGGTGGGTGAAGCAGCCCCGGTGCTGGTGGCTGGGTGAGATGGGGTGGGCGAAAGTCCTTCCGCGCCGGGCTCCCGAGCTGGCTGCTGCAGAGCCCAGGAAGACAGACAGCCCGTGCTAATAGCCCTGATGAGCTTTACTTGCCGGTCGCTAATCAGCGAGATGAGAGCTATCGTGGCAAAGCTGTTCCCATGGTAAGGACCAAGACGTGAGCTCCCTGTCCTTCGTGCTGCAGCTCAGGCCCCGTCCTTGCTGTGCTGGGGGATTTGCTGCTGAGGTTGCGCCGAGCAGCCGCACGCATCCCTTTTCCACCGATGCTCCTCGACCTGTCCCACTGGAAGCACAGCCGTACCTTTTCCGTGGGGTAAGAAGCAAACCAGATGATCAGCTGCGCTGCTGCCGCGATGACTTTCCTGTACCACCAAACAGTAGTTAGGCTAAACTTTGCTTGCTTCGTTACTTTTATTTCCTCTGGTTTGCTCTCTGCCACGGGTGCGCAGGGGGCACCGGCCTCGTGCAGGGACTGCAGCAAGACTTTGCAGGCGAGAGCAGCCGTGTCGTGCACGAGCCATAGAAGGAAATGCATTTCTTTCCCTTTTTTTGTTTCCTGAGGCTTTCGGCTTGCCAGTACGTGGGCTTGAGCTGTTCCAGCCTCGGGAGTTTTAATTGCTTTTTCCTGATTCGAAAAGCAAGGGCAGTCCCTCGGCATCTCCTGGCCACAGGAGACCCTGAAAATGATGAGCGTGAGGTTAAATCCAGCTCAACTCCGTGTTAGTCAGTAGGAGCCTCTCTGGGGTCGGAGGGGTGTGACGGAGGGGGGTTCGTGCCTGGGTCCGTGGGGTTTAAATGGGGTTCTCCAGGGCGTTGGGCTTTGAGTGAGTTCTGTTGTTGGGTTCTGGCCCGCTGTGGTTTGGGGGTTTTTTGCTCTATTTCTGTCGTAGCTCATGGTATCGGGGGCCGTGTCTAGACAGAAAAATAATGGAGCAAAGCAAAGGCTGGGCTCTGCAGCACTGTTCTCCCCGGGGCGATGCCCGAGGCCAGGGGGTGCCCGCACCAGGGCGTGAGGCCCCGCGGCAGCACCGGGAGGGACCGGCCACCACCGTCCCACGGGGCCTCGTGAGCTGCCCGGGCACCCGCTTCGGAGGAGGAGATCCGCGAGGAGCCGGAGCACAGATGAAGATGACAAACGGAGGCAATCGATCAGCAATCGCCTGTAATGAGAAGGTCGCTCTTGCGAGAGGGCTGCTGACATCCTGCACCGGTCCAGCGCCCTGAGCTGGAACTGATAAAGCACCCCGCGTTCCTAATTAACTCTCCTTTTTTCTTTCCTTTTGCTCTTTCATCTCCTTTTCTGTCTCCTGCTTGGGCTGAGGGCTGGTGGAAGACGCGCTGCTTGGGTGCAAACGTGTGCCAGCAGGAGGCGGGCAGGGTGCATCGCCCCAAAACACCAGCGCTTTGCCGGGGAGCCACCACTCCGTGCGCCTGGCCCAGCTGCTGCAGCCGGGAACCCACCGAGAGCCCCTCCTGGGAGATTTGCACGAGACCCTTCGCTGACAGCTCCGTATATTGCTGAGGAAGCACCTTAGGGTGCTCTCAAAGGGCCCCCTAAAGGCATCTGAGGGAGCTCTGACCTGGCGGGCAGGGAGAGCGGCTCGGAGGGCGGCGAGGTTGCGAGACGCAGCGGAGTCAGGCTGCTACGTGGAGGGAGCAGGAAGCCAAGGCTGGAGGGATTCGCCTGTTGGGAGAGACTGATGCCATCTGGATGGGCTCTTCCCAGTGCAGCTCATCTTCGTGCCATTATTACAAGTCAGAAAAGCACTGGTTCCATTGCTCGGTATTTTTCTCGTGTGCTCATAGCTCATTGCACACGAGCTGGCGTCAAGCAAGGCTCCGGGGAGTCTCCTTCCCGGGAAGATGGGACACTCGCCTGAATCCTCCGGAGACCTGGGCTGGAGAAGTGCCTTTTCCTAGCTTGGACTCTAGACACGAGAAGAGCTGTTGCAGCCTTGCTGGTGGTGGGTTGTTGTCTTGGGCTCTTTGCTGGGTTCTTTCTTCTCTTTTCTCTGCTTTGTTTGAGTAGCGCGTGGCATCTCTCCTTCGGAGAAGGGCTGGTGGTGATGAGTACGGCTGCGTTGGCCGCCCAGGACGCGGAAGGGCTGTCTGCGGTGGGGAGAGGTGCTGGGCTCCTGCTAACGCAGGAATTTCGGAGCGAAGATTTGTGTAAAGGGACACAGACCTGCTCTCCTCATCAGCCTGCGTGTTGCTCCTGACCAGTGTCACCGCAAATGACGTCAAACCACTCGTGAGGGGCGCTGCGTGTGCAGGAACCGCAGCGTGGTGGTTTTCTGGAGATCAGAGGTGGGCACATCTCCCTTTTCTTCAGACTTGCTCAACAATCGCTACCTGCTGAAAACATTTGTGCCAACAAGAAGGACTTCGGTATGCTTTTAAAAAGGTGTCAGCTTAGCTGGGAACGTGCACAGCATCCCAAAACCTGAAGCACTTTGGGGCTGAGTGCCTGCTCCTTTGCTGACCTGCACTTCCCTGCCAGCCTCGGGCAGGTTGCTCTAACCCTGTGCCGCCCTCCTGCCTGCTCACGGGGCTGGGACACGGTCCCCTGGGGAAGGCATGGTGGTGGTTTTCTCCATAGCATTGTTTTCTCGCAGAGGATCGTGTGTATTCCCCTCGCGGAGGCTGGCGGGCGCGCTGTGCTGGGATGAGGCCGTCGGGCGACGATTTACCCAGCGGTGCCAGCTGCGCCCCGAGGAGCTCCCAGCCTGTCAGGCAGCTGAGCCGGGGCTCGTGATGAACGGCTTCCTAAAGAGAGGAAGAAAGCTCAGAGGCCTGGCAGGAAGAAATGCAAACCGTTACCCGGAACCGCAAGGAAACGGGGCTGATGACCGCCGATGCTGGGAGGCGCTCGGCGGAGATCTGCCGAGGTTCGTCGGTGAAGGCCAGAGGACGGCGTGTGCCGGTGAAGGGAGGAGAGGAGCAGGGGGAACGTGGCCCTGGGTCTGATTCTTCCCCACCTCGCCCCTTCGTGTGTACCCGAACCCCCAAGGGGAAGCCACGGCCTCAGGGCTCTGCGCTGGGCCGGTTGGATGCAGCCCCGGGCGCGCTGCTCGCCCCAGCATCGCCTCCCTCGCTGCTTTTCGCTCTGCCTTCAGCACTGCTGGGCCCTCGGGGCCCTCCCAGGGCTGCAGCAGCAGCACATGGCGTGGTGGGCTTGAGCTTAGCCGAGGTGCTCTGCTTCCTCCTACTCCTCCTCCTCCTCCTCATCGTCCCTGCGGACCCATCCGTGCCGTGCTGCACCTGCCGGCCGTGTCCCGGCCACCGCAGACACATCACCGCCTGTCAGAGCTGTCACTGCGGGGACACGCTGGGCCGAAATTAATTTCTCCTGACGATGGAGCCCAGCTCAGAGCGCTCCTCTCGCTCCTGCTGCCCTGACCACGGCTTAACCCTCGCCGTGCCGTCATGCCCACGGACAGCAGCGCCCACGTTGCTGCCCCCCGAAGCTCCTCTGGTGCCCATCACTCGGGGACGGTGCCGGGCGCGTGGCGTGCGCGAAAGGACCAGAAATGCTGCGAGAAGCAAGAAGGAGCGTGTGGCTGTGTGCAAACACAGCGAGAGGCATCATGACTTCATGCTCAGAGCTCTGAGCGTGCAGTTTCTTCTGGGTTCCCGCACTGTGACAAGGGATAGTGCTGTCATATTAAAGCGCTTGGAGATCTGCGGATGAAAAGCAGCGGATAGGACCGAGGCGGTCCTGATCAAAGCTCTTTTTCCTCCATCTGTGTTTGTTTCCCCGTGGAAGATAATACTCTGCCTCTTTCTTGTAAATATTTTTTTTAAGATCTGAGTAGCTCCGCGATGGATAAACAGTCGTGCTTAGCTCTGGAGGGGCTCTGCTGGCTGCTGTAACTGCGGTTGCCAGACCAGGGCCTGCGTTTTGAAGTGGGCTGGGGAGCGTCGAGGAGGGGCTGCGTCCGGCTGACCTGGGGGCTGGCTTGGAAATGCCCCGGGACCGCGGTTTTCAGGCAGGGACGTGTGTCTCGAGGTCAGCCCTTGGAGCTGGCCACCTCCGACCAGCAGCTGGTCTTGCAGGGAGCTTTGCCGGTGGACGGGGCTTGTATTTGTTTTACTAACCTGTATTAAAGTGCCGATGTGGGGAAGGTGACGGGAGCACGGCGGCCCCATATACCCCGGCAGAGACCAGGGCTCTGAGCAGCAACAGGGTCTGTGGGGCACCTGCTGAGCCGCAGCAGCCCAGAAGGCCGGGTGGTTTTGGGGGGCTTGGTTGGCCTGAGGAGCCTGATTCAGCGGGCACAGGGGGTCTGCAGAGCACTGGGACCTTCCTTGTTGCGAGGGGAAGGATGCAAGTGAATGGGGTGCGTGCACGGGTCTTGCTGGGACCTGGAGCATTTTGCTTTCGTGCCTGGGGGATGTTTTTTCCTCCCCGTCAGCAGCAGCAGCAGCAGTAGAGGGGCCGTGGTGCAGATCAGCCTCTCGGCAGCCTCCCCGGGGGCTCCCGAGGCCGAGCGCTCGCTCCTGGAGCAGGGGCACCACCATCACCTCCCTCCCCGCCAGCGCTGCCTTGCACGTGACCGGGAGGGAATTACGGTGGCTGCCATCTCCCCCCCTATTTAATAGGGTTTAGCTGGTCAGCACGTTACGGGGTGGGGAGGGGAAGTGAGCGGCAGCAAGGCGTACTTGGGATCACGTCTTCATGCTCTATTTCCCCGGGAAACGAGGCAAACAGTGACCAGCAGAGCAGCCCGGCTGCGGGGCTGCCAGGGGGAAGCTGCACGTTGGCATCCCCTTGTCCCAGCGCCGGGCCCGCGACGGTCCCGGGCCAGGTCCCAGCTGCCCACGCTGCCACCGGCGCTGGCGTCCCCGGCCCAGCCCCAGCGGGGTTGGGATTGCCGGGGGTGAGATAGGAGCAAGGGAGGGCTGGGGGGGGGGGTGAATTAAAATCTCGGCTCTCCCCTCCCCAAGGGAGGTGACAAATGAGATATTGGCTGGGCTAAAAGCTCTTCTTTCTTCCTTTAAAGAGGTTGCTGGGAGGAAATGAAGCGACCCGCTGACCTTTGTTAATACGCAGCACAAACTAAGCCGGTGCTGCTGGAAGGAGAAGAGACCTCGGCGCAGCCCCGTGCCTGCAAGGTGTTTGCTTCGATCGCTGCGTCTAATGGGAGTCATTCTCCCGCCGCAGCTACCGAAAATGAAGATGTTTAATCACCTGCTAGATCTGCGTGGAAGTTTCTGCAGGGAATTTATTTAGAACGGCCCTTCTCCCTTTTGCGTGCGGGTGAAACAGAAGCAAGAGAAGCCCAAACGCGTTTTGGGGGGGATGTTTTTGAGTTTTTATTCTAGTGAGCCTGAAACGAAGCTGTGCTCCCTGCTGGATTTTTCTTAACTGCAGAGCAAACGTTTCAGTCGCAGGGTTGATGCGGGCTAAGAGAAGGTAACAAATGGCAAAATGCCTGCGTGGCTCTGCCCCCTCCGATGCCCGTACCTGTGCAGACACTTTTATTTCAAGCACTGTTTCCCACAAGCTCTCTCCTTAAGCAGCAAGAACCAAGCTAGCCGAAGTGGTCTGTAGGCAAAGCCCTCCTCTATCCCCTTGGATACCCAAAGGAGCTTACAGGAGCTAGGTGTCCGGCACCCTCTGAAATGGGAGTTGCTGGGAGGAAAATCTTCAAAAGCATCTTAGCGGCTTAGGTTAAGTCCCTTTGACTCTCAATGGAACTTAAGCTCTTAAGAAATGTAGGTGCTTTGGGGCGTTTCGCCCTTTGTTCCTAGCACCCTTGGGTCCCTGGAAGCCCCTTGCTCTGTACTGGCTGGAGGAGCCACAGTTGGAGGCTGCGTCCTGCAAACACGTCTCCATTTTGTTAGTTTTAGTAGTATTCTGGAAGGTTTTGTGCACAGTGCTTACAAGATGCACATTTGCATGCTTAAAGCTGGAGATCAGGCAGTGTGCAAGAATGAATGTCTTACAGGAGCTCTTTTACTGTAAGAATTAATCTTATTCCTGAAATGTGACCGTATCTAGCACAAATCTGACCCCACTGGGGGCCATGGCTTCTCTTAATTGCATTCTTTAGCGAGGATTGAGGTCTATTAGGTGGCTTGCTCCTGTTGCAGGAGATCCTGTGCCAGAGAATTTAGTGAGAGTTTGCGGGTCCGTGGAGCAGTGCAGGAAAGCTGCCGTTGTGTTTGCTTGTGCCGTGCCAGGAGCTTGGCTGGGCGCTGAGCGGAGACGGGCAGGGGGAGTGATGCAAACCTGCTTCAGAGAGCACAGACAAGGTAAGCCGTGCACATGCAGAGGAGGGGAGAGGATGGGTGATGAAACCCTTGCGATTTGAGCGTTCACCAAAGCAATTCCCACTCGAATTCAGCACCGCCTGGAGGGCAGGAGAGGCTTGTTGCGTGGTGGCTGGGTTTCCAAATGTTGCGTGTTCTGCGTTGTAGGCAGGAATCGTGCAGTGAATAAGAGTTTGTTCCCAGTCTCTCTATTGCCAGGGCGCTACCCGAGGGCAGAGCTGACTCCTGCCCCAGTCCCCCCTCGATACCCACGGGGTGCCGGGTGGGTGCACATCTTGGTGTCCTGAAATCCCGTGTCCAGAGGGAGACAGCCGGTGCCGTACCTGCTCTGAAGGATGAGTTGCTGGATTGAAGTTGACGTGTCCTAATATCTCTGCCAGCACTTTCTGTCTCCATCAAGGGCTCGGGAAGCACATTAGCAGCGGAGCGGAAGTGTCACCCTCTGGCATCTCTTTCTCTAATCTTGGAGCTGTTGCCGTGTCCCCTTAACCAGACCTTCTCCATCGGAGCCCATTACATGGCATGAAAAGCCACGCTAGATGCAGGGCAGAAGGTGGAACATTTCCCCGACGTGCCTGCATTCTGCTCCATTTTCGGGGGCGCTCGGGGGGGCAGGTTGTGTGGGGCAGCCTCGTCTGCTCTGATGCCACGTGTGAAGAGCGGATGAGGAGCACGGAGATGTTGGGTGGCATTTCCTGGGACTGGGCAGGGGAGGTACAGACTTTGCTGCGATAAAGACAAACAGTTTGTGAAATGCTGGCTGGGCTAGCCTCAGGTTTTGAAATACAGAGGCCTTAAAGGGTTGGGAGGACGCCTGCACTCTGATTCCTGCCCCTCCAGCCCGCCTGATGGGACCTAGGAGCTGGGTGACTCCGAAGCAGAGAGAAGGGAGAGCCAGCAAACAGCAGCTAGTTCTGTTTGTTGTGCTGGCAGCGGTACCACATCCCCAATTTAATTAACAGTTACTATCGCAGCCAGTCATAATGTTCCTGGTCTCTGCTCGCCTCTGACAACACCAAAAGAAACCCCAGCGCACCGCTCCGCGCCCTGGAACCCCGCGAACCCCCCGTTAAGTCTGGCTGGAGCCTCTGCATGCTTCTCTAATCGTGTCTGGAACAAACATTTGAAGAGATTCCCAGTGGTTTAATCCAGATTTTTTCTCTTTCTTGTACGAGTATCAGTATTTATGCTGCGTTTTCACAAGCCAGCGTTGAAGCACGCTGGATCTAGACTAGCACAGAGCACACAGCAGAGGCTTTGTAATCCTCAAAGTGCGAGTCCAAAGCTTCTCTCTGAAAAGTTGCTCTTTAGGGCTGAGTACATATGGGGACTTCTTGTTTATCCTAGATTTTCTTTTAATTCTGTACAGTTCAGCCTTGGAGAGTTAATGGGACCGAAAAAGATTAAAATGCCCCTTCACACTGCCTGTCCCGATGGTTTCATGCCCTGATGTGTATCAGAAAGCTTAAGCAGCCGCACTGTCCCCTTAGTCTTTCTAAAGCCTTTGATCGCTGTACAATATCTCCTACCTGGCTTTTCTCCAAGAGGTGACAAACCCCGGGTTTGATTTTTAATTGGGGTAACTGATGGCAGGAAGGAATCCGCACAGATCTGAGAGCATCTTTCACACAACACTGGCCCGTTACTGCGGCGCTCAGTCTGCCTGACGGAGGAACCGTGCGGCCGCAGCCCCACCAGGAGGTTTTCTTGCAGTTTTCAGTCTCTTGCCTCTATTTCCAGCCCTTCGGGGGCAAAGCTCTGTCGCTGACACACAGGATGGGGGGACTTGCTAAGAATACAGCTCCCTTAATGCCATTCCAGCTTTGCGAAGGGATCAGGATGAAGCTGTAAGGACGGTGCCCCCAGCTCCAGGCGTGTTCTGGCCCAGCGCTGTGGTGGCTCGGTGACGCGGCTCCTCCGTGTGTCGCGGGTGGGGAAACTGAGGCACGGAGCAGGGCAGGGGCTGAGCCGTGCTGAGTAGCTGCTGTCACCCCAGCCCTGGGAAGAAGCCCGGGGCAGTCAGCAGCCTGCATTTGCCACCCTGACACCCGTGTGGTTTCCAGGGCCGAGGTTCAGGCCTGCTGCCTTGGGGTGACGGCTGCGCTGCGCGGAGCCCTGGCAGGAAAGGAGGCACTCCCCCAGCCTCAGCAACCAAAAGGGGACGCAGGGGAGGCATCTCCCGCTTCGTCTTCCCTTTCGTGGACAATATTTTTGTTCCTTTCTGGCGTTTTCGCACGTGGGGTTTCCCTTTTTCTTCTCCCACCCCCGGGTTTTGTGGAAAAATCCCCCTTTGAGAGGGGCTCTGGGCCCTGTCAGGTCGGATCCCTTCACACCTCACTGCTCGCCAGCGCAGCTTTTCTCCCATGTTGGGGACGGGGTGTGGGATTGGGGGAAGCTGACAGGTGGTAAACTTTATACACGGGCCCTGCGCAGTGGCTGCCTCCCCGTTACGCTTCCCTTTTCTCCCTTTGTGTGGGTGCTGTGCAGAAATTTGCCGTTAGCTGCTACGGCGGCGGTCCCTTGGTGGCATCGAGGCCCGGGGCTACCTGGCCTCCTCACAGGGACCATGCGTGGCCACAGCTTTCCTGGGGCCCTACTGCTTCTCCGAGCTCTGTCCGGCTGCCCCACATCTCCATGCCATCCACTGCCCTCGTTCCTCTCTCTGAGTGCTCTCCCCTTTCCCTCTGCAGGTGCTGACGACGCTGGGGACACGCTGTGAGGCCTGCTGACCTGGAGCCTTCCCGGCTGGCGCTGAAGGCCGCTGCAGAGGATGAGGATCCTTCCCAGCCCTGGGATGTCTGCGCTGGTCTCCCTCGTGAACCTCCTCTCCGTGCTGCTGATAGGTTGCGTAGCTGAAAGTAAGCCTGTGCCGGGCCTCTGCCCCTTTCTTTCACCTGTGCCTCACCTCCCCTGGAGAACGACAGCAGGGCAGGCTTTAGTGCAGAGAGCCAGCAAATGTATGCCCAAATTTTTCACATTAGGGAAGTGTTCCGGACTTGATGACATCTCTTAATTTTTCAGCATCTTGAGCTCTCCACTAGCGCCTTGCTGTTGTTCCCAGTCCTGCCTTGGAGGGACATTATAGGGCAGCTAGGTCCCAGCCTGCTTCGAATCTCGGGTTGCCCCTCAGACTGCCAAAGAGCTGGGTAGAAGGGGAGGGAGGTGCCTGGCAGCTCTGCTGGGCCCCTCTGCCCCTTCTCCTGGCCCTGTCTCCACCCAGCTTGCCCATATTGTCCTCTCCTGCTCCGTCCTTTCAGGCGCCTGTCAGACACCAGTGACCGTTGTCATGTTACTTGCTCGGGCTGGATTCAAAACAGCATCCAAAGAAAGAATATTATGTTTCTCCTTCCCCTGAATGAACCAGTTCCAGTTTAACACACTTTTTATCTTTGCTGCCTTTCAATTTTTGCTTTAAAAAATGAAAAGGAGGAGGAAAAAAAAAAAGTGAAAATCTTCAGCGACTCAAATGTAATGTTCCTTCGACATGAAGGCTGATCGCTTGGGATCAGTGGGGAATAGACTCTTCCAAGCTGATTGAATTATAACATTTTTTTTCCTCCCCAGCAAAGCTGCTTGAAGCTGGTGAGAGGGCTGCTCTGGTCAGTGTAGCCCTTGACAGCTTTTAACGTAATCGCTTCGTTATCAGGGTTTATTAAGATGACGCAGTCACTGGGGATTGAATGGGATTCTCGACCTTTTGTTGCTGAGAATTTTTTTTGAACAGCGCTTTCTCTCTTCCCTGCAGTAGTCAAATGGGGATGTATTTGCCTTGCCTCGCTCCTGAGTTTTGCTCAGTTAGCCCCTCTTTGCAGGGAGAAATGTCCATATGCAGAAAGATAAAGTTTGCTTTTGTTCTCTTCACTTAATAAGCTTGGGAAGTGAGCCGGGCTCAGGTAAGTTTGTTATAGGGCCACTTTTCTGGTGTGTAGCTTTGGGGCAGTCTGTCCCTCAAATGGTGCTGCCAGTTTTCATAAATTTGTCCCCAAGCTTCAGTTTGAGCAGCATGTCTTGAGCACCAGGAGCAGTGCAGCGGTTGGCAGCAGGGAACCCTTTGTGAACAATTTGCCCAAGTATTTATCCAGTCCTATTTGGATATTGCAGCCACTGCTCTTGTAGGTTCTTACAAGCACCTCGGGTGGATGGTTAAAGCTGCCTGGTGTGCTCCAGCTGTGCTTGGAGCGGCCTCGTTGGCATCTGAAAGTGGGTGTTGGGGCTAGGCAGGCTTCAACCTGCACCGGCTCCTGCCAAAACAGGAGACTGCAAGGAGAAATGTCCATCCCTGGCTCTTTGTGCAGGAGGGGAGGAGGCACTGACAGTAGAAAACCCCGTGTTAGGGCTGCAGAGTCCCATTTATGCTGCTGGTGTGCTGCGACACTCCCGGGCAATCACTTTGTCCTCAGTTTTCCAAGCAAGCAGTGCAGCTTCGCAGGTGCAGATGGAGAGTTTGTGTGCGTGCAAGTGCATCTTTGTGTGCGTACAGCCCCGATTCATCTGTTGTGATGTCTGAGAGCCTGTGAAAACTGGACTGCTTTTCCTCTGTAAATGTACACCGAGCTCACCAAGCTGCTGGGAGCGGGCACTCTGCAGGCTCAGGGCTTCTCCCAGCCATTGCTGCGTGACTCCAGTTTTTCTGTGGTCTTGGTTTTCCCAGAAAGGAACGAGCGTCTTGTCCAGCCCTGTCTTCTGCGGGGCGAGATTTGCTCAGCAGAGCTGGAGATCTCACATCTGAGTGCTGAGAAGTGTCTCTGGTGGCGATGTGCCCTCGGGAGGGGCTGGTGCTGATCGGGCACAGACGGCACCAGTTGCATGGCCCCAGCCCTGCTGAAATCCGTCACCGCTCGGCAGGCACCTTGCTGCCAGCAGCCAGCCTTCTCTCTCCTCTAGTTCTGCAGTGTCCTTGGGTTCTGAACAGGGAGGCTTTGTGCTTTTTTTCCTCCTGCTGCTCACAGATCTACGTAGGGGAGCTTTACAGGCTGCAGGACTCGGTGTCCACGCAGAGCTGCTGTTACCTGCTTGAGGTGCAGATGGAGTTGGCCCAGGAGTTTTTTCTCCTAACCTGTAGAACATGGCAGCATCTCCTTGACCTGTGTAGCCTTGGGGATGCTCTCCCATCTGTGCCAGCTCTTTGAACTGCTCTGAAGCTGCAGCTGTTAGTGGCTGCCTGGTGATGGTGAGCTGAGAGCCCCTGGTTTTGGAGGGACTGCCGAATTCTGCCCGTGCCAGGCGAGTCAGTAGCATCCCAGCTCGTCTGCGATGCTCCCCACTGAGGCATATAAACAGCAAACAGCTTTGTCTGTCACAACTGCGGAGACTGCGTGAGGAGCTGTCACTCTGTTCTGACAGTGTCCTCTCCCATCAGATGGCCCTGGGCTCTGTCACGCTGCCTCTCGCGTAATCCCTTGGCCGGCATCCATTTGGCCGGCGCTCGCCACAATGCTGACCCCATTTCCTGCCCTAATTCATCCAGAGGGGCTGCCACGGCCACACAGCCCCCCGGGCGATGCCAGACGGGGCCGGGGTGGTGGCCCCATTGCAGTGGGAAGCCCCCATCGCAGGGAGGAAACCCCCAGGACACCAGCTCATGGCAGGGACTGGCTCACCTTGCAGCAAAGCTGGAAGCTTGAGCTCACCTCCTCGTCCAGTGCAGTGCTGGAGGAGCTGCGGCCTCTGCAATCAAAGGACCATTAAAATACTTCCCTTGTTTCCTAGGCTAATTGATCTCAGTCAGTGATTTAAATCTTTCTATGGCTGGAACATTCTATTTAAAGGAAACTGCTCTTTAAATTAAAAAACCAAAGCACCACACTGCTTTTTGCCTGCTGTTCTTCCTTGAGAAGCTGAAGAGGATAATAATTGAAAAGTATAAAGCAGACCTGTTTCTTCTCTTTTTCTTCGATTGCATGTGGTCACTTCCATTGTTTCTTCTATCCAGTCGAGAGTGGCCATGGAACTGGAAATTGCTGGCTCCGTGGTTATTTGCAGCGGCCTCTCATTAGATGGAAGGTATTATCATTTTGTTAAGGATTCAGCTGGTTCTACGTTAATGGGCAGCCCTGCAGTGAGCTCGGAAGGGAAGGCCTTCCCAAGACCTGCTCCCTGAAGTGCTGCACAGCCCCAGAGGCAGCTCTTGCGTGCCTTTGAGCTTAGAGAAACCAGGCAGCGCGGACAGCTGAGGTCCGGACACAGGTCCAGGCGGTGGAATAATTCCCAAATTTCTCATGCGCTTGGGCGTAGAACCAAGAGCTGCTGCTTCGTGGTTATGCACCGAGCCCAAGTCATAAAATCTCTGCAGTGAGCACCTTAAAACATCTCCTGTGAAGGCAGCCTCGCCTTGCTGTGCCTGGCCGGGTCCTTTTCCTGCTCTCTCTGCCCAGGGCTCAGCTGCGTTCGGCTGGAGCACGGTGCGGCGCTCGGGTACCCTGACCTCCCGTGCTACCTGCAGGAGCGACGTGCTCGCTTAAAGTGCTCCTCGGTTGCAGATAAAAAGCCACTTACTGTATAGAAATGTGGTAATTTTTATAGCTGAAATCAGCACGCTCGCTGTTTTCAAGTGGATTTTTCCCATTGATTAAACCTTTGCGTTTTACAATAGTGCTTTGCTAATTGGTACTTTGCATACACAGAGGGCTGGTGTGTGGCGCTCTCCACCTCAGCAAAGATTTAATAGCAGATGCAGTAGTGAACATTACTTATTACTTAGGTTTCCTTCCTTTTATAAATCACTTTATAGAACGCTCACTAGCACACTCCAAAGTATTACCATAAATAATTAAAGCCAAATTGCAATTGACAAAATAAAAGAATAAAGCCCCTTTTATGATGCATTACCCTGACTTTCTTCCCTTTTAATTGCCCTTGCTCCATCGTTAATTTGGAGAACACAGAGGTTCGTGCCAGGCGCATGTGCGGGGGGCTCTCGCGCGCTCTGTGAGCTGCAGTGCCCCGGGGGAGGCCGGCAGCAGATGGCAGCGAGGTCGCTCCACGTGTGCGGGGCTTGCAGTAAGGATGGAGACCACGTGTGGTGGGTTGGGAGAGGAGCCCGTGCAGATCCGTGGTCAGGCTGACAAAGCAGTGCAGCATTTCGGGAGCTGGCACAACAGGGAGAGGTGTGTGCTCCGTGCCGTGAAATGGGGGAGCTGGTAGCAGGTTCCTCCTGCTGAGAGCCAGATCCTCGCAGGTGGATGGGACTCCTCGCCTCCGCGTGGTCCCTCGCGTGCTCTTAGCCGCAGGATTCGTCTCCGCGGCAGAGCTTGTAGCTCTGGAGGTCCCAGCTTTGATCTGTTGCTGGCCAAGACAGCAGTTGTCAGATCAGGCGGTCGTGAAAATCAAGGAGGCTCCATCTTAGGTCTTGATAGACGTGTTAAGATGACAGCAGTGGGAAGGGAATCTTCCTCAGCTTTGTGTGAAATCTGCTCCATCTACAAGCGTTTGAACCTGATTCATGACAAAGCAGCAGCGCTGTCCTAAGAGAAGGAAGACATCAAAATGTGGCGAAGCCAAACATCCCCCCAGAAGGCAGAGACTCCTGCTTCCCTCCCCCGGGCACACCTGCTGCTCGTGTTCCCTGTACACCAGTTGCCTTTGGAGGCAAGGGGACCCCTTGCTCTCCTTGCTCCCGAATCGCCCTTTCCTTTGCTGCCTTCTCCGTCTGCCAGCAGGGATCCAGCCGGCAGTTGCTGAGGGCTCTGGACTAGTTGTCGTCCCACTCAAGGACACTGAATTAAGCTTCTGTGTCACCTTGTTTAAGTGCCTGATTAAATTAAACCTTGCCTGCCTAGATTGAGTGATGTCATCTTTTTATTATTTATTTTTAGATAAATTGGAAAGGTTTTGTTTCTAGAGGAGCAGAAGAGGAAATAAATCATGCTTTGCAAAAGCTTCCTTGGGGGCAGGGGGGCTGTCACCTCCCAGGTCTCAGCTGTGCCCCACACCACAGGCATTTATTCGATTAAGTTCTGCTGAGGTGCACCTGGGGACAGCAGCAGCTACGGGTGTTTGGGACCCAACCATGGGTGTCTCCTGATAAAGGATCCTTTCCCACCCAGAGGTTCTTGCTGCTCAGCTTCATTAGATGGCTAAGTTAGGAGAAAAGAGCATCTGTGTGTTGTGTAAACAAGCGGCTTGTATAAAAATGCCCTCTATGTAGGGTTTGTGAAAGAGAAAATGTATGTCTTCACCATACCTGTATGCCAAAAGTAGGGCATTTAAGCCATTGTAGCCTTTACCAGGGAGCTAATACTTATTTCTTTGTGACTTTTTCCCCTTTGGGTGTGCTTTTCACCCAGATAGCTCTCACACATGCTGCCAGGAAGGATGGGAACTTTGTGTTAGCTCACTAGGACCCTGGGTCGCTGCAGCTTTTCATCTCTCTGGAAAGGTCTGCGTGGTCATGTTGTTTCAAAACCAACCAGATATGAATCTCCTGGGTCACTGAAGGGAGTCTGAGAGGGTATTCCCAGCTTTTTTTTGTGGCCTGGCAAGCCCAATATTATTCTTAGAAGGCAAAACAGAGTGTTTTTCAAGGACACCCAACCAGAGGAATGTCGTTATTCAGTGTGCGTGGGATGGAATCTGGGCTCGAATTGGCCTGGGAGAGCCAGAGTCTCCCAAGAACAGTTTTATTCACTCTGTGCCCCTCCTCTCCTCCGGTCAAGGGTGTTCTCTTGCAGCATAATTGGTCCCAGTGCCCACCTTAGGCATCAATGACGTTCCTGCACTGCAGCTGCCTTTAATTTGGGGGAATTGTTAAAGTTCATGAGGACAGTCACGTTCTATGCCATCTGCTGCTCGTGGTGGAGACAACCATTGTACGGGCTGCCGCAGGGTGCTGGACGAGGAGCCAGGAGCATCCTCGGTCTGTGACTGCACCTTCTCCACCCTCCTTCCCTCTTTTTGCTCATCTAGGTTTTCTTTTATAAGGAAGGGCTTCTCTTGCCATGCTGTTGTCTGGTGTCATTAGTCGCAGTCTTGGTTTGGGGTTCTCATACTGCAGACGCTAAACAGGCGCGTTACAGTTTGGCAGAGGAGCCGCCTGTTCCGTCCAAGGGCACAGCAGATAACAGCGTGACTATGGAAGCGATCGCAGCTAACCTAGACCTGAAGGTTGCCAGGAAAGAGCATTATAAATGTATTTTGGAACGCAGACTGCTAAGACTTTGAAAGGGGATATTGCAATGAATGATCCGAGCAGTTGACACGAAGGAGTGCGGGTTGACCTCCTTGTTTTCTTGGTATCATTGTGCAGAGCGTTTTTAGCGTGTCCCATCGTGCTTGTTGCAGACATGAAACATTGCAGTTTCACGTGAGCTTGGTTAAAACCAATGCCCCACTCATTTCATCTGTAATGCACAATCATTTCTGTTTCCTTTTGAGGCTGAGAGGAAAAGTAAAGCTTTAGGAAAGAAACAAAATAAATAGAGGGAGCTGCAACTGGTTTAGCATTCTACAAAGTTTCTCCCAAGTCCTCCAAACCCTTAATTGACTCAGGAGCATAAAATTGAGAAGGGGAGAGAGTGAGAGAGCGTGCGGAGTGGCGCGAGCAATTTGAATAATTTATTGTCCTTTGAAGTTGCAAGAGAAATTTCAGCTGCCTTGGGGAGTAATTTCTCCCCATTCTGAAAGGGTTTCTCCTTATTTTAAACTAATTCAGAGGATGATAGTTTTGCATTTTCTGCATAATTAATGAGCATAACTCCCCTCCACACTCGCGCAACCTTTAAAGAGTGTTGGGGTGATGAAACTTGGTGGTTTTTTTAATTAATAAAGTCAAATTAATTTGGCTGTGTCCTCTTCCTCCCTCACCTCTGTTAGAATTTGTGGATTTATTCATAAATTAGTCTGAGCGTGCTGTTAAGAGTAGCAACACTTACTAATCTTCAGCCTTGACTTTGATTTGTTTGAATGAGTTGCTAAAAGGCGTTGTGTTTTTTTTCAGTTCAGCTATTAAAGATCATGTCTCGTGTCATCAGCCAGTGAGCCAGGAAGATTCCCTCAGCTCTCATTTTTCTGTTGTCTTTCTGCATGGATAGGAGCTGGTTGGTTTTGAGGGTTTTCTATACGCGTTTTTCTGTATGAAGGCTTCAGTACTCCCCTCTCCTTATATGATCTGCTGATCGTGGTTAATTCCAGTAGCTGCCACTTGAGGGACTGCCTTCACCTGAACGGAAGAGGCATTTTCTGCTGTGGTGCCATGGAGGGGCTGCGTTACGGTCTTCTGATAGGAAGCCATCCATTGCATCTCTTGGCAAGTGTCAAGCATGAACAGAAAAGTGTCCTCCTGAAAGCCAGGTCCCCTTTCTCAATCATGGTCTTTGATAGAAGATATAAGGGATTTCTTGTTGCAGCTTTTCCATGTTTCCATTTCTCTCATGTGTTGGACATTTTTTTCTGGCTCGTTGACTCTCTAGTTATCCCAAACCTGAATTTGTCAGATCTCAGTACTGTTGTTGCATTCGCCCTTTTTTCTTCTCGTGTTGATGTGCTCACTACAAATCTGAATGATGAATATTGTGGTTCAGAGACAGAAATTGTGATGACTCATGTGGTAGGAGTCAAAGTTCGTGATTGTTAAAGGTTGTGTTCGCCCATTAGTCAGGCTTTATTAGATTTTTATTTCTTGTTTTCAAGATCTCTCGTTCGTGAGCTCCCTTGACATCCCAGTCTCAATACTGATGAGCAATACAAGCTCAAAATACGCTGTTAAGACTGTAGATAAGGTGTTTCGAGCTTGTATACCTGCAATTTCCTTTTGTTCAATGGAAAATGTGGGCTGAAGTCTCTTACCAGTGATCAGATAAGAATGGTGTAATAAGCTTCCGAAAATACCCCAAATTTTGTGCTCTAGGAATTGTATCTTGCCCTTTTCCTGTAGGTGAGGAGTCTTCTCTTACATGAAAGAAAGAAATACTTCTTAATTTTTGGGGGAGCGTGTGCTTCAAAATATATCAAAATATCAGGCTAATACTTTGGAACAGTAGAACTGTTTGTGGGAAGGAAATGGAAGTAAGATAGCTTTAATTTACAGGAGCAAAAGGGTTTTATCAGACCATAGTGTATTTATCTGGTGTGCCTTTCATCCCCAAATGATTGTATTAGCTAGCAAATCACGATTGGGATCGTTCATCTGCTGCAGCACTGCAGCCCCTCCTAAGCTGGCGATGCAAGGCTGGGGACCGAGCCGTGTGTTTACATTTTGCAGAAGTCTTTGTCATATCTCTAAACCAAGGATCAGAACTGACCTCTCTGATCACAGCCTTGGGGCTTCTTGCGCTGCACTTTCTCTGAAAGACCATGAGATGCTGAAGCTTGTAGCAGTTTGTTTTCCCCATCGCTGCCCATTCTGCTGTCACTTCCCAGCAGCTCAGGACCTCTGCTGGGCTATATTAAGATGGCATGCCCCCCCGGCAGTTGGGATCCTTGCTCGTTAAGCTTTCTCTTCTTTCAGGCTTGTCCCACAGGTGGTGGTTTTTCATGTTCTGGCATCCCCCATAGACTCTGGTTCTGTTAGTGGCTCAAGCAGAGCAGCAGAAGTTGAGTAAAGGCCAGGCCCTTTCTAGCTGCGTCTTCTCTAGGAAGGGGATGAGTCGAGCTTCTCCGAGATGCCGATGCCAATGACACGACTGGAAAAGAAGCTGTCTTAGCAACATGGCAGGGGAAGGGAGAGCTCTCTGCCTTAAGCTTCAGATTGCAAACAATCTGGGATGGCTGTCATGATGTTGATGGACAAGGGGCACTCATTATGTTGCCAGGATAGCTCCTTGGGTTTTATGCTCAGCTCTGGGTTATTATGCCTTGTTATAGGGCTTGTGGACAAATATGGGATGTGATGTTGTTACAGTTGATTGAAAGCACTCGCATGTCCCCAGGGTCCTGGCCTGCCACGTTGCTGAGGCTGCACGTGCTCCTGTGCTTCCCGGCCCTGCAGCAGCTGATCCCAGGGCTGCCATCTTACATGACAGCATTGCTTGTCTGCTTCAGCTCTTGCTGGTCTCGAGGAGCTTCTTTCTTTCTTCCTGGCATAGCAATGTAGTGCCAGAAGGTAAATAAGAGTCCTGGGTGGAGATGCTACAGAGATCCATCTGCAATGCCACCTACTTGCTGCTTTGCCCTGGAACCGCCCTGTGCTGGGTGCAGGCAGTAAGCAGACAGAGAAGCAGTTAGTGCACCTGAAGCACTCTCCACCCTATTTCTCCTTCATTAAACTGAAGCATATGTAGTATTCCTGGCTTCCACCATGTCACAGCTCTCGCAGGATGGGTAGTTTCTGGTGCATACACACTACATGGTGTGAGGCATCAGTTTTCCTGAGTTAGGGACAGAGGGAAAAAGCAGAGGCTGCATGGCCCAGAATACCAGCCTTGTGGAACAGGGACAGTCCTATCGAGCAGTTTGCACCCTGCGTATGTGTTAGGTATCATTACACCGTGCCCTGTGCGTTTGCGTAAACCACAGTTGGAAGACTGTTTTCCTTGGCTCAGGGTGCCAGTCACTAGGGCTGGGACTGATCTGTGACAGCAGCAGATTCCCTTTGTGCTAGGGAGGAAGGTGGATCCTATCTGTACATATGGATGCATGAGAGTAGCCTGAAGAAGTCCTGCTGAAACTGGGTGACTTCATACTAGCTGCTGTTCCCCAGCGATAAGGCACGGTCCCATCCCTTAAAACGAGCAGTTTAAATAGACCAGAAGGAAGGATTATGCTTTTCCTCCAGCAGGCAGGATAACGTGTTTTTTTCTCACCTTGGGTGTCAGAACTAGGAATAGATTTTGGTAGCCTCAGTCTCATCCTGCCTCCTCTGCTGCAGGCTTGTACCTCCTCTTCCAAAGGGTCTGTATCTGAATGCATTGCAGATAGGTGCCTGAAGGCTGTACGGATGTGCCAGGTCCCCAAAACGGCAAGTCTCAAGGCAAGAACAGCTTGGTGTGGTGCTAGCTACGAAGGGCCTGCTGCCTCATCCTGGCTGAGGGGAAAGGTGGGAGCTGGCAGCACGGGCAGGCCTCGGAGAGGAGCAGGCGCTGGGCTTGTTAGACAGCCGGCGTAGTCATGGTGTATAAATGAGTTCTTGATCTTTCTCACCCATTTTCGGCTTGTCTTAAATCCCATGCCGAGTCACATCCTTCGCTGTGTCCTTCCTTCTCTGTGGGCTTGCAAGAAAGGGGAGGGGGAAATCTTTCAAATGACATTCCCACATTTCTGACAGGGGAAAAGCCTGTGTACACTTGTGTGCAGCCCAGCCATCCTGAGTCAGGTAAGGGCTTTGATAGATCAGCACCAGGGGAATAGCAAGGTGGAAGTATTTCACTTCTAAAAAAACATCCTCAGTCTTTTTTTACCCTCCTTTCCCCAACCTTGCCAGTCCCATCTCCCTGAAGGGAGCCAAGAGCTGCTGACAGTAAGAGGAAGTCTCTGTCTGAAGCCTATAATTATCCTGTCTGCCTTCCCAGAAAAGGCCAGTTGGGGAGCGAGTGTGCTTCTGTTTCATGGACCAGCCCTGCGTTCTGCTGCCTCCCCAATTACTGCTTAATGGACTTTTTATGATGATAAGACGACTGGGTTGGGAAGAAGTTATTGACGGGGAAATGGAATATAATTCACTCCCTGTTTGTTTGTTCTGTCAGAAAACCCTCATTTTAATTTTATTTGTGAGGCACTGAGAAACAGCCCCAAGAAAAAAAAAATACGGAATCTGTCAGTAAAACCTTGGATTTCAAGGGGACCAGAGTCTCTGCAGGACCTCTCCAAGGGGTGTTTTCAATCTCCTTGTGTGTCTCCATAGAGACCCTCGCCACTGCCTGCATCAGTCCTGCTCCCAGTTTGCAGCTCTCACTCCTCTCATGAAGAAAAATGTAAATTATGAAGCCATCTTTCTTGCTTCTACCCCTCTTGCAAGCTCCCCCGCTCTCTAATGCCGCTGCTTTGCAATGCGTACCCGTTCCAAACATCGCATTCTTGCTCCCCACTCTCCATCTGTCTTAAATTTGGCTGCTCTCTCCTGTTTTCATCTGCTCTGTGGCTTGCCTCCTCTCTCTAATCTTCACTTCCTTGCTCTGGCTCTGAACAGCTCCCTCCTCTCCATCTTGCTCCATTCCTCTTGCATTCTCCCCGTCAATTTCTCCCCTCTTTTCCCCCGCTAATGCATCTGTGACTTTGCCATCCTTTCTCCCTTCCTCTCCCTTCTTAGCTCCCCAGTTCTTTGGTGTCCCAAAGCTGTTTTCTGCCCCTCCGGCCATGCCCCCCAGGCCACCCCCACCTGCTCACCACTCCCGCCTCGATCCCTCAAGCACAGGGCACACATCTGCTGCCTGCAAGCAGACCACAGCAGTGCACGTGTGTCAAACGCGTTTCTAAACCAGCAAACAGCCACCCAGTGCTGAGCCCTACCCAGGTTGTACATTGCCTGAAAGGTTTTTAAAAGGGGAGATGAAAGCACTACCGCCCAGCGCTGGAGTTGGGGGAGTACCTTGTCCTCCTTCTCCAATTGTGAGCCTGTCAGCAGCTGTGGAAAATGAAGATGGAGTTTCACTAGATCAGCAGAAAGTTTCAGCCCAAAAACCAAAGAGGGGGGCAGGAGGAGAGAGGGAGCTTAACCCTTTGCATGTCAGAGAGAACACCATGGGATTCTTTCATAGACTCACAGAATGGTTTGGCTGCTCTTGAAGCTAGAAGGGTGAGAAATAGCCTGTCAAGAGAGATGTCCTCATTCAAGCTAACATGACCCGGTTGTTCGGAGATTGCAAAGCTTTTGTCTGGCTTTTACATTTCATCTTCTTCTCCCAACCATAAATGCATGTGGGAGAAGGTCTCTGAGCTCTGCCTCTGCTGATTTTTCCCAGTTATTTTGTTTTGTTTGTGTTGCGGTGTTCAGAAGCTGTAGTTGTGTGCAAGACCACCTATGGTGTTGAGTGCTGAGCAGGTCCGTGCTGAGACCCTCCTTTACTCCAAATTGCTCGTATTGTCTAGACGAAAGCAGGCAGGCAGGCAGGTGTGAGGAATGAGGATTGTCACCTCCACTCTCTGGGTGGCAGACTGAGGTGCCAGGAAGGGTGAGCGCCCAAGGTCAGCCGAATTTGCGTCAGAGCAAGAGATCTGAATCCCGATTGTGGGAATCATCTGGAGCCTTGAAGAGCAGATTGGGGTTTGTTAACGCTAACAGCAAAATGACATTGACTATAAATGGCTTAATGGCCTCCTCTTTTGCCTTTGTTCTTGAAAGGCAAAGGTGCGGATGTTTGTGTGTATAGATTATATTGTATATGCACAAAAAAGGGATGCATTTTGATCAGTTCTGTATTTTTGAGCTAGGGTAAAGGCTGACACTGCCTGACATGCCCTGAATCCCTCCTGTGGTGTGGGCAAGCTCTCACAGTGGGCATCTCCACAGGGAAAAAGGTGGGCTCAGAACTGTGGGGCCATTTGTTGATGGTTGACCAGGAATGGTGGGCAAAAAGACACTGCCCTGTGCGTTCAGAAAGGCTGCAATAAGCTGGCCAAACAGCAATAAAATGGCCTTCTTGCTTTTGCCTTAGTCTGTTTGGCAGTCTCAGGTAGAGCCGAGAGCCCCCTCTATTCCCTGCAGCAGGGATAATGGCTGTTTATTCACCAGCGAAGAAAGAGCTGAAACCTGGGGCCTCGTCTGCTGGCACCATGGGGCAGCGGGACCAGTGCGTGGGCCTCTACCAGAATGCTGGTGGCGGAGATCGGGGTCACCAAAAATGGAAGCAAAACCTTTTAAAGTACGTGTTTTGTAACTGGCTTTCTTTTGTTTCCGTGGATTGCTGCTGCTGTGGGCGAGGGGCCCTTTCAGCCAGACTCATGCTGCTCTGTGCTGGGGCCAGAGGAAAGAATAAGTGGTTTGTCTTTATTTGCGGTCCATTGTGGAGGTGCTTTCCTGGAGGCAATGTGGGGGGGTTGTAAAAGGAGGCCTGATGATCACATTTTGCCATCTCAAATCAGCCCCAGGCCCCTGCTGGGGGGCTGGAGAAGAGGGGAGAGCTGGGGGGTCAGAAGGAAGCAGAGGTGTGGAGGTGCCTGTATGCAGCCCCCTCCTCAGGGAGGGCCTGCAGGGTGCGGGTTTACACACACACTGCCCGTTCCCCTCCCAAGGTTGGGGCCAGTGACACACTGAAGTGGTCAGGGACCATCCTCAGGCCTTGTTCTTATCCGCCATGGGGCTGAGGGGCAGGGAGTCAGGCCTGCACCAAGGCACAGAGACAGGCCTGCTGTCGTGGTACGGCGCCTCCAGGCCTCCCGTGTGGGAGCTGTGGTGGAAGGAGGTGGCAGACATGTTGTCCTTCTCCCTGCAGGAGCAGCTTTCTGCCTCAGACTTGCCCCACAGCTGGTGGGAGTAGCTCGGGAGAGGAACAATTCAGGTCTCAGCTGGATTTCCCATCCATATTGTCAGTGAAGTGTGGGGGGTCTCCTCTTCTTCTGTGGCAGAGAGGTGGGGGCCTGCATGCCACCAACTGGTGCTGTGCATAACGGGACTGAGGATTTTGCCCCAGGATCTTCATGGTGTAGGGCAGGGACGTGTGTGTGCTTGCACAGCTCAGGCTGGAGGAGCAGGGGGCTGTTTTCAGTCAGGTCTTGTTGGTCCACCCCATGCATTTCCCTCATGGCTGTGTATTCCTGTGCCAGCACCGGGGCACTTCAACTCAGAAGGCTGGGAGGATGTTGGTGCATTGATCTGGAAGGCTGGCAAAAATGCTTTGAGAATCAATTTTTGCCTCAGAAAAGCCCAGGGAAGTCAATATTTCCCCAGTGTGACCTGCCTCTCTCTGTCCACCCATTTGAGCTGACTCTGGTTGACCTTCCCAGCTTGCTGGGAAGCAGGCTAGTGCTTGCCATGCTGTTTTTACACAGCCCTCTCCGCTACCAGTGCTTCATTCTGTTAGCCAAGCTGGTGTGACTTTTCCCTTCAGACTGTGTCTTCAGCCACAAACTGGGATAGCGTGGAGAAGGCTGTTCCTACCCTGTTGCATGGTTTTGAGGGCTAAACGCATCCCCAGGCTCCTTGTCCACGTCCCTGTCCACCTTGCCCACATAAGCCCACCTGCAGGAGAGGCAGCCAGGTCTGTCTGGAGACCAGTCTTAGAGGAGGCAAGGAAGAAGGATCAGTGGTGCAAGCTCACAACTGCCTTTTTTTTTCTCCCCTTCAGCTGTTGGCTCAGTTACGTTAAGCCCATTTGTGCCTCTCTACCAGCGCTCAAACCACCTCTGGGTTTTCCATCCCTTTCTCTGTCTTTGGCATCTGATGTTTCAAGCAGGCATATGGTGGCTGGCCTGTCTCCCTCACTCCTCATCCACCGCCCGCTACTCACCATGGCAGCAGCTCCTGAGGGACATTTAGGTTTAGAGGGTGAGATGTCCCCTCGTTTTCCCCACTCCTACATCTTACAAACTTCCTCACTGTAAAGTTCCTCAGACTGGTTTGGTATCTGTGTATTAGTAACAGGAGGTGGTTTCTTTTTACATGACTGCATTTGAAGAACTTTTTCTGCTGCAGAGTCACATAAAAGTATGAAGGAAGGAGAGTCGAAGCAGCAACAGATTCCTCTTCTGTGAGGAAAGCTGCCTTGGTGTGCAGGGTACGTGGGCTGATGCCTTACCATGTTCCCCTAGTGTTTGTGCCGCAGGGATGAGTCGGAGACCCCACCCTTATCACCTCACAGCTTCTTCTCAAAGTCTGCGTAAGGATTCACAAAATCCCAGCAGTAAATGTGCGTCATGTCCCTTCTGAACAGATGCCGGGACCGCCCGTGTTTCTCTAAGCCTGTGCTTCAGCAAGTGAAGCCGACTGGAGGTTGTCTGCATGGGGGGGACCATGAGGGTGAGCTCATGGTCTCATCAGCTGCCCTTGTGGCATCGGCCTTGACAGGATTTAGGAACAGAGGGGGCAGGAGCAGAGCTCTCTGCAAGGTGTGACAGAGGTGGGTCGGGGGTAGTCAGTGTGGGTGCTGGTTGTCTTTGGGGATGCAGTCGCATAGCATGGGATGGAAGGTGGCTATACGTCTCTTCCTTACAATCCATGGCAACTATCCAGCATGTCTCTTGCCCTGACTGTTGCTTTTGGGAAGTGCGTGGGCAGTCGGCAGGAATAAAAGGTTCAGTTTAACTTGATGGCTTTCCATTAAGCTGTAGAGAAGAATCACAGGTACACAGCAGCCAGCTAGTCTTTGCAGCCTTCTCTCCTGACACCCAGACCCCAGGAAACCTCTCATAAGTAGGAAAATTCTTTTAAGTTCCAGGTTTTTCCACTCCTGTTTTGATACTGCAAAAACCAAGTTCTTCTGCTTTGCAAGCTGGGAAAGGGGGAAAAGTTAAATGTCTTGCAACCCCCAGACCTCGGAGGAACTCACTCAGGGTTTTCCAAGACTGACTTTTCTCAGCTCTCCCTAAGGGAAGTGATAAAGAAAGCTCCTGGATTGCGAGTATGTTGTCTGGAAAATGCCTGTCTCTGATTTTCATTTATTTATTTAAAACTGAGGCCCTGCAATCTTGGCAAATGAGGTGAAACACAAGCCATTCGGAGTGTGCTGATAGTGTTTCACTTTCGCATGGCACCTTGTTGCTGCTTTTGGAGCCTTTCGAAGTGATTTGCAGAGCTGGAGCAGGAATTCTAACTGCATGTTTCACTGCAAGCTGGACTTGGCACGGCGGAGTTGTAGCAATCCTACGCGGCACGTAGGAATTTGTTTCAGCTTTGTATCATCGCCACCTTGCCTGCGATAGTGCTGGCTTTCTCTTTTCCAGAGGAGAGAGGGCTGTTCTGCAGTTGGTGTGGGCTGGAGTGACAAGGGGTGCATAGGTGGAGAGCGTAATGGGTGCTTTGGCAGGGGGAGGGGGAGAATCAAAGCCTGGAGCTCAGAGTCTCAGACAGTATCAAAACCAATAATTTAGCTTTGATTTTCACTGATTTTCCGAGTGAGTAGCAAAATCTAAGGGACTACTTGTTAGGGATTTTTGTTTGGTTTCTTTCCTTTTGTCTCTCGTTCTCTAAGAGCTAGTTTATCGCAGGCAGCTCGGCATTGCAGTGACCTCAGAAAAGCAGTGTTCACAGAGCAGGTCGGCTTACCTGTTAGCACACAGTGAGTCAACAGAGTTCCTAAAAAGGAACGCTGAGCTATGACTCCAGTTCTTTCCCTATTTGGAGCACCTTCACTTTCGTCAAGACAAAAATAGAACCTTATTTGTCCTTATTTGTGCTCTAATTATACTGCTTGCACCCATTTAAATCTATATGCAACATTAAGGATTGTTAGGGGCTTGCGTTTTGGGAAATGAACTCGCATCAATAAAGTGCTCTTAAAAGCCCTGGCTGATTTTGGCTGTACCTTCAGAATTGACCTCTGCAAACTCTTCACATTTTGAGTATAGGAGAACAGAGGAAGGAAGTCAGGTTGCAGGCAGAACGAGCATTTATATTTTAGCCCAAAGCAAAGTTTTGGTTTTGTCTTTCTTGCTTGGAAGACAAATTCCCAGGTGCCAGTGCCTCCAGCGGGACTTGCTTTATAACCTTTAGCAGTAACATTGCAAAGAAGATTCTGACCTCTAAATATAGATTTGGGTATTTATATATCTGATGCTTTGTACACACAGCATTCGGTGGGACATAAACAGCTCCAGCAAATTGTATTTACCTCCAGCATGGAAACAAAGGCTTGATTGCATCACATGAGCGTGCTCCGTGGCTTTTATTTATATACTCCTGGCCACACCAGGCAGGGAAGGGGGGAATGCTGCCTTTTGTTTTTCGACCCCTAGAAGACCCTGGAGACTTCTCTTTAGCTACCATTTGCCCTCTTCTTATGCTCTTTGGTAGCCTGTTTACATCTTGTTTTATAGACTCTGAGTGTGTACGTATAAACATACAGATTTCACAGTCATGTGGTCTCCTTTTCTCAAGAATAACAGACGGCAACTTTATGATCTGAGTGATTTTATTTGAACACAGCTGTGGCCTTGTGATTTAAATATTTCAATAAATTTTAAACTAACTAGACGAGAGGAAACTGTGCAGGGAAACAGGTTAGAGCGTGGAAGGAAGGTTCTCCAAGGACAGAGGCAATACGGGCTCTGCATGGATGCTCCTGGCCCCATTGTCTTCCCATCAGAAGGCCCTTGACACCTTCCTTGGTCAGAAAGCCTGTCCCTGCATCCTTCCCCTCCCTGCAGAGATGCTCTTGTAGACTGTTAGAAATGAATGGGAGTTCGTGTGGAAGGAGGGAGGGAGGGGTGCTGCAAGCTCCAGTGCTGTTCCCTTGGGTCCAGGCTAGCTAAAACGCAGCCCCAGGCTGTGTGTGTGTTTGTTCAGGCCTGCACCTTGGAGCAGCTGGGTGTAAAGAGACTCTGCGGAGTTTTTGGATTCTTCCTTCAGCACTGTGAATTCTTCATCTTTTCTCAGGTGTCTCGTGACGAGTAGGGGGAGAAGAGGGGAAGGGGGAACTGCAGGAGCAGACTGCAGGCTTGGCTGCCATGCTCTTGTCTTGACAACTGGATTATTTTGAAGTGATAGTAACTTTCATTTCTTGTGCTGTATCCTATCAACTTGCCTGTTCCAAAGGCTGGTGTGCCTGTTGCCGTGTAAATGTACTGGTGAGGGAGAGGGAGAACATTTGGGGATGAAAACAGAGGTGCTACAAGCCAAGGGCGTTTCACATCCCAGAGCCACTGGCATCAGTCTCTTTCACACCATCATCCTTGAGATCTCTTTGTACCACATTTCCTCTTCCATTTATTTCACGGTCCTTTTCTCACACTTTCCCCCTGCCTTGCCTATGTTCCTATAAATCTGCCCCATTCTGTGGTGACTTGTTCATCTGCTGGGATCTGGGGAGTGCAATTCAGTGTTTCTAGATACTGTTTCAGTTCTACCGGCTTTTGGTGGTGATTCTTAGGTGGGCTTTACACGGTCGGCTTTCCCTGTGCAAAACAGTTTAAAAGTCCACTTTTCAGAAATAAGAGGCTTTGCAAAATCATCCCACTGGAATCTCTCTGTAGGATCAGGCCCTTAATCATTCTGTGATGTAAAATAGAGGCAAAGACTACTTGTTCCCAAAAGGTGAAGAGGTTTAATTTCATCCAAGATCATTAGAGAATAGCAGTGATAATGCTACTATTAATTACAAACAGTGTTAATTAGAGTTTGTCTGTCCTTGTGACAATGATTATATATATATATATATATATTTTTTTTTTCCTTAAAGGTCCCCCTGTGTTCATTAAAAAACCCGTGGACCAAATTGGTGTGTCAGGAGGGGTGGCCTCCTTTGTATGCCAAGCAACTGGAGACCCAAAGCCACGGGTCACCTGGAACAAGAAAGGGAAGAAAGTGAACTCTCAGAGGTTTGAGGTAAGAGACGTCCTTCAAATCAGTGTCTGTGCATGTATAAAGAGAGAGAGACTGACACAAAGCAGCTAGTGCTCTTTTGTGGCCATTCTAAGACCCAGTAATAAAGGGAGGTTTGGAATGGGAGGAGTTTTAACAGCAGAAGGAGTGAAATGCAAGTTTTCAGCCGTGTCAACAGCTGGGATTGTTCCAGAGCAAGAGAGAGCCTGGCTTACTTACGTTATTGGAGTTTTTTCTGTTGTTTTGTTGGTTGTTTTTTTTCCTTCCCCGTCCTCAGATACAATATAAAGCTGCCTTCTTCCCTTCCTAAAAAAACTCCAGCTAAGCTGGTGGTACTGCATCTCTGTAAATGTACCTTTCGTACCCATCCATGATTCATTATTTTAACCCTGGGACAGCCTGGAGTAAACATTACAGTTGCTGGCAGCCAGACCCAAGCAATTGGTATTGTTTAGATAGAAATGAGAGTGGAGGAACAAGAACTAGGAGGTCATCCTGTGGAATTTGCTGTGGGACTCTGTCCTGCCAGGCAGCTGTGTGCTGAGAAGAGCTTTGTGGCGTTAGTTGCCCATGCAGATGGCGGAAGGAGGTGGGGATTCATTTTTATTTTGTTTTCACTTGGTCAGTTTCCCTGTGCTTAATCACAGCTGTACGCTGAACACCCACCCCATGCACACGCTCACCACAGCTCATTATTTCAGAGCATTTGAGATGTATGTATCATATTTTTTGGGTCAGTGGTCAGGGATGGGGTTTGATGTGGAACAGTTCTCTGCCAACTTGAGGTCAGTGGAGAGAGAAACTGCCTATGCTGGCCATGTGCAGGGAATTGCAGGACAGCTGAAGTGTGTTTTTGAGTGTCTGTGTTTGGACATGGGCTGGTGCCTCCTTTAGGAGCAGGAACAAGCCTCCTACTTACAACCCAAGGATGCTTAATGTCTCTCTTTTCCTTTATCCTCCAGACAATTGAATTTGATGAAAGTGCAGGTGCTGTTTTGAGGATCCAGCCACTCCGGACTCCCCGGGATGAGAACATTTACGAGTGTGTTGCTCAGAACCCTCACGGGGAGGTTACCGTCCATGCCAAGCTCACCGTCCTCCGAGGTAAAGATCGTGCCTGCCTGCCGTGTGTCAGCATCATGGGGGAGAAGGCCCCCTTGAGCTTCTCCCTTCCTTCAGATGAGTGGGAACTGTCACAAAACACACGGCCAAAGGACAAAGTCCTTCCTTTTTGATTTGTTGGACTTGTCAGATCTGTTTGCTCTTTTGTCTCAGAGAGTCATAAAATTGCAACGTAAGAAACAAAGCTAGACTGCTTGCTAAAACCAGACCATTCAGGAGGTTTGACTGGAAGATGAGCTGAGGTTCCTTCCAACCTGAATTACCCTATGATGCTATGATCTTCCCTCGCCTCCAATAAAAATTTCCTCCCGAGGTTTACAAGCAGCACCAGAGATCCTTTGCTCTGTGCGCTCTCTGAGAACACAGCTCCCCTCTCCATTTTGTTCTTTTTTTTCCACTTGTCCCCGCTCTAGAGGATGTTTACATGGATGCCTCCTTCATGTCATCTGTTAGAAATATGCTCTCTGAACTTGATGTGGGGGAGGGAACAATACGCTGTTGCTGTGGATGCCTCTGGATGTTTTCTGTTATTACCCTGGAGATCTGTAAAATTGCTATGTGAAACACTAAACGAGGCTGCTTGCTAAAACTGACCCACTTTAGGAGGAAAGATGGATGGTGATCTCCATTCAAACCACAGGGCAATGCAAGTGATCCTGGCAGAAAAGCCTGGCGGGGGGTGGTGGGTAACTGCCTGAGAGCTCCTGACGGGGACTTAGCTTGGGAGCGTTGGCCGTGGATGGAGCCATCAGCAGGAGGTGCTGTAGAAAAGCTGCAGGCTTTTGGATGGGGCCACTTGTGGTAAGAACAGTCATTTCGGCAGTGAGCATTGCTCACACCAGTTTGAGGTGCTCCAGGCATTGTGTGGTCCTCCTAAGAGCAAGTGGTGGCTCTGACTGAACGCCAGTTGCCTTTTCTTCAGCACTTTCAGCGTTCTCGAGAGCATCTGGAGTCCTTTTGTTTGAAAAGAGAGCGAGCGCATCCCTAATAGTGCAGAGCTGAATTTGCGTGCAAATCCCCGACGTACAGCAATAACTGAAGACCAGACATAAAGGGCACGTGGCAAAACCCTTTGTGTCCCTTCGTAGCAGGAATATCCCTTCTGCTGCCCACCTGGCAGGCTCAGTGTTGTCAGGATGCTGCCTTCCTTTGAGCATGCGGGCCCGTGGTCCAGTCATGCCTGACAGATTTGTGTAGGTGCACTTCAATCGTTGTGCTGCTCCTCTGCCTGGCGTGGCATTTAACCTTCTGTTAGCTGCGTGTGGTGGGCTGTAGCTGTCAGGAGGCTGGAACA
Source organism: Cygnus atratus (assembly GCF_013377495.2). Classification (NCBI taxonomy): domain Eukaryota; kingdom Metazoa; phylum Chordata; class Aves; order Anseriformes; family Anatidae; genus Cygnus; species Cygnus atratus. The sequence goes on from NC_066387.1 coordinate 2,743,927, forward strand.
GCGCTCTGTGACAAGAGCGTGTCGAGCTGGGAGCCTCGCTCTTCACACTTATTCCCGTGTATTCTCTGGAGCTGTGATGGGTTGGGAGAGGTGCCCCTGTGATCACGTGCAAAATTCCTACCCCTACAATGTAGTTGTGAGCAGCGGCAAGAGAGAGAGTGTTCCTCCAGCTCCTGCTCTCACAAACCCTCTGGATTCTCACATCATTTTTCAGGCACGCTCTACCACAAGAGAGCTGCAGCGTATGGGAAACGACGAGCTGAGCTCAGTGGCTGTCCCTGGGGACAGCGCTTCTCTGTACGTGTCTTTTTGCAGCTCTTCCTTCCGGTACCAGCATCACACACGTGTCAGCTAGAGAGACAGATGACAGAACAGGAGCTGCATCTCCCCGCTGCCTGCCTAATTACTCTCTTTGCTGATCCCACCAGAACATTATTACTGTGTGCTTTGCTCCTGGGCTGCGGTGCTTTCACGAGCGCTGCTTCTCTGTTTGCCTAACAGGACCGTGTTGGGTAGCTTTGTTAGCTGACCGTGCACGAGCAGCTGGGGCACCCAGCTCAGGGTACCTGGGGAGCAGTAAGTACCCGCAGGCTGGGCCAGCAAGTTTGTTGGAGAGCATCAAGGAAGCAGTTTTTGTAGAATAGCCTCCCCTCCCCTCCTCCACTGGAGTTATTCCATCCTTAATCTTTCCTTGGCTTTCACATAGCACGTATTTTCTCCTCTTTATGCTCTTTTTTAAGTGCTGGGAAAGTTAAAAGGGCCAAGCACAAGTCCACTAATCTCCACAATAACAATTTAGTACGTTGGCATCTCCTCCTCTCTTTTTCCTCCCTGCTCCTGCATTCACCCACTCTCCTGTTTGTCTTTTCTCCATCTTTCCTTGCAATGCCTCCTCCTCTTTTCTGTCTTCTCTCACTTTCAGAGCTAATGCTTAGCATAAAGATGGGGGCTGCTGCACAGCTTGGAGATGAATGTGAGCTGTCATTTGCAGAAGCTGCCACCTTGACATGTTTTGGAGTATGGAAACCTGGGCCCCAGCTGTTACAAACTCTGCAGAACGGGGTTGGTCTAATTCTGCAGCCTGTGGCTGTGCTGTTATAATCAGAAAGACGTGTGTGTACCTTCATGTAGTACGCATGTATGAACAGTTACGGGATTTCCTTAACTCCAGTGCAAACAGTCTGATGACCAGAAGGGAAAAAAATACATTCTTGCCTCCTAGATGCAGCTGCTGAAGGGATTGGGAGTAAACCCCTCTCCGGTTATCCACAGGACTGCTCCTGGATCGGACCCTGGTAGAAATCCACGTGCATTCACTTAAAAACAGGAAGCTGCAGGAGAGGAAAACCTTTGGGAGCTTCTGGGAAGCAGAGCTTGTGATGGACACCATTCAACTCGCAGTCTCTTAGCACCAGCTCTGCTGGCTTCTTTGTCCATCCTGTTCTGGTTCTCAAGGGATCTGAGTTTTGATAGGGCTGTGGAGACTTGCTGCGCTTCCCCCAGCTGGCTGGACACAGCGCCTGCAAACCTGGCTCCTGCAGAGCCCAAAGAAGAGGAAAGAAAGTGGTTTGGGGCAGCATTGTCCAGTTATTGTTGACTCCAGCTGCTGTTGTTTTTCGTAATAACTTAGCAGAAAGGAAGCTGGTTGGCACAGGCACCCCAGCTCCCAGTTGGTACTGTTTCTCTAAGCTCCACACTCCCAGGAAAGATGGATGTAATTTACTTTTTATTATTATTATTATTGCTTCCTCTGTAGAGATTATAGTTTCCCTCCTTTCTAGTGGCCTGAGACAGATCCTCGTGCTGCAGAGGACTGTCCTGTGCTGGCAGCAGCTGACTGGGCTGTGAGCACAGGGGAGCCTTGCTGCAACCCCCTGCCTGCACTGCCTCTGCTGCTGGGAGGCAGCAGGCTGGATTTGGAGCAGGGGCCAGGCAGGGCTTGGCTCTTTGCTTTATTGAAGCTGGTAGAGTTCCACGGGGGTTGCCCTTTGTGAGCTGTTAGTAAATGCAACATGAATTATACACTGATCCCATAAAAACCAGTGCTTGGTCCAGATAAACGCAATGGAAAAAAATTTACTGTGCCCTGATAGCTTGCTGCATAGTGGCCGATCCTATCTGTTCCTGAGGATTGCTGCACGCTGGAAAATTGAGGAAAACTGGCTATTAGACATGTAAGGGCTGTGGTGGTTATTACCAGTATATGATGCAGGCTGCTGGGGATGGACGCTCAGAACTTTGTCGAGTGATTCCCTGTTGCTTTTTTATGAAGTGTTCATTTCTCTAACAGTCCTGGCCTGAAATGTTCCTCACACATTTCCTACTCAGAGAGGACATCTGGTATGGGCTTGTGTAACGTTCTAGCAAGACTCTGCTGGGTTGTTGCTTTTTGTAATTGCTGGCTTTTTATCAGCAAAAATAAACAAAAATCAGTTGGAGATGCTCAGCAGAAAGCACCGAGTCCCACGGGAGCACATCTTAAGGAGAAGCTGGCCTCGCTGAAATGTTACCTTGCCACTTGAAAAGCTCTTGGCAGACTTGCTTCAAATTTGACTTGTTTTTCTGTTCTTGTAATGACCTGAAGATAAGGCCAAGTAGCGAGCAGATTAGTCCTGTACTTTATGAATAATGTCAGACCAATTTTAACTCAGATGCCTTTATAAGGAGTGTACACAGGGGCACGTTGTAGGGAAGGCAACAAATTACCTGCACTGCTACGGGAGCCAACATGCGTATCAAAGTCTCTATAGACCAGCAAATATTTAATAACATTGTTAGGCTATTTAGCTATTTTCATAGCAAAACTCTCAATACATGGAATCAACAAACAAAGCATGTATTATATATCCTGCCGTGTATTAAAATCGTCTTTAGCTGTGTAATAGCAGTTATCTAAGACACGGGGACATACATATTGATGGCAAGAACTTGTTGATGTAATTTTACAAAATGCATGATGCAGGGATACCTGTTGGGGAGGGCGGTAGCTGTAAGGTGCTCATTAACTTAATGAAAAAAACAGGAATAAGGTTTAGGAGTACTGGAGTTTGATCCTGATTCTGCTTCAAATTAGTGCCACTCCAGCTGCTTCATCTCTGCATTTTTGGCTCTTCCAGCCTTAAGTGAGAGTAGTCGAGTCAAAAAAATCCTCCTCCTCTCCTCTTCAACAACATCCTCACTGTACCTTTCTGCATTCAGTACGTAGTGCGTCTGTACATGCTCACACCCTCATTCTCTTCTAAATTATTAAACAACTCTGCATAACCTGCGGGAAAAAGAGCAGCAGCAAGACCTGCCTTATCGTTCTTCATCATCCTCATTTCCAGCACAGCTAATTACCTAAACACGGAGGTGCCACCTTCTAGAGTGACAAAGAGGTGCCAGGTACCAGTGTCTCCTTTTGCTGTAGCTGGCGACCTTTGCTTTATCTGTACGAACATGTGTGTGTCAGCACGTGTCCTCCAGCAGGATTTATTATAAATGAGTGCTGAAGTGCTCTCCTCTTCTCTCCCTGCCTCCCTCCATCTCTCCTCCCTTACTCTTTCTCACTCTTTGTTCAGTGGCCTTGAGGTAATTTATCTGCTTTTCCTTAAGGGAGGCCCTTACGCTTCTCAGGCTAAGAGCAGGTACGAACAAGGTGTTTTGGAGGCTCTGGCAATACGGTAAGTGCAGCACGTGAAAACATTTGCCTGCGTAAGCCAGCATGATCTGCAGCAGCAGGCCAGATGTGCCCTCAAAGCATCTTCAGCTCGCATCTTGCTTCTTTTGTTCTAGCCAGTTGCCTGGGCTGCTTCTCGAAAGAGAATTCACAACCCGAACCGTTCCTTATTTATTTATTTGGTAACAGGTTTGGGCTAGTGTTTGGGGATTGAGGGGGAGGGTGGCAGGGCATGTGTGTGCATGTCTTGTGGGGATTGAGTTGAGACTGTAATTGCATTATTACAGGGAATCCAATTGTTAGGGGATGAAGCCAGCTTCACTTTCCTGGCAGGAAGGAAATCTGAGCCCTTGAATCAGTGCAATATGCGATGTTCAGAGATGCTTCCTCTGCTGATCTGATCCTCAAATCTGATCACGCCTCTAGTCGCAGTTGTTTTAATTAAACTCAGAGGAATTCTGCACAATGTGCTGCAAGATTAACATTTTTGTTTAATTAGAAACACTCGGTAATAACGGTTGTAGCAAGCCTCCCCCCAACACGCGTGCACATACACGCACACACGTGCACACACACGAACACACACACCCTGCCAGTCAGGAGGGCCGTCCTCTCTGTGAATTAATTGGCTCGTGAAATTAACGGGCACGGGTCTGAGCCAGGTGGAGGAGCATCACCAGGGAGCAGGATAAAAGCAGTAATCAATAATGATGTCATCTGCAGCCAATGCGGCAGCAGCTCCCCGGCTCCTTAACAACACACCACCGCCTGGTTAAATAGGAGAAGGGAAGAGAAGACGTTAAAAGCCTGGCTGAAAGCTGTGCAAAGGCAAAGCAATTCCCAGGGCCCTTCTGTCCTGGGCTCACTCTGGTGGGGGCTGGGGTTTTGCAGCACGCAGGATCTGCAAGAGCAGGCGCTGGAGACTCCTGCGATGCCCAAGCACAGCCTGGTGAACCGAGATCTCAAAGCTTTGCTTCAGTCCCTTGTTAAAGACGTTTGTGTCTTTATTTCGAATGCAATACCCGGGTTTAGAGGCGTTTACAGATGTACTGAAATGACTGCCCCTCTATACAGCTGTAAGTTTGGCCATACTAGGAAATCTGTGTTACTTCAGCAGTAGTAAGACGGTACGTGTTGCTGTTTGTGGTCAGATTCCTTTGATATATGAGGAGAGGTGTGGTTAGTACATTTCACTCTCCAGTGACTCATAAAAGATGCTTTATAGCTCTCCAGCAATGGTCAGAAGAAGGAAACAATGCCCAGTTTTAAACACACAATTGAGGCATTTAGAACCCTTTTCTCCTCCGCAGTAGCTGTGCAGTGCTAATAATGGTATTAGACAAGAATTTCGTGGCCTGGGGTATCAGAGCACCGCACAAACCTTTGGCTCTGCCTTCATGATCTTTGTAGCTTTCCAGAAGCTGAGCGAGAGGCACAGCAGTGGCATAACGCTGACCCATGCCACGTGTGTTCAGAGCTTGTGTACACCAGTACTGGGATCTGGCAATTCTGCTTTGCTGCTACACGAAAAGACACCCACCATAGCGAGGCCACCAGGTTTCTCTTTCGTTCCACTGTCTCTGGGCTCAGCCATAGGTAGTTTGGCTCCATCGCTTCTGATGTGCAGTGTGCCAGTAGCGGGAAATGAGCTCTCGCGTTTGCCGTCGGCAGGGAGGATTCCCAACCTGAGCATCGGGACGGAGTTTCCGTCCCATCTCTGCTGCCATCACGAGAGCTCCCATTGGTTTCAGTGGGGGGCTGGTGGTACCTTCTGTTGCATTTTTTAAAACCCCACCTTTTTAAAGCTCAGACGCTTCATATGTTATTTCCTTTCTGTTACCTCAGCTGCTTTTGGGATGGATTCGGTGCTATAGTATCCCCAAGCTGTGATTCCTTAACGCGCCTCATTTGTGATGACAGAGAATCCCCATAAACTCTCTGCCTGGTGCCCACATCCTCCTTCAAAGACAGATTTGCTGTAGGAAAAAAATGTCATGTTCCTGAGCTGTAGCAGCCAGCGTAGGCCAGGTCTCTTCCACGTGATGTAGGAGGTCACGCCAAAGATTATGGGGGACGCACTGGGGTTTTATATTAGTTATCACAGATTAGTCAACATCAGTTAGGATTGCCCTCCTCGCCCTCATTAGTGAAGGCAAAGGCAAGGCAGAGGAAGCAGGAAGCTCTCTTGAGCCTGTCTTCTAGGTGCTGGTGCCACATTCCTCTTCTTCTAGGGCAGCAGCACTCTGCCTAATAAATCTGAAAATCACACCCTGTCTGCCAGCGCCTGGCTGACTGTCGTGTGTGTCCCCTCTGGTGCCTGCAGCTGGATGATATTTTCCTCTCCTTTCCCTCCTAGTTTCCACTGCGCCTTTGACATTCCTTTTCACATAGTCACTTTCATTATTCCTCTGGTGCAGCGTGTTTTGTATTGTGGGGTTTGGCGGGGGAAGAGGAATCGCTCCTTTCTGATGTGACTGCGTGTGCTGTGCTCTGCAGTGCGGGGATCTTTGCCATGTGTGTGCACAGCTTCTGCTGTAAAACCAATAAATTCACGTCACCTGCCTGACGGAGGGACTCGGTGCAAGACCCGGAGAAGCTTTGGGGTGGCTGAAGCCATGCCCCAAAGCTTTTTTGAATAATTCATTGTAGTTAAGCGTAAAATTTTCTTGTGGGACATTAGGATAGTCAAACGTAATGTACAAATGAGGAAGTTTTACTGCATAATGTGTTTCCACGAGTCGTCCGTGGACCATTTGCAGTAGCCTTCTTTTAAGTTGCGTTGCCCAGAGTATTGGGCAGCACGTCCGCCTGGTGGTTTTCTCAGTGCATTCCACTGAACAGCTCCTTCAGGCGCCTTGTCTCGGCTGTGTGTGTAACCACTCTTCATTTGCTCTCTCCCACCAGAGGACCAGTTACCTCCCGGGTTCCCAAACATCGACATGGGGCCCCAGCTGAAAGTGGTGGAGCGAACGCGAACAGCTACAATGCTCTGTGCGGCCAGCGGGAACCCAGACCCCGAGATCACTTGGTTTAAAGATTTCCTGCCCGTCGACCCCAGCGCAAGCAATGGGAGAATAAAACAGCTGAGATCAGGTAAGGTCTCCGTGCGAGGCTGGAGGATCAAGACCTAGATACAGCTGTGAAGAGAATGCTCAGAGGTTTCTGGAACAGAGAGGGGACCTGTAGACATGGGCCCACTGGTGTGGATTGGGGCATTAGCTTTTCTTCACTTTTAGGACTGTTCTTACCCAGGGAGTGTTTGGAGCGTTTTTCCCTCCATCCCATCTTCCTGCCCTTCCCTGCTGTGTAGTTGGCATAAAGGAAATCACAGCAGGGAAGCTGGTTCTTGTGCAGGGGACACTGTAACCAGTCCACTTGCCTCCTAATGATGCTGTTCAAGCTCAGGGGGAATTGGGGATTGGATAGGAGCTGAGTGTTTCCTCCTCGGCCCAAGACCTGGGTAAGGAAGAAAAAGAACCTCTACAGCAGACAGCGTTGTAGGCCACACATACCTGGTGCAGGGTCCACAGCTGAGGCAGCCTCTTACCGTCGAAGTATGATCCTGTTGGTGTAAATTGAGCCTGTCGAGCTGGTGTTGAAGAGCAGCTCTTGCAGGATCTCTCTGGCATCGAGTCCCTGCAGTCATTGCTGGAGAGCAGTTGTGAGCATTCTCGAGTGACCCCTTGGTGCTCAGTGGCAGTGCCCATGGAGTGGATCTCCATGAACAGATGTACCCCAGCTCCGTGGCTCTTGTCAGTTCTCTGTCTTTCCCCATCTGCTTGTCCATCTGTCTCTTTTGTTTGTTTTATGTTTGTTGCTTTTTGTGTGTGTCAATGTGGCATCTCTTAATATTCATCTTCCAGGAGCTGTTTGTGTACTTGTTAAATATCCTAGTTCACAGTGTGAATGTGTGTGCATGTGAGGAGGGCACAGGTGTATTTATTTTTGAACGCTACCGATAAAACACTTCCATTTCTCAACTTAAAAAAAAAATAGTATCTCTCTGAAAATATGCAAATATGAAACAAGCTGTGGAAGTTTTGCTTTTTGACAAAAATGAACCCAAGACATAATCCTTTTCAAGTACTTCTTAGACTGACTGCTTTAACCCAGCCTAAAGAAAACGTGCCTATGTGGTTGGACCTAGCAAGTCCTAGCATCACTTCAGCGACTCAGAACGTTCCTTTGGCCAAGAGAGAGAGAGCACTTGCAAGGGTTTTTTTGATTGTTTTGTTGGTTTTTTTTGGAGGCAAAGGAATGTCACTGTTGTAGGCAAAGGGAGAACAGAGGCTTCAGAGAAGCAACTGGTATTGCTCTGTTCGAGTTAGACATTTTGCAAGTCAGCCAGTCAAGTGGTAGCCAAATACTTCTGCCCAGATCTCTGCTGGCTCCAAAGAAATCCAGGAGTTCTGAGTACTGGAGTCCTGGATCTGAACATCAGAGGACTTAACCGCCTGGTCTGCCTCTAGACCTGTTTAGCAAAGAATCTATATAAAGATTTTTAGTTCTGTGGGCCACCGGTGGTAAAGGCTCAGTTTATTTCCAGTTCAGTGTAGCTTTTATACACCTGCTTCTTTATTCAGTGAAGCAAACTTACAAGCAGATACTTAAGCTGCTTTGTTAGAATTAGAATGGATTGTTGAGTCCCACAAACACAGATGAGATTGACCTCCCTGTTTTATTGTAACAGCTGAGTCAAATGCAAATAAAAAAAATCACTCGGCATAAATAATGAGAGGTAAACTAGAATTATATCATGCTCTGTGGCCATGATCTGAAGTGTGAGTAATGCACAGGCAGATTATTTTTAATACATTTATCATCTTGCTAGAATGCCTTTATATTCCTTAACTGGATTTGATCTGATGTTTTCCTTAAAGCCACCTGAGTGCTGCATTTTTTTTCCAGTGAATTGGTTAGCCTCAGAGTGAACCCTTGACCTTTCTGATAAATCTGAATATACCTACTGAGAATTAATCTTATTTACAGTTTCTCTGAATTAGTAAACTGGTGAAAGCCTGAAGCATCCCTGTTGTCCTTTGGGGCAGAAACCTGTTGCTTCTGTGAAAGGGAGTGCACAGACTCCAGGTCACGGCAGAGGGCTGAAATTCAGGACTTCTGATTTCTCCTCCTAACTCATCTACTTTTATGGCCTTTCAAAACCTGCGTGTTCTATGATGCAAAGGCCTATGAAAGTGGAAAACATTAACATTAAGGTCATCCATACTTCGTTAGCATTTTCGTCAGTGGAAAGCAGTTTTTTAAGACTGAGGGAAAGGAGACCGAAGTGTGTGTTTGTAGCGTGGGTGTGATGTGCAAGGTGATGCCTGTTCGAGTGCTGATGACGCTGCTAATGTCAGAACTGAATGTAATGCATTTACCTTTACAGAAAGCAAACTTTGCTTCCAGAAGTGTAGTGCTAGCACACGTTAGGGTATTGGATGCTTCACGACACTGCTAATGAGCTTCAGTGTCTTTCACACACAGGTCACCAGGATGACTCCAGCCCGGCTTCTTGGGGATTAACAATTAGAGCCGACTAACGGGTGGTTGACGAGCCCTGTGTGAATAGGAGTGCAGGGAGGAGGAGTGCCCCTGGTACTAAATCACAACCTTGACGTTTTGCACTAGCAGACTTAGTGTAGAAACCAGCAATGGTGTTGTCTCTGAAGGCTTGGCTGTGCCTTGCTCCCCGACAGGGAGCGGTTCAGGGGCAGGCGACGGAGCAGCAGGACAGGACAGTCACCCACGTTCTGCCCTGGAGAGGAAGCCATCAGGACAGCATCCACGCTGCTTCATTACAGGGGCTGCTAAGAACCAGGGAGGGTGTTAATAACTGAACTTATATTGATGTATGAGTTAGTGGCAAACATGCAAATTAGCTCATTAAATGTACAAGTGAAATGTCATACACAGAGCTCTGCAAAATTGGGTGTCCATGTCCAGATTTAGTTCTCGTTTATATTAAAACAACTAAATGTTTCGCTGGCAATATAAATGGACCTCTGAGAGCATGGTCATTATATTTACATCATCCTGTGGACCCATTTGTGTTAAGGGTCTTCAGAGAAACAGGTGATGTCATTAACCACAGTGTCTTTTTTCTCTATCCACATTCCTTTTTCTCTCTATCTCCAGATACTCTTTCCAAGCAGCTGGAAGCCTTTTAATATTTGAGGGTTTTGGCTGCACAAAAAGTTTAATTGTCAATCGAAGAAGAATGAGAACAAAACTGTCTAGCCTCCCGTTTTCCTTAGACTTACATGAACATCTCAACCTTAGAAACCCAGGTTATCTAAGAGTTTAAGTGGTCTTGGTGGTGGACAACAAATGGATATTTCTGCTTAGCACCGACACAAGCAATCTCAGGATATTTTGAGTAGAAGCCAATGTCCTTTGCTCAGCCGTGCCACCTAGGGGGGAAATGGGAGACAGCCTGAAGCCAACTTCTTACATCATAGATACACTAAAACCTTTTGTGTCTTGTGTGTTGTCTTCTGCTTTCTAAATAACTGGCTATAACAAACTTAATTTTTTTCTTTTTTGTCTTTTTTCACTATTTTTTACACTCAGAGACCTTTGGTAAGTTTGTTCAATTAAAAAAAAAAAGCTAAACAAAAAACCCCAAACCTGCTAATATCCAGATTTGTAACCCTTACCTTTAAACTAATTCCTTTGTAACAGCTTTTTGAGAGGCATGCTATGCATTTCTTCTACTAACTCTTTCAGTAGGGATCTTCTGCCCTCTTAATGAATTTCTGCAGGGGTATTGCAGGCTACAAAAAGAATAATAATCATCCTAATTAATATATCTGTATAAAGAGATAACAGCTAAATATGAACCTCCTAACATTGGATAGATTTTTTTGTAACTTAGCAACAGTTGTCCTGGAATTCCCCAAATACACAATAGCTTGTACCCTGGAACTGTGATAATTGTGTTCACACCTGCAGGAGGTCCTGGAGTTTCACATCTAACGGGGTTATTGGCGTTTTCAGAAGGGAGAGGTGGGGGTGCAGCATCGTCAAATTGAAGCTGTTAATCACAGGTCATTGGCTATTGGAAAGAGTTGAGCAAGGGAAAAGCCCCCCCTCCACATCATCCCTGTCCCTCGAGAAGCCAGGAGCCTGTCTGCAGAGCTCACGTCACATTTCCTCCTTGTGCCAAGTCCCCTTTTGTTATTAAAGCTGTAGCAATTGCAGCTGTCAGCCAGGATCCGGCATTTTAAAATTGCAGAAGACCCTTGATGATTGCTTGCTTGTTTAGAATAGAAAGCTCTCTCCAGCCCTCAGGAGAGGAGCGTAGCACACACATGTTCACACACGTGGCCTGACAGAAGGTGGGGATGTGTTTTCTGTCATTGCCATGGCAATGGTGACTTTCCTCCTCTCCCTGTTTTCGAGGCTTGGAGAATCCGTAGGCAGCTTGCTGGGTGGGAAGAGTCAGAGGAAGGGATGGTGGAACAGCAGATCCCGTCCTCTCTGGCACTGGGGGACACCTGCATGGGGCGTTCTGCCTGGCCCTTTCTAATCCAGAGGCAAGTGCTGTATGGGGTCTGGTGCCTTTTGCCTCTGCTGTTTAACACTGGGCTGGCCATCTGGGCTCGTGCAGCCCCAACATTTGCCCTAAACAAGCAGATTCCCTGTTTGTGGGCGGTTGTGGAAGGCAATATGAATAGTTTGCAAAACCAGCTTTCTACTTGGAAGGTCCAGCATTCATGTGAACTCTTCCTCTTTTAGTTTTCCTGCACACCCAGTGCTGTTACTCTGCCCTGGGCAGTGGTCAGCCTCCTGAATTTGCTTACGAGCTGTTAGAACAACAGCAGGCAAGCCAGCTCCTGAGCACAGATGCCTCCCTCAGTCCTAATCAAACCTCCGGGAGCTCTCAGAATTATTCAGAATATATTAATGTGTTTCTGATCCTCCTCTAGCACCAGCCTGCTCCCCCTAAATTGAATATGAAGCTGGTTAGATGTGAAACTCCAGCAGTGAAAATCTACCATCTGTGTCCCTGCCGCCATTCAGACTGCTGTTCTCGCCTTGCAAGTCACCAGATCTCATTTGGGTTCAAATTGTCACCTCTGTCCCAGGTGTGGGCCATCTTGTAAAAGACGTTTTGCTCCTCACCTCCGTGTCCCATACACCAGGGTTAGAACTGGAAGCGTCGAGGAGGCATTGCTTGGCTTACCCTGCTCTCCAAGAGCTGCTGACAGCCTACTTCCAGGGGCAACGCCGATGCTTAGAAGGAGCAGGGAATAAGTAACCTACAATCACATTAACACAAGGAGGCAACAGCTGCCATTGTATCTTCTGTAGCTCCAGTGTGTTTCTCCTGTATTATAGCGAGCCTTTGCAGGAATCGCCAGGCCTAGCCAAGGCCGTGAAGCCTTATAGCAGTGGGTGATGTTGGGGTGTCTTGCCCTCCTCTACCCTCTCCTCATTAGCCTTGTTCAAGATGTGTGCCACAGATGGCAGATTTTCGCTCCACTTTTGAGACAGAAGGATGTATTGGAGGCTGTTTTTATTTCCACTGAGTTGATCTATAACCCTTTGCTGCTTTGTCTCTCTCTCGCTTTTTACAACCTTCCTGCCGTCTCCCGTGTGGAGATCTGCCCAAGTACACGCTCCCCCCACCTCTTTCTCTTTCAAACGCTGTCTTTCCAACCTTTGTCCTGATAGCTAACCAGCCTGCTTTATTAACCTTAGCTAGTTCCTAACCCTAACTAGATGCTAACTTTTTCTATCAAATAACCTAACCTCTTAACTAGAAGCTGAGTATAACTAGAATCTAATATCCTAACACTATAACGCCTCTCTTCCCTCATCTCCTTTGAAAAATAGAGGCGTACTGTGATCAATACCTATGTATTTTTACCTTCTATCCTGAAAATGGAGGATTGAACCGCAGCACAAGGATGAGCAGGGCTGAAGGAGAAGGGAAGGGTTGTGGTGAAGGCAGAAGATGGATACAGGAGGCTTTGGCTCCTGTTCCTGCCTCTGCCACAGACTTCCCTCTGTGACCGTGGGCAAGTTGCTTCACCTCTGCCTTGGTTTTCCCATGTGCAAAGTGAGGGAAATAATACTGCTGTACCTCACTAGGGGAGAGGAGAGTGTGTAGGCTGACATTTGTCATGTAACGCACTGTACAAGCCTCGGCTGGGAGGTGTTGCAGAATGACGGCGCTGTTACCGTTACGGAGAAGCCCTTGCATTTCTCCCTAGTAAGAGGCAATATTTGGAATTGCGGAATCTGCCCTGTTCTCAGGATTGGGGTAAAAAAAAAAAAAACAACCAATCAACCCCCCTTTTTTAATTAGCTGTGTGACAAGTGTGAATGCCGCTGTGAGCAAAAGGACCTGCCGTGTTTTCAAAGGAAGATGGTTTCAGCCTCGAGAGGTCAAACGGGGGGACAGTGATTTTACCACTGACTGGGGTCACCAGCCACAATGTCACCTCCTCTCATCTGTGAGACCTGCCAGGGCAGAAAACTCATGTCAGGCATTAAAGACAACTGGAGGGGGTTTGAATAAAAATCACCCAAGGGATGCAGTCAACAGGCAAGCATAGCAGGACTCTTCTCTCTCAAAAAAAACCAACCCCTCTCCTGCACTGGCATTAGGGAGGGTTCTAGAGCAGTAGCACGAGGTACCCCTTTCACAACCTTGTTTAATGCAGAACACCTGGCTTCAATCTCTGCTGTGCAGAGCCGCTAAAGGATAACTGAAGGTCCTGCTAAGGACATGCATTGAATTCCTCCCACATGTGTGCCAAAAGCTTAAGTTTGGAACTGGGAATTCACTGGCAGAGCTGGGATCAGACCTGCAACTCTAAATGTGATGCAAGGTACCTGGATGTCCTTTCCCTGTCTTGGCTAACATCATCATAATGCCGACCCTTTTCCCCCAGGGTGATGAAGACAAGTGCAGGTTCATCATAAAGCAAACAGTAATGTTAGCTGAGAGCTTGAAGATGTTCTTTCCATTCTTAACAACAAAATGGAGCCAGTCGGAAGAGTTTTCAAGCCAAGCGCCAAGGAGGTTCTGTAAAGAGCCAGCAGAATTGGACTGCTTTTTAAAGGGCATCCCCACCTTAAGTACCCTGAACCCTCTTCAGTCTGTCCCTGCAATTCATGATGAGACAGTACAGGAAGTTTCCTACTGGGAACTGTCTTCCTTGACTCAGGTCCTTTTCCCACAGGCAATCCAGGTGTTTGGGGTTTTACAGTCTTTTCACTTCTTTTCTTTGTTTTCTTTGCAGAAGGTACACCGATCCGAGGTAAGACACCCCCAGCTCGCTCACTCACCCACTCTCCAAACACTTCTCTCCACTCAGTTCCTGTTTCATTGACCTGTGCTCAATCCAGATTCTTGTTGTTGTTATGTTCTCTTGTCCTGCTTCACCTCTGGATATTTATTTCTTTTTTTATACCTGTCTTTATTTTATATATGGTTATAATGTCTGTTTCTGTTTGCTGGGTGCACTTGGTAATATTGATACTGTTATTCTAATGACATCTCAGGCTGTGCTGCCTCAGATTTATGGCAGTTTTAAGAGCTAATCTCTCCGGGACTGCAAAGGACTGAAGTTTATCTTGGGCATTAAATGCTATCAAAGCTTGGTAAATACTTAGGGCCTTCTTCTGATTGGTGCAAAGCGCTCCTGAGCCATTGATTGTGGTGAAAGTTTTCCAGTCCTTTGCTCAGGCAGATCTTCAGCACTCCCTATCTCTGTGTAGTCATGTGTTTGGCTTCAGAGCCATCTTCCCCTTTCCACTCTCTTACTTGTAGGTTTTTCTGGGAAAGATACCCGTGGTAAGTAGTTTCTGCACTATCTCTTTAACGGAGCCAAAAAGATGTTAGACCTCAAGCTGTCATTGAAATTCAGCAAGAATTGGGTGCGTGCACCTTGGAAAACCCTGCTTTGGCTTTATCTACACTGGCAAATTTCAAAGTCCATAATTCTCTGTTGGTAAAAGCAGTAGGAGGTGCTGTAGGTGAGGTATTTATTTTTTCACACATCATCTCTATTGGCTCCTGGCAAGTGCTGAAAACTCACTGGACTCTCTACAGTATAATTTCCACCATTGCATTCACCAGCAAAGCTGCAGTGGTCAAGACGAAAGGGGTGAGTCCTCATTCCTCTGGTGTAGCTGCTTGCCCGCACTTCGTGTCCTGTTCCTGCTCTGGAGTGTGGCTTGGTCTCCACTTGCGTACACTCAGACGAGCAATGCTCATGAGTGATGCGGAAGATTTGTCTGGAACCAGTCGAAGCAACTCACAGATTTGTCCAAATAAAAGAAGTTTATAGAAGTCCCTGTCCAGCTGTCCACCCAAGTGGAGCTTTCAGATGACAGAGCATGCTCGAGCTTTAATTCAGTATGAAATATGCTCAGCTGATGTCTCAATGTGAAGCCTCACACCATTTGGTTTCCAGCTCCTTTTGTTATACTGAAATACCCGGAGATTCTTTTGAAATTAATTTTTGTTTGCTTTAGTGTTTTTTTCTGGGGGGTTGTTTTTTGTTTGAATTCTATCTGTCCTGCCTTTGGGAGCTACCAAACACAGTGGATCCTGGTGGGAGTTGCACTTTCACACCCCATCCCTGTCATAAATACTTTCACAGCCTCACGTCTTCCCACGCAACATCCTTTTTCACCCATGCACACACAGAGGAACACGAGCTCCTTGTCCTCCTCATGCGAACACATTGGTTTTCCTTCCTGAAGAGGCTGTATCTGTAACCAACAATGATATCATTTGAACTTTTCTCGGTTAAGATTTTATCAATAATATTACACTGAACTGGAATTGTTTGGTTTTTATATTTAGGGATTTTTTTTTCCAGGGATAGCAGTTAAAAGTCTTAGCACATGTGAGGTCTGTCCATATCTGTAGTATAATCATGTACTCATAATACTCATAATGCATAAAGCATTTGATAGCCTGTTGAATTATTTATGTCGTATGTATTTTAACTCAAGTTTTGCAGGAGCGAAGCCTTTTGAGGTAAATGAGACAATTTTCTTCCATGTAGTTACATGCAGCATATCTGCGTGTCTGCTTACAGGGGTGTTTAGTATGGCTCTGAATACATTCTTGTGAACTCCAATAATGTACGGGTTTAAGAAAAAACTTCATCCTTTTGGCCCAGTTTGTGTAAACCACACATGCAATTCAGGAAATCCAGTGCAGTATTTACAGGTTTTTTTCTCTTGGAAATATTCACTAGCAGTAACGTGATTTTCACTTTATTATCTCCTGTGGGATTCCTCAGAATCAGGTATTTAGGTACAAAACAAAGCCAGCATTGGTAAGAATTCTTCAGGGTTCCTGGGCAGTGGGTGACAAATCCTTTCACCTTTATGGTCGCTGCTTCAGATTGAGTAATGGGAAGCTGACTGCCCTCTGATAGATTTCTGGGGATCACAGTAATATGGATTATTGAAGTTGATTTCAGGAGTTCTGGTGCAGGATATCTGCATTGCAGAAGTCACAAAAGTTGGTAATTCTGCTGATTATTTCAGTACAGAGAGAGGCACTTAGTATAGAGGCGGGGACTGGATTTTCTCTTCCTGGTGGCTCTGTGTCCAGCCGTAACGCTAATAGCTGATGTTGGCAGGGCTCCTTAGTTCCAGATCCCCAAGGCCAAGACCCCCAGGCAGCATTCCAGTAGGTATTCACCCGAGGGAAGGAGAAAGCAAGACGTTGACACTACTGCTCCCTCCTAAAACAAAACAAAGTGGTGATGATTGTGTTTGCTGCGGTCTTCTCTCCTCGCAGGTGGCCTGCAGATTGAAAGCAGCGAGGAGACAGACCAGGGGAAGTACGAATGCGTCGCCAGCAACAGCGCCGGAGTGCGCTACTCCTCACCTGCTAATCTTTACGTGAGAGGTAGGGAGCACATCGGCTCACAACAGTGGCAAATATCTCCCTCCCCGTGGCCTTCCTTTGTCCCCAGCTGTTTGATTCGAGCCCGTCCCTGAGCGCAGGGGAAGCACTGGTGGTTCTTGGTTGGATCCTTATGGTGCACTACTGAGCTTGCAGGGGGATCCTGGCGCACCCTGACTTCTCACCATTGCACGCCAGAGCTGCAGGGCAGCAGTGCAAGGCTGTGTCACCCTCAGTGAAGTCAAGTGTGATCCAAAACAGCGTGCCCGAGTATCTGCTACCATCAGTCTGCAGGGCCCAGAGAAGAATGAACAGCTTTGGCCACCAAGAGGCCGTAGTCCCCTTTCTCACAAAGGATCCTCACTCTCTGGAAGTGGGAAGGTTCCAGTTCTGCTGGTGTGGGTGTGAGAGGAGGGGAGGACCCTCTCAGCCCCCTCCACAGAACTGTTTCTCCCCTGGATCTTCCCAGATCACAACAGGAGGGTGCATTCTCACTTCTTGCTTGTGTCCCAGCTCGTTTTCCCTTTGCCAGCAGTAATTTGCCGCTGGTTCCTCGGGCATGAACACTGGCCGTGGGCAGAGACTCACAGAAAGCTGGAGATGGCCAGCAGACATCTCTGCCGTCAGTGACAGATTCCTTTGCCCTTTTAGCACCGGGAACAGATGACAGGGGGATTGGCTTCTGCTAATGCCCCCTTGATGTTCTCACACCCAGCAGGCAATTGCCTTTCTGCTTTCTTTGTTCTCTTATTTTAATCTCTCTGACCTGTAACATTTTGTGTGTAGCTTTGGTTTAATATCTTTCCACAGCAAAACCCTTTTGGTAATCAGAGAGCAGGGCTGGTCCTTCTCGCTTTTTAAAAAAAAAAAAAAAAGAAAAATACCATTGGGAGGAAAAAAGAAAAGTTACATCCCAGTAAACTGTTCCCATTTCCATCCCATCGACAGAGGAAGCGCCTCCCACCTACACTCACGTTAACTCTGCAGTCAATGCAGAGCCATGCTCCTGTGTGCACTCCTTTCTCTCTCTCTTTCTCTCTCTCTCGTGTCTCACGCTCACTAAATCACATGCACATGGAGAGAAGGCTTTTAATAATTTAATGTTTCCAAGCTAAATTTTTAAATAGCCTTTTGTGGCCAGCTGGAAAATTGCGTTTGAAATTTGCCCTGTCGCTTGGACCCTGAAATTCTTCTTTTGGGAAAGTAAATCTGAATCTGATACTAATTCGGGGCTAAATCCTTCGCAGACAGTTTAGCTGGAATGTTTTGAGATTTAAAAAAAAAAAAAAAAGAAAAAGAAAAAGAAAAAAGAAAGAAACAGGAAAAAACGTAGGGATTTTTCATTATTCTTTTATTTACAAATCTCCTCTACCTTTCTGGCCACTTGGAAACTACCCTGGAGATAAAGGTTGTAGCCTTCGAATTGTCTCCCCACCTGGCTAAGGGCTGGCTCCAGGTGGATAGATAGCCAGCCCTCCTTCTGTCGGAGCTAGCCCTGCGTGCCCGAGGCCGGGCTACCAAACAAAGCCAGCAGTAGCCGGCCCAGAGAGTGCAGAAAACGCCGTGTAAGCAAGCTCGGCCTGTGGTTTGGGTGTTTTTCATGCTGTTTAATTCCTTGTTTCTTGTGTGTTAATATCGTGGAAAGGTAACAAAGTTCTGAAATGGATTTGCTTTGGTGGGAGGGGAAGTTCATGCACATTTTTCTTCCCGTTTTTTGTTTTAAAAGAGTCGTGAACACTCCCGTGTTTCCAATTGACTTGTTTCTCCCATAACATGCTTGTCTCTATAGAGCACCTGGGATAGGAGTTGTAAGTTTTAACATTGCAAGGAAATGTTTTGGTTTTGTTTTTTTCTTTTCTTCTTCTAATTATTTCTTTTTCCTTATTCAGTCCCGTTGTGGAGCTAGTGCAAGCAGAGCCGGGCGCGGGGCTGGGGGGAGCCGGGCTGGGGGAGCGGATTTCCACGTGGGGCCCACCTCGGTGCCAGGGCCCTGCCTGGCACGGCCTCCGCTCCCCCTTCTTTAAAGAGCAGATGCACGTAAAGAAGTGAGAACTCCTTTCTGGAGTTGGCATCCCCGTCGGGTGCTAATTCCGCCTTAGGATTGCTCACGGTCTGACCTCTTTACAGAGCTTGCTTGTTCTTAAAAGGGACCTAGCTGGATGGGAGGGGGAAAGCTAGGAAGGCAGGAAGGAGGGTCGTTACTATCTTCATTTTTTTTCCTTTCTTTTTATTTTGGTTAAGAGAAAAAAAAAATCAATTTGCAGCTGACAGCCTTGAGAAGGCCTTTTTTTACTCTCTCTGTGTTTCCCCTATTTTTCTCTTCTCCTCATGTCATTGTGTTCCGCATCAAACCCCCTTAACATCCCTCAGAGCTACGAGAAGGTTGGTGTGGTTTTTTTCTTTTTTACTTTCTTTACCCACATTTTTACATTCTTAAGAGAAAAAAATATATATATTTATAAAAAATAAAAAAATTAAAAAAGAGAAAAAGCAAGAAATCTTTAAGATGAGCGAGACCCGCCCGTTCCCGGGTCTTGCAGAGATGAGTTGAGTTGCATTGTGGGCCTCTCTATGCATCCTTTGGTAATGTTGCTGAGTTCTTGCACTTTTTTGTCGTCATGGTTACCTTGCCGTTTGGACATTGGGCCTGATGCATGATAGGAGAATGTAACAATCTTCTTTGCATGCCACTTTTTAAATTAATTACAACTTATTTTTTCTGTATATAAATATGTATAGTTTTTTTGGTTTGTTTTTCTTCTTTTTTTGACAATTCTGGTTTATTTGAAGTGGATTTACTCTTACTTTCTGAATTTTTTGTTCTGTTGGGTTTTTTGCTTTCTCTTGATTTCCTGTTTCGGTTTTGATTGGTTATGCTGTGCTGTAGTTTATTCCAAACGCATTGTGAGAAGCCAGTGTTCCTGCCCACCCGGTGGTAACTGAACTCCTCAATCCCTCCAGGAGGAAAGGAGTCACACAGCTCTAACGCCTGTCCATGGAAGCCCTGCTATTTGGGACAAGCCTTTGTTTTGAGGGGAGGGAGGGATCTGGGAAGTGGAAAAGATGGTAAGAAGCCAGGGTTTCAGTTCAAGAATCAGAGCAGACCTTGGGTCACCTCATTACTTACCAATTTCTTGGAGGTGTGGCTGCTGTTCCACATCCTGCACACAGAGAAAAACCCTGAGCCCTGCTTCGAAGAGCTTCCCAAGCCATCCAGAACTGGTAACTGCCCCTTTCCCAACGCTGATACCCAAAACACTGTGTATGGGAGCTAATCTGCTTTCGGACCAGGATGTGGAAGTACAGAAAGCTTCCTCCCGTGTTACTGAAGCACACGCAGTTGTCTTTCCTTTAGAGAAACAAGTCTGGCCATCGGGCTGTGCCCTGTCTCATCAGCAGACCTCGGCACAGCCCCTTGCAGGAGGTGATGCCTCGTCCTTGCGGCGTCAGAACCGAAGGGCAGCCAGCCAGCTGGCTGGATTTCCAGGTAGCTGGATTTCATGGCTCTGCCTCTCCCCATTTACCCTCTTTATTCCCTGTCATTTAACCATTATTGCCTGCCTTACAGGCACCTTGAAAACCAGCCTGCGTGATTATCTCAGAAATACCAGCTCCAGATAAGGTAGAGCCCTCCTTTTGAAAGGAATGTGAAAAAAGAAATGCAGCAGTGGTAGACACTAAAGAGGCTGCTGGGACACATCTGGCAGCTGCATCCTTATTGTAAACAGCAATAAGAAATTTGACAAGTTACATTCTAGCTGAAAATGCCTCTTTTCCCTCTTCTCATCTCCCTGTTTATCCCCATTAAGCTTCTGTTGCCTCCCATGTGTGCATCCTGAGTGGGCGAGCCACATGGGATAGTAAACAGGTGGGTTTTTTGCAGTGTGTTAGTTCTACCATTGGTGCTTGGTGCTTTTGCCCTGTGCAGAGTTGAATGCCCTTCCTTTCCCTGTTTATGCGTTTCCCTCTGCCCATCAGTCCTCACTACTCAATAATCTACCAAAGGAGTGGCTTTCCTAGTGTACAGGTATTAAAGCTGTGTGATTTTTGAGAAATCCAGTGCAGTATTGACACAGTATCTGTCTCTCTCTTTCTCTGTCTCTCTCTTTCTTTCTGTCTGTCTTTCTCTTTTTCTTAAAATACTGAGATTTCAGTGCTCGGACCCTCAGTACTGGTATTCCCCCCCCCTCCTTCAAGTCTCTCCCCCTCTCCCCTTAGATACAAGGGTACCACTCCGAAATGCTGCACTGTTGATAATGTCTTTCTAAAGCGGCCATTTGTGGCTCTACTAACTTTGACTAACGCCAACAATAGCCAAAAGACATCCCCCAATCCCAGTGTTCTATTTAAAGAAAAAGGAATAAAGACTTGTTCTATTTAAAAAGAGCAAGAGAGAAGGAATAGTATTTGAAATGAGGTGTTCCCATCCCACCTCCCTCCTGCCTAGGACTAAAAGGTGATAATCACCACTAATCACAGGATTTTCCTTCATGAATAGGAGTTTGAGTTTCAGGATTCAGGTGCAATTAAAAAGGGATTTACTCACCATTTATTTTTGTATTTGTTTATTTTATCTTTTATAAAATATCTCTAACATGCCCAAACTGCGCTGCTGCTGCTAGAATCACTTGTGGTCTGAGAAGGTCTTAAGATTAAATTCTTCCTTAAGAGCCAATAAAAGCTATAATAATATCAACAACAATAAACTAAAGCTAAATTGGATGTAGGCACCATAGGCTGGAATGGCACCAGGAAAGGAAACACAGACTTGAAACCTGTCTAGGAGAGGTTACCTGGTTTGCTGGAAGTTACAGGCATGGCCTTGAAATAATTGGCGCAGGGTTTGCATTGCATGTTATTACAGATCAGATTATGTCACAGTCCAAAATAACAGAGAGTCCACCATCAGGGAATTTCCAAGGTCAAAATGCAGAAGCATCTTCGTGGAGACCCGAAAAGCAGATCAGAAGGAGGCGAGAGGAATCCTGCCACCAGCCCGGGCTGTATGAAAGTTTCTGACCTAAGCCAATTGTCCGAATTTCACTTGTAGTCAGTGTAAGGAAACACGCAGCTCTGTCGGGCAAATCAGCACATCTTAAGATGGAGATGCTGATTTTGTGGGAGCTGTACAGCTCATCTGGCTTGCAAAAATAGATGTGTCTCTGTATCCCTAGGGACACAAATGCCATCAAAGTTCTTGCCCTTTAGTGATTGCAGGAAAGGACTGGTTTGAAGTCCTGGGTAGCAAGAGATGTCTTCCTCGCTGATGGTGTTTGAGAGCTTTATGCCTCTGCGTGCACAGTGCTAGGCACCAGCTTCATACAGGGGAGGCTGGTTTCAGAGCCTGGCAGTTCTCACGGCTAATCAGAAAGCAAACGGCTTGGTACAGCATCCATGCAGAGAGCTACATGGCCTTCCTTCAGCTAGGGCACAAGGGAAACCTTCCCGGCCTTTTAACAGGCTTTGAGTCTTGTCCAGAAGGGCTGAGATGCTCACTCTGCTTTGGCACATAAAACCAGGTACGATCATTCATAACCTGCCTGTTTTTTTACAGGCATCAGTGAGTCAACGCGCACAGCGTCCAGGCTTTGCCCCAGAGAGGGTGGATGGCTGCCTGGCCAAAATCTGTGGCCGCAGCTGTTCTGCTCCCTTGAAATGGAGCAATTTGTAGCTCTCCTCTTAATTTTGAAAGCTTTAAACTCTTACCTCTGTTGCTCTATTTCGATCCAAATAGCCAGCTGCTTGGCTCAAGATAGAGCGCTGTGCAAAGACTGAGCGTCTCCGCACGCTCTTCCAGATTACAAATGGAAAGGAAGAAGGAACAATGCACCGTAGGGCTGTGTGGGCTGTGCTTTAGCAACCTGTGCAGAGCCGCTGCTGTTGGTACAGGACAAATTGTCTTGGTTGAATTTACCAGAATTAAAAATTTTACCCTATTTCACGCAGCGGTGCCCTGTCAGGAGTTACAAAAGGCAGCAGTTGCGGTGCTGTAGGAATAATCCTTCTTCCCTCTGCTCGAGATTCTTGTTGCCGTGCTCTTTTCAAGCACAGAGGGTTTTAAATGGTTCGACAGGCATTTAAAACAGCACAGTGCACTCCCTGTGCCTGCTTAGGCCTTGCCTCTTCTGCTGCTGGAGTCAAGTACAGTGCTTATTCGCCCCAAATCAGGTTCTGCAGCCCCCTTCCTGCTGAGAACATTGCAAATATTTTTTCAAGGCTGTCTGGAAAACCTCAACTCATCGAGAGCCTGAAGATGAAAACAGGCCAGGGATAAACACATAATAGCAAAACTAGTTCCAATCAATTAAAATAAAAACCATAGAAAATGCAGAAATAGCATGCCTAGGACCTCAGGAAATACAGCTTCAAAATATATTAAAATGTGACTAATTTAACGAGTAATTTAGCCCTTAGCCTGCTCCTGGGTTAAGTTTGGCTCCTGCGTAATTTGACCATTAAATGAGAGCCGCTGGTTCCCCAGCCGGCCCCTCCGTAGACAAGTGGAACGGTTGCTAAGCTGTTTAACTTCCAATGCCTTTTACAGGTTAGAAGGAAATAATTCCAATTGCGCTATAGATTTAACAATTGGCCACGAGGTCAAAGCAATCCTTGATATTTTAAACTGTAGGAGTTTTAATACCTTTTTAGGCTTGCATTGATAAAGTCTTCAATGGAAGAGGAGGGAGGCAGAGCCGCCGCTAGTTCGTACAGCTGCCCCTGTAATGCCATTTTCCAGGCACTGGAGTTTCGGGAGGGCGAGCTCTGGGACAGTCCTTGTTGTATTAGCACTTCCATGGGTGGGGGAGCGCCCTGTCTGTGTTTGGGGTGTCCTCAGCTCTGAAATTCTAGTTCAAAAACCAAAGCAAACAAACCAATTTGCTGTGTTTCTGCAGAAGGATTTCTCAAGGGTATCAGGAAATGGAAATGGATACAAAAAGCCACCCCCCAAAAAGAAAAATCAAAACTATATATCTATGTATATCTATGTATATCTCTATAGAGGGCACTTTGCAGGAACACTGTGCTGTACTGATCTCGAAATCTCTGCCTGCCTGTGTCTCTTACACCTTTTGCATCGCTGTTCTCTTTGTTTTAGGGGAAAAAATTAGATTACACCTTGTCAAATTAAAATAACAAAAATAAAAGAGCAAAGCCTGTGTTTAATTTTACAGATCTTCTTGAGAAACAATTGGGTTCCGATTATTTTATATTCAACCCTGTAAAAAGCAAGAGAAAAAAAAAAAAGAATTACAAAAGACCAGAGATGTTCAGCCAGCCTGTCACCCAACTAATGTGTTTTTTTAAGAGGAAAAGTGACAATGATTGGGAAGGTAATGGATTTCCTTAGACCAAAACCAAGCCTTGGTCTCATTCTTTATTTATCCAACTATTTACTTATTTATTTTTATTTACCATGAAGGAAATTAGGAAGGAGATGGGCATGAGGAGGGAAGTATCTCGTCCTCTGGAGGGACGGAGGTCGGAAATCCAGAGCCGAGCAGCGTCTCGCCACAGTGGAAACAACTTGGAATTGGAATGGGAGAGGGAGAAGGCAGAGGCGGCTGCACGGACAGCCCAGGGGCAGGGACGGACCACCTTTTGGGAGGGGAGGACAGGTGTAATCTAAGCTTCACTAATAACGTAGAGGCTGCACATTATTTTGGCACCCTTTCCCCTACCCCTCCTCATTTTGGAGCAAGACGGAATGACTCCTGTCTCACCAAAATGGCCAATAATGTCCGCCTTCTCACCTCATTTGGAGCAGCAGCTTGCTGAGTGTCAAAATGTTTAATACCATTTGGTTTTGTTTGGTGCTTTCAACCAGTCACTTCACTTTCTTTTCGTTTTTTTCCTTTTCCAATTAATTTATTCTTTAAGATATGAAGTACGTTTCTCTTTTGGTTGGTTTTCGATGTGAATCGGGGTTTGAAGTGATGGGTTCTTGTCTAGGACATTCTCCTTTCCCCACTTCTCCTCCAATGTTTTTCTCCCTGAGCTAATCTGAAAAGGGCTTAAAAAGTGGAACCGGTAGGTTTCCCCAGCACAAGCTGGTCGGTTGGTCCTCAGATTTCTTTCGCTAGCAGCATCCTGGGAACACATTTTAAGGATGGATTCTGGTGTTGCAAAAGTCAACCCTGGATCTCCCAGTGTCTCTTCCGATCAGGTCTGTAAATCTGTCCCTTGCCAAATGTCTCTCACCTTGTGGACCCCAGCTGTCTTTATAACCGAGTGGTGTGGGGGGGAACCTTAGTGATGTTGATTTCCTTTTCGTTGGAAAGAATAATGCACCAAAAATGCCACTCACAGAACACAAGCTGGGGTAACCTCTGCAGCCATGAGCAGCAACAAAACCAATTGGCTTTGCGAGTGAAAAGTTCTGGATCTGTTCAGTTTCTCATGTAAGTTAAGTTAAGCAGAATTCGGGGCGCAGCTTTGCTTCTGTGAAATACTTATCCAACAATATAAATATAAATAGTACTTATCCAACAATATAAAACAAGAAACTAACTGGACTTAAGAAATCTTTCCGTGCCTCGGAAATGGCTTCTCTGCGCTGCAGTAATTTGACTTGCATCACAAATGTCCTGCTCCAGTCCTAAAGCCTGCTTCTGTCAGTAATGAGCTGTATCCTTGTTTGAAAAAAGCTCCTGAGAGATTTTTGGCCATTGAAATGTGTCTTTGTGTGTGCCTGCTTGTGTGTGTTTATCAGGAGATGTTGCACATGCCCATGGAGCATGCACGTCTGTATGCATGCAAGGTTGGCTTTGGAAAACAGTTGGGACAAAGCTGTCATGGAAACCAAACATCCCTGAAGCTCAGGGCTAAGGTGCTCCTTGAAACCAGTGGCAGCTGGAGGCCTTGGCCTGACTGCACCCTCAGCATCTGAAGGGAGAGAAGAGAAGCACATGGAGATGTCGGTGACTTGCAGCCTTTGCATTGTGTTGTCACTGGAGGTGTTTTTAACCTGAATTCTGCACAATGGCAGACTGCCTTAAGAAACACGAGGAATCTGCCTTGCAGTTCCTGTAGGGTGGTAAAGGAATATTAGTGAAAAAAAAAAAAAGGCTAAATTTCTGGAAGAGGAAAGATCTGCCCTGCTCTAGAAATGGGGTGTTCCTGCCTGAGAGAGAGCTCAGTGCTAGGAAAGAAGAGATCAGACAAGCAAGAAATTGCTAAGAGCATCAGAGAAGTGGTCTGTAAAGTGGAGCCCTGGCTGCCCTACCACAACTTCCCCTTTCCAGAGAGGGCAGTTCTTCCCCTTACCTCCCCAGTCTCTTGAATTCGTTGGATGGCAAAATAAAAGGATTCACTTCTCTGCATTTTTAGATGGAAAAATTCACTTTTTCAGCTGCTGTGCTTGAAACGCAGCTGGAGCCAGAGCTGAAATTGTTCTTGATTCAATCTCTAGCTGCTCTTCGAGCTTGCTTCCCACCACTGCTCTCTTCCTAGGCTCTGACCTAAATGCTGACCCAGAGATTCTCAGCTTGAGAAATCTCATGTCAACAGTCAAATCAGAGTGGTATGGCAATTAAAATAAACAGCGACATGGTTCCTGGTATCCAGAGATGAGCCCTACAAGTATTTCCTGTTACAGAAACTGCTGTTGTCGCAGCCCTGAGCCCTGGCAGGGATGTATCGAGGGACTCGCTGAGATCTCCAACCTCAGCTAGCACTGGAGTTATTTTCACCTCCTGGACCAGCGTGTGGATGTCTGTGTATCTGTACACACAGCAGTGTGTAGCTTTTTTTGAACCAGGATGCACGACAGAAATGCTGCTGCCCCTTTTGTCCTCGCATCAGCCCGCCACTACCCCTGCCCCAAATCCTCCCCTTTTCACAGAAACACGCCGTGTCTTCAGCTGGCACCCAGATGTGCCGGTTGCTCCCCGTTAGTTAAGTGTGAAAACTGCAATTAAACCAGCAGAGCAATTACGCTGCCCTAAAATCCCACAGAGCTGACCTAAAACCCTAAGCCCTGGGTGCAGCGAGGTCGGGGTGGGGAGAACTGCTTCCCTGCTTCCCTCTGGACGTGGGTATGCAGAGGAGGCCAGCTCATTGCTGGGCTCCGTGGTCCTGAGCTTGTGTTTTGTGAGTGGCTCTTCCCTGTCCCTGCCCCAAACACGCAGACGGCAGCAGGCTGTTCCCTTCAGGCTCCGATTCTCAGCACTCCGCCATCCATCGAATGATGCTTTTCAGTTATTAAATTCTGGTTTGTTCTTCCTTTTTTTTTTTTTTTTTCCCTTTTAGTTTGGTTTCATTTCTTTGCAATTAGCCTCGGTTTGAATTAATTGTCTTGTTCTGTTTCCATGACAACTCGGTGTTTGCATCCCACCTGCCGTTGTTTGTTGCTGTCGATGCTGTTTGCTGACCGGATCTTGTCCGGCCTACGTCTCCCCATTTCTCCTCACCTCTTCCCACCCTGCCTCTCCTCTCCAGAAGGTTACACTCAGAAGAGCCATCCCCACCCAGATCTGTCTGCATGGTGACCCCACTTGTTTCTTTTCGAGTTCTCTCCATCTTGTCTCAGACTGTGACAGGGGTGGTCTTCGCGTGGCTCCATTTTCTGAAACCTGCCGTAGCAGACAGTGAAAGGAGAGACGGGGTAGGCCACAGGGCCGTGCCCTCGTGTCCAGGGCTACCGATCTTCAAAGGGGTATGACAGGAGGGAGCAAGAAGCACGTTGCCTACCCTCGTGAGCCAGTGCTGGTGCCAGAGGTTGTGCGAACACCACAGTACTCCCCTCACACCTTTCTCTAAGCAGAAAGTCAGCTTCTAGTCACAGTGTCCACACGAGTTTGTAGTCTGGCCCTCCACACCCCAGACCTTTCCCCACTGCACCACGGGTGAGGACGTGCTGTCAGTTCTCTTCACAAAGCTGTGCACGTGGGATGTCTCCTCTGACATCTCTGAGCTCCTAAGGCCCCAAATCTGGAAGTCCTCTCTTCCTTCCCTGTAACTGTGCAGAGAAGGGTCCTGTAGCATGCTGGTAAGAGAACACCTTTCTATGAAGATATCTCCCTGTCAGTTTGTGGGAGGAAGCAGAGGCCATATTTGGCTTTTGTTTAACAAAACGCCACTAAATGGAAAACAGCCACTATCTCTCCTGGCAGCGCACTCCCCATCTGAAAAGATCCATAATGTTGAGCGGCAGCCAGGGGAATGGGCTGGAAGATAAATACCAGAAAAAAACGAGGACATAAATTCCAAGGGACATCTGAAGGCACTAGGACTTGGGAAAAGAGATTGCAGGCTTAGCTCTGGTGTCTTTTGCATTGCTATTGCATGGATGTGACCGTTGCTGGTTTTAGAGAGGTTGTTCAGAGGGGTTACCTGGGAAGAGGACACCAGGGACAAATATTTCTCAGGCCCCCATCACCCCTAACTCTCCGTCCCCTTGCTCACCCTTCCCGAGGGGTGTTTGTCGCATGGCTCTCAGAAGCTGGGAGGATTCCCACCCTCCTTTTTTCCTTGGGCTGCTGCTGTGCCTGCAGCTTACTGGGGTCTGAATCCTTTTGTCCCTGCTTACAGGATGGGACCTTGCCTTCAGCTTCCTCCCTAGGGCCTCTCTCAGGCACTTTATTTTCTCCTTTGTCCGTCCTCCTGCTTTCACCCCTGAGGAAGGGCATCCACCTCGGCCAGCTCAGTTAGTTCAGAAAATGGAGCCAAGGAAACCATCCCCTTCCCTTTGCGTCCATGTTCTTATCGTGTAAGGTCTGGAAGCTGCATCCACCTCTCTGCTAAGGAGATGCACAGAACATGTCACTGTTTTCTCAACGTTAAAGTTTCATTACCTTGTTTTTCTTATTAATTCTATTCTATTTATTATTCCGCCAGGGCTGAGATGTGACAATGTGAGCCACCACATTGGGTCACATCAGCTAGAAAAAGTATGCAGCATTAAAGTGGGTTTCCCCCTCCCCTCCCTCTCTTTCTCTCTCTTATTTCTCCCTTCCCCTCCTTGTTCTCCTTCTCCTCGTCTTCCTTTCTTTCTCTGTTGCTCTCTCTCTATTCAGTTTCCATGTGGGCATTTGCTAGCCGCCCATAAATTATATTTCTCTGCATTCTCCTCTCTCTCTCTTTCTCTTTCTATCTTTTTCTCTGTCTCTTTTTTACCTATTTTGCATGATGTTTGTGACTCTGAGAGCTGCATCTATCAATGGAACCGTGTCAGATCTTAAAGAGGCTTCGTTAGGGTTTCTATACCCGAAAACCACAAAAATTTCATTAGAGTTTCTCATCTTTTCCACACTCTGTCTCGCTCCAGGGGGACTGCATCCCCTTGGACGGTTCTCACACGCAGACACCAACTAAATTCTGTCCCGCTCCGGGGACTCCCTCTCCCCCCTTTTTTTATTTTTTGCCTCTCTGCTTTTCAAGTGGTGTCTCTCCGGCATCTGGGGATGTGATACTTCTCTCTTGGTTGGATTCTCTGGGTCACAAGATTTGGGCCTTCCTAACAAGGCAAAATCTTGAGAAGTTTCCACCTCCGTGCCCGTCTTCTCCTCGCCACCACCCCACGGCTGCAGCATCCCTCGCTCCCTGTCGGGCACGGAGCCGGCCCCTCTCTGGGGACAGGGGCAGCCCCTGGGGTGTCTCCGAGCCGTGGTGGTGGAGGAGCCGATTTATTCGGCCGCGGGAGAAGGTGATAGGGGAGGATGAGCTGGACCCCACTGGAAAAGGGGAGGAGCGGGCTTCCCGGGGCGCGGAGCGGGGAGCTGGGGGCCCCAGCGGCTGTGGAGGAGATTTTCAACGCTCGCCATGCCAGCTCTTGCCAATAAAGATGAGAAATTGCTAATAAATTTTTGTGTCTTTATCTGTGCTGTGATGGGTCTAATCTTGATCAATGGAACCCTGTTGCTATGAAATATCGCTTTTATGTCTATATTCTATATATTGTTTGTGAAGTACAAATTTATTTGAAGTTTAATTTTTTTGGTTTTTGGTTTTTGATTTTTTAGTTTCTTTGTTTTTTTTTTGTTTTTAATGAAGGAAGAAAATAAATGATGACAAACCCCATCTGTATTTAAATTATCTTTTACTCTTTTTTCTTTTTCTCCCTTTTCTTCTTTTTCTTTTCTTTCTTTTTTTTTTGTTTTGTTTTATTTTTTTGTTTCGTTTTTGTTCTGTTTTGTTTTTTTGTTACCTCTGTGCGTCTCGTCCACAGTTCGCCGCGTGGCCCCTCGCTTCTCCATCTTGCCCGTCAGCCACGAAATCATGCCCGGCGGCAACGTCAACATCACCTGCGTGGCGGTGGGTTCGCCCATGCCATACGTCAAGTGGATGCAGGGAGCGGAGGACCTGACGCCCGAAGATGACATGCCCGTGGGCCGTAATGTCTTGGAGCTCACGGATGTCAAGGACTCAGCCAACTACACGTGTGTGGCCATGTCCAGTCTGGGAGTCATAGAAGCCGTTGCTCAGATCACGGTGAAATGTAAGAGAGTGTGAGCACACCTGCGTGAGCGAGTGCGTGGGTTCCCCAGCGATGCATGTTTGTAGGAGCGTGCATGCACAAGTGCGTGAGCTGCTGCATGGGTGTACGTACGTGCAAGGCACGTGTTGGGCGCATGGTCTTCACGGAGCGTCTGAGCACGTGTGCAAAGAGCTGTGGGCACGTGTCGTGTTCGTGCACGTGAGCATTTGTAGATAAATGGTCGTGCCGGTAAGCCTTCGCCAGTGCATGAGTGCGTGTCGTCGTGTGACTGCGTGTGTGTGAGTTGTGGTCCTGCCCGTGGCTTTGTGTGCCTGCATGGGGAGAGCCCATGACTGACCTGCACGTGATGAATGTGGGGACGTGATTATGCATGAAGCACGCTTGTCATGCATGAGTGTGTGTGCACGTGAGTCAGCAACGTGGCTGTATGGGCATGAGGGTGCCTGACTGCATGTATGTACGTCCGTGGTGGTACAAGCCCGTATGTATATGCGTATGTGAGCATGAGCAGGAAGACAAACCTGTGCACCGTGCGTGCCACGTGCTGGGATCTGTGCATGCATCTGTGGGGATCCCGTGCCCAAAGGAATCCCTAGAGAATGGGATGCTGGTGGCTTGAGATCTTCCCTTGCTTCAGGACAACTGGGCTGTCTGTTATGAAGAAAATTGATTTAAAGCCCTGCATGCTTGTTTTTGTCCTGGGGTATGGGGCTGGCTGGGCAGTTTGCAAGGAGCCTTGGATGGCTTGAAGCCTGCATGCCATCCTGTTCCGAGGTTAGAGATTCAGCCAAGGCCCTGAGGATCTCTGACACGTATGCCCTTGCAGTAGAACCTAGATCCAGCATCTTAGTGGCCGTTGTTGCCTCAGCAAGAGGGGGAATATCCCCAGCTTCCAGCTAGCAATTTCCAGGAGGAGCACGGGTGCAATCTTCAATCTATTCTGTCCTCAGCAGGGGAGTATTAAAACCCAAGCGGGATGCCCCTGTGGTTGGGTGAGTGTAGAGCTCGGTGTATGAGCTGGTGTCTGCTCTGAGTGATGGCATTGCCCACAAGGGATCTGGGGGAGATGGGGTGGGAGAGGATTCGGAGGGGAGGGGGAGAGGAGGAGAAATACCTTGGAGAAGGGGAGTGGTGAAGAGAAACCGTCCGATTTGTGTCAGTGCATCTGACTAAGGGAGACCTCACCGTAGAAGTGAGTAGGTAGGCACTGGTGAATCTTCACATGACACCGATCCTGTGCTTTTCACAGGAATTGGGCTTATGTGCTAGAGAAAGGATGCCCACGGCTGGGCTGAAGTGCTGTTTATTCTCCTATTTTCTTCCTTCCCTTTTTTCCATCTTACGCTATTAATTTAAAAGGCTGATAGATACATTGCTTCTGCTTCCAATTGTCCTCAGGTGTGGAATCTTGCCCTGCTGGTACATTCTGCCTTTTGTCATTTTATTTCACTGCTATTTCCCCTTTTGTTCTTGTCTGTAAGCATCTGCAATATTCCCCAGTCAGAAGATGAAATGAGAAGTTAGAGCTTTAAGGCTGCTCAAGCCTAGAGAAGATGAGATTGGAAAGGGTCTAAAACAAGTAGTGAGGAAAAGGTTAAAGGTTTCCAGCATTCAGCATGCAGTCTCCAGCAAGTTTGTCTTTTGGATGAGTGACAGGAGATGGACGTTAACACATTTGTGGATTGAGGTGAAGTACTGCATGTATTTATGGCTTTCTAGTTCTGGAGAGTACAGTCCATGCTGTACTGTTACCTGCACGCTAGACGTGGAGAAATTCAGCAGTGCCAGAGCTGGGTAGCCGGTGCTTCAGAAGATCTGATGATGTATGTGCTCTGAAAGAGCTCTTGCAAAACCGCTTTTCCTTGCTGCCCTGTGAGCCAGCGGATGTTCAGCTGAAGTCTGTGCTAATGATTCCAGATGTTTAGCTGAGCACTTCCCTTTTGATGGAGCAGTTTAAGGAGGATAATAGAGTGTATAACTAGGTTCATAATATTTCAGCGGCACTTTACTGAACTGCCGCTCTGTGATTGGTACTGTGCCTCTGGCTCCTACAGCCCTAACTAGCTCAATTAGGCACCACTTCAACATACCTTTTTTTTTCTTTTTTTTTTTTTTTTTTTAACGTCTGTTCTTCCTAATTCTCAGCACTCCCCAAGGCTCCTGGGACACCAGTGGTGACAGAGACGACAGCAACAAGTATCACCATCACCTGGGACTCTGGAAATCCAGACCCCGTGTCCTACTATGTCATTGAATACAAGTCTAAAAGCCAGGACGGACCATACCAGATCAAAGAGGACATCACCACCACGCGCTACAGCATTGGGGGGCTCAGCCCCAACTCTGAGTACGAGATCTGGGTCTCTGCAGTCAACAGCATTGGGCAGGGGCCTCCCAGCGAGTCAGTGGTCACTCGCACAGGGGAACAAGCTCCTGCCAGTGCCCCCCGTAACGTGCAGGGACGAATGCTGAGCAGCACCACCATGATTATCCAGTGGGAGGAACCAGTGGAGCCCAACGGGCAGATCCGTGGCTATCGTGTGTATTACACCATGGAGCCTGATCAGCCTGTCAGCAACTGGCAGAAGCACAACGTGGATGACAGCCTCCTGACCACAGTGGGCAGCCTTCTGGAGGACGAAACCTACACAGTTCGGGTCCTGGCCTTCACCTCGGTGGGAGACGGGCCTCTTTCGGACCCCATCCAGGTTAAGACGCAACAAGGAGGTGAGCACCTGTGTCACTAACCTTGGAGGCACTGGGCTGCAGGAGGGAGAGGTGGTCGCTTATTCCATTATCCAGCTGTGGCTTCTGTGTCACCAGACCATTTTTTTTTCTTTATTGGTTCAATTCGGTTAAAATAGAAATAACTTTCTAGGAGGAAGTTTGGTCCAGCATCTGGAGCCCAAAGGCTTGACACATGATTTTCATTCTGTCTTTGCTCACAAAGGTTGTTGCTTAAATGGGTAGGGCAAGCAATTGTGCAAGGAGAACCTGTTTTTGCTGTTCCATGCTTCAAAGCGAGGTATCTTCATGTTTCCAGTTTCTAAATGTCTTTAAAATAGACCTGAAAACACTCACTGCCCAGGGAATGGTGAAGTTGAACTCTCAGAGCACCCAGAAGCTACCTTCTCAGAGCTGAGCGGCAATGGGCTTAATTTTGTCTTTTTCTAAAAGCAGAGTAAAACAAAGCTATTATTGTCACAGCAGATATGTTTAGCTGAGAACAAAAGGTGTTCTATCACATATTGTCTCCCAGCATTGCTTTTGGGTGCTCTGCTCACAGGAGTGGGGTGCTGGTGAGGAAGCCCTGCCTTCCTCAGGAGCCTTCTGCTTCCTGAATCTCCTAACGCTGGGGAAGGGCCGTATCCTGCACTGCCAAGAAAGAGGCATATGGTCCAGTAGGATTCTTCTCTCGTCAGCAGCACTGGACCTTCGCTAGCCCTGCAGTGATATTTAACATGGCACTGCTTTAACGGAAGGGCTTCCCCACTCTGCAGCGTGGCATTTTGCTGTTGACATGCCCTTCACACACAGGCTTTGAGGAAAACTGGGTAGGATTATTCTAATAAGCCAAGTTAACGTGGTTCCTCCTGTCTCTCATCTCACCTCCTCTGCGCTGTCCTGCCCTGTGGGCTCCTTCTCTGCGTCAGTTCCTGGGCAGCCGATGAACTTCCGAGCAGAAGCCAAGACGGAGACAAGCATTGTGTTGTCGTGGAGCCCTCCCCGCCAGGAGATCATAGTGAAGTATGAGCTCCTCTATAAGGAAGGAGACCACAGCAGGGAGGTGAGTCTGGAGAGGAGCAGTGCAAAGGGTTGGGGCCCTGAGGACCATCCTGGCCCTCTGTTTCTTGAGCTGGCTGAGAGAGGGGAGTGTAGGGCAGGTGTCTCTGGGCAGGGCTCGCCTCTGCTCCTTTTTGTTTGTTTTTATTTTTTTTCTTCCCCCTCGCCCATCTCAGGTGCTGAGGAACTTCGAGCCAACGACCTCCTTCACTGTGGAAGGCCTGAAGCCCAACACTGAGTATGTCTTCCGGCTGGCCGCCCGCTCGGCTCTGGGCCTGGGGGCCTTCACCCCGGAGGTCAGAGAGCGCACCTTGCAGTCTAGTAGGTGTCTCTCCTTTTCGCACCCTTCTCTGAGGGGAAGACAGTCAGGGAGCCAGAGATGGTGGGCACAGGGGTACGGAGCTGTGGGGCAGATGTTCGCCGTGCCGCGGGGGGTTCACACATCTGGGGTTGCTCTGCCGGGAGGTGGGCAGTGCGGGGCATCTCTGGGACCTGGTGCCTTCCCTCCTTACACCCAGATAGCTGAGATGTGGTCGAAGAGTGGGGCCGCTGCATGCTTTGCTGGGGATGGCGTTAAGTAAGTTAGCAGTGTCCACTTGGGGTGGGGTGGAGGGCAGCAAAGATCTTACGGGTGGGCTGAGCTGGCCCTTGGTGCTGAGCATGCTCAGGGAGGACAGCACCCCACCGTCGTGCGGCAGCGTGGCTGTCCACCAGCAGAACCTGAGCAGCAGCTGTCTGGAAGGGGGGCACAAGCAATGGAGCAGGGAGACGGTGGGGGACTTGGGAGGAAGAGGAGAAGGGGAGGGGATGAATCGAAAGTTCCGTTTTTTCACCAGCCTCTGGGAAAGCAGTCCTCATGCTATTTTTCCATGAGTGACTTGGTAGCCCCTGGGAAGAAGGCCTGCTGTCCCAGCAAGTGCTGGGAATGGGCCCGTTTGGGCTCCAGCAGAGCGGGAGAGAGGAGTCATGCGGAGGCTGTGGGGGGATACTAATGACACCAGGATGGAGCGTATGCAACCAAAATGTGCTGGTTTTAGTTTAATGGATTGTCTCCCTTCGCTGTTGCCCTGGGGACAATAACCCTGGATGGCAATATTTCAACCTGGGCTTTTCACAGATCTTTGCTTTTAAATGAGGTGTTTTTTCACTGCATGAGTGGCTGTGGCAGCTGTTCTTTGTGTTTTCTGTCTCCTCTCATCTCTACTAAATCACTCCGCTGCAGTTTGGAGTAGCCGGGAGCAGAACTAACTCAGAAATGGCTCTGGTCACCAGTGTGAGGAGAGAGAGTGCCTGCTCCCATCTCTCAGAGTCCTTACCAAGGGGGAGCAGCGGGCTCCCAGCTGGGCACCTGCCCCGTCTTGCCGTTTCAGTTCTCACTTCTGCTGTCTCTCTCTCTCTCTCTCTTCTTTTCCCCATCTCTCTCCTTCTCTTTCTCCCTCCCCCCTGGGAGTGGGAGGAAAGGGGAATCTCCTCCTTCATAGACAGACTTCCTTACAGCGGTTTTCTCAGGCCTCCAGTCCATTCAAAGATATTTTGTTTTCTTCTTTCCTTCAAATGTTTTTCCCCTTTTTTTTCTTTTTTCTTTTTTTCATACTCTCTGTATGTATTGAAAGAAAATCCTTTCCTGACTTTGCTGCAAATCCACTGGTTCTGATCCCAGTCTGGTGCTGTCACACGGACCATCACTGTGGGGTGGGGGAAAATGAACTGAAAGGACCTGAACAATAATTGTCAACCTTACCCACACTCTGCTTCTGTTCTGCGAGGGGTTTCCCTCCTTGAGATTTGTGGGGAAGGGGGGAACAGAGGGTCTCAGATTTGTGCTTTCTGGTTTGATAAAAACAGGCTGGAAGGACGGCTATGGGTGCTGATGACAATAGGGCTTAGTGACACCGAATATGTTTCCCTCAAGGATGAAGAGAAGGGAGTCCGGGAAAGGGGAAGGCTTTGGGTCTTTTTCTAACTTGGCACCTGCCCAGAATGAGGCCTGCTTTATTTCTCTGTAGCTCAGCTTTCATAGGGATAGTTTCATTAATTTAATGCTCTTAAGAACATCAGCTGGGAGCTGTCAGTGTCCTGTAACATGGTGAAACATTTTTTCCTGGCTGGCTGTTGGAGGAACGAGTCAATTCTCCCTGGTCCAGGCGACATCCTTCGGCTCACAGACCTTCTGGCTCGAGACAGGCTTTTGTGTCTTCCCTCTGCAGCTCCTTTTCCGTTCAGCTCTTCCTTGGCCCGCTCCATGGCTCTTCTTTCTCTTCTCTCTTCTGCTGTCTGCCTGCCCGCCTGCATGCTCTCACAGCCCGACGAAACCCGCTCCCTGCTCTCTGTCTGTCTGTCTCTCGCTGGGCGGTTTCACACCACGATGGCATCTTGTCTCTGCAACAGCAAAGCCTCCCTCATCCTCTGGCAGCCTGCTGGTGCTTTCGGTGCTCTTCCCCTCCTCGCTCAGCTGGCAAGCATGAGCCTGCATGCCGCAGCCCTCCCTGCATTGCCCACCTTTCTGCACAACACCCACCACCTCCCTGTCAGGGTGGCTCCTCCCGAGCATCATAACCAAAGTAAAATCCATTAAACTAAAGGTAAAGTATATTTTTCTTCTTGAAGTAGCTGGGTTTTAACTCTTCAAGTACCAGAGACGTAGATTGTAAAAATAACAGAATCTGATGGTTGGAGGAAGCTGTTTTGCCCTTTCTAACTAGCCACGACCTTCCCAGGGCTCCTTGGCAACTCTCCTACTAAGAAATTTCGGAGTGCAAAGCACATGTCAAGGGACAGGGGTGGCAGGGTGGGTGCTGTGAGGCTGCATGTGCAGGTGTAAAGGAACCATGAGGATTTCTTAACCCTCTGTTCCTTCCTAAGAAAGGATGTTTCCCCTACCCATTAGCTCTGCTCCCCTTCCCCCTTCCTCACAGTGTATGAAGTGAAAAAAATCTTACACAAAGTCTATGGTACCTAAAGGGTTAAAAAACGTTGTATTGTACAAGGTCAGTAAGGGTCATTCTTGTGGCTTGGACAGTCAACTTTAAAGCATGTAAAAGATGCAGTTCAGGTGAGTACTGGCTGGTCTCAAGCAGATTCACAAATACAGTCCACCCTGTCGCTGCAGGCTCACACACACATGCGTGGATCTGCACACACTCGTGTACATCCTGGAGCCCGTGGGAGGGTGGGGAAGGGTTTCCAAAGAGCTGCCTGCATGATAAAACCAGAAACCAGCAGACAGAGATGACGAGCTGCCTCCGGGGGCTCCCGCCCGTGCTGTGGCTCCCTTTCCAGCAAAAGAGTTTGGTGCAGAGGTGGACTCACAGCCTCTGCCTTGGGCTGCGGCGCTTTCCGTCCTGCATACAGCTCCCACCTTACCGATTCCGTCCCCATGCACGCATGCACGTGGCCAGGGTCACGCAGGTTGGGCTGGATTGTGAAGGAAACTCACAGTGCCATGAACTCCCCAGATGCGTCTCCAGTATGGCCAGCCAGCACTTGGTGGCTGTTTTCATCCAGGTGCTGTAGTCGATGAGAGTGATGGGGAGGGGGTCCAGGTGGGATCTGGGCCTTCAACCCCATCACCCACCCACCCTGCCTTTTTGACCAGAGAAAGTGCAAACGACCCCAAATGGAGGCCTCACTCCAGGGCCTCTCTGTAGGTCCCTGTGCTGGAGCGTAGAGGGTGAGTGAGCAAGCGAGCGTGACCACGCGCAGCAGCTGCCAGTGCAAACAGTGAACCCAAGTGCCAGCTGGAGCTCCGGCTCTGCTTACTGGGGCTTTCATAATGAGTTTCAGGATGGAAAGGGTAGGTCGGGTCAGACCCTCTCTGCAGTGGGTTTCTCAGCCGTGTGGCTTTGGCTGGACTGCTAAGCAGGAAAGGTAGCTTTTAATACACCAGCCCCTGGCGGGGGAGAAAAAAAGGAGCAAACCTTTTTGCAAAATACTCCGAAAAAAAAAGGAGCGTCATGGTAGGCACTGGAAGAGGGCTGAGGCTTTTTCCTCTGTGCCCTAAAAGAGACTTGAGTTGCTTCAGGGGTGTGAGAAGGAGCAGCGTGCCTCCATTCTGGAGATGTTGGTACTGCATCAATCACAGCAGAGGGAGAGAGCTGCAGGCGTAAGGCAAAACAGCAGTGGGAATCTGCCACCCTGCTCTCTGCCCTCTGTACAGGTAGCTTAGCAAAA
Source organism: Cygnus atratus (assembly GCF_013377495.2). Taxonomy (NCBI): domain Eukaryota; kingdom Metazoa; phylum Chordata; class Aves; order Anseriformes; family Anatidae; genus Cygnus; species Cygnus atratus. Next base: position 2,781,859 of record NC_066387.1, read on the forward strand.
GAGAATGGATTAGAGACCAGAATTACCATTCCTGTGATACCTAGGGTTTTGCTGGCAGGGGAGAGTAACTCAGCCAGGGGAGTCAGCAGTGGGGCAGGGCGGCACCTTAAAAGCCAGCCATGTGCAGAAACCCACCAGGAGCTTGGTCTGGCCTTGTAGCTCAGTTTCTCTTGTTCTCTCGTAAGAAAGTCTTATAAGTTAGCAGTTGAAGCGTGGAAGGTAGGTAAACAGACTGGGAATGTTCTGGAAGGAGTCACTTTTTATATCAGTATTATTTTATTATTATGATTTCCTTTCTGATTTTTTTGTTGTTGTTTTAAATTACTGGTTTGATTTATGGTTTATTTTCAAGTTTGTTGCTTTTGATTTGGTTTGTTTGACATATTTTGTATTATTTTGCGTGGCTAGCCATCGCCGGCTGATTGTCACCCTCTGTAGTGATACATATAAGGGTTTTGTTCTCTCAATTTAAATACAGCCCAATAATAATAATAATTAAGCATGAAAGTAGGAGAACAACACCCAAATTGTCCTACTGGACAAAGTGCTCAGCACTGCAGTGGAAGGAACTGTCTCTACTCGTTCTGCAAACCCTCTTATTTCTATTTAATGTAGGTGTATGCGAAGCATGCAGCTTTCACTGCACTGCAAATTGGGAAAAGTGTGACTTGATTTAGCTGAGTCCTCAAGGCAAGTTTGGCCTAAACATCTGTTTGTGACTCAGGGATAGGAGTAGGACATTTGAAAAAAAATCATTTCTCAGTAAAAGAGCTTTGTGTTGATTAAAAAGCACCAGAAAAAATAGAAATGGTGCAGCATTTATCTACTCCCTTGCTTCTATCAGATGATGCTTTGGGGGCTTATAAGGACACCCCAGTTTCTGGCAGTATCTGCAGAGAGTTAAAAGCTGGTTTTTTGCAGTTTTACTCTTGTTGGATGCGATTGGATTTGCAGATTTGCCTTGAAAATGTATCCCTCTGTGTGCTTACCTGGGCTGATTGGTAATACTTAGTTTTTGAGAGAAGTCTGGTTTAAGATTTCCCAAAATGACCAGGTTACAGCTGGAGTACAGAAGTGGCAGGTTTTCTGTCCAGACTTCACCGAGATCCCAGACCCGTGGCATCTCCTGCCTTCCCGAGGACCTGACTTTCTTGCAGTTCTCCTGGTGCTACAGGCACAGCCATGGTGTGAGCCAGTACCTGGTGTGTGACAGAGCTGGTGTCTGCATCCGGCTTCCTACTGAGCAGATCTCACTGAAATTATGTCGTGCAGCTCAGTAAACACTGACATGAACAGAAGTGGTGGTTTACACCTTCCCCATCTCCTGAAAATCGGTCCTCAGACGGTTGTCTGCTGATACCCTGAGAACGTGCAGCTGTGTAGGGCCAGATTTCCAAAGGTGTCCTGGGATTTTCATAAACACCCTGAAGTTGTTTGGACAGAGTGAAACAGAAGTCAGGCACGCTACCACTTCTGAATATCCCACTGGGTACCCAAATACCTTGACAAACTACTGCCTCGCTCCTTTGCAAGACTTTTTACTAAAACTATTCCTATCTAAATACTTTCCCTCATCCAGCATCGTGGGCTCTTTGCTTGGCGATATCCTGGACGTCACCACTATGTTTTTTCACCTCCTTCAGTCTGTGGACAACTAATAACTTACAGCTGGGTATACAGACTCTTAAATTTAAGCCTCCTGGCAAAAGATTTGCTTTTCTTACTTACTTTTCGCAGATCCCTTCAAGGAAATTTGAGATCCCAGAGACTGCACTTTGGAAACAAGTGCTTTACCAGCCAGGGCAGGATTTGCCAGACTGCTGTAAAACAGGGAACTAAAGGGAAGGGTCTTTTATAGGGTAAAGTTGGGGGCTAAGCTTTGGGGCACACATGCTTACTAGCAGCAGCAGGACCCCTCTTGGCTAGCCCGCTTACTGTTTTAGTCCTTTGCTTTATTACATTTCAGTTTTGATGCCCCATTTCATTTCTGTTGGCTTTTTTTTCTTTTCCTTTAAAAAAAAAAAAAGACAACAACAAAAAGCTCTCTTCTTTTTTAATTTTATCTTCCTGAACCAAATTTTTGTACGTTTTATTTTAGATTTTTTTGTTATCATTTTCTTTTTTTTTTCTTTTATCTTTCCCATCTTTTGTTTTCTCCCCCTTCTTCCCTCTCCCTCCTGAATTTTCCCCCCTCGTAGAACCGTCTGCCCCCCCTCAAGACGTAAAATGCGTCAGCACCAGATCCACCGCCATTCTGGTAAGTTGGCGGCCGCCTCCGGCCGAAAGCCAAAATGGCGTCCTGGCTGGATACAGCGTCTACTATCGAGCGCTGGACTCTGAGGACACGGAGCTTAAGGAGGTGAATGATATCCCCCCAACCACCAGTCAGATCCTACTGGAGTCCCTGGAGAAGTGGACAGAGTATCGCATCACTGTCGTGGCTCATACGGAGGTGGGGCCGGGCCCGGAGAGCTCGCCAGTTATCGTCCGGACGGATGAAGATGGTAATTGCACTTTTTCTGATTTTGTCCTGGGTCCAGTGGTGAATACGTGTCCCTGCGGTGGGCTTCCCCCACGCTGGGGGAGGACGTGTCGAGTCCCTTCTCATGGCCGATCTGGGGTGCGAGGGCAAGGCCTGAATGAGGCCTCAGCACAGCCTCCCACCAGGAGGGATCCGAGGTGTGGAGCACCATTTGCTGCCATCTCCCAAAGACCCTCTGAGAATTGGGGTCTGTAGGGTCTTCCTCCCCCGCTTTAGGGCTGTTTTTTCTTATTTCTCGGGGATTTCATTTCAAGGTCGTGAGCCCTGTCTGCACGCTTTTCCTGAAAAGATTGTCTTACTGACCAAAGACACAGCTGAGGCAGCAAGGAACTGAAATCAGAGAAGAGGAGGAGGTTGCTTGCCAGAAATTATTTTAAAGTATTAAAAGACTTCTTCCCACACATTCCTTGTTACTAGCTCCTCTTTAAGTCAAAGTTTCGGTTAGTGGTAGAAAGGAAGAATCTGATCATTTATTTCAAAAAACGTTTAATGACAGTTTACATCCCAGTTCACTGATCCAGCTTAGAGACTTGTGCTTGGTGCACAGACACAAATGGTGATGGCCCTTGAACTTTCCTGGTATTTCTACAGTAAAATAAAACCAGGAAAACTGTGAATGTACGCAGGGAGGGAGAACAGAATACTGTGAGGGTGAGGTGGGACCCTCAAATAATATGTCAAATAAATAACAGAAGTCAAATCCAAACTCCAGTTTTCTTCTTCCATCCCAAAGAAGAAAGACTGAAAAAAAAAAATCAAACAGGTTTATCCCCCATGTGGGTCTCGTTTTCCTTACCATCTGCCCACATCCAAATGGGTAGATACCTTACTCAGAGAAATTAGGGTTTTCTTGCAGATGAAGCTCTCGAGCACTGTCCTTTTCTATTATCATTTCCAAAAATTCACCCCATATTCCATCCAAGACATCTCTTGTTTCTTGTCCTGAGATTAGGCAGCTGCTCTAACCACCAACCTGCCCTGTCTGAGAGAACAAGGAGCTCCAAGAGCAAGTCCCCTTCCCCATTCTCTCTACCCTAACGTCCCACAGGCATGGTCAGAGCTTTTCTGACTCTTTAGAAATTGGCTTTGCCCTCAGAATGTGATCTGGAATTACATGGCTTCTCCCATCCAAGTAAACTGGAAAAAACAAGGAGCCTGTCAAAGAATAACTAGACTGGGAGATGGACCTGTTCACATGCATCCAGATCTCTGAGCCACACAGATTAGATCCCCCTAAACTGCTTCCCTGTTTCATTGAATAAAGGCCAATGGCAGATGGTGGGGTATCCAGTTTGCAGGTTAAGTCTCCCCCTCCTTTCAGAGCTGTAGATTCAGTGTGCATATGCCCCAGAATTGAAGGGACAGGCTCCAGACAGAAATCTCCAAGTGACTCTTGTCCTTTTATTTCCTTCCTCGCAGTGCCCAGCGCACCACCTCGGAAAGTGGAGGTGGAGGTCCTGAACTCAACTGCAATCCAAGTGTTCTGGCGCTCTCCAGTCCAGAACCGCCAGCATGGCCAGATCCGCGGCTACCAGGTCCACTATGTGCGCATGGAGAACGGAGAGGCCAGGGGGCTGCCCCAGATCAAGGACATCATGCTGGCTGACGCCCAGGTAAGGATTCACGTCCTGTTGCAGTTTGTTTCTCTCTCATGGAAGTTTTGAGGGGGTGGGTGCTCCAGCTGCCTTGTCTCATCCCAAGTAACATATCGCTGGAGAAAGTAGATGAGCATCTCTGTGATAAAGATATATGTTATCTTCCTGCAGTTCATTTGCAGTCCCAGACAATAGCTATTGTGGAAGAGTATGAACTGCTCTCCCAGCTCTGAACTAAATGCCATCCATCCTCCTCTGTCTGGGAAATCTTTTAAGACAGACAAAGGCCACAGTGGAATCTACTAATTTCTCCCACTCTACTTCTTCCTTCATGCTGGCCTGGTAACTTCTGACCTTGTGTGGCTGCTTGCTCAGGGACTTCTTCCTCATGCTGTGTCTCTGTCTTTCCCTTCTTTCCCCTCTTGTATTCTCATGTGCAAAACCTCTCTTGTTCTCTGCCCAGTGGGAAACAGATGACACTGCTGAATACGTAAGTAAAAAAAAGAAAAAATCCTTCCGTCCTGGTTCTGTCCCTTCCCTTCTCCCACTTGCTGTTGTGGTGTGATATTTTCCTTTTCCTTTTTATTTTTTTAATTTCATTTTCAGTGCCAGTGTGCCTGTTTTAAAGCCTGATGTTGGTGTTCCCATTCACTGTCCCCACCCTGTTTGCTTTGCTCTGCAGCCCTGTGTGATTGTGTAGTTTGTCAGCGCGTGGCAGTCCTGCAGGGTTTTCCCCTCAGCTCTGAAGGAAAGAGTCTGCTGCTCCTCCACAGGGAAGCAGGCGGGACATTGAAATTGGGACTACCTTGAACACCTGCTTAGAGATGGGCTGGTCTGCAACTACCTTGCCTTGTGTCTGAAAAACAGTCAGGTTGTAAAGCATTGGGTATTTAAGGCCTCCTAAATTCCAAGGTATCAGGGAACAAACAAATGCTTTGTGCCCTGAAAGGGCCAAGATTCTTAGATATTTGTTCTGTTCAAAGCCCTGAATCACCGTTGGCCCTTTTACCTTTCAACTAGACCTTAAAATCAGCTTGGCTGTTTGGCATTTGATACTTCTGTTAAAATGCTAAATGGTTTCAGTGATCTTACAGCTACAAAGCAGTAGGAGAAAGCATTTCCTTCTTGGAATAGCAGGGTCCCAAGGTAATACATCATTAAAATGAATATATGCACGTCTCCTGGAGATTGCCAAGTGCCCTACAAAAGTGAGCAGCCTCTGTTTTACAGAAAGATAAACTGAGTCACATGAAAGGCAAAGTCGCGTGCCTGAAATGTTAATAAAAGTCAGTGGCATGTGTGAAAGCAGGACAGCTTTTTGACTTCCAGAAAGCAGACCTGTCTCTCTAGCTAATGGCTTCCAAACTTATTGATCAAAGTCCTGCTGGTTTGAAATACTGCTCTTCCACCGTTGCTCAGCTCTGGGGGCAGTACAAACACTTTAAGGACCAGCAAATTTTTTCCCAAGTGCTGCCCTGCGATTTAATATTTAAAGCACTGAGGGACAGTGGAGGGAAGGGGAAGGCCATCAAACATGCACAAAATTTACACCTCCCCCCTTTCAGAGCCTTGGTGAAAACCCTGCTGCATATGTCCCCATCCTGTTTGGTTTAGCACGGGTGTTCCTGTTACAACCCAGCCCTTTGAAGGGCCGAATACTTCATGGGGAAGGGCTATTCTGGAGGCCAGCCTTCTAACAAAAGCTCGTGGGAGCCAGGTGTGGTGAAGCCGATAGAGGAAGGAGGGTGCTGGGGATTTAGCAGAGAGCTTTAACGTGCAAGCAAAAAATGTCGTCTTGCACTTTGCGTTAAAGCAATCCCTTTAATATTATTGAAGGCATTAAAAAATATCCCTGAGGAGAGAAGGGAGGGGGGTGATGGAGAAAAAAATGTAATCTCCTTGAAACCGCTGAGACCTCCACTGAGACGGCATAGCGAAGGGGAACACTTTGAAGAGTGCAGCAGCATTTTGATGGCTGAGGCAGTTTGTGTTGAGATAGGGAACGTGTGAGAGGTAGATCTGGAAGAGAATACATTGAGCCAGGGCCTGCAGAGACACGCTGTGTTTACAGAGGGGCTGCCTGCAGCTGGAGCATGCGTGCTGCTCGCCAAAGGAATGTGGCTCTCATCCTCCTGCCAGTTGCCACATCTGCCTCGTTGCCGCAGAGCGTCTCATGGTTTCAGATTCAGTGAATGTTCCCGCATGCTAGAAAAGACCTGAGACTCCTGCAAGGAGAGACCTACCTGTGTGTGCGTACAGAATTATTTACACCGTTTTCCTTTGGAATCTCGCAAACAGGAAATGATCATTGCTGGGCTCCAGCCTGAGACTGCGTATTCCATTACCGTAGCCGCCTACACCATGAAGGGAGATGGTGCTCGCAGCAAACCCAAAGTGGTCACCACTAAGGGTGCAGGTAAGAGTCTTTTCTTGACCTGTTAGGATTCACCAGTTTCCTAACATCCTGCAGTCAAGAAGCTCCTTTCATCCCACCCTCCTCACAAAGAGGACAGACTTGCAACAAACAACTGCTGCCCCTGAAGAAAAAGTATTTCTAATAAGGCAGAAAACCCTTCATTCCTGGCAGGTAGCCTTCACTAAATGAGATAATTTTCTCTCCAGTGCTGCAGAAAGCCCCATACATACAGAAATGCAACAGAGGACAAATTCAGTGCTTGTGATCTTATGTACTGTAAATTCCAGAAGTACCAGAAGTAAGAGAATCTTTGCCCAGTCTGACCTGTATGGTGACACTGGAGAGACCCCGGCTTTGATGGCTGCACACAGAGGTACCTTGGGGAACAGAAGACCCAGAGGCCTGCTGTCATGGTGTTAACTTGCAAAGAGCTGAAAAGCAGCAGGGAGGCAGTGAAGACTTACACTGCCCAGTCTTCTTTTCTTTTAGTATCATGTCTGAACATAAGTCCCCTCTTTGCCTAGGAGTAGTGATCAGTAGGGAAGAAAAGGACTGACAGGATTGACCTTTTCTTGCAAGAATTTCTGCAACCTGGGCTCACTCTGCACATGCCATCTAGACTCATCCCTCCCTTTGCCCTATTCTTCATGGCGAAGTGTCTGTCAGCCTCAGTGCAGAGGACACGATGTCAGGCTAGGATGTCTGGGCCAGAAGAAAGAAATGACAAAGGGCAACAAGGTATTCCTTGTTCCTCCACACAGTTGTGCTGCAGGCAGAAAACAGAGGTCTGTGTTCCACCTGTCCTCTCAGCATCTGCACTCCTGCGGTTAGTGCTCTCACAGCTGGACCTTTGCTGTGCAGTAGGGGAAGGGTTTTGTGCCACAGAGTGAGAGTACCGTGCCCACACCTGGATTTGACCCTCCTTCAGCCCATTTGTTGTTGGCCTGTGGTTATCTTCTCTCACCCCATCACACTCTTGGTCATGCTGCCAGATGATGGCTTTCTCCCCTTGTCATTTCTTTTCGTTGTCTAGTCCCTTCCCATCCCTGGCTGATGATTATTCGTTTTCTTAGTTTCGGGGCAGTCATCTTCACCCTTCCTGTAGCAGCTGTATAACTGACATCATCTCTTGTTCCTGGGAGAAGGTTGTTCTCTGCCTCTGCCTTTGGTCAGAGCGATGCAATTAACCTGGAAACCTCTGTTCAGGCTCTGGAGGTAGCACAGACACTCAGCTCAGTGCACAGGACAGAGAGGGCTCAGGAGCACTGGCCTGAAACACACAGCGCTGGAGCAGCAGCTGCCCTCCATGCCCTTGTCTTTTTCTCTGTCCCAACTCACATCTTCATCCCATTATATGTTCTCGTCTTCAGAGAAGTGAATGAGAATTCAGCCCTTCTCTCCCCTCTTGTGTATCTTGCTTAGTTAAGAGATGGCACATAAGAGAACAAGGTTGTTTTCCAGGACACAGATGTTAGAGCAGGGTACATTTAGGTGACAGCATCCAAACTCCTGCCTTCACACCTTGTAGTGTCAGTGTGCTGTCAGAAGCCTTTTCCTTCATTCACTCTCTTCTCCATCCCCCTCTGGCTTTGCCCATGTTTCTTCTCACTCTCTGTTCTCTCCTCTTGTTTCCTTCTTTTCCTGAGGCTCTCTACCTTCTTCATTTTTCTCTCCTCGAGCCTTTCTCTCTCTGCCCTCCCTCCCTCCTTCCCTTGTCACTCTCTTGTCATCCTCCCTCATCTCTCCCCATTAGGATTTGTAGTGCAGGTGATCACTCACAGAGGGATGTTTTCTCCAGCACAGCGGCTATTACCCAAAACTCAATTTCCCCCAACTTGAAATAGCTATTTAATAAAAAGAAAAAAAAACTTTCAAATGGCTCTGTAACGTTCTTATCTTCTGTGCAGTGTTGAGTCAATATACCTTCTGAGAAGAGAGATTTCTTGCTTTATCATTCAGGGCTAGGGGCTGAATTTAAATACAGTAATACATCCAATTTTCTCCTTTACTGTCCAAACCAATTGTGAAATAAAACACTTCCCCCTGCTTTCTTCTCACCTTTCTCCAAACAATATTTGTTGTGCAAATGTAATATTTTCAAGCTCAGCTGATTATAGTAACATTTGTGATAAAACCCAAAACATAAAGGTAATGGCATTGTTTTTCTCTGTAATGTGTTTCTTCGGCGTTTCCGAGGGAGGCTCTCCCGGAACTGTTCCCTAGGCATTCTTTGGCAGTTCGCAATGAATAAAGCATTTGTTTCAGAGACAACCCCTCATCCCTGTGGTCAGATGTCAGTCGCTACACCAGGCAGAGTGGTTTCCCCAGTCTGACTTTGCCAAGATCCCTGACACATGCAGCATCCTTCCCTGCCGGCTCCCTCCTGCTCCCTTTGGTAGCTGCACTCCAGCTTTCAGCCTGCCAGCCTGCAGTCAGACTCGTGCTCGCTCCGAAACTCCATTCTCTTTCCTTTTCCTGTTCAACCAGAAGAAACACTAAGGCTCAGAGAAGGAAATTAGATCCCTAATAGTGGAGTGAATGTAAATGACGCGTGAGCTGCTGGAATTAATGCTCTGCTTTCTCCAGCTTCAGAAACCTCTGGGCCTACGCGTGTCATTTAACTGTGGCTGTGGGCTTGCTCTGCAGTCAGGCTGTGCCAAGGCTCATTAGACAGAGGCACTGCTGAGTTCCCGCAATATTCCCCAAACATGGAGGAACTAACTGACAGGATGAGGAGGGAGCTAGCTGAAAAGATACCAACACTCGGATGTCCTTCCCTTCCCTCAGAGGAGAGAAAGCGCGTAGTGCAAGCAGCAACTCTTCCTGCCCTCTGCCTTGCACAGATTTTGGGCTCTTGTTCCGACTCTTTGTGTGCTTCCTTCTTTCTGTACCCAACTGGGTGATCAGATGCCTGCCAGACTTGCTTCATCTGGCCTTGTGCCTGCTGCTCAGGACCTGAGGCTGCCCAGACTTCCTTTCCCATCCTTCATTACTTCACCCGCAGCTGCTCTGGCCTTCCCAGCCTGAGCCAATCTGTTCCAGTCTCTTTTTGCATGAGTTGTGCTGTGTGAGGGAGAGAGGGAGGGAGCGGGAGGACAGGAGTCTGGGGAACTCCTACATTAATTCTTCCCTGCCCTGCAAAGCAATGTGCTCGGGTGTTTGGGGCAGGGGGCTGGGATGCAGGACTCCTGAGTTTGTTCTTCCCAGCTGTGGTGAAGTATTTGGTCCAGTGATAAGAGAGAAGCAGTGCTCACCTTTCCTTCCTGAGGAAAGGGAGCAAAAATAAATCCAGAAATAAGTAAGAACGTCACAGCTGACACACTGGCAGTGCATCTCATCTCCTAAACCTGATAGAGACCATCTACCTGTAGTGGGTGGGTAGCAGCAGCCAGGTTTGCAGGGTGAGACACCGAAGCACACAGAGTCAAGGCGAAGCCTTGCCACTGATTTGAGGAACCTGTGCTACAGCTCAAGAGTCTCTGAATCTCCTCACCAGCCGCGCTGTCCCACATTTGACCGAAAGTGTCTCTGTTCTCTCCCAGTCCCAGGGAAACCCATCCTGTCTGTGCACCAGACAGAGGAGAATACTCTTCTGGTGAAATGGGAGCCTCCGTTGGATGCCGAAGGCCAGGTGATGGGCTACCGGCTCCAGTTTGGCCGCAAGGATGTCGACCCCCTGGCTACCTTGGAGTTCACAGCCCTGGAGGATAAGTACACTGCTCCCAGCATCCACAAGGGCGCCACGTATGTTTTCAAGCTGGCCGTGAAAAGCCGGGCTGGCTTTGGGGAGGAAGCTGTGCAGGAACTCACCACCCCTGAAGACATCCCCAAGGGTTACCCCCAAATCCTCGAGGCGAGCAACATCACTTCCATGTCGGTCCAGTTTGGCTGGCTCCCCCCCGTGCTGGCCGAGAGGAACGGAGCCATCGTCAAATACACCGTGGCCTACCGGGAAGCCGGTTCTCCCGGCAACCCCCTGGAAAAAGACCTGCCCCCCTCCCCAGAGAACTCGTACACCCTCAACGGCCTCAAACCCAACACCGCCTATGATGTTAAAATCCGTGCTCACACCAGTAAAGGCCCCGGGCCATACAGCCCGACTGTCCAGTATCGGACGTTCCAGCTGGATCAAGGTAGGACTTACCGGTTTCTCCTCCCTCTCTCTCCTTGTAACCGGGGCTGGTGCCAGGAGGCAGAGAGCTGGAGAGGTCAAGCCAGGCTCAGCCAGGCTCGTGAGTAAATGCAAAGCACTCTGGTTTCACACTCAGTCCCTCCGCTCCTCTCTGCCTTGTGCCAGGTAAGTCCCTTTTACCGCTTTCTTCTAAGTTAAGTCCGGACACCCTTCTTTCACTGGCACCTGAAGTGGGGTGCCAGTCGCTATACAGGTGGGAAGAGCATTTTCTTCAGCTTTTGCAAACAGCCAAAAGAAAACAAGAAAAATCAGAAAGCCTCAAATGTGACCTGGGATGGGTTTCCTCACCTGAGCATGCTCAGAAAGCCAGCACCTCGTTCCTGCAGCAGCCACCCAGACCCGTAGTGCGCACTGAGCACGGGCAGGGTGAGGGCAAGGCTGAGCACCCTCCCTCACCCTTCCCCAGGGTTAGACATGGGGACAGGGAGCACCGGGAGATGGACCTTGACAAAACTCAAGCAAAGTGTGGAGGAGGGAGCAAGCCCTTCCATTCCTGCAGCAGCAGCCAGACCCAAACTGGCAGACCCTTTTGCCAGTGCCTGACGTTGTCTTCCTTCTCTTTCTTACTATTCCTTCCCTCTGCTGCCTTTTCTTCTCCTCTGTCCCCTTCCTCCTCACTTTTCTCTCAGCAGTTTTACCCAAAAACTTCAAGGTGAAGATGGTGACAAAGACATCTGTCCTTTTGAGCTGGGAGTTTCCTGAGAATTACAACTCTCCCACCCCATACAAGGCAAGTGGAAGGGAGAAGTCAGAGCTGTGTTCCTTCTCAGTTTCCTGGGAGTCTTGTCTGTTGGTTTGAATAATAGATTATAAGAGCCACAAATTCTGGAGCCAGTTCTCAGATATGGGCAGATAATGGTTAATCATTAGATCAAGGAGGTGCGCTCCTTGAAATCAGGCCTCTTGGCTTGCACTCCTGCCTCTGTTACCAAATCACTACCTCCCTGGGCAAGTTACCACAATTTTCCCATTTCCAGATCCAAATTTCTTTTCTCAGAGAAGCTTTAAGGCCTTGTCCTGTGTCTGCCTTATGCCTGGGTACACTGCAGCACAAGAGACAGAAACTCACCTAGCTCCTATTCCTCTGTTTGCACCAGCTCTGGCAGAGCTGGGTGGAGCACTGCCCAGCCAAGCGCCTTATGTTCCCTGCAAACCAAAGCAAAGAGGAGAAAGGAAAAAGGCAAGCAGTATCCGTCTTGCTCATGGTACATCTTTGCTGCCTCTTCACCTCCCACAGATCCAGTATAATGGGCTGAATGTTGATGTGGACGGCCGCACCACCAAGAAACTCATCACCAACCTGAAGCCCCGGACGTTCTACAACTTTGTTCTCATGAACCGGGGCAATAGCATGGGCGGCCTGCAGCAGAACGTGGCTGCCTGGACTGCTGCTGACATGTTATCCAGGAAGCCAGAGGTGACCCACAAGCCCGATGCTGATGGAAATGTGGTGGTGATTCTCCCAGATGTAAAGAGCTCCGTGCCTGTCCAGTAGGTTTCTGATAAAGTACAGACTTGGTCTGCTCACTTCATGGTGCAGGGTGTCAGAGTTCATAGCACAAACCAGCAAGGACAGTGGCAGAGAGTGCGTTCCCTGCGTTTTCAGCCTTGCTGAGTCCTGTCTTTCGAAGCCACTTCCCAGGGTTAACGGGTTGCCACAGGAATCCAAAGGGAGCCATTTTACATGGGGCTGTCACTGAATCCAATAGCAGCAACAACAACTGTGCAAAATTACAAATAAGGGGCTTTCTGGGTTGGTCAGTGGGGCTGTGTGGGCAAACCTAGCCTCCCACCATCACTGTGTGCAATCTCTCCTTCTGTGGCTGATAGAAGGAGATTCAGTCCTCCTATTTCTTCTGATTATTCCCAACTCTTAGGGCTTACTACATTGTGGTGGTGCCTCTAAGGAAGTCCCGTGGAGGACAGTTCCTGAACCCCTTGGGCAGCCCTGAGGAGATGGACCTGGAGGAGGTGAGTGTGGGTGAGACTGAAGCCAGGTGTAGGGAGAGAGCAAACAGCTGTAGTGGACGTTACGGTGACCTGAGATCCTGGGTGGGTTTGGGGCATGTGATCCATGTTCTGAGTAGCTAACGTGAGGTTAGTTTCAGTGGCATAGTTTGGCTCTCCCTCCTCCCTGTTCCCCTGAAGGAGCTGAAGGCGTCAGGGCTCTCACGCTGTTTCTTTGCTTCCTCCAGCTCGTTCAGGACATTGCCAGGCTCCGACGCCGAAGCCTGCGTCACTCTCGTCAGCTGGACTTCCCCAAGCCCTACATCGCTGCCCGTTTTCGCTCCCTCCCTTCCCACTTCATCCTGGGGGACATGAAGCACTACGACAACTTCGAGAACAGAGCCCTGGAACCAGGGCAGAAATATGTCGTCTTCATCCTGGCGGTGCTCCAGGAACCCGAGGCAGTGAGTGCCGCCTGCTTTCCCTTGCCCTCCTCAGATGCTCGCGACCCTGCTGTCCCCATTATCGACCAGACAGCAGCTGCAGGGGCAACTCTCTTGTGAGCTGCCAGCAGGTCTTGTGCCCTCCTGGCATTCTCTGTAACTCTCTTCCACCAGATGCCAGGGCTTGAGGTTTTTTTTTCTCTGCAAAGGCCTTCCAGTCCAGCTGCAGAGCTTTTTGCGTGCGGCTATCAGAGCTGTTTGTGCTTGTGTCTGCGTACAGCAAATGTGCTCTTCTGTGCAGACAACAACACAAGCATCTTGTGCGCTGCTTCTGTGTTTTGCCCGTCTGCTTAGGCAGGACTTGCTACATTTGTGGCTCCAGCTTTGAGTTCAGAATGGGGGATCCTGAGCTCAGGAGTACACTCAAGTGCAGAGATCCCTGGGTCAAACCCCTTTACAGAGAGTAATTTCTTGTAAAGGCTGTCCCTGTATTCCTTAGGGCAGTGACCCCAGACATCCTGCTTTGAGAGCAGCGTGTCACATGTCCTGGTTATTACTAAGTTCCCCGTCATGCAGAAAGGGGAGAGGGTTTTTTTTCTGGAAAAGTAAATGTGCTCTCTGCTCATTTTACCACTTCAGTACCTCAGCTGATTTCAGTGATGTTGTGCTTGGCTTTATGAAAACAACTATTTTAATATTTACCTGTCCTTCCTCGTGAACAATAGGAAGCAGTCTAATTCTTTGTTGTTTTTAAATCCCCCTATGGAATAGGGGGATTGCAATAGCAGGGAGCTATTTGAAATTAAGGGTTTTCAGAGTGTTTTTTTTTTCCAAATAAATATTTAGTTGTGTGTTTGATATTAAAGGATTAGGCTGACACACCTGTGAATGGGTTTCTCAATCGGATTACTGCAGCTTGTGGTAATTTCTTCTTTAGAACAAGGTACTGCACACTCACTCATGACAGCCTGGAATCACTGCAGCTCCCTCCTATGCAGCAGAATTTCAGTCTTACTAAGAGCTGGTAGAGTTTCAAATACCCCGAGCCCAAATCTCCTGTTCTCGTCCTGTCCCAGACTTTACACTTGTACCAGGGCTTACCAGTTCTCCTTGGTGCACTTCATTTTCTGCAGTCTCTGTGTAAAATGGGGATGCGTCATTCCTAGGAGTGCTAGAAGACTGTAGCATTCATGAGAACGAGTGAGCAATGCTTGTTAGTTAGGACTCTGGTGGGTTTGAATGTGATTTTCTCAAGAGCACAGTTCATTGCAGAGAGAGCAGAGGTGACATTTTATTTTTTAATGTTTAATTGTAAGGGATTTTTTAAGTCACCAGACCAAACTGTTTCTAAGCATTATTTTTTGGTTCAATCCCTTCCCTCTTCCTCTGTAATCCCGTCTGACTGGCAGAATCCAGATGGTGACATGAGAACTTGACAGAAGTGTTTGTGTGATTGTGGAAACGGAGAGGTCTTTGGGATGTGCTGGAACAGAGGCACAGTCAACTTTTTTTTTAAATCCCCTTCCTGGCTATAAGATTAGGTGAGCCACAGGCATGAGCCAGCCTAAAACTTCATGTGAATATTGTCTTTTAATGGTCTGTCTTGCCTGAAGCGTTGGAGGAGGAAAAAACCTGTCACAGGGACACAGACACATGTTTTTTCTGTAGGTTGCAGAAGTTATTTTCTCTGTTATCACTTAGGCTGTGCGTCAGAGAGCCCACATCCTCTATAGCAATTTCTCTTCCATAATGTTTAGCCATTGTTTTCAGCCCCCATTCCCTCTCTGAACTCTGTTCCACTATCTTCCGTGTCTTCCAGACTTTTGCTGCCAGTCCTTTCTCCGACCCCATCCAGCTGGACAACCCCGATCCACAGCCAATCATCGATGGAGAGGAAGGGCTCATCTGGGTCATTGGGCCCGTCCTGGCCGTGGTGTTCATCATCTGCATCGTCATTGCCATTCTGCTCTACAAAAAGTAAGAGATGCTTCTTGCCCAGATCTGTGACGATTCTCAATGTCTCCAGGAATAACCCCTAAAGGGAGTTTTCTCCTCGGTCCTGAAGTTGTCAGCTGGGGGGCAAATCCTCCCACCAGCACCAGAGAGGAGTCCTGAGGCAGCAATGCTGAAATTGAAGGTTCTGGCTGGAACAGGAAGGATTAATAGCGGGTTGTCAGGACCTGCTGCTTCAGAGTCTACCCTATGGCACTCTCAGTAAAGCAGAGCTTGTCTAAATGTTGTGGCATACGTGCAATGAGTTTGTCAGGCCACTTGCCTGTCTCCCCCAAAAGAATTGGTCAGAGCTGCAGCCCTGGGCTCCCCCTTCGGGTGCTGTGAGGGCACAGTGGGGGCGATGCAGAGAAGCACCTTTGTGCTGTGGATTGGCTGAGACCTCTGCTGTTGCCAGGCTGCTTTTCAGCTGGAACTGGGAGATGAGCAGCAGCTGGGGGGTGTAGTGTGAGTCTGCAGGAGAGAAGAGTGAGCAGCCCCTGGAAATGTCTCCTTTTTCCTTGGGTTTCTGAGCAGCTCGTGGTGCATGGTTGGGGACAGGGGCACGCACAGGTCACACTGTGCAGCAGAAGAGGACAGGAAAGGAAGCAGATGCTGAGTAAGATGGATCAAGAAAAGGGGAAGGATGGCAGCTCTGGCCGGTGCAAGGGTGTCCTTAGCTGGGACATCGGTATGGAGAGAGTTCAATTAACCCCACGTCATCTTTCATCTGCACAGGTGTGTTTGCTTCTGCACCCCAGCATGTGTGAAGCTGCTGGACACGCACAAGTGCTCAGGGGAGCAGGGACTCAGGTGTTCCTTTTTGGTGCTCATTAGCACCGATCTAACTGGGGAATCACGACTAGTCCTACCTTCCAACTGTGTTACTAGGGTTAGAGCTGAGCAAATGTTTCTCCCTTCTCCTGCGATTCCTTTCTAATCTGAACATTGTCTTGTCTTCTCTCCACTTACTGCTTTCCTGGACAGCAAGCCAGACAGGTAAGAGCTCCAGATTTGCCATTTACTAAGGTTCTTTCTTTAATGGGCTGGCTGTGTGTTCGACAGTATTTATCATCTCTGGTGATGGGGCTGTGTCTGTACAGTTTCTACTGTTAGGTCTGTCCTAAAGGACACCCTGTGTTAGACTAGCACAGGGCCGTATTTGAATTGGGACAGAAAAAGCAAAGAAATCCTATCTTCCTCCTGCTTGTCCGTTCCTAAATATAATGGCCCTTTTCGAGCTGAGCAGCAGTGACAGTAAGCGGCTCATAAAATGTTGAGTTAATGGAGCAGAGAAACACCCATTTGTGTTGCAGTCAGAGGTGAAAGCGGGTTTTCTCCATGTCTGAGTGCTCCATACAGGCTGTCTCTGAGCCGCTGGCATGCTGGAAACAGAATCTCACCAGCTGAGCTGTCCTCGCCCCATTGCAAAAGCCATTCTTGCCCCATCAGCCAGGGACTTCTAACAGAGTTCGCTTCTAACTGCGGAGTGAGACTTATTTCGAACCATTTACAAGGCTGGGAGAGCTTTCACTGAAAGTAACTGATGGGTTTCGCCAATGAACTATTAACGGCAGTTTCAGAACTGCGGCAAAACTAAACTGCTCCCAAACTGCAGAGTGGTGTGATTCCAAAATGCTGCCCCATGCACTGCTGGCAGGGCTCACGCTACTACTTCTAGCTATTAATGACATTAAGAGACAGCTAACAATGTGCTGAATAACCTCCTCTCTGCCTAAGCAATTACCGTCATTGCTGCAGGCGTATTTCAGGAGGCATCGGTACAACCTAAGCAGGAGAGGTGAGGAGCTCTACAGCCATCTTGCTGGAAGGGCCAGGACAATGTTTACAAGCCTTGGGGTGTGGGTACACGTTCTCTGCCCACTGGAGTAGTTCTGCTTCCAGCAGCTTGTCACTGTTCCCTTGCCAGAGGTTATCACCTCCTCAGATCAGCACTGGGCTTTGCTTCCAAACTCTTTTCAAGGAGAATGAGCCAGGTCAGCAAAGACTTTTAAAGTGCCTCAGCTAACCTAGCCCATTTTGAGCAAAGTATATTATGAAGCACTCACATGTGCAGCTCAGCTGGCACGTTGGAGCAGGCTTCAGCTTCTGGCAAGGAGGTGAGAGAGATCGCAGCAGGCACAGCTGTGATCGGAGAAGATGTGTCTGTGCTGGTTTTGAAACCAGATTTTAGGGTTCTGTAGATCAAAAAAGATTGAAAACCACTGCTCTGACTTCTCTGTCTGCAGCAAGGCACTGAGAACTCCAAACAAGCCAACAGAGAAATAGCAGTACTTTATGTCCAAGGTCATGACCAGGAGATTCTGTACTTTTCCAAATGATTATGTTGGCTCTAGTTCTTTCAGGCTGAAAGTGGCTTAGCCAGAATTGGAACACTTCTACTTGCAGAACTCTGCAGAGTTCAGGGGAGGCTGTTGGGGGAGGCTGAGGTGTGAGTTCACAGTACCTCAGCTGCTCCTCGTTGCTTATCTGTATACCTGCTGTGTGAAGGGGAAACTTCCAGACTTGGCTGAAAGCTACTGGGCAGTTGTAAAATCCCATCAAATACTGCACTGACAGAACATTCCAAACCTCATCCCTTTTCTGATGCGTTTTATGTAATTTACATCGTTGTTCAGGACGTGGCTGTACCTGGCCCTGATTTATGTGGGAGCTATACTCAGGCCTCAGTGTGGCCCGTGTAGCTGAAAACTAAGAGGTCTGTAAGCTAAGAGGCTTTGTCTTTTTTTTTTTTATTATTATTATTTTTTTAAAGCAAACGGAAAGATTCAGAGCCACGGACGAAATGCCTCCTGAACAACGCTGAGATCACCCCTCACCACCCGAAGGACCCTGTGGAAATGAGGCGCATCAACTTCCAGACTCCAGGTAACCAGCTGCAAACCAGCCTCCCACACTGGGAAGGCAGGAGCGGAGCAATTGCCCTTTCCTCGGCCCCTTCCTGCCGGGCTGCTGCAGTGCTGCTGCCTTTGAGACCCAGCGCTAACCTGGGCTGCAGCCGAGGAACCTCCAGTCTTGTCTGTGCCAAGCAAGACTGCTGCAAGAAACCTTTGCTGGGAAACCGCAAGGGCCTTGCAGGCTCCACCCAGCAATTGCGGGGCGGGAAGAAGGGCTTTTCTGGAAATCCAGCTAAATTGGTGCGTTCTGGGCCAAGTACAAGGCTGCGAGTGCCGGGGCCGTGCCGAGCTTGCCCGACCAGCACTGCTGCCGCACAGCGTCGTGCCTCGTGCTGGGAGACCCCGGGCCCGTAAAGGTGAAGCATGGCAGGCTGCCCAGCGCACATTGCTTCACCCACATCTGTAACGGGTGCTTTCTGCATACGTCCCAAAGCACTCCCGTTGGGATCCGGGTCTGCTGTGCGGGTTGTGAGGACAGAGAAAGGCAGCTGGATGCTTGATGCAGACGAGATGGCGTCTCCTTGTGTAGTGTAGCTGCCGAGCTAGCGTGTCACTGCACCTAACTTCTGGCCAGAGAGGCCCACTGCACCCTCCCTTCTACACACGGGTGTCCCCACGTACGTGCATGTCTAAGCTGCCTGCATGGCACCTCTGCAAGCCACCAGTGACACAGCCCAGCCCGGGCATGTCCTCGGACACACAGGTGGTGATGCTGAGCAGTGCCTGCGCACTGGTACGCACCTCTGCTTCCCACTTCCTGGTGCTTGAGGATTTGGAAGGGAATTTATTGTGCTTTTGGGGGCTGGCTGTTGTTTTCGGTTTGTTTGTTGTTTTTTATTTTTGCTGTTTTGTGCTTGTTAGTAATGTTTCTGCAGCTCCTGTTTCCCCTTCCCATCCCAGTCCTGTCCTTAGCGTTGTCTGAGTTTTCTTAGGGTGAGACTGGCAAGTTGGTAGGTGCCCGGAGTGCAGGGATCTTTGGGGCAGTGCTGAACTGAGTGTTTCATATCAAAAAGCTAGGAACAACCCATTGGTATGAGTCCAGGCTTAGGAAAGATTAAGTCTCAGCTAAGGGATGGAAGTGGGTTTAATCCAGCGTGCAGGGACTGAATGCAGAGCAGCTGAACTGCAGCTGGGTCCCGAAATCAGCTCTTACCCAGAGGTGCTCTTGCAGGAGAGTCTGAAGGTGTTTGAGATCTGCAGCAGGAGGGCAGGCTTCAGTCTCCCTGAGCGTGCAAGGGACTGAGCAGGGCACTGCTTGGAAGGCTCAAGAATTCTGCTGTCCCAGCTGTTTTGCCCTTTGTATAAGCAACTTCTTTTGAAGGTCCCCAGTTGCAGCTCAGCAGCAGTTTGCAAGTGTCCGGGCTCTGTGGTACGTACTGGGTACAAACAAGAATTCCCTGTGGGTTCAGGGTTCAGGTTGGCTGCTGGGTCTGAGACCCAGGAGAAGGAGCTGCACTCTGCCATGTGAAACCGATGCTGGGATAAAAGCAAAGATACAAGACTGTGGCCGTCCGGGTTAGCCTGGATGCTAAGAAGTAGCTGGGAGTGCTGTTGTGTGTGTTTCCCTGGGTGTTCCTCCCTGTCCTCGCAGGATTGCGGAGCCAGCTCAGGACGAGGCCCTCCCTGGCTTCAGTTAATGAGATCAGTAGATGACTGAGCCTGTCTCGTGTTGACCGTGCTGTTTTGGTCATGCTGTACCTCTGAATTCTTGACCTAAGAGGCTTGTAGAAGGTAGCTAAGACCTGCAAGCATGCCACTAAGACTCCGCCAGGCAAAGGTCTGCGGATCTCAAAAGACTGCCAGTTTTTGTCCCGTGTAGCTTTAAAAAGACGCTGCCAACTTTTCTTTGTAACGTTATCGAGCCAAAGCAAGCTGGCCGGTTTACCGTGCTACTGGGTTTGTAAAGCAGGATGAGGTTTTAAGGGATTTGGGAGAGCTGGTCGCCTGCCTCCCGCACAGCTTGGATAGGTGGCTGAAAATGGAAATGGATGGGAATGTAGAACTGGAAGTGTGTCGGTGATTACGGGGAGATGGTGGTGCAGTTTGCAGGTGGAAGACCTGCAGAATATTTGAATTGAGTCTGCAGTGCCTTCGAAGTGGCCTGTGGGCTCTTCTCCAGGCAGGTGTCCCGGGGGCAGCACGCAGAGGGTCTCTGTCCTGTCCCCAGGAGCAAAATAAAAGGCGGGGGGGACACGGGAACAGGAGAGTGCATGAGCATCTCTACAACTCGGAGGGAACAGCACATCTTAGTGATCCTGTCCTTGCCTAATCAGCACAAAAAATAACTCCTTTCCTCTTTAGATTTATGTTGGTTTTTTGTTTTTTGTTTTTTTTATTAGCATGAAATTTTTTAAAAAGTGTATATTTTATTTATTTATTTTTTTACTGTTTTCTGCAGATTCTGGTCTGAGCAGCCCTCTCAGTGACCCTGAGTTTGACTTTGAAAGTTAGTTCCTGTGTGTTTTTGTTCCTGTTGGTTTCATTTTTCCCCCATAATTATTTTTCCCTCTTCTGTCGCTTTCCTTTCCGATTCTGTTTTGTTCCTGTTTTGTTTTTTGCTTTTTTTTTTTTGCTGAACTCTCTGTATCCCCGCAGTGTTTGCCCTTCTCATCCCTTTTCTGTGCCATCTGTTTGTCTGACCTGTGCTTCCAGTTTTACAGTACCAAACAACAGGCCTCTTGCAAGACGAGGATAGGAGCAGGAGCACAAGAACAGAGCCCCCAGTAGCAGTGTGAGACACCGTCCCTCCTGTGTCTCTTTTGCTTTGTCAGGAGGAAAACGGGGGTTTCAAGGCTTCTTTTTCTCCCCATTGTTGACGATGTTTCATTTCGGAAGCTTGGCTAAATGTCCCTCGTCCTTATTCACGGACAAAAAGCAATCTTTTGTGCACCAGTGTGCGAGCGTTGTGTGCGTGCGTGCCCGTGGTTTTGTGTTCGTCGCTTTGTAACGTGGGGAAGGAGGAAACTGTGGATGCAGCTGACGACCTCCTCTCTCTTTGGAGAGAGCCACGCAGGCACCTTTTCATGTCTGACGAGGACAAGAGCCATTTCCCATCTGTGGCAGGTGTCTGTTCCTTGGCACCGACTTGTTCCAGGCGCACAAAGACCAGAGGCCTCTCCATGGTCCTCCGCACCCGTGGGTTTCACGCGGAGTGCCATCCAGCCGCAGTTATTTTGCAAGGATAAATGGGCTCCGGCCCATGGAACAGCTGTTAGGGTGACGTTTCTGGTGAGTTGGCTGGTGCACAGAGAATCAAGTCTTTTGTGAGAAGATTAGAGAGATTCAAGTGATTGAAATGGTAGATGAGACCGGCTCTAAAAGACTTCATCCCCATTAGAAGCCAAGATCCCAGCTTTGCTGGGCGGTGGTGTATTTTTTTGTTTTTTTATGCTGGGCAGGGAAGTAGATAGGAGATTTCAGCTGACAAATGTGAAGAACCACGGATGCTGCTTGTGTTCAGAGACGTGAGGGCTGGGGCAGTTTTCTGAATGCTTTAATCCCAATACTGGTCTCTTTGGTGCTGAATATTCCTGCCAATACTGTCCCAGTCCACCTGCCACCTCCGGCACCCCCCTTTCTTGTAACACAGAGGGGTTCGTGTGTTTTTTAAGCCACGCTGATCCTTCAGCCCATGGCAGCGCTCCCTCTGCCACCCTGGCTGCTGCGGGAGGTGGCAGGGTGGCAGCCCCGCAGGTAGTCGGGAGCTGAGCAGAGGGAACCTGTGAGCCATTTTCCTTCGTGGCTAAAAAGAGTTAGGGAATTAAAGCAGACAAAAGAGAAGCTGCTGCAGCTGGGACAGCAGAGCTGGACATAGCAGCCTCCTGGACCTAACAGGAACCCCGATACGCTTGGCATTTTGACCAGGAAAGTGTTTAGCACTGCGGAGGTTTCTGGTTTTTTTTATTATTATTATTATTACAAAGAATCCTAGAAATCAATCCGACAAGGAGATTTTTGCCTATAGCAGCAGCAAAACAAGGCAAGTTCCCACCGGCCAAGTTCTCAGCCTGCGTTTGCTCACAGCAGGTGGGAGGCGGGGGCAGGATGTTCCCCAGCAAAGAGGCAGAAATGGCTTTCAGAAGCTGGTCACACTGATGACTTTTCATCAAGTTTTTATGAAGGCAAGTTGTGAAATGCCGTCAAAGGGGACATGACTTCTCTTTCCAGACTGGCACAGTGGGCCTTGCCCGTGCAGCCCGCGTGCTTGGAGGGAAGGACACGTACTGCTCTGCGACTTCACAGCCAAAGAGCATCTCATCTGATGGTTTTTTTTCCTTGCTTGCTTGTTTTTATGGGGTTTCCTGGTTGTTGTTGGCTTTTTTTTTTTTCTTATAACATACATGTTCGTTGTTTGGGATTTTATCTAAACTATTGTGTTTCTAATCACACGTCAGCAAAATAATTGAGGTTTTTGCAGCAGAGTCGGGGTGGCAGCTGGGCTGGGAGCTGCCTGGCTGCCTGCCAGTCCAGGTGGGAAGGAGTCAGTGAGGGGGCGACCCGCAGAGAGCTGGAGACACTTCTTGAGGTGCCAGAAGTTGTTCTGAGTAGGGCTGGGCTCTGCTCTAATGGTACAGCTCAAGGTATGTTTGCTGCCCTCTTCAGCCCTTGCATTCAGAGGCAGAAGGATGGGAACTGGGCGAACTGTTTCTAATATCAACGTGCTTTGACCTCTGGTATCCCAGTGTGGTCCTCCCCTCCCAGCGAGGGCAGAGAGAGGACCAGTTCCTCCACAAGTCCCCAGCCTGCATCCAGTGCCGGGTGTGGGGTGGATGGCTGCCACCTTCCAGTGGGAACCCAAGGAGAAATCCTTCTCTAAGTGAAACAGGCTACAGGACAGCAAGAGTAGGACAGAAAGAGTAGAACCTTCCTGAGCTAGGAGAGTTTCTGCCCTGATCACCAACAGAACAGAGTGCAGCCTCCAGAACACCTTGGGGTTCTTTTTGTGGGCTTTTTTGGTCTATTTCCCTCCAGCCCTTCTATTTTCAGCCACGCTTCCTTGTGCTGAAAATAGACACCTAGTTAGCTTAGAACAAAACGTTGGAGTGGTGGCTCGGATCCCCGCTCCGTGGCAGACTCATCCTGTCCCCAGGCCTGGGGGAGGCAGCGTCTCTCTAGGACTCACTGTAAAACTGAGGACGTCATGCTTGCTTTGCCATCTCTGTGCTGATATTTCAGAGTATCTGACCATGCTGCTGCCACCGCCGCTGCTTTGTCACACACCAACACCCACGGGGCTCGAAATTCTCCCTGGCTTCCATCTCTTCTCCACCCCCGTCCTTCTCATTGGGGGCACTGCCCAGGGCTTTTCGGCATGCTGCTCTCCTTGCCTGTCCGCTGCCGTCCGTAGCGGCATCAGCTGGCAGACAGCATGGGAAGCCTTTGGAAAAACACGATCCAATGCAGATGAGCAAAGCATGGAGAGCTTTTCCACCTTGATTTGTAGCATAGCTATTCCAGAGGGTAGGACGGGAAGGATCCCTGCTCTTTCCAGAGCTCCGGCCGCTCTTCTTGGAGCGGGTTGTGCAAATCGCACTGTAGGCACCCAGACAGCTCTGCTCTGCCTTTAGGCACACAAACAGCTCTGCCGTTGGTGCTCAGTCCCGTTCGTGGCTGAGATGTGCCCTGAGTCTGGTGTAGCGTGGCCCTCGCTGCCAGGATCTTCTCAGAGAAGACCGAGTCTGTTCCTCGGCAGCTCTGCCTCAGTAAGAGCACAGCTAGCGTTGGTTAAAACTGCAGGGGAGCTGGGGTCAGGAGGCATCGGGCTCCCCAGCAAATTGTTTCCCGTTCTGCAGACTGAGAAAGGGGCAGGAGGATCTTTGCCCCCCCCCGTCACAAAGGTAACGAATCCCCAGCAGAGATGGCCGACCAGGTCGGTACAGCCTTACCTGCAGGTGGCAAAGGGAGGGCGAGGCCAGAGCAGCGCCGGCGGGCTGCGGGCTGTGCTGTACAGCATCCTCTGCAGCCCAGGAGCAGGAAGAGGAGCCAGAACCTTACCTTTCCCTACCTGGCTGCGCTCTTGCAGCTCTGAAGGTTAACCCCACCGTGCCCATGAGCTCACCGGGAAGCTTACAGAGCCAGCGTTGTGCAAAGGACAGTTCCTGAAAAGCCTCCCCTGCTTCCTCCCATCTGCATTCCCTCCCCCTGCCCCACATCGCCATGGGTGGCTGGATCCCTGCCCCTTCCCTTCTTTTGTGTTGGAGTTTGTTTATGATCATTGCGGGTGCTGTAACATTTGCTGCGTAGGTTCCTCTGGCAGCGTTTGCTCATTTTAAGTCCACTATTGGAATTGCTAACATGCATCTGCTCTTTGGATTTTCCTTTTTGTTTTGCTCTGATTTACACATTGAAAATGGGGCCATCACGGAAACACTCATTTTACTGTTTTTTATTTCCTTGATTTTTGTTTTTTACTTCCAAGGACACAATTTCGAGCCCTGAATTCTTCTCTTCTAACCTCCCTACTTTCATTGCAGATCTTACATTGTAATTTATTTTCTTTTCTTGTTTCTTCTTTCTTATAAAATGTGCAACAGTTGTGAATTTTAGTTATTATTAAATGAGATTCTTTTCCTGCTGTCTTGTCTTTTAGGTATGCTCAGCCACCCACCAATCCCTGTTTCCGAGCTGGCTGAACACACAGAGCATCTCAAAGCTAATGATAACCTGAAATTATCCCAAGAGTATGAGGTATGAGCAAGAGTGAGTGCTGTGCATGGGTTTGCAGAGCCAGGAAATTAGGAAATTCGGACAGGCCCTCATCCAGATAAACATAGTTTCATTTTAAGGGTATGGTCAGTTGAAATAGAAAAGCCATTTACATATTTAAAATTAAGTACTTGCTCAGTGTTTTCCTAGGTTCAGTTCCAGATAGCAAAAGAGGAAGACACTTGATCCGTGAGACTTTCCTGTCCATAGAGGGGGCATCTTGGACAGGGTTCTGAGCTCCCTTCGTGAAGGAGGGAATGTATTTCTGGAAGGTGACGTTTTAGACAGCTGGGATGGGGACTTCTTGAGAATGGCTGTGTCTTGCTGCTGAACGTGCAGAGGATCAAGCTAGGAAATGAGATACGTGGTTCTAGATAGCTTCAGTTAGGAGGGATGACTGGTAAGTCACATCTACAGCTGACATGATCAGCAGTCACTGAACCAAAACTGAGGAAACGGGGTGATTTGTGCCTTCCTTGTCTTGTCTGGGATTTCTGTGCTATCATTTCTCCTTCCTGCTAATGTTTGGGTGCTCCAATGAGCTCTTGCAGATGAGCAGCCAGGCAGAGCTGTGGCTGCTGGGCTTGCATTTCCAATGGTTCTCCAGTTTGTAAAACTGTCACCTTGCAGGTGCTCTGACAGGTGGGGCCAATCCCAAGGCAAACTGAGGGGGAAAATAAGAGAATTGAAGCCCCCACAGCTATTTTGTGTGGCTTCCTTGTCGCCAGAGTGGAAGGGCTGTGCTCACATGCAAACCTGCTCCTGGCCACAGCTGTATCAGCACTGCTTAAATCTTAAATCCCAGTGCAACTGCCCGGCGCTGCTGGGGCAGTCACTGTGTGAGCTGCTTTCACTGCAGACTGAACATACGACTGAATTTTTCGGTGGTGGTGTTCAAAGACAAAACGCCCTGATATTTTTAGACTAATAACTAGTCTAGACTGCCTAGTTCTGCGTACAGGCAGAGAGCGAGGGGCTATTTTCTGAACAAAAGGCTGGTTCTGGGATGCTTTCTCCCCGGTCTGGCTTGCAAACATCAACATGTGCGTGGCAGCTCTGCAGTCCCAGTTCCGTGCACACAAAGGGGGGCAGCGCGGTGCAGAAGGCATGTTTGCTCTGCTGGAGTCTTTCACCCCACATTGGGGGTGCAAGGGGAGCAGCAGCCTGGTAATATGCTCCATCCTGATTTCAAAGTTTGATTTGCATAATGCAATATCCCAAGTGCCCTGGCTTCGTTCCAGCACAACCTCCTCTAGTGGGAGAGCCAGAGCTAAACAAACATCGCTAATGAAATGAATGTGAGGCGAGATTAGAGGGATAGAGAGCAAACAGACACATTACAACAGTATAAATACCCATTAGTTAGAAATGCTCGGCAGCGGGAGTGCAAGAGAGGATGCTGGTGTCGGGTGCTTTTGTACCAGCGTTGCCCCCACCACCGGAGCTGAGCTCTGCTGGGGAGCTCTGGGGTCAGCACAGCAAGGGGAAGGCAGTGGCAGCAGGCACCCGGCGAGGGCCAAACTCTGCAGGCTCAAAGGGACGGGCCCAGGTGGGTGCGGGGCCCTGTCCCCACCAGGCAGGCAGGGAGAGGGAGAGCGAACAGCGGGAAGCAGAACTCAACACGCTCCTGCCAAGCCTCCAATTGAGGCAAATCCCTAGAGCTCTGCAAAATGATGAAGGAATTAAGCCCTTGTTTTATTTAATTCTCCGGCTGAGGATTTAGAGGTAAACGTAATTAACCTAATTTCCATATCTGGTACAGCTGGACCTTAAAAAAAAAAAAAAAGAAAAAGAAAAAAAATCACCAAACCTGGCATAAATCACCAGGACAGGCAAAGAAGATTTTTCTCTCCAGCACGTTTCATTGTTTACTCTTTTATCCCTTCTAGGAAATAGCCATGTTGATTCAGGTCCTCAGGGCCAGGTTCCTTACCCCTTGTCTGTCCGGGGAGATGCACATCTCCCTCCCTGCTGCCTGCAGGTGCCTGCCCCTGCCACACTCCTGTGGCGCTTTCAGCCCTTTGCACCTGGGAGACCCTGGGCACCGAGCCCCTGCGGTCCTGAGCCGCGCTGTCTCCGCTCTTCACGGAGCAGCCTGGTCCTCTCCTGCCGCCTTTTTCCCTGGCGGTTCGCATCCTGCTTGTGTCCGTGGTTATAAACCTCATCCTCGCTTAAATATCTCCCTTCCCAGGTACTCACTGAGACGCTGGTATATTTATGCCCTCTTAATTGTTGTTGAGTTTAACCATGCACAGATTTAGCCTCTTCATCATTTCATAAATACCTCCTGATGTGATTGTCCCCGTTGTTCTCTCCCAACTGCCTGCCGTTTATCAGCATCAGTAGCGCAGGGCTGTAACTACTCCGGTACAGCCACGGCACAAGTATGATTCAAGGCCTCTGTATTGCAGCCTGAAATTGCACTGATGCTTTTGCCACCACTGCATCATGCCAGAGAGGGAATTGCCTCAGGTACTGCTCTGGGTGCTTGGGGCCAAGGGACATGGGACCTGAGCACGCTATGCCACTGGGCTGAGGCTTTTCCACAGCAAAGATCTGCTCTTGAGGGAAGAAAACGGTGAATGCTGCATCCTCAGCTAGACCTTCAGAGCCGTGACCTGTCCCACGTGGAGCAAGGTACTCGGAGCTTCATTTGCTGCTTTTTTTCCCCCTCTGACTCTTCTGTTTTCTTTCCCGATTCCTCCAGTCCATTGACCCTGGTCAGCAGTTCACCTGGGAGCACTCCAACCTGGAAGTGAACAAGCCCAAAAACCGTTACGCAAACGTGATCGCCTACGACCACTCGCGCGTCATCCTGCTGCCCATCGAAGGTACCGTAGCAGCATCTGCTCCTCCGTGGTAGCTAGGCTGAAGTTCCTGCCTGGGAACATCTTACACATGCTCTCTTCCCTTCCCTGTTCCCCTCTATTTATATTCTTCTCTTAGCATCTCCCTGGGGGGTAGCAAGCAAGAGCTACCTGTGTAAACCACACATTTGTTAAATTCTGGTGACTGACATGTTCCCTGGAGCTGCAATCTCTCATTTCAAAGGCTGCTTTATCAAGAAGCTGTCTTTGCTTTACTTAGAGATCCCCGCGATACAATTCTGACGAACAGGAAGAATTCAGACCACATAGTGCTTCAGAGAGAGCGGAACAGGGCAGCGGGTGGCGGTGGATGTGGAATGTATCTGTACAGCAGATGAATAAGAAGTAGGCACAGGGCTAATTGTACAAATGTGAGCGTCAGCAGCACAGCAAAGATGCGGCTGCTGAGTCGTGCAGACGTGAAGCTTGCACGATGTGCAGCTCCCACTGCAGTGCTGGCCCCTAAAAGGCTAAGAATAAGCAAGGTTTAGTGTTAGTCTGAGAGGTCATAAATTGTTTCCTGAGCTTCTTACGTGAGTGATGGTGCAGTTAGAAAATTTACATTACATTTCACAACTTGTGGCTCTTGACAGTGTTGCTATGGTGCATGCTACGATAAGAGGGGCTTTTGGTGGAGAGGAGATGGAGTTTAACAGGGGATCTGCTTTGGTTGCTGCCTCTGAGATAACCTGAGGTGATGAGACTTGAATATTATGTGTGGCTGTGCTGTATGGATAAAGCATTTGTGGCCAGTCTTGCATTGCCAGAGCTGATCATCTGGGCAGAGAGGATATGGGACGTGCAAATAGCCCCCTGGTGATTTTAAAGGTTAATTCAGAAGCCTTCGTGACAAGGGAATTGCTAGAATAATCTCCCTCTGCCAAGGTAATTCTGAGGGATCGGGGGAAGTGGAAGAGCTGCTCCTGAGGTAACAAAAGATCGTGGTGATCTGCCAAAAAGCTGCACAAATCTGGATTGGTCTTGTCTGCCATTAGAGGATTTTAAGCATTCCTCCCTGTGAAGACGCCTGTGTTCTAGCTTGTTTTTCTTCTGACATTAATATTGCATGAGCCAAGGAAAGCCAAGTCTTTAAAAAGTTGCCTTGTCATTCAAGAGAAGAGCCCAAGTGTAGAAATGAAGGACACTGGGCTGGTCTCCGCTCTCAGGAAAGCAGGAGGCAGGGCTGGATGCAGGCGGCAGTACTCACTGCCCCGGTGGCATCGTGAGGTGCTGACGGCAGCATAAGTACAAGGGACCGAGGTTGAATTTCCAAGCCTCTGAGAGGTTCTGACTTGTCTTGGCTGCTCTGTTCCTTCCTACCAGGCTGTAGCTTATGCTGAGAGCTGGAAGATGAAAGGCGTTGGAGGAATTAGTTGTTGCTTTCTTTTTGTTTTAAATCTGGACTTGTCAAGGCTGCAGATTGTCACCGTCTGCTTGGTCAGGAAGAAGTAGTGGCTTTAATTCAGTGACTTCTCTGTAACTGGGCCTGTCACAGCACAAAACATTGCAGGAGCTCATGGCCACCATTTCAAATTACAGAGCGGACCCGAGGGGGCTGCAGAGGAGATTAATTCCGGAAGCTCAGCCTTGATCACGTTCCTGCAGCCGCTGCACAGCCACCTTCCCTTCTGAAATTTCAGCTTGGGAAGGGCTGGGGGAAGGGAACCCTCCAGAAATTTAATCAAAAGCTATTTCCACCAGCAGCTGAAATTACCGAGTACCCTTGAGGACTGGCAGGCAATTCAGCCTGGATCGTACCTAGCCAATAGAAGCAGCGATGTCTTTTGCTACAGCAGGACGAGGACTAGCAACCCAATTTCATACTGGTACAGCTCCCCACCCTTAGCTCCCCTTCGAGACACGAGTTAAGCATTCTGTACCGAGTTAATCTTAGGTTAGCAGAAACCTGCCAGCCCGGCCAACCACTCTGCTGTAATTAGGAATGGGCCGATTCTCCAAACAGTGCAAATTGTCTGTGCCAGTCCTGGAGGCTCTCTAAAGCTGAACCTGAACATCACTGCATGCCAGTGTCCATTTTAACTTCAGAGCAGCTTTCTCTTGCCATCTCCCAATCACCCTCTTCACTCTGCCAGTACCTTCTGCCACTCGTATCAAACCCATCAAACAAGGACACGAGCAGGCAGCTGTAACTGAATAGCCTGTAACTTATGCAAATAGAAAAAAATAAAAATAACAGCGGGCAATTTAAAGCAAGTCAAAGCCTGTAATTTCAAAGCCTTTGCTGGCTGAATCCAGCCTGGTTTTATTCTGTACTTTGTCCAGCTGTAGCTCGCTGCCTGGAATTAGGCAATGGACCACACTGTGCATCACCCAGATGCGTTTGCTACCCAGCTTCTGGGCATTCTGGGACAAGGACTTCTTTTGTTCTATTTGAGAGCAGTAAAGCAAGAGCCCTAAGCCAGCGCTTTCACTCCTATAAGTAACACCAATAAGAAGAGTATGGTTTCAAGGTTTGATAGTTGATCTCTTTAACATATCCTGCAGGAAGTTGTTTGTCTCCCTGTAGCTCAGACCTTCAAGACAGGAACTTCAGCTGGGAAGAATTTGCAAAGAGTCTTCCTGCAGAGACTCCAACCCAGCAAGCCATGAAAGCTCTCGTGTTTTTGCAGGGGAAATTCTCTCTAACGTTCTTGTGAAAATCTTACGCTTCCAGCTGCATAAAGTCCTGTCCTGCACAACCCACTGACTTGGTTTTGCTGATTTAATGCAGGAATTGTGGGCAGTGATTACATTAATGCCAACTACATTGATGGCTACCGGAAGCAGAATGCCTACATTGCCACGCAAGGACCTCTGCCAGAGACCTTTGGGGACTTTTGGAGGATGGTGTGGGAGCAGCGCTCAGCTACTATTGTTATGATGACTAAGCTGGAGGAGAAATCACGGGTAAGAAGCATGAGAGGGATGACAAGTTAGTCATAATCCTGGGGGACTGGAGGGTAGGGTTGGGGAACAGTGAATTCCTTTGATCTGCAGCCCACGTTCATGTCAGTGGGGGATTTCTACCTGCTTTGCCAGCACCCTGAAAGTTCAGTGATTCATTCCTTTAAAAAAATAAAAAATTCATCCCAGAAAGCTGCAGCCTCCATTGCAGCTCCAAGGGAAGAGGACACTCAATCCCACTACATGCTCTGTAGATCTGTCCTGGAGTTAATCATTCGGCAGACCTCAGATTTTATGTTCAATTCTCTTGTTTAACAAGCCCCAGTACTTTCACTCTCATCTTCAAGATGACTCCGGTCTGTTGTTGATGTGATTGATGTGGTGCACCAAAGCCTGTACTTAGTAGGAGCTTTTCATGCCAGGTGTCTCCCTGTTGTGGTGCTCCGGAAAGAGACATTTCTTGCACCTTCCCTCCCCTTTACAACCTTGTGAGCTTCACCTGTAACATCAGGACACTTCAGGGATGAGTTCCAGCAGTACAGGGTTTGTTCCAGCATTCAGTATTGCCTTCTGTCTTCCAGATAAAGTGTGACCAGTACTGGCCAGGCCGAGGTACGGACACCTATGGAATGATTCAAGTGACGTTACTCGATACCATCGAATTGGCCACATTCTGCGTTCGAACATTTTCCCTTCATAAGGTGAGCTTTCTCCTGCTTCCGTTTCCTTCCCAGAGATGGGCACACTCTCCTCCTTACCTGGCGTGGTCAGGGCATGGCTCTGTGCTGGTACTGCACACTACTCTTGGTGTGCTTCTCTCTTTGCAGAACGGCTCCAGTGAGAAGCGGGAGGTCCGCCAGTTCCAGTTCACAGCGTGGCCTGACCACGGTGTACCTGAGTACCCCACCCCATTCCTGGCTTTCCTGAGACGGGTGAAAACCTGCAACCCCCCTGATGCTGGTCCAATCGTGGTGCACTGCAGGTACTGATTTCCCACACCAAACTCTTACATGGGGCTCTCTGCAAGGGAGGCAACATGTCAGTAGGATGTTGATTTGCACTTCGGAGACATGTACAGTCTCCTAGCGAGTACCCAGCCAGTAAGAGCTGTCCTGTAAAGTGGATTCCCAGCCAGCGTCTGACAAGGATACTTGGGGTTTTCATTCAGTGCAGAATTTCCAGCAATGAGTGGTTTAGTTTGCTCCGAATTACTCAGACCTTATTAGCAACAGGAAGCGCCCTGTGCTGTACTGGCATCTGCTTCTCTGTGTAGGGTTTTTTACGTCACGGTGGGAAAGGAGGAAGCTCAAGTGTGACCTAAGAAGCTGCTTGGCATTGCTGCATTGGGTGTTTGGGAGGCAGAGATGCTTGAGCTGTCAAAGGGATAGCTGACAGTGATTGAAAGAGGGGTTTTTTTGAGTGCTGCAGCCATTCTGATATGACAAACTGAAGGCCCCCACAGGCAGGTAGCATTCCCTAATTCAATTTCCGACCCAAAGAGGAACACCTGCAGCCTCAACTTAGATAAATCCCTGTGTTCCTCAGGAGGTTGTGGAGAAGCCTGCAGGTTACTCAGCACCAAGGAAAGACATCTGAATTTTACAGGCTGCTGGGGGAAGTTAATCCTGCCTCTCCTAGAGGATGCCATTTAAACAGTCTTTGTAAGTGGGCAACTTATCACTAACCTTGCAGATGGCAATTATTACGCACCTCTCAGAAAATGAATAAAGAGAGCTGTCAGCTCACAATGTGCAGAAACCAGCTCCCAGATCAGCTGCTAAATTCTTGCCAAAGCTCCAGTCACCTGCTTGGTTCAGGTGTTAGGCAATCTAATTAACAGAGATCAAGGGGGCTTTATGAAAAAAGGCACTGCACCAGAATAGTAAAAGGAAACCCTTTATTAGCAGTGGCAAATGCACAGACTCAGAGCCCTGCTGATTCACAAATGCCATTACATGCAAGTCTGATGTTACCTCAATGCACAAAAACGCTTAGGAAAAGGGGTGACGCATGTAACTCATTACAACATCAGTAGTTTCTCAGATGCTGAAAGATCTGAGTGTTAGACATGCTTTTTAAGCCCTTAGGGCATGCTAACCTTTTGCTCGAGCCCCCTGCCTAGAATTGTCGTAATTGTGTGTCTGCCGGGAGAGCTCCCCTCATGGGGATGTCACATGAAGAGGCATGAGAAGCGGGGCAGATTGGTGTGGAGGGGCAACAGTCACGCTACCAGAGGCAACTTTTCATCTTAGGTCCTCAGGTGACAGAAGCCCAAACTCTGTTTTGGAAGTTTTTGCTAAACTGAGCTGAGACTCAAAGCGAATCTCTGCACGTTGCAAATTTTCTTTGGTATTAGGCCTGAGCACACCTGCACACAGAGTAGCACAGAAGATGAGGAAGCTTTTCCATCCACTGGCTCTGAACTCCAGGAGCCTCTCCGTGCCATTGTGGCAGCACTGGCCCTGCTGGGCTCAGATAAACAGCCCTGTAGGTGCTAGCGCAGGCTTTACAGGTGCCGCTGCAGCACCAGGGACTTCAGAGCAGCAGTAACTTTGGTGTCATCGCTGTCCTCCACTGTCCAAAATCTTCCAACAGTTTGCTTTTGTTTTTGTTTTTTTTTTTAACTTTGCTAAGAGCAACACGTTGAGGTGAGTGGGAATTAACACAGCCAGTTTGATTAAGCAAGTTCCTTTAATACAACAAAAATCATAAAACAGATGAACCAAAACCATGTTCTGGGCATGTTCTGGTTTGCTAAGAACTCCTTGGTCTCAGTCCTTCAATAGCTGTGTTCACAAGGCTTCAGTTCCTTCCCATCCAGTGAGTGTAGGTCGTTCACTGTCTGCCTCATGTCAGTTCTTACCCCACGATTACTGCTGTTTGCATCAGTGGAAAGCTCCTCACTCAGGGGTGGCTTTTTGGAATATCTTTCTTTGGTGGGTGAGTTGTCCATTGCTTAGTTTTCTCCCTCTACCTTTCAGCGCTGGAGTTGGAAGGACTGGCTGCTTCATTGTGATCGACGCCATGCTAGAGAGGATAAAACATGAGAAGACAGTGGACATTTACGGGCATGTTACCCTCATGCGGTCACAGCGCAACTACATGGTGCAGACAGAAGACCAGTACAGCTTTATACATGATGCCTTGCTTGAGGCTGTTGCTTGCGGCAACACAGAAGTCCCAGCTAGGAATCTCTACACATACATCCAGAAACTGGCACAGATCGAAGTCGGAGAGCACGTGACAGGCATGGAACTGGAGTTCAAGGTAAAGGCAGGCGCTTGAATTGGGCTAGTAGTGACTGGGGAAGGCTCTGTGTGCCTCGTGGGAGCTGTCTTCTGCTGGCACTCATAGCAGACAGGGAGCCTTTACAAGGCTGATGGAACTTCTTGGTGCCATGTGAGAGAAGTAATTACTCTTCTGGCTTCTGCTACTGCAGTTCCCAGGGGGAACTGTGCTGTTGCTGCAGGAGGCTTGTCTGGTCGTTTCAAAATCCACACTGAATTTGCTCCTTCCTTAGATTGGGTTTTTAAATGTTTGCTGTGAAAGTTTTGCTGGAGGGAAGGTGTCACACTCTCTGTCCTCCAGAAATGGAGAGCACGCAAGGTGGAACAAAATAGTGGAGCATAAAGGGCAAGTTAACTAGGCGGCCGTGGGGCCTGGGCAGATGAGGGGCAGCCAGGAGCTGAGCAAGTGGTTGTGACTCTGCTTTTGTCTTCAGCGACTCGCCAACTCCAAAGCCCACACCTCCAGGTTCATCAGTGCCAATCTCCCATGCAACAAATTCAAGAATCGCCTTGTCAACATCATGCCGTATGAGACGACGCGGGTCTGCCTTCAGCCCATCAGAGGAGTGGAAGGGTCAGACTACATCAACGCCAGCTTTATTGATGGCTACAGGTAACCAGCACCTGGCTGCCCCCACCACTGTCAGAGGGTTAACTTAACTTAGCAGGCTGCTTTCTGAGGCTGCAGCACTAAGGGATGGACTAGGTGATAACACCCGTGGTCTGTTCTGTCCCATCACTACCTGTACTGCACACAGTACAATTCTAGAGGGAAATTCCTTCTTGCTTATGGCTCGTGACAGCGTGATCTGGATTCACCTTGTGGAAACAATGATTAGAAAGAGCTTCACCACTCGAGCTTTTATTGTTTTGGGTTGGTTTTGGTTTTTGGTGTGTGGTTTTTTTGGTTTTTTTTGGCCACTAGCACCAAAGACACCGCCTCAGGCCCCCTTTACACACTGCACCCTTCTAGCTCTGTCCCAGCACTCCTATTTGTTTTCCTGTCTTTGTATGTGCTTCCCAAAGGCATGTGCACAAGCCCTGATGTAGTCTCATGGTACAAGCCGTGATGTAGCCTCCTCTTGACCCGTGCCTCTGGTTTGTGTTCTGTTTCAGACAACAGAAGGCATACATTGCTACTCAAGGGCCCCTGGCAGAGACCACAGAAGACTTCTGGCGGATGCTATGGGAGAACAACTCCACCATTGTCGTGATGTTGACTAAGCTTCGCGAGATGGGTCGGGTAAGTGTGCACTAAGAAGCCAGGGGAGAAGCCTGCCACCGAAGGGCCTAACAGAGACATTTCTTTCCCCTTGGCAGGAAAAGTGCCATCAGTACTGGCCTGCAGAGCGTTCTGCCCGGTACCAGTACTTTGTAGTAGATCCCATGGCTGAATACAACATGCCTCAGTACATCCTGCGAGAATTCAAGGTCACCGATGCCAGGGTAAGCAATGTACAAGGTGCAGTCTGTGTTTGCAAAGGTAATAGTTTGAGGGAGGGTGGGAGGACTGGCGTGGTTAAAACACATGCAGTAGAGAACGTTGCTTACAGAAAGCACGGGAGTTTGGCTCCTATATAAAAACTGAAGTGTAAACTCTTCCTATGAGAAAATCTGGGATTATCCTCAGAGAGGAGAGATTAGTTATGATGAGGAATGGAACACATAGCCACAGATAAATTGTACTTAAATATGTTTTCTTATAAACTTTAAGTAGTTTTCTAACTTCTGTTCACTAATCACAGTAGTGAGTCACTGTTAGAAGTTCACCAAGCTTTTGGTTTTACTTGCAGCTTATTTGAAAGGAAAGTGGAAAATAGTATGTCCCCAAACACCTAATAAAAACAAAGACTTGGCAAAGAGTATCCTTGGCTACAGGAAACGTACGCTTCTCTTCTGGTTTTAAGAGGAGACACTATCACTAAGATTCAAAGGGACACTGACTCAATCTTAGATTCAATGTCAGAGTTCTCCTCCGAGGGAACATTTCAGTTCCTTCTGAGATTTGGTTAGCAAATCTAACTCTCACTCTCAAAGCAGCTTTCCCTGCTTTTGAGGTTGTCAGTATTGTAGAACCTGATAATCCTATTTGCAAGGTTGAGGAGGAGGATGCTTCGTCAGTCCTGGTAGAACAAGATTTATCTTCCTGTCAGCTGTAATTCTGACACTATGGCAACTTTTTCTCAAGATTGATAGAGAGGCCATAACCTCACCTTGGATGTTCCTTTGCTGAAGACTCCATCTGTGCAGTCTTTGCAGTGGTTGGACCTTTCAGGACACCTGCCAGGAGCATAGATCTGCACTGACAAACCAACTCCAGAAATGTCAAGTGCAAGATGAGCAGCTTCATCATGATATATTAAATCCAACACAAAGTTGGTTTGACTTTTTGTGCCCCTTAATGAACTAGCAGTAAAATGTGGTGTTTTGTTTTTTTTTTTGCCATTTGTATTTAGTAACACAAATACAGGATGTTTTAGCTATTAATATTTTCTTCCCCAGGACGGTCAGTCACGAACTGTTCGTCAGTTCCAGTTCACTGACTGGCCAGAACAAGGCGTGCCAAAATCAGGAGAAGGTTTTATCGATTTCATTGGACAGGTACATAAGACCAAGGAACAGTTTGGCCAGGATGGCCCCATCTCTGTCCACTGCAGGTAAGCACATATAAACGGAAACACTGAATTAATTTATCTGAGGATGCAAAAGAGCAGAAGGAATTAAAATCCTGCAGGTATCGTCCTCCTTTCCCACCCCATCATTGCGGGTAGATTTCATGGATGTTGACTGTTGCTTTTGCCAGCCAAACTTGTCTCCCTTCAGACCTGGGCAGTGCCCCCAAGGCTTTTGCCCCCTTCTGTCCCGATGACAGGTATGAAATGCTGATGCTCTGCAGGACACGGGAATCGCACTGTTAATCAATATTTGACCTGCAGCATTTTACCTGTTCTATTACCAGTCTCAGCCCAGTTCTGCAGCCCTAACCCTGCTAGCCTGTACATGCTGATAGCCAGGTACCTTCCTCCCCATGGGCAGAAGAAAATGCATTCTTTACCTATTTACTTCAAAAAAAAAAAAAAAAAAACTAGTGTTACATATTAGTAATAATTTTCACACTGAACGCTGTTCACTGCTACCCAGAACTTTTTTTAAATGTCAGTCCCTCAAATGTTTGCTTGGGTCACACACTTTGGCAGTGTCCTCCTAGAGACTTTCCAGCTCTAACATGTTTTTGTTCATAAGACAGGGCTGTTAGTTCAACCATACCGTAACCTCGGTGTTTAAGAAAGCATTTGACCATTGTAACATACCATTTTTTGGTGTTTTCATCTCCCATTCTTGTAGTGCTGGTGTGGGCAGGACTGGAGTGTTTATCACACTGAGTATCGTCCTGGAAAGAATGCGCTATGAGGGTGTTGTAGATATTTTCCAGACAGTAAAGATGCTGCGAACGCAACGACCTGCTATGGTGCAAACAGAGGTAAGGTGGAGCAGAAAACCCTTTCTCTGTCACGGTTTAGAGGACTTGAGCAGCAAGTCCCGAACCTTTGCAGACCAATTCCCCACATGCCCTGGCTGAGTGGAGCAGACTTTTTGCCCTTCTAGCCACTAGCAAAACCTTACTTGAAGGGTAAGCAAGCCCAGGCTGCACTATTGGTTTACTTTACTAAGTAATAATAATAACAACCATGGGCCTTTAAATTTCTTAAAGATTTCATCCCAGTCTGCCAGCCTTGATTCTTATCGCATCCTGCCTCTGAGATAAGGGGAACTCACCTGCTTCTGAACAGAGCCCACTTTTTTTTTGGCTGCAGAGAGGGGAAAGTTATTGGCAGGATGACTGCTATCTATGAGATGACAACAATAAAGAGAAGGGATTTCCTTTCCCAGTAGCTCACAGCTCTTTGAGAATAAAAGGGTCTGTGCATGGTTCCTGCCCAGGTGTACACTAGCTGGAAGCAGGGCAGGGAACTGTAAAGCAGCTGTTTCAACCTCTGAGTTTCAACCTCTGAAGCTGAAGCACTGGTTTTCTTTACTGTTTGCAGGATGAATACCAGTTCTGTTACCAGGCAGCTTTGGAATATCTGGGAAGTTTTGATCACTATGCAACATAAAAAGCCATCCGTTGTGCAGACTCTACCAACCACTTAAGTCCTGGAAGGCCTCTTTTGACCCAGGAGGAGCGCTTGAACTTACAAAACTGAATCAGAAGAAGTACCTTTTCATCTGGACAATGCATTGGGGAGTAGGGGGAAGGATTGAAAGGAACACCCCTTCAGGAACTCCATGTTGTAACCTGGACAGTGAAGAGGCAGCTCAGGAGATTGCTGAAGGACTGCTTTAAGTGGTGAACTGCTCTTGTTACCTCAAGTGGTGTTCGCTGTGGAAGATGTATGGACATCATGAAACAGATCCAAAAGCTAAAACACACCTTGCGAAACGTTACCGCTGGAGAAGGGAAGGAAACCGACTTTGGTTACATCATTAGAGTTCAGTTTATTTACTAATATAGTTGGCAGTCTTTAAAGGAAGTCACTTGCAGAATTGAAGGTGTTCTGTAAAAGATAAGAAAAGGAACTAAATCTCAACACTTAGACAAACTTAGGGTCAGGAGTTCTTCTAGCTGGAGTCTTAATAACCTCAGTATCAACACTGGGATGATTCTGGGCTTACAGGCACCTTGCAAACAGCATTCACTGAATGCCCCTGCCACGCGAGAGGTTTTATAGCTCACACTTTGAATACTTGGAACATTCCTCATTTCTTCTAATTCCAAAATTTATTTTTTAGGATACTTAAAATTAGAGAGAGAGAGAGAACCCAGACCTGGCTGTGTGGTGTGGCCCCCCCCTCCCCTTGCACACAGGTGGGACAGGTAGAGGTGGCAGCTCCCCTGGGCTGGCTTTCCGCCTTTTCAGCACATCCAGCTACACAGAGGCATTAATTGGGCAGCAGTGGGACACCCCAGTACAGAAAGGCAGCCCCTTTCCCATTCTCTTTGCACATTCACACAACCCCACTTCTGCTGCAAGGAGCTGTGCCGCCCCACCGGTTCCTGCCACAGAAGGCCAGGAGCATCTCTCTGGAAGGAGCCTGAGAAGCATCCTTAAGAAATTTATTTCCACTAGCCAACTGCTTCTTGCTGCCAACCCCTCACCTCCGGACACAGCGGCTCTCCGGGCGCGATGCAGCGATACTCCTCAGGACTGTCCCGCTACCACATCAGACCAAGCTCATTGGCACAGCTACGAACATGCCCTAGCTGTATAAATAACTGGGAAAGATCACGTGAGATCAATGGCATATACTGTGAGTGGCTTTCTTTAAAGTATCGATGTAACTGTAACAAGTGACATTACCTTTTTTTTAAATAGTGTATTTTTTCCTTTTTTTTTTTTTAAAAAAAGAAGACAAAGAATATCAGTCAATGAATTTAAAAGAAAAATTTGCTTATTTGTTCATATTATGTTCAAAGACAGTCTATTTTTTCACTGTAGAAATGTTACGTGTAATGGCTGTGATATATAAAAATGCAGTGCAAATTGCTACTTCTACATATTGCTTTTCTACCATTTAAAAGGATTAACTTGCTCATGTAAGAACAAAACGTCCTTTCTGGATTCTTTTGGGGTTCTTTTGTTTAAAATCACAGGCATATCACGTGTCCTTGGAAGGGTGGGAGATCAGCAGGCAGGCCTAGATGTGGCGGCAGTGCCAACCTCTCCCCTTCAGCTGTGGCCATGCTGCTCAGTCTTAACAGGGCCAGGGGTGAACGGGGAGAATAAAAAACACCAGTGTCTTATGACTGAAGACAAAAAGACAGCAGTTTCAGAGCCATGGCACGTACAGTTTTTAAACATCAATGGTGTAATGCAGGTAACAGCCCACCTCTGGCTGTGCCCTGGGTTGTAGATATAATGTGCTTGCAGGTGTACATGACAAGGAGTTTTCTTGCAGAAGTGGCAGAGGAGAGAGCGTGTCTCGGAAAAGATGCACTGCCCTGAACACTGCTTGCCTGGGACTTTTTTTATTTTTCTAGAAGGGTTTATCATTGCCATCAAGTGCTACCCCGAAAACCCCACAACAATCCATTTCCTGTCTTTAACAGAAAAAGAAAAAAAAAAAAGAACGAAAGGCTTCTTCGAGATTTAACTTCTTATCTGTGTGAAAGTTGCCCAAATTTCTAAGTATGTTGCAGCAAAATCTTACTGGAAGAGTTGGGGGGAGGGAGGGAGGTTTTTTTCCTTTGTATGAGAGCAAAGTGCTGTTGCTTTCACACTGTTATTTCAAACTGAAACAGTAAGTGGTTTTCATACCACTGTGTATGTAGATATATTGACTTTGTATTAAAGGAAGATTGTCTGAAAGGCCTGACTGCAAACCTGTTTGTTGTTGGGAGCGGGCAATGAACGAAGCAGTTGCTCCATGTAATGCAGCAACTGCAAAACCCTTTTCCCTAGCACACGCAGCCAGGTGGCAGGTTGCTCTCCCTCTGCTCTGCTTATGCTCTTTCTAAAAATAGGCCACCTGTACAAGCCAAACACGCAGTCGCAAAGAAACAACCTCAGGTGGAGAGCTTTTAGCCAAGTATCTGCGGTGACAGCGGTATACGCATACCCCTGGCTTAGGTCTAGCAGTGTGGCCATTGGCACGAGTGTACCAGGACCATGGCTCACCCGAGAAGCCACAGCTGCACGGGCTATGCCTGCCTTCAGGGTTAAACCCTTTGGTGGCCTCTGTTGCTGCTGCCTTGTGTAGCTCTCATGTGGGGCAGTGGCATCAAGAGGAGCAGCTCCTGTCCCCTCAACTGCTCAATCTGGAGTCTGTGGGCCCATGGCACCAAGCCTGCAGGCAAGTGTTTTTTCAGAGAAGAAACACACTTACTTAGAGCAGGAGGAGGTTAAAGCCGACGGTCACATTTGAAGCACAAGGCCAGTGCAGATGGAGGTCTCCCTTGTGATGCTGCCGCCGTTCCCAAGTCTACGTTGAAGGGAAGAGCTCAGGAGGAGCGGACAGGTCACAGCTCCACCCGCCGGAAAAGGCAGTGCCTCGTGCTTCCATTGCCTGCAACACAATGGGGTGGCAACATTAGATCCCGTCTCAATTTCAGCATGAGGTGCTCACAAACTGTCCAGCCAAGACAGATTTATGGCAAATAAGCTAAACCATAGTCTTGTACTAGGACTGCAGGTGCCATGCCCAGGTAGGCTCAGCCTAGCCTGAACTTCACCTTTTGTTCTTCCACGTGAAATCAGAAAGACATTAAGCAGGGAAACACGGGAGATGCAGGTTTTTGGAAGCAGCAGGATGATGAGAGTATTCCCATATCAGTCCCCCCCCACACACACACCCCTTTACAGCTGTGTTGTGCCAGCACAAACCCTCCCGCCTCCTAGAACACCACCAGCAGCATTTTGGCTCCCACTTAAAGGAAAAAAAAAGGCTTAGCAAGTTAACACAGAACTGCGATCAAACATCGAGCTGTGAACTCAGGGAATTACATCACCTCCAACATTCTGTTACTCCACGTGACAGATAGAGCAAGCGGGGAGTCAACATCAAACCCTCATGGCACAGGAAAAAAGGGGGAGGAAACCAGTAGCCTTGTTTATAAACATCTTGTGCAGGCAGTTATATGAATGGTAAAGTTTTGGTTTGTTTTTTTTTTTTTAACTCCTAATAATCTCTTGGACTTGGAAGATAATTCGTGGCACCAAACCCTACAAGGTAGCAGTACAACACAGCAAAGCTACCTTTCATCAACCTTGCCTCAGTCAACGCGTTGATTTTTAATATCCCCTCATTCCACCACTGAAGAATAGAAAGGAAAAAAACGATTTTCTTTCTAAGCGCTGTTCATCAGCCTCTGTAGTTCTGGCACGTGCCTACCTGGTCTCCTGCGATCTCAGCAATACTATTCTTGTCTCTCTGTGCTGCTAATCATTTCCATCGCCGCTCCCCCGTCTCTTTGTTTAGTTCCATCCTTTTTTTGAGCTGGTGTGACCACACCCCATGCGGAGATGCAAAACTCTCACTGAACAGAAATAAATACCACGTGGAGCACAGGGACGTGCGTGACAAAGAACTGGAACAGCAGCTAGGGACAAGGTAAATCTTTCAAAAAAAAAAAAACACAATACAGTAGGGAGCTAGTTACAGGAGCAAATACAAAATAAAATCTCAGAGCAAGAGTAAGGCTTACAAGAACTGCAAAGATGCTAAATGACACTGATTCCACCTTGATGCAGCAGCAGCGACAGGCCTACAGCAGGCAGCAATCGGACAATAGCTCCTTTTCCTCCTTTTCTGGAATATCAAGAAAGACAAGCATTGTAACCACAAAAAATTGACACCTCTGCCTTCTGATTTTCATTGCATCGGACACCCAGAGGAACTGCCACCGCCAAGGCCAGGAGCTGCAGTATGGCCAGGCACCCCCTCCGGGATCCCCTGCCACCCTGGCGGGCAGCGGCACGGCTTCGGATGTCCTGCAGGAAAACAAAACAGGACCCGGGGTGAGCTGCTTGAAAACACTGCTCGGAAAACACCGTCAGAGCCAAGCAACCCCGGCCCTGGTGCATTTAGGTTCCTACAGCTCCCAGCATAAAAGCCAAACCCCCCTGTGAGCACAGAGCAGACAGCACCGCGTACACACGCCTAAGGGCTAGGAGGGAAAAGAGGGGCCCTGCAGAGCCCGGGCTCCATGAAAAACCTCCGGGCTGGAACTCTTGCTGCTCTGACTCAGCTCAGTATGATTGGTACTGATGCACATCGCCAAGCTTTGCACAGATTCCTCTCTCACAGATACCCAGCAGGTTTTCTTGCCAGGATGCTCTGAGCCTCAGGGACGCCGAGGCCCCACGAACACGATCACAAACCTGCACGCACTAAGTAGTCCCACTGATGCAGCGTTTTACTGGTGCTCATAAGCTGCCGAAATTACATCCTAATTTGTGGCTTCTGAATGCGACAGACCGACGTGCTGGTGGTGTGATTAAGCACAAATTATTCCGGGCTGCAGGATGCGCGCAGGACACGGGCTGCGCCGCGGCGCCCGGCCTCGCTGCGCCGAGCAGATGAAATCACATTTCTGGTCCAGGCTTCGTCTTCCAGGGCTCGGTTTGCCAGGCAGCAGCAGCCTGAAACCCAGCCCACGGTTAGCTGGCGTTTTTTAATTAAACCCTGAGCACTGCTCCATTAATGCCCCTTTTCAGCAGGGCAGCAGGGAAGGTTCTTGTTTCTTATTGATTCAAAGGTCCCTTTTTAATCTGTCTCCCTCTTTTTTTCTTTAACGTGAGCTCTGACAGATTGCTTTGACAGCAATTTATTAGCTATGCCCATGCATGGTGGAAGGAGTAAAGCATTGCAGGCAGGATTTTTCCAGAACAGGCCCGGCAGCAAGGCTCCACATCTCCACGGACACAATCCCTCACAGAGGATCAGGGCTAGAGATCGTGGTTTTACAAGGGAATCTCCATTGCAGAGCCCTTTTACTGAGGCCAAGAGGGACAGCAGAGCCTAACCCAGCCCTGCGGAGGTGGCTGCACCGCACGCTGTCCTCATGGGGAGGGCGTCCAGGGCATTTTGGGGTTTTAGCTCTGCAGGGCGATTCCACAGCACAGCCACTTCAGCCAGCAGCAGCCCTGCTCCCTGCTGCCCTGCAGGACTCGGAGCTGACCCCGAGCCCAGCCAGGGGCGCAGCCTCTGACCCCAAGCCCTGTGCAGCCCTCTTCAGAAGCAAGTGGGTCTCAAGGCATCTTCTGACATCATTTACATGTAAATCCCGATCAGATTCTTTTCACGGGTTAATAAACA
This sequence comes from Cygnus atratus, assembly GCF_013377495.2. Lineage (NCBI taxonomy): Eukaryota > Metazoa > Chordata > Aves > Anseriformes > Anatidae > Cygnus > Cygnus atratus. The sequence continues at coordinate 2,825,480 of NC_066387.1, forward strand.
TCTCTTTGAGCCCTCCCTCTTCCCCGAATTACTCTTCCCCTGCTCGAGTGCGGCTGCTGGAAGGCTGCCGGGCCCCAAACCCCCTCACCAGGGCTGGGGCTCAGCTCAGGGCAGCACGGCCGGAGCTCGGCAGAAGGGGTTTGCAGGGAGCAGGCTCGTCCTGGTGAGCATTTGCCCCACACCATGCAAAACCGTCGCATGCATCCATCTTAATTTGCATCGGCCTGGATGCCAAATCACCACGGGACTGATTTGCAAAAGCCCCCACGTCTCTGCACGAGCCTAAACCAAGAGCCCCTTTAGTCCCCTGCAGCAGAACAAAGACTTGAAAGTAGATGTAACCGTAATTTACATTCCAGAGGAAAAGGAAAAGCCTTTCTTGGTTTACAGAATTACCCAAGTGGCAAACCAGTTCCCAGGCCAGGAGAAATTCTTCATGTTGCACTACGCTTTAATTATAGCGAGGGAAGCAGTAACAGAATGAGAAATCAATTCCTCCTCCTAAATAAGATGGTTGCAAATTCCAAGTCAGTAACTGAACAGATGTAGAATTGAAATGGAAAAAGTAAATACCCTAGCAGGCGCTGAGAAAATTGTCTTATTATCTCAACAAGTTCATCCACTGGGAAGGGGATGGGGGAGGCTAGTCCCAAATCTCCCCATCAGGAAACCAGAACAATTCGACCACGTATCACAGCGTCACAGCAGGTGCCTGAATGGACACGCTGCTGCCCATCCCCGCACCCACAGCTACACCCAAATCCCTCCTGCCCTTCCTTCCAGGCACAAAGCACACCTCTGAGCTGCTCCCCAAGAGCCGCCGTAACCTTTCCTCACCTCCAAGCGCCAGCAATCCCTGTGGGATCCCATGGGAAGCCCCCCAGGGTTACCACTGCCTTGCCTCCAGCCGCTCACGTCCCTTCCTCTTGGCACTGCCCTCAGCCCTTCCAGCACCAGCTCCCATCGCAACCAGCACCGTTCCCAGCTCGGGGAGGCTCCTGGTGCTCTCCCCGTGAAGCAGAACAACCTCGGCCTGGAGAGGAGCCTTGGACACCAAGAGGCAGCTCTGAAAACCCGCCACTCCTGTGATCATCCTCCTTACTGACACGCTGACGGCATGTGCCCAACACCTCGGCCTCTGTGGCCTCCAAGCCCCTCTTGGGAGGCTGCTGGGCGACCCCGAGCACTGGCACGAGGTGCTCTCAAGGCTCCCTCCCGGGCTGGATGGCACCGTGCTGCCTGAAACGGGCTGGGCTGAGCAGGGACAGGTCCACAGCTCATCCCCGCAGCCCGGCCCAATCTGATCATAGCACCCAGGGGTGCCAGGCCAGACACAAGGACCTAAAATGGGACGACGACTGCTTTAAACCTCACCCATGCTGAGTCTGACTCTGGTGCTTGTATGAACTGCTCACAGTAAAAGCAAATTACTAGACTGTTTCAAAACAAGGCTGAAGCCTGAACAACAGGGAAACATTTCTATTTCTTAACAGCACTCCCTCCCCAGCCACTTAACGTATTCATCCCAGGCCACCTTTAATCTGCCTATTTTCCTATTGCCCACTTATCTGTCCATCCATCTACACACTAGAGCGGTAACTCCGGATCCCTTTGCAATTTGTACCAAGCCCAGACCCTGATGTCGCTATCTCCTCACGCCTTTATCTCGTGGAGGACAGACACGCACGGTTCGCTCCCGGTCAGTACAGAGACAGATCCTGATGAACAGAGCTCCGTGCTCCATCCATCCATCCATCTGTGTGCACACAGCGATGCATACATACAAGCACACATGTAGGTGCAGATGGCAATCCCAGATTAATAGGTTACACAAGGGTTTTAGCCCAGGCTTACCGAGGATAATAAACCCCTCTAAAAAAAATTTATCCAAATGATTAAAAAAATCTTTTTTTTTCCTTTAAACGCGTAACATTCTGCCTGAGCTGCATGCAAGGTGTTATTCAGGAAATTGCTAAACACTTCTAATTCAGATTTCATCTCCCCCAGGCCCTCCTCCCATCCCTTTATGGCTGGGAAAGTCCAGCACAGCCCCACAGAGCAACCAGCAGCCATGAGCCCCCAGCTCTGCTCCGAGGTTTTCGAAATGAGACACAGGTGCGGTGACACAAAAGCATCCCAGGGGAGGGCGAGGAGATAACACCAAAGCCAAACAAGCCAGGGGGATCGCTGCCCATCAGCTAGCGGTGCCTGCTGGTCCACCAGATCCCACAACACAAACACAACTAACCTCCGTCTGTGCCTCCGGCCTCCATGCACAGGGAGAGGAAAGCTCCAGGACACCCTGCTCGTGGAGCCACCTCGCTGCAAACTGACCCAAAGTGGGGCCCAGAGCCCCGCAAAGTGGCACCAGGTGTGCAGGCAAAGCAGCTGGGCACCACCAATGTCCAGACAATTAGCTTTCTTCTCTGTTTACCTGAAAGAGAAGCAAAAAGAAAATCTGCTACAGCTGTCATGCAATGCAAAGCACTTGAGAAACTAGCAGAGTCCCACAATGTTTCCAAGTTTAGGAACCTAAAATCCCTTCTAAAATTAAAAGAAAACCAACGCTTGGTTCCCAGTGTTGTCGACGACTGTATCACAAAGTTCTGCTCAGACGTCTTGCAGTGCTCACAAAATTGTTCTCTGGCAAGCGGGGAGGTTGTGCTGTTACAAGGAAAGGAGGGCCGTCTGCTCTCTGAGGAACGGGACCGGTCTGTGGCTGCAGACACCACTCGTGGCCGAGCTGGGCCAGTGACAGGACTGACTGGGAAAGCTCCGCGGCCGGAGTGGGCAGCCAACACGGTGCCAGCAGCACGGGGCACTCACCGGCTTTGGCTGCCAAGGGCATTGGAAAACCTGGAAAATCTGAGGGAGTGGGACGTGGGCCTTCATGACTCACGCGATGCAGCAATACGTACAAAATTCCTTCTTAGAAATAGTCTTGTAGCAGCAGCAGGCCTTTGACCAAAATCAACGTTCCAGTTTCCACAAAGAACACCGCTGTCCTCATCCCTGCCCTGGCTCTTTGAAGCTAAGGCTCTGTGAAAGCCACGCAAAGCAGCGTCTGGCAATTTGGCCTTTTTTTTTTTTAGTTGCTAAGGGTAGTCTAGCGTTACCCTTACAGAGCAGCAAGGTCTGGAGGTCACACTCATCTCCCATGGGGGTTCATTCCACAGGTGAGGCCTCTTCCTTCTCTCCCTCTTTTCCACAGACTCTCCCCTCCAGGCGCCGCTCCGAGCTTGTCACCCTGCGCTTTGTCTGCTTCAAAAGCAGCCTCAAAAGGCATTTAAACAACGAACTCGCCAACACCTCGCTCACCTGTGGCTTGCCTTGCCGCAGAGCACAACGCCGTTCAGTGCACAGCTCTAGGCCTGCTTTCAGTCCTTACGTAACGACGTTGAGGTAGGTGTTATCAAGCTCCCCGGTGATTATTTGCAAAAGCACGCTGAGGACTCGCTTCGTTTCCTCACAAAAGATCAGACAGGCAGAAAAAAAAACATCTATGGATCTAATTAGTATCGCGGAGCGGTGTCATCGCGGCACGCGTTCCACAGGTGCCACCCACAAACACAAATTCCTCCCCTTTAAGCAGTAAGAGATGCTTGCACAATTTCTTGGCCTTGAATGTCCCCACGTGCCCCTGCCACCCTCTCACATCTAACAGCCTCCGGGGTTGTGTCCTACCATCTCACCTCTCAGCTGCCCAACAGTTAGGGGGGAATTTTTTAGGTTGAAACCTAAAAAAAAACCCTAAACCTGTATCAAAAACCTATATCAAAAAATTACTATGCCAACTGGAAAAGCAGATTCAAACTGCTGCATAATTTTTTTATCTAAATAATGTTTAAATTTTAAAAGGTGTGGGGGGGGGGGACTAATTACACCTTCGTGTGGAAGATCATAAATCACATAATTACAATGGGAACCTCTGCATCTTTCCAACAGACTAAAAGCAGGCTACGCAGTTCTTATCTCATTACAGTTTAATTAAGAATTATGTTTGAGCATCTTCTTTTTAATTATCAAGGAGCCCAGATGACTTCTAATCTTTTTTTTTTTTTTTTTTTTTTAACCCAAAATGAGGGAGGGTGCAGTCCAAACCAGGCTCTAATGAATTTACAATTTGCTCTTAGGGGAACTTTAATAAAATCACTCCGCACAGAAGATTAACACCGGTGTAGTGAACTTCCAAAAAGAACATTTGGTTCCTTTCAATTAGCATCACACAACCGTCAGGAGCTTCTAGGGGGATGCTGAAGTGTTACTTTTTAGGGCAAGGATGGGCATTTCAAGGTGGGAGAGACGAGGACGAGGAGGCTTAGCGCTGCTTCGCTCACATCCAGAGTGGCACAAGCGGGACCTGCCTCTGCTTTGCAGGGCGAGGATCCAAACCTTGCAGGCAGCCCACGGGAGCCTTCGGCCTCGCTTCATCTCCATCTGCTGCAGGGTTTGGGGCAGGCACAGCCCCAGGCACAGACAAAGCCAGCACCAGGGCTGCAGCAAGCACTTCCTACCACGCTCTCACACGGGACAGAGTATTGAAGGAGAAATGGATTTCAGCCCCGTCCTTGGCTTCTGCAGGAAGCCAACACCAGTGCCCACAAACAGTCGTGGCCCTCACAAGACTTGAAAGCTTGTGACTGGCTTTTTGCCCATCAGATGAAAAAATCAGATCCCAACACAATGCTTCATCCCTCAGTGCCAGCAGACGATCTGAGATTTAATCAACCTCTGAAGAGGAGATCTCCTGATACCTGTAGTTATCTATTTATTGCTTTCTCTGGATAAAATCCACTTACTAGGGCTGCAGCTGCTTTACATCCATCTATGCTGGCAGCGTTATTCCCTGCGCCCTGCTGCGAACCCCACAAGGTGCCCCAAGGCCAAGCCCGTCATCCTGCCCGGTCGCAGTGTTTCAGCACAGCCACATGCGGGGGTCCAGGCACCCATCACGAGGTGGTTCAGCCGCATTCATCCTTCAAAAAGCCTCTTGGAAAGGTCATCTGTGGTCAGCCGAGCTAAAGCTGTGGTCAGCCAAGCTGAAGCTGTGGTCAGCCAAGCTGAAGCTGTGAACACCTCTGTGACCACACAGCTGAAAGCTGCAGCCAGGCCCTTCTGCCCCAAATAAACCCCTAAACCTGGGGTCCTGGGGACACTGCAACAGCCAGAGGAGTGGGTTCCCTCCAGCCCCGAGATGCTCCGTTTCCCTCCCTTGCACAGCAGGAGAAAGTTTTGCCCACCAAACAGTTTGCCACTGAGACCCTATTGACTCCATGCCATGCTCAGCCCCGCTGTCTGCCATCACCCAAGGTGACAAGTTGCAAAGAGCACGCATATATTTTTTTTAAACCCAGCACACAGCAAACACCTCTTAATTCAATTGGTTGAATTGACACAGAGAGATTATTAGTTTTCAGTAAGATTTGATTAAATTAATTAGCTTGAAAATATCAGCACAGCCAGGCAAGCAAAGAAAAACAGAGATAAATCCCTGCCATAGCACTGCTTCATCTTTTAAAGGCAATTAATTCTTAGTTATTAGCTTTTAATTAGGGAATAATAATGACACCATTAATACAGTTTATTATACTTGTCAGCAGACAGCTGTTCCAAACAGATTTTATTATCAGATCTTGGCGGCTTTTGTCTGCTCTGCTCCCCCTCTTAGCAGGCATCCCCAGAGGGTCCTCTGGGACTGCAAAGGAGTGGGTGCCTTGCATAATTCTCATGGCTTTATTTTATTTTATTTTATTTTATTTTATTTTATTTTATTTTATCTAACCTTTATAAACTGCTTTCTCTCTCGGAGAATCCTGGCGGCAGCAGGATCCAGCCTTGACAGTGCATTTGATGTCTCTCTCACGGGTAATTCACACGCCTTTCTGTCTGTGGTTCTGGGGGGAGAGGCTGGATCTGTGCCAAAGCTGGTTTCACACCTCGGCTCCTGACATCTGAGACGGCATCCAACACGCAAAACATTTAAGTTGCCAAAAAATTCACTGTTTTGTTTTGTTTTCTTCTGAGCTTAGCCATCTCTTTGGAAGCACCATGTTCATTTAGAACACAGCAGAAATGATTTGGAAGCAAATAATAATTTTAAGTAAATCAAGCATTCCAAATAAGTTTACCCATTCTTAATCTCATTCCGCCCTACTGCTGAGTGCCTATCACTAGGAGAAGGCAGCTGCAAAGGGTGAAAGAAATACCATGTAATACTCTTTATTTTCTTGCCCCAAATTTACCCTGAAAGTGTAAACTCCAAATCCTTTAGGAAGAAACTCTACCATACTGTCAGCAGCAAGCTGCCTCAAGTTTTCATTGATGCTTTATTACTTCTTTGTCTGCTGTGTCACTAAAATAAAATATCCATAAGACTCATAATTACACATGCTATCACACATACAGGAAAGCACATGTTCTCATTATTTTCACCATTGCCTTTTTTCACTGTGTCCTAGACAGAGCTGTTGCAACTCCCTGGCAGAGGCTGCAAACTACTCCCAGGGCACAGGCCTTTCCTAGCTGTGCTTTACTATTCCTCTACAAGAGAGTCTCAAACCCAGTCATGTATGCAGGATGCCACTGTAACACAAAAATGTAATGCCATACATCTCCCTGATTTACTCTGGAGTTAATAAATCACAGAAACACTACAGTGTAAAATAGCGTGTTGGGTTCCGCTACCTTGATTTAATTTTTTTTTTAACCTCGCTCTGGACTGGAAGAAGCCCTAAAGGAAATTCCAGGTTGCCAGGAGCTTGGAGGCTCAGGTCAGCAGGAGAGAACACGCTCCCCAGCACCGAAAGCCTGCTCGTGGCAGGCATCTTCCTCCTCGCTCAACACAGTGCAGCTAAGTCCCAAGGAAAGAAATTAACCTGGTGTAGGAAGAAAGCAGCTGGGAGAATCTATTTGCAATTTTCCACAGGAAAGTGGAGAGTTGTTAAATTGACAGCAAGGCTGTTAAAAAGAAGAAACTTCCCCTACTGAGAACTGACATAAAAATAAGAAGGAAAAGGATGGCAGAAAGTAAAGATTACAACCATTATGATACAGATTTAGAAACCGAGGCTCAGACAAGCAAAGTGCTGTACTGAGCCAGGAGGCAGTGGCAGGACGAGCTTCAGCATCAGGAATCTCCAGCGGGACGAGCCGGCTCTCAGCAGACCGCCCTGCTTGCTGCAGAGCTCGCTGCGCCTCCAAGGAGCTCATTTCATGCTCTTTCCCCCCCTGCACTGACAGAGGCTTCAGGTGCCAGGTGCTGTGCTGTAGGCATTTTGCGCATTTGTATCCACACGCAGTTTCCAAATCTTAGAGCTACACTATGCATTCTCACTGGTGACTAAGCCTGAATATTTTAGGAGAAACTGCTTTAGGGATCTTGGTGCAACTATAAAACCTTCTCAGCCGAGGTGTTTTTTTTTATGCTCAGCTGTATCCAGGCAGAAGTTGGGAGAGGAAAACCAACAGACGAATTGAATGTCATCCAACTTTGTCTCCAAAATACATCACACAGGACACTGCAATACTACTTTTCTAAGGTAGCAATAAAGAGCTTGAAGTAGAGGTTGGTAAGGGAAGTGTCTTCTCCACTATAATTAGTACTCTGGTAGCACTAGCACTACTGATACCAGTGAAAAGTCTCCTTTAATTTTGGCACTGTCACTTGGGATCACACACGATGAGAGGGAAAAGCCTCAGCCCAAGTCCCCAGAGGCCAGATTCCCCCCGTTTCTCAGTGACATACCTCAATGCAAAGCAACCGGTCACGACCTGAAGGGCTTTGTGGCAGGAATTCACTCACCTGTGGCTGGGGTTTGGCAAGTGCTCCTCCTTGGTAGGTGCAGCCTCACCTGGTAGGCCCAAGCTTTGCCTGGAAGGCTCCCACAGCAGGAACACGGCCATGGTGTCCATGACAGGTGGATCTAAGGATGGCAGGAGGAGCAAAGGAGAGGAGGGTTAATGCTGTGCATTCCTTGACTCATACAGGGGACAACAGCCAGGGATGCAACAAGCGGCCTTCGCTCCTCAGAGCCTCCAGAGGCCCAGGCCCCATCGCCATGCCAGTGTGGAGCCTGGGGATTCGTTTCTGATTTCACTACTGCTCTTTATCAGAGAGACAGCTCTGAAAGGCACAGATTTTCTGCCCCACAATGGACCTGTCACGGTGACAATTATATTTAATAGTAGCAGTTCAGCCTTGCCTTTCAGGGGTGCTGATTATGGCAGTAAATAGAAGCACATTAGAGAGGTGACAAGACACTGACAGGCTGCATTCACACTGCATCGGGGGGCTGCAAGGGCCCAACTACTGTGGTCTTGACAAAAGAAACCCAAGGGGACATACCTTTTTATTGGGCTTTTGGTGTAGAGGAGAGAGGCACAGAGGTTAAAAATACTGCCCAGCCTAAGACCAGAAGCAGCAAAGAGAGCACAGGCTGCAATGGAAACTGCATAAGAAAACAAAGCAGTGCACCAGAGATAAGATAGTGTTGGTTTTTTTTCCCATCTTTTCAGTCAATCACCTGCTGGGAGTGAAATATTGCCATGATTCTGGCAGTGCTATAAATAGAGGTGAAGTTTTGGTCTTTGTGCTTCGAGAATAAATCATGTAAAATCATAAAAAGGGCGTCCAAAATCAAGGGAAGTACCTACAAGTACAATCAGTGGTGGGGCAGAGAGGCTCGATGTTGGGGTTCCCTCCCCAGGTTTATCACACAAATATTGTGAAATCATTCGGCAATTAAAAAAAAAAAAAAAGGTGGGGGTGAGGGGGAGCTTAAACTCAGCCACAGCAATAGGTCAGTGTGACACCACTCACTGCAGAGCACCACAACCATGTTGTGTCATCTGCAAATATGAGGATGCCTCTTCCTACTGAGGAAAACTACAGAGAAATTAATTTGGATAAAATGGACCGTGCTCTTGATTTCAGAATGCCACAGAAGTGAGAGTAATAATAACATTTAATAAGCAGCCAATTTTCTACACTCATAATTAGTCAAAAAAGCTTGTGATGAACTGTTTCTGTAAAACAGAAACATCCCTGAGCAGTGGGATCTCACAGAAACAGTGGCACTCAGGCAGATTTTTCACTAGACACGGACAAAAATCTCGCATTAATCACCCAACACAGGACACACAGCTATGGGATTGCAGCGCTAATTCCATGTTACAGCTGAATCCCAGATTAATCAGATGCACCATTTCCTCAGCCTAGATATCCTCTAGCGGCTCCAAGCTATTAAGATAACAAAAAGAAATAAATCTCAGCTCTAAGTGGAGAGACCAGGAGATCGGACCGGCACAACGGCCCTTCTCCCCCACCTCATTGCTTCTCCACGTAGAAAATTGTCCAGTGACCCTTCTGTACCTGCAATCAAGTCAGATTTGATCTTGCTAGTCAGGCAGATGAATCCCTGGTATTCCAAACAGCAGCAGCATCTTGGTTTGCATCATGGGTTACTGACCATTCATTCCTAATCAAAGAAAATTTGCTGTGTTTTCAAGAGATGGCTCTGTTAAATGAAGCAGATGAGCAGTGGATCTGTCCATTTATTTATTTTTAAACCATGATCTGGGGCACAGGGGAGGGTATCACTCCTGTTTCAGAGACAGTTTGGCTACGAGCTCATTCGCTGGAGGATATTAGCAGCTGGCATCTGAAATGGCAAGACTAGAGTATAGAGGTAAGCCAAAGTCAACTGTGCTGAAACACAGCCAAATTCTTATTTATTCCACAGGAAAAATGGCTAAGCTGTGGTCGCTATGTAATTCTAAACAGTGTTTACACAGTGACCTTTCCATTTCCCCTCTTGGAAACAAAAAATTTAATTGTTTTGCTCCTCTAATGCAGAATAAATAACTCCCAGTGATTTTCTATTGGTGTGCAAATAAACCGAGCGGTTATCTTTTTTCTGCTATCAAAGCTGCCAGACCATTCCAGCTCAACATCCCCAACTCATTCCAGCCTTGGCACTTCACCAAAGTTGCTTGCTTTTTTTGTGTGCACCAGTATGGTTGTTGATGAGGTGAGAGCCCCGAGATGGCCTGGATACGGGGCTGGAAATCGGTGAACCCACAGGAACTCATTCCGAGTGTTTTTGCTGGGGTCTTAAGAAGCTTGTTCAACCTTTCCTCCCACAAAATTCTGCTTGGCAAAGCAGGCAGTAATGCCCCCTCGAGGAGCACCCATGAGTATCATCGCTATTAGATGCTCAGAAGCTGAGATGGTTTACACTGCTCAGGGTTAAACTCAGTACAGGGTTTCCTTGTTAACCTGTAATGAGATAAAAGGACAAATTGTCCTTCTAGCCCAGGCACTATGAAGCTGAAGTCACAGCATCCCACGGACAGGCGCAAAGACAAGCACCCTGGGAGGTGTCTGGGACGTGTCAGACTGCAGGAGGGTGTGGGAAGGGCTGTACGGAGCTGTTCTCTCACCTGCCAGGGTATGAGAGGGACAGCTCTGGCACTCGGCAGGTTCCGTGCAGTGCTCCTCCTTGCTTTAATCCGTCAAAGTATAATCACATGCCTGGAAAACCTCGTCTGCTGCAAACCTGCACTTCCTGACTTGGTCCGTTTGCAGTTCAGTCCAAAATGGGGCTTCTGATGTTGCGATTATTGGAATTATTTTTAAAAGAGTGTAAAAAGCTCATTAGCCTACCTTTAGCTGTATGAAGCATAGGGAAAAGAAGCCCCAACAAGAAAAGTAACAAGGACTTGCCCACTGCAGTACTAGCAAAAGGACCTACTGCAGGAAAGTCTTCATTTTGTGCTCTGAAAAAATTCAAGCTAGAGAGAGAGGTGACAGAAGCAACGTGCTGATCGCTCACTGCCTTCCTCATAGCCGAGTCACAGGATGCCCACTACCAGGGAAGACATGCCCTAATAAGTTCTGCTAGTTCAACTCAAATTGCTTTTAAACTAAAACAGCATTCCCAGATTCAAAGCAAAGTTTAGTTTAAAACTGCTCCTGATTATCTTAAGCTGAAACTCCCCAAAGAAAGCACTCCAACCAAAATAAGGGCATTCTTCCAGAAGAGAATTGCACCTGTTTAATGAGTAGTTTTAGTAAACTGGTGCAATTTGTTCAAGCTGAAGAACTACTGATGAAAAACTAATGTGAACAGTGAGGGAAGAGGAACAGAGAAAAATCCCCACAGAATAACCTTAAGAAATAGAAGTTCTGCAGAACTGGCCAAAGCACAGATGTCTGCAGCATGTGACAATATTTTTCCATCATCTGCTCTTTCCCTAAAATAAACGGTCACAAAAGCAAAGCAGAAAGGAAGCAAGCACATCAAAGGGGGAGTGCCTGGGAGCTCTCTTTACCCTCCCATGTACCGGCAGCACTGCTAGAAGCCAGGAGAGGCCGTGAAGGGGAAAGCCACAAACTGCCACGTGTGAATGTGCTCATGTAGATCTGCATGCTGGAGATTGCAGCAAGGCGCTTGCAAGAATTGTTTCAATAGGACTAGAAGCTACCACAAGGCGTCTTCTGGAGTGACAGTATGATGGGACAGCAAAGGGCAAAACGGTAAACATGGAACACACATTTTTGGAAGTTAGGGCTGTCCACTCCGTCCCAGCAGTAGCCAAGGGACAACAGCCTCACCCCAACCAGCAGTGCTGTTTTTAAAGTCTACTTAATAATCCTGTCCCTTACGAAGAAAGAAAATAAGACACCGCCTCCATTTCTCCTTCCCAAGTTAAAGATCATTCTTCAACCCAACCAGGAGTTAACAAATCTCTCTGTCCCGTTCCACTCGCCAGGCAAACAGCAAAAGTCTCTGCTGACCTCATGGTAGAAATAAGCAGCCTGTTGATCCCTGTCTCTTCATTGCTGCCAGCAATTATCACAAAATGTCTTCATTGTGCATGTGGCAGTTAGTGAGACTGACTCAGGGAGTTTTATCAGCTTCTGTGCTACAGGTATCGGAGCAGCTGTTTGCCGTAAGGACACCCTGCTGTTCACCAGCCCAAGAGAAGCTGGACTTGTGCAAAGCAGCAAGGAGAAACTGAAGTGCAGTCCTTTGCACAAGCCAAAGCATCGCACAGGGGGATCTTGTCCTCACCTTAGCAGGTCTGCTAATGGCTGTGTCCTCTGAAAAGCTCCCTGCAGGGCAGGGCCAAGTGCCAGGCAGGAGGAGACCACGCAGCACGCACCGATGATGCCCGTGAGCATGCCGTGGGACGTGGGGCCACCAGCAGGGCCTCCTGAGGATGGCGTTGGCACAGGTGAAGAAACTGAAAAGCAAAAGGACTGCAGCTTGCCTTAGCAAGAGAGGCAGCTGCATAATATTTGAAGACAGACACAAACTCACTTTCTCCAGGGACAAGAAAGGCAGAGAGGTTAGAAGAAAAGGCTAATGAGTTGCGCTCATCTACAGTCTTTCATCCAGCCCCAAACGGTGCTTAAGTGTAGACAGAGGAAAGCACAGGAAGCAAAGCTCTTCGCTACAGCAGTCGTAGTACTCACATCAACTCCCTGGGTACAGCACCATTTCCTATAACTCCACTTATCTATATCTGAGTGCAGCAATCTCAGCTAGGAACAGAAAACCACAGTGACTTAGGGAGGTTTGTGTGACAAAGCCTATCCCACTCTGTGAGGCTGTGATCGAAAGTTTTGAACCTTGACTTTTGATGACTGATCCAGGCAGTTACTTAGAAGCATGTACCACTTCTTACCACATCTTTAAAATTATATTTGTTCTTATTACTGCAATATAGCAGACCTTAAATTCAAAGGTAAGCTCGGTGTGGGTGTAAATTCCAATGGAATTATCAGCAGCTTTTTCCCACTAGTGATTCCTCAGATTATCTCAAGAAGAACTATTAAGCCCCAAAGGACTGGAAGCTGCAGATTCCTTTTCTTTTACGTGTTCTGCAGCATTAGCCTCATACTGCAACAATTTGAGAGGAATTTGTAGAAAAGAATTAGGGCTTGGAGAGGGGAATGAAAGTGTTTAAAGGAAGGTTCAGGAAGATGCTATTTCAAGAGGTTCAATGTCAGCACGACCTCCAAGGGCTAGAGAGAAAGGCTACTGGCAGGCTACGAGGCAGGCTCCCAAAAAGGATAGCAACCTGGTGATGTAAAAAATAAGGATTTTAGGATCACCTCTGGCTATTTAGCAACCGCTGTTCTTACGAGAAATCCAGCTAAAGCAAATCCTGGGCCTTGGACCAAAAATACATTGCAAGCTTGGTTCTTAATTTTGGGAGGGGGTGCAAAAAGCTCTTCTGCATGATTAACGGAGCGGAAGGAAAAGACCATGTTCCTGTTTATGAGTCTTGGCTTCTCTTGCTCAGGTAATCAGTCATCATTACAAACCAGATCTGGGAGCTTTCTTCTCCTGCAGTACAAAAGCCTTTAATCTTAGAAATGAAGAGACTTCAACCCCCCAAAAATTGTAATTCTGAAGTGCTCAACAGCCTTTAATTCATTATGAACCTAGAGGCAGCGGGAAAAAAAAAAAGTAGGCAAAAAATACATCACATCCTTAATCTAGGGAAAAAAATCAGTATTTTTATAGCACATAATCAGACACTTACAAATATATTTCACTGGAGGAAGGGGAGGGTAGGAATGTGCATTTCCTATTTCCTTTTCAATAGTCTGATGCACAGAGGCCATCAATATGGCCATTAGAGATAATCTGCACAAGTCATTCCTAAACCAGAGAGATTTAAAAAGAAACAAAAAAAGGAGAACCCCTGCAACAAGGAAGGGCATTCTACAGTTCCAGGTTCATGTTTAAACATAACTCATCATCTGAGTATGGGGGGAGGAAACACACTTTGTTTTGTACAATATAAATAGTATTTTTTAAAAGGTACTACATATGAATACAGTAACGGTGCTATTTCAGTCAGGACTTGAACATGCAGAGGAAATTCCCCGTCGCTCACAACCACTCATCCCCATCCCACCCTTCCCCTCCCCCTCCAAAAAAAAATCCTCTGCTGTTAAAATTCTCTTTCAACTCTTTTAAATATTTCTCTGTGGCCTGGCAACATTCTTTTTCTTTTATACAAGCAAGCTTTCTGCTAAATTATGTTTTAACCGACAGGAGACAGCTATGTAGGAGTAACAACTGAGGCTTTTAAGAACCTTGCCAATTTTTAAAACTTTTATTAGTCTCAGCTTGATTTTATTCTTGGAGACATCCATTGAAAACGTCAGTATCTCAGAAATAAAAAAACCCTGTTTCAAACTTCTTACAAACACACACGCGTGCACACGCGCCGACACAAACACACAGAGAAAATAACCCGTAGCAGAGGCAGGAAGAAATAAAGGGAACTCCAATTCTCTCCAGGGAGAACAAAACCCAATAAAATAAAATAAAAAATTAAAAAGTTGCTTCATTCTATCTCCACTCTTTCACTAGGACAGTTTAATACCCATCGAGTCTTTTAAGATGCTAATCTACCATCTGCTAGCCCACAAATCCTTCCCACTTATTCCCTGCAAGATCCAGCTATAGCCTTGCTCAAAAACCTCTCCACAGAACAATGACCACCTTGCTAATGGGACTTAAAAAAAAAAAAAAAAAAAAAGAATATTGTCTCTTTCTGGCCAGTAATTTCAGGGAATTAAGTGGAAAAGATTGCCGTGCAGCGTTCCGGATAGCTCTACTGTCTCACCGTGGCCTCTGCCAGGCCAAGTCATCTGGGCGAGTGGCATGGTGCCCCCGTGCCCCCCTTCACCCAGACTTTCTGGAGGCCACGTCCCGTCCCCAGCTCTGCACTAGGGCTGCAGTTCTCTTTCTGCAGTCCTCTTTCCTTCTACAGAGGTCCTCCAAGGAGAGTGGAAGACTTTCCAGTGACTTCAGTAGGGTTTAGGACTAGGCTCTTTAGGAAATACTGTTCCATAACAGCTCTTTGACCGGAGGTGATTTTCAAGTGTTCAGGTGGGAGCTGCCCACTCAGTACTTGAGGATTTGTTTTTGCCTTTAATGCTTGTTCAGTTCTCAGCGAACTGAGTCCAATCAAAAGAAGGGCTTGCGTTCCTCTTCCCAGGAGTATCTCAAAGGCTCAGTCTTTACTTAAGTAAAGGATGTCACAACAATCAAAGATGTTTGGGGAATTTCTTCTTTAATAGGATAAAAGAAAAACATACAAACACCTCCCAGGCTTCTGTCATGGAATGATTCTCACAACTGTAAGGAGCACAACTCAAAAAAATGGAGACAAAGAAAGAAAAGGTTCCTATGGGAGACATGCCTACCAGAGAGCTAGAACAATCCCTTTATGCTCTAGTCTGCAGTGGGGAAGGGGATGGCTCGTAAAGGAACTAACACAAGAAGCAGCAACAGAACACTTGCCAAAACCGAGTGGCGTATTGTAACTGAAAGCCATGCTGATTTTTTTTTTATTTTTTTTTAAAGTAGAAAGCAACTTAGATGGCAAAGATGGGGAAGGAAGATGACAAGAATGACCAGAACCTGGCCATTGTTTCACTAAGTCCCTTCCTGGTGACATGGCAGAAATGCACACATCTATCACATGTCCTTTAAGAGAATTAACTGTAAGAAACATCCCAGCCATGAAACATTTCTTTCCCCATCTTCCCCAGATTACAAAGAAGATAGTGTTTCTTTACAAAAAAGAACCCAGAACTCTCCAGGACATCTGCGCTTGCTTTCTCTCTCCCCACTGTAATATTAGTCACATTTCATTTGGGGGTGAGAGGGGAGGATTTTATTTTCAGTTTTAAAGCCATAATCTAGAAAAATGTTTTGTGGAAACTTTCATTTTCCTATTTTTGTTTGCTTTTTTTTTTTAATAATGCTTATTTATAGAAAACTTCACAAAGGTGACTTCTATGTACAGAAAACACAATTCCAAAGGCTGCTTCAGTAGTCAATGTAATAGCACCTTTAAAGACAAAAGAGTTTGACATATTTTAAAAAGTCATTTTATCAAATTTTAACCCTTTCCAAGCCTTACAGAAAGGAGCCAGTCACAAAGCTCTGTTAGTACAAACTCTTGCCGAGTCTCCATGTGAAATGCTGTCAGAAAGTTTTTCAAGCTCCTATCGGTCAGCAACGTCTGGCAAAGTAGAGGTAGCGTGCAGCCAGACAGAATTTTCTTGCAGTCTAAACCAGAAGAAGATGAAAGGAATTCACAGCAGACTATTGCACAACGCTGGTCTTCTATTCCACAGTTTTCTGTTTTTTGTTGTTGATTTTTTCTTTTCCTCGCTGGCTTGAAAAGGGTTAACTTTGTATTTAATTAATCCTGGTTAAAACATGTTGCTCTGAGTTCCAGGTTGGTACTGTGTCTGCAACAGGCTCTCCATAAAGGCCAAGTAATCTTGGTTTTGTCCATATTCTTCAGGATTTCTTGAATTCCCCAGCCGGGGGCGCTTGGCTGCTCTCACTTCATCTCCCGAAAATACATCTTCCTGAGGGGCCCCAGTGCTGAGGGACTGCAGGAGACACGAAAGTACAGTCATTAGAGGCACAGAAAGAAAACAGAGAGAGACTGCACAAACTGTTGAGTGCACCTGCATAACAAGGCAGCAGGGACAACAAGCGAGCGAACAATTTGGTACAGAGAATTTCTGTACAAAAAGCGAACTCCAAAACATGCAAAGCACATGGCTGAAAGAAAAACTTCTGGGTTTCTGAAACCAAACTTGAAGAGAAGCCCTCAAGTTGCCTTCCTCCTGTATCAGAATATCTTTTACTTCAATTCCTGCCTTGCCAGTTCACTGTTTACTCCTATCCTCCTCTCTCTCTTCACGTTATTCATTCCTAGTAGAAGGCACACAGGAAATTGGGGCTTCCCTGGTGTCTTAGAAAGACCAAGACCTAAAGAAAGCATTTGGGGTTAACATGACTGTACAAATGATTACTTCTGTTCATCCTCTTCTTACACTCTCAAAAGAGGTACATTTCTTGGTAGAAATTATAATTTCCTTTTGCTTTGTTCCTTTGTTCTGCTGTTCTACATTAAAGCACCGTGAACATCACTTCCATGGTGTATCATCTAACGCTCCTGGCAGCGGAAAGTACATGTGAAAAATCTTAGCTTTCAACCAGACTTGAAACTTTTAATTCACTTTCCAGCCTGCATTCCTTTCCCTGGAACTGATAGAAAGTCTGATGGTTTCCACTGCAGAGAATATGTTACTTTCCAAATCTTGTATTTCAGAGTTCCAATAATTGTCTTTATTACTAGTCAAGCTTAAATAAACCAGAATATTGTGCACATCCTAGAAATCAATTCTAGGATGTTTCTTTGCCACCAAAAATCTTTCAAGGATAACAAGGTGAATTATTGTTAGACTGTAAAATTTATGCCATGAGGTCTTACTGTGATGAATGACCTCGAAGAAGATGGAGAAGCCATATAGAGATACATTACAGAAACCATTTTACAGATTTTTTTTTTTGGTAAAAGCCTTTCATGCATAAGCAAACAAAGGTTTCCTCCAAACTGACGTGAGTTTTTCCACGTAACTGCCTGTTACTAGGCCATTTTTAACAATGTGCCTCTCATGCTTCTGCTGGTGGCCATGGATTTGCAGGTTCACAGAATCACTGGTTCAACTTGGCAGAGAAGTTCTGTGTACTCCTAAGGAATGGGTGGACCATCCTCTTTTTGTTTCTTAAGAGAGACAGAAGCCCACAGCCTTATCACAGAATAACTCTGTGGATCCATCCCTGTCATGCACTAGCTAACATGACATTTAGAATGAAGAGGAAAACTGTATATTCTCCACTGGCATAGAATCTGGTCTCATTATTTCTTTAAATGAGATGACTTTAAAGATCAAAGCACCAGGTCTGAAAACATCCCGCAAGTCTGGAACCAAACAAGCTGTGAAATAAATCCCTCAATTTCTAGGCTGAATATTTCAGTTGCATGCAGTTAAAGGCACACTGATCTTTTATATAAGAGATCTGTAGGTAAGGACTATGTTCTACATCTCCTGTTTGGTAAGAAATGGGGGCTTGGTCCCATGTCACTAGCCAGTTCTCCAGGTTCCACTTAGCTGTAGGCCCATCCACGTGACTTATGAGGAAAGGCAGTATTCAGACAGAATGGCAATCCGTAGAACTAAATTCATACACTATGTGGTGTAAAATGGCATGAACATAATCTTTCAACCACAGAACACAAAAATCAGGTCTGAACATGTAAAATGGAAAATCATTTAAATGCTTCTCAAGCATTTACATCAAGAATTTCTCCTGCTATACATATTCTGCAAAAGACCTGGGATTTTACAACCAGAGAAAGCGGAGGCTGTGTTCACTTAATGTCTAAACAATATGTTAAGAAAATGTGAATGGGTACTGCAAGCCACAGCCATTTTACCGCACTTCTTCCTTTGATACCTACCAGGCGAGACTTCACTCTCTTTGGAAGCTCTTCCTCCAAGGTATAAATATCACCACGCTTTACCATTAGCTGGGAACCATCTTCAAACTCGACCTGCAGAGTAGGCAGAACATCAAATAAGAACATTTGGCCTCTAGATTTACAGTACCTGAACAGTTCACTCCCAGATTATGCCAAGCATGGGCCCTTCAGTCCCATGGGAATACCAAGGAAGCATCAGAGGCCAGCTCTGTCCCACTTTTGTCCTCCATCCCAGTCAGAGGGCTAGAGATTTCCACTGGTTTTTAAATTCAAATCCTGAAAAAAGCAGCTTTTCACTTATAATAAAAGGCAGCCCTGTATTCAGGCCAATATGAAGAATTTCTTTCATCTTAAACAAAGCACTTTTACACGTCATGAGGAAACAACCCCAGCTACTAAAATACATCTATATTTTAACAAGCAGAAATAATCAGCCAGGTACAAGAAATGGTGGTAAGTCCTCACGTCAAATCTTTTTCACTAAGCACTGATTATATCATGAATTATGCATCAGTTGTTACAGGAATGTTTATTCATAAAAACGTGCATATAAAAATGTTAAAACTATTAACAAATGTTAAGAGATTCTCGTTTCCTTTGCTTAAGACTTATTACTTTTTTGGATAACGCAGAAAGACACAACACGGTTAATAGGGGATGGCAAGTTCGGACTGGACACATTCAGAAGGAAGCAATCATCTGTTCTCTGAACTTCTCCTCCCGTGCTGCCCAGGTCTTACTACTCATCAGTTACACCAGGCCTGTGATGCCTGCTGAGGTCCCTTAACCGAGCAGCATACATCAGCTGTAATAACTACGCAGGTAGGAGAACAGCCTTTGACAGATGAGCTCAGCTGAGCCCTACTGAGGTGGTTTAAAGTGCTACTAGCCCCATTTACTCTCCGGTTTTACAGATTACCGCCAGCATAGCGGAGTCAGAAGGGAAAACAAATGGACAAGTTTAAGAGCCGAGCCACAAGCAGGTCTGCCATTTCCACTACCTGTGCTCGATCTCCAGCAGAAAGGCAGAACTGGCAACGCAGGGCAGCAGCATCGCAAACCATCACACACACAGTGGCTGGATTTTGTTTATTAAAGCTCCAAATTACTGATAAGGCTTAAGGCCTGTTCTGAACACACATTAGTGTATGTTAAAAGTCGTTTGGGGTATTTTTTATTTTTATTTTTTTTAAATATACACAACTAATCTTAGCACACAAAGCACAGGCTTAGATATGAGAACTGGAAAGCTACTGCAAAATAAGGCAAGATGAAAATGCTGAAGCTAATCCATGCAGTCTTCCTACGAACACGCTTATTTCATAACAAAAACCCCCCACCTCTGTGTTGTTAAATATAATCCTATTAGACAATAGAGATGCATGGTAACTACTGAAAATAAGTATCTATATAAGGAACCAATGTCGAAAGCTATTCAGGCTATTTTCCCCATGGAGAAGAGCTCTACCTATAGGTAACTGCACGATCTGAAAAACCCAGACTCCTTCATGCATATTTTTCTGTCATCTGTCACTATCAGTGGAATAGCCTGTTTCAAATTTTTTTTTACCTTTGAGAAATTGATGACAATTTCCCATACTGTGATTAAGCTGAAAAGCATGCATAAAAATAGATCTTTATGGAACTACATATTGTACTTATTCATAACCAGGGTCACCTCAGATCACATCTTCTCTGAAGCATTTACTTTCCATTATGCACACGAAGAAGACCGTTAACTGACGAGGTGGACTATTGTGCTCTTTGCACACAGATATGAAACACTCTGCGTGCAGTAAGGATAGAAACCAGAACCCAATTTCAAACAAATGCAAGATTTGGGACTTCCTTTGCCTTTTACAATTGTCTAGGGGCATCAACCTCTTTAAAATAACAATTATATTCCAGCATGTATTTTTCAAAAGGATGTGCACAAAGTACACTTTCCTTTATAAATCACTATAATTTTCAGCTTCTTGGTAACATTTAAAACAGATTTAATCCAATGAACACACTGGATCGTATAAAACCTTCTGTGCTGAAATACCAATGCTGTGTTATCAGGTTAAACCTTCCTTTACTTTTAGAGCCTTCCAGAAACAAAAATCCTCTATGTGCAAGACTCAAAGACAAAAAAACCTGGCTGCTGTTTTTCTCTACTTAAAAACAGAGGTGGTGAGAGTGTACGAGACTATTATTCCCACACGCTGCTACTGCTTTGCAAAGTACCTTCCCATGGCCAGAGGTTTACTTCCCCCCTTGAAGTAGTCTCCTGACCCATAATTTCCCTTCCTTTCTCTTGAATTGTCAAGGAAAGTTTTAATTATGTAAATACTGGCTCATGGGGAACTGTAGGTCATGAGCTCAGTTAGCACGAGCCATCAGATAGCCATCAGAGAGTAGTAGGAGCAGGTCACTTTTGACCTGAGTCAGATCTGAGCTGTTTTTCAGTATTCCACTAACGAATCTGAGACATCAGCCATTAAACACTTTTCCCACAATGGAGGTGAACGGCTTTTCCTCCATCTGCCCTCTATTATGGGAAAGTTCCTGTGTAGAAGCTTCGTAATAGTGGTGAACGCTCAGGGAACAATTGCTATGGGTCAAGGAGAAGGAACAGCTTGTGGAGACCAATGGGTCTTTAAGTGTTGCCTCTTCATCCAAATAAAGAGCAAAGACATTTACCTTCAAGAGAAAAGCTACTGCTTGCTAAGCAATCCTGTAGTGATTTGAACAAGTCCTTTCGGTTTTCTAATGTTTTTTTTCCTACTCTCCAGCTGTAAAAAACTGCACAACTATAATCAAGAAGTTGCGTGTTTTTCCCACAATACAAAAAATGGCAAATCTATTTTATATTTTAAGAGCAGTCTGACATATGTCTAGCCATGCAGCCATATTCTGCCACAGAATACCTTTACCCTGATCCTATTTTAACACTATATTTCTCTTTAGACTACCAGCAGTATTAATTTCAGAAGGCAAATTCTCTCTTCAGGACCAGAGCAAACATTCAACATTAGTGGCCTATACAATAGGGGTAACAATCAGACATGTCGATATGAAGTACACGGATACTCTTCCATACTTACCTGATAAATCTGACTGATCTGGGCTGCAATAAACTTGGCCTTATAGACGATTCCATCTGTCCACTGCAGTTGAACCATCTCACCCTCTGGAGGCGGTCCCATTCGGATGCAGTCTCTGCTCTGAGGACAGACAGGCAAAGAGGTCAGACAGCCAACAGAGACAAAGCTCAACAAGTAGTTGAAGAAGTGTGTTAAAAACCACTACTCCGGGAAGTTCCTATAAGCATAAGAAAGTTACTAGACTTGTGATTAATTGCACAAATCTCAAACAAACCATTAAACACCGAAAGAACAGAAATAAGCACTTGCACCTCCTTCTGGTGACAGTACTCAGTTCTAGAAATTTTCTCATTACAAATCCCAAAACATCAAATTGCCTATATCACCAAAACCAAACAGGGTGACCTGCTCTGTTTCACATGGTGAATCAATGGTACAATCAGGAAGAGAACGCATGAGTTGACAAGTCAGCCTTTTCTATACGTTCCCTCTATTAAGTGCATTTCCTATTTTGAACCAGAAGTGCTTACAACCTGCTTCCCCCATGAATCACACTTGTCAGTTGAAAAAGGAGAGATTATTCAACCACAAAACAAATAGGATGCAACTTAAAACAAACACTGCATTCTGTTAAGTTATATGCATATAGCAATATCACATTTTTGTAAAGAAAAAAAATGAAATGAGATAATGTCACAAACAGGAAGGATGGTGGTGAAGAACAGTATGAGTTTTTCTATGCAAGTAGCAACTTTACTTTTATGACTTTTTCTTTTTTTAAACTTTTGTTGTTCCACCCCACAGCGTACAGAAGGAATGCACATGTTACACTTCGCACTCGTTTATAACTGTAATAGTCTCCATAGTGAGCTGCTTACAATAATGCTTTCCGGGTAAACGTTGTCACTGTATGAACCATCATCAAAGTTTACTTCATAGAAAGTCTGTGTTGTCGTGCCAATCACTTTACATCTGTAGTAGAGTCCATTCCGGTTCTTTGTGATCACAGTCTGTCCAAGGGTCACTTCCCTTCGAAACTGAATCTATGTTGAAGAGAAAAGGGAGAAACTGGCAATCAGAAAAGCTGGGTTAAAAATACAGGTGCAGTGAAACTGTTCTATAAAAACAGCAGAAATTAAAAAATAAAAAATAAAAAACATCCAACAAACTTACATTCTGGTTAGCTGCTTTGTGTTTGAAGCAAGTGATGGACACAACGTAGGGCCAGTCATCCGGCTCCATGGGTACACCAGCGGCGTGCGCACAGGTCACGTGGAAGGAAGTGGAGCAGTGCTCATAGGAGCACTGGATGCAGGCACCAGGCACTTTCTTCATCCGCTTCCGACAGTACACGCATTTCTGAAACACAAGTTAGCATTATGCAGACAGTCAACGGCAGCTTTAATGCAACATATTGGCATCCTGATAACTGACAGGGTCAAAAAGTTCTTAACATTAGTGTCTACAGCACAGAAGCCACAGCCAAAAATGGTGATATTTCATGCTATGAGGTCAAATCTAACACTGCCAGAATTGCCTGTCCAACTCTATACACTTGCCTAGAACCACCTGTAAGCCAAGTTAGTTTCTTATCATTCCCACAACCGCGACAACATCTACCAGTAAGTCAGCCCGCCAGAACCATACTGGATGGTGAAGCAGACTAAAATCCAATTTGAGACTACGCTCACAGGAGGACTGAGAGAAAGGAGGACCTAACAGACAAACACACATCAGTATTATTCAAGAACTGCCTATTAATACTCATCCTCCTTAGATATATAAAACATGCCTATCTTATTTCAAACTGCAGCTAGGCCATCACAGTCACTGCAGAAAAATAACGTGATCATTTTTGGAAAGAACAGAACAGAGGATAACTGTGTAATAGTTTGTTCTATTATGTTTAATGGAACATTTTATCTATCAGATCTAATAGAATATCATTTCATGTACCTGAACAATGGTGGGGTTTTTTGTTGCCGTTTGTTTTTTTACATACAAACATACCAACTGTAAGTGTTTTATTACGATCCATGTCAGATTACTGGAGATAAAACTCAGAAGAAATTAAAACATTGTACCAAACATCAGAATTACAAAGGGAAAAAAAAAGTATGTAACCTTTCGGCATTTTTAAATCATTTTCTGCAAAGCAGATCTGCTTATAAGACCTATCTAATTAGACAGCATTTAGAGGGGACAGGTAAGCGACTTAAGACGTGACTGCTTTAAAAAGAAACGTAAAAAAGATTGGAAGCAAGCATTAGGTGTCAGTGGGAAACAAGATAAATTTCCTCCTTAACAGCACCAAAGTCTTGTTTAAAGCCTCTCAGAAATACATGAGATTAGATTTTGGTAATCCCAATCTAAAGAAATTTAAATTGGATGCTTGGAAATATTTCCAGGCAACTATTTGGAAACACCATTCTTAGGCTTTTAACATCTTAAGTCTAGAGGATCTGTCACTGATCGATGAAAGCTTCTTTACCTTAGCCGAGGCTTCTTAGACAAGGCAAATCAGGGAAAATTTAATATTACACATGAGATGAACATGCATTTTACTTGTTAGAATGAATTGCACTACTTAAAACAGCTCGTATAAATAAAATCCTGAGAGATATTATATGCCTGTGAATCCAACTATACAGCCACGTAATTTATTTATTACAGAGAAATAATTTCCATATACAAGGAGGAACAGAGGAAAGCAATAATTTTTAGTGCCCATTTCCAGATGACTGTCTCCAAAGCACATTACTCTGGCTTGCTCCAGCCACTGCCCCCCAAGTTTGATTGACGGCCTCCCTCCCAACCCATGCGCCCTCCTAAATATAAATGTCCTATAAACATACTCTGATATTACGCATAACAGTCTTTCTCTCTGCAGTGTCTAATATTAAACAGGGCCTTTCTTTCCCTCTTTAAATCTCCACGGTGTCTCGTTTACCTCACTTCCATTAAAGCAGCGCTCCAAGTATGCAACATAACAGAACTCACGACCTAAATTGTAAGGTCCGTGTGAATTACTACATCCCATGGGATTAGCAATGCAACGAAAGCTTCCTGAGGTCACAGAGTAAGCCTATGCAACCCCCAGAAGTACAAATTCACTCTGCTCCTAGATCTGGGCTAACTGAAAAGTGTATCCTCAAAAATATTAAGAGTAATACTGCATATAAACAATACCACGCACACCAAATAAGAATTGCCAAATTTCAATGTTATATTTGTGTTATCATAGTCCATGAGGCCTAGCTAAGAGCCCCACTGCGCTACAACCCATTGCCAAGGCAAATAAAAGACCACTCTTTCTCCAAAGACTATTTCTCTTTTCTTTCAAAGCAAAACGTACAAAAGAAAGGGAGATACCTTCTTCCTTCTTTCTCTGCAACCTAACCACTCCCCGACTGGGACCTGTCCCCCATGTATATGAAATAAGTCAAATTCACTTCCTGTGAATTAAGTCAGTACGTTTACACCAAAGATTAATTTGGCCTTTTTACTGAAAGTAACAAAAGCCAGGAAATTCAAACTCAGGGCCTTAGTGTTGCCAGAATGTGTTTTCTCATATTTAATAAGCTATGCCTTTATCGCGCTGTAAACCACGTTCAAAAGCCAGATAAGCACCACAGCAAAGTGCACAGCAGGAACACGGCACTGAAAGCAAGTCAATAGCAATGAGATCTCATTATTAAACTGTCAATACCTAATTCTCTCGCCAGCAGGGACAACTGCTGATATACAGTGTGCTCAATACTGCCTCTCACGGGAGTATTAACCCTGAAGTATCAGGAATCTGCCTTTATTGATGCAAACAGGTTTCTTCCAAGCCAGAAGGATTAGCATGCATCTAATGACACCCCGACGGTAGACAGATTCCTTATGGCAGGCAAAAGAGCTACAGAAGTGGAATATTGAGAGCAAATATGATCACAGGATAAAGAAAAACGAGAGCTACAGTAAGACTGAAATGTAGAAGACGGTGAAAGGAGTGAAAATGTTGAAGATCTGGAAATGTAGGAGATGTGATGAACAGAAGCCCCAGTGCTAGGTACTACAGTGAAGCAGCACGTGCAAGATTGAAGACATTTCCTGGGGGAGAGGAGATGTGAGAAGGTCTAAAGCACAGGAGAAAAATCTTCAGAATAAATGCACACCGGAGAGTTGGGTCATAGCTGAGAGTAAGAAATGGGCTGTCTCCTGTTTGATGAACGTTGCAATTCATTTACTCCACTGAGGAATGACAGCTAATTATTCCAAATTTCCACGTCATAAATAATTTACGCACACAGGCCCATAATACCCCATTAATCAGGAAGCATGCAAGCTGCATTCTTTGAATGATGCAATACCCACAAACGAACTGAGAAGTCTGGGATGAAAAAGGGAGGCCTGGTGTGGGCTTGAAGAACAGAAGATACTCTTTAAACTAGTCACTGAAATTTTTTGATGCATCAGCCCTCCCACAGTAACTTTAAAAAATAAAAATATAAAAAAAATCACAGATAACTCTATTCTATTCTAACTCTAGATATCTTCTATTCAGATAGCTGTAATCTATTCACTTCAACAACTCACAACCTTTGCATAATTTCTACTATCCTTTTACATCTTTTTCAGCATAAAAGGCCGCCTCTCAAATTATATCTAACACTGCATCATCTCCATCAATGTCAAATCATCAGATCCACAACCTTTTAGTCCCCTTCAATTTGTCTTCCTAAATAAAGCTGCACATCTCTCCCCCCCAAAAAAAAAGCAACAAAAGAAAAAAACACAAACTCACCAAAAAAAAATTACATCCCCCCCTCAGTATCCTCCACTGACTCCCTCATGTGCTCCACGAATTATCTGCAAAATCCTTACTACTAAGAAAACTCTCCCCAACGGCTCATGAACATGTTTCCCCACACGAGCCTACCCAATTTAAATTTCCTCTGTGCTCCTTCACACACTACCCCAATGCTGCCTGTAGAAGCACCACTGCCTTTCACATTTTAGCTCCAGACAGTTTATTTGCTTTCTTTCCTGCACCAAATGACACTCAAAGTCACGTTAGATGCGGTGGCAACACCAAGAAACTGTTTTCAACAGACATTGATGGTGCATGCATACATACTGTAAAGGCACTCCTAAATATGACCAACAGAGCTGAATGATTTTTATGATCATTAATTAGCCTGGAAGCCTACTAGACTCTGTGAGTTGAAGCGCTTCTCATAAAAATGCTCTACCTTCCCTCAGATATGAAGAAAACATGAGGTGTAAAGGGAATACAACGCTTAAGAGATCAACAAAACTATGAAGCTTTAATTCAGGAACAGAAAGACATGTATGTAGTAGGTCTGTGTAGAGGCTTTGGATGGAATAGCCAATGTTGCAGAACAGATTGAAGCAACAAAGTTTTAGTTCAGCTTAGCCAGTACATTAATACTGCCCTGGCTTTATACAACTGTAAGGTAGCCACAGAAGAGTTAAAGAATTAAGTCATAATGTTTCCTTGTGAGGGTCCATTAAGCAATACAAGTAAGTCTTGTGTAAAAGGATTTTCAGTTCATCGTTACAAGTGCTGGTAATGAAGAGGATGCATGCTGGAAATGTCAGATGATCCATAAAGACCCAGTGCTGTAAGATTTATCACTCTCACATCACACCGCTCCATCACTCCACCTGAATAATGAATGCTTTTTACATTCACATTTGTGTACAAAACCCATTTGCACAACAGAGAAATAACTCTGGAAGCAGACAGAGATTCTTCCTAATCTCTCACCCAGCCCTGGCTGGGCTGCCTGCACTAAATAGCTGCACAGTTAACAAATACATCAGTCCTAACCAATACATCACTGCTAACTTCACCTTCCCCCATACCACACTCCCAACTGTCATCCAACTGATTTCCGCACAAAAAAAGCAGCAAAAGCACAATTTATTTTGCAATAACGCACTATAGCGATGGAGCATTAACTAACATGAAGATTAATTGCTCTGAGCTAATGAATCATCCATTACTAATCCCTCAGATGAGGTTATTTGCAGCTAAGTAACAAGTTGTAGCTGGACTTCTATTAAGGTCTTTGCAGAGCCTCGCCTTGCAGTCACAGTCACAAAGATGTATTAATTTCTACAATAAATTTCTTGATGGACAAAGAGAAATACTTTACGGAAAGTCAATTCAAATTAGAGATGAACAGGTCAGCGTGTCAGCTTCTTTCCAGTTACTATCTCCCATCACACTCCTGCCATGTGGTATTTTCAGTAACTGAAAGTTTCAGGTAGGTTAGCCCCAAACATGGGGTGGGCAAATACCCCAGGCTCTGCCTAGGGTAAGAGCACACTCCTAGAGAGTAAAGGCAGATCAGGTAATCACAACTTTTTTGTGCGTCAAGGCACTGAGAGAGAACCTCAAGGAGACATGCAAACAATACAGCTTCCTTGGCATTTGTGGGAAATAAGAGTGAGAACATCAAAATCAAAAGAAACCTACCAGTTTCCATCTCTGCTCTGGAATAGCACTGATATCCACAGGATGACGCTCTATTACATTGAGAAAACGGGCCTCAGGGACAGCAATAGCACAGATTATATGGATCCACCTGGAAAAAAAGGTTGGGAGAAAACAGAGTATACTGTTATTTGAATTAAACACTCAAGAGGGCAGTTAACATTTCTCTGACTCCATCACCTACAGTACTAAGGCATGTTTATGGTGGTTGGCAGCCCTAGCAATGTTACCAACCGATTCGTTAATCACAGTTGCACAAGGTAAAGGTCTCTGGAAAAAGAGGGCTCGACCTTCTTATGCACTTGATCTTGCATGACACTAAACATTTTCTGAAAAGACTTTTCACTGAGAATGAACCAAATTTAAGAATGCTCAGAGCCACAAAGCCCTGATGTTTTCAACATGGTCCAGAGTGTAAGATGTTAGGGTGAGCTTGAATAACTACCAAGTTAGTGAATAGCAGTTACCTTCAGAATGCCAAAACTAGTTGTTACAATGGGCATTGAGACCAAACTCACTAAACTAGAAGATGAGATGCAATATAGAAGGACAAAAATATTTAAAACCATTACTTACCGCCCATCAGTGGTCATCTGAAGAGCTCCTCCCCTGAGATTACACAGGCAGCATTCCTGTAGTGACAAAACCACTTCAGAGAGGACTGAAAAGGTCTGCCAGACCTTTCACAAAAAGCTGACTACATCTGCGATGCAAACCGTATCCTCCCACCACCCATCTCTGTGGAGGTATGTAATCAACCCACACAGTAAGTTTTCTTTCATCGCCAGAAGAGTAGATGCTTACCGCTGCCCATGCGTTGGCTGAGCACCGTGAGCAAGACCAGCTTTCATTCACCAAGTCTGGACGTATTCCATAACAGCCTGAAAGAAATGAAATTATACCCAGAGTTATGCTAATATTTCTTTAGTACTGAGTTATCGACTGTTCAATTCACGAGGGAAAGGACAGTCTCAAATTACTGAATTAAACTTAAAAGAAGTTATTCATAAAGCACTGCGATTGCCACAATAACTCGATTTATAAAAATCATCCACTTAACCACACAAACATTTTGTCAAAAAAAAGTCAATAATATAGATTCACAGCTGTCTCCTGTATCTGAAGTCTCTTTTTCGTCACATGGCAAACCAAGGAAGCAGATTCAACCCAATCCTAGAAAATGGGCAGGGGTGGTGAATCTTAAACTAATCTGGAAACTAAGCTGAAAGAGAAACGGACGCCTTTAAGTCAAGTACTTCTGGAGCTCGAAATGGGGTAGAATAGGCTGGAATTTAAGCACTGATTTCTTGCTTCAAGTCTACAGGCAGCTCTACTATGGGATCTGAGGGAGAAATAGTTAAGACTGACTGAACCCCCAACTCTCCTTTAACAACAACCCTAAAGGAACATGAAAAATATGCTCTTTTTATGGATTTTGTCAACACCCTAAAAACCAAGAAACCTTTGCAAAAGCTTTCTTCTCTGTTTGTCCTTGCTGTTGTCGTAACCTATCACAGCTGGGTGAGGGCACTTCTCAGGAACAAGTGGACTGCCAACTGGTTTTACAGCATGCTGCCAGATAAACCAAAATACAACTGAGCCCTGCAATCCTGTAATAAAGCAGATGGATTCTCTGCAGCAAAGTCAAAGGGATATCACAGTTTTGCTGTACAAACAGCGACAAGGAAACAAGACGACACTTGAGACCACATCAGAATAGAATGCAGAAGGTAAATCCCATTCACAAGGGTAAGGCACAGCTAAATCAAAAATCTGAATTTCTCTACACCCTGTCTGAGGCTGCAGATTAACATCACTGTGCCCACATCACTCTCTCCCTCAATCAGACTTTGGCCACTAAAACTACTTTGATAGACTAGTGTATTGAAGACATATGGATGGGTGTACAAGACACAACATCACTGCTCTGACTGCTAGAGATACCACAGTTTGTGAGGAAAGAAAACAGTCTTTATCCTCACACTCTATCATATGCTCTTATTAGCCAGAAGTGACCATAATCACAGACACAGTATGGAAAGAAGAGTTGTACTTTAGTTCTCCACAAGAGACAGTCAAGCTGAGCTGCATGGTGACATGTGGACTATAAAATTGGAACAACAAAAGTAATTCCAGCTGATGCAAGTCAAATAAGACTTCCCATCTGTCAAGATCAAACAGCTGAGCAGTAATTTGTCACATCTCCTGGTACAAGTGCAAATGTTAACTAGATGTCATACAATCTACAATGAAGGTACACTCTACAAGGATTAATCAGATCTTCTTTTAGACATAACTACCAGGGAAACAAACAGACATATGTTCCTTTTTGTTAATCAAGTGCCAATCCTACCAATAGCAACACAGGCACTAATAAAAATATATCTCAGCAACTACTCCATAATCTCTGATGTACACACGAACAAGACAACCTAACCAACCTTACCTTACCCAAGGCCGATATAGGAACAAGCAAAAAGAGTGCAATCAGCTTGTGATTTCTGCTTTATTGCAAAAAATAAAAGATGACAAAATGAAGGATCTTTTATGTGAGGCATAGAAGAATCAGCCAACAAAACAAATAGTAAAAAGTGCATTTGTGTATATTTTAAGAACAGTTACTGCCAAGATGGACTCAGATATACACACATACTAGTACCAGAAAAGGAAGGAGCAGGAGTGACAGGAATAGCAAGCATGCCTAGGAGGTATTCAAAGGCAACATAAAAGAAACTTGAGAGTTTCTGAATATCCAAAACACTTTGGTGAAGAAGGAAATACTCACTAGCATGAACCTGCAGGCAGCATTTGGCACAGGATATCAAGGGACTGGTTCCATCTTCTCCAATATATGAATTTGAAGGAAGGGGCTCTGTGTTTTCTCCACTTGAGGTAAAGCACATCTCTGGGATCAGAGGCTTGGTCTTTTGTCCGCACTTAGAAAGGTGGACGAAGGAGGTGGTCTCCCCTACAGAGACAGGGGCAGCTTCTTTGTCCACCTGTAAAGACTTAGAGAGAAAATTGCATTGTAAGAATCTCCTCTTCCCTGGTCACAGCTTTAACCTCAAAGTCAAAGCATTTACCCTGCAAAAATGCCATCCCCTCCTGTCATCCAGCACCTCACACCATGCAGCACAAATAAGGAACTTTAAGCTGTAACTTCTCATGCACACCTCCGCCCCCACGCTTTTGCTCCTCTCCCTTCCTTAGGCCTGTACTGAGATTCATAATTTATTTTGAAAGCTGAAGGAAATATTAGAATAATGAGATGCTTTCCCTATTTTATTTCTGTAAAATCTCAATTCCTAAATTGCAGCTAAAAACAGCAAGGGGGGGAAAATATATTAATAAAAGCAAGACCTCCTCCTCCTCCCCATGACACTCCCATCCTTTTGGCATCCTTCCCTATTCTTTCTGCAAGAATTTCTCCAGAAGAACATTTCAAGGTTTCTGGTAGCAGAGGCGAGTTAAAAACAAAGGATTAAAACAGCCCAGCTATAGCCAGTTTTCCTCACAACCATTATACAACCAATCAGCAATCCTGAATACACGTTTTATTTTTGGTCTGTATTATAAATTGAGAGATTTATAATTGGAGAATGAGGTGGGTTCTGCTTTTCTCAGAAAACGCTTCCAACACATACATATGAATACACCGCATGTATTCCTGTCGGATACATATAGCCAGATTTGGCTCTACAAGCATGCAAAAATGAATCAGTACACAACTGGACAAATAAATAATTCACCTGATAAATTTTGCCTTTCTGCTCATAACATAACCCAAAGCATATTAGTAGTTTCTAAGGAATGATGTATACGCTTATTGTGTAAATTCCCATTTTGCTGCTTGTTTGCATATATTCAAAAGTCCAGGCACAGATCTAAACAAGAGTGATCACAGACCAACATGGCACTGTTTCGCTGCATGAAAGAGTGTTTGCAGTGCAAACCCATGTATGTGTGATTTAAATAATTAAAGCTGACAAAGCCAGAGAAGCCAGGACAGATAAAAAAAAGGCTTGACCCACTGCCTCTGCCAAATTCAAACGCACTTCTCTGACCCAAATTTGTATGAGACTTCCTTCCCATTTTATTACAAAGGTCTGCATCGTAACTTGCACAGTAGCTACCATTTAGCACCAAGCACTGACGCATCGATCTGAGAAGATTTGGAAATTACCTGGTTATATGGGTAGAAGAGGGTACAGACAGCACAGTATGGCTCACTCAGTGCAGCAGCTGCATTGAATTTTCTTTCAGCTGGGAAATTATGTGCTTTATTCTTCCACTGAAGGGAGAGTAAAGATTTCAAAGCCTCTGGGTCGCTCATATCTTCCTCCCCAGAAAATGGAAACATTTCTAGAAGAAAAAAATCCCCAACCGATGGACAGGCTTTAGGACAGGCAAAATGTAGTGATAAGGCAGGGTTAAACAGCTTATGTTTCAACAACACCAGTTGAATAATTAAGAACAGTCAACCCATCCATGGTGCTTCACATGTGTCTGAAATACTTCTTTAACTGGATATAATCTCCACTTTATGGTAGGATAGACAAGGTACAGACATCAACGACCTGATGAAATCGTCCATGAGGAAGAAGAATAAAGAGAATCTGTATTTATTGTCTTCCTAGCTCTCCACTTTTCTAGCCCTAGAAACCTACAACATCCTTTTAATGAGGCCAAGTTCAAAAAACATGATGCAAGGGCAAGGAAACCCCCCTTTCCTTTCTCCAGCTGGGAGCTGTGCTCTCTAACAGACGTGCATGCAGTACATGCCGGCTTGGTGAGGCTAACCCCCTTCTCCCAGCTGTCAGCAGCCAAGGCCATTTCAACCTTCACAAAGCGCATCCTGTACCCGTTTCTGCAAACACAAATGCTGCCCAGGAGATGCACACGGTTCAAGTTTTCCTTTTACTTTTCTGCAGCTGCTTCACAGCAACTTCCATCAAGTGCACACCGCTAAGCCTTCAATTCACATTCATCACCACCTTTTCTTCTGCGGAGCTCTGATAGGTACTGCTTGTGCTAATTAGCTTGCTAATTCTTTGTTTTTACAAAACCTTTAAAAGGCCCTTGGTATTTTATGGTTAAACCACCGCAGAATCTATTCGTGCCAGTCTGGGGGTCCAAGTTTCTTATCAGTCATTATTAAGGAGTTTTGAGTCACTACAAGTGTTACAGAAATTTGCCATGCAAGTCTAAGCATAAACTGCTCACTGCATCACCAATCTGCAAAGCACCCAAAAGAACAGCTTTGGTCAGGGGAATTCAAAAACATCTTAGTGGAGCATTATCCCCAGAGCCCAGCACACGAAACAACATCGTTCACTGCTAATTACTGGAAATCTGCAGTTAATGCTCTCCTCTCAAAAAATCTAAGCCTCTTCTCCATTCCTACCTCCCCTTCTATATTTTCAAATTCTTATGCTGCTGAAAAAGATAGGAGGAACTTTCAGGAAAACACTTAGAGCTAAGTTTACATCTGAGATTTCGAATGCTCCTTCCAACTAATCTGAAAAGTATTTGTCAGACAACATGGGAAATTTGGTTGTTTGATCAATCCTTTTTTGAGATTATGAACACTGATTGTCTTTGTAACTCTAAAAGGACGATTCCTTTCTAAAATGTCTTGGCTTTCTTACTGCATTTTTATGTTGGACTAAAATTGGTATCCACGGGCTAACAAGAACTGCTAATAGCCCAGCCTTTTCCACAATACCGCATAGCGTTCTGGTGGAAAGGGAAACAAAAAGGAAAGCCTTGCCAGTGGCTGAGCGAGACGTCCCTTCCTAGTGGAAGATAATGCTTGTGCCACGCGCTGACTGCCAGTTCAGGCAGCATCAGCACACAGCTGGCCCTCTAACAGAACGGATTTACAAGGACGTGTTTTAACAGTGGTCACTTCAGCTAAACACACTTACCAGTCCACATCTCGTGTAGGGTACAGCTGAAATTAAAAAGATCAGTGACCCTGGGTATGCAGATTGATACTACCGAGATAGATTTTCAAAGCACAGCTCAACAGTCACCTCTTAAAGAAATCACGCACCTTCCATGAATTTTTGAGACCTGAGCCAAAACCAAACTATATGTTTCTCCAACTTTTAATCAAAGCGTAGCAGGAGACAGGGAAGGATTTGTGATACCAGTGAAATCGATGAAAGCTGATTGGAAACCAGCATCACAATCCATATTGACACAGGAAGAGAAAAAAGGAAATGACTCTTGTATGTGATCACTGCCTTCATTCATCCCACGATGGATTCCAGGTGAGCCACAGTGTTCAGGATGGCTCCTGTGTCTCCAAAGCAACTTACACACAGGGAGAAAAGGCTTGCAGTTTGTCTCAATTGAATGTTAGTGTAGAATATTGCGTTCCCTTAATTTATATGCTCACTTTTCCTCACTGCAGCCTCCAGATCATCCTTATACATTAGCCCTGAAAAAGCACAGAGTGCAGAGAGCTGCTTCTATTCCCTTGCGGGGAAGAGAAGAATTTGTTTGATCAGATTTTGCCCAGCAGTGCTGTAAATCAGTCCCCAAGAAATGCCAGCTCTCACAGAAGCGGCTCCTGAGTCAGCCAGCCAAGTCCCCATACACCATCCAACAAGTCAAAACAGTGAAAGGAATCTGTCTAATGAGGATCCTTCAGCACAGAGTTTGTTGCAAGGTACACCAAAACAAGATAACTAACTAGCATCAACTGCTTTTCTACACTTCACTCCACGTTACACATATGCAGGATATCAAATGCATCACCCCTAGCAAGGAGATGGAGGTACGTACGTACAGCATACCCTACTGCCATACATTTCTTTAAAATCAATGCGTTCTCTGTCCTGTATCCTTCTGAATGTAAAGCTTTATGTTGCTTGAAAGCTGAGACTGGCACCTACACCTTCAAGTACCTGCCCCAATGTGAAAAATCTTACTATGGAGTTTCTATATTCTGCATATTTTATAATGTAGGCAAGACCCAGAAGTGGTAAATTATACCACACTACAACACAAGTGAGAAGTAAGAGCCCTTTTTGTTTTTTCCCCCCTTTTTGCCCAGATACTACGGAATTTACAGTGACTGGAATGTGAGAAAAGAAAAATCAGTGTACAGTCAAGCACTGAGAGACTTCCTAATTCTCACTTCTGGATCTGTTATGAAAAGTTGGACCCCAACATTGACATGAATCAAAAAAAAACAACCAAAAAAAGTTAGAATTTACCATCCCTATACATGTAACAGCAGATCTTATATCCACCTCCCTCTGAAGTGATCTCATATTAATGAATTAGCTAAGAAGAAGCTTTAACTTTGTTACTTACTATGAACTCTTATTTCCCTTTGCTCAAAATGCTGTGTCATTCTGCAACCAGCAAAATATTTTTCTTGATAGAAAAAAGGGTGGGAGGTGAGAAGGGACACCTCCTACAGATGTATTTTGCTTCTAGCCAGGTTATCAAAACAGGAACATGCTGCATTTTCTACCATTTTCTAAGTATAAAGTGCATTTTCCAAGTATAACACAAAAACTCTCAAGCCATCCAATTTTGTTAATCGGCTTCAGCAATTTTTCCACGTTAGACAGGACACACAAGCAGTCTTCATGCTAGTGCAGTACTCACCCTCGTCACTCGAGGTCTCCTGTTTAACAACTGACAATGGGGAGCGGGTGGGTGGTTTGCCCAGTGGATGACGACGACTTTTCTTTATCTCCATCTTCATTTTTGAAAAAGCAGCGGTCTGTAACAAACCAGAACGAGCTAGATAGGAACCCCAAAATGTATTGGCAAGCAAAGGAGACTACAGGACAACAGAAGTAGAATACTTGTCATAAAGAATTGCTGAATTTACACAGCCAACTTTTCATTGCCTTTTGGCTGAATCAATAAAGCCTACCAAGCCAATTACTGTAGTAAATAAAGCCAATTCTGCCTCCTAAGATGTCAGGTACGGGTAAACTGCAATGTTTTCTTAAAGCCAGAGCAGCTTCAAATTTGCCAGTTCCATTGAGAAGTCTGGGTCTACCACACAAACAGCTAGAAAATCTAGTATGAAAATTATGTACAGGGCATATAGGACCAGAATCATTTTACCAGAGCATTACAGTGCATTTTATGACAAACGTATTTATAGTCTGCTGTACCTACTGCTTTGTGCACCATCCAACACTGTAAATACTGCATATATACCAATCACAGTGGCTCATAGTCCTTTTTGGTGAAAGGTACTGAACACATTACAG
The DNA here is from genome assembly GCF_013377495.2 of Cygnus atratus. NCBI lineage: Eukaryota > Metazoa > Chordata > Aves > Anseriformes > Anatidae > Cygnus > Cygnus atratus. The sequence goes on from NC_066387.1 coordinate 2,861,701, forward strand.
GTAAGCTACTTAGTACTAGATATCTAATATCTACATAGTACTATGTATCTAATTTCTAGATATCTAGTACTAGATAAATAATTTCTGAACATTTTCCTCCTTCCTCTTTTGAAAACGGTCCTCAAGAAAGCACTCACCAAGGGAAAAAAGATGCCTGCAATAGATTATATGTCATGAACTGTATTGTCCATGAAAAAGTTATGTCTGCCAACTTTTCCAACTCTAGGTTCTCATTACAGAAAAGATCCGAAGGCAACACTACAGCAGGTCAATACCTGGAAGCATAAAGCACATGCTATCAGCTGTAGAAGTCAGAAACAAGGCAGAAGAATTATCGAAATGCTGGTGCAATCCAAGTTCCCCTGGTGACTACTTAGTTTTCATCATTTTCTTGGAGTAGCTGTTCTGCAGAAGCCATTTACTTGCAGGGTCTTCCCTGCCTTGCGTTTTAGGTTGATCGTTCCAGTAATTTCTGTATTTATTAGTAGCAGGAAAAGGGATTCCCTATTTTATCTTTTGCAAACAATAACGAGTATTATTAATCAGCTAGCATCAATGCAACGACTCACTACAGACTGAAGCATGAGAAAATAATCTCTTCCTGTCAAAGCAATCTATGGCCCACCAACATGGCACTATTGCACTAGAGGCTCGGGCATAATTTAGGACTCCTGTACTCAGCGTGTTGCTCAAAACCAGCAAATGTTACAGTCGCCTCCTCGGCCATGCATACCTGTAAATCACTAACCTCTGTAGCAATCTCTGTATTTCCTGCTTCCGCATTCTCCTCCTCCTTCACAGGGATTTCCAAAGGGACCGTCTGTTCCCGCCAACCTGGACTTTTTTGTGTCGCAAACTGCTCAAACGCCTGCTGGCAGGACATGCGCTCCTTGTCAAACACCACCTTTTTGGTCCGTGGAACCACATAAAGCATGGGAATGATAGGCCGAGGCTTAAAGTCATCTTCCTCTACCGGCGTCTCCGAGGGATGGATAATGTTCAGGGGAGCCGGGGGCAAGCTCTTTTCTGCTGTGGACGATGTGGGTACTGCTGTGGGTACTGGTGGCCGTGCTGCTGGTGCCTCTTCCTCTGCCAGCTGCTGCTGCGGTGCCGGTGGCAGGGGTGGCTGCTGCTGCTGAGGCTGCGGTGCTTGCAGATGGTGCTGGTGTTGATGGAAAAGGTGCTTCTTCTTCCTCTCACCTTTTACTTTCGGAGGACGGGCCTTTACTTTGCCATCACCTGTTTCAAGAAATGGGCAACATTCAGCTTCACATGTCAAGATTGTCGGGTATTTGATTTTTCCCCCTTTCACCAAAAGACTCCACAACCTCTCTGGGCAACCTGTGTCGGTGTTCATTCGAGAAGAATTGAACAAAAACACCTGAATCACTATTACTGAAGATTTCTACTGTAAGGCCTTTAAAAACAATGCCTTTAAAGCATGAATCAAATACAACATTGAGCTACATCCATTACATACGCCGTGCCAGTCCTGGTGACTGAGATATCCGTTCCTAATACTTGCTCCATTTGTCCTTGTTTCTACCTGCTTACCGTCCCTCATGTTATCTGCATGCTGCTACGAGGCTCTTACATAGCTGTGACAACAAAACCACTTTTGGAACACGCAGATGTCTCAACCATTTTACCACAGGGGCAGAAATGACCCAGCAAAGTCTTCCCCACCTATCTCTGCAATACAACTCTTTTCAAGGATCCACACAGTCTAATTTTACAGCGGTAATTAAAATTCCTACTAGCCCTTGTGTGAGTGTCTCTAGGTCAGGAGTGGAGACGCACTCAGAGCTTGCCGTAATCCATTTAAAATGATGTATGTTCCCTTTGCCCAACTCTTCCCCCACTTCATGAATAAAGTTATCAGTTCACTGAAAGGAAAGTAAATAATAGATGCTCCACAGACAGATGCCTGTGCTTGATTCGTTTCATAAGAGATTGTTTTTTACCTGCAGACGCTACGACAAGATGACTTCACTGCAAAAGGCCATTTCCCCACTAATAGGATGAGGGCTGATGACAACAAAAGACAGAGAAAACCTATTCACCCTAAAAACGAAGCTTTACCGATCCCACCCTATTCAGACTCCTCCAAAGACTGCCAGCCAAGCCTAGTAAACAGAAAATCAGGTAAGCCATCACACAGTAACGCAGCATTTGCAGGAGGAAGGGTTTGAAAATAGAAGGTGAATAATCCCACAGTAAGACGAAGTGCCAAAATCCCTGCTGAAACCTTCTAGTGGATACCTGAAGCTGGACATTTCCCACAAGTCTGGTCTGATGACTTTATTTACATTATTTATTAAAAAAAAAAAGGCAACAAGTCCATCCCAAATAGTATTCTTGTATTCGTGTAGGCAGTCTCTCAGATAAACTGGTTTGTTCCATCACAGAGAAAGGAATATTGAATTTCCTTAGAGAAACAAACATATTGAATGAAAGTCAAATTGGATTTTTCCCCAGTTGCACAAAACCAGATCATATTTACTCCCTATACGATCAGCAAACTCTCTACCCAACAACAAAACAAATGCCATTCACCAGCTTTATTGACTTCTACATGGGTAATTGGACAGCAGCTGCCATGCAGAACTTTGTTTAAAAGTTCCTCCATTAAGATGAACAAACTAGTTTGCAAGTGAATCTATAAAAATCAGAAGACAAGAGAAAGTGAAGTAAAATTCAAAGGCCTGATCTGGCTTATCGTGAATACTTCTAGAAAGTGAAAGGATCTTTACAGACAAATCAATGCAGTGGGCTAGCAGAGGAATCCCTATCAGCTGGTCTTCCACAGAAGGAGAAAGGCACAGGTAGCAGAGCTTGTAAACGTGGAAAACAGAAGCACGATGATGGTAAAACTCGCTTGTCTGAAGGTAGTTTGAAATACTACACTGAGTTCACCGAAGTCACAGGTATCCAATACCTCTGAGGGGAAGGGGTGTTGATGGGGAAATGAAACCACTTACACCAGAGCTTACACCATACCGTCGAGCAATGAGATTATCAAAAGCTGCTATCAAGAGAATGGACTTCATCTGTTAGAACAATATCCCCTAGCATCCGGCAAAGGCAATTAGAGATGGACTACAGCATGAATAACTAAGCCATAACTTTAGTTAAATTATTTGTACTGTCAACAGCTCAAAAAGCAACTGTAAAAAAGACACATTAATCTAGCAGATGCACAAGCACAGAGGTAAGATGAAGCTGAACATGGGAGAAAGCAGGGGAATTTTTCCAGTACCTCCCTCTAATGCAGCACTCCATCCTTCAAGATGTTGTCTGTGTTTGTGCGTAGTTGCACTCAAGGGCTTTTCTTCAATCCACGTGGGAGACTGCTGCAGATGAAGTAATCCCAAAGACTATTCCACTGTTCCGAAGTTCCTCCTAAACACTGAGTTCATGTTCCCTTTCAACAACATTCCTTACTTCTAGAAACAGACTATTACCCTGAAGCAGTTCCTGCACACCTAGCACTTACATCTGATACATCACTGGTGCTAACACGACTGATACAAGAGCAGAAAGCAGTGAAAGAAAGTGGTAGGAAAACGCCTTGTACATGCTTCTAGGAATTGTGTCTGTTCAGTTGTTACCAGAAATTCATTGAGCACATTCTGTAAGTATGTATGTAGATGGACAAAGCAACTCCTAGCAATTTGTAAGAAGGTTCTTTTTTCTCTATGTGATTCTAGAAAAGTCCAGAAACAGGAGAGAGTCCCATGTTATGACACTGTTTGGTGATAATCCTTCCATCACACTAAACAGCCTCACCTCTCAATGACTTCACGTTGGAAGCTTATGCCACCTTGGAGAACCCAACCTTGGGATCTTGCCCCAGGTAAAATCCTCACAAAGCAAATGATCATCTAAAAGATCAGCTATGTATGCAATGGCTTGCTATTATGTGCAGATAACAGCAGAAAAGTTTTCATTTCTGGTTTACTGGCACCTTGATCACAGCATTACTTCATGTCATTACGTACCTAGTTTACAATCGCAACCCTCAGAGTATGTGTGAGGATGCCATTTAATGAAATATGCTAGAAAACTACACACAACGATTTTGCAGCTTGGCATCTCGTTGCTGCTTCTCACATTAATAAAAAAAAAAATTCTCCTGTGAGATGTATGGGTTTGTAGCCCAGCTCTGCGGGACTCTCACTACACACAGCACAGCAGATAACACCTGCTGACTCACAGGATGTATTTATGCTGCTTAGCACACCCAGGGATGAGCAGAGCTCAAAGGCTCTCTTTTTTAATTTCAAGTCCCCTGACAACCTGCTAAGAATTCTAAATTCATTAATAGCAGCGTAATAAATTATGAATATAACGCTGAGTCATAAAGACAGAAAGAAAACACTTTAAGGTATCTGGGTGAGAAACCCTGAAAACCTCCATTTATTAATATTCAGCTAGTCCAAATAACCAACATGAAGCGTTAAGACCTACTTTGAAACTACCAACGATTACTTTGAAATCTCATTCTTCTTCCTACTCGAGTTCATTATTTCGGGTATAAGTAGGAAATAAAATCAAATTAAAGTCAGAGCAAAAGAAAAAAAGGAAGTTAAGGAGAGGAAAAAGCTAAATTGCCATAGCAGGGCCATTCAAAAAGATGCTCTTTTCAGTGTGAAACGGTGAGACACTTGTGAGAGGTAACAGAGACAGTACAAAGCGAGAAAGTAGAGAAAGAAATTTGCATATTCGCTATATATTTGTATCTAATAGCCACACCCAGCACTAGACCTCTCAGAAATCGCAGTGTCAACAGTCTAGTTACAGTGACACCTTCTGCAACAGTCCTGAAAATGAGTTTGTCCCTCCTGTGCTAACAGTTAAAGAGCTCTTAACATGTAGCCTAAGCGTATGATTTAGAACCTACTCGGCTAGAACCAAGTTTTTATTGTTTCTCTGCTATTCTAAGGATCTCAGATCTGTCCTTGTCACTTATCTTGTCTCTCAAGGGATATCAGCATTTTCAGGCTATTTATTACAAGTATTAACTATTAAACTTGTGTAAGAGCTAAAGGCATACAATTTAACACCCTGCTGCCACTCTCAAGCTAGGGCAACAGAAATTAACAATTCACACTGCACTACTCCTGCTCTGCATGACAATGATTTTCTAGCTCCTTATCTCCCATGAAAAACAAAAGTACACTGCCTAGCTAAGAGACCACGGAACCAAAAGACCAATTCTCTAGCCAGAGCTTCCACAAATTTCCTTTAAAATCATCATCAAGGGTCAAGAAGTAGTTTACAGCATCAGTTATCTCCATATGCAAAACAAATAATGGATACATAATGCATGAAAATGAATTCACTAGTGTTTATGAAATGCTTGAGAATGCTTCCAAATGAGAAATATCAACCACTTATCCTTGTGCGTTATGAAAAAAAAAAAAAAAAAGCTTACTCCCAGCAAGAACTGCAACCCTTCGTACACAGCCAAGAAAAAAAATATCACAAAAAGAGCCTCCAGCAAGATGGCTCACGTCAGGCTTTTGGACTAAACATACACATGAGGAACATGTTACACACAAAGCAAGATATCCTCAGTTTTTGCAATAGGCCTTCAGTCCTATTTTGCTTTAAGTCATGGAGTATTCCAACCAACAGCTTCAAAGAATTTTACAGACACTGTTTGCTACAGGAGGATGATAATATTAATAAAATATTACGTGCACTCTATAGATGTGCCAAAGAGCAGGGAAAGGTTAACTGCAACCTTATGCAAGGTTGCACATAAATTGAGCCATGGATTTGTGGAAAGCAGTTGTCATATCAGCTTCTATTCCTATTTGCCTTCTCAACAGTTTGAAACCTGTGCTTTTATGCACAAGAAATCAAAAAGGACTGGGAGTTCTCATGGACAGCTATTAGCTTCAGCCGTGCAAAGAAAGCCGAAAACTTTCCCTCCTACAGCTCGACTTGAAGAAAACCAAACCTGCAACTTGTATCAGGCAGCAGCTGTGGATCCCACACAACCTAAGGCTAACTTTATTCACAGTCTGTTAAGAAATGGGGAGGAAAGGAGAGAAAGGAGAAAAGATTAATTGCACAAAGGAGTGCACTAATCTTTTCTTTTCAGAGTAGGACGCAAAACATATTTATTTGTTTCTTTATGAAATATTTAAAAATATTCATCCCCTAAAATATATTTTTACAAACCTCTAATAGTTTTGGCAGAACTTTCAAGCTCTGCCAAGAAACCTATTTGGACTGAATCCTTAAACAGAAGGAAAAATCAATCGCTGTTGTAAATGATGGTGTATTTCACTGAGCATAGATTTAATTCTGGGAAAACCTTCACTGGTATTTCAACAGAAATAAACAAGAGCAGACAAGTTATTTACAAATGTGTTTTAGAGAGATAGCTTGCCCCAGCTCTTTGCTGAGGTGATGTGCCATCAGTGAGCAGGGCTCTCACCTTCTCCCTCAATCGCTTTGCTTCTCTCTTCTTCCTCTAGATCTGGCCCCCTTTTCAGTTCCTCTTTTACTTTCACATCTTCCAAGGCAGTTTCAATAGCCATGACATCCCCAAGAGACTTCTGATCCTCTGTTTTGTGTCTTCTGGGCTGACTTCTTTTTCTGTGAGACCTAGAAGTACAGAAGTGTGATTTGACATAAAAGAACAGCCTTCAATATATAAAACAATCACCAACTTAAAAAGCTGCATACAAAACAAAAGGATCTTCTTTGGAGAGAAAACACAAGGTAGCTAACAATAGCTGCAGGACAAAACGGATATCTGAAAGGAAACAGATGAACCTTGCATAAAACAACATTTAAGATCCATTCACAGCAGCCATTAATTGTTCTGGTTTCTTAAAGAGCTTTTGCCACCCTAATATAAGCTCATGAGATACAGTTAAAATCGTTTTAATTGTATTTTAAATCTATTTTGCTTGTATTTCAAAAAACAGATGAAAAGGTGTTATAAATCTTTCTTTCATCCTCTCTTTCCATTCCATCATTTCTTTTCATTCTCTACATGCTTCCTTTTGGAAAACTGCTGGAAGTCTGCAAGCATCATCTTCCACCTCTCAAACACTACCCCAGCACTGCCACTTTCTCAAAACACCAAATAATGAATGCTTATAGCATAAGCAATAGGCAGTCTATGATTTCAGTAGGATAATTCACAGGGTCCAAGGCCTACGAAGAAGCCTAACTAAATAAAAAAGTGCACGTTAATGTGCTCAGACTAATACTAACAAGCTAATAGTAATGGTGTCCTCTCTTCAGAATCAACGTCACTACGACGAAAAGATACAGCAGCCACAATGTGAAAGCAAACGCAAAGTCAGATGCCAGGATAATGCCTTTTGGTTGGGACCCATACCAGAAGCCAAGCACCCACGCTGCCACTCACTCACTCCCCTGCAGGGCAGGAGGAGAAAATATGAAGAACAAAAGTGAGAAAACTTTTAGGTCCAGACACAGACAATTTATTAGGTGAAGGAAAGAGGAAATTGAGAGAGAGGGGGAAAAAAAAGGCAAAGGAAATCACTTACCACCTCCTACTTCCAGGCCAATGCCCAGACAGTCACTGGCAACTATACCCACCCACTCTTCTTCTTCCTCCACCCCAGTTTTTACTGCTGAGCATAAAACTGCATGCCATGGAATATTACCCCTTTGGCCAGTTTGGGCCAGCTGTCCTGGCCTCTGCCTCTCCCAGCCTGCTCACCGGCCAGGGGCAGAGTGGGAAAAGCCTTGACGCTGCACAGGCACTGCCCAGCAGAAGCCAAAACAGTGGTGCTATCAGCATTGTTTTAGCCACATGTCCAAAACATGGCCCTGTTCAGGCTTCTAGGAAGAAAGTTAACTCCATCCCAGCCAGACCCAGTCCAGACTTCTCCTTAAAGGATCTGCCAAATAGCTCCCTTCAGTGTGGGGTGCAAGCCTACCGAGCTCTGTTTTTCAGAAGAGACTAATTCAGAAACCTGCATTTTTTACACTATTTTTTTAGCATGTAGAGATTTTTTATTTTTTTGAAAACAGGATCTTCCATATGGCCTCCCTGTTCCAGGCCCTTGCATCTACCATCATGTAAGAAACCAAACCCCGCTGATACTGCATTCCCTTCCATCAGCCCCAAACTCTAGAAAAGCTGAAATTCAGCTTCACATCCCCAGAAACTCAGTTGCTAATTAGATTTGGAGTACTACAAAGTTAAGAGCCCTTAATCAGGCAACCAACAAAAGAAGGGAGAAAAATTAACCTGAGACGAATGATTAATAGAAAGGAAAGTTGATCCATATGCACAGGAATTTATAATTGCTAGACTCCAACCATATGGTAGCACTCCAAGTATAGATGTTAACTTCGCACCTGCAAGACACTCATTAGCAGGAACACACAGCTGAACCCAGAAGGATCAACTTTTCACCAATATTCGACGTACACACTGCCTTCTTCGTGTGGGGGGAAATCCAGGTGGGAGAAGACAAACCTGTAAGACTTTTCTGTTACAGCTGAAACTTTCCATAGTTGGTACGGAAAGCAGTGGAGTAGAATCAAGCTATTTTAAGAAAAGTGTATGTTTTACTGCCATTGTGTAGAAGTGCCAGGCAAAAATTAAGTCACACAACTTTATACTCACGGGAGATAAAAAAAGATCTTTTTACAGCGCTCTTTTGACTCTGAAGTTGTGGAAAAACTAACAGAGGAAGAAAGAACACGTCCGTTTAAAGAAACTGGGCTTCCAGAACTACGAGAGCTGAAGGCTGTACGTTTCCAGAAGTGCAGATGTTCTGTACCTGACATAATTCGCAGACCAGAAATGGGCTTTTTGTGGACTAGACTAAAACAGTCTCTTGCTGAAGCCATAAAGTAAACAAAGTATTTTTTTTCAAGGTAACTAAGTATGAATGACCTTAGAGAAGAAATAACATATCTCTTTGCAGAGTTTAAAAGCTACAGTCTCCAAGAGAGATGGCAAAACAGCGGCTTTGTACTCTTTGAAGTACAGACCACAAAGTGACTTAAAATTAAGTAGATACAACTGCGAAGAGGTCTGTGCAGAGGTGAATCCCATTCTTCCAGTAAAGTCCATCCTGCTGAGAAAAATCAGTCTTCAAGTAAAATTGTGTCTTTCTAAGACATAAGCATAAGAGAGACTACTGATAAGCAGTACTGAACTGCTTGAAACCTGCTCCAGTATAATACTGAAAAAATGTAGGAAACAATGAACAGATAAGAAAAAAAGTAGCTGGATGTTTTACAATAGCTCGGGTTAAAAGAGAGGCTCCTCTGTTAAGCAATAGGTTCAAACAGGGGAAATATCCTTGGTGTTACATGTGCAAACGTTAAATATACCCAAGTTACCCTGAATATCCATAGAAAGTATTCCCATAAAGAGGCTCCCAATTTCCAGACATGGAAGAATAGGATGCAGGGACCCATTGGAGTTCAGACAGTCATCGCCCCAAGAGCAGAAATCACACCTGCTGACTCTCAGACCACCCTGTTTTTCCTGAAGCTCACTACAGAACGAAGAACCGAAAACGTTTTAGGAAAATAACCTCTGGAGCGAAGCAACATTGCAGAGGTCTGTCATCTGTCAAAACGGCCCACTTATATCTTTAAGAGCCTGCCTTTAGTAGACAACACACCTTTCCCTGTTCAGCATTTTAAACTAAGGGCCTAATCATTTCATGTAGAAAAGGTAAGGCACAGGACTACCACTACAAAGCAAAACTAGGTGACCGAAAACTCCTGGAGGACAACAAAGACCAATGCCAGGGAAGGAGAGACACTCTTATCGTATATCCTTTTCTTTGATATACCTGAATGCATCCAACATCATCGAATTACTAGATCTGTAATTTTAAAACTCAAAGTCACTCATAGATCCTACCAGAGATGGCCTCAGAAACCTAAAGACTAATTAAAATTTTATTTCTGGATTTCAAGGAAGTGATGTTTGAACAGAAATTACAAGCGGAACCTTACTTTTAGATGAAGCAGTACAATTTCCAGAAATTGACAACACTCGCATCTGAAATGCAATGAATGGTAGATGAGATCAGAAAAAAATAAGCTGTGTGCGCTACAGAGGAAGCATTTTGGGTAACAGGCAGGCTAGGAATGAGAATGATGTTTAAAAAAAGGGAAAAAAAAAGTGTAAGGGAGCATATGGAAGAGCAGACACTTTACATCTATCTGAGTACATTAAAGCCTTACGATCATTCGATTTCTTGCTACATAGAGTTTCACTCTTCATGCAAGAATGCCAAGGAAGGTAAGTTCTTCCAGTGGCAGCCCATTTCTGAAACTCACTAGTCCAATCCCACCTGCCAAGGCAGCAGCAGCCTTTTATTGACTATCTGCTTTGGTGACCAGTTAGCTTTGCCCACATCCCGTTAACCATCGGACAAATATCACATCTCTGGCCTGGGTTTGTTCAGGTCATTAGCTGAGCACTCAAGAATGGAAAACCAGAACAGGCAGCTGAGGTTCTCTAACAGGACACAAGAGGAGATCTCAGAAAACTGCACAAATACAAGATGAAGTCTGAGAAACCTTGATGTCCAAAGATTTTCTGTGCCCTTTCAAGGAAGGAGGCATGAAAAAACTAATTGAACCAGGAAAACACTTTAGGAGTTACTGTTTTAAGAAACTTGACAGGAGAAAGAACAAAGTCATTGAAGTTGATGAGGGAAGTCACATACCGCTGTTTGCTGTCCTCTTCCTCATCTCCTATCCTATAAAGCAAGATTCCAACAGTAAAAGGTTAGCATGCCAAATTTTCAATTCAAGCATGCTGTAACACAAAAAACATGATGAACTTGCAGAAAATTAATACAGAGATCAAAGGAAGCACAAAAAGGCATGCATAAAATCCCTTTTGCAATTGACAATTTTTTCCTCCTGCCTTCTGATAAGCGAAGCTATAAATGTTTACTATAGATTTTTTGTCTTCTAGGATAAAAGATGGGATGTGAGGGGGCAGACAGTGTCCTACTTTCAAAAAACTTGTGCTTCTATAGTGTTTAGAAGAAACAGAACAATGAGGGAGCATATTACCCATGAAAAATTAGAAGAGCAAATGAGAGAGTGAGAGAGTTTGAACTATCCCAAACTGAGAACTACCGAGTTTAAAAGCTTAGCAATTAAAATCAAACACAATGCTTAGACAATTTTTTTTGTCCGTTTCTGTTATCTGCGTGGTCATTTTTTTGTTTGTTTTACCTGCGAAGCAATTTGGCCTTCAATTCTGCCTTCGTCTCATTCCAGGCATCTAGTTCTGGGCTAGTCAGAGCCGTGGGTTTCATATGGTCCAGGACAGCAATATCTTTTCCTTGTTTCCATAAATCGTAACGTTCTGGTTGCAGAACCCTCACAAAGACATCCATGGAAATCTTCACCATGTCTTTGCGGCAAGTACACTGCAAGAGATTTCCAGACACCAACACCATGTCAGATCAGAGGAACTTTCTCTCTTCTCATCAGCTGAGCTTGCCTTCCTCCAGAGGCAAACTGGCCCTCTGCAGGCTTTGTCTGTAAGGCCAACAGTGGGTTACGCAAGGAAGTGCACTGACGCATCCGTGGGTATTTCAACTTGATGAAAAGCATCGCCTCCACCTGCCCTGGGCAATAACAGGGACAGCACAAGCTGCCATACGCTCCAAGGTAGTTGAAGGCTCTGTTCCCCAATGTTTTCTTCTCTAAGCCCACCAACCAAGTTAGAACTTTCTTATAAATGCTATACAGTGTATATATTACTCATCTACTGTCTTACAGTCATTAGACAGTAATAACTTCGGTCAATACAGACCAGAGGTCTGAGTTTGAGCTCAAACCTCCATCTCCCCTCTTAGCCAGTCTCTTCTGGAGTTTCTCAGGCTGAAAATAGATTAGCAACACCACTTTGTAACTGAAAAAGCCTTAAAGGAACAAAAGCTTAACCTAATGACCAAGGCAGTTAAACTTCATAATTGCACGTCAAAGATGTAGCGTATAAATCCTTCACAAGACAGCAAATTGCAAAACCAAAAATTAAGAACATTTTGCTGCTGGCAATGCAAGATGGTTTGAACAGACGGACAAGATCTGTTCAGCTGTGTCCAGCTTCCAAAAATTAACTGGTTACTTAGCAAAAGATGGTAAAAATAGTGGAGTGGGAGAAGAATCAAAAGAAAAAGCAGGAATGTACCGATGCCACTGGATGCAGGTAATAGCCAAGACACCGGTTTGGCAATAGCATTATTCAGGAAGCTCAACCCACACAAAAATGGAGTAGAACAAAAATACAGATGTGCATCACAGAAAGCGAGCAGCCAGCCACCCCGCAATAGGAGCCCCGGCTGCTCTCCATTTTCTGAGCTGATAACACCGCAACTAACAAAACCTACCTGTACGTTGAGCAGGCTTTTAAAAATCAGAAGAGAAACATCGGTGATTTATAACTAAGAAATTATCACAACTTTACTCCCCAGAGCCCTGATAGAAGACCTAAAGCAGCAAAAAATATCAAAATATTCCTTAACCTCCAGCAATTAACACACAAAGCCCCCGCCGCAAGAAATTACTTTCACCTGTGCACTTCAGGAGACTAATCAAAGCATATGTAGAGAAATAAAAAAGGCCAAACCAACAACATTCTGCGTTTAACCCAAATATGCCTAAGCCAAAGAAAACATGCATCTTTCATTTCAAGTAGCATACGTTCATTAAAATTAACCTCTGGAATGACACTCTTGCCATTGTTTTCATCTACACAAAGACTAGTTACAGGTTTTTTTACTTGGATTCTGTTTGCTCTGATGAAGCTCAGAATTAATGGACTGTCTTTCTTCCAAGGAGATTCTCACCCAGGATGCAGACACCAGGCTGAAGGAGCATCTGTTCTTTATGAGCTTCTAACTCAAAGGCGGCACAGGATTGAGAAGGACACAGCAATACAGCAAAATCCACTTGCATCTGGGGGCTGCAACTGCAGCTTTGCTGGTAGGTGTGAAAAGCAGGACCCCTTCTTAGTTCTGCTCTAAGGTTCAAAGCATTGCTTGGCAGGCACCTGCACTAAATTGCCTTTCAACTTCAAGTTGAAGATGAGGTAATTCAGCCACTTCGCAGGACTTTTTTTAAAGCTGTTTCACCATCCCTCTGTACCTTTTCAAAACCATACTATCCTTTTTCCTCAGAGAAATGCATGAAATTAAACTTGTCTCCTTTCTTCTTTCATTTTTCACTACCATTAAAAGCCTTATGGCTTCTCGAGAAGCCATCGAGAGAGAAAAGAAAGACTCTTTCTGTGCAGTTCTTGGCCATCCCACTTCCCCCCAGCCCCTGTTTCTCCTTTTGGGCTACCTGCAGTCCTGCTACGACTTGGAAAGCAGCAATCACTGAGCATGTTGAGTGGGAAGAAGTATTTATGGCCAGGCACTTTCAGGAAAACTCGATTCATTTAATGAAAAACAGCGCAGGAAAGAAAGGCTGGAAATGCAATTTGGCCAAAGAATGGCAGGCCCACAGCTGGTGCCCATGTTTCAAATTCCTGCCCAGGCAGAAGCTTCTCACCAGCACCTCCACAAATGCAAGCTTAAGGGATTTGTGTTGAGCACATTCTCAATCACTTTTCCTTAAGAAATGTTAAAAGCGCCTGTGTACTGCTACAAAGAGGAATGCAGAAGAGCACCCCACAGCATACATCACCAGAGAGCTATGGAGATTGACCTCCTCTGCCTTTACAAATATGAAAAATGGCTTAAAAGAGGAACAGCCCACTTCCTCATCCTGACCCGGCACCAAGATGCTACAAGCACGCAGATGTCAATCCCTTCAAATCAAGCGGAGCAAATCCTGAGTCGGACAGGTCTAAAGGTCTCAAGTGCAGTCTCCAACACCACAGAACCACCGGCAGCCTGAAAGTCTCACAACAACGTGAAATATACACAGATTATCGTGACGCCACATACTGAGCTAGCTGGATGCTGCTCCTCACGCTGCTATTCAGAGAAATGACACCGTGGGCTGCAATCTCCAACACGCCGCAACACCAGCAGCCTGCAGCAGCCAAGTTCCTTTCTTCATACACAAATCTAACATGATGTATGTTTATATTTCAATTTTAATTTAATTTTATTGCTTTCACAGTAGCAAGCATGAATAATTTACAAAGCCTTTTTCCTCTGGGGCTTCTCCCAGATCATGCAGTTATATTTCCTCAGCTGCTGCAGTTCTGTCACATTCGTGTTCCCAGAATGGACAGGGTATTTTTCCATACACTTCCCTCAGACACAGCAGCAAGATCCTTCTAACACAGCAGACACAATACAACTGCAAAGGGGAACGTGCACGTATGTATTAGGGGTGGGAGAGGGAGCAGAAGGGGGAGATCAGAGAAGGAGACTGCAGGGAAAGAGGGGCGAGAAGATTCCTTTGCAACGAATTACCTGCTCTGCTGTATTAGAACAGGGCAAAAAGAGCAAGCCTGTGTTTCCCTGTCAATGACAGCCATCTCCATGTACTGCCCGTTTCCATATACAGAGTCATATTTATTCCAAATATTCTAAGTATGTGATTTGGCCATAAACACACAAGTTTTCTAAGACGTATTATGCCTACACCACCCCCCTCTGTCTCTCCCTACCTCAATCTCTGCAGAACATGTCTTTCATTTTCCATTTTCCCCCCTCAAATTCTAACACTTTATTACTCCAGTATTATTAAAATGTGTAGAAGCAACAATATAAAATGAACGTGACTACGCTTACACAACCACTAAGGAGAGATAAGAAACCTCGTTTTCTTTATGTGAGGGAAAACGGAACCACAAAGTCCCCATTCAGGTATTCTAGAAATTCCTACTACAGATTTCCTTCCTTTCTTTTGGCAGCATAGCACATACCAGTTGTAGACCTGTGAAAGATTTAGAAGTGATATGGTCACCCAAAGCACGGACCATGACTAAAAGGCAACATGAGGGATATGCTTGTCATATCAAACTGGCAGGTGAGAAATATAAGGAACTCTGCGATCTAATCAACCATCTTGGTGCCTCTTCTCTGCCTCTCCCCACCTGGTAGCCAGACTGCCACACCGACCTGCTCGGGAACAGCACGGCTGGAGGAGTGACAGATCAAACAACAGAGTATTTGTCATCAAGGAAGATTCATCTCCGAGGACCAACTGCAAGTTCTGAGGAAAGTGGCAGGGGATAGAAAATAAAACAAAACAGTGTTAGGGGTAGTTCTTTGCCTTCAGTTACAGGGTATTTGAGACCCAAAACAGCAGCAAGACGATAGGAACTTCCATATTCACCAAGTCTGCAGGAACCTATTTGTTCCATCTTCTGAAGACTTTTGCTAGCCCCAGCTCTCCTTTTTCATAAGCTAATGACTTTGCTACCCATATGGGATAAAAATACACAAAGCCAATTTGCAAACAAAAAACCTAGAAAAATAAGGAAATGCAAAGGTGAAACACTTTTCCAACACAGAAAAACAACAAACTTCCCCTATTTCCTACTTTATTATCTGTTAGACTTGGAGACTGTGGTGAAATACCTGACCGCACCAAGAACCGTCTCATCAATAATCATCAATAATAATTCAGTGATAGTTGGAAATGTGTTAATACTGAATGTGTAACTGTTATCTTATTTGCTATTTTATTTTTAAACTAACAAGCATATATAAAATTACAGTCAAATGAAAAGACGAAATGATCTATGAAAAAATGTAGCCTCATTCAACCTCATTGTTGTAGGGATTCCTTCCCTCACTTCCCAGGTATTACCACTAAACTGAACCCCATCTGTTCTGTAACATAGAAAGAGTTAACGTAAAACGACCCTTCTCCTTACGTAGGAATAGTCACAAAAATGATCTATGTAAATTGGCACATCTGGTTCTCATAGAAAAAAACCTCACATTTAGATGAAGTCAGGGCCTGTTGCAAGCACAGTTGTTTAAGACTCAGCTAGCCTCCCACTTTGCCTTAATGGAAGTTTGAACAGAAAAAAAAATACAATGCGCTCAGTTAAGTTCTTTCAGCTATTATGCCGTCATTAAATGGAAAACCTAAATCTTTGCTTAAGGTTTTTTTTTGTCTGCTTCTTTGTAACGATGAAGCCTAAAAGCAAGTTACTGGGAAAGAAAAGATGGCTATGTCCAAAAGGTCAGAAAATTCTTGCTGTACGTTATAGGAATACACACTGCTCACACAGAGAACACTCCTAAACGTTTCTTTATGAAGTGCCAGGACAAGATATAAAGCTTCAGCTTTTGGTGGAAACACAAAATACTCTCAGTACAATACTTCTAAACAGCTATCCAACTGCTTATCCGATTACAGATGTGTTCCTTGAGATCTAGTTAATACTCACCCACTACGACAGCAAAAACTAGTCTGGGCTCCAGTTTATTTCCCTTCCCTTCAGCCCAAAGTTACATTTCCACTCAGCCCCTTAGCGAGCAATGCTCCCAGAGACAACCAAGTTTTCAAAAGTGACAAAAGCACACAAATTGCAGGTAGGTGCCTAAAAGATGAGTGTTGGGTATTCTGCGCGTCACTGAGGAGTTAAACTTTGAACAGAAGGAGAAAAACCTAAAATGCTTCGTTCGTGTGCTTAATGGTTGGTAGTTGAAAGCTTGTGGGAAGGGAGATGAGTCTTGACCCCCTGTTTCTACTCTAATTACAAGCATTGCTGTAAGTCTCAACAACAAACCAGTTCATTAGGAAACCCACTGGAAATCCTCCACAGAGTTTCATAAACAAAACAATTAGGCAAAGACTTCCAAGGACTCCCCCTGGTCCCTGGCCGCAGGGCATGCTTTCTCCTCACTTGCTTCCTTAACTTGCTGCCATAATGTTCCGTGCAGATTTCTGTGGGCAGAAGAGCTGGGTAAATAGCAAGTGATGGTAGCTGGGGAGGCAGTTTTACCCACTCCTCTGCAACATTCAAAATTCAGTATAGAGTGCTATGTGACATGCTTTATGTTAGGCAAATATAATAACACCCCATCCAACTCGCAGGTTTCTGCTGATATGTTACATGGAGATGTGTCAGCCTTTCCCCCCACCATGCTATTTCACAACTACTGCCAGAATCACTTTTTTTTTTTAAAGCTCTTCTACTATTCCGTAGACTACACCTGTACAGTTGCCAACTACTCCTGAAGCTTTCTAAAATATTCCACCATTGTTCCTGAGAGATGGACACAACCCCAGCAGGTGAGGGTCCAGCACTGTGTCTCTGATAAGGCTGAAAGGACCAAGAAAGAAATTCACTGCTCTCACCAACACTACCAAAAAGGGACTCGGTGAAATACCAGCTCCTCTGTGTTTGGACAGACTCGTTCCAGTACAAGGAATAAACAAAATAAGACTAAATCATAACCACTGGATAAAAGCCTACAGTGAACACCATTCTGACGTTATCTCAAGCTATTATTTCTTCCGCATCGTCAGCCTTGTGGTTGGTGAAAGAAGTCTACAACCGAGCACTTTTGCTGGCAGAAAGCATGTCACGTCAGCGGGTCAGCACTGTGATCGTGCATTAAGGAAGCAGCTACCATGCACTGACATGGCTTAGCGAAGTTCTACAGCTCTGAAGTGACAGATGTACTAGACAATTCCTGCTAAGTCAGTGCAGTTAGCCTTTTATCCTCCTGTTGGATCAACCGCTTCTTATTCATTTTGTTTAAAAAGAAAGCCAAAAGCTGTGATGGTTTGCAGGCCTGTGATATAACAGATGAAGCAGTAAAATCCACCATTTTGTATACCACATATGACTAGGAAAATCTACAGGCAGTTTGTAGAAACATGAATCATTTTGTTTGGTGGAATATCAAGTGTTGGTATCTAAAGTGACAACCCAAGATCTGCCTCTAGCACACTGGAATTATTTTCCTGGGTAACAACAAGTATTCCTCAGTGACATTTTTCAAACGGACAAGAAACTGAGATTTGTTTGTTGCATCTCCAAATGATATAAGTTAGAATCAGGGGAGGGCTGATGTATAAATAAAGGAGGCAGGAGGCTGTCTATCAATCCTAAAAGAAACAGCAATCGAGGCCCCTCTGAAAACCACATACCAAAAGAAGCACTTCTCTCTCCAGTAATAATCTAGATTCACCTGCATGTATTCTCGAAGCAGTTGGAGAGTTTGGTGAGTTACAGAGCAGAGGTGAGATCTGAATCCTGACAACCGAGATTAGGAAGCGTTCTCAAAGACCCTGCAACAGAACCTGCTGACTGAACCTGCCAGTAGGGAACCAAGCTGGAAGAAAATCAGGAGCATGGCTGTCAGGAAAGACAAATAATTAAGCCAGGTGGAGTTTAAAAAATTAAAAGACGTTGCTCATAAGCAATCTACTCTAAGCACGCTATAATAAAAAGTGGGCTTTATTTTTAAAAATGTTCTTCCTGCACAGAGCGAAGAGACAGAAGGTTAACAAATGTTGCCCTTAAGTATGCTGAAGGAATTACTGTGGAGGACAACAAAAAGACAAGGTACCTGATGAGAAAGTGTGATGTGAATTCACAGCTACTTTACACTTTTACACTGCCTTTCAGAGTTTTAACATCATCATTTCTGCAACTCTTGAGCAGAATGCACTATTATTTATTCATTCGTAGGTGGGTAAGACTGCTCTTCTTCCTTTGTATCTAAGCCCCCATGTGTCACCCGTGAAGCAATTGAGTGGAGCAACACCAACTGCCCAGGAAAGCACAGTGCTATGGCTGCTTTCAAAAGGGATTGTGATGGCCTCACAGTCCTACTATCCCCAAAGCCTGATGACCCCAAAGCCCCAGCTCTGACACATGAATGATTGGGGCTGGTAGCCTTTACCAGGGACTCCATGTGACAGGGAAGCTGAGCAAATAAGCTGCAGGGAGCACATTCTTCACATAGCTATTTACTTGCAGCCACAAAGCACACAGCCACCTCCGCACTATAAATCACGGGGTTAGTGAGGCAGGGAAAGGGGGGGAGACTGGCAGCCCAGCCACATCAGGACCCGACGGGCTGAGGGCAGCTCCCAGAGAGTCACCCCGAGCTGGCAAAGTCATTTCCAAGCTGCATTCAGGAAGCCAAGAACAGCTTTACACCTTACAGTAATTAAGCTAAGAGTAAATCAGACTGAGCAATCTTGTAAAACAGATCCCTAGCAGTTCAACGCCCTAAAGGCGAGGACAAGGGGTGAGCAAAGCAGGCAAGCTGCCTGAAGTCATTTCTGCCCCCACTGCCTGCCCAGAGGTATAAAATGTCCCATTTGGGGGGAGTCAGGTCCTGAGCAGCTCCCAGTGACCTGGACTGGGCGCTGCAGTTGCTCACGTGCCCCTTCTTCCAGGTTAGGCCAGAAACCCGCCTGGCACCACCCATCCCAGTGGCTAAAATCCCCCAAACGTCCAGGTTTTGTGATTACAAACCAGTATTTGTCCTTCCTTCCTTAGAAAAATGCTGCCAACCAACCTCCCAGTCAGTACTTCAGAAGGAGGTCTCAGAAGAGAGCTGATAAAATGAAGCTCCGAGAAAACTTCAGAAAAATAACTGTCTCCTTCCCACCTTAACATTAAAAGCACTGTAAAAATTCCTTTTTATTGCAAAGAATCAGTGTTTTGTGGAGAGTAAAGCATTAGGAATGTTTACAAATAACAGAACAAAACAACTACCAAAAAGGGGAAAGATTTTATACAAAAGCATTTTTTGAATCTGTCTTACAAAAAGGAACTATGAAAATGCTATTCCACACTAGAATATTTTTTTTATCTTTTTTTTTTTTGGTATTATACGCTTAAAAGGTCCAATTAGAATCAGTTAAGGCATACATACAAAGTAATGCAAAAATACAAGTTTTATTTCCCCTATTTCAGAGACCAATTTTACAGCACTACCAAGCAGTTTCTGCATAATTCTCAGGAATTTTATTTCTTGGGAAATAAAGGACATCTTTCAAGAGAAAACCTACTAGCATATGAATAGTGAGGAGAAGCAAGCTTCAATTTTGCAATGAAAATTATATGCCAGACAACTTTAAATCATAAATACTCCAAAAGTAAATTTGAGATCTGTTATTCCATTATTATTTTAAAAACGCACACCAAAAAATAAAAATAAAACTCCACAATGGAAGCAACAGTTCGGAAACAACAAGCTGTGCAAAAGACCACAGTGTAAGCTCCAAAAGGCACCTCTCTTGGGGATGCCTTTATGTATCAGTAAAATCCAAACAGAAGAGTCTTACTCGTCTTCTTCTCGCCAGAGAAAGGAGTAAGCAGCAGAGGACTGAGCTGTGCTGGAGCAGAGGTCTCTCCTGGAATGCTCTGCAGGTGGAGATGAAGGCTACTTATTTCAGGACACAAAGTGTAGGATTTGGAAAGGAGGGCAACTTGACCCCATTTTATACTGAGAGAGAGATAATTCCAGCACTATCTCTGGAGTAAATAAGAGATAAAATGAAGGTATGAAAATGTCAACCGATGGTAACGCAGATGCTATCATCTAGGAGTGTCTGCTAGTAATATAAAGGGAAGAGCAAAAAATTGTTCCCCTCCCACCCACTTATTTCCAGTCCAGTTTGAAAAAAATAGAAAAGCCGACCTGTGAGACACACTTGAATTTCTTATAAAATTGTATACTCTGAAAGTGTCTTTTCAAACCAGAGGAGACTTATAGGCCGCATCGACTTCAAGGAGGACACTTAACTAAACCAGTTGATGTTGAAAGGGTTGTTTAGTCAAACACACTGCTAAGACCACCCTCAGCCTATTGATGGTTGCATCCATGAGTTTTCAGAAACAAACTGAACCAAAAAAAACAATGCAGAAAGCAGCTGCAGGCTCATATTAAAAAAAAAAAGCCACAAACACAAAACACACTGAACAAACCCAAACCTAATGGTAGGGAATGAAAATGATCATTCACTGCCTTTCATTCATCAGGCCTTTTTCAACAAAAAAATTAATGGTAGACAAATGACTGAAGAGCACCAACTACCGAGTACAAAGGAAAGTATTTCTCTGTAATTTCCAGGCTCTGCCTGTGCAGGTAAACATTAACTACGGCATACAAAAGTAAAACCATCCCTATTCAACTGTATTATTTAATCGGTAATATGAAGGCCTAAAGCAGAGTGTTCAGATCACAGCTGACTCCTGACATTGCGCCACTATCTGTAACTCCTTGAAAAACCCTTTAACTCCTTCCTGAATCTCTTCTTACTTCACACATTATAGCAGCCCGATGCTGATGTCAGCCAGATAAGGCCGCATCTTAAAAAGGGCATCTCCTGCTAGAGTTTGATCTCCACATTTAACATAGCAAAGAATGCTGAAATGAATTACCATTAAGTATTTGGAAAGACCTAGTGATGACTGCACCCCAGGATGACCTACGGGAGCCCCAAGGTTAACTGAAGGTCTCTCTCCCACCTGTAGAAGAGTAGCTGAGAGATGTAATATTCAACTGCTGCCTTCTGCACAGATTAAGTGAAACAGGAACTATGGTTGGTCTTAAAGTCAGTCACCTTGACTGGAAAGAAGTCGGCTGCAACAGAAGGCTCCTTGAGGACTGGTGGGAGACATTTACAATGACAGTAAATGAGGTAACAGTTAAAGAGCTGTTAATTCTTACACTTCTGGGCACAATGTCCAGCTGCAGGCGAGACATCTATTTCCCAGTGGTACACCACCATGTAATTAGAGACCTGAGGTAAAGGAGAGTGTTATATCCTTCCTCTGAATCGAAAGAGACTGACATTTTCTAAGAACTGGGGAGCAACCAGTCCTGAGGATTTAAATACATCATGAGCGGTGACAGGAATTTTGTCCACCACATACCAGCACTGAGGCTAGAGAAGCACTTACCACATAGATCAGCAAGTTGGACTTCAGAAGCAAACACCTGCTATAAATAAAAAGCTGAAACAAAACCAGGGCAAGCATAAGGAAAGAAACCAGAGATTTCTGCTAAACGCTTGTGGTAACCAATGTGCCAAACGCCATCATTTTTCAGGTTTCCCACCTGAGCCTGGGGCAGACTAAACATAGAGGAGACATCTGATAGATGAAGACAGTAAATGGTAAGAGATTATTGTCAGGGTTGGTTACAACTTGCATCTAAACACGTGAAACCCAGAAGGAACATCCCCATGATCATTACAGACAGACAAACACCCATCCAGTTCCTTTATGGCAGCTTCTCCTGCACTGTTCTGAAAGAGACTCCACAACCTCTCCACTAGGTTCTCAAAATGCTGTGAGCCAGACAGCTAATTTCTTCACCCAAGGGTCCACCAAGCCAATTTCCAATCGCATTTTTAAGCATCTGTTGATCCTGGTTACGGGTCTACACAAATACAAGTACACCTACCAACTATCGGTTTCCCACACAACTCCGCAGCCATTGCCGTTTTTGCCAATGCTGATGCTTGTTCTACAATTCGAGCAGAAACGGTGTCTAAGAAGCTGATCTTTAAACTTCGCTCCAGTCGTCATGTATTTTTACAGCCTAGGCAGGTTCCCTGGTGGTTAGCAGAACATTTCATCTGTTTGGCAGGCAATTAGCATGGTTCTATCTATGGTTTTTGGAGGTAAGCCATTACCTTCCTGTCTCTTACTCTATGCCACTGACATGTCTCACTCTATTCATAGCTCTGAAAAAAGCAGAATTCAAATTTAATCCCTAGGATAACGTCCAGAAGAACATTAGAACTGTCTAATTTTGAACCTTACCTTGTCACCAATCTCATGAGTACTGGCAGGACAAGGAGAGAAGAATCACTTTACAGCCTGGTTTCACTGCAGTAACACTACAGACCTATGGAGCGCCATCTACTCAAGAGTTTCTAAGAATTTTAAAAATGACCATATGACATGAAAAAAAACCTGCTCTGATGTAGGCAAATATAATCAAATTGTGCCTGACAGCACAGAAATCAATATAGCCATTTCTAAATTTAGCAAAGCTGCAGTAGTTAACCAAAAATTGCACTCCTGGATGTCTCTCTCCCTGAATTCCTTCTCCTTAAATGTGCAGGCAGGTGGGGTGTAGAGAGTCAGCTGATGTTCCATTAAAGTTCCTGTTTAACTTAAAATGGGATTTAAATAAACCTTTTGCCCTCACTGTGTAACAGCATTCATACCTCATCTGGAGCCTGACAGTAAGGTATCAAAGGGTTAATTACCATGTATGCAATGTGTGGTTTAGGTAATATTAAATGGAAATCTCTGAACAGACAAGTGTCAGCAAGTGCAATGGAAATAAATTGGGCATCTCCTTCCACACTTCAACTTTCTCTCCCCAGATTTGCTCAGAGCTCTCTATGCTGCTTGTTCAGTAATTTCACGCTACGCTGCTTAACAATGTAAGCATGGAGGCTCAATCTAAAACTGCACTTCCCAAATGTCACTTGTTTGTGAACACATGGCTGAACCCAAAATTGCTTTTAATATTAGAGTGGTGCCTGCTGGCACTGCTGTAGTTAAGGGTCTGTCAGAACTTCCACGATAAACCCCATTTTCTGGGGTGTATAACCACGACCATTTGCTACAGACAAGCCTGGCATACAAGGTCACAACAAACTAACTCGATTTTTTTTTTCCACATTTTCAAACCAAGTTTGTTTGGCCATTTTTGACTGTAAGACACTTAACACCATTTTGAGGCCTCTCACGGTTCTAGGTTTTTCTTACCCTCTCTTTAGCTCCAGAACAAATTCAAAAGGACAACTCCCAGTCCACCTCCACATGGTCTCAGAGCCCACGGCTACTGCCGCATGGTCTGCTTTACCGCCTTGAAGGACTGCAAAAAGATTACAAACACCAACCCTGGATTCACATCCTTGAACACTGGCAGGGGACAGCGGGAACAAATACATGACTTTTCAGTATGAGGATTTTTCTATTCTGAGAATCATTTCAGTTGCCATTACTAGCAATTCAGAGGTATTACCTGGCTGGCACAGTGAATGTTATACTTCATGGCACAGCCACTAGCATGCCTAACGTAAGATGCTTTTACACCACTGCGGTTTCACAAATGAAATAATAAAATCTATTTGCTTATTTTAGACAAGGAGAGTGCTCAGGTGCCAAATTTGTTAGCTAACAGCTGACTCCTTGAAACTGTGGGCTAAATATTACTGAAAAAATAAACAAGACAGACACCCGAAGGTAACCTGAAGGGCTAAACTTGCTTTCTGTGGATAAGCTTCTCGGACACCGAGTGTTGCGATGTTTGACAGTCAAGGACTGCCTGCCTGCAGTTGCTGAGGCAGGATATAAATACCAAGAGATGGAAAAAAGCAGGAAAAAAGGCTCCTGTGGGTTAACAACCACCTTCCTTTCCTAGTTGCCTTAATGATGCTTACTAATTAAAAAGGAAAACTAGGAAGAAACAGCATGGCTTTTTTCATGATTCTACAAGATCCCTCACTGTCTGCAGTGCCAGAAACAGCACTAGCTTCGAGAAGCAGGAAGGAGTGACTGGCATTAATCACAGAGCAACCACTCAGGCTAATTAACACACAGCAACGATCACTTCTGAATATAATTATACGTAGAAAGTTTCAGCTTGGGCCGAAAGTGGCGGAAGGCATTACAGCACATTACAAAGGTGAAGGGTTAAAGACAGCATTTTCAATGAGCCTAGGATCCCAAAGCAGAGAAGAGAGTGACTACATTCAGTGATCATCTACCTTTCTTAGAATATAAACCCTAGTAAAGGAAAAATGGGCATCATTACAGTGTTCCACAGATTGAGGCACAGATGCACTTGCAGCCCATTTTCAGTGGGGTTGGTTTTGCCCAGAACAAAGCATTAGGATGCATTACGAAACCTGCAGAGTCACACCGAGTTGATAGAAGAAAAATAAGTGAAGGAGATGATATAAATGTTATTCTAGAGTGAAATCTAAGTCTGCCTTTCTGGAAAGGAACATCTGAGGCAATTTTACACTGCTACCCCATGGCAATCATTTATCCTTTCCCCAAAGACTGTGTGGAACTGATCCCTAATTTAAAAATTCACAGATTTTATTGAACTAGTTATGCTGCACTGCATCACATCTAATGTACCAAAGACATCAATGCATTAAAAACAAGCCATTTAAGGCAGACTTTCAAAAAAGAGAAAAACTATATTAATCAGTTTGAAATATATGCCCATAGCTGCTAATAATTCACATTTAAAAACCAGAGAACGCACTATGCATGCTTTCATGAAAAACTGTCAGTGCCCTCGGAACTGTCAAAAGTAACAAAAACATACAAGAAATTTGCCCTAATGAAATAGCCATACACAGCCATTCCAGCATGATTCTCCTCCTGAGACATGACTCAGGCTTTTTGTACTATGCAGATGGTAGAGAAATTCAAATATTTTCACAAGGTTATTGGTATATTCCTATGAAAGTTTAAGATGTCTACAGCTTATTCCTTCTCCTTCAGCGTGTACCTAATGAATTGTATTCAGTCATATCAGTCACCTTATTCAGTGTGAAACACAGTTTGGATGCTTCAGAAAACTAATCCAAACTTATTAGTTTCAAAACAACCTCTCCACAAGGTGCATGTACATTCAGCATTCAAGAAAGTCATTACTACGCCCTTAAAATGACATGAATTATCAACAAGAACAAAACAACAACATGGAACAATGAAAGAGTATATCCTCAAAACAATTTCAGTTTTGGTCAAAAGGACAAGTCCCCCACTCAATTGTTTTTATTTCACGAGCTGGTGGTCTTAAGTAATCCCTCATCCAAACAGACACCTACTTGGGTTGCCATTTTTCCATAGTCGATCCACCGCAAAGTGGCAAAGTTGGTAGACTCGGCACAGTTGAAGCCGTGATTGAAGCCAGCATGGTAACCGTAAGGAAACGTAATCATGAACTCTCCAGCTTCCTGGGTGATCTGAAAAACAAAAATAAGACATACCCCACAGATCAGTTGAAATAGCAGTTTGAGAACAGAGTTAAATCTCTCTGGTTAAATCTCTCTCTCCCAGCTGGAGGGGAGGCAGAACAGTCACTGCCAACTCTTGGCTAAACCTGGAACAACTTCTTGCTAACAGCAGAAATATCAAAGTAATTCTACTCATGAAAAAAGACAGTACAAAGGATGGAAACCATCACAAGATCTGAACTCTGTTGAGTCAAAGTTACAGAAAGAATCCCAGGCTGCAGCAGTTCAACAAATTTTTTGATGGTCATCACTTCAGCTTATGTTAAGTCCAAACCCATGTTCATACTCCATGCTAGTGGGGCCAAGTAAATTGGATTTCCCACCTAAACATCCACTCTGCCTTGCAGTGTCCTGCTGAAATACATGCTACTTTCCACTGTATTTATTTCCTCGCTCATATTTATCATTCTTATTCCCATTTGTTCACCCATTAGTCAAACAACCTAAAAATTACAGCTCACCATTTGTCTACTCAAGTAAAATTAAAACAATAAGCAAAAAGATTGAAAACTGCAGATTACGGCAGATCAGAGGCCAATCAATTCCCAACGCTTTTAGAAAATCACCTTTTAAAAACCTACGAAGAGGAGACATCGGGGAAGAAAGGAAGATAATTAAATCCTAGCACACAGCGTAAGAACAACTGGCAGCAATACTGGCAGCTTTGAGCAATCCTCCCGGGCCAGCTCGCCAGCTTACCAAAACGTATGATAGCATCTCCCTTCGATAGATCACAAAAGAGGCAAAATTTGTCCTTCCCTTGTCTTTCTAAACCAGAAGTGCTGACCAGGCTTTCATAACAGCCACATGACGCCTCTGGATCATTTCCCACAACACAGTGGTTCAGAGCCTACAGAGGTTTTGAAGAACTTACACTTAAAAGCACAAGGATCGGTCCACACAGGAAATGTGAGCAGAAGTTAAAGTATTTACCCACTATGCTGATCAAACACCTAAGCCTGCTAATGCTATGAACATTAGCAGAATAAAAAGAATTAAAAAAAGAAAAAAGAAAAGCTTATATGACAACACGAGAAGCTTCTGGATGAGAGGTGCCGAAGTCCGGTCTGCAGCCAGCTTCACGGCGCGTTCCCCATCCAGCCCCCTCCATAAATCAAAGCAGAGCGGTAGATTGCTAACTTCACAAGACGGAAAGATTATGTTTCTGTCACGAAATCTACATCCTGGTGTCTTCATTTCAAGCCCACAGTGTATGTCCTCCATGTCACTGCTGTCAACATTATCCCTACAATAAATTAGAAAGCACTCGAGATGATGGATAGGCCATGCAGAAAAGTAATAACTATTGAAAGAAAGCCAGCACAAACTGCCACTCATGGAGAAAGCCCTAAATTTACTGACTTCTGCAAGCTCTTGAAGAATAAATGGAGAAATCAATAGGAGATTACAGAAATACACATTTTTAATTATTAAAAAGCCCTAGTATTGATCTGCTTCTTTTTTTCCAGAAGTAAATACCATTATAGAGATTTATAAATGTGTGCTTATTCACTTCATTGAAATCTGCCAAGAATTTAGATGAAGGGATCCTATCTCTGTTTCTAAAGAAAAATGGCACACATTCCCTGTCTGTGAATAATAGCGATCCTCCTTCAAAAGCTACTATTTCAGGACAGGGGTTATTCAGATACAGGCTGCTCTGACTTAAGAGATCTCCTCCTCCTCTTCACATTTAAAAACAACCAGTGACTGCCAGAGAGTTGAGCAAATCTATCACAAATACACATTTTCACCCCGCGCTCTGTAAATCAGGATTAGGAATTATATTTCTTTAGGTAAGATGTTAATAATCCCCCTTCCTTTAAAATATAAAGCTTGGCTTTGACATGCACTAGCCTCTCCTATTTTTTAGGGGGGGGAAAAGAAGAAACAGATAAAAATCAGATTCGTAGCATTCAGGTAGCACATATTTTAAAGGTTCTACATATAATCAGCATGAAGGAGACACCAGACATGAATCTGTAAAAAGACTTCATGTCACAAATCAAAAGATTCAGAGCAGGAAGCCTAGCTAAATGGGAGAAGGCTTTTTACCAAGCAACAAATTAGAAATTCCCTTATTTAAAGCACTTCACACCCCATGCCTATCACCATACAGAACAGTAAAGCTGACCTGGGATAAGCTTGGAAGGAAAGCTTTCCTCTAGCGACTTTTTTTTTTTCCCCTCAAACTCTTTTGTTCCTCTTGCACGGTTATTGATCAGAAACCACTCACCATACAATTACCAGTGTCCCTTTCCACAAATACATGGAAAAGCAAACACATAAAGATGTATCACTCCGGAGCAAAATCTGCCCACCTACAACATTTAAACTTTTGAAGCCTGACAAGAATTTCCTTCCTGTTCTGACCCCCTGCGGACACAAAAGCACTGCCCAAACACACCACCCGAATGACACGGCAGAAATTAATTCCCATTTCCTGTTCTCTTCCATTCCACAGGAAGGGATGCCAGCAGGGGGCTGCACGACAGACTTCACTTACAATGCCTAGGCTGCACCAACAGATACTTTTTAATCAGTATTATTTTCAGCTTTTTTAGATAAGCAGTGACCCCTTGTTAGGCTCTGTTCAACATGTTCTGGCATCACTTATGAAGCTGTTTTAACCAGAAGCCATAAGAAAAATACCATTAATAGCAGCAAGACACGGCATTCAACTGATACTGCAGCAGAAAAAAGCGTAAGAAGAAATTCTTAAACTTCACCATTTAAGTGACATTTAGACCAATAAAGATAAGGTCGGACAGACTTTTCAGAAGATCACACTGGCTACAAGTTTTGTACTCTTTTGGGAGTACGGTTGGAATAGACATCTTTGACGCTCCATCAAGTCATTTCTCCAAGGGGCATCTATGCATTGAGATGCCACTCACATTCCAATCTGCCCATCTACTTTCCTGAAATTTGTAAAATTAAAATCCTTACCAAAAAAATCAGATCCCACAATTAGATATTTTCATTATTATTTTCAACCATATGTAGCAGATATCAATATTTTCACACTTGGGATTTAGGTTTCACAGACAGAATTACAAGAAAAATGGTTTGTTGATCTGTAAGAACAATTTAACATCGACCATCGTGTGCAAACTAGGCCAAGTCTAGCTAGCCACTGATGTTGAACCGTAAGCACCACACATTGCTTCATGCAAGCCTCCTCTGCACTGACAGCGAGCTCATCTGACAAGCCAGATGATCACACTTCAAATTTCATTCATCACAGCCTTCCACCAGGAAAAATGAAACAGTCCCTGGAGCAGTAAATTGAATGAATTCATGGTTCTTATGCTATAAAAAAGCCAAGATCTTTTACCTCCATCTCAAAGAATCACTAGGCTCATCAAATAGGTGCCATACTTTGTCTCAGGTGGACTAACTCTAGCAAAACCATGCCTAAAAATGATCAGAGCTCAAGAGTTCTTACTTAGAAACAGAAGGGCATAATATCTAGAATGCTGATGATGCAAGGGGGTTGAGGAAGAATGAAATCAATTTGAATCGGGCATTCTTTGACACTTCCCACCAGAGTTAAGAGTCACAGTGTCTCCAACTCGATTCCTTTTCCCACACCCAGACAGGATCATACCCTGACACGATGTCTTAACCCCCCTGGCAGGACAAGAGCTCCGTACGCTGCTAACACGCAGGAGCAGTAACTGCTTGATTGATTCTACACAGATATGAAATCCGTGGTAAGCATGCTTGGCTGAGGAGATTTACTTCTTGTCCAAAGACTTTGAGAATAAGCACATTAAAGCGATCATGCCAAATAAACATGACCCAGCATTTCAAATAAGACGACTTAAGAGATGCGGGGATCCTTACTGGCCCTGTGTAGACAGAAGGCTTGTACAACAGAGAATCAGTACGTCTAACTCCAGTTTTTGATTCATACTGGATCCAGGAGAACAAAAATTAAGCCTGTGTTCAAGAATTACCTGTGAGTTATGCAGCCTATTGATAAGCCATAGCACCTGAATTACAGTTTAGCCCTGCCTACCTGGAGAAGCTCCGTAAGTGACGAAGTTACAATGCTTAAGTTAGCTCTTGTGAAAGGTTTTACGAATAGAGATACTTCACAAAGCTTGTCCTAGACAAACCACAAATCCTCATTTACAGGTATCCAGCTGGTTTAAACTGATATGATACATTTAGCATAATAATGCATTTGGAAATTAAGCAAATTGCTCCCCAGTGGCTTGCAATGAATTGTTTCCTTAAAGGAGGGGTGTTGTGGTTTGTGCAACTCAACAGCTTACCAGCATCTCCAAAGTATCTTTTTGGTACATACCCGGTCAAAAGGAATGCCGTACTTCTTCAAGATCGAGGGCGAAATGAGGGTCATCTTGTGACGGAGGAAAGCATCGCATCCCTGAGAGCTTCCAGGAAAAAATCCTGTGGAGACATTACAAAGAGGACTATCATTTCTGGAGTATTATACCCAATCATTATTTAATCAGAGACAAGATGACAAAATGAAAACTGCCTAGATACTTTAGATAGGTAAAAACAATAGGCATACTACTAAAGATGTCAGTACTTAGCACATGCCTCACTGTTTAAAATACCACATAAATCTTGTGGGGAAAAAAAATTGCATGTTGATGCACTTAAGTGTTAATCCCATTCAAGTTGAGAGTTAGCTTGTAAATCATACATATTTGGGCATAAGCAACTTGGCCAGAATTTCAGGAAAATCCTAACAAATTAAGAAACAGAACCTGGCTGTCTCACGTTTGGGCTAGACTCTGAGCCACCCTTTTTCTGAATATGGACAAGGAAAAATTGACAAGCATGCACCATCTACTCCATACTGATATGTCCTTTTTATACCTTCTTTGATGGGCAGCTATATTATTCCTGGGAAAGTAACACAACTGTTATCAAACGATTCCAGAACGATCTGCCCTACATACCAGCCTAAAGGAAAAAAAAATAAGCATGCAGATGTTAATATGCAGTCAAAAGAAAGAAACAAAACAAAACATATCCACTACAAGGCAGTGGAAAAAGGGACACTTATTCACTGGCCACAGCAGTCACTCGTATGTCTGGCAGAGACAGCATGATCTGACTCAGCATCTCAACAGTACGAAGTGCAAGTTCAACCAGAGCTATGAGATCCACACCGAGTCATTAAAACAAACCACAAATAATTAAAAGTAGGATAAAAACCGAACCAAACTCTTGATGTCAGTACTTCCTTCCCGAAAACATCAGCAAGACCAATGTAAAAGCACTGTGTTCAAGACCATGTGTTCGGGTGATTCAATCAACAAATTGTGTGTTTATAGGGATTAAAAAAACACCATCATTTAGGAGAAAGAGAAAAAAAGGCAACCAAGCTCTGGAAGCAAAATTAATTGATGGGACGTAATGGAAGGGGGTTCAGAAAGTGAAAAAGAAAGGATTGCTGGATTCCAAGTTCTCTTATATTTTTGTCCTAAAAGGATTTCAATTACAATTATGACTGTCTACTACCCGGTCTGTCATCCTTCTCTGCACTTCCTCTTTTTAATGCACAGTTTAAGTGGCTCTCGTTAAAGCCACTAATAAAGAAGCACATTTTAAGTGATTAGCACCAATAACACGGCAACACATTAACATTCTCTCCATGGGCTCCACAACTCTCCCAGTGAGCTCTTTTACAGCTCAGCTATTCATTTTCCGTATTAATTGCATACTCATCTCTCCACAGTGAACTTCTTTGTAGTATAGACCACTGATGTACAGGACAGGGAGGATGCCCAAGCAGTAATGCTGCTTCATCGTAGTTTTAAAGCATTACTCATCCCAACTTCCATAAGGCAACAACCAGCTTAAAATAAATCATTGATAATTTGTGTCCGGTTTATTGCCAGCCATCACTGTGCTTCAAAAACTGATCATCAGTAAAATGAAGTTACAAACAGCAAGAGTCTTAATATTACTGTGTCAGACTTTGGTGTGATATTTCAGATTCTACAGAGCACGAGTCATCTAGATTTATTACCTTTCTAATAGATGAAACTGTAGCTTCTATAAAACCTGACAAATGATTAAACAGAACTGTGCAGACCCGAAGTAACTTTGAAATGTAACTTTTCTGAGCAACAATTTTTAATATTAGTAGTATTTAGGGATTTTGTTTTTCTCTGCATTAAGAGAAAATACGACCATCTCCTAGGAGGTTTATACCCATTTATTCTATATTTATCCTATACAATCGATCCCTTCAACACTCTCCCCTTTTTTATTCAAGTGAAAAACAATATTTATAATGACAGTCAGCAAGAAACATCATTCCTATGAATACCTACTTTACCGATATTATTATTATTTTGCATCAGAATACATGCAGCCTTCCAGGTCTTCCTGCCTTAGTACAGCAGTGCTTTTGCAGCATTATCTTCAACAACAGATTTAAATCATTAAAGTATGCCTCATCGAAGATGAAACATGTAGATTTTGAGTTAATTATTCTGGGACAGCAGCTTTTTTTAGCTGGGCAGCACTTAGAACATTTGCAAGTACACAAAAATAGCAACAAAGCACAAACACAACATCAACTAATAAAAATATATGTATTTTTACAGTCAGTCATCTTTCCTGAAGCTTCCACCATTACCAACTGGAAATCAGAAGTGCCCAAACCAGAACACTGATGTCTGTGCTTGCTGTTCTCACCAAGGGCGGGAGGCAGCTTGCAAGATGACCTTGGCAGGTACTCAGGCAAGAACACACACACAGGGTTTTCAGCAGCTGAGGCTGGCACTTTGTAAGGCCAAAAATTACAGCCAGCCTGGTGAGAGGTGGAAGTTTATCACAGCTCAAGCTAGCCCTGCTTTTTGAGATGGGCTTTATTGTACTGAGAAGACAAAGAGGGATGTGGCTGGAATAAAAGGCAAGCCGCCAAACACTGTGCATCATCTTACAGGGAAGTGAGAACTCCCCTAGCTGTTCTCCATGAATGCTGTCACTGCATTTGTAGGCACTTGCCTAGTTAAGATCAAAAGTAATCAATGCCAATGCTGTACATGTAACACTGACAGCGTAGGAAGAAAGAATGGTTTCTACCACACTGTTTCCCAGCTGAATGCGTGTAATGGGGGGGAATTATCACAAAGACCCCATAGACCACGCCACAGAACCGGAGCAACGGAGTTCTCAACTCACTGCCACAAACCTCCTGTTACACATGGAGATGCACGAGGGGTCTCTTATTAAATCCATTTCCCGCACATGGTCTTACTGCCTCAAAAAATCAAGTTTTTTCCATCAATTTTAGTTAGGGCCATAGCGTTTCAGAAGACTGAGGCTTTGAGAAAACAGTTGCACTGGTAGGAAACGTTCACAGCACTTCTGACAAGATGACAAGCTTTCTGCCCCTGAAACTATTATACCAATGCGGGTTCATCAAGCAGCTCTTGCAATAGTAAATTATAGTTGTCAGTTCAAAATCAATTCTTTGTAAATCCGTTTGAAAATTAAGGGTAGGATTCTCCTCTGGGATGCTTTAGTTTTCACTAGGAACATACCCGTGTATTTGTTCAAACAGTATTAACACGGCAAGAAGCTAAGCTTACCTTTCGCCAGGCGTTCCAACCTTTTGCCGTGTTCTGGAGGAATAGCATACCTAGGAGAAAGTCAGAGAAGAACAAAAAGTCATACCGCAACCTAAAAACAGTGAAATAAAAAAATGGGCTAAAAACAACCGTGGTAGTAACTTTCAGCACAGCACAAGTACAATTAACGTCCAGAAACATAACCAAAAATTGAGGTCTGGAAGGTATCAATAACACGACTATAACACATGGAGGAAAGAAAGCCAGTATTCCCATCAAAGCCCTCAGACACGTTACACGAGGTGTGATATTTGTCTGCAATTGTTTAAACACAATCACAGGACTTCATAAGGTAGAAGGATAACTGAGGTGACAAAGTGATGATACAACAGAAATAATTCAGCACAGGGAACAGCAGGCTTGGTTTCCACAGGAAAGACAGCTGCAAAATAAAACCATAAGGCCGTGCTAAAGATTAACAAGTAAGAAATTTCAGAGAGGCTGAGAAGGTGTGAGGGAGGGTCTGTGTGTATTGGCACACCTACAGGAAATGAAGATAGACATTTTTGAAAGAAAACTGTGCAAATCTTTTAGGTTTTATTCAAAAAAGTAAGTACTATTCAAAACAGCAGTCAATCCTTGTCTATGTGCTGGATTGCACTGTCTGATGTGAAAGGAACAGAATTAAACTTTTAGGTAATTTTCTTGAAGAGGTGAATGGAAAAAGCAGGGTCTTCTGGGGAAAACAGCATTAAGGAATAAAGGGAACAACTTCTAAATATTTTAAAGAAAGTTTTGTATGAGTGATGTAGAAAGAATGCAAAAGAAGTTTCAGATGTGTTCCCCCTCTGCCTCCCAAAAAAAGTTCTTAGTTAGCTTACTGCTCTGAAGTTATATGACCTCAGTATTCACAGAAGCAAAATTCAGGTGTCAAGATTTTATATATTCAGGCTATGAGGTAACTGAATACCATGATATACTTAAACATGTTTAAAAAGATGACAAAAATAATGTCAGTGGAATTTTTTAAACTGTTGTTTACATACTGCATCAAATTAAGCGTGGCTCTCATACTCGTTTTTGTAACAGTAAGAGAATTTTGAAAATTTATACGTGAGAATTACATTTATTACTAGCTATAACTTCTGCACAATGTGAATAATAAAAAATGAGTTATTTTTGTTATTTTCAATAAAGTTGTCAAAACCATCACGTCCCATTATAAAAAGTTGAAAACAGGATATTGTAAGCAGGCAACTGCGTGATCTCAACAACAGGTACACAGTATTGCTCTACTAATGATAGCATCTCTCAAAATTTTAACGACTTTCAGCCCGTCCCCTTGCTCAGCTTCTCAATTTTCACCTTAAAAGTTTATTTACAATGTAAGGAGAAAGAAAGGAGTCATATCCCATATTGCTTTTGTCCACAAACAAAAATTTACCTTTTGTGATCTAGCAGGTTAGAAAGGATAACCAAGGAAAGAAATCACACATAGGATGCTTCAAGAAAGATTTAGACATTAAGCTGATTTAAACTGATGGCTTAAAAAAAAATCTAAGGGAAAACACTATGTAGCACCTAATCTTATAAAATAATAAACATAGCAAAGGGCTCCCAACATCCTCTGACCAAAGTTTGACAGTGCCTTAAATTGCATAATTATCAAACAATTCAATTTCATTTGTCTGGGACAAAGCTAGTAACTTTCATTTTACAAAGACCATTCATCACTGACATAAATGTGATAAAACTAATCCCGATCCAAAGCTCCTTTGTGGGATTAATGTCCCTTAAAACAGGGAAATGAGACATTCCATTTCTTCTGGGAAAAATGCTGAAGGATTGGGAAAGAACTAATTTATGGCTACAAGGCTGCTGATGATTAATGTAATATCCCCAGTCTACAATGCAACCTTCACTTAATTAGTGTCTGTAATTGGGAGTTGTAAAGATAAGATTAATTGAATCTTGAGGATGTTAAAAGTTTAATATATTGGAACATGGTTATTGTGCTATCTGAAACTGCAGACCGCAAAAAGCCAAGCTGAGCTTTGGAGAGCAGTCCACGGAGAAACAAAGAAAAAGGACTTGTCTGGATAGAAACCAGCAAGAAAGGAGGAATTTCCAGCTTATAAACAAGAACTATATGTAATAATAATATACAAATCAGAATAACCTACCACAGAACAGCCTCTCGGTAATAGCTGACTTCAATTTTATAAATTAACTTCTTTGTTTGGACCAAGTCTTTTAGGAAACAGAGTCTATACATCCTTATAAACGTATTCCTAGAAATTCACAAAGTTAACTGTAGAAGAGAATTAAGAGTAGGTCAAATTCTGCTTTAAGTTGCACTCACAAATCTGACCGATTTACATAAAGATAGGCAATAAAGAAAGAATTTGGGCTGCTATTTAAAACCAGTAATAGAAACAGAAGGCTTCTGCAAGCATTGCACAGATTGAGCTAGCTAGCTGTATATGATCAGACATAAAATGATTGATTACAAGGTAGAATAACAATGGAGGTGACATGGAAAGATTAGAAATTGCTGCAATCAAAGGAGTATTGTAATTGAGCATATAAGCATCCACGAAGGGCTGCCTTTTGTGTAAGACCTTATGGTAGCATCCTCCCGCTTTCACCATGAAAAACAGCCAGGCACTTATTAGGAACAAAATACTTGACAGAGGGAACTGACAAAGCACTGTCACTGAAGACGATTTCTTACCGTCCTTCTTGCACCCACAGGTTGGGGTTCAGATCAACAGCAAAATATCTTTAATTCCAGAGACAGCTGCCAAGATTATGCATGGTAAAGCATATCCAATTACTTCCTTTTCTATATGCATCACTTTGAACACTTTGAGATTTTTTTTTTCATCAAACAGTAGGGTTCTTTTTCCTTTAGTACCCCAGCCCTAACACTAAAAGAAGTAGGTTTCCTCTGGATAAATACCAGAAACAAAACCCATCCTATCGAAATCTTAAAAAGGAAAAGAAAAAATAAAAGCACATGTAAAACTGCTTCCTTTTTCTGTCCCATTCAGATGATAGCATAAATGCATTCCACAAAGACATGAAAGGAGAAGAAAAAGCACCTCGGAACAAGAAAAATACCAGTGGGACTTCTACATCAATTGGTCAAAATAGACCACAGTCTCCATTAAAGCTCTCGAACTGGGCTGTGTCTAGAATAGGAGGCTGACAACTACCCGATGCTTCACCACTGTTGACAGAAGCACTTTCATGACACCCATCTGCCCAAGTAAAACTGACTTTGGAGTACAGCAGACCTAATTTTGACGCAGCCTTCAGCAGACATTTCTTTCCAGCCACAGCAAAGATGGAGCAAGGATTTTCTGTCGTCCCAAACAGCCACAAAATTAAAGAGAAGCGATGCTGGCAACATAAATATTTTAACAGCCCTTATTAATAACTATCTTTTTATAGGCTACTTCTGCTTCAGAGAAAACATCTGCAACAGCCAACAGAACACACGAGCGCACCAAAAACGCTGACCTTGAGCCACTGCTTCAAGTGCAGTATCTGTCCCTGCTGGTTCATCTAGGCTCCCCAGTAAAAGCTAAGCTGGTGCAAACAGTGCCAAACCAGTGACTGTTCTCAGGTGCGTTAAACTTCCAAATAACTGGGCTTGCAAACAAACCAAGAGACTACACCTCAAGTACATGCTCCCAAGGGTCAGGGCAGCCTTACCTTGGTTGGCTGGTTCAAACGGCCAAACTTAACCCAAAAACCTGCCACACAGCAGTTTGCTGAATTACTGCATGAATAACGTCTTGCTGCCTTGCCAGGGAACATAAGATTTACAGGACGGGAAAAAAAAATCTCAAGATAGAAAACTTACAGCTATATGACTCAAATGTCATCTTACCCTGAAGTCAACAATCTGAAAGTAATATACTGATCCTTCTAAATTACCTTTTCCTACTCTTTCTACTAAAACAAGAGCAAGTCCCTGAAATAGATTAAGTATCACTTCTACGAAAATGGAACTTACTGTTCTACATGAAAGATTTTCAGCTTCCAAACTTGTTTCACGAAACCTAATTCCAGCATATCTGATCTCTATTTCCGTTTAATTTTCTGAGTTCTTGACTATCCTGCAAACCTGATTCTAATGGTAATTACCAGACATCGGGATGACGGGTCTAGAAGGTACATGCCCCGAAGCCACAAATGCGCGAGATGATCATTCCCATACAGTGGTAAGCTTGCTTTTGTTAACAAGTAATAAGTTTAACCGGACAGTCCCCTTTTTATCCTTAATGCAAAAGATCCCTCCTATTTGCCATAAAGGATGTCATTAACGGTGTAATTTTCTTGGTGTTTTGTTTATTCCCCTGGAATGGCTTGATGGATGTGGATAATTATCAGACTATAAAAGCCAGCAAATGTGCTATTTTCTATCGCTCTAAATCATCAAACAAATAAAGTGTGAAACAGCATTTTTGAATACAATTTTCCCCTCTAATGGCTTCGAATTATTATCGGGAACAATGAAAATAAATAAGCAAATGTCTTGTGAGTTAAGAATTAAATGAGTGTGTAAGTGAAAAAGAAAAAAAAAAAAAGAGTACACCGGCCATCCTGGGATACAAGGACTGGTTCAGAAGCCATTAAGGGATGACATAAGAGGGAATTCACTACTGCAATGTCACCGCTTTCTGGCATCAGATGTTCTTCAGGGGCTTTCCAGCCTAGCTCGGATTCTGACCTAAGGCTGCCTCGCCAAAGTGGGGGATAGGGATGGTTCAATTTTGTCTCAAAAGCTATTAAAACATTTTACCCATAAAGCACTGCTGCCTCAGGCAATCCTCAGCCCACTCATGCCCTCCCCACCAGTTTCTCCTGGTTTAAGGGACAGTTCTCACCTGAAGCTATCATTAGCTTTGGCAGAGCACCAGAGCATCCCGTCCCTTAGTTCAAGCTTCCCTCAAAGCTTCCAAGACCTTTTCTTGCTACAGTTGTGATACACGTGCACAGATTTGGATAGTTACGACACCTTGCACGTCAGCAACCTGGCCTCTCCTTCACCAAAACGGAACAATTAAGCAATTACTAGATTACCGAATCGCAAGCGCCCGCTCTCTACTAGGGATTGGGCACCACGGGCAGAGGTTCAGCTGCAAGCCTTCGGAAATGTCACTTCAGCCCGATTCCTGTTAGAAGGTAAGAAAGTTAATTTCACAGTGTCTGAACAAGGTCTGGCCAAACAGGGCGCACACAGTTTAACATGCTATAACTACTGAAATTAGGAACGCAAACAAAAAGTGAACAGCACATTTAAAATGCCTAAGACCATGCGTCAAGCTGGGGGTTACTTATCTGTCTTCAAAGCAGATTTAGTTGTGTCAAAAATATTGACCCTTTGAAGATTCAAATGCCAACCTACTCTCAGTGATGACAGGCAGAATAAAAAGCTATTATTTCAATCTCTGTAAGATAAAGTGTGTCCATAAATGCGTAATCTGAACCTTAACCTTCAACATCTTTAGCCTCCCTGACAGCAGAAATGCTTCAAAAAAAAAAAACAACACAAACCAAACCTTAGTCTATCAAGAACATTTATCACCTGATAGAAGCCCCTAAGAGCCACTACTACACGCAGAGGAGTTCCTCGCCTGCAAAGTTCACATCCTGTTTCCAAGGCCTATTTTTTCTACAAGGTAAAGTATTTATAATACATCTCCTAGCAGTGTCAAAATAAAGCTCAGAGCAATAATCAAGAGTTTTTCTGCACTGTTCTTAAAGTTGGTTTTGCAGTCTGTCTGGAGAAAAGGCATTTCAACAACAAGAATGGATTGCTCCTTCATCGCGAGCACTGTCAGCTCCCTACCCTTCACAGTCAGCTCTCTTTTTCCTCACCTTTACTGTCCTCCACGTTTAGTAGCCCTGCATCCCTTTCTCCCTCCCAATTTGTTAAAAGACAGCAATCAACACCCCTTCTTCTTCTCCTCATCGGTATCTGAGGTTATCCAACAGTGAATTTGCTTTAGGTATCCAGTTTCACTTCTCACAATCACCATTTGGAAAGGAAAAAATCTCTGGTCTCCCTCATCTGTCCCCCTCTGTTGTGTCTACTCTGCATCAAGAATGCAAACACGTGCTCCGGAGATAAGACCGCACATGGATCAGAGAGCTCCTTGTTCCTAGGAAAAAAACCTTTATTGAGTGTCTGCAGTTTTATCTTTAATGGATCATTTTACAGGACAATAGATGATGGAATTCAGTATCTTTAACCAGCAGTGTCAATGATTTCAAATAATGACATTTTTATTGAAATACACATAGGAAGAAAGATAAACACAGAGGTTTGGGAGTATCTGCTCAAAAAGCCATAATAAGGAGTAAATAGGTAATGACAGAACAAGATTACAACCACAGGAGCACACCAAATCAACCTGTCTTCTAAAGCTCAGAGAAAAATGAGCTCTGAAGACAGCTGCTCAAATGCAACCCTATGGGAATGAGCACAGGAAGAAAACCAGGACAAAACCTGCTCAGAAAGGTAACAGTGAGCATCCTCAGTGCTTGTGCCGTGGAGGCTATTTCACATGATAAGATCCCTCTTTCATTAGCATAGCTGTCTAATTATCAACCCCACTGCCAACCACAATACCGAGAAGTGGCAAGTAATTTTGCTCTTAACAGAACACCCAAAATGAGAAACCTCCTCCTTCCCTTAAGGAACTGACGTCTGTGCAATTACAACCCCTCAGTTTGTTCTGCAGCGCCATTAGGCAGGATATTTCAAGGCACTCTGGACTTTGTATCGAATCCTAATGGATCGACTGTTGGAAGATTACCAAAGGTTACCAATCTCAAGTCGTTAAAATCACTTGTTAAAAGGCTCTTCCAATCTTAAAGCTACCATGAGCTAGAAATAGTATTAGAGACAGCTTCAAGAAATAGCATTACACAGCGGCTTTTTAAAATTCTGATTTTAAAGCAATAAACATTTTCAAGAGGTGCACCTGAACTAATAACTTCAAAACATGCACAAGACAACCAGACAATTAAACATTTCACGTTGTTTCACTGACCTAGAACTAACCTAGAACTGAGAATATGAGAATAAGATTTTTCCAGAACTCAAATGCAATTTTTAAATACTATTTTAAAACAGGGAGTTTAAATATGAACAACCATCTGGTCTTGGAAAGACTACCAATGTAACAGTCCAGTAAGCTTCACAGCAACAAATGCCAGGCACAAAGCACAAAATTACAAATCACATTGGAGTGATTCTACTTCCACATGCACAAAATAAACCCAGTCTGCTTCTGCATGCAGTGAATGAGCTGTATGAAGGGGGTATTTTACTAAGAAAAGGTGTTTGGGGGAAAACATTATGAAATCATTTATTCATTCAGTTTGGCCAAGAAGATAATTAGTATACAATTCAACAGAGATGAATGACTATAATATGCATCCTCTTACCATTCGCTGTTATTTGTTTTGAAGAACCTGTTCACATCACATTTATTTCCCTAAACTGGTAATCAGATTATTAATTACTGGTTCCTTTCATAATGGAAACTGTACCAACACAAAAAGAAGCGAAGATTGTGCTTCAAAGCCCTTACACAGTAAAAAGACCTCAACGCAACTCAAGAAACCTGGAGAAAAAGAGGTAACCAGGGGAGATCACAGATGTTTTATCTTGTGCCAACTGGCTTGTGAGAGCTGCCTCCTTTACTGGGCACCAGCACGTTTGCTCCTGCTCACTGCTTTCGGAGAAGAATACAGATAGCTTCCTAAAGCAGACCAAAAGAAATCTGTTTGTTAGTTATGAAAGGTATCTTTGAATGCAGAAACCCCTTGTGCTAGAGACGCAATGCCACTACACACATTTTCCTTTTGGAGGAAAAAAAACATTCCAAAGATGTAATGATCCTCAGCCACCAAGCGACGTTGTTATAAGCCATAGCAACACCTTCTCTGAGGCCAGTGCCAATGCTCCATGAGCATCAGAACTAGGAGTGCTATAGCTAAGGTCTGATAAAGATCGGTGACACAGCTCGTAAAGGTTCCTGTGTTTCATCTACTCAATCCCCCTTGCCACGCTGACTGTCCAGTTGGAAACGAAGTGGCTAGAAACCCAGCACAGACATTACTTAGAACATTAACTAGTTAACAATCGCACAGCACTCCGACGACGCAGAGTGCTGTTTAAGTACTGTCATTACTATAGGCTTCTGTTATTTTAAACTACACTTGTACTGCACTTGGCGTCACCCAATGTCAATTTTCTCTCCTGAGCAAAGAAAAAAATCCCCACTGATTTCTGCCAATGTGGTAACAAAACGTGGATACAGACAAAGCTCTGCAGTACCACTGTCAGTTCCCTCTCGTCTAACCAACCCGTTTCAGGGCCACGCCAAGCTGGAATTTGCAAGCTCGTTCTCCCACAGGGCCCAAGTCAGATCATGCTGAAAGAGTTACGTGAAGCATGGAAGCTCATCTCCCTCCCATCTTGTCTCAGTGGCAGAGTGCACCGTTCAAAAGGCTCAGTTATTAAAACCAATCTGTGATCCTGTCAGACTTCCGTAGATCTTCATTTCAAACCAGGCCTGAGCTTTGAGCAGACACTTTCAAAACGCAAGAATGAGTTTCAGCAGGAGCCTTCTTGGATCAAAGGCACGCTTCTTTCAATCCAGATTGGGACTACTGAGCTGTGATGAATTATTAGTGCTGGCGGAAACGGCAGCACACGCATTAAATGCTGGAGTAGGAGCCCACTTGAAGACACCGCTATAAAAATCAGAATGAGATCACAGATCAGCATTACCACCTCTCAAGATCATTATGGAAGAGCACAAAGACGAGCCATAGATTAGAAGGATCTTCACTTTGCTACGCTCAGAACAACCACTAGCAGGCAAACCCCAACTTGTATGAGTTTTTAATTTCAAGAAA
The DNA here is from genome assembly GCF_013377495.2 of Cygnus atratus. Taxonomy (NCBI): domain Eukaryota; kingdom Metazoa; phylum Chordata; class Aves; order Anseriformes; family Anatidae; genus Cygnus; species Cygnus atratus. Next base: position 2,904,159 of record NC_066387.1, read on the forward strand.
CTAAACACACACAAAAGAGATGGATTCAAAATGCATAAACTGAAAAATCAAATGGTATCGAAGTATGTACTAATACTGTATCTTTTGCAGTGGATTTAGGCAAGAAAATACGAATAGCAAACAGAGCAGAGGTCGTCAGCTGGGAGGAGAAGGAGAAAAAGCACTGATGTGACAGAGCTGCGTGAAAGGAGCAGAGCGAATGGATACCAACAGCCAGCTGGCTGGCTGAGGTCACTTCACCCATTCTTACAGAGCAACAGTCCCTCCTCGGAGGGTTTACGTAGCTGATCCCATCAGTCCGAGTCTGCTGTGGCCTTCACGGCATTTTCTCAGAGTTAGATGAGAGTGACTGCAGAAAGGCAACATGCAAGTCCTACCTGCCCAGAGTACCATGCCTCCCCTGCACCGTGAAAAGTTATCTTTTAATAATCTATCTACAACAGTGTAACACCACAATAAAAATCCAAGTCCATTAGAAAGAAAAATCTCCACTATTCCAACTGCAGGCACCTGAGTTGGAAGATAACCCCCATAACACGTCTCTGGGCTCACAGTGCTTCGTACAGTTTCGTTTGATGACTTAACTACATTAAAAACTCTCCAGTCCCTACAACACGCCAATCCCTCGGACTTGTAAAGCAGCCTAACAACCAGCACCGGTCCCTTTTCAATGAGGGTTACATCATCCTTCAGGCACAGCACCACCTCCAGGACAAACAGCGCCCTCAGCCCTAGGGGAGCCTGGAGGAAGGCTCGTTTGAATATCAGTAGCATAGTGTGGTTTGTATTGATTAACTAATGACTGCGGTATATGAGGCTTGAAAGGCTGTATTAATAACTCACTGCTGCACTGCTCTCATTTATCAGTGAATTACAGGGGGATGCAACTCTGCATCTCAATATATCACTCCTTTCACGAATCTCGGAGCAAAATCAACATGCACGCGAATTCTCAATGCAGAAACCCAAAGCAGCTTTCACCTAGCAGTTGTGGAAGATGTAGCAGAGTGAAAAGCTGCTCTGCCTGGTCATACTTTATCTCCCTTTCCTTTGATTTCTTTTAATGAATAGCAGTGTTCCTTCCTCTATCCCTTTTATCAACAGAAAAGGGTCTTGCTTTTGCCAAATCTGCCCGAGAGTAAATGGTGTTGCAGTTAATCTATAAATCAACCATCACCATAAATTCTACTTTTTCAATCCAAAACTGCAAAGCTGTAAAATAGATTACATGGGATAGCAGAGGCTGGAAGGAAATTTGTGAGCTGCAAGGAGCCCCTCGCTGCCAAATGGCCTTCCTCTGCCTCTCCTTTCTCCCCCACTCCACCCCAACAAGCCAATAAATCTCTACTGTCACAGAGTGGAACGCACAAACAGCAAACGTGCACACCCATTTGAAAACAAGCCAGCCTCGTACACTACCCGAGGAAGGCTGAAGACCTTGGCGATCAAGGGGGGTGAGGGAGAAGGCTGCAGAACCTTCTTCTGAATTCCCTAAAGCAATGGGGCAAGGAAAACTCAGAAAATAAAGATAGACTCTGTATGGAGAGGAGAAAAAAAAAAAAAGCCAGTGTACCAATTCAGAGTCCTCAGTTGCCTCAAGAGCAGAACGCCTCTGTGATTACAGCTAATCTGCCTTAAGAAACTCACAGGATCTCCAGGGTGCGAGGGTTACTGAGATCCCAATAATCAAGACTTATAATCACATCTGATCAATTCAGTGATTCAACCGCCTCGTGCAACGGCTCCCTGAGGGAATGTGATAGTTAGAAGGCAATAGATGATGCAAGGGACAAGTGCCCTTCCCCCCTGCTGCCATACAATTCGGTATCAAACATTCAATCCAGCTGATTTAAATGGGATTACATGAAGCCCACAACAAACTGTAACATATGTGAGCGTGTGTTAAAGCAGGAGGATGGCAGAGAACACCACGCAGGGGAAACAGGGACAAGGACCCCACGTCCCGCATTGAAAAGAAAGAATGAGAGAAACTGGAAGAGTGGAGCTCTGTGCCTGCATTAGGTCATTTTATTTCCCCAAGATAGTTTTCCAGGGATCAACATTTTCTATCCTGGAGGGAGGATAGGACAAGAATTCTGACTAAGACAGCTGCAGTGCTCCCTAAGACAATAATGAAAAATAAAATCAGCAGTAAGATGCTCAGCACTTGCATATCTGCAGCTGCTTTAGTATATGCTATTAGCCAAGAATAAAGAGGGCTGGCTCCTTGTACAATCCACTCCCAGGGGAACAAACATGTTTTGCTTTATATCTCCCGTTATATCACTCTTAGAAAATATGCTATTTCCATATTGTTGGTGGCATCAGTAACAGATACTACAAATTTATTAAAACGTAGATGTTACAAGCAAGTCCTTCCCTGGACTCGTTTTCCTCAGTTCCAACAGAAAGACTTGGCCTGCACAGACATCATTGCTAGAGAAGGAAGAAAGAAAGTAGAAATTCTAAAATACTGTAACCAAAGTTTTCAGGTAATTCTACATATTTTCAAGGAAGCAGTGTTGAGACCTTTACAACACAGAATTCTAGAGTGGTTTTTAAAAATGCAATTCTATCAGTGACCAATGCTTTCAACTAATCATATTATTTTAAAATTCCTTCAGTAATTTGTCCTTAATTCTACATAAACTGCTGTTCTGGCAAAAGTGTACTATGTGATATCAAAGTCAAACAGATTAGGCATGATCCACTTTCAACAAGGGAACGTTTTAGAAAGGAGACCATACAACTTAAAAGCTAAAGCTGGCTCCCTCTCTTAATTAAAGGGGGATTAAACATCCATCATGATAAGGAAACAGAGACATTTTATAGAAATTGATTACCATCCTCAGGGTCACTCTGGTTTAACACCTGCAGTTTCTGAGAGAAAGATTACAGTGTAACATCCCGCTAATACTTACAAAAAATATATCAAATATTGTTGCAATATGGCAAGACCAGTCACAAAGCATCTGCGAAAGATGACTTTACTACCCGGTCAGCTGTCATCGTGTTGACAAAACAAGATGGAGACAGTACTGCCTCCTACGAGTATTCAACCAAATTCACGTTGAGATTACAGGCATTTCAAGCCTCCTTGGGTACTTCCTTACTACGGGAAGCCCTGCAAAGATTGGTATTGCATTGGCTTCTCAGGGGCAAGGGACATGAAAGGTCTCAGCACTGCTGTTTCCAAGAGGAGAGCCTTTCCGAGGCTCTGGGCACCAACAAAACCAATTGAGGCAGCACTGCTCACCGCTCCGTAAGGTGAGAAGTGCTGGTTTGTGCTGCTTTGGCAGTATTAGACCATGGGGCTTATTTTGTTACCCTAAATCTGTGTGATTACTACTGCTGCAGCAATTCAGAAGTGTAAAACAATAACCCTTATCTAACACAGGAAGAGAACCTACATAACTGATATGCAAGACCACAACCCACATCTATGCACTCACACATTTTTGTAGAGATGAAATGAAATGATGGTGGAGTATCTCAGTGTTTAAAAATATGCTTTTGAAACTGCAAGGGCTGAGACGCATACATTCCTCAGTAAAATGCCATAATAACCATGAAGTATTATACTTGGCATTCAGTTTTGTTGCTTCTGTCACTATAAAAAATCAGTCCTCTCTTAGCGTCATTTGACAATATGCTCTATTTTAGATCTCAGCATATGAATGTACAAGGTAATTATACATAATATGTATAATTGATACAGTAAAAACTCCTACCACAAGAGGTTTAATATAGGGCTGCAAAATGTAATACATTCAAACTTCTGGAAAAAAGTGAAGACGGACTATGAAAAGGTTGTAATTAAACTACTAATGTGAGAGGGACATTTTATTGTAATTTGAGAAACAAGCAAGCAAGAGACTCAATCTGGCAGCTCCCTGCCTGAGAAGCTTAAAATGAAGTTTCACAACAAATTCATGGCACGTTTGATGGATAGTGCCCACACCTTCCATATTACCTCTTCAGTCTAATCTGACTTATTTTCTAGTTAAGTCAACAGAAGTGTGACTACGATGTAGACCAGATGTGTACACCTGAGAAACAGAGCATCAAAAAGATGATCAACTTCAATAATAGGCAAATATAATCCTACGGGGCCAGTACAGATATCTTCGCAGAAGCAATCATACTGGTTAAAGACAAACAGTGCTCATTCTTCTTGGTATGAGACAAAACTAAAGAAATAACTTGCAATCTACAAGCACAGATAAACCATTTAATGATAGTGGAAGCAGGGAAAAAAAGCTGTCTTCCGTTACCCCCTTTCCTCTTCCCCCATCACTGGATGACCCTTTACTGCTGCAGTACTCTACTTAGCACTGAACAACATTTTAGCCTGCATCCCCAAGAACACAACACCGTGCAGAGAACTCATTTTGCTACAGTCTGTTCTACTCAGCTTACGGAAAAGGAAGGGCACAAGAAAGTGTTGGCAGCAGGACTTCACTGCAGTGAAAGAGACACATTAATCAAGGAGTTGTATGACCACGCAGCTGCTCATTAGGTTGTACAAAGAAGTCATCTTCAGTTGTTGAACCATAAATGTTTATTTCAACTCTAATCCCACTCCCCAAAGTACCTGCTTTGCAAGAGGTATAACCTAGAATTCCAAAGGCAGAAATAAATACATACATGCAACATAATCCTTCAGTAACTACCCTCCCTGACCTGCAAAAGAGAGATTGCTTTTGCAGCTTTTGTCCACTGAGGTGGCTTTTTACGGTCTGACTGTATCCAGACTTCCCTGAGAAGGTACTTCACGTCTTCCACAAAAAATAAACATGTCCATTTCTCGTCCAACTCACTTGGATGAGGTCTGGGAACTAACCGCAAACCGCCCTATTCCTTTCTCACCTTGTCTTTAAAAAGAAACAGAGCTGGTGGCTTCTCACTGTTCCCACTTGCTACCCTGCAAAGCAGGGCTCCGGTTACACAGCCTGAATTAAAGTAGCCCAAGATAATTTATGAGGGACATGAAGAAAGAGTTATGTTTTGAACAGACAATTTTGAGGCAGAATACTACCAATATACAGAGTGCCTGGTTTCACTATATAAAAATCTCTGACAGCCAAACAATAACTCTGCCTCTTATTTTAGAGCTCAACCCCAAACTGGTAGACTTCGTAACTCTCCACACTCCTGCTATTCCCTGAGGTGCTTCTAAGATGATCACTGTCAGAGTCAAAGAGTCTATAAAAAGGATGAAGGAAGCTGGGAAATTTCCACAGCGGTAGTGCCAGAAAAAACAGAACTAACATTTTAGCCATCTCCGAGTAAAGCCAGGCTGCACCACTGGAATTTCATCGCTGAAGTCCACGAGCTCCCCCAGCTGACCTTTGGGATCACTGCAACCGTATCCAGCAGATGGGCTATTGCTCATGTGCCTGGAAAGTTCCAGTCTGCTCAAAATGGTATTCCGATTTACCCCTCAAAAGCCCATGCTTCTTCACAGAAGAGCTTAAGAGCTCATTAACAGAAGTTGTCAGCGTGAGAAAGAAGAAAGAAATGACTTGGGCAAGTGACATACTCTTGCCTGCTGCTTCGGGGAACAGCAAGAAGGCCTGCCAAACCAGCAGTGGCATCCTGTCACAGTACATCTATTTTTTGTGTTATGCAATTATCTATGTAAGAAGCTCACTTGAACAGGAAAATGTTTTACCCAAAACACGGTCTAACCTCAAAATCCTCATTTTTCCCCCACCATGTAAGGTTTACAGAAATAGTTACCATAAAAAGACCTGTAAATCTGGATGAAAAAATCCCAAAAGACCTTCAACTGGATGAAAAAACCCCAACCTCCCCTCCCTCCTTTTAAGCACGGTAAAAGTGCCTTCTTTCCACGCACCTCACCCCCCAACCAGGTGCATAGCACATCCCTGCTTTGATTTTTAACCAGCAAGACTTGAGCTCTTTTACAAGAAGATTTTATGATCTCTTTTCTCCATTTATAAGCAGCAGTGGCTGAACTTTTCAACAACTAAAATCCCTCTTAGGGAATATCAGGTGTTCCCTAGCATCCCCCCTGAAATCCTCAATAGGGTTAGACAGAAATAAAAGCTACTAAGAGCTTCTAAGATTTGGTATTTGCCAGACACGATTTTCAACCTACTATTTCTAGTTCTTCCTGAATCTTACCCTAATTCATACAAACATGCTACACACAGGTGTTTTGGGCTTTCCTTCTTGGAGGCTTTCTTTGTTTTTCTACTATGCAATCTGTATTTTCCACAGGAAAAAATAAAAAAGCATAAGAACATAAGGAAAAGACATGGTTTTGCACAGATGAGGCAACAGCTTCACACAATGAGTTTATCATCCTTATGACAGACACAATATGTTGCTATCCACATATTGTTATTTACAAAACTCAAAAAAATTAACCCAAACAACAAAACAAAGAAAAGCCACCAACAATGACATGAAGATCCTAAGATACTTAGAAGCAGAAGTTTAGTTCAGACCACAAACACTTAGCATATATTTCATTTAGTACCTGTTCTCTAACTTTTGCTCACAATGTCAGAGCTTGTTCGTTCCTAAGCAGAACAGCCATTATTTGCATGTCGTAACCTGCCTCTCTTTTCCAGGTAACCTGTTCTTATTTTTGCTTTTGAAAGAGAACCCTCTGTTCTGGGCCCAGAACAAAAAACAAGCAGAAGACAGGTGGAGCAGAACTCATAACACGTAAGTATGGAAGGAGTGGTCAGATACAACCATGACCACGCGACACTAATGCAAACCTCAAGGCCAGCCACCTGTACAACTCCTAGAGCAGCTAACTTGCGTGCGCTGACACCGCCGCACTAAAGAGGGGGCTTTGCTGATGGTCACTGCCACGCCTGTGCAAAGGAGAGAAAGTGGGTCTTGTGTGCTGGTGGCACCACCTACCGGAGATGAGGGCCTAATAAAAACAATTTTGAATGAACTGCTTCTAAAGATGCATTAAAAAATTTGACAGTATCTAAAATGAAAGCATGTCACATTTCATTCACAACCCAGAGAGATGTTTCTTGAGATCAAACTTGTTTAACAGAGGCATCATAAGCGATTCTGCAAAATCCTCATGCATCGAACGAGGGAGACTAAGAATCACAAACGCTGTGGCAACAAATTTCCTGACATGTTGGAAAGATTTAAAATGTTCACATTAAGACTATAGCTGAATGTTACAGATCCAGCCCCTCCTTCTACTCCTTTTCAAGCCTGTGGAAGAACACTATATCCATTCATCATCGCATCTTTGCTGTTGGTAGCTTTTATATGCCTGCAGGCACTAACAGCCTGGAGATATGTGGTGTCACCGGGGACTCATATTGCAGAGAGATGGGAGGATCTTGTCTGCCAGTGCCAGAGCACAATGACAGCAGTTTCACAGTGACATTTAAGCTCTAATTTGCACGCAAATGTCAATATTTATTAGTCACATCAAGATCTTCAGCAAAGCTCTTCTGGGTCGCTAAATCTCTCTGGTTATATTTTTAAACAGGAGGCTTGAGAAAAAAGAATACTGGTTCTTGTTAACTTATTCCAGACTTCCTAGCTTCTTAATTTCATCCTCATCTATTGATTACTTTTGTGTAAAGTTACTTCCAACTGGTCTATGCATCAAGTGTTGAAAAATGCTTATCTTTATTCTAAGAACTGATCATGAGAAAGGAGCACTTGGACCTACCTTGTCCCTGGATTTGAAAGCATATTTATATATCTAAATAATGGAAATTTTAAAGTAACAGATGTTCCCTGCCTACAACACAATGCAAGAACAACAGCCTTTCACTATTAAAGGGCCTCTGGAGCACCTATACATTCTTATCATCGTTTGCTCATGTGCATTAGTTTTCTAAGAAGCCCCAGATGTTGAAATCTGTTTTAATCATAACATCAGCAAGTGTCCCTAATTCTGCTACTTTTCTACAAAGTTGGGAATTAGACCTCCAACCTAGTTAGCAATGAAGAAAATAAAATTGCTTTCAAATGTAGAGTAGAAGAGGGGAAAAAAAACAAAGTGAGAGATTAGGTAGGCCTTATGGAATCGGGTAGACTTGCAGAAAGGGATTTGGCAGTGATCTCTAAGTACAAGAGAAAGTCAGCATCTATTCATACTCTACCACTTACCAGGATTTTGGCTCCCCAAAATGCAAGTAGTTGATACTGTAGAGATCCATGTCCTCTGTATGCCAAGCAAACGTTGTCTTCCACATCCCGAAGTAGAGGTACGGAGTGTTTACACCTTCTATAATAATACCACACTCATGTTCCACCATGTCTAAGAGGGTGTTCAGATTGCCAATATTCCATTCTTCCACATCCTATAATACAAAATAAATGTTTTGTACTGGTACATATCAGGACTTGCTATAGCACCACAATAGACCACAGCTTCGTTTCAGAATCTTGAAACGTGGATACCCTAGTGTTACCCTGGAGGGTTCCTCTATTTGCATTAATTCATTTCTACCTGCTGCCAGAAAGCTTACTTTTAATGTTCATCAATGATCATGAAAAGGATGCATTACCACTACTTTGTGGCAAAGGGACTGATTACTAGCTATATGTATTCTCTGAAGAGGCACTTGTACTCTGTGATACTCTACTATTTAGTAACCGACCTACTAATAAACTCAAGATAAACTAAAGGTAAAAACCACTTCTCTCAGTGACATTCCATCCAGATGCTCTTCACCTGGTGAACACGTATCAGATGATGACAAACACTAGACTGAAACGTAGCCAAAGTGGCAGAGGATGCTACATCAGCTCAGTGCTTCAGATAAAGAATAGGGAAGACAGCTCTGTTATTATCAATATTTAAACAGAAAAAGCAGTAATAGGAAGTGTTCTCAAACTGGTAGCTGCTTTTCTCTACTTCAACATAAAATATAAAAGCCAAATAAATTGATAAAAATCTTTAACCTTCAGATTGCCGAAATAGTGTTACTATCTCCGAAAGGAAACTAACAGTCTCTTTTAGACCTCTTTCCTCATCGTACTTAACACGTAGGCAAGTAACTGACAGGTATGCAAGCACACCCCAGCTTCATCCTTTCTCTGGAGTAACAGCTAAATAGTGAAACTCAAGCTGTTCAATCTTGAAACTTTCTAAATCAATCTCAAAGGAAAAAAAAGAAAAATATGAGAGGAAGGGACTGAAGAAAGGAAGCAGCTGAAAAGTGGAAAAGTGACAAGAAAAGTAGGGCAGAGAATGATTTTGACAGATCTATGCTTGCAGCAGTATCTGTAACTGGACAACAGGAAATGTTCTTTAGATGTAACTAGTAATCCAATTATTTAATTTCTGCTTAGAGGAATTTTAACTTCACTGAATGAAACAACATACATTTGCTATGTGCAGAAACTACTTCTCCTAAAGCTTGCACTTGGACAAGAAAGTGCTCAACAGAGCACCAAATACTGGGTAACTTTGGTGTCCGTGGCTGTGAAAACTTCAGAAATCTTGTTTATTCCAATTAATTCCATATTACACCACATTGATAATAAAAACACTTTTACACCAACACACAGTTTATACTGTGGACAATCACACAACGCTCCAAAAGCGAGGCAACTTTCTACTCAGAAGAAAACTACAGAAGAGGGGCGCAGCTTTAAATTAGCTGCCTAAACACAGTAAGAAAACAAGCAACCTTTATCATTTACAGTAGAAGAAATCACACCACAAGTACTTTAAGCAGAGGATGTAATTTCACCAAGGAAAAGACAACACAGTTTGAATTGTAACATAAATTAGCACACAGATGTGTTATGTCCTAATGTAACTGTCTACAGAGAAAAAATCCAAATGTAAAGAGTTTAGTTGTATCAATTACCGAAAAACTGCAACAAGGGATAACAAAGTATTTCTGATGAAGGGCCCCATTCCTTGAAATGCCGCTTTTCCAGCTCTCTAAGGTACAGGGGAAATCTCTATTTTATTCTCTCTTTAAATAAACTAGCAAGGAAGAGATCAGGAACAGCAGAATACTTTTAATTTACCCACATACCATCATATAAATTTGGAAATATCATTAAACCCAGATCATTATCACCCGTCCAGTTTTCTTTAACCTTTTATGCAAGTGTAATAGTTTTCTGCCACGTTTCCTAAGAACTCTTTCAAATCCCATTTTCCCTCATTTTTCTAGAGAAACTAAGCTTTCTCAGGCTTCATTGCCTCTATTATTCAGCATCTCTAGGGGCAGTGGAAAGTTTAGTCACAATTTCCTAATGAGTGAGAAATAAAGATGTTGTTTACTTTTTTTTTTTAAGTTGCTAAATTAAGCAAATTCTAAATTACTGTTCCTTAATAAGTTACGAGCAATAAAGGAAAGTCAGTGAACACATTAAAAAATAAAAAATAATGAGGAGCCTTTTACTTACTGCGTCATATAGTGAGCCGCTGATATCAGCCCCATAAATTGGTGAGACAAACGTGAGATTCTTCCAGTACTTGCGCTCCAAGTCTTCAAAATCTTGATGGCGTGGAGTACAATACCTGATGAGAACACAGAAGAGGTAAGGATGCAACAAGTCCCAAGGAAGACTCACCACAGACATAAAATGACTGCCAAGAAGAGTGCATTTCTCAGCACTGTGAGATGCCGAGTTGGAATTGCCATTCCCACCAGTTAACATTACAAAAAGGCTACGCTATAGTTTGGGAAGCAGATTCTATACAGCACACAGTAAACTGGACATGGAGCATGTTTTTATAGCATCTTCCATCTAATTATCTCAAACCAATGTACAAATTACAGGAAAATTATCTAGATTTGTTATGACAACATAAAAGCATATTAAATTCAGCAAGGGGTGGGGGAAGAGCAAAGAAAAACGTAAGGTGGACTAAGGTCACGTCATAATGCGTGGATAGAGCCCAGCACAGAACTCAGGTCTTTTGTTTCTAGTCCTGCAACGTACACTAGTAAACTTTTCTTCTCTCTTCATTTCCTAGTGGCTGTAAAAATAAGTTAATATTCAAAGTAGGCAGACTCAGGAGGTTACTGAAGATGCATCTCATTTTTAATTCTACTCAGATTCATGTTATTTACTGCCTTTTAAATCTTTCTACAAAACCTCTTCGTGCGTATGGACAAACAGGCTGAGCATTTAAGTGAAGCATCAGATCCTCATCCTAATGGTGCATAAGGTGAAGTTATCACAGTTTGCTGAACACAGGCAAGGAACTTGTATAGGCTGTGTTAGCAAATTTCAGAGTTGATTGCATGACATCAGTAATGCCTGAGATAAAACTCACAGTAGTCCAGAGCTCTGGGAAAGCAACTCTGGAAAAACAATGCAACTGCAGCTTGTATCAGTTAGCTTGTCCCAGCGAACTGAAGTGTTCCCAATGTTCCCATGTTCAGACGACACTCATGCTATTAATATTAGCTCAGGCACTCAAATATACTCATATTTGTACCTGAGCAATGGAACACGTTTCCCAGAACATCCATTAATAGACCAAGAGCTCTTCTCAGAGCCCCAAGCCATTCTTTTCAGGCAGATTCTTAGCCAAATACTGACTTCAAAGAATCGTTCTATACCAACTCCCAGAAAAAGATCAAAGATACACCAACCACATCGAGTTATGAACTTGTTTGAGATTCTGGATGTCAACCATCAAGAAAAACTTGTTTCCTCCAAAATGCTTCCTATTTAACAAGGCTGACGACATTTTCTTTTCATTTTGTTTTCAGGCTTTCTGCACTACTTCCCCATTCGCAAGGTGAGCACACTTAACACTAACATACTTCTCACTATTAGCCAGACGCCGGTACTCTCCCACAGTCATAGGTTTCTTCTGTATGTTATACTGGGTGAATAACCCCGACTGGCCAGTAACCACCTGCTGAATGGGAGCTGGGATAACCATATCATCTATGTCATCATAGGTTTTTCGTGGCTTCCATTCCTTGGGAGGGATCACCTGTAAGGGAAAAAAAAAAAACCTTCAAGTTCACAACAAGCAAAGAACTTTTACTAGGGAAAACAAGTTTAAATGGAAGGTATTTCACCCTGCTGCTGCATGTTATCAGATAACAGCAGCATCTCAAATAACGAACACATATGACAAGACACCTGTTCTGCAACTGCTTAAGTACAGTACTAGCTGACATGTTTAGAGGGCTGGTAGCCTGCCTGCCAGCAGTCCCATCAGTACGGGGTCACAGGAGATGGCCAGTGAACGAAGAAAAGATCCACAACTATTGCAAGGAAATACACTGCATGCCAAAAGGACTGTACATGCTTTCCCTCCAGAGCAGTGTTCCTCTCTCACCTGCCATTCCACAAAGCTGCATCAAGGCTCAAGCAGCTTTACTAATATGCTGTAACTCTACAACTCCGCAACCTTTTATAGTAGTCTACATCACTGTTCCATCCAGAAGTTCACTGACACTAGGGGGGGAGGGGGGAGATGGTTGTTGCTGCTTTGTTTGTTCATTTTTAAACCAGGAAGGGTCACAATCCTGTTGCATTATTCCTGTTGGTATTTCTGCATTATAGGGGACACATCAGGAGCCCAACATCATGGGTAAAGGGTAGAGAAGAACAAAAGAAAACAGGGGAAAACACATCCAGGAATAAACACTGCTCCAAAGCAGTGCTGAATCTGGAAGAAAAAGCTGTAATTTTAAAGAGGAGAGTTGCCAATAATTCTAGACTCAAGATCAGAGAACAATCAGTAGAACATTCAGCGGGCATGTGGAATGAAAAAAATAACAATAAAAAAATCTACAATCTAATTTGGTGTAAGGATTTACAAAAAAAAGCTACGGGAACGTGAAGACAAGTTATTGATTTTTGTGGGCATGGTTCCTTTAGGATATGATGAGCCTTCCACTAAACAGCTCTGAACTGTAGTTGCAGTAGAGACACAGAAATTAACTTGAAATGCTGAGATTTAGTCCTACGGGTAATTTCTTTAGAACATCTGGAATTCACCAACAACCTTTATTAAAATAATCTACCCTAGCGGACTCACAGAACATAATTGCTAGTACACTTGAGTGGACAAGGAAACATTACACAGAGAGCTTTTTATCAATACTCTGCTCTACTTAGAACTATAATAAAAACAGTAATTGACGTATTTTAGAAGAAATAACTATTATTTCATGCCTAACAGCTTTACTTCTCTGCTGTGCTTTATTAAGTTCTGCTAAATACCACGTTTAACAACTACCTTGTCAGAACAAATGCTCTCTCAGCCTATGGAGTAACATGACACTTCCACAGAAACAGTCCAAATCAGTTCTATTTTTCTTCCAAGCAGTCACATTTAAAGTATTGGAATTTAAAAGTGTCACAGAAGATTTCTCGTAATGTTTCATCAGTTTCAGCGTAAAGACATGAATGTGAACAGGAGGCACAAAAAGGTTTCAGAGCTGGCCGGAGAACTATTTCCAAGAGATCAAAAAGGCTTTTGGATACCTTTGGAAATCACACGCACATACACAGCACATTTACAGGTATAGATTCAAGTTAGCCTAAGACAGTAGCTCAGAACATAAAAAAGGTAAGAGCAAAAAGTTTGCATCCATTCATATAAATATGACTTAGGAATCTTGTCCCCATCCAAACCTAGGTAGACTTGAAAAGCTTGATCCTTTACCCCAACAATCTGGGGGGGAGCTGAAAACGTCAATATTTCTCTATTTCCAGCAATAGACTTGGGACATGGCAATACCCTTCACCCATCTCTGTAAGGAATGGGAATATTCTTGCTTTCCAGTCTGGGGTCAGGAGAAGACATTCTTTAAATAAACACTTCTTTCACTCTTATGAAAGGCCTGTAACTCCTTTGCCCTTCCCCTCTGTAAATCAAAACAAAGAGATTGCAAGTACAATTTTCAAAAACGTACTCCGCTTGACCACATGAACAAAAACTACTTCTGAGTGCACAGGCACCTCACATAAAAGAGTCTCAGGCAGGTAGCCTTCAGAAAGCTCTCAGCCACTGGAGCTAGGCGAACTGACCTTGGCAAGCCCTGCTCGGTGAGCTCCTTGAGATTCAATGTAAGCAATGTACTTCCCGAAGTCCCGAAACTCCTCGAGGGTGGGACGAAAGGTCATGATCTTACAGCCAGGGTTCTGCGGACTCGGGTTTTCAGACCCCATATTTCCTGTACGGCGGCAGCACCTTAACAGTGAAAACAAAAGGGAGAAAAAGAAGAAAGGCACAAAAAGATGGTAATTAAAAATTTTTATGTGCTTTAGTAAAGTATAGAAAGGCAACAACATATTTTTCATTTCTCTCTCCCCACACCCAAGAAAGCATTTATGAGTAGCATCCTCTACTTATGAAGGGTTTCTGACCAAAAATCCAATTAGTCTATTTGATAGCAGGGCCTTAAGAAGAGTGAGGTATCGGGGAACTCCACAAGGTGTTCTAGGCACTTCTCCATTGTTTTTCTGTGAAAAGACATCAGAAGCTGTAACAAGTGACAGAACTCACTTCTAAAACAGATAAAATCACTGTGGTGAATTCTTATTCCCATATAGGAGAATGCCATACTAATGTGAGTATATTTATTATCATGTAACCAAACCTACACTTGAGCAGGCCAGAGGAAACAATGATGTTAGGAATACCAGTATCACTTCAGAGTTCAAATATGGCCTAAATATAGCACGTAGACTTGACATCAGGCCCTTCCACTCATCATATGAAATCGTGTCTCCCCAGGATGGCAGTCAAGAACAAATTTCTCAGTATCTTCAGCATCTATGCAGTGCATGCATGGAACTAGCTGCCCCTCACAGCTCCCCATCAGAATGCTTTTTCCTTTTCTATATTTAGTTGTATGTTGCGTTTTTTGTTTTTGTTTGTTTGTTTGTTTTGTTTTTTTGTTTTTTGTTTTTTTTATTAAAAAAAACAGCTTTGACCAATGTATTAGCACTGTATTAGCAATGTATTTCTTCTTTTTTTTTTTGGTGCTAGGCTACATAAAAATTTTAAAAGGAGTTTGGTTTTTTAATGTAATTTCCCTACACTTTGATTGTATTTGATATTTACACAGACAAAATTAAGAGAGAGACTATCCATTAAAATATCTAGATGTTCAAAGTGTCTCTCAATACAAAAAATAAAATTGCTCAGTTTACTTCAAAATTCACAAGGGAAAAAAATCCAAAACAATTCAGGATGCAATCCCAATTTTGAAAACAAACCTTTTAAGGTTACTTTAGAAACTCATAAGGCAACCAAAACGTTTTAACGGCATTTCAGTCACCAACACAGCCACAGGACCATCCTCCATGTCAGAAAAGCACCACGGCGCTCCCGCTGTCACCAGAGGGCACCACGGGGCTTTCAGGGAATAATGCGAGGCACAGCAACGCTACGGCAACTGCGGCTTCAAAATCACAAGTGGGCTGGGATTTAAATTGATTTCGACCTAGTGGAAAAGTATTCCAGATGCTACTAGAAGTACTTGTCGTGTTAGGGAAAGAAGAAAGAGAAACAGACTGCTCTGTCATGGCTTTAATCAGAGTGCACGGCACAGAACTCCTGCTTCTTCAGAGACAGGCAACTACTGAAAACATCCCACAGAGATGGACGGACTCGGCACCCAGCTCTCCTGGGGCATCAAGTTTTCCTTTCCAATTCTAACTGGGTTAAACACTTTTCCTTTCAAAGGGAAACAAGAAGTTTTGACTTGAAATTTCAGAATATTTTCAGAGTAACTTTTGCATCAAATTTGTTTCAGAAGATCGGTCTGCCAGCCTGCGCCCCTCCCCAGCACAGCCCTCAAAGTAATTCCAGGCCTAGAAGCGAGCCGAGACTCTCCTGCGTCCGCGGTGAACAAACCCAAGCATCCCACAGCATGCCTGAGCAAAATCAGCCTAGTAAAAAGCTGTGGATCCAGTCCCTCAGCTCAGCACCTCACAGATTCCCACAACGACTGCGTTTCTGACAGAAACCGCTGCCGGATGAGGAGACAGATGGCCCTGTGCCGGCCCCTCCACCTCCAGGGTGACCCTGCCTGAAGAGATTTCTGACTGCCTTGCGGAAAAGATTTTACTGCGTTTCAGGGTCAGTACTTGAAAGATAAGAAATATCGGATCTATACCTACACAAGTGTTTTCTAGAAACATGAAAATAGCAAAGAGCACCTCCTGCCCCTGCAGCTGAGCAGGGCCCGGCTCAGCGCAGCCACAACGCAGGCGGTGTTTGGGAAGGCGCTGCTCTTCGCCAGCAAATGGCGGGGCTGGCCCTGGTGAAGAGTCCAAAGCAAAAGAAAAGCCAGTGTTGGAGAAGCGGGGGACACAGAGAAACCATCCCCAAATTCCTATTCAAATGCAATCGCATTGAGGATACTTCTGCTATTTTTAATGCAGGACCAGAAATGCCACGGGGCCGCACAGCAGGAGCGCAGTGTCGCGCTGCATGCAGGCTGCTCTGGCATATCTGGCCCTGAGAGAGAGAAACCCGAATTCCTTCCTGAGGAGAAGCCATGCCAGCACCATCTGCTTCAGGGAGGCCTTCCCAGTATTTGCAGCTTTGCCCACAACCAGGAAAGGAAGAACAAGAAAGAAGTAGTTCTATCCCATCTTCTCACAAAGATGCCCTTCGGCAACTTCAATTTTTACTCAATGAACCGGGATAGAATAGCCCAAAGAAATTCTCAGACAAGGCAGGGGGTGGGGTGGGGCTGGAATCCAAAACTACTTCCACAGTTTGACCAATTAATTAAAGGCTTTACTCGCCTCAGCACAAGAACGGTACTTCGCAGCTCTGCAGCACAAAGCTGGTAAAGCACGCTGGATTTTTCCATGTTTAAGCCCATCTCTTTATCCTAAGGAACATCTCAACACGTTTCCTAGATAACATTTGCTGCAATATACGTTCACCTGACTAAATTAATCATGCCATTACAACAAAAACTAGCCGCGGAGCTCAGGTGAACGGAGAACCAGCTCCAGCCGCATCCCCTCCACCTCAGCAGCCCTGAGGAGCTTGGTACCCAGGGCAAGCTTTGGGAGAAGAGGATTTCTCTCTTAATTCCTTTGCAATAGCAGCACTACAGCAGTTTGGATAAATAGCAGCAGCATTCCCTGTTAACCCCTCAGCTCCCAGCCCCACTGAGGACATAGGAGCAGGAAGAGCTGGAGAGCTGCTGAGGAGAGCCATGTGGTGCTGCTGCGTTACACAATCGAAGGAGGCCACCTCGATACAACGCTGCTGTAATAAGCTCGCTGAGAAAGATTTCACAGCAGAATCCAACTGTTTTGAGAACACTAAAGCCATTTTGCAGTCAGGGCTCTGCCGTACAGTGGAGTGGATGAGGACAATGTGAACAACCTCTCTTCACTAATAATACTGAAAAGGACAATTTTGCAGAAAGAGTCTAAGCCCCCTATTAGTTCATGAAAAGAAGAATTAAGGTATTTTTCTCAGCTGGATTCACTCTGTTTCTTTGTAAGAGTGAGTAACAACGTGAAATATTATGAAATACCTTCTAATTTGCAGTGCTGGTAAGGAAACACTACAACTTGTCTCCAGAAATGATCACAGTGGACACAAAGAGCTGAGTTTTTAATTTCAATGACTTTTACGTGAGACTTTTACCTCTAAAACTGATGTGAACTAAGACACTTTTGTGACTGAAATCCTACACCTGTTGATTGAAAGCTCTGTACAGCACAGAAAAAGCCTACGAAACCCAGCTGAGATCAACGACTTGTGCTTACTAAAGGACTTCCAGAACCCGGAATCCTGTCTTTCAGTGAAAGGCTTGGGACTTTTCAAGCAGTTCCCCACGGCTCAGGCACTATTGATCTTTGAGGAGTGGAATAATGCCAACTCATCCTCCTCAGGCTTTTGAGTCAGGGGGTAACTTTGACTACAGGTAGAGACTATTATTGGAAACGAATCTGTCTCAGCGCTGGAGCCGAATACTGCACATGTACCCAGGGCACATTTCTGCCAGCATAAAACAAGCCAGTTCTGCTAGTACTACAAACTACCCGTTATCAATCCAGATCTCAGCAGTAGAAAACAGTAGATTTGTGACATAAGACTCATTTTGTTTATACAGCAGCACCAGAAGACCATCTGTAATCTTGTGCAGCAAACCATCCTCTTCAAAACCCTTTAAAGAAGGCACAAGGTTTCTGTTTAAAGGTAAAACTTCTGCCCACATCATGCCCTGCTGCCGTGCACATTACTGCATACAACTGACAAAAATACTTTGGAATGACCAGCTGTCTTTCCAAAGGTGCAGTTTTACATCATCAACCCCACCAAGCCTCCTACTGGCTTTTTGTCAAAGGCAGTGAAGCCCAACAACCAAAATTCAAAAAGAAGAAGGATAAGACCCTTTGGAACACATGCTTGTAGCACATAAGCAGAACGCATGGATTCAAATCTTGTAGGGAAAATTATCACATGGAAGCCATGGGTAGCAAAAATAAGTTCGTTGGAAGAAAATTCATAGCATCCACAGCAACTCCACAAGATTTTACTTGGGCTGTGTTAGAAGAGGCTGAAAAGGCGTCTTCTGAATATATGAAATATCCTCCCAAGAGCACTCTGCAGCCTGGTAGCAACAGAGCGCAGAAAACATGCACACTGACCCACTTGCTCTCACAGTGGGCACACACTCTGGCAGCAGCATCACACCCCGCTGTAGGAAAAGGACTACAGCCATCAAAATTTCGCAGAATAAACAAAGCGCCTGGCCTTGGTTTGAAGCAAGAGGAAATTTCACAGCAGTACCAACTTGGATAGCTACTGAGCTCCCATCCATGGCCATTTGTTCCTCTCCTGTGCCAAACAGGATTACTGTGGTGCCACAGAGCGAAACGATCAGGGAGCTGACGCCGGTTACATGGCTGTGCTCTAAACCGCGGCTGTAGTTACCAGCACAGGACTCCTATGGCAACAATGCAAAGCCACCATCTCATCAAACCACAGCCTTGCCACGAGACAGAAAAAGCATTTCAAACATCCGAAACAGTTATAGGAAAAGACTCAGATAAAACTTTTCTAGAAGGCACGCTTGCAGCAAGTTCTCCTCTCTTCCCCAGACAGATGAGTTTACCACCCACACAAACTGGAGTTTGTACGTGCCTTAAAACAGATCGAGGGTTACTGGTGCTCTTCAGTCGGATTGCCCTTTTATTAAAGAACACTGAACCTACTAACTCTTAATCTAATCAACGCAACAAACATCACTGCACTTGTAATACCAGTAAAACTGCTGTTAGCAGTTAAGAAAATTAAGTTCTACAGTTCATTACACTATGCAAGGACAGTGAATTATACACCCTTGCAGGAGACCATTGAAGGACAACATAATCCAAAGCAAGGCAGGGAAATACAAATCTCCAATACTGAAAAGGGAAAAAAAAAAAAAAATCTAATGAAGAGATCATTATAGCCCTCTGGATCTATCAGAACAGTCAATGCTTGGCAGCACAGCAGAACAACAGGAAGCTGAATATCAATGGTAACAAATTCTCTAATCTTGTTTCAACACCCAAATTGTTAAACCTTCTGGTTTCCTCACCTGACAATTTCCCTTGAAAACTCGCATCCATTGATCCGAATACACCTATTAAGCCTCCCCTGCCCTTCCAATGTACGGACAACAAAAAGACAGGCCTGACTCACTCCAGATTTCTCAGCATAAGGTAGGCTGGACAGCGTACTGAGAACTCCTCGATGCCTGTACGTATTTACCACCAGCAACCACGACAGGCCTTACTTCCTTGTCACTGCAAAGCAAGCTGCTGAGAATGTGCTACCGTGCACTCTCTGGAAACTGCTGCTGAGCTTTCGACAGGCTGGAAATCCATCCTCACCTCACGCTGCCCTGTCTGTGCTAACTCCTGTGTCTGGGGCGAGGCTCTCGAGGGAGACCACTTTGCTACGAAATCGTTGCTTTCTCCACAAGCATGAGAAATGTTAAAACAACTACTTCTGTCAGTGCTCGGAAAAGTGAAAACCTGTAAAAGGGACTTAAAACTTGTTTGTATACCTCGCTACCCTCAGTTAAACTGCCCATCAGGGTGGTTTCATGCCCCTTCTCAGAGGAGGCGGGCAGGCGCTGATTACGAGGAGCGCAACAGCAAACGAAGCGTGGGCGGAGGCAGAGCAGCCTCCCTTGCCTGCAGTGAAGCACACGGTGCTCAGCAAAACCAGCCCGTCTCACAGAGCCATCGCCCAGCACCAGGAGGAATGGGGATTCACAGCCTTGCAGGTTTTTACCTCCCTCACTGCTCTGCTAGGCGCTCGCAGAGGCACCAGAGCTGTGAGCACGTGCAGGCCGTGAGCAGCCTCTTCTCTTCAAAGCACGAGAAAGCCTCTACCCCGAATTCTGCCCAACCTACCTCAGGTCCCTGACAAACCTAAAATGAGAATAAGTTCAGTTTGAGGGGGATAAAAAAAAAAGTCTGATCTTCAACTGAAAATACTGTAAAAATTGCAAAATAAAAACAAACAAAAAAAGAGATTTAAAGTGCGCCTGCATCAACTTCTTGTGACTCAATACTTCTGAGGCATTTCACACGCAAAAGGTGGGAAACCTATTCAAGAATGAGTTCTTTAAGTTTATTTTAACTCATCATTTGACTGTTGAGCACTGAGTGCAAACATTAATGGAAACCTCATGTGTTTATTTGAAATGACTTTTTTTTTTGATGAATTAGGCTGGAACTCAGAGGGCAGATTCTTCTGTTTCTATCGACTTCCTTTCTCAGCACGTCAACGGCGCTCAAATTTACAGCCAGCTTCGCGTGGATCAGGGCTATGGAAGTTTCTCAGCAGAACAAAAGATAAAGCACTGCAAACCATCCCCGCTGCACATAAAGAGGCGATTATATACCCGAAGTGTTCGGAAGGGTTACAACAAGCATCTGCAACACCGTTCTCTGCTCCCCCCTTTGCTGCCGAGAATCAGATTACAGCATTCGCATGGATTCGCAAGTTTGCGGCTCCTTCTGCTGCTGCTCAGCCCACTTTGAAAGGGCCGATCTCCTGGAAGACTACAGCAAGAATTTAAAACCAAGGCCTTTTCCATAAACTGGTCCCTATATTCAATTCAGCTCAGTACCTTTTTAACCTCGAAGTGCTCTGAGCTTTGTACATCCTCCAAACCGCCTAAGCAAAGTCACAGAGGGATGAGGCACACAGGCAGCATTTCCACGCAGGCACAGCAAGCGCCCACCGGCCAAGCGCGGAATTCTTGGATTGTGACAAACAGAAGCATCCTCTGTGACACCCCACAAGCCTTCCCCGGAACTCCCAATCCTCCTCTACTTGAAATCGAGCAGCATACGTAGCTCGTTAAAGTAAAATAAAATTTTCCCTTAAAACATCTTCTTAGCTATAAGCGTACAGTTGCTCATACATTTCTTCAAACTGCAGCAGAATTATTTAAAGTCACAAACGGCATTTAGAAGCAGAAAACGTGTTTAGAGTTAAGAGCAACAAATTTGTTAGAAATTAAAACAATTACTGCCTGAGTCAATGCAGTCAACAGCCTTCTGTGATGCTTATTTCTGACTGAATTCAGAATCGTTACACAACTGCCTCTCCTCCTCACATTCACTGTCCTACTGGGCAAGATAAACTAAAAATGAATGGGCATAAAAAAAAAAAAAAAGGGCACTAAAAAGACAAGACAGACAAAACCCAGAAGGTTCAGCATGCCATCACTGACACAGAACCAAGAACCCCACAAATTCCAGTTATATGCCTGGCACAATAGTTACCTTTACTGCCCTTTACTACCTTTATTATCTTTAGTGCAAGGCTATTAAGTACATAAAATCATCCGGATTGGTCCTTTTGAGATTCAGCCTCATTGCAATTACCGGGACACCAGAGGAATGCCTTTGAGTTCAAATGGGCTGAACTAATTCTCCTCCAAAAATAAGACCCAAATACGCAGGGGCGTATTTTGCTCAGCACTGTGCCTTCTGGGATACCCACGTTTAAGAGCTGCTGTCGGGCCAGCACCACTTACACGGGCATACGTCAACGCCGGTCCCAGCAGCTCTGCTGTCACGCAACGTTATTTCGGGTTAACTTTGCGAGAACATCAGAGCGACACAAGGCTCTCCATTTCAAACCAGCAGCCCACTGAAAGCAGCGCCTTCTCCCCAGACCGGGAGCAACCGAGGATAACAAGCACCTCTTCTGTGTATGTTCCTGTTCACTTGGAACAAGGATTCACAGTCCCAACCCACAGCACTCAGATCCAAGGCAGCAGCGCTGCAAACCTTAAAATATTGTGAAGTAACCCGCAGATTACTATCAGAAAGAGCACGTGTATCCGAAGACTTGACTGCTGCATCACTTCGTAAGCGGGGTAGCTCCTGTATCAGACTAATACCTTAATGAGGACTAATTCCCAACAGCCTTCTGGCCACAAACCTGCTGGAACTCCAAGCCCGCAGCAACGTTCTCAGCAACTTGCTCAATTTCTTCTCTGCGTTGCCTCAGATTTTTTAAAGACAGAATTTCCACAGATTAGCTGGTTAGGTCATTGAATGCTCTAAGTGCTTTTGAATATTTTGCCAATATAAAGTCAAAATCTTGGTTGCTTTTTTTTTTTTTTTTTTCTTTTGCACAAGGTGCTTATAGGTCCTGCACAGGGTGGGCGTGACACACTGACCCAGATTCCAGGCTTAAGAGCAGCTGCACCACCAGAAAATCATTTGCTCGGGAAGAGGCTGAGCAAGAGCAAAAGCCAGCAGGGGGAAGAGCAGGACCAGGAAACATCTCGTACCTTGTACACCTCCAGACTGCTCTTTAGCAAGAAATCCTGTCCTCAGCTGCACCTGTAAGTAACTTGGAATCGTCATCTTCACAGAGAGAAGGGGAAACAAGAAATAGTCTTCAGGTATGCATTTTACGTCATATATCCATTTCATAATTTTTAACCAAAATTGCGACTCAAAGGAGGGAAAATTTAGAACCTAAATTAAAGCAAAACCTGGTAGAAAACCAAGGTAATTTCACATGAGCTTCAAGGTAATTTTAATCTCTCTCAGCTCCGTTTTACCCAGTTCTTCCCTCTGGAAGCTACGGCCCCAAATCTTAACGCGCACACACCACAGCCAAAGCAGCACTGCTTGTTTTGTCAACACACAACTGAAGTGGCAAACTTCATATAAACTTATCTGCAACAACAGAAAACCACAGAGCTCCACCAAAATCTTCTACCCTACTCTGAATACATATCGGAAACTCTAAAGGAGCATCACAACTCGTCAGGAAAAAATCTTTAAACGCCACCAACTTCCAACAGTGTATTCTCAGGCCAAATACAGCATTTTTGTCAAATAACTTTAGGAAACAAAAGAACAAACCTATATGTTTCAAGAAATCGGGGAGCGTGGCTTGTTCACAAACCTTTTGAAATGCAAGGAGAAAGAAAAAAGAATGCAGCTGCAAGCCATTTCTGCTACAACGTAGGCAGAGAAAGATGAAGTATCTTACACAGTGCAAAAACAGCGCAACAGGACACAAATGTGTTCTCCTGTGTTAGCAGCCATCCAGTAAGTACGTAACTGAGGAGCTTCTCAACGTATAAAAGAAAATAGTCTACTCTATTAAAACATAAATAAAATTAAGCACCTTAACAATTAAGCCATGGTGTAAGTGACTGTACCTGCAAGTTGTGACAAGATGGGACATACTTGGGCTAAAAGAAAGAAAAATATCGCTAAGCAATGACCAGTTTACTGAAAACTACTGAAAAGGGGGAAAAAACACCTCTCATCCCACAACAATTTTATACAGATGTTAACGTGACATTAATACCACCAAGTACGACAAGGTTGCTGCCAATATTTTGCAGTGCTCAAGGATTCCAGTTTGCTGGTGCATCAAAGAGACGAACCACCTTTTGATTCTTAAACAGACGACAAACTTATTTCAAAGAGTGCCTCGAAGAGCCACAGAGAAGCCTGGTAGCATCCACATATATTAAGCAAATCCCCCACTTGCAGTGACATATTTAGCCGTCATCCATCTTTGAAATTAACAGATGCGATATTGCGAGTAACGCTGCGTACAGCGCAGGCAGACAATGAATGGACAGACAGTAACAGGCACTGCAAATCCGTTTCAACGGCACAAGACAAAACGTTAAAAAGTGAGTCAAGAAGGGTAACAAATCACCAGCGTGCAGTTTTTC
The DNA here is from genome assembly GCF_013377495.2 of Cygnus atratus. Classification (NCBI taxonomy): domain Eukaryota; kingdom Metazoa; phylum Chordata; class Aves; order Anseriformes; family Anatidae; genus Cygnus; species Cygnus atratus. The sequence continues at coordinate 2,928,326 of NC_066387.1, forward strand.
TACATTGCCAGGAATTAATTAAAAGATAATAAAGTTTTTAATTCTTATAACTGCAAAGAGATTTGCACAACATGTTAACCGATGCATGGGTGTCTCAGCCTGCAGCAAGACGGTGCGATTATTTCTGAGGTATGAGCTCCCATCGAAGTACGATGTAAGCTCTGAAGGTTAATTACAGCTAGCTGAATGACGACACGTTGTTTGTATCACAGCTGGACATCCCCAAAACCTCAAAAACACCTAACTTGATAAGTGTACAAAGAAATATAGAGCCAACGTGCTTATCCAGCACGGCTGGACAAACTGGTTTTCCCAACCCATATAAAATTTCTTGAGTCCTGTTATACAAAAACAGCTCAGAGTTTTCAGAAGTTGCCTACATGTTTGAGGACTTAAAACGCCCAGCATCTGCAGATCTGTAAAACAAATCCCTCTCCTTTATCTGTTAAACGACAGGAGCTGATTGCCATCACCAGAAATAGTTTTCACTACAATTTGTGCCAACAGCAGTCACGTTCAATAAGCCTCTGAGTAGCTTTGAGCACTGCATTTGTCTGAGCCCAATAACCAGCATTATCTGCAGGAAACGAGTGGGATTCTCCCTCAAAGTGCGTTTTGCTAGCAACTTCTCATCAAAAGCTGATGAAACTTCTTACGTACGGGAGATCTTAAATATAAAAGACCACAATCACCCTCACGTCAAAGTTGGCAGACCTGCGCGAGTACTTTGTTCTTCTACCCGGGTGTTCTGATTTCCGGATATAGCTAACTTCTTACATATAAAATCGTATATACGCTGCTCTCCCTGGATCGGTTAAGTGAATTAACTGCTTTAATGGAGCAAAAAAGGTGAAAGGATCACACGTTACTGAGTGCTGGACAGCATCTCCCTGTCAGAGGAAGTTTTGCTGAGTGTCTCATACAGGAACAGTAGCTCCCTAACAAAGAGCCAGGTGTATCCACCTACCTACACTTTGCATAGGAGTAACTCCTTCCACTAATGAGAAAGATTCCTTTGGGCACTGGAGGACTCAGTCTGCCTCTCTCAATTTTTTCCATTTATTACAGGGGAACCTAAGAACGGGGAACTTACTGTCAAAAAGCAATTACCCCTACGTACTCCAACAGTTATTTTCTGTAATTGCTGCAATGTAACTGTAAGCTTTAACTTCTAGTCTTAAGATTTCTAGTGATTACACCAGTTTTAACAAAACAGTAGAAAGAACACTAGGAAATAAGCATGGACCTCAAAACCAGAAGCATCCATAAGAAAGAAGTGAGTTATTGGGTGTGAAAAGGGAAAAAAAACACTATTAGGCTTCAGACAAACAGAGTTCCTGAGAATCAACTCCTTTTGGTTAAAAGGAAGCCTAACTTTGGAAAGGTCGGACTCGATATAACAACATCAGGTACTTACACTACCGCCCACAAAGACAACCTGGTCCCATACCAAACCCCAGCGCTCTAGGCCTGTGTTTGCATTGCTGAGCTTGTGCCCTGAGCAGCACCCGTTCTCTACAGCAGCTTTCATAAAAAAGTAAAGAAGAAGAAGAAACATACATAAATTAGGTCTAAGTTGTAAGTTTAGCCCCTGCAAATGAGTCCAAAATGGTCCTTCTGCAACACATCTAGACCCTACGCAGCTGTATGTACCCTTGTGGAGAACAAGAACCAAAGCCAGCGTTAAGGGAAAGCACAGCCTTAAGATGAAGGCTTTCCCCTTCCACTACGTACATGACAAAAGAACAGAACCTCATGCATCTTATACCTATTTCTTATAAAGTACAATAAAAATAATAAATAATAATAATTATAAAGCAAGCGAGCAGCTAAAGGGCAGGGGAAGTCGACAAAGCACGAGCGGCCACACAATTTCTGCAGACCGTAGCCCCCTGGGGACCGGGCACCTCACTTTTTCATGCTGCAGCGTTTGTGCCCAAACTGCTGGGCAGGGGAAGGACGTCTATGTATAAATACGAGTGCTGCTATTAACGTTAGGTTTATTAAAATAAATAAATAAATAAGAGGGGGGAAAGCCTGGTTTTGACACTAGACTTTGACAATCTCTGGAAGGAAAAAATGAAAATAAAGCCCGGCAGCGCATCCTAGCCGCCAGGTTTTCCTTCCAGCCGGGCCTTTTGTACGCTGCTGCGGGGCCCCCGCGGGGAGCGGAGCCGCTCCGCGCCGAGCCCACGGCGGCCGCAGGGCCCCGGGCAGCGCCCCCCGGCCCCGAGATGGCGGCGGGAGGGCCCCTCGGCGGAGCCCCGAGACAAAGCGGGCGGCGGGGCCGGGAGGAGCGGGGCCGGGGCGCCGAGGGCTGGCTGAGGAGGCGGAGGCCGCTGTCCGGAAGCGAGAGGCAGCGCCGGGGCCCGGCCCGGGGCAGGCCCCGGGGGACGCCGTGAGGGGAAGGCCGCGGGCCGGAGCCCCGAGGGGGGCAGCGCGGGGGGCTCCGAGCGCCGCGGGGGTGGAGCCGCGGACGGAGGAGGAGGAGGCGGCGGCGGCGGCAGGGCCCGGACGGAGCGGGGCGAGGCAGCGGCGGCCGCCCCCGTACCTGAGCCGCGGGCGGTCCACCCTCGGCGGCGGCGGCGGCCCCGTGCGCGCAGCGCCCCAGCGGCCGGGCCGGGGGCAGAGCGGAAGGGGGGCGGCAGCAGAGCGCAGCGCCCCACGGCCAGCACCTGCCGCCCGCCTCCTCGGCCCGAGGATTGGCCGAGACCGGCGCCGCCTTCGTTCAGATTGGACGCGAGGCCGCTGAGAGGCAGCGGGCGCAGCCCGTGGCGCGGCCGGACGGCGAACAACAAGGCGATGGCGGCCGTTGATTGGGGAAAACGGTCCCGGCGAGGGCCCGCCTACCAACAGGAGGGCCGGCCGGTAGTCCTCGCGTCGCTCAGCGGCTTTCCACCAATAGAACGCGGCTCTGAGGAGACGGCGGCCCGCCCTCGCCTCCTATTGGACCTAGGCGGGGGGACGGCGGGCGCCGATAGGCGGCGCGAGCTGTCCGTCAGCTGCAATCAGAGCCCTGCGCTCTGGCGGGGGCGGGGGGCGGTGCGGACGTGAGGAGCCGCACAGCAGCGGGGGGGGGGGGGGGGGGGGCGCTGCGGCCGCCCTGCGCCAATGGGGCGGGGAGGGGCCGGCCCCCCCCCGCCCCCCCTCCTCGGGGGCTGTGGTGATCCGTGGCGGCGGGGCACCGGGGGACGGAGCCGCCTCAGACGCCACCGGGTTCAGCCCCTGGGGGGTTATACAGGGGTCCAGGAGCGCTGCCACCCCTCATACTGCACCCTAGGGTGCTGCTGAGGAACCCTGGAGGGGGAGCAGCGCAGAGGGGGTGAAGGTGGCAGTTAAAGATGGAACACGCTGGGGTTTAAGAGGCACACGGCCAGGAGCGCTGGCAAACAGGGGCTGGGTGAGCAAAGCTGGGTGCAGCCCCAGCCCTGTTCCCCCCGCACCCACGCTGAGGGGCAGGGGGCACCCGGGGGCCCGGCCGGACCCAGCACCTGGGCAACACCATGGAGGTGAGGGAAGGAGGGCAGCACTCGGCTCTTACACGCCTCATGGGAGCAGGGCCATAGTTCTAGGTTCCCTAGCCCACGCTCTCATGACTCCACTGGCTCCATAATTTTTGTTTTTTTTTTTTAATTAAAGAAGTTAACTATCTCCACCTCTTCCCAGTTACAGCTCCTTCTCTGCAGGCCACGGGCTTTACCTACGCTTCATTCCCACCCCGCTGTACCAGGGCCATGCTTGATGCAGTCCCGCTACAGCCAGAATCCTGCCACGTCCCTGACTCGGAGGTAGAGTTCTGCCAAGCTCCTGCAGAGATGCTCCAGGTTGTGGCAAGTACCTGAGCCTACAGGGGGAGTACGCTGCAGCTCCTGGTATCTCCGTCTCCAGCAGTCACCATCACCACAGGACAGAGGCACTTTTTCAAAGTGGCTGCAAAGACCACAGAAGCCTGCCAGGATAAAGTATCAAGGGTATTTTTTAATTTATGGTCCGCACAAGTTTAATTGAGCACAGATTCTGTATACTTGCTGGGAAGAGAGATGGGAATTCCTAAAATAGAAGGAAGATCCCTCCATTTTTTCAACACTGGTTTTCTTACTTCCTGATTTTATCCATTAAATACTTATTTTACCACATCACATACTGGTTATTTACTCTAGAATTTCAGAGCACAAATTTACACAAGTATGTATGTTAGCAGGATGATGCTTCATTTCCCCATTTCCAACACTAAAAAAAAAAAAAAACGCAAATTGCTTCATATCTAAAGCCACGCACTAGCTCACATTATAGCACAGTAATTTTTTCTCGCTGAGCTTTACGGTTTCAAATGTGCAAGCCTAAATTACAAAGCATCTAATTTAGAGTAAAATTGTCCTAATTCATGCTAAATAAATACAGGTTTCAGTGCACTGAAACTCAGAACAGTATGGGAAAACAAAGCTCAGAAACAATATACTAAGGAAGTCAATTACAATAGGTTCTTTCTATTTAAATATACACATTTCCTCAATTGTGCCCACCCACCAATTCTTCTTATCACAATATAGACTAAAAAGTCAAAGGACATTTTCAGTGGAATGTAAAGGCCTGACATTTAAGTGTTTAATGTTAACACTAACCTTAATATAAGCTTACTTTAAACAGGCAGACTAAGCAACAGTTGCACAACTTCACAGCTTTGGTTTTCAATATCTCAAATGTTGATCTGATTTCTTCATGTATTTCAGCTGCATTTGCTTTGGAAAATCTGTCTTTTAATTTAATTCTCTGGTTTGGGAAGTCCACAGAGATGCTCGCATGACTTGCTAAAAACATCTCCAATACAATACCTGGCAGGGTACTTCTAACAATTCTGGTTTTATTCATTAGATATGCAGGCAATTGCAATTCCCAGGTCACATTTGGATTTTAGTAATGTGGAAATCTGCTAACCCCTCCAGTTGAAGAGATACTGGGAATCTAGGTGGTTTTTTTTTTTTTTTTTTTTTAAATTGAACATACCATGTTCAATGGTATGTAAGACCTCTTAGTAGTGCCTCCAAGAAAAATACTACTTTGATATTCTTGTATTCAAAGTATATCCACAATTTCTTTGTAGTGAAAAATAATAGGCCTTAAAGAAAATAAGAGGCTTAGAATAATGGAACATAAATACAAATTCCTGCACAAGAAATTACATCTGGAAACCTTCTTCAGAAAGAGTTAAATGAAAACAGTCACCACTTTCATCTGAAAAGATATTTATTTTGAGAACTTCAACTTGCACATTGTACAAAAATTGACAAATTCAGCAAAAAAACTATAAAACGTTTTTTTTCCCCCTAACATATTAACATTATAATTTTAAAAAGGGTAAGAGTTAAGAAAACTTAAGCCAGGCACATTTGTTCCAGTCTGTCTGCAGTAAAGTGTGATTAAAAACATCTTGTCATGTTGAGGTATTAAACTGCAAACTTTGGTAATGTTAGAAAAAGACAATCCATTTACAAAAGCGAGCCTTCTTGGTGTCATTTACAATAACCAAAATATTTCATAAAAAAAGTCAAAATTGATTATTCTCCATTTCTAGGTAGAAATACACTGAAACAAAGAAATTCATGTTACCATAATACACCTAGCATTAGGAGGAAACCCGAAAGTTTGCAAATCCATGCTAATCGTATACAGCTACAGTGTTATATTTAACCCTAAGAACAAAATCCGGTCGGCAAGTTTAAACAATTCAGTGCTTATGAAAAAATATATACGGTGATTCAGAGCCCAGTCTTTCCAAAAAGGACAAAAGGCACTTAAGAATGGCTTTAGCATATTCCACAATGGCATTTCTGGATAGAAGACAGCACCTGGCTGAACAAATAGTTCCCTAATAAGAAGTCCAACTGAGGTAGTACTTCATATTGCTCCAACTACTTGACTAAAAGCAAGCAGCTTTTTTTTTTTGATATACAAAATTAGCAGGAAATGGCTTTTGATAGGTCTGTCAAATGTATAAAAAGTTATTTAAAAAATAGTAAATATCCACTTGCAATTAAAAAAGTCATAAGCCAGGAACCATCTTGTACAAGTTGAGCATCAAAATGCTGCCAAGGTGATGCAAAAATCTACCTTTATGGCCAAATCCCCAAATGCTGAAGATTGTTCAAGCAACCAAGCCATTTTTCTTGAATTAAAAAAAAGGGGGAGGGGATGGGGATGGGACAGAGGGCAATCCAAGAACTTTCACAATCATTAGCAGCCTTACCGGAAGCACTTTGTATAGAAAAAAGATGCGTGCTGATGAATGGCAGTTTTGAGGGGAAAAAAATTTAAAAAAGCAAAATTCAACATTTAGAACAAAAACAAAATCCACAAACATACAGAAGGATATTCCTTGAAGTTTATAGTTTTTTTAAAAACAAGGAAGACTTTAAACTTTTTTTTAGGGATCTGGGAGAACACAGACTACTTTTTTTTTTTTAAATTAAGCCCATTGAAAACCCATTAATAAGTTTGAACACAAGGAAATTAGAAGTGCTTTACAGAATCACCGTCCATTGCCATATCCAGGAAAGAGCTGAGTTAGAATGGTCTGCAGTGTTTCATTCACTTGCATGGTATAGTTTTTGCCAAGATCGTAGCGGCAGGCTGGACAACTGTACACATCTGCTTTGAAGGATCTATCCAAACAATCCTGGTGAAGGACAAAAAAAATAATTAGTTAAGAAATACGGATGTGCCGTTCAGCTCATTCTACAGAGCCCCGATTGGAGAATGAGGTTCCTTTTACTTCGTAGCTCACCCAGGTGTTGACAAGAGCTGAGAAAGGCCAAGAGCAATGCAAGGCTGGCTGTCAGAAAGAAAACTTCCTTCATTACATGCAATAGCACACGCTCTTCAACAGAGCGCATCAGTCACGGCAGCATTTAAGTATGTGGTAGAGATGCTAAAGACTGTCATAGCTTCCACAAGAACACGCCACGTTATTCCTCAGAAAACAAAACAAAACCATGCACTTTGTAACACTGACAAACCCATCAGTGTCACCTAGCAGCACTACTCAGCCTGCAGAGAAGGTCTCATCTTTTACAAGAATCAGGCAGTAGCAATACAATTGTGGAACTTTCTTTAAAGTGAACTTTCCTACGCCAATGAACTTTCATCAAATCTTAAGTTTTCACATATATAACTGAGTCCTGCTAGAACACTAACAGGCAGAAACAAACAAACAAACAAAAAATCTGCTTCACCACTTAAGTCAGTTCAAGGCTCAACTGCTCAACAGGAGAGTCACAGCAACTGCTCACCTTGCACACGTTATGTTGGCATACAGTTGTGACTGGCCGAAACACAACCTCCTGACAGCAAATACACAAGAAAGCCTCTTCAACTTTATTTAGAAATTTCTGTAAAGAGAACATTTGAATCAACTTCTTGTTACTATGCTCTGAAAGGTACAGCCCTCCCCCCCAAAAAATAAAAAATGAAATACAAAGGATTATTTTAGACATAGAAAGTTTTTTTTTTCCTTTAAACAAAGCTCAACATGGAAAAAAGTCACATTAACAAGTTCTTAACCTTCTCACTGGTCTCAAATAGTGCTTTTAAGTTACGCTGCAGATGCCTACATTAAAAAAAATACTAGAGTTCTGAGGCTATTTCTTTATGCAGCCAAGAAGTTTATATTTAGGAACAGTAAAATAGTTAATTACCACTATTTCAGGAATAAAAAAGTATTATATACCGGTCCATCTTTGAGAGCATCTAGTACTTCATTCCACAGTTTTTCATTGGCTTCATCACTTTTTATAAGAGATTTTTGCTGAGATGTCAGCTTATATGGCTCTACTTTAGTTTTCTTTGGAGTCCCTGTAGGAGAGTTAACAACTTTTTCCTCCCCTCCACCTGAAAAAGAAAAAAAACAGTGACTTCTTAAAAAAAAATAAAGATTAAGTAGGTAAAATCCACAAAGACCTACGAGGCTTTCTATATCCACTTGCCTACTTCACAAACCTGCTGATTTCCTTTTCCTCTTTCCTTTCCCTGGGGTATCAAACTCATCATCTCCATTATTTTCTTTTTCTTTATCTTTGTTTGCAACAGCTTCTAAATACCCCTCAGGATACTGCAGGAAAACAAAACAAAAAGCATCCAATGCAAACGGTGCCAATTCATAGACTTACAGACTATTAGAGGCTGGAAAGATGACCTCTGAGAGTTGCTCCAGGGGTTATCTGTCTTAAATAATAGATCCCTGCCCTCCTAAGGTACTTTGATTGTAAGAATTCCATACAAGAAGATGAGTTTTGTCCATTTAATCTCCTGATGTAGAAAGAAAACAACCCACAGGAGTGAAAGTATTCGTGTCCCCTTCAGTCTAGAGGCGGCTATCTTGATTCTTAGATTCTTACACAAGGCAAAGCAGATTATCCTCAATAAAAATGTATAATAGAAAAATTCCTGCTAACCATCAAGTCAAAGGGAACCACGGTGATGTTCCAAAAGTGTACCTGCATTGTTAGGCCAAGCTTTTTCATCCTGTCCTTTCCTTCTTTGGTCCAAGGAGCAGGTTCGTCATCATCCCTCCTAAGTAAGTAACGCCACACCAAAAATCCAGATTTCCCTGTTTCGGGCCAGTATTTCACAACCTAAAAAAACAGCCAGAAGCAAGTCCACCAGATACTATTAAAGCTTCTTTGGCATAAGCAAATTACCTTTCCCTACTTCAGTAGGATTCAAATCCTTCTTACCTTATATATCCCATCATATCTGTTCCCTTCTACAGGAGCGTATTTGCTGTGTTTGCCTCCTTTCACATTCCTCACCACTCGGACTGGCTTCCCAGCTCTCCAGTCCTTAGCTTCAGCTCCATTTTTGTCATTGATGGGGGCACTACAGTTCAGAGCCAGAGCTCTGTAAGAGAAAGTCCATTCAACTTAGCGCATTTACCCCAAAACTCTTCAGAATCAGAGAGGGAACAAAGTAAAACAGAGCTTGCATGGAATACTACTTTACTGAGCATCGCACTGGTACAATCAGGTACCATTACTACAAAGAGTACCAGTGTACTGGCGTTGTGCTGAACCTTAGAAATAACGTACCAAAAAAACACCCGGAAGCTACTACTGCCTATGGGAGCCCCTTCTGGGCCCGGTCTCAGGGCCAGTCTTTTGCTACTTTGCCTTACATAGTAACACTTTCAAGTATCTAAGAACTAACACTAAGTACCACTAAGAACTCTGTGAGATAGTATTCGAGTCTCTTGACTAGGGATCACATTTCAAATACACTGATTATTCATTATATTACCCTAAATTAATTGCATGGACCACCTCCTCCACTCAAATCCACACTTATGTGCAGGAGTAACAGCTTCGAATTACGAATGATCTGGTCTCCCAGGGTGACTCATACAACAGTGGCTGCAAAGGATTCAGGAGAAAGTATGAAAATTTCTACGCTATTTTACTACTCTGTTCCTTAAGTTTCAGTCAACATAGAATTGTAGTGATATTAGTCTCACATTTTTCATTTAAAGCACACCGTAAGAAGCATTTCCAGTGCACAACAGATCTACAGCCATTGTAAAACAACAGTTTTACAAATCAGTTTTACAGATTTCAAGTAAGATAAACAATTTTTCAGGTCAACAGACTGCTAGTTACTAAGGTTCAGAACAGAGTGCAAATGTTGCCAACCTGTTCATGTTGGTGAGTTTTTGATCACAAGACTGTTCTGCTGTACGTTTGTTTCCAGAGAGATCACGACCTCCGCTCCCTGTATATGTGAAGGAATTTCCATGATCCTGAAACGTATATGGATGGTTGCAACATATTCACAAGAGTAATTAAATAAAAGAGTATTTTAATCAGGTATCTTTAATATTGCACTCTGAAAAAAAGGAAAAATGACACACACACACACTCATTTAAGTCTCCCAGACTCAACTTGCCTGTCGTCCCCTCTTAAGTTTGCTAAGAACAGAGGAAAAAGTCAGGGTGACAACTGTTGTCTCATCACACACTTTAACAGGAAACATCTGATACAAAACGTAAGATGTCTACATGATAGTTTGGTTCTCAGACACAAATAATCAGGATTTACTTACTATATCATCTTCATAGCCTCCTGCCAGAACCAAGGAATAAGCACCATCATTACTTCTGCCATGTATACCTGCTACGTGGGGCCTGTGAACACCAGATTCGCTCACCTGGAAAAAAATAAGAAAAAACACAATGCAAAAGCTCGCTAGGCAGCAAATGAGCAATGTGATCACTCACTGGTCTTGGAACTAAACCAATTAACAAGTACTACTTTGCGTTTGTTTTGCATATATTACAGGATGAAACTGTGTCCTCACCACCATCATCCAAACAACTCCACGAAGAAAATACACGTTTTTCAAAAATAAGCAGTTGGAAACTGCAGCGAATTAAACACCTGGATATACTTTGTGATGTGAATTTAGGTCTTTCTCACCTAGACTGCTTTTTAACAAGCTCCAGGAATTTTAGAGTAATGTAGGTACTAAAATGAAATACTTGTATAAGGCAATTGGTCTTGAAAAACTTTCATGTCATACTTGGAGAACAAAGGCTGTATAGCTCAGGGCTCCCCGCCCCGTGGTCTTACAGGATGAGAAAACTTTAATATATCTAGTTACTTGAGACAGTCTTACCAGCAGAAAAATTAGGAGATATTACACATTTCCAGGGCAAAATACTGGAAATATACGTTTGGTTTGGAGTTTGAGTCACCAAAAAAGCACGAAGGAAAAAAGCACTTAAGTGCCTGAACAATACGACATTAGTTATGGAACACTTGATATAGACAAAGCCAGAGTTCCTTCCCTTCTGCACTTACATATCCAGTGCCATACACTTCACTATTAACTGCTTCAGGTTTCACATCTATTACTTGGATCATTCCCATTTTTCTTTACAGTGGCTGAGGCCAGGATTCAGCTTCATACCTGTACTCTGAATTTCCACATGGTGCCAACCGGAATCCCAGGAATTGGTCCATAGTGGTTAGAGGGGACAATGGTACATTCCTTTGTGCGGCCAACACATGCCATACCCTATTTCAAAAAGGAGACCAGTCAGCCAAGAATTACAAGGAACACACACCAACATTATTCCTCAAAATAAAAACGGCTTTAACTGACCTTGCCCCAGTCTCTCCGTGAGGATGAATTAGCAGATGCCATTTTTTGTTTCTTCTTACTTTCTTTTAATTTCTCTCCTGCTAAAACCACCTCACTTGCATCATTTCGACATTCAGGGCAATACCTAAAGTCACAAATCAATGAAAATTAATAAGTAGCAAAGCCTTAAATTAAAAAGAGAATTTTCTCAGTTAACTGAGTTATGATACTACAATTTCCCCATATGAAACTGGACAGGACACTGAAGCAACTCTCCATACTGGAATTAGATCTGTATTAGCCACTGTCCTTGCATGATCTTCTAAATCACTGCAGAGGTCAGGAAATGTTTGTGTCATAAAATTCTTCGTATGAAATGCTGAAACAGGATACATGAACTAAACAGCATATTTCGACGTAGATACAAATACAGGTGAAGGCATATCTTTTATATATATGTCTATATTTGTATTTATGGCAAAATATATATGAAATATACATGCTGATTACATACGTATATTAAAAAGTACATGTCACAGGCCTACTGTGATGATCGGGGACTGTGGAATACCCATAAGTGACCCATAAAAGTGACTACATGCTTACTGGCATCAGGTTTACATTTGGTTTATAGGTATCTGTACTTCAATTTGCATAAGCACCTACATCCCAAAACTATGCAAAAAATAAAAAGCTTGCTAAGCCACCAGCTTTCTGGCCTAAAACACGCTCTCACTAGACTCAAGAGAAGCTACGAAGTTGTATTTAACAACAAAACCAACACTCAGACCACCCATAATGGTAGCGTACCTCTCTTCACCTCATACAGTCACAATACCGCCACCTAAGGGCAGCATTAAGCCCTAGACCTCACTTTCTACTCAATCTAGGTGGCAATTGTGATACCACACAGCATCGTTAGAACTTACCAGTCCTCGTCGTCTGGTATACTACTAAGGGGAGGGTTGAGGCAGTAGATGTGGAAAGCCATATCACACTCATCACACATGAGCTGTTTATCTGGATCTTGTTTACCCCCACAGATATAGCAAGCACAAATCCTGCAGGTTTTGTTCGGGTTGTCCTTACAAGCTTTACACACAGGTCCATTTTGTCCTGTTCGCAAGGAGAAACAACTCTACTTCAGGCTCCAGAAAGTGTCAAGATATACTAGAGATGGTCAAAGGAGTCACAGCTAGAAGTGTTTGTGAACTCTCTGATACTCAAAGAGAGTTAACAGAATAACAAAAGGTAAGACAATATTGTACACACAAGAACTACGTAGCAGACTCACGTTTTAATGGACTGGCACTAACAGGACAAGCACTGCCTGGTTCTTCGATTTTATAAATTTCATCCACAAACGTAATTGTGCAGTCATTCAAAGAATCACCGGCATCCCTACAAGGAGAAGTTGATAAACGTCAAAGAGATCATAAGATATCCTACAGCATGAATTCACAGCTGTGTGCCAGTAACACAGACTGGTTTGGTGTCAGCCCTGTATCACAAGATACCTGCTGCAGCATCGCCTGCTCTAGCACAGTGGCATGACAACATCACCATGAAATACTTTTTGTGACATTAGACAAAGCATACCCCTTCTTGTCTTAATGAAGATTCAGGTACTTGTAGCATTCAAATCACTATCAGTGACTGCTGTCACCCCAAAATATTCCAGACTATACTCCTCTCCTGTTTTATAGTTATGAAGTCAAAATAACTATGGTGAGAGGAAAAAGAAGGAATGTTCTGGCAACCCCATGAAAGTATATTTTTATACATCAGCAACTAAAGTTCAGAGTCCCTTATATGTATACTTGCTTTCTTCTAAAGAAGAGATTTGGGGTTGATTTCATCATCCTTATAAAGTGAGGGTTTATTCTGCATTTCTGTATCTGACAAAATATTACACTGAAGTTTTTGTAAAGCTACTACAGATAGTTAACACAAACAATTAAACAATTCTTTGCCTCTTAGCAAATACAGGGCTTTGCATCTTCTCAGCAGTATGTGAATCCACAGATCAGTGTGCCCTGCGATTCCTTGCAGCATCCAATCCCTCCAGTGGAAGTTAATTGAAAACGCAGTACTACAAGATCAATCACCCAGCTTTCCATCTCTCCTCAGCATTTCTGGCGCACCATTTTTTCAGCAGTCACTCAGACCTCATGAAGGCTTAAACAGAGCTGGAGAATTCAATTTATTCCACATTTCTATTCTTTATTGCTTACCCAAGTAGTATCTTCGCATTTATCTCCTTAATCATTTTTGTTTCCCTTTTCTGCAGAATCTCAGCATCATACCAGAAACCTCTCTCTTTTGGTTCGTCGGGATTATAGTTGACCATCACCACCTGTCCTACTTCTAGCTGGTGCCATTTCAAAATAGTCCGTGCACGAGCCCGTACATCATTCGAACTCAGTTCTACAACTCCATTCTCTGGATAACTTGAGGTAGAAGGCCAGAATGGAAGGACAGAGAAGACGAATCAGATTCACCATCAAAAGTTACTTGCGGTAATTTTATCTAGACAAGTTGATTTAAGAACTGATACGACAGAGCATACAAATATACTGTGAAGAATAACGTCTCCTCCTCCCACACAGTCACAGCCAGAATCAGTCAGCCTAACTTTGTTAGTATCGTATCCCTTTCAAAACTTGGGTGATAGGATTTCATACGTCTAAAAACATGATGTCTAAAAACAGCCCACGTGTTTTGTTTTACAGTTGTCTTACAATTACAGCCCAGTTCTGTTCTACCTTCATGAATTCTTACAATCAAATTCCCCACTGACATCACAATCCAAATGACTAGTAGCCAAGAAATGAACAAAACTCACTCCTCATATTTCACATGATATATTACATCTTCTTCAGGAATGGTCGTCTGCTGATCAGGATCTGCACAACTGTCATTTGCAGCTTTTTTTCTGGTTACATTTACAACCTGGGCTTCAAACCATGCTCCCATATTCATATCACGAGCATCAACCAAGTCATTGATCTACACAAAGCAAAGTATACAGCTCACCAAATGGATTTTCAATTTGAGCATTAATTTTCAGATCTACTGGAAGATTTAGCCATCTCAAGTTAACTGTTATCAAGATATTTTACTGATCATCTTAAACATTAAGCTGTCCCTTGCCTTCCTGTTCCCATTATGCAGCCCTATAGCCTTCTCAGGTTAAACCCCTAAGGCTAAAAATCTATTCTACACCAAATGCATACAAGCCTTATCTTGTACAAACTACTATTAAATAGTTTACAAGAGGCTTTCTGAACTGTCTTACTCATAGTCTGATGAGGACATCACTAGATCTGTAATAAAATCCCTTGAAACAGACAAGTAAAAATGATTCCGAACAGCTTGTTGAGATTTTCTTTGGTTCATTCAAGGAAGTTTCAGCTTTGACAAATGCAGCAACTCCAAGCAAAAATACTGGGGAAAGTTTTTAAATTAAAACAAGCACTTGCAATACTTTTTTTTAAAAAAAGCAAAAAGAGCATATTGTATTTTAATTAAAAGGGTAAAATGAAAAATAAGATATTTTAACCCAAAACATGTTGCATTTAATTAGTTTGTGGTTGGTTGGTATTTTTTTTTGTTTGCTGTTGGATGGTTTAAGGAAAAAAAAAAAAAAGACAATTGGAGAACGAAAGATTTTCAGAAATTTTCAACCGCTGAACACGCTTCCCCTCCCAAAGCCTGGCTTTAAGCAGTGCTCCTTCTCCAGTGACTCACTCACCTTATAGAGGCCGAAGCCTGGGTCAGTCCAGTCAGGCTGCGCAGCCGTACTGGGCTGTCCCTCCAGTTCCATGGCACCTTCTCCATTGTGAGAGCTTTTGTCAGATTCGCTTTGGCCTGAGCCGCAGCCAGAGTCTGTGTCAGAGAGCTCAGAATCCTTCTCCTTACTAACAGCAGGAAGCACTGCTGGGCTTTGTCTAACCAAGAGCTGAACAATGTCATTCAGTCCAACACTGTAATCAAAAAGGGAGTGACCATCTTCCATCTACAGGGAAAGGATCGAAATAATCAGGTTATTTAATTCAGCGGAGATTTTCCGATTCAAAACCACCCATCGTGTTGCAACTGTCTCCGTGGGCCAAGAGAGACCACAGTTCTTGAAAACCATTAACAATCAAGGAACTTGGCAGCTCTTCAGCAGCACAGATACTTATAGATTGTTATTCTTACTATTCAAAGTGTTCTTTTTTAACGGACTCCACCAACTAGAAAAGCTTCCTTGCTGCCCAGATTAAACCTCTGTGTCCTGTGAAAAGGTCTGTGGCACATTCCCTAGAAATAGCGCTTCTGGGAGGAAGGACTTAAACCACAGATCCCCTACATCCTATTGAGATTTAAAGGTAATTCTACATCACCTAGGAACTCTAACGGAAGTTCTTTCTTCCTTAATCGAGACACGTCTCATAATACAAACGTTACCACAAAGCAGTCTTTACATTGTATTTGCGCACGCTCCTGATTGTTGTTAAGACATTGCTCTGTTACATGCAGCATTAAGTAGAAGCCAAAGAATTAATCACCTACTTTTCTCCAGGCAAACACGCAGTTTTTCCATTGAGAGTAAAAATCAAAAAGGATTCAATTCAACTTGAAACCACCCAATCACTTCTTAGCACGGGCAGGCAGGTCCTAATTTCACACCCTCTCTAATTTTAAGAATGTATTTTGAAAGTCTGGCGCTGTACGTAGTCAAATCAAGAGCCCACCCCTGCAAGAAGTAAGAGAAGTTCATAGGGCCAAGTAGGTTCCTCTCCTTTCAGGAACTCGGAGGAGCACCACCATTTCGGAGTTAAAATACAGCACTCGAGACTACGCTGCAGCTCGAAGTTTAGACAAGCTTCACCACATATTTAAGGTCTGACTAAGAAATTATACAGGAAATGATCATCCCCTTCCAGCCCAAACCACCAGAAAAAGCAATCCCCCGAGCTTTGTTCCCTATCAATGGGAAGCAGAGTAAAACCTCAAAAATTTACACTTTACGGGAATCACTACGATAATTCAATTCTGATTTACAGCTCAAAACGGTTACGGAACAATCCCTGGAAATCTGACCGTGCAGGAAACGATCTGGACTTTTTCTGTTTTAGAGATGAGAACTCACGGAGATACACAAGACCAAACCAAAGAACTGTCGCTCGTTCTCTTAGAAAGGAGACAATACGACAAACACGGTATTGTTATCAATTGTCACCACCAAAGAACCGGGCGACAGCAGGTGCAAAGTGAAATGAAAGAGCAGAGAACGCGAACAGGACATGAAACCACAGGAGTGCAAAGGAAATTCTGAAAGAAGTGACAGCAACTGAAGATCTATCTCCAGCAAAGGATGCCTTTTTTTTTTTTTTAAATTAACGAGTATTTTCCTGACGTTTTAAAATTTGAGCTAAGGAAACACGTGAGCATTTCAAACAACTCAAAACCTCAGACAAAGCACTAATGGGCGCAGCAGGGAACGATCACTACAGGATCACACTGGGTAAATGTTTCTATGTAAAACAAAGCAAGAAAAAAAAAAAAAGAACTGAACTATGAACTCGGGGAGTTACACAAAAACGAATTAACTTTGCAAAGCAAGTGCATCTTCAATGAAGAAAATAGACGTGATGACGGCCAGTAAGTGGGTTTAGAGCTATTTAGCTGCACAGACAGTGGCAGAAGCCTGCTGACAGCCTGCCTCGCTCAGCGCCTTATCTGCGAGCCCCCCCGGGTCTCTGCATCCCCTGGGTGCCCGTGCCGGGGTCGGTCCCTCCGCTGACCCCACAACTGGGTGCTGAAAGCCCGGCCCGGTACTGGGGGTACCGGGGCAGAGCCTGGCCGGGGGGACACGGGACGGGGGGGACGGACATGGGGGGGGAAAAACACGTAGGGGGGACCCAGAACCGTCGAGGGGGAGGGGGACACGGGGCCGTCGGAGGCACCGGGGGGGCGAAACGACAACACGGAGCCGTCGGGGGGGGCGGGGGGGGGGAATGGACACGACTCGGCGCCGCTACCGAGGCGCCCCCCACCCCCCAACCAACGGAGGGGGCCCAGGCCAGAGGGACCCCCCCCTGTGAGGGGGCGGGGGGGTGGGGCGAGAGCCCCCTCCCGGGGCGCTAGGTGGCGGCAGAGCCCCCGCGGCTGGCAGCGGGCCCTGAGGGGGCTCTGAGGGGGGGGTCTGTGAGGGGGCGGGGGGGGGGGGGGGGGGCCGTACCTGCTTGCCCCGGTAGAAGAGGCGCTGCCGGTGGGGCTCGACGCCGAAGACCTGGTGTATGCGCTGCCGCAGCCCCTCCACCTTGGTGAGCTTGGAGAGCGAGTCCACGCGGTGGGTCTCCCTGCCGTCCATGGTGCGCACCTGGATCCACATGGCGCCGCTCCTGCCCTGCCCGCACCGAGCCCGGCGTCAGCGCCGCGGCCCGGCCCCGGCGGCGCCGCTCGAGGACACCGCGCAACCTACCGCCGCCGCCGCCCCCCGCCCGCCAGCCGGCCGGCCGGCCCGCCCTCCCGCCGCCGCCACGCCATTGGTCAGCAGCCCGGCCGGTTCGGGCGCTGATTGGTCGTTAGGTGGTTTAGGCCCGCCCACCCGAGCGCCTAACGGCTTTGGTTGCGCCCCTGCCTCCGTGCCGCCTCGCGGGCGGGCGCCGCGCGCCAACTGTATCTCGCGCCACAATTGAAACGCTCCCTGCGCTCTCGCGGGGGCCGCCCCCGGAGAAGGCTCGCGAGATTATGCAAATGAGGGCGCCGGGAGGGGAGGGGGCGCTTTTAAAGGGGCCGCTGCCGGGGACGGCGGAGCTCGGTGCCGGGGGGGGGGGGGGGGGCACAACGGGGCCGCGCCCCCGGGCCGGGCTGCTCCCCGCGTTCACGGCGGGGGGCGCCGCGTTCCGGTCCAGAGAAAAATAAATTTTAAAATATAATAATAATTATTATTATAATTATTATCATTAATAAAAGTAAAATAAAAATAAAATAAAATAAAATAAATAATTAAAAAACGGGACCCCGGCCGCCGCCGTGCGGTCCCGGTCGCCGCCAGCCCCGGCCCGCAGAAGCCCCGGGAACCGCGCGGGGTGATGCCGGGCCCTGCCCGCCCCCCGGCCCCCCCCGCTCCGCTCGCAGCCCCCGGCCCGGCCGCGCTCCGAGGGGTTGTGGCCGCTCCCGGAGCCCCGCGGCCACTCCCGGCAGCGCTCAGCCCCCGGTAGAGGAGCCCCGGGGCAGCGGCTCCGCGCCCGGTACCCGGCGGGGACGGGCGCTGCTGGCCCCCGGTGACCGGCAGCTGTCACCGGGACGGGGGTGGAGGGGGGGGGGGGGGAACCGAAGGGGAAGGAGGGGAAGGGAGGCTCCTCCGCCATCCCCTTACCGCGTCCCGGGCTCGGGGGCCGGCGGCGGGACTCACCGGCGTGGCGGTGCTGGAGGCCGGTGCCGCGCTGCGCCCCGCCGCCGCCCCGCGCCTCTCCCCGGCCCTTTGGAGTTTGGCGCGGAAAAGCCCCGTGCGCGGCGGGCGCCCGCCCATTGGCCGCCGCTGGCGGGAACTGAGCGCCGGGGGCGGGGCCGCGCCCAACCGGGAGCGCGGGAGGGCCCCGCCGCCCAACCGGGAGCCGAGCGGGGACCCCCCGGGGTCCGGCACGGCACGGCAGGGCCGGGCGCGGCACGGTCCCTTTGGTCCCGTCCCGCGGCGAGGGGTCAAAGGGGTCCGGTGGGAGCCCCCGCGGTGGGTGGGAAGGGTCTCCCGGTAGTCCCGGTACCGGAGGGACCGTTAGGTTGTTTGGAAACGGCACCGGGAACGGGCCGGTGCTGGGTGTGCGAAACGAGCGGGAGGCGCGAAATGTCGCCTCGTGGCTGCCCTCCTAGCAGCCATCTTCCAAAGGCGCAGCGGCACCGCCGAGCACGCCGCGGGGCTCATCTCCGCCGGGAGCTCAAGGCTGTACCGGGAGCTCAAAGCCTCACCGGGAGCTCAAAGCCTTACCGGGAGCTCCAAACCTTACCGGGAGCTCAAGGCCCTGCCGTGGTGCTGAGAGAGGCCTCCCAAGATCCGAGCCGCCAGCTGCCGAGCCCCCAGGCCGGGAGCAGTGCCGGTGCTCGTGGTGCTGTGCGTGGTCCCCTCGAAAACGTGGCCGCGGGTGCTGCAGCGGGGCTGCGGGGCGGAAAGCAGCGCTGGTCCTGGAGGATGTTTTCCTCCGAACTTGTAACCCTACGAGGAAATTAGAAAGGATAAAGGGTGTTTAGGATGGCCGTTCGGTGGAGTAAACTGCAAGCAGGGGATTTACCGCGAGGTTTCTGGGAAAACGAATCGGCGTTGAAGTATAAAAGTAGGGGAATTGGCGATTGTGGGGGACAGACCCCGGGGTGGGGCAGTGTCAGGGCGGCGGGCTGGGCTCCACCACCAGTGGCTTCAGCAGCACCGCCACCCACCCAGGCCCAGCCGAGCGGCCCTGCCGGCCTCGCGGACAAAGAGAACACGAGAGGCGCCGAAGCTAAATGCAGAGCAGTATTTCCCGTGGTACGCCCCCCCGCGCCCACAGACACAGAGCTGAACTCTCGCATGCTTCAAAAAAAAACTGTGAAGTCGGTGGGATGTGGCACCCACCTGCCCCCCTGTTTTCAGGCTGCCCTGGTGGGTGTGTGCAGCAAGCGAAGGCCTCCTAAGCAGCGTGTGTCCCTCTCGGATGCCCCTGCCCTCTTAGGATCTGTTGGGGATCCCACAGCTAAGCCACGGATCCCAGGTTGAAAGTCGGTGGCCTAGATTAGGTTAGTACCAAAGGTTAGGCATGTGTCAGCGCACAAAAGCCTTGAATCTGACCTGCGACCTGCAGCAGTCAGGCTTCATTTCCTCCCACATCTGAAGGCTTTGCCTTGCAAGAAAGTCATTTTTCCCCCCTGTAGATGCACAGGGGTCTTAACCTTGACCTCCTGTAGCAGCACACCCTTTCCACAGTCCGAAGGGGTTATCAGAAGTTAGAGACCTCGCAGGGAGCAGGGAGAAAGGCTGAGCAGGGAAAACAGTTTGCACCCTTTTAAGGGCAGGTCCCACACCTAAATGTGTGATCCAGGTTGGGATCTTCTGGGCTGAAGTTGGAGGTAGTGCTGTTTAACAGCGCACCTGGATCCACATTGTCACCCACGTGTCCCATTTCTAGAGGAGTGGAGAACCCACATCCCTCACCAGATGCAAGACGGTTTAACAACAGACGTTTACTACCCTCTTTCAGTCTTTTTTCAGCATCGTTTACACCTCTATAAAGGGCTACAATAAGTTCAAAAAAAGCCACTTTCAATATACAGACCTGACCCTTCTTTCCTTGAGTAGTCCATGTCCCATTAAGCTCAGTACAAGGAATGTATATTTAACCAGCTATTTGGGTCAACTTTCTGACACTCAGATGCTAAGTATGTTTCAGGTAGCACCTTATCGCCTGGCATTTGACTCTCCCATACACCCCATTAGGGTCCCATCTCATGTCCACATCAGAACTACATTGCACGTGTCCAGGTGCATCGCACACAGACGTCCTTCTGCCCCCGGTGATCCCCACCACAGTGCAGGGAACGCACTTTTACCGTAATGCAGGGGCTGTTCAAGGAAAGGGCTTGTGTATGGTGACTTGTAGCATCCCTAGAACTATCAGGGTCAGGAAGCAAGAAGTGCAGTTTCTGAAGAAACTTTTACTCATTCAGTGAATCCACACACTGCAGAAGCTGTGCTGTGCTGCATCCTACACGCTCCTCAGTTGGGTCTACAGATCACTTAAAATAAGGCTCAATTCTAGATCATTCTAGTAGTAGAACACTGACTTCATTAGAAGTTAGATTATTTATACTCTCATATTAAGGTCCTTTCTTCTATTAAAACAAGAACACTGCCAGAGAAACTCATAGAGCACTTCTGATGTGAGATAAAGCCCTGGGAGCTTCAGGTTTCCACAGACTGTCAGAAAAAAGGAGCGTGACTTCCCTGTATTGCAGTTGTCTAAGAGGCTGATGAGTTTTAGTTTTCTCCCTTTCGGATTGTTTTAGGCATTTCTTTCCTTCAGAGTTCAAATTCTGATTGAAAACACTTCTGCCATCTGGCAAATCCTCCATGCTGCGAGGAAACAATATCTCGGTTCATCTGCCAGCAGGGATATCCAGTTCAGTTTACGAAAATTTAAAGCAGTGTTGCATTCATTTGCAAAAAGACACAGTCAGCAAGACAAACTTTTAACAGTCTCCTTGTTTTAAGTGAAGTTTTGGCAGAATGTTTCCGGAGAAATGAAAGTCCAGGTGTGTACCTAAGGAATGACAGCTGATAGACATGATTAAAGCAAGTCTTGCATAAAGAAGAATTGATAGCCGGTCTCACCAGTTCCGAGGGGGCCAGATTTATCCCTGTGTGGGCAGGACAGTCTTCTCATTACAGCCACTATGATTCACGCCATCCATGCCTTACAATGCCTTTACACCACTTTCTGGTTAATATCTGAAGACACAAGAGAAATAGCAGGGCCTTTGGTCCCACAAAACTACAAGAAGCATCACAGCAAGAGGTACAAACACTTAAAGTGTTTAAAAGGGTCATGGTAACAGCACGTTGCATAGCTTGCAGAAAGCCAGCTGGGATCAGGAGCAAGCACCTTTGACATCTTCCCCTAACCTCACTGGCTACCCTCCGCACTCACCAGAAAAAAAGGCCACATCTGCTTTGTTCAAGAGACTTGTGGCTCTGAAATATCCCCGCTATAGAGAACACGCGTTTATTTTTGCAAGAGTCCTTTGGCAGTCGTGAAGAACACGTGCAAGACCAGGTAAACGAAACAGACTATTCTACTTTACAGAGGTGGAAAAAATATCAAGAACTGAGCCTTTGCCCTAGCTAGCTATTTAATGGCTTGCCCATCATTAATAGTTGAATGTCCTCATTCAAAAAATAAATAAAAAATAAACATTCTGTTTGATGTGCAAATAACTTAATTCTGTCTTCTGCTTTTTTCTAAGAAAAATGTTTTGTTTTGTTTCGTTTTCTTGGAAGTTGGAAATCAGTATGTGGAAACCAGTGCAGGATGTATGTCCCAGATGGGGACATACAGAGCTATCCCATGTTGTGACCCAGAGCCTTAACTTTTTGCTACTCAGTGTCCATGAACCCTCTCTCTGCTGAACCTTCTTCTTCCTCTCCGTGTTTAAGTGCCACTGTAAGCAAGTTCTGCCGTCTGTGTTCTGGGCTCTGCACTATGTTTCTTGTCTAGCACACACCGCACTGTAAGGCTTAACTCGCTGACCTGTGGGAAGTGCTCTGAGAGCCAGGACTCCCTGAACCACGACAGTTAGTCAAAGAAAACCAAGGTAGCTATAACACACTGCTTTTATCCAGTTTTCGTCTTTCATCTGAGGTATTAACATCTATGTTTTATGTTTGTAGATATGTACCCTTTGCATAGCTTCTCCCAAGGACTAGCAATGATTCAGTCATGTCACGTTCAACACAGCAAGAGCCCCCCCAGGTTAAATAGCAGGGCCCATCTGGAAGGTCAAGCAGTCCCTGGGTGCGCTGGAGGTTTCCACGTGCATTGGGATGACACAGGGTCATGCTGCATCCAGCAACAGGAACTCGTGAGATTTCATTTTCCTCTCCTTCCACAGAAGGCTCTTTGGTGATAGAAGCTCTCTGCTGCAGGAGCTGTGGATCCGTGATTCTTCAGACTTCTCTAGAGAAAAACTATTTGCCCTTATCTGCTTTCAACTCAGTCGTCCTGTATGAGATCTTCACCACTCCTTGGAGGACCAAAATGAAGACATAATGCTTGAGTCCAGGACTATTGTTGCCCTCCTTAAAGACATGATGCTCCCCAGCACGGTGTCTCCTCCAAAGCTGCTACACGCAAATCCAGAGGAAATGGAATCATGGAAGACAAGAAAGAGCTGGTGGAAACTGCTGACCTCCTGGGTCCACACACGCATGGTGGGCAGGGTGCCCACTGTCATCTGCGAAAGAGAGCAGCACGAGTCTGTGTGAAATGCAAGACAGCAGCATATCAGAGAAACCTTTGCAGACGTGCACCAAGATCCAGCAAATGGGGATGGACGGTGCAAAATCAGTGCGTTCTGCTGTCGCAAGAGGTATGTGTTTTTGTTGAGATGCTCTTATAATTTCCAAAATAATTGGGGTATAGCTAGATAAACCCCCAGGATTGGGGAGTGATGTAAAGGGAGTCTTGTATCGCTGATTACTGGGGAAGCAAAAGTAGAGGCCTCAGCAGTGGCCTGAGGCAGAGAGGACACACTTAGCAGGGCCAGATAACATCTAACCTCTCATTGATTAAAAAACAACTGGCTTTTTTATGTTAACCCACCCCACCCGCACCTAAAGGTATGAAGCAAGAGCGCAGGAGTAGAGGGAGGAGCAGAACAGGCATGTAGAAAACCAGCCAGCAGTCTGAAAACCAGCAGAAAGGTGAACTGGAAGACTGGGAGAGCAGCCAAGAACCAGTTGGGACGTTCCCTGCAGTGAGGGCAAAGACAGCTGGGGCTCCAGGCAGGGACCTGCCCGAGCTGCTGCCGCCTGCCCATATGCCGGGGAAGCTGCTGGGGGGGACCAGGGGCTGGGAAACCCTCCGGGGGAGATGGGCAGCAGGAGGCATCCAAGTCCTGTTTCGGCTGAGGCAGGGCGAGGGCAGCAGAGAGCTGCAGCATGTCCTGGACTAGGAAACTGCTCAGAAGACTTCAGGAGACCAGGGGGTTGGTTGGAAGGTAAAAGCTGAGCTGAAGCTTTTGGTACTTCACCAGCAAATTGTTTGCAGAAGGCCACAGCACTCTGAAGGACGTTGCCTTTGGAGATCACCACGCAAAGCCCGGTGGCTGGTACTGACAGGAGGGCAGCACAGGACAGGATCCAGCACCGAGTCTCCTGCCCCACAGCCCTGACTCCATCGCTCCCTGCCCTGGGGCAGCGCTGCAGGACTGGCGCGAGGACACTCAGCGTTGATGCAGGCTGTGGCCTTGGACGAGGCTGCCGTGAGGAGCACCACCGACTGCTGCAGCTGACAGGAAGCTAGAGCATGAGGGGCTGGGTGCTTTGAGTTGACGTTATTAGCTATTTCTGTGTCTGAAACTATTTCTGCAACTGCTACCCAAAGGATCACTCGCTCCCAGCAGGAGGAAGTGGTCAGGCAAGAGGACACAAAGACAGGAACATGAGCCAGCAGAGCCTCCGGGCGGCGGAGGCAGGCAGGGCTGTCACCACGCATCGTTGGGACCTTGCAAAGGTCCAAAGGTCCAAAAAATGGCAAAGACCACAGGCTGACTTGTCGCCTCGGTGGGCTCCAGACACCACTGCTCCAGAGGGACACCTGAGCAGCACAGGGCTTCTCAAGGAGTTTGCTGGAAGCCCAAGGGCTTTGCTTGACTTAGCCAAGGAACAGAAATCAGAGCTACGCATGCTTCACCCATGAATCATCTCTTCTCGTGCCTGTGTATGTGCCCTGGGGAAGGTGACCACAGCATCATGGCAGATTACTAATGGAGTAAAGGCCATGAAAGATCAACAAGACCGTATCTACCGCAGTAGATGAGCACTGGCAGAGGAGGTGTCAGATGGGGCCTCTGGTCCCCGAAGAGATGATGCTGAGCTGTGACACACCACAGAGCAGGGAAAGGAATTGGGCCTAGTGCTGGGGACCCAGCATAAGGGCCTGATCCTTCAAATCCTCCACAAAGCTGCATGCTTCCCTCTCAACAGGACTGGGACAACTGAGAAGCATGTAGCTGGAGATGCCTCATCCACTGGCAGAGCCCAGGACACGGCTGAAACAAGAGCTGTACAGCTAGCAGGGCTGCAGAGGAGCAGGGTTTCCTGGCTGCCGACAGGCACGGGAGACAGGGGGTAACATCTGGGATCCTTACCAGAGGGATTCTGTCCCTGTCTTGATGCTGCAGCACATGCCCAAAGGCTGCAGAGTTACTGGTGCAATGCTGCCCGTTGTGGGAAGCACTGCCTGGTGCCACAGGGCTCGCTCGCTCCAGCCATGGAGCATGTTTCTCTGCCTCCTACACCCTTCCCACGCCCACCAAACTTCTGAACTGATTTTATCTTCACTGTAAGTATATGGTATATATACAGTACCAAGAATCACAGACATGATCGTGCAAACCTTCGCTCTGAAATTACAGGCTCCAAAATTTCGGAGTTCTGATACTGCAGGCAGGTCTACCACTGATCAGGAGCTCCAAGCACTGGTATTTTGTCCTGGGTCACTAAAATCACAGGCCAGATATCAAGCATTGTCTCATTAATTACAATTACTGTTGTTATCTCATGCAAACCACCTGCCACTTACATGGCACATGGGAATCCTCACTTCTGCACGCATTCATCTGTGCTACATTGCAAGGCACACAAAGATGTACCGTTCCGATAGTGCTGTTTTACCCATTCAGGTGATGAAATATAACCTGCCTCGTGAGACTTTCACCATCACCACCACAACTGGCGTGCTCAGGCACTTCACTCCCATGAACCAACTGACAATTTGCATCGCTGACATTTTACCTGAGGACATAACCCACTGTCCATATACAGGACAAACACCGAGAAAAACATGGGACTCATTTCGTGATTCCTGGTTCCTGAAATTAAAACATTTCATCATATCTTCAGAGGATAGACAAGAACATCCATCCTTTCCCCTGTACACATCACAGCCTATAAAAGCCACCATGCAATACCTGCTAATCAGCCTCAGAGTTAATACAGGACACCGAACACTTCAAATGTGCAACTTAACCTGTGAAAAGAATGAGATCAAAGGAGGGACCATGCATTGCCGGGGAGTTTGTTAGATGACAGGTTCCCAGATTAAGCTAGAACAGTAAATTTACTTCACAGAGACATGCACAAAAAGTCTTCTCATCAGTGCAGGTGGTAAACCATGAGGCAAAAGCCACAAGTTGTAGTTGGAGAAGTTCAGAGTGAACATTAGGAAAAGCTTCTTCATTAGGAGCATAATGCAGTACTGGCTGTGTGAGGTCTCCATCCCTGGGAAGATTTTCATGACTCAGCTAGACAAAGCCGCCCAGCTGACCTGAGCCACGCTGGGTAAGAGTCCTGCCTCAAGCTGCAGGTTAGACGGCCGGACCTGCAGAGGTCTTCTTCAGCCAACAAGTCCACGGCAAGGCTGACTCAAGTAAGGAGGGGGATTCCTTTTAACCTCAAAGCTGAGAAGTGATCATTGTCAACATTTTTGTTAGCTTAACAGCACATTTTCAAAACACATTGACGCTCCCATTGCCTCCATGGCTTACCGTGGGCAATGCAGAAAAGAGACCCAAGGTCTCCTGCATTGACTGGCCAAAAACAAGGTGACTCAATCAGTTTAATAGCTTTAGAAGACCTTAGATAATTCTTACCTGTGCCTCAGTTTCCTCCCCCACGGATCTCAAAAACAGACAACAGGAAGCTTAATTGATAGCTTCAAAGCAGCTTTTGAGATCTGAAGATGAAACACAAACAGAAAAGCAAAACATTGACTAAAAAAAGACATTATTTATTATTTCTATTAAAGAGTCCAAAATTCCCCCAGCCAAGCTCAGAGTCCTGCATTGCTGGGCACTCTGCAAGTGTACAAATGAAAGGCGGCTCCTGTCTTGAAAATCACTACGAACTTGAGAAGCGGCACGTTTCATCACCATGTATTCGCCGTAGCCAGCCACCGGCTTTGAGCAGGAGGGCATGTCTTACTCCTTTGGTGGTTACAGCACCCTTGCTGCAGGGGAGGAGAGATTTGCCAAGGAAACACCACGGCTGAGTCACAGCCCCCATGCCTGCTTCTCTGGGCTTTCTTGACAATGCCTGGTGCCAGGTGAGGAGCAGCTTGAGAGCGGCTGTAAGCACGCTGAGCCGCCCAACCCGAGCACTTTCCAACCACATTCCTGGCTGCTAACACAGCTGCTCTTCAGAAAACCCAAGGGCAAGCTGCCTGCCGCCGGTGGCTGCCCCCGCACACCCCGGCATGGGAGAGAAGCAGGACGAATCCTGCTCCAGCACCTCCCAACCTGCGCCAAACCCCAGGCTGGGTACGTTTCACCCCATGCTGGGCACGGTGGGCATGGCCCATGCTCGAACCCTCTTCCCTAACAGCACGGGCACGCTGCCGGAGGGTTTGCAGGAACGCCTCGCTCTGTCTGGGCCTCGCCGAGCTCCCAGAAGCGAGGAACTGCCTTTGGCACGGCATGGCGGCGGGCGGCAGCGCCCAGCTCCGAGATGTGCGTGGGGCTGTGGGCACAGGAGCAGCACTGGGGGGCTGCTGGCCGGGCCCCCTCCCCAACCACTGGGGCAGGCCCATCTCCCCCGACCCCATCTCCATCTCCCCCTGACCCCATGTCCTGCAGGGCCGCCCATGAGGCCCCGCCACCCGCACCCCATTCTGGGGGCCACCCAGCCCCGTGCCCCCACCACCCCAAGCCCCTCAGAGGAGCCCCCCCATTCCCGCAGCTCCCACCCCACCCTCCCCATTGGCCAGGGAGGCGCCCGCCGTGCCCCAATTGGCTCCCTCAGCTGCTCATCAGGCCCGTGGGGTATTTAAGCGGGGCGAGGCCCCATCCTCCCTGTGCTGCTGGTGCTGGTGGAGCTGTGTGGGCAGGTGAGGCAGGGCTGGCGGGTAGGGGGCTGCGGTTCGGGGAGGGGATTGTGGGTCAGGGAGGGCGTTGTGGCTTGGTCCCACGTGGGGGGCATTGGGGGCTCCCCAAGGGTGGCTCCTGGTGTCCCGGGGGATCCGCAGCACCTTGCCGTAGGTGGCTCTTTGCAGCCTTACTGGGGTGGAGGGCTGGGGTCTGAGCTGGCTCCATCTCTGGAAACGGTTCCTGGCACTGGGGGAGAGCCCTGAGGCTGTAACAGCCCCGCTGAGGGGCTGGGTTCCCCCGTTGCTGCTCATGGGGCTTCTCTGGCTTCCCTGGGAAGGCACGGGGCCATGTGTTGTCTTGGGGTGGGAGGGTGACTTGGGGAGGGTCGTCTTGAGCTGGGCTTCTTGAGAGCCACAGGTGACATCTCCCAGTGTCTGTGCTGCACATAACGTGCCTTGGGAAGGAGGTGAAAGGCTTCAAATACTTCCCAGAGACTTCCTCTAGCCCTGAGATGAGCTGTTGGCAGCATTACAGACCCCTGAGCTGCGTGCAGGCAGCTGCAGGTCTGAAAGCTCTTCTGTGCGTGTTGGCTGGTGGCGATCAAAGCAGGACGAGGGGCCTGCAGGAGGAGGCTCTCCCACGCGGGGAGCGCGTGATGTGGGTGCCTGACAGGACATCGCTGCTGACTTGCGATCAGCTGGGCATTCCCTTCCTGTTGACAGTGCCGCCAGACCTGCCTGCAGCTATTTCACAGGGATGATTATCGGCGTAGGCATGCTAATAGTGTTAACGAAGGGGAGGGCTGAAGTGACAAGGTAACTTGTCCCTTGCTCAAGAGCAGCCCTGTCCACAGAGGGAGGCTGCGGCCCTGCACCGTTCTGCTGGCTCACTGGAATGAGCACTTGACAAACTCGCTTGGTGTTTCTCAAGACTAACAGGATTCTTTGTGACTGTGTGAAACTGTGTGGCTGTGAAGGACTTTGTTTCTGGAGTTGGTTCTGCTGAAGCTGCCAGATTAAAGTGGCTGTTAATGAGCCAGCGGGGCATGTTTCTTGCTCTGCAAGTTACAGGTGCAGCCCAGAGCCCTGGGAGTTCTGTGCTCGTGGTATAATCTGTAAATGGAAAATATGGGAAAGCCCAGGAGCTGTCCTACTTCAGGAAAGAAGGAACAGGGTTTTCTAGGAGCTTGGGTAGCTTAAACACTAACTGTCTCAAGGAGATGCTTAGTAAAAGCCACTGGATGTGATGTCTAATTTCCCTTGGAACTGGGGGAGCGAGCAGTCCATGCCTCCCACTAAAATAGTGGCTCCACTCTTTGAGGTTCCCTAAAGCTGCTGACCTTTCCAGAACGGTGGTAGAGGTGTAATCCTGCCAGCAATTCTGAATCTTACGTACCAGGGTCAAAGCCCAAATCACCTAATTCCCCTCCTAAATCTAACTCTGCCCTCTGAGCGTTTGCAGTGCCTCCCTTGGCCGTGGGCAGTGCCGTTTCCCCCTGCAGCAGGCATCCTGTGACCCTGTTCTGCCAGCTGCGTTTAGGGTAAGTGGGGTATCGGTGGCAGATCTGGAAAAGAATGCAAGTGAGTGCTTCAACCGCAAATTAATACCTTTGCCCTGATTAGCCCTACCTGCTCATATCTAAATTGCTAAAATTAGCTTTGTTTTTTAATGCTCATTAAGGAACTGCTGGTTAAGCTATTGAACTAAGCATGCTAGTTATGGCTCAATCACTTTTCCCAAAATAAAACAATTCAGGAGGTTTTTTTTCCTCTTCAACATCCCACCTCTCTATCCACAGGACAGTGCAACACAGGCTAGCTTCATGGGGCAGAGCTTGTTTCAGCAGGGAAAAATAAAACCTTCTGCATGTTAAAGATCTAGTTTTATGTCTGCTGGGCACTCTCAGAGGCAGAGATGAGGGGAGCTGCTTACCCCAGCAGAAAAGTACCCTTCTGCCAGGCATGGCAATGGCTGTGACAGCCTGACCCAGGCAGCAGCTTTGGCGTGCTGGTGCCTGGGCTCTTCCACTGCATTCAGGCTTGTGTTGAGTTGGGCAACGACCAGGGGTTGTGTTATTGTGCCATGCCAGAAGTGTGCACTGAGTTTCATCTTTCTGAAACTACCTGGTCTGAGAAATTTTTCCAGCAGTGACCTAACATTTCGGATGGAGCAATGGTACGAAACCATTGGCAAAACAAAAGCTTCTCTGAGAATTGTCCGGTTGTGTGAAACAAACCAAGCGGTGATGCTGCTTTCAGTTTCCTGTGTGTTTTCCCATGCGTGGGGCTGTGGGCTGGCAGACCAGATTTCTCTGGGATTTGTTTGTAACTGCAGTGGCTCGAAGGTGTGCCTCTCTCCAGAGGAGCGTGAAACAACTGCTGTGGAGTGCTGGGCTTTCCTGTGATCGCTGAGCAAAATGAGGACTGCTCAGCACTTGTGTAGGGGAGAGCACAGAAAGAAAACAAAACCACGCTGTCCATATGACTCATGACTAGTCCACAGCACAACTACTGGCATTGCAACACACCCAGATCCTTCCTCCAGAGGAGAGCAAACCATGTTCTAACACGATTGTGCTGTGAGGATTGTCACTGCCAGTGGCATCCATAATTAAGGTGGGCTCCTGGTACTTCAGAGGCTGACTCTAACCTTATAGTAGTTTTTACATCAACCAAGGAGTTGCTCCTGATTTATGTTAGCAACTAGAGTTTTCATTTATTTCTTCTCTGGTTTGTTCTCTGTAGGCTAACCCTGACACTGAGGCTGGTAAGACATTCTGTGGTTTAAGTTTTTTCCACCTGTCTAGAAATGAAGCAGCTCAGCCAAGGGGTTGTTTGGAATGGTGTTGAAATAGGGCAAAGCACAACTGCAACAGCTCTGCAGACTCATTCAGCCTACTCAGCTTCAAAAAGCCAAATTTGTTGCTCAGCAGCACAAGAATAACTGCTACGTGAGCAAACCATGTGGACTTTGGGACTGAGGCTTTGCATTCAAGCGCTGTTTATGCTTGGAGCAATCTTCTGGAAGCTTTCCCAGGCTGCTAAAGCGGAAGCTGTATTTCACGTGGTGGTCTGTTAGGCAGCCCGCTGGGCAGGGTGATCATCAGGAATGCCCAGAAGGGTGCTGGCTCTGGGCTTCCTACTGGAGGATGGAGGTGCCTATCTGTGATAACTCTTGCTGTGGACAGGTAGTGTTTGGCATCCCTGCCCTGTCTGAGTCTCACTGAAATGCCAAGTAGTTGCATATGGAACTTGCTGGGCTGTCAAGCCCATGGCGTTACCTGCTGAGAATTTTCATAGTTCTACTGTCAGCCCAGAGCCAGAAAATGTTTGTTTCACTGTTTGTTCTCCAGCTTTCTTGTTCCCAGAGCAAATGGGAATCTTACACAAGTCAAAGTTGACTACAAGAACAGTGTCACTAATCAGCTTTTTTGGCAAAGTCTGCCAGGGAGCCTGGAGTTGTCCTTGGCTTGGGAATCCTCTTTGGTTTTTTTTCCACTGGAAAATGCTGTAGGAATTGTAAGAACAGGGATTTCCTGGAATGGGAGGAAAGCAGGTACTGCAATGAAGAACAAGTGTGCTGAAGTCCCTGCTGTGCCTGACTGAGACAAGATGTAATCTTGGATTTATCGTGATACCGGAGTGTCCAGATACCAGTGCAGTTCCATGCTGGGGAGGTACATACTTATTCAAGATATTGCATCACTTTTATACTTCAACTTTTGTAGTCTCATTAGGTAATGAGAACACTTCTAGGACTTAGTATCAAGGGAAGTAAGGAGAAATTTGCCCTGTAGTTCTCCTAGCTGGTCAGTTGGATGAGAACACAAGTCTTGAAGTAGAAGGCTGGACTGCTACAGCAGCAAAACATGACCTGCCATTTTAGGAAAACTCAAACATTTTCATACCTCTTCCGGAGCTGTGAGACTTTCTGTTGCTGGAGTTGGTAGTGACGATAGAGAGGCATAGTGGGACTACTCTAAAAATGAGTAATTAAAATCAAAATAGAGTATTGGGAAAGTTCAGCTGTTTCTTCAATAGTTCAATGATAATGGAGTTTAAAACAATGAGTTCATCTTATGTAATTTTAGTTTTCATTTCAAAACTTATGGTAGTTAGATTTCATCAGGGCTTAGTACAGCAGTAACCTGTCATGTCTGAGGCAATGTTCATGTGGCTTATGCCACTAAACCTGCGTCTGCAGGGTGCAGCTTTCCTTCCTTCCAGTCGTTGGGCAGTAAAGAGCCTGTGCAGTGGGAAGCTGAACCAGGAGTATCTTTGTAATGTTACACATTTTCTCTGCAAAAGTTCTCACCCGCTTCTGACCCTGCATCTTTGAAACAAGTTAAACGTTACCACTAATAAATAAGTAGGATGCTTTGTTGAAAGTATTTAGCTGTGTGGAGATTGAGGGTTGGGACTGAGTACAGTTGTCTTGTCCTGTACAAACATTTGGACACCATAATCTATAGAGCCTCTTAAATATCTTCACTTTCTTCTAAGAAATGAGTGATTCCACGAAGTTCCTGCGCTGTGCTGGATCTTGACTTTGTTGCCCTCTGCTTTTCACTGGTATTGGTAGGACTGTAGTTCACTTGAGGAAACTTAAGTTGTACTCTGACTACTTTTAACCTTTCAGCTGCAGTTGACTTCACTATGGCATCAAAGAAGACCACACAGAATCTGCCAGAGGCTGAGGAACAGCAGCAAGAGGTAGGTGCCAGACAGGTGGGTACTCAAACGTGCAGCGGTTAAACTACCTGCTGACAGCTATGGGGGTTAGCTAACTTGTGTCAGCATCTCAAAACCATGCTGGGAGTAGCAGGAAAAACTAAACAAATGAAGCTGTGGCTAAATCTAAACACAATACTGAAGCTAACTTTTCTTGCTCAAGAAAAAATTCCAGGGCTGGCTCAAGTAATGCAAATAATTCTGAAACGTTAGCTGTTATCAGTCCTATTTCTACATCTGGGCTTGATGGTGCTAAAACCCAGTGACTCAGCAGTGACAAGTGTACAGCTCCAACTTCTAATCCTGGCTTGCTACTGACAAGGCTTTGTCTTTGGGCAAATCCCTTCAACTGTGAACTTAAAGGGTGATGAGATGGACTGGGTGTTGCCATAGAGCTTCTAATATCTTGTGTTCACTCCTCAGCTTGAGGCTGGGTCTCAAAAGTCACTTGTTTCTCTCTGGTTTTAGAGTGCTGTCAATCGGGTGACCAGCCTGCCCTTGCTCAACTCTGCATTCAACCTGGTCTCGTCTGCCTACAACCACACCAAGGAGACACATCCTTGCCTCAGCGGTGTCTGCAACGTGGCTGAGACTGTGGCTGCTGTTGCAGTAGGGAGTGTGGTCGGTGGGGCACAGCCCATACTGAACCAGCTTGAGCCACAAAGTAAGCAAGGAGGCTGGGGAGACCTTCCCTGCACGGAAGGGAGGAGGTGGCAGGGGAGCTTCAGGGGCCTGTCGGGTGACATCCATCTCCTTTAGCACACTGTTCAAGTTAATTACAGCACTGAGTCATCCACTGTTCCCAGCTGTTCAATAAATCCACTGAATTTGATGGACATGATATCACTAGCAGAAGTGAAGCTTGGCCTCCTGTCTGTGGTTTCTTGAAGTCAGTAAAAACTACTCGCCTTTCTTCCACTGCTCCAAGCTATCAACATCCCATCTGGTAGTATCAGTGTCCCTTCTGGATATTGCTCAGTCTCTTATCCCAACCCTTTCCAACCCTTTAACCATCCTGCTCACCAGAGACAAGTATTATACTGCACTTGGAGTGAGGAGCAGCCAATTGCTAGAAAGCTGGGAAGGCAAAATGGAGTCTGAACCTGCTTGAACTGAAAGGCTTGCTCACTTCTTAATGAGACACCCTCCAAACACTGCACCCCAGAGCAGTGATTTTTTTAATTTGTGTTCATAAGTATCCCATGTTGGTCATTATAGGGTCAAAAATCCTTTTTCAAACTGAAGACTAAACTGGTACCTCTCCTTTTTATCTAGTTGCACTCGTAAATGAATATGCTTGTAAAGGATTGAATCAGCTGGAGGAGAACTTGCCTTTCCTTCAACAGCCAGCAGATAAGGTAAAGTAAAAGCTTTTCCTGGGGAAGCCATGGCTTGCTCTCTTGTTTTTTGGAACTCTTATGTGTAAAGAAGAGCTTGGGGAAATAAACTTGAGCAGCACTGCTTTGTGAGGTCAGTCCCTGGTATGGGCTAAGGGATTTATTGGTAGCTGATGATGGCTGGGGATGTCTTCAGCATGTGGGAATGAACACAGCCTTGTGGGAAACTGGGAAAATACGCCTGTATTTACAAGAGCACAAGCACAGTTTAGCCATGTGCAAAAGCTACTTCAGGTCTTATTTCAGGAAAAAAATCTCTCTGCCCGTTCCTGTTGTAGGTAATCTCAGACACCAAGCAGCTGGTTTCCACCAAAGTGATATCTGCTATGGATGCTGCCTGTGAGGCAAAAGAAGCAGTGGCTGATAAAGTGACTGAAGCTGTGGATCTCACTAAAAATGTTGTTGGGGACAGCGTTAAGCTGACCAGGTCAGTGGTTGCCTCCAGTGTTAGCAGTGCTGTGGAGGCTGCTCAGGGTGCCAAGGACCTCATGACCAACAAGGTGACCGAAGCAGTAGACCTCACTAAACACATTGTGGAGGACAGCATTGGACTGACCAAGTCTGCAGTGGCATCTACTATTGTTAATGCTGTGGAGGCTGCCCAGGGTGCCAAGGAGCTCATGACCAACAAGGTGACAGAGGCTGTGGACCTGAGTAAGCACATTGTGGAGGAGAGCGTTGGACTGACCAAATCTGCAGTTGCTTCCACTATTGTCAGTGCTGTGGAGGCCGCCCAGGGTGCCAAGGACCTCGTGACCAACAAGGTGACTGAAGCAGTAGACCTCACTAAACACATCGTGGAGGACAGTGTTGATCTGACCAAGTCTGCAGTTGCTTCCACTATTGCCAGCGCTGTGGAGGCTGCCCAGGGTGCCAAGGAGCTCATGACCAACAAGGTGACAGAGGCTGTGGACCTGAGTAAGCACATTGTGGAGGAGAGCGTTGGACTGACCAAGTCTGCAGTGGCATCTACTATTGTCAATGCTGTGGAGGCTGCCCAGGGGGCCAAGGAACTGGTGACCAACAAGGTGACAGAAGCAGTGGATCTAACTAAAGTGGCTGTTCAGGATGGTGTTGAGAAGACCAAATTAGTGGTCACTTCTACAGTCAATACAGCCCTGGATGCTGCATATAACACCATAACTAGCAAAATAAATACAGCCCTTGAGCAGAGCAGAGGGGCTATTCAGGAGAGTGTGGAGATAACTAATGCAGTGGTGAACAACAGTGTAAGCAAAGCCAGGGCGGTGAGCCAAGCAGTGGCAGGTGGTGTAGAATCTGTCCTGGGCATATCAGAAGATCTGGTGGATCACTACCTCCCCATGACACAAGAGGAACTAGGTGAGAAAATGGTTAACTGGCGGTTGTAAATGCAAAGCCTTTCCTATGTGACTAGAGAGCACCTGATGCTGCAAGTCATTTGAAGTAGGCAGGTAGCTCTGAATTTGTCATCAACTTGGCTTTGTCAACATTGACTGTCCACGTGCTGCAGGACAGAGTTCAAGCACTTGCTAGCTGCTTCTTGCCCTTTGTCTTCAAGACAAATGTGTGGGTGCCTGCTTCAACCTATCTGTCAAGTCTGCTTATCTGGAGAGAACCCTGAGAGGGGACTAGCCTACCTTTAACATCTGAGCAACTGCAAATACCTAGCATTTATACAGCAAGCTTCAGCCTTTGTGTCTTACAATGGACTCTTTGAGAGCTCTTACCTCTTTTTTTTTTCCCCCTGCTCTTCCCAGCTGGGGGAGTGGAGCACAGCTACATCTGTTTATTCTTTCCTCCAGGTAAACTTGCCACTGCTGAGGGATTTGGTATGGCTTCTGTGGAGGAGCAGAAACAGCAGCAGAGTTACTTCGTTCGTCTGGGTTCCCTCTCTAACAAAGTCCGCCACAGAGCCTACCAGCACTCCCTGAACAAGCTGCAGCATGTTAAGCAAAGAATCCAGAACACACTCTCGCAACTACAGCTGGCAATAAACTTGGTACCAACATGTTTTTTCCTTTTTTCCTCCCATCTGTAGACTTCCTGCTGTAATAACCAGATGTAGGTGCTTCTTCCATCCTGCACCCAGCTGCATGTCCTTCTGGGCCCCTCCCTGTCTGAAGTGCTTAGGACCACTTTTGCTTCACTGATTGTATGTGCTTGCAATCCAACTCCACCTCTCATTTTTCCCATCAGATTGAATCTGTGAAAAAGGAGGTTGGCCAGAAGCTTCTGGATGGTCAAGAGAAGCTCCATCAGCTGTGGGTGGACTGGAGCCTGACCCAACCCAAGGGACCCCAAGTTAAAACAGCCTCCCAAGCAGAGGTATACCTATGCAGGTGTATGTAATCAGGCCTCTTGTGGATGGTGTGCATCTCATCTGCTATAGTAGTTGAGCTATATTTCTTTCCCAGCAGATAGAATCGCGGACTTTAATTATGCTGCATATCATCACCCAGCAGCTACAACGTGCTTATGAGAATCTGAAAGTCAGCATCCATGGCCTCCCCAGCAACATTCAAGAAGCTGTGCATCAGGCCACTCGAAATATCCGGAAGCTCCATACTTCTTTTTCCAGTGCTAAGTCCTTCCATGACCTGTCTAGCACCACCCTGGCTGAGAGTCAGGACTATGTGGTAGAAGCCCAAAGGTCTCTAAATGACCTGCTTCAGTATGTAACTCAGAACATCCCTCTTAACTGGTTGGTGGGTCCCTTCAGGGCAATAGCGAAAGAGGATAGCAGAAAGGAGAAGAAAGATATGACTGATATAAAATGTCTTCCATTGGAAAAGGCTGCTACATCAAAGGAGGTGGCTAAGATGCCTGAAGAACAAAAGGGAGCAAAAACAATTCTGGGGGAAGTGTGTGAAGTACTAGAGAAGATAGAAGAGAAGCTAGAGAGAGACATGGAGGTGGCATTGGCTGCAGAGGAGTTAGTAACTAATGCACCAAAGGAAGATCTCTGAAAAATTCCATCCTCTCTGGCCAAGGTCCCTTGGCTAGAACATAACTTGGTCTTTTAATCTTGTACCCAACTGCTGAGCATGCCAAGAGTGCCTGTCCCAGGCTGAGCATACAGAAAGATGTAGTTTGCGAGACTTGATAACCAAGCAGGGGTGATTCCATATCTTGACTTTTTTTAAGCATGCTGCTCTGAAAGGGGAGCTGGAGGGCCTGTACTTTGGACTTTTAAGTCAGCACAGCTGTGTATGTGAGTGGCTAACTCTGGGTGAGAAGTGGTCTCAAGTTATTTTTAATGTTGGGTTTTTAATGAATTCATCCAAGCTGTGGAGATTTTAAAGAGGATAATGCACTTGACCTTTTAATAGTGTTTCCCTCCTACAAGTTTAAAACTACACACTACAGCCACTGCTTCCTTTCTGACTGCTTTCTGACTGTGCTTCCTGAGAAGCTCAGCACTGCAGCAGACCTGGAACAGCTGGGAGCAAGAGGCTTCTTCTCAAGAGACTTCTCTTCATGGTTCGCAAAACAGTTGTTTTTTCACAGAGGAAACACTTGGCAAGGTGGGATTTTTCTTTTAAGGGTGTCAATTTGCAGTGGGACTGTCTTTCCTAGTCATGTAAATGATTTCAGGAATCCTCTGAGTGTGTGTAACTCTGTCAGTGATGTATTTTGCAGCTTTTGTCAGGAGTTATTCTGCCATGTTTATAGGATATTCAGTCATTAAAATAGAGAGAGGTACTGCAATTTTTTCCAAGCAAACGATACTTTGTAGTCATCTGTAATGTAACTTATTTTGTCCTTGTATGGCACCATTCCTAGGGCTAGAGTAATAGCAAAGACTTTTCAATAAAGCTTGAACTGCTGTCAAACGTGTTTGTTCTCTGTATGTAAAGCTGCAGCATCATCTTCTTTCCCTTAGCTGTGGGTGGTGGGAAGCTTGCATTTAACAACTCCCTTCTCATTATTCTCACCCAAATGCTTTTAGCGGGTCTAGGCTCTGCCTCAAGCTTCAGAAGAAAAGGATTTTGGCAGGGCTGTCTGTCCCTGTACCTGTGCCCTACGCTATCTGGTTCCTCTCCAGCCCCATCTCACATGTTTCATGCTGCCACCCCAGAAGCAATGCCGGCGGCCTCTCGTTAGAGGAAAAAGTCGGTGCCCAGGCACCACTTCTCTCGCCATCTTGGCTTAAATCCTTGAACACCTCCGGGAGCTTTCCTGGGGGCGGCCCGGCCGGCCGGGCCCACACCGGGGCGGCTGCAGGAGCCCAGGCCCGGGCTGTGCTGGGCCCGCTCCGCCCCGGCCCTGAGGCCTGGCCCCGCTCCGCCCCGGCCGGGCCCCGCCGCTTCCTCGAGTGCTCGGCGGGCTCCCAGGCAAGGCCCGGCCCCAGCCCAGGCTCGGCAAGGAAAGAAGCCGAGGCCTGGAGGCCGCGGCCCGGCCCGGGAGCTGGGGCGAGGCGGCCCCCGGGAGGCCAGAGCAGGACCCGCCGCAGGTAGGCTGGCCCCGGCCCCTTCCCCACCGCTGAGGGGGCCGTGGGGCGGCAACAAAACGGGGGGGGGGGAAGGTGTAAAAGGTGCTGGGCTCAACGGGAGCGGGATCACGCCGGGGCCCTGCCTTGCATGCCCACCTCACGGCCAGCCAGGTCGGCTGAAATGGCAGAGGGGCACCACGAAAGGCAGCAGAAATTGGAGTGAAGAGCGGGGCCTCTTGCTGAGTCACAGAGCGGAAGGGCACCGCCAAGTTTCAAAGGTCTTGCTCTGCTGTTTCGAATGCCCGGCCTTTCTCTCCTTTCCTCTGCTTCACAGAATCAGACATTTCATTGAAGAAGCCATTAACTTCCTCAGGTTCAGCTTGAGCTCACTCGTTATGCAATTAGAGGATTTTTGTGAGATATAAACAATTTGAAATTACAAACTTTCCCCAGCTGAGAGCTATTTTTAAACACCACGGCTTCCTTTAAATACAGAGAGCTTGTCCATCACGCTGTGAGTGCCTGGGAGCCTCCACGAGCAGCATCCCTCTCGCTGCCAGCACTGCTGCCCTCCGGT
Organism: Cygnus atratus; assembly: GCF_013377495.2. NCBI lineage: Eukaryota > Metazoa > Chordata > Aves > Anseriformes > Anatidae > Cygnus > Cygnus atratus. The sequence continues at coordinate 2,967,174 of NC_066387.1, forward strand.
ACCGACAGGTCTGCTGATTAATTTAACCCTGCTCAGCTGGCTCCGGTGAGTGTGAAGGCTTAAGAGAGCTCAGGGATTAGATGTGGACGGAGATCGTGTCAATGTCTACGATTGCATTAGACAGCCTGAGAGCAGATGTGTGTGGGCTATGGGCCATCAACTGTCCTGGCAGGGCTTGAGAGGTTTGAAAGGGGTTCCTCTAGGCGTGCTTTATTGCCCAGCTGCCCACCGCAAGGAGCCTGTGATGCCCCTGGCATCAGCCACTGCCCTGAAGGGGCCCCTGGAGGAGATGGGTACTTGGATGTACCCACATAGGTTATTAGTTCAGCAGTTATTTTAAAACAGCTATAACTAATGTGATATGAAAGCGCAGAACTTGTTCTTTGCTTAATAACAGAGTTGGAACAATGTGTGGAACATGTCACGTGCGCTGGTATATTTGTAAGCACTAAATGGATGCAAAAATATTTCAGAGCTGTGAGGGAGAGCCTGGGGGCTCCCCGCCTCGCTATTTCTGAACGTGTTGCTCTGTGTTCTTTTCATAGGTTCATCTGGCCTGTTCTTCAGGATGCAGACATCCCAGTTCTGAGATGAGTCCCTGAACAGCAAAGAGCTACTGTTTGCGCAGCACATGAAGTACAACCAGGACATCACAAAGCACAGAGCTCCAAATGCTGTAATATGCTTTTTCTATCCATGCTGCTTCGGTCCATAATCTGGGCCACGAGCTGATGAGATGGCACAGAGTGTCAAGTTCCAGCCAAGCTTTGAGGACGTTCTTAATATTCTATCCCAGATCCCACAAGATAAGCTCCTTGGCCTCAAATATAAACTGAGGCATTTGATATCTGGGCGCAGCAGCACATTACTGCAAGCCATGGTCCTGCTCACTCTGGGACAAGAAGCAGATGCAAGAATTTGTCTGAATGCCCTAGGAGACGAGCGGGCAGCCTTGTATATCCACCAGACCAAACTGGGCCCTGCAGGACTGCAGCAAGATGGGGAGAATTTGCAGCCCCCCCAGCTGGATGCAGGTGCCTTGGCACTTCTGGCACAGATCTACTCGCTGCTGGCAAAGGAAGAACTGTGCAGTCACGAAGCTGTGGTCAAAGCTGACCAGGCTGCCACCGAAGCCCGCAATGCCAGCAGGGATGCTCAGGGGGATTCACTCAACAGAGTCCTGGCTGGGGAGCAGGAAAAATGTGGCTCAGCTATCGGCACTGGGGGTTCCGACAACAAGTTTCAGACACTGAGATCTGATGTGAGCACAGGATTTCTCCAGAAGACCATCCCAAACAGCATGGTGAAAAGCTCCCCAGTGCGGATTAGAGCTGCCTCAGACCTCTCAGGCCCAAGGACCTTGCACTCCTCAGTGAGCTCTGCTTCTCTGACCAATCTCCAGATCAGTGAATCGCCAACAGCTGTTTTTTGCATGCAGCCTCCTTCCCGTGAGCCCAGCCGGCTGTGCGACAAGGACAGCAGCAGTGCTCAACAGCCTGCTGGAGACAGGCAGAGCCACAGCCTGCAGGAAACAGGCTGGGCAAGCAGCTCCAACACTCATCCCAGGCTGGACACAAATGCCCAGGTCCCCCAAGCGGAGAAGGCTCTGCAGGTCAGTTCCTGCCATCCATCTCTCCCTATTCCTGAAACACAGCTGCCCACACTAGGTGCTGTCAGCCAACCTGTTGAAACTAGTGACATTTCCAGCATAGTGACAGCAGAACCGCCAACACCAAAAGAAAGCAGAGACCAAAAGCAAGAGCTATCTACGGGTCTTCCTGATCCAAGAACCACAGTGGATGTTGGTCCTGCCTGTGCGCCCACAAAGGACTCCTATGTTCCAGTGGGCACTTCCAGCTCTGCACCTGCTTCCACTTCATCCTGTTTTCCTCCTCATACCTACTCCTCTTCAACCCTTTCCCCTCCTCTTTACGCTACTCCTTACAGCTTACCACATCCTTCTCCCTTCCACTCACCCCCCTCTCCAGCCTGCCCTCCTCCTTTCCAAACTGTGAAAGCAGCATCGGCATCAGAGCCAGACAGTGGAGAGAGAAAGTTCTTCACTTTTGTTATTCTGCATGCTGGAGAAGACGAGCATGTTGCCTGTCGGGTGAAGAACCTGCTGGAGAACATGGGGGTTCCCAACGGTGCTACATTCTGCGAGGAGTTCCTCATTGCAGGACACGGCCGCCTGACTTGCTTTCAGGATGCTTTGGAAAACTCTGCTTTCATCATCCTTCTGCTGACCAAGAACTTCCTGTGCCACCTGTGCATGTTTGAAACAAACTCAGCTCTGATGGAGTCCATCCAGCGACCATCCAAACACAACTCAGTCATCCCTTTTGTACCTAAAGAGAACCCCCTGGAGCGGAGTGAGATTCCCAGCATACTCAGTGTGCTGGTGGCCTTGGATGAGAACTCTCCTGGGTTTGCCAGGGTAGTGAAGAACACCTTTACCCCCAGCAAGATCAACGAGAGGAAAGCCATGTGGTACCAGATACAGCAAGTCCGAGAGCAGAAAAGGAGACAACAGCTGTATAAGGATCACAACCAAACCCTGCAGAACTTGGGTGCTCTGAACCTTGGCTTCCTTCCCCAGGTGCCTCTGTCAGAAACACCGTGCTCAGGGCAGCTGCTGGAACAGCTCATGCCTCACCAGTCGTCCCAGCAGTGCCGTCCCCCTTGGGCCTCATACTGTCCCCCTGCTGCCACACACCCACCTCCCCCAGCTGCTCACCCCGCGTCTGCTCAGCTGGGCCCCTCTCCTTCCCAACCGTTTCATCTCCCGTCAGGCTACCACAACGTGATGCCAGATCCAGGAGGCGCCCAGCCCATCATCATTCAGCACGCTCGAATGGTTCAGATCGGGAACCACAACACAATGCAAGTGGAAACTGCCGCACCAGGCCCGCAGGACAGCGAGAAAGACTCCACGGAGAATTCTTGATCAGAGATGCAGAAGGTCAGCCAGGGCCAGAGACATTCATGTTTCATTTCAAACCCTAGATTATATTGATTCTGCTGGTACTGGGACTACTTGTGTTTCACTGGGGGTAAAAGGTGCCGTTTCTTGGAGCACAGGAGAAAACCACTTTCTTCTGCACTGGACAAAAGAGGTTGCAATCTCCTGGGACTACCATCCATGTGCTTATTTTCAAGTAACTTAGAAAACTATTTTCCTGATTTTCTGAGGGTTACTGGAAGGTTTTAGAAATAAATTTTAATTAATTTGTGTTTCTCCAGTTCTTTCCTGCAGAACTAGGAAAGGGGCAGCTGGGGATGTCTGGAAAACCGCTCTGCATGTTCGTACCTCTGGAGGGGAGGGGGCTGGGAGATGGCACATCTGGGTTCTGTTTCATAATCTGCCGCTGACCAAGTGATTTGAGGAAAAATCTTCAGGGGATGCTTTGGGGAGTCACTGTGGCCTCCAGTCAAGGTGCTAAGCACTACGAGGTCCCACTGTTTTCTTCTGGCAGTCCTCTTTGCTCCTGGTTGCACAGTATGCTGTTGGCCCTTCACACCAATGCCTACTTTGTGTGCATGGCGTGCTCCCCTTGCAGCAGTGCACCAGCAGCGCCATTTCCCCCACCCTCTCACAGCAGGCCTGGGAAGCTGCACAAAACTTACTTCAAAAACTTCTGAGAGGCTGCAGGCCTCTGCGTTGAGGCACCAAGAGATTGCTGCTCTCGATTCCCCTCTGAAACTGCAAAGAGAGAAGCTTTGTGTTCGTGACATAATTCCCATGTGCCCCTGGAGGCGTGGTTTAAGGACAATATTTTTGTATTTAAGACAACTCTGTTTGACTCAAAGGGCTGAGATTACACACCAGGCACAAGGTTAAACACGAATCGTCGCAGTAAAGCTGTGCTTTGGAAAAGCAATTACTTGATGAAGGCAGCATGGAGAGGGGTAAATTTTGGAGGAAGTCTGGAGGCAGCAGTGTGTTCTCCATTCTTACCTGTTTTTAAAAGGTCAGAAACAGGATCGGGCCCTGTTAGAGTGGCTACTATACAGAGAAATGTCCCCTACCGAGATTACCCCATCTATTTGTGTTACCGCCTTTGAGGGAAAAGATTGACTCAAAACCAAGAGTGTTGAACAGAGCATTACAGAAGTGGGGAAGGGCCGGTAATGGGGGAGATGTTCTGCAGGCCCCAGGCAATGGCTGTACGAGACAGGCTTCCCCGGAGCTTTGAACACAAGGAAGGCATCTGAGGCCAAACGCCAGAGCCCTCGCTCAATCTCTGATGGCTTCTGCCGTGGCTGTTTGCCTGGTCTGTCAGCAGAGGTCAGCCCAAAGCCACCAGGCGTCTAGAAATGGGACTGCTCCCTCGCGGAGCGGAGCCAAGGCAACAGCAGCCACTGCTGCGGGGTCTCTGCGAGCTGCAGGGCAGCTCTCCCCACTCCTCACCCCGGGAAGAGCCAGACAGCTACCAAGTCCTCGTTAAGGAGGGTCGATGCAAGTGATAGAGGGGATGGGATCCGTTCCTAGTATTTCTGCAGACGTTTGCATGGTCATGTCTCTGAGTACTTGCCCCAGGATGTTTCAAATCGAGAGCAGGCAGCGCTGTCTGGAAGCCAACAAGCAGGACCCCTGCAGGCTGTCCTGGTCCTGTCCTGTACCCGAGCAGGGCACTCACAGCGCCTCATTCCGGGTTATAGTCTTTGTCTAAGAACCACCCAATCTTTGCAACCAAAAACAGCTTAAGAAAAATACTAGTAAGTCCTCAGAGAAAAGACTGTTTGGGTGATATTAATCCCCTCTCAGGCAGCACCATTAAGCTAAAGACTATTCAGTTCTCACCCTTCCTCCCTGGCTCAGTCTCTCTCTTAACTCTTTCTATCCATAGCACTAAAAGCCATCAGTTGCTGGCTTCCAGCTTTGAAACAGTTTGGCTTTTAACTTCGAAGGACCCAGTGACAACGGATTAACTCATGTATGCTTTATAGAGTCTGTCGGAAGCCTCTAAGTGACTGAGTTCCTTCTAAGCATGAGGAAAGAAAGCTCCTATTTTCTCTTCTCTACATCACCTTTGTTTGAATAGGTGTTGCATTACTGCACCTCCTGTCACGCTGCAGTTGTTGCTGCGCAGCCACCAGGACAGTCCCTCCCTTTGGGAGGAAACATATATATCCCTCCTTCCCCAGCTATTCTGCTTTCTATAAATAAATGTCATGCAAAACTGGTCAGCTGGAAGCTGCTCTGGCTTGTATACAACCGTAACAGTCACACTGAGTTTGTCATGACTGGAGAAATAGAGAAAGACAGCAGCAGCAGACCGCAGTACACTCTGCAGGATTGTTTGTGTGCTTTTTTTCTTAAGCTTACTGTGCACGGAGGGCAGCCAAGAGGCTCGCAGGTTATCGGGAACAACTTCCACGTAAGAGCCACAGCCCTGTTTCAATCACAGCAGCAAGTTCGCTCATCCCACGTGTTCAGGGCCCTTTGCTGCTGCTCACCCTGGAAAGGAAGCTTTGTCACCCAGGCCTTGTTTCCACCAGAATGCACGTGTGCTTGTGACGCTCTGATTCTTGCCCAGTTTCTCTGTGAACCTGAGAAACGCTGACACGGTATCCCTATCTTTATGCTCTAGGCCACTTACTTTGTAAACACCGATCAGATGTCATTACGAGGCTCCAGAGAGCTTCAAAGATATCCACAGAAAGGCACCAGCAACTGGCTCCAGGAAAGCCCTGGGCGACTTTCTCACCCTTTTCCATTTCTAAAGAAACCTTTTTTTGGACTGCTTTATTGTCAAGAGAAGTGACCACAAGTAAGGGATTTTGGTATGTTATTAAAAGAGATCAGAGCACCTCTTAGGCTGCAAGAACAAATAAAAGGCAGACATTTCATTCATGGAAGCGTACAGAACGGCTCCTGGAGAGAAGCGTGCTACAGGAGGATCTGTAGCCCTCAGTGATAAAACCCCATTCTTTGTGCAGGATAATTACTCAGATAACAAAATCATCCTTTCCCACTGCTTCATTTACATCAAAAGATAAAGCAAAGTATGTAAGGAAAGGTGTCCTTAAAGCGTCACTGTTATCCTTTTTCAGGGGAAATGTTTACAGCTGCAGTGCAGATTAGCTCTTCCCATGAGGAAATTCAGATGAAATGAAACAAACCAAGCCTGTTGATTGCAAACGCCCAGTATTACCATATCCACAAGCGTACCATCCCTAGGAAACAAGCAAGAGCTGAAAAGAGAGGCTTACCAGCAAGAAGTCCAAGGCACTTGCATTCTAGCAGCCATTTTTTTTTATTATTATTTAAAGTTGAGCGCTCATCAGCTCACAAATTAACAAATTCCATTCCTGCAGTTTAGATCGTTTCAGCCAAAACGAGGAAAAAAATAGAATGCAGCTAAACTATGTCTGCACTTTACATCTCAATAAAAGTTAAACCTCCTTGCTTTATAAATAAAAGTTATAGTTAACACTGCAAAATGTCATGGCAGATCTACAGTATCTTTAAGGGCAGAGAGCACTGGATTATTGAGGCTTATGGATACGCTGGCTTATAAATACACGTAGAGAAGCTTCAGAAGCATATAGTGCATGGTTGTTTATCAGGGTTCTGCACTCCCAATCTTGCCCTTTCCCAAAGCTCTGAGGCAGCTGCTTCACCCTCCACTGTGCTTTCCATTCTGCCCGGGGCCAAAATATGAGCCACAGGGTGCCAAAGCCCAGTCACTCCCCCTGCAAGAAGATAAACTGCTGGAACAGCGTCGTGTTTACCACCACTGTTTACCACCAAGAAGGGTTCTGCTAATGGAGGCAAATACCTACGCTGAGACTACAAATTTAAAGAGAAAAAAACAAGTTGTGTGTGGATTCTAATTAGAGAAAGGAGCTTGTCTGAACAGGAGCCAAATGACATTCCAAATTCAATCCCTGAAGTAGCACCATCCTCAGTGAAGTTACAAAAAGAGTCAGAAGCCAAAACCAGATGCTAAGAACCCACCCCGTGTAGAGGTCTTAGAATGGGGTAACAGAGCCCACTGGGCTGACACCAACAGTCTCAGAAGGCACCTGTAACTTGCATTTCTTTCTTGCTTCCTCCTCCAGACCACCCTCATGCAAACATCCCACACTCACTCACTTGCTTTAATAACCCCCCGAGCACCACCCTCACTACAGGTACCTCCCATCCTAGAAGGGCGTGCACGAGCACATCCTCAAAGACGTTTCAAAGTGCACGGGTTTGGCCCTGAAACCTGGCGACATCCATTCTGCACAGCTCAACTTGAACACCTGCTGGGCTCTGGAGCTGAAGGACCCCACGTGGGGGAGTTAATGTGTGCAGAACGGGCAAGATAAGGGCCTGAACTCCACATCAGTACCTTGTTTCTAAGGTCGCAGTTTTTCCTCCCCGTTCATATAAACCAGTATCTATTGATGAAACTATATAACCAGAACTGACCTTACTACATCTTACAGGATTGAAGTAGTCTTGCAGCATAGATAGGGCCTGGCTCTAAAAGAGAAAAAATAACCCAGGTTTATGCACAATCATTGAAATCTCAGGCCTTTAACACCACTTGCTACGTGGCCAACCAAGTAAAGAGGGGAAAAAAAAGTCCTCAGCATACCCAGCCCTAGTGTCATGCAAGGCAACTACCTCAGCAGAGAATAAGCCACTCGGCCGTTAGACTTTTACTGTACCAAATCTGAGAAGGGAGTGGGGAAAGAATTAGTTGGAAGGTATTTTATTCCTCACTTGCATTCCTATCTATTCAGTATTTGGGATGGGAGGGGCTAGAGCACATAATGTGATGTGTAGCTGCTCCAAAGCTTAACGCTGTGTTAATCCAGCACTAATGGGAGAGGCAGCAAGTCCCAGGGATCTCCATTTTCCTTCCTTCTCCGGATAAGATGGTTGGTATGGGAAAGGGCAGGGGCTGCAGCCTTCTCTGGACACAGTGCACTGGAGATATCTAGTACCTGAAGATGACAACAATGAGGGACAGCCACGAGCTCGAGCCTCCTCCTCCCCTACCCCTGCACACGCCAGCTTGATGGTGACAGATGAGGACAAAGCTCGCAGCCCATCTCAGCACAGCGACGGCCTTCGACATCCAGACAAGGATGGCCCGAGATCTCAGGCTGCTCTACCTCTTCGGGGTGAAACAGGTGAGGGGAAAGGCTGGGGGCTTCAGCTCTCCCACCCTAGTGCAGTTCAATGAAGGCTTCCAGTTCCTCAGGGATGAAACCCTTGTAGGGAATCTTGTGCTTGTCCAGGGCGCGAGCAGCAAGGCACTGGAGGGTGATGTAATTGAAGGGCTGCATCATGCTCTTGGTGAGCAGCTTCTCATCCAGCAGCTCATAAGCAGTCTGCTTGAAGGCATTGGTGGCGTCCATATGGGCTCCAGCCTCCATCAGGGCACTCATGATCAGCGGGCAGTTGTTGCGGGCAGCAACGTGCAGCGGCGTGTTGTTGTCGTAGTCACGGCTGTCTGGGTCAGCCCCGCACTCCAGAAGCAAGTTCACGACATGGAGCGAGGGGAACTTGCCCACTGGATAACGTCCCACTGTCGTGGTATCTTTGTCCACAGCCATATGCAAAGGAGTGAAGCCATTCTTGGCCCGGGGGCTGCACTTCAGCAGGCGGTAGATAGTCTGACGCTTCTGGTGTTCCTGCTCTGGGGTGCACTCCACCTTCTCCAGCAGGAAAACCAGGTGGAGGATAATGGCCAGCGTCTTGGTGAACTGTGCTGAGTCAACTACAGGGTCCTTGCCGTGTACGAGTGCCCTCTCCACCTCCCGGACACCTTTGCTCAGTACTCCCATGAGATCAGAGAAGCCCAAGTGGGTAGCTAAAGTGCCTTTGGAGCGGTCCTGAAGCACGTAAGAGAAAAGCTCAGCAAAGGAAAGGAAACTACTGGCAGTCATCGGACTAAGAGGCTCCAGGTTGCCTTGCTGCATGTCCAGAGCATACTTCCACAGGTTAATGCAGCGTTCGAAATTGCCAGAGTCAGCATAAACTGCTCCTCGGTAACGGATGTAATAGGAAGTGTCTGGGTGCGAAGGACCCAAGATGCGCTCTCTAATCAGCAGTGCCTGCATGCGCATCTCATCTGGATCAGTAATCAAGGCTTCCAGCTCCTCCAGCGAGCTCACTTCCCGTGAATAGTCGTATGCCAACACCAGCTGCCGGGGCTCAGGCTTAGGTAGGTACTGCCCGCCCTCATACCGAAGCTCCATTGCCCTTCGCCAGTACTTGTGCGCTCCCAAAAGGTCACGTTTCTTATCCACAAACGTGGCACCCAGCAACTCCAGTGCTTCCACAGCAGCCTCTCGAGTGCAGAACACATTAGGAACCTGCTGCTCATCCTGACTGGAAGCTGAGGCGCAGCATCTCTCATGCCCCCCTTCTTCGCAGCCCTGAGGAGTTTCCCGACAAGCACTGCTGCACCTCTGATGGCTCCCACCTGAAGCACAGGTCCCATTTTGGTTCCCTGCCACCTCCTCTTCCTCCTGCTGCAGCCCTCCCTGGATGAGGTACTCCACAATATTGGTGTGACCGGTGACACTGGCAGCTAGCAGAGGAGTCATGCCATAACCATCTTTCTCCATGCGAGCTTTGGAGCGGAGCAGTAACTGCAGGATCTCCAGGCTGCCAGACTCAGCGCAGTCGTGCAGGGCCGTGTTCCCCTTCACGCTCCGGCGGTTGACATCAGCCCCTTTCTCTAGCAAGTAACGTGCAATCTCCCGGTGCCCTTTGTAGCAAGAGATCATCAAACACGTGTGTCCATGCCGGTTAGCTACTTCCAGGTCGGCCCCACGCTCCCCGACTAAGTAGCGCACGATCTCCAGATGCCCATCAAAGCAAGCAGCCCGCAGCGGCGTGGAGTTGGTCAGCGTGGTCTGGTTCACCGAGGCGCCGTGATCCAGGAGGCTGCGCACCACCCCCAGGTGCCCGGCCGCAGATGCCGCCCATAGCGGCGGGGCCCCCTCGATGGTCTCTCCGTCGAAGTTGACGGAGCCGCCCTCCTCCACGCGGGCTCCGCAGTGATCCAGCAGGTACTCCACCACCTCCAGGTGCCCGTGCCGGGCGGCGATCAGCAGCGGGGTGCTCCCACCCCCGGGGCCGTCGCCACCTCCGGGCCCTGCCGTCAGCGCCTCCAGCTCCTCCCGGCTCCGGCTGCCCAGCAGCTTCTGCAGCAGCTTCAGCTTCCCATCGCGGGCCGCGTTGTACACGGCCGTGCGCAGGTCCATGGCGACGGGGGCCGCGGCGACCGCACCGGCGACCGCACCGGCCACCTCCTGGCCATGGACCGGCTCCTCCGCGCCCCCAGCTCGGCCCGGGGCAGGCGGTGGGCGAGGACGGCCCCCGTGGGACAAGGAGCCGCTACGGGGCCGGAGCCATCCGGCCGGACGCCGCTTGTCCCGCCGCAGCAACCTTCAGTCTCTTCGCCCGGCCGCCATCTTAGGTTGTAACGCGAAACAAAATGGCGCCCGAGCGGGGCCGGCGGCGGGGCTGGAGGAGGAGGATGGGAAATGGAGTCCCGCGCCCGGAAGAACCCGGCCGGCCCCGCGGGAGCGGCTCCCCGGTGGACTCCATTTCCCGGCAGGCAGCAGGAAGGGGGAAGTGGCCGGATACCACGAGCAGTGCCGGGACCCCGCGCGGGGTATCTTGGGAAATGCAGTCCGGCCGGGCCCAGAGGGCAGCCCCTCCCCGGGGATCCCGGGGGGGCCGAGCCGCGTTTCCCAGCGCCCCCCGCGGTGCTGGGCTGCGGGGCTGCCGGGGGAGGGGAGCGGAGCGGGAGCGGCGCTGAGGGGAGGCGGCGGGTCCGGGCCGGCCCTAAAGAGGCCTCAAAGCGGCCAGGGCGGGGAGCCCGGCCTGGGGCTGGGGGAGCGGGGCCGGTCCCGAGATTTGGCAAAAAGGCCCCGCTGGCCGTGCCTGGGGACCCCGGGAGCTCGGGCACGGCGGCCCGAGGTCGCTGTGCCAAGCAGAAGTGCGCTTAGCTTTAAAAAGCGTTCTGTGACATTCCAGAGGCAGGTTTCATTGTAGGTTTTATTTCTATTAAATTCCTGGAAGTGATCGAACTCCAAAACAGCTACACAGCATGCTAGTACAGCACCAGCCCGGGACATTTTTAAAAAGGGTTGTAGTGTTTTAAAGCGTGCAGCTTGTTTGCTGAGGAGACGTTCGCCTGGAGGTAGCAGAGCTGCCTGTCCAAGCACCACACACAGATTAATTCCCCTTGATCCCTGCTGTAGTACAAGATGTACAACTTTGTACATTCCTGAATGGTAACGCAGAACAAGGAACAAATATTTAAGGCAATAGTTTAGATTAGTAAAGCTTTAGTTACCAGAACCTATTTTTAGGGCAGAAGTTGAATTTACGGTGTTCTAATCTTTATATGGGGAATTGGCACAAGGTTTCTCCTGTTGTGTTTTATTTATAGCTGTTTCTTCTTTCCAGGGAAATAAGATTAGCCTCATTATTTCCATTACTATTACTCTGTCTATCATTATTATTATTCAGTCCATCCATCCTTCCACCCATTTAGGTCTTGTCTGGAATTACCTAGGATTATCCCGCTAATGCGCGTTGCCTTCACACAGAATATCATTTTTGTTGCTAAGAAACTGCTTTTGCATAACAGACAGTGTGGGCCTAATTTTCACTTCAGCAGCTGTTAAAGTCAACGGGAGCAGCAGGTGCTCAGCGCTCCTGAGCCAGAGCCAAAGTGTCCATGGCAGAATTCCCACACAAAGTCTGACCATGCATGCAAGCGTCTCGTCTACGCGTGCAACGTGCTTGGGGACAGAGCTGCTTCATGTTTAAAAGAAAATGAGCAAAGGTGTCCTTCCACCTCCGGTGTGTGCATGCTGTGCAAGTGCAGCTTTCTGTATGCCAGGACAGAAGTGGCTGCGTGCACTGGAAGCTATTTGAGACTATTCCCATGTCCCCTCAGCACACAGATGTGCAAATACACATCTACGTTCAGCTAAAAAACATGTTCTCAAACATAAATAGCTGTCAGCAATGAGTTTGGGTGCACGTGGTCCATTTTAATATTAACATGTGAGGCTTCATGTGCGTGTCTGTGTGCATAGCTGACTACATGTAAATGTCAAAAAGCTAAAAATGTGAGCAGAACGTATGCATGTGTGGCGTGTACCTGTACACAAGTCTGTACACCTGCTTGTGCACATCCGTGTATGAAATCCACAGCACTTAGGCTGTTTGTACTGCAGCAGGTCAAGGCGCAGACACAGACATAGTGACATTTCCTCTCCCTGCAATCTCTTTCATGTTGCTATGGTGATCAGATACACTCACATTTTTATCTGAAGTATCTATTAACTAAAGCTTCCTATTAATTTCCCCTCCTTACAATGAATATGGAATTCACCGGAACACCAAGTAAGCTTTTTAGCTCCCGAATTTACATCAGAGCCTGACCCCAGTTCTTGGGTGAGCTGTCAGAAACATCACAGGGTAGAAGTGCAGCTGATAAAAATGTGGTTTTTTGGTGTTGTGTTTTTTTTTTTTCGGTTTTGTTTTCATGAATGAAAAAACTGTTTAGTAATGAAAATAAGAATAAACAGCACAAGTAGTCTCTCAAAAGCCCTGTAGATCCTGAGACGTGGATATGGAAGAGCTGAGCCACAGTATCTCACCCCTGAGCCAGCTGTAAATGGATTATTAGGTCCCTGAAGTCAAAGAGAGCTGAACATGGTGGTGGCCAGCTCACATCAGCTTGCCTTGAGTTGATGTGCTGCAACAGCATCATCCTGAAAAGTCTAGGGCAGGATTTTGGCACTGAGGGGAAGAAACCAGAGGGTCTGATCAGATTCCCTTGTCACATTGGTTCTCCTCCTTCCTTTGGCTTCTCTTACTGAGGTCACCACCAAAAGATCAATGTCCCAAACCAGGGACACCAGCTGAACACCTGGCATAGAAATAAATGAAGGACTAGAAACTACCACGTCCCTCATCTTCCGAGTGTGTCCTCCACAAGGCCCCGGAGACTCCTGTGAAGGTTTTGTAGGATAATGCAGATAAAGCCCCAGCCAGTGTTCTGAGAGTATAGAGGGAAATTAAATACCCACCGGAGGAAAAGAAGATAAAAAATGAGACGTTTTGACAAGGCTGCCAGATTGTGTGGCAGGAGGGTTAATTTTTTTTTTGAAACTGCCATTTCATATTCCCTTTCAGACAAGCTGAATTACACAGTACTGGCTGCTGGAGGAGTTGCATAATTTTCTTCACAGAAATAATGACAGGGTACTTAAAAAAAAAAAAAAGCAAGTGAATGGGTGGCTAAAGTGTTGGGCAGAGACTTAAGAAATCTAGGCTGAGATCCTACCTTTGCTAGAAACTCCTTTTGTGACCCTGGGCTGGTCATTTAATTTTTCTGTGTTCTGTTTCCCTGCCAGTAACATGGGAATAGTAACTGTTCTCTGTCTTGCTTATTTAGATGGCAAACTGAGTTTACAGGTGCATCTTCTGTGCTTTTGGCAGCCAAAGCCAAAGAGTTTCAATTCAAGCGAAGGTGTGTGGAACAACAATAATACACAAAGTAGATAATAATAATAAAAGAGCTTGCATATGTGATCTGGAACACTTTTAGCATGAAAGGATGAAGAGTTCCTAATCCATTGTTCCGTATCTCTTTCCTCAAAATGTGGAGAAGTTTGAATCTGTGCTAATAGTTCCAAAGGCATATAAATAATTTAGGAACTAAGTCCATGTTGTTTTACTGAATCCCTGAGTTACTTCTGAAACTGTGAATCGATAATTTAGGTACCTGCAACATTTTCTGCAAGGTCTTTGTGCTTAGCCTGTCACTGCATTGAGGGTTAACAGCAGATTAGGGCAAGAGTCTCATTTTTTCACAGTTTAAATTTAGGTTTAAATCTAAGTTATTTTCAATCTCTTCAGCTTTTACAGGTTTGTCTAATTTGCAGAAGTCAGAAGAAGATGGTCTTTTGCTGCTAAGTCCAGTGAAGACAAGATCTTCTGTATTTTTAAGTAACTACATGAGAAATTTGCTGTACAAAGAGAACAATTCTAAAAATAGTGAGAAATGGCACCATGACATTAGCAGGAACAATGACCCAATACCCAACTTGCCGCAGGGGCTTTTGTCCTGTAACTACCTTCATCATTAAGGCTTGTGATGACATTATTTTCTGTGCTTATATAGGGCACGAGGCCATTGCTACCTGGAAGGAAGGATTTTGATCAGACTGCAGAAGATGAACAAGCAGGAGAGGTATGTTGAGTAACACTAAATCAATGGAGTTTCATTTACATTAGACACCAGCCTGGCAATTTCAACATTAATGGTTGCACTGCTGCCCTCTGAATTTTTGTGGCTTTAATATATCAGTGGGGGAGTAAAAGAGAGGGAGAGTGTGTCGCTCATGCTTGTGATATGTGGGTCTTTTCTTTCATGCATCATCAATGGATAGCAATTTGTACAGCTGTTAAATTCCTTTAGCAATAAATTTCCTGGGATAAGTATTGCTCTGCTCCTACCTCACAGATTATCTAAGATGATAGCAACAAAAGTATCTTTGGATCTGGACCCTCTTTACTTCAAGCAGAAAGAATGAAAGACTGAGGCAAATGGCAAGGTAGCAAGAGCATCAGATTTGGACCTCTGGCTGCGAGGACTGTAAAGACCTCATCAGATTTGGACCTTCTGGCAGAACCTGGCTGCGAGGACTGTAAAGGATGTTCATGAACGACAAAGCAGATTGATTTGGAGGTCAGTGGCTGTCTTCATCTTGCAGACATTTGCTATGGTGCTGTACTGCACCAGCTCTACAGCTGACTTTCCACATACGTTTCTGTTTTCAAACTAAATGACTTAGTTTAAGGAAAAGCCAAAAGAACTTAAGTTCCTAAATCACATAGGCAGTAATCACAGAATCATAGAATTGTTGCGGTTGGAAGAGACCTCTGGAGGCTACCTGGTCCAGTCCCCGGGCTCAAGCAGGGACACCTAAAGCTGGTTGCCCAGGGCCATGTCTAGATGGCTTTTGAGTATCTCCATGGATGGAGACTACAACTTCTCAGGGCAACCTGCTCCAGTGCTCGGTCATCCTCATCATACAGAACTGCTTCCTGATGTTCAGTCAGAACCTCCTGCATTTCAGTTTGTGCCCAGTGTCTCTTTTTCTGGCACTGGGCACCACTGGGAAGAGCCTGGCTCCATCCTCTTTGTACTCTTTCTTCGGATAATAACAATGACAAGTGTGCAATGCTGAGCACACAAAGAAAATGCTCTACAGCACCACCAACCCAAATTATTAAAGACATTTCAGTACTTACCTTTACCACTGGCCTCAGCAGGATTCAGGAATTTCATTTTCACACCTAAATATCTTTGAGAATAGAGGCTCTGGGTGGTATTGAAAATTTACCCGTTCCGGTTTTTAAAACCCTGTTGGAAGCAGCAAGCTAGACTTTCAAAACAAGCAGGATTTCTAAGTGCCCAGCACACTTCAGCAGCTGAGGTTCAAGCCCTAACTTTGCCACAGAATTGCTGTGGGGTCTTTGAGTGAGACACTTAATGTTTCTCGATCCACAATATGAAGATAATAATAGTTGTTTTCAATGGGAAATTGCTTTAAAGTAAAAGCAGGTGAGTGGCATGCTTAGAGAGAGCTGCTCATGGCTGCAGGATGAGCCTACAAAGCTTGCTTCTTCACAGACACTCCTGTTGCTTCACCCAGAGCCCAGATTTGGTTAACTTCAAGGGGATGAGAACTGAGGAGCAGAATAACTCACAGTCTCTGGCTCAGGGACTGATACGACCTCCAGTATGCCACAGCACTTCAATACCTACTTAGCTTTCAGGTCTGGAGCAGCTGTATCAAAGAGAGGGCTCTCGGCGGGCAGCTGGACCAGCTCTGTGTCCCAGTCCGTCCCGTCAGCAATCTCTCACACCAGCGAGGGTGAAGATCTGCACTGTATGGCAGGCTATGATTTGTTGTCACCTTTATAAGTCAGAACAACAAAATCACTAGTCTTCCACACAGAGCCAGACCACTGAGAGCAGCACCTCCTCCTTGGGGATATCCTCCTTCATTTCTTCTTCTGTTATCCTTCCTCACTTGTTCTCATTCTTTCAACACTTGGTTCTCATTTCAGGGATGGATGGTAGGCATGTTAGACGGTGCGAAAAAGAAAAATATTGCTCTTTGTGAGGCCATGTCAAATCTCACTGTAATCATCTATCCAATTTTGTGACTGTACCTGTGACTTTCTGCTCCATTTTCCCACTCAGGAGACTATAGATGACTATAAATTTTTTATTTTTTTTTCAAGGATAGCAAGACTCAGCAGGATCTCCTTTTTCCATACCCTATGATAAACTTCTCTTGGAGTGCTCTGCCAACCCGCCTATCTCTCGGTTGTATCTTGGTCTGACTAAAATAAGTAAATGTAATATATACTTGGGAATGCTAGAAAAAAGGAATCAGGCAGCAAAGAAAAAGATAAGATAATGATAGTGCTGGGTTTCCTGCGATCCTACTGACAGACTGATTTCAGCAAGAAAAACAAAACCTTTTTGCTGTTTCCTTTTCTCTGAATTTGTCGAAGAGCAATCTTTATTTCACCCCAGGTTTAGCTTTGCTCCCACTACCCAGCTCTCTGCTGTTAATACCTTGCATATTTCATGGATAACACGTGAAAGGACAATGCTGGCTCACATCCAAGTAAAGGATCTCGCATTATTCCTTTTGACCGCCGTTGTCTGAGCGAGGCAGACTTACCTCAGCCAGCAGTGTGAGACAAGGGACGGTATCCTCCCTGTCATCAATCCAAGCCTGTTAAATGTACTTTTGTGAGCAGTTGTAAAAAAGGAAAAGAAACAAAAGTATCCTTCAACAGCCTCTGCTCTGCTGAGCTGCTTTGGTGAAAGGCTTCTTTCATAGAAGGAGAAAGAAATTTTCAGCAAAAGGCGAGAGTTTGCTGGTGCTGGCAGAGGTTGTGCCCTGTGCAAGCTCACAGAGCGCAGTCCAACCTCTCCCTCCCTCTCCCCCCTCTCTCTTTTTTTTAAACATATGTGCTTTCTATGGACACTTTAATCAAACTCCAGATGGGTTGTTTCAATCTGGGGATTTGCGCTGCTCAAGAGATAACAATCCTTTGTGCTAGCCTAGGTAGCAAGTGTGTTTGTGATAGCCGGAGCTGATACCAGGAGATGTCCAGGTGCTCTTATTTAACAGGGGGTATTAGCGATACTGCCATTGTCCAGGAAATCAGATAAAACTGCAGTCCAGGTGTTACCCTACACCGTGTTTGTGTAATGACATTGTCAACTGCCGATTGTAGCCTACATTAAAATAGAGACCAAACACTGCAGAAGGGACAATCCTGGGTGATATTTTCTGGTACAAGCTCACCATCATCCCCAGACTTCCCGGTGTGCACCATTTAAAGTGCAAAATTTAATCTGAACGTAAAGTAGAACACTAGAGAGCATGCACCCCTTGCTCACACTGAATACAACTTTACTTTGATGCATGCCTGTTCCTGGCATGTGCTTGGATTTCCGAAATTAAGGCATTTCCTCTAAACTGTAGCATATCCTCTGCCATACCACAAAGTGTGCTGATGAAAATGCTTGGGGAGAGGGCGAGGGGGGAGGAGGGACAATTTTTAGAAATAAGCTGGCCAGGACAATTCAGTATTCTGCCAAGGGTAATTAGATGAGAGGGTGAATAACAAAGATGACTTATGAACTTGAGAGAGAAAATGGTTTGGGAAGTGCTAACTTGGACTATAATGAATGGAATGGAATGGAATGGAATGGAATGGAATGGAGTAGAATAGAATAGAATAGAATAGAATAGAATAGAATAGAATAGAATAGAATAGAATAGAATAGAATAGTTCAGTTTAAAGGCACCTTCAAAGATCATCTGGTCCAACTGCCCCATCTCAGGTGACAACACTTACAGTTGTTCTGGAACTGCACTCTGCCTAGCACAGTGATATACCACACTGGGGAAGGGATTTGCCACAAGTTGTCACTAGACAAGCACATAATAATCAAGAGAGAAGTGACTGTTTATGGCTTGAGCAAGGGAATGAGGTCCTCTGCTGTTTATACACATATGATTTCACTTCCAGGAGCATGGCATTTAGTAGGAAACATAAATTCCATCCAGCCTCAGAGGTGCGTGAGACTTCCGTCTAGACTTCAGGTAGAGTGATCTGTCTGTGTAGGGCCATATTTCTCAAAGTGATATTTTTCAGGATGGGATCTGCCACTCGTAGTTTGTCCCAGAGATTTCAACAGTGTGGAAGCTCATGCCTCCTTGTAATTGTGGCAGGTGACACCCACAGTGCTCAGAAGCCACTGTAGTTTCTTTGTAATTGATTTTACAGATAAGATCTAAACTTAGCTACAGAACACGGTGAAAAAAAGCCTGGTTAGAAAGAATAGGGACTCAAGAGCTTAGCCTCCAGCTATCTGAGAAGAGGCTGGCTCATCACAGAGAGATCCCCAGCTGCACTTCTAGGCTGTAAATTAAACAAACAGTATTTCCTATACACCAGACCACAGGGATGGTAGAAAGAACAGTGTGGCCTTATTGCTGTTATTTCCTTTGGTTTCAATCTCTGTCCTCTGTCCCCCACCTCTGTCTCAGGCTAGTGTTGCCCACTTTACCCGATTTGTTATTTATTACAATGGTTTAAAGAGAGGCAGGGGAAAAAATGCTCAGTGCAAATTATATTTTGAGCTGTTGTGCTTTGCCTCTTTGGTGGATAATAAATCTCTCTGGCAATGCTCCTCTGTATAGGATTTGTCATTAAATGCAATTAAACAAACCCTGCAGGTGTCCGTGATCAGGCCTGCAGCAGCCCATTCACAACTGCAATGTTATTATCATCCTGACAACAAAACACCAGATATTTCTTGAGCTCCTCTGATCGATGCGCTTGCCTGACTTGGAACTGGAGGGAGGAGAGAAGGGGGGAAGAGAATGGTTCAAATGCTGTTTAGACTTATTGATGGAAAAGTCAAGAAGCTACTCGGAAATCAGAGGGAAGGTGGAAAAAAAGAAAAAGGCTGAGGAACAGGAGGGCTGAAAGGAAAAAAAATAGAGAAGAGTATTTGGGAGAAAAAATATAGAAATGAGACAATGTATCTCATAATAATGTACCCAATGATTTTGTTAACAGACAAGACTAGAGTTTAGGAGACATGCAAGTGAGGTATTTTAGGTATGATTCCCCTCATGTAACTCTAGCCTGATAGCAGTTAGGCATTTTGTGTTAAGTGAGTCATGTAGGCACCCTTGTAATCAGTACAAAAATTAATCTCACCCTAAGACAGGGCTTGACTGATAGGGTGACTTGTTGTTCAGACATATCTATCTGTCTCTGCTAACTGTAGCTGAATTTCTGTGAGCAGGTCGGATCATCTCGCCAACAAATTGCAAATCCTACCCTTAACAGCCAGAGGAATTGGCTTTTGCTGAATGCATATTCCTTTCTGTCTTCATTCACAAGGATGCATTTCCCAGTACGGCTATCAGGACTGCATGCTACAGAGACATTGCTAGTATTTGTAGAAAGCAGATGCAACAACTTTGCACCAGAATTAATGTGTACTCTGACAATCGGGGATCAAGACAAAGTCCCGTGGTTTATTTCAGCCATCCCAGGCAGCCTGCAGAGTATGAAGGTCAGGGATTCACAGGGGACTGCTTGCCATCATGTCCAGCGAGAGAGAAAATTTTGCAAACACCAGTCAAATTATTTTGCCTGAATCATTTGCGCAGCTCAACCTCAGGCTGCTCTGAGGATAAACCTCTTTCCTCTTCTGTTCTCAACCCAGGAAACCTAGTTTTGTTCAGTTGATTGCTGGGGCACATATAGAATTGCAGTGACAAGGGAGGGCTTATATTACTGTAGACTCTTTGCAAATGCATAGTAACACACAAAGAAAGACATTTTGGGGTTGAATAAAGGGAGTTAAATGAGTAGGCATAGGTAGAGTGTAAGGGCTGATTGCATGCTACTACAAAACACTATTGTTAGAGCCTTTGACTAATTAGGCAAAGGTGATGCACTAAGTCTTTACAGCCTCATCTGAAATGCCAAGATTACTGGCATCAAAGATGAAGTTGAGATTATGGCAGAAAGAATTGGGATTTCTGCTCTCAATCCACAGGTCTCAGGATGACAAATTCCTTGGGCCATGCGTCTGTATCACTCTGCAGTGCTGCTCTTTGGCTCCTTGGTCACTAGGGCAGTCCAGATGTCCGTACCAAAGAATGTCCTCTTTTTCATGCTCTCCTTCTCAAACATTGGAGGATTTCCCCCTGCCACTTTTTGTGTCTTTCTTTTCCCCATTGTTTCACCACTTAATCTGCTGGTTTGTGCCATTAGCTAACCAGTATGCAATTACCTGGTGACACAAGTCAGCACTGGTCTATTGAAGCTGGCAGAGCTGCCACTTCCACCATATCACAGATTTTGGCCTCCAAGTCTCCCCACCAAGTGACAATTCACTGGACACACCAGTGGTTCCCCAGCTGTGGTCCTCGGGTCAGGGGTAGTCTGCAAAGCTACGTCAAAATCCACAGTTACTGTCAGTATTCATGAGAAAGCCCATTTTGCACTGTCTCACACATAGTACCTAGGAACATCTATCTGAGAATAACACTGGTTCAAAGCTTTTGGAGCCACGTGTGTATGCAAAACTAGCAGTCTTATTGATAGGCACTGCTCTAGATTCCTCCATTTCACTCAGTTTCTGCCTAGACTCTGCTCTCAGACATGTCTGCTGAAATCCAGAAACATCTCTGATTTATTCATCCCAGATGCTGTAGGATTTACACCGGGGTGACAAAGCCCACACAAAGGGATGTGCTCTATTCTAGGGAAAAAGACAACCCAGCAGACAAGAACTGGCATGTCCCAGCTGCCAGTCTGAGGAGCCCAGTGACTGTTAATGAGTGTCACTGGGACAGATCTTCAGCTGGCGTAAATGAGCGCTAGCTGATTGTAACTCCACCAGGACTTCAGTGGAACTCTGTTGATTTACACCAGATGAGCAGCTGCTGGTCCAGGGCCCAGGCTAGCCAGGGAAAGCCCCCTGGAGTTTCCATCAGTGGGTGTGAGAGTGGGGTAGAAGCCAGCTGTATGTGTGAAGGGGTGCAGAAGAGCAGGCAGAAAGCAAATGAAGGGAAGAATGTGAAATATACATCTTATTGGATTGGCTTCTCCAACAAATATATCTTTTCTTCTTTACGCTTCCCTTCTTCCCCACCTCCAGCAGCTCCTCGCTCACGCTCCCTCTCTGCTGCTCATCTCCCTTTGTGCACCTCTTACCCACACTCCTTTCTAAACAGGTGCAGTTGCCACTCAATAGACTTTAATTACCACTTCAAGGGCTCTCACCAGGGTCTGCTGGGAGGGTGGAGATGAATTTTCCTGAGGATTATGCGTATGTCTGAGTTCTTTTTAGTCAGATGGCGGTATTACTGTCAGGCTGTATCCTTCGAGAGATTGTTTCTTCATTTTCTCTCTGCTTGTGTTAACAAAAAACAAAACTGCTGATAAATGAAAAGAAAGCAGCCATTAGCTACATTAATTATCAGGGCAGCAAATTGGTCTAGAGAAAAATACTCTGAACAATTTTAAATAACAGGAGTGTAAGCTGGACTTCTAAAACATTATTTCTGCTTGCAAATTAAAGGCCTAATGTTCAGAGGTAGGGAGCTCAGCATCTCCAAAGATTTCTGTGGGAGTCTGGGGTCTAAAAATACAAGTTGTTTTTAACCACTTTACCTTCTTTTTTGCTCTGTGCTCTTCCCATCATATCTCACTGGAGAAATGCACTGTTAATGCATTCTGCTGGTACCCCGAGGGATTCCTCCAGACTGAACATGTCAGTTGATTTCTGTCTTCAGCATAGTTTCCCTATGATGGAGAGTTATTCCCAATGTTTAGCTAGTAAAATAACATTATTTTTACTATTAAGATCCCCTTCAAAAGGCAATCCTGGAGAATGCAGAGCAGAAGCTTATGTCTGTCAGATGTGCTTGAAATTGTTTGCATAGCATGTGAGCATGCACTTGTGTTAAACGCAGATGCACACATCAAGTCCATACATGGTTATATGTTCTGGTACATGCACCACTGGAAGAGATAGTAACTGCAAACATAACAGCACTTTTTGGGGTTGGGAAGGTTTCCAGATATTTTAAAACAATTTTGCTTTTGCTCAATATCAACATTTTTAACATTTTCTTAAAATGAGAAGCAGAAAGGGGATTGTTTTATAGCAAATTAAGCAACATTTTCTTCTGCCAGAATTTGTTTTCCTAAACAAGCAATTGGGCAAACTGAGGAAATACTTAGAGTAACCAAATCTGCATCATTGTGTACGTGTTTTCCATGAAACATTTTGCCTAGGTCTGGAAGAATGTAGTTTTTTGCTAGGAATTAAGAGAAACTGTGTTATCTGTAAAAAACAAAGCTCAGAGGATCAGCCACGCTGGTAGGAACCTGTGCGCTGTGGCCCGTGGAGCTGGGTCTTGCCCAGCCAGAAGCCAGTCCCTGGCAATTGCACGCATGCAGCATTTGAGCTGCTGTTTGGCACTCGCTTCTCTACAGGTCCCCGTGCAAGCACCAGTGTCCGTGCCAAGGGGCAATCCTGTGCAGTGCTCTGCCTTTACTGTGCATGTGGGGTACTGAGCCCTTCTGAGTTCCTGCCACCGAGCCAGCTTGTATTTCTGGGTGTCACCCAGGCTCTTCTTGTCCCTTGGGTGTTACTAACCTTGCAGTGAGACTCAGGCACTCACCTGAGGTTTTTACATGTAGTCGTCACCCAACTGGTATTTGTTTCCCATCCAGCACAGTCTGCCCCTGTGTGCTGCTGTCTGCTCTCAGCTTTGGGCTTGTGTTGGTACCTGTAGTACATAGTGAAGAGATGAAGGAAGGGCAGATGAACAGCACTGATGGGAATATGCTAGTGAAAAAGCAGAGTAAACATAATTGCACCTCTGTACTAAGATACCCCTTCGGTCTCAGTTTCGGGATGTTTTGTTCCTCCTTCCTTAGGCTCTGAGTGCAACCACGACCTAATAGAGTAACAAGGTGCGTGACACCAGGGACTCAGTCCAGGACAATGCTGCCCATTGGTACAGGGCCAGTGATGGTACAAGGAAGAGGAATAGTGAGGTGCCTACAGGGGAATTCTCCCTGTGTGAGCACATTTACGCCACTGTCTCTGGACTTTCTTCTCACTCAGGGGGATCCATTCCTCTCATCTCCATCAGGAATCCTGCAGTTCCTCCCTCTCCTATTCCTGCCCTCCCTGGCCTCTGGAGAGCTGCCAGCCCTCCCGATGCCTGGAGGCATTCTCATTTTCCCCTGATCATCTCAGGTTTTGTCCTTCCTTCTATTTCCCACTGTAGCTTTTTCTTTCACCTTCTAGAATTTAAAAATTCTTCCGCCTTCCCCATCTCTCCCCTCCCCGCTTCCTTTTCTTGCACATTTTGATTTCCAGGTCTATCTCCCACATGTTCTTCTGCCATTGATGTGGGGCTAGGATGCACATTGATCACAGCCATCTCAAACCCATCTCTCTCTTTTCCCAAAGAGCCAATGAAAATGTCACCCATGAGATAATCATCATGTAGCTCACGTCCCTTAATTGCTCTCAAAGTACACATCCAGACTGCAGAGCCTCTTTGAAAGGCAGGTTCTGGCCTTTGGCACATTATTGACAGGCTGTTGATAGGCCCCTTTGTTGAGGAGCAATTTTGTCCCTTTTGCAGTACAATTTTTTGTGTTTTTTTTCCTTTTTTTTTTTTTAAAGACAGCTCTTTCAGAAAGAGTAGATTTTAAAAACAGAGCTGAGCTTCAAATGAACAGACTTATTCCTGAGAAACGGTGACATACGTGTGAGATGAGAGCTACCGGCATGTTTCATGCAGGTCTCCATACAAGAAATCAAAGCTAAAATGACTGATAGCCTCCTCCCAAGTTGCTTATTATTCCTTTCCCTCCTAGACCTGGTAATTAGGTATTTACTTGCAGTGTATTACTAAATCATTAGATGTCTTGTGTGTTCCACTATATGGTCCCTGGCAAACAAGAGAAAGTTGACACTCAAGCTGTGTGGCAACTCATTTGTATCTATTAGTGATAATTCTTCTGTTTATTTAATACCTGCTGATTAAAATGGACTAAGATTTCCTCATCACAGCAGCCCTTCGCTGCCTTAAAAGCTGCATAGGTCTGGGGCAATTGCTTGTGTGCCTGCTAAAAAGGAACACTTGAGAGCAGAACAAAGCACACTTGCTCCCCCATTACTGTCATGGGTAGGGATCTTCCATTAGCAGTGCAGAGTCTGTGACACGTGGCTCAGCAATCCTCCCGTCGGGCACTGGATGCCCGTCGTACACACATGCTAAAACCACCTCATTAATAGGAATTTATTTTAACATGTCCTGTGTAAGCTGGGGTCCCACCGTGATAGGCACTGCATGTAAATCTTGAGTTAACCCTGCTGAAGCCTTCGGCACGGCTGTGCTCCCGAGCTCCAGGCTCTCTCTAACTAGACTTTCACCTAAATCTAACAGCAAAATCTCCAGGTTATATGCAACTGAAAACCAATCCTGCAAGAAATGAAATTCTTTCCTCTCTGAAACAATGTCCTCTGGAATGATTTTGCTGTTAATGAACCCCAACTGAGCTGCTGTATTTTGGAGCCACTGGTGTGCATTTTAACAAGGAGCTCTCTGTGTGTGGATGTGCATCAACATAGCCAGCCCCCATAATGGAAGTCTGTTCAGCATCCTAAGTCCCGCATTAGGCTGTGCCCGTAGG
This sequence comes from Cygnus atratus, assembly GCF_013377495.2. Lineage (NCBI taxonomy): Eukaryota > Metazoa > Chordata > Aves > Anseriformes > Anatidae > Cygnus > Cygnus atratus. The sequence continues at coordinate 2,992,003 of NC_066387.1, forward strand.
AGCCCTGGGAAGTTCCACTGAGACTGCCTGAAGGTAATCATCTCTCCCAGCCTCCTGGCTGTCCCTAACCAAGTGCTCCGCTTGCATCTATTCTAGGAAACAGCTCTGGAGATTATAAAGTTTAGACCCTAATGCATTCACTAGCAACAAGGGGAGAGAAATGCTGTTTGATTATAGATGAAAAGGAAAAATGCAAGGGGCTTTGGTATTCAGAAAAATTTCCAGCATGCTGTGATTTGGTTGTTGAACCCTGTAAGGGACTGAAAGCCCTTGAACTTCATTGTTTTCTCTGAGTCAGTACAGCCAAACCATAAGCAACACTTGAAAAACATAGTCCATCTAGAATTTATCATAGAATCCTTCATGACTGAAATAATACATCCTTCATGATTAAAATGATGAGTACTTCCCATTATAGAAACTTATTTCATGCATTACATCCACTTAAATAATTTTTGGTTTGTTTGTTAAACAAAGCCACATCACAGTAAGTAGAACATGCATTTAGATCGGTACGTGTGATACAGAATGGAGCCCATTCTGTCAAAATTCAGGAAAATGAGTTGTGTCAAACCAGTTCCCTCACTGATAGGCCAGCAGAAGAATATAATGCCTGTTTTCTAGGAAAAAAAAAAAAGGCTAATTTATTTTTTAAAGTTGTGGATTCATTAATTGTTATCTATTGTTTTGTTCCACCTACCTGTGTTGCACTTTATCAGGTTATGTAAAGCTGCAGATACCTCTCTTGCCAAATACACCTTCGTCAGCAAGTCGTGAGAACTGTGCTAAAATAAAATGTTGGCTGGATTAGATGGAGTGGATTAGAAAGATGAGAAATATAAGCTAGGAGAAAATAAGACAATAAATAGGTCTGGCAAGGTATACGGAAAATCTTCCTCTCAGGCCAAACGTGACAAGATAATAACCTTTTTCTTTTCTCTAGTTCCATTTGCTCTCGGATCTCTAGAGCTTTATGAATATCACTTAATTTGGTCTTCTGGTACGCCTATAAAATGAGTATCAAAATGTCCATTTTTACAGGATAAAAAAAAAAAAAGAGGCAAGGTGCATTATTTAGGAATAGGTTTAGGTTTAAAATTAGCATTGCAAAAATCAGTCAAACTCTTCTCTTTGTTGGTTTGGCTCCTAGCAATCACTGTGCTCAGGGCCGGGTGGTGCACTGACGACAAGCCGGTAAATCAGAGCGCTACGGCCACGTTTTCACAGCTCCCACACTGGTTGCACAGCCAGGCCAAAACAGGAGCGGGTCTTGCACTCTCCTCCAGCCCTCCCCAGTCCTTCAGAGTGCCCAGCACCAGCTGGGGACCGGGACCACACTCAGGCGATGTCCAGAGCTCGCTGCAGCTGCTGTGGCTGCCCGGCTCTTGCTCCCCTACTGCCTTGGGGTCTGGAGGGCAGGCGTTGCACCTGACAAGGTTAGCAGAAGGCGAGGGGGTCAGGGTGACTTTCCTCCTGTCCCCGGTGCTTTCAGAGTATTTGCTCCATAGATTATTTCCGAGCAAGTCTAAACAACCTATATGAGCAGCTGCTAAGCTCTTTAGACATGCATTTCAATGACAGCACCTCCTGAATTCAGAGAAGACTCTTCTGAACTATCCTGGTCTCTCCTTGCTCAGGAGAAATTCCCACTGCCTCTGCTAGGTTCAGGCTGCAGCCTGCAAAGCCCTGAGACCTTCTCTGAACCCTTTGCCTTCCAGATGGTAAAGTCTTAACTGAGTGGGAGGTGTCCTAATTAAAGTTTTTTATTGTGCATTGATTTCTCCAGGTACGTTGTACCAACAACTCAGAGCAGCAGAGTATTTGCCTGGACAGAATTACAAACCGCGACATTAATAATTTGTTAAGTTTTACTGAAAAGATTTGCTGTTTTTCTTCCCAGGAACTGTGCAATTTTCTGTGCACAGGAGAAACACTCCTTTCTACTTCAATGGCAGGGTGCATTGTCATCTTGCAGGAGCAGGTACTGACTATTGCTTCTGATTTGGGGGGCTTGAATCCATGCAATTTTCATCTGGGCTGGATTCTCGTAGGTGGACTGTTCATCATGGCTCTGGATTTTCAAAAGAAATTAGCAATTTTGGATCCCTTATATTTGTGTTTGAGACACTTTGAAAAGGGAACAATTGCCAGAGAGCCAGGTGCTTAGCAGTCCCTGCAAGTCAGGACTAATTGGGATATGGCATGCTGGGCACCTGAAAATATTAAATGCTTTTGAAAATCTGGGGGGAGTTTCTGTTTCTGGACGTGACCTGGGAAGACTGTACAGGCTTAACTTATGCAGAATAAAAAGGAGATCTTTGCATACGTTATAGAAATATCTTTGAATCCTCAGTTCAGCCAAGTGCTTAACTTTAGACGTATTTGATTCCTGTGGGAGTTAAGTGCTGAGATTTCTGCAAGTGCATTTGTATTTTCCTGATATTGTGTAAGTTACTGTAGGTTTGTTTTATGAAAATCCCTGAGTCAGTCTCCACATTAAAATAAAATAAAAAGCAAGATTCTCCCCTCCATCCCGAGGTGTGATGCTGTGGGGGACATACAAGACTTTGCTGGCTTGTTCATCCATTCAGGTGCAGAGCCACAGACTGTACCATGAAATGCCTATTCTTTGCAATTTGTAAAAAAAAACGAAGCCTGAGTCACAGACTGTGTTAAGTGCTGAACAAACACAGAACAAAATGTCCATGCCCCAGAGAGATTACGGTCTCATGGAGCCGGGCCGCTCACCGTGGTGATGTATCAGGAGGGCTCGAATTAACGCCAGATTCCGCATGGCTGCAAACACGCGCTTGAAAAGCAAACAAATAATCGTGCAAACAAAACCCACCCAACCCTTCCCCTTGTCAATCACCATCCCAATTAACAGCCCCTGTGTGATAACACGTGTTAGAGCCCCCCCTGGCAGCTCAGAGGCTGCTGAAGGCAAAATCTTGGTACTGACCCTTCTCTTGGCTGCTATGCACACCCAGCTGTTTGTAAACAGGGTAAAACTAAAACCTCCACGCTCATCGTACGCCAGGAAGGGGGCCATATCTCACAATCGCAACTCGCAGGAGCCATCTGGTCTCTGCAAATAAGGGCTACTGGAGTGAGGGTGTGAGTGTGCAATGACTGGAGAATGTGAATGGCCCTATTCATGCAAGTAGTATAACAAGCACTGAGCTACCGACGTGCTTAAGGATCTGCTGAGTCAAAGAAAAGTGTGGCAGGGAGGGATGTTTTGGGGGTTTGTTTTTTCCTTTTGCAGGGCCAAGCCTACAACTACAGGATGGAGCTGCTTCTAAGCCCTGGGCTGGAAGCTCCCTGTTCATGCAGGAGCCAGGATAATGCATGCTCGGTCCTGGTTTGGCAGCAGTGAACTATGGCTGGGAGCTGCAGAGTTGCTCGGAGGGCGAGTCCTTTGAATCTCAGCGAATGCTGAAGACTCTAGATATCCCGAGCAGCCTTAGGATACTCAAACACAAATACCAATATTGAATACTGCATTAACCATTCCTTAGCATTTTTTTCCTTTCCTTATACTATTTCCAGGCTTTAACATAGGTAATTTTATAAATTAAAAGTCCCAGCACCTATTCTACTAAGGCCAAGCTTTACAAAGGTATTTCAGTATCTAAAGACAGCTCCTTTTGTTAAAAGTTACCAATGAATTTGGTCCCATTCCGACTTATTTTCAGGTGAGGTGTATGCCTAACTTATTTTACACATCCCAACAGGACCCTAACGCCTGTTCTGAACTCATTCAGTTTTAAAGAGGTGCTAAACAGCAACAGACTTGGAGGCCCCACAACAACCAGAACGCTCTTTGAGGGAAGAGCTGCCTTTACAAAACGCATACATCAATTTTATCACCCACTTCTCAACTCTTCTCTGCTTTATGCTCTTATATTGACCTTCGGGTAGTTCCACAAGAGGTTTATTTCTTTTGCTTCCCTAGTAATGGATAGCTTTGGTGGGGTCTGAATTTAGTATCAGAGAAAACTCCCATTGATTCCAGTGAGCAGAAAAGCCAAATTCTTTGCTCAGAGTTGTTCCTTAAGATCTCCTTCCAGTCCCGACCCAGCGACATACTTCAGTCCTGCTGAAGTGTTTGCTGAGCTGGGGTAGGTGCAGGTGCTCAAAGCGATGCGGGTGCTTAAAGGCTTGGTTGAGCCAGGCCCCTGCCTCCTCTCGTCCTCTGGTGATGAGCGAGGTGGGTAGGACCATGTGTGTGTCGCAGTGCAGTAGTGGACCATGGCGCACGCTGACACGCGCACCTAGTGCGCATGAATGCAGGTGTTTGAAAGAGCCTGGATGTAAAATTGCATGTGAGTGCAGGTGCCTGGAGCAGGCAAAGTGCCCAGGTCTGCGTGCCAAGTTCAGGTGGCTGGGGCTGAACAAAGCTCTGCCAAAGAGAGAAGATCCTACGCGTGTTTATCCAGGCGCAAAAGCTGTTGCAGATCTCGCGTCTGAAATCCACTCTCTTTTTCCTGCTGAGATTCCCAAGCACCTCCCAGTCTCCCAGCTACTCACAGCCCGAAACCCTACCAGATGCCATGATTGCAGTGGAAAAGCAGCTCATTACTGGAGTGGCAGGCGACGCACAGACAAATATTTGTGCAAGGCATACAGAGCCCAGAGAGTGGAACACATTGTCTTTTTGATGGAAGGAGGAAAGGGGAAGGAGGTCTTTGCCTGTAGCAAAATTACATAACAAAATGAAACAACAACAACAAAAAAAGCACCCTATGCAGTGTTTGTTACTAGTGAAACCTAAAATGTTCCCTTCTTAGCAGGCAGTGGTGTAACCTCATGCCAGATTGATTTCCAGCTTACAAATTTTGCTAAATTCTTTAAGGATTGGGAATTAAGTTCAGATCTTACCCTAAATTCTTTGTTCTTCAAAGATCTCTGTGTGTAAGGATCCCTCAGAAAAGAGACAGGTTTTGATTCTTCTATGAGACGTGTTTGTTTTGAGATCTACAGAAAATTGTTAGTAAAGAAAGGTTACAAAATATGCCCCAAACAAACTGAACTGTGACTTGGATTAAGCGATATGCTCTGCACAATGCAAAATGTAGTTAACTTTGAGGATAACCATCTGTCCTAACATTTTTATAATAAATATTAGATCTGATTAGGCAATATTTTAGAATACAGAGATAAACCCCCCAAAGCAGGAAAATGTATCTGGTGCAATATAATTTTCTGGCTTCTCCTCAAGTTCTTTCGCATGCCTGTGTTGAGGCAGGAGATAAAGGACATGGTTTCTTGTCCTTATTTTACAGCTAAACTTCAAAGGAAAAAGATGTTATATGTAAGAGATAGGACACGGCAATAACCAGACCCCAGTATGATGTTGCATCAAAGAAAGATCACAAATTGAGTCACTGTGCGGACACAGAACTGATAGAAGATGCTAAAAGATTTACAGACAGATAACAGATATTTCTCCATTCAAAATCCATAGGCAAGCATTTCCACCATTAGGTTGCTCAAAGTACATAATGTGTATCTCTGAATGCTCTCTGTATATTCAAGGCCTTAAATGAAATATCAACTTTCAAGTGTTTTTTTTTCTTTTTTTTTTTCCTGCAAAAATATTTATTTCAGAAACAGCAAATAGGATTTCCCTTAAAATGGAGAACAGCTTGTTTCCTCGTCCTCTCAGAGACCAACGTTACTGAAGAAAAATACAGATATAAAGACAGGAGGTAGGGAAGTCTGAACCTTGGATTATTTTGCCTTATTGAGCCTGTTAGGGCAAAGTATTTAAACATCTGTTTAACAGAGCTGTGTATTTTCAATGACTAGGGATTCATTTAGTGAATAGTCTCAGCTTCCAAAAAGGGAGATAAAATAAATGCTTCATTTGACAATGGTGATATGCAATGCTTTGTTTCCAAAGTGCTCGAGCACTCTACTTATAACATTTTTCTCCTTTTTATTTTCTAAATGACACCTGTGGTGTCACCTCAACAAGAAGAAGTGGTGGTGTTTTTTTTTTTAGTTTGTTCAAATTTCTTCGTTGAGTCAGAGTTAAATATTTTAACAATTTAAAATATAATTTTAATCTTGTCAAAAAGAAAAGCATCCTTTAATTTTATCCCACTATTTTTTGGGGGTGGGGATGTTAAGCACTTTGTGAAAACAAAAAAATAATCCACAATAATATAACCACTGAGCACTTAAACATAACACGATCTGTCAATGGACCCCAAGCGTATTAAAGTGAGGCATATTTTGAGTATTCAGCTAGAATAAACAATTGAGGGAAAATATTTTTAAATAACTCCTCATTAATGAATTTCCTCCCAGCAGCATCTCGGCGAAATATCCTATTTCTCTAACCAACCAGAGGATTCTACGAGCAACTTTATGAGTGAACTACCAGGCAGCCACATTTTCAAAACAAGCATTTTGAGTTTTTCAACATAAAGATTCGATACTGGGGCAGGGGGGAGCGTAGATGCCATTCGTGCCCGTGTAGCCATTCGGGGCCTCCTGGATTATTTCAGTCCCTGCTCTACCCCAGCCCCAGGGCTGTGAGTGCCTTACCTGGGGCAGTCGGGGCGACCGGGGGAAATGCAGCTGTGGCTCCTCCAACCCCCCTTTATCCCCCTGGCTTTCGGTCAGCCCCCAACTTCTCTGGCTGCAGCCTGCCTCCCAAAATGCCCCTTCGCAATGCAGCTTCGGCCTCGCCTTGCGTGTCCTCCCCCCCCCCCGCAACTGCCACCACTTGCTATTGTCCCCACTGGGACCAGACTCAACCGGTACCACGTCAGGTGCTGGAGCTGGGAGCTTGGAGATGGGAGGTGGGATCTGGGAGCTCGGAGCTGGGAGCTGGGACCTCAGAGCTCAGAGCTTGGAGCTGGGATCTGGGAGCTCAGAGCTGGGAGCTTGGAGCTCAGAGCTGGGATCTGGGATCTTGGAGCTGGGATCTGGGAGCTCGGAGAGCAGAGCTTGGAGCTGAGAGCTGGGAGCTGGGAGCTGGAAGCTGGGAGCTGGGATCTTGGAGCTGGGAGCTGGGAGCTCGGAGAGCAGAGCTTGGAGCTGGGAGCTGGGAGCTGGGATCTTGGAGCTGGGAGCTGGGAGCTCGGAGAGCAGAGCTTGGAGCTGGGAGCTGGGAGCTGGGATCTTGGAGCTGAGAGCTGGGAGCTGGGAGCCGGGCCCTGTCCGTGGTGCTGATCCGCAGCTCCCCGGGCAGGGACAGCCCAGCCCCGCTCCCCCCCTCTCCTCTTCCCCGGCTGCCCCCAGGGGCAAGGGCAGGGGGAAGCCGGCCCCGGACACTCGCAGACCCGCAGCCTGCCCCCCTGCAGCCCCCACCACCCTCGGCCTGCCCCCCTGCAGCCCCCACCACCCTCAGCCTGTCTCCCCGCAGCCCCCGGGAGCCCGGCCCCGGCCCCCCTGCCGAACCCCCGGCGGCGGAGCTGTGCGGCCGGCAGAGGTGGGACCGGCTCCCCAGGTGGCCGGGGGTCCCCTCGCCTTCCCCCAGGCACCTGCAGCATCCCCGGCTCTGCCCAGCCCTCTCCGCCCTCGGCCGAGCCTTCCTCCGCACCCCTGCCGGAGCTCACCTGTCCCTGGGTCACCTTTGCAAGCTCAGGGGCTGGGAAAGCTGCCCTGCCTCTGCCTCGGGGCTTTTATGGGCCCCCGGGGGGGCGGCGGGAGGAGCACCCAGGCGGGGACTCTTCGCTTTGGCCAACGGGAGGCTGCTTTTCCTTGCGAGCGCACAGATTGCACGGATTACATCATGGGGAGCTGCCTGCGCTTCAGTTTAAGAGTCTCCTCCTCGCGTCAAGGCGGGTCGGGGGAGCGATGGCAGAGAGCAACAGGTCTGTCCGTCAGGGGAGCGACACGCGGACCCCCTGGGAATAGGGCAGCGGTGGGGAACAGGGCTGAGAAGCTACCCCTGTGCGAGGCGCGTGCTTTGTGTATGCCCAGGCAGAAGAGCCCCCGCCGGGAGAGCCAAGGAGTGTCCTCCCGTGCTTCAGCCTGGTGAGGACCGACATGTTTTGCTTTGTGGACAAGTTGCTCGGTATCTCCCGGGACTAAACCCACAGCAGCCCTGTTCTCTCCATCTTACCATAGCGGCCCTCCGCCTGTATTGCACGTACCCTCTGATCTCCCAGCCCAGTGGATTAGCCAAGTTTCGTCCCAACTTCTCAGCCTTTATCATCCTGTTCTCAGAGCTGACACAAATAACCAGCCCTCCATTTCTTCCCCGAGATTCTGAGCTGGGCTGCAACATCAGATCTGAGTATCTAGAATCCATCTGCTTCTTTTAATGTTCCTGGTGCAAGGCCGTCAGACAGTTATTCCCTTGAGCGTGCCAAAGGACAAATCACTCGCCAGTGAGAACAAATTTATTTCCTAACCCTTCTGCCCAAGAGCGCACGCATGTTTCTGACTTTGGCTGGAGGGCGTCAGCTGGCATGGATTTGTGTCGTGCCTCTTAGATCGCAAACACACAGGTTGCAGGCATTAATTCTTCAAGGTTGCCCTAGATTGTCCTAGATAGTCAGTACATCGAGGTAAAGCTTTGTCTCCTGGTATATCTTGTACGCAGGATATACTATTACACGATACCAACAGAAAAAATAATAATTGATTGTAACATTAATTAGCTATAAATCAAAATGGTCCAAAGATAAAGGCTTGGCCTAAGTAATACCTGAGATCCACATTCAGATCTGATTTGGGGAAATTGCTGCCTGCTATGAATGGATGGAATGAATCTCCTGCTCTTAAGATCTGGATCTCAAAGCAGATGACATGAAGGGAGCCCATTTTTAAGTGGCATTTGTTGCTATCCAAATTACAGCTTGATTAGAATAAAGCCAAGCTCACTGTTTCCAACTCTTTTTTTTTTTTTTTCTGATCTTCAGTAGATTGTGGGCCAACTCTTTTGGCTGGCTTACATCAGCTGAGAATCTGACCAGCCACTGCGACATTTTTGTTGTTGCCTAAGATAAAAGATGGCTTTGAGCAGAATATACCTGTGTTCAACATGAATTGGAGAATACCCTGGCAGGCTCAAACACCGGTCTCTTGAAGGAGGAGATGGAGACTGAGCACTACCCAATGACCTTGCAATGCATTAGTCACAGCCTGAAGAATGCAGACTGGTATACGGGTAAAAGATGTTGCAGCCTTACTAGTGCCTGGCCTTGAACACGTGTCTGTGAGAGATTTTTCGCTCAGGAGCCAAATCTGGAAGTCTTTGCTCTGGCTTTGTCGAGGCAAAGCAAGCAGGAGTTCAGGGAAAACGTGAAAAGGATGCTAGGTGGAATTGTAGATGGCATCTTACGGAAAATGCTGAGGGGTGCCTAAGTCACGCCAAAACTTACATCAAAAGGACAGTGAGACTTGGCTACTTAATTTCCCTAGAAGATCCTACTGGGCAGGCAGTCCAGTGCAGGGGACTGGGACCAGTGCTTACAGCTGCTCCCACTCCAGCTGGACCTCCTCATCCTTCTCTTAACTTACCCTGTTCCCCATTTGCTCACCAGGACTCCCTCAATTCCCTTTCATTTCAGTCTGAATGTGGTAACTGCTGTTATCCCCTGGCCCAGAGCTGCAGCTACAAAAACCTCTTCTGCCTTTGGGTCTTCTGCTCCTGAGTGAAATGGAGAAGGGTCCCATGGGGGTAAAGAAAAGAGCCATGAGGATTGATGAAGAATAAACCCCCCAGCTGCCGTTCTGTGAAGAACAGCCATTTTGCAGCTGTGGTGAGCCCACAGGGAACAAGAAGTGTAGAGGCACTGCCTCTCAGCAGTAGCCTCTTCTTTCAGAGGTGTAGGGCAGGACTTTGGACTGAAGTCCTCCCTGTGCTGTCCAAGCAGTCATTTTGGCCAGCGATTTCAGCATGGCCCAGCTGAGAGCTCATAAACTTGATTTTCAAAGAGATCTGAGATGTGGACATGAGGTGTTCCTGAATCAGGCCCAAACTATCTCCAGCCCGAGATACTCCTCATTCAAAGGCTGTGTTTGAAATGTAGGGCTTATAGCAAGAAGAAACCTGGAAACTCACCGCATCCATGACAGATTCTTTCTCCCTGGGCTTTTCCACCTCCCGAGGCTCCTCTGGCTCACTCATTTGCATTCTAGGTTCGTTCCAGTGGGACAGGAGATCGGACAGATTTTTCTCGTGGAGGAAGTCTGGGATGAACCTAGAAGCCACAACAGCAAAGGTCACCATTTTATTTAATTATTTCGAGTTGTTTTCCACCCCCTACTCAGAGCAGCCCTCATCGCTCAGTAATTAGCAATGAAGCGAAGGGGGAGCGAGCTGGACTTTGGCCCCAACTGACCTGATTCGTACGCGATGCCTGATTAATGCACCTTGTCACATGGCTGCTGGCAGCGACTTGTTGCTGGGCATCCAGAGGTTTCCAAGGGAACCGCTCCTTCTCCTGCCTGAGCTCCTCGGCACGCCGCGGTTCGGAGGGCCCAGGGCAGCGGGCTGGGAAGCGAAGGCGTGCGGAGAAACACCCAAAATAGATAAGCGCCCGCACTGAATTTGGGGATGCTCCAAAGCGGGTCGGCTCTGACAGAGCCCTGCTTGAATCCCCGAGCCCCAGCACCGCCTGGGCTCAGCCCTCCCCGCTGTCCTCTCCTGCACCCCCCTCCACTGTGCACGCAGCGAGCTGCCGCGCACCTACCCCAGCCCACGCACACGTCTCTCGTGCACAGCGCTCCACACGCCCTGTCAAACCGAAGCCGTGCTACAAACAAAACAACTGCTACGTGCTAACGGAGACGCATTCTCCATCCCCATGGATTTTCCTCTTCCTGCAGAGGAGCTCCAGCACACATTTGACACCCTTTTCCCTCGGTGCGTTTAAAGACTCCCCTTCCTATCTCAAAGACCTTTATGGACAGAGATGAAACGCCCAGCTTTCCACCACTGGACACGCAGATGCGAGCTGCCCGTGCAAGCTGGCACTGAGCTCCCACGTAGCCTCGTCCCATCTCCCTTCCCCAGCGCGCTGCTTCCACACACACAGCTGCTCTCTGCACCTGCCCTACAGACACACATCCCCACGCACACACCCTGCGCTGGTTGCAGGTGTCTCCATCTGTGCATGCACTTCTGCAGACTTACATTCGCTCACTTGTTTGTAAACACACCTGCTTGTTTGCACACAGACGGAGACACCCCCATGCACGTGCACACACGCTCACACTCGTATTTCATGCTATCTGCATGCTCACCCTGAGCACGCGGCCGTCTCAAGGTCGCTTCCTGTGCATGCACCTGCAGGGGCACAGGCAGTGACCACCAGCATGCCCTGACACCTCTGGCAGGGACTTCTGCCATCTTCCCTGTTCCTTCTCCCCTTCCTTGGAGCCGCAGTGGTTGTATCCGTGTTGTCTCACACGCCTAGCACGTGCTGTACACATGTACACAGAGTGGCAGCTCTTGGCAGTGGAATTAAAGTCTCTGGACTAACAAACGCAGTTGACTTGGCAAATAGCACTTCCCGTATTACCAGTCTTCCAAATACACTGGGCGGTCTTACAGCCGGCTGCCTTTCCTCTTCTCCCTCTCACCGCGATGGCAGAAGATGGGAGGGGTGTGCGTTTCTGCACTGTGTGCTCGAATGGGAACTTCCCGAGGCTCTTAATGCTGCTCCAGTTTTGTTAGCCATGGGGTAAGCATTAGCAGCAACAAGACTCCAGAGGCTGTTAACGCTGTGCCAGGAGACCTTGCATTCAAACCCTGCATATACCTGATCCTTGGCAGCAGAAAGCCAGCTTCATTCAATTGATTTTTGTAGAGCAACACTGATTTATCCCTGCTGACACAATGGTTTGCGTTGCTGAAGGACATAAACACTCAGGGAAACTTCTCAAACATGCAAAATCTTTCTCCTTTTTCCCAGGAAGGCAATGCATCCTCACTAACTCTCTGGATCAAGACACTTTCAGGAGATGCCTGCCCAGTATCTTTTATCTCATCTTCCAGACTAGAACTTGTGCCTGCAAGAGTATAAGATACGAATGGCTTCATGTAGCAAACCACATTTACATGATGGGAAGAGAAAGATTCAAAAGGTCTGGTTCCTCTGACTCTGAACTCACTTTTAAGCCACAGCATAACCGTTGATACCAACATTTGATACAGGAGGTGTATCAGGCAGAAGAAATGTTATTTGGACTAAACTCAAAGGCTTAAGCAAGAGGAGGCATGTTCAAAACTGCATATGAGATAGTGGAAGTCAACAACAGAAAGAGGAAGATACGATTCCATGTAGAGATGAAAGGCTACGAATGGACAACTGCTTGAAATAGTCAAGGTCTCCGTGCAAGCGTGCGTAAGGAATCAGACATACTTGTGTCAGGGTGAGCTGTCCCCCACCGTGTTCAAATTACGTTTGTGAGCATGCATGCTCGTGAAAGTACAAAGGTATGTTTATGTGAAATGAACACACTTTTAATGAGGTGTCTGCAAAAGGCACAATCAAGCAGCAGCGGAGTACGTTCGTGCCACAGTGGAAGTCTCCATCCCTCTGCCTTTATCTCTGCGTTGTATTAAACCCCATGCGCATGTACTTGAACTTGTGACATTGAGACCATGGCAAATATAATGAGGAGAAAGAGGTCATTTAGGCAAACTTGCCTGTCCTTGGTTGAGTTTGTGTTCATGTCTCGAGCAACAGGCTCTCGGCTGCCGAAGCAGTTACAAGGATAATATTGTAAAAATAAAGCCCGTGCTAACTGAGTAAACAAGAAGCTTGAGAACATGATCTGTCAGGGGCTAGAAGAGCTTGTAAGCAGAGGTTAAAAGAAAAAAAGAAAAAAAAAAGTAAAAACAGCCTGAAGAGCAAACACAAGCACTGGAGGCAATATTTTCATAAGCATTAAAAGTAGGACCGATGTTCCATTTTCAGAAGTGGTTTTAACAGTTAGAAGTCAAAATCACATGGCCTTTCAATAAAATCTGGGATTCTGTGTCTCTTGGATATTTTAGATGCTGTTTCTCGACATACAAGACATTGGTGCCCCAGTGAAATTACCAGGCAGCAAGTTTAAAACAAACAAAAAGAAGTGCTTTTTCACACAGCACATAATTAAATTTTGAAGCTCATTTGCCACAGGATATTGTGTAGACTGAAAGTATAAATAGGTTCAAAAGGTTTTAGACAAGTTTATGGAGGTTTGGTCTATCAGTGGCGATTAAACTTAATAGTCTGGATGCAACATCCAGGCAGTCCTCGCAGATTGCTGGAAGCTACAAGACTACAGCTAGGAGAAGCCTTTTTCTTTACATGCCCCATCCTCGCGCATGGTCCTGAGCATCGTCCTGCAGCCACTGCTGGAACTGGTGCACCGGGACGGGGGCGCCTCTGCTGCGGGTCAGCCAGACCATGTTCGTCTTGCTAAACATGCTGAGAAATGTTTTAGGCTTTCAGGGGGATCTTTATAATCAGTCATTCAGGAACAGGGGTCCTTCATGGTTCTCCTCGTGTTTATTCTGCTACGGATTAGGTGCTGTCACTGTGCACTCTTACAGAATTACACCTCTGTGAAACCCACCTCGTGCGGTGAATTCCAGTTAATTCAGGGTCATTTGACACTGGATTTGAAGCCAGTGTCTCTTTTGAAGAGAAATTCCAGAAAAAGGTGGAGAAAACAAGGCTTTAGTTGGCACAAGAGTACATGTTACTGTGTAATAGGACAGTATAATTCAGATCCCACTGCACTGATTAGAAGCAAATTCAGAAAACGTGGCCATTGTGCTTTCAACAGATATTTCCAGGCAATGCTGCTCTACACACCCTTCCCAGGAGAAAAGTAAACTGGATGAGGAAAGGTGTAGAGGTAAATTCTGCTCTCCCATGCCGTGGTGTCAGCGTGGAGCATCTCCAGCTAGCAGAGAGCTGCTTAACTAGCCCAGAATTTGCTGTCCATTAGTGAGCACCAGGATTTTACAATGCTAATCACAGAGGCTGAGCAACTCCCCTGGCGTGGGTAGAATTAGCACACACTGATACTAATTCTGAACTGGCTGGAACGACCAGAGGCAACGCATGGTCATTGTATATCTAAGAGAGGGAACAGTGAGCACCGGCCCGTTGATGTCTGCATGTTTCATAGCACTTCACTTCTGGCGGTGGACAATGACGCTTCCAAAGCTGTGTCTCTTTCAATATACAAAATCAAATGTCTGATCATTGTTCTTCATGCGTGACTGTACGAGTTCCTCTTACTGCGCTTCCTGGAGGCCATGCTGGTCCCATCATAACGTGCTTGCTGTGCATTTATTTATGCCCCTTCTTCTCTTTCCCTTCTTCTCTCTCCCTTCTTCTCTCATCCATATTTCTTCTCTTCTGCTCTCCTCTTCCCCTCTGTCTCTGTTCTACCCTCCCTGCACCCCACTTCAACTCAAACACCCAAGGCTTTTTTTGGATGAAAATGATGAAAAATAAACCCCTTGTGAGGAGCTGCAGTATGTGCTCTGCCAGAGAGCGGTCTTATTCATTAAGGTAATGGTCTTGTATGCATTTGGGCATGTTATCAGTAACACTCCAAAGGGAAATGGACTACTTAAACCTATTATATCACTGCTTTATTCACCATGTGCTGCCATTTACCTCCTACATGACGCTGGGCTCTAATAGCACCAGTTCTGAGAAACCCTGCACATTAGCCACAAGCAGCTCATTAATCCACTGTTTTCATTCTTGCAAAAAAAAATGGGCTCCAACCACATGAGAGCTCGGATGCCGAGTGCCCAGCCAAAAGCAAAACAGCTTTGTTGTGCCAGCAGCTCCAAGGTAGCCCCAAACAGAGCAGCACTTCCTGACAATGGGGCACATAGGGGGGGTCCTCAGGCTCGTGGGACAGGGACATGTACCGGGGAATGGGACGAAGCTTTCAGCCAGCAGCTGCTGTGGGGAGACGTGGAGAATCTCTTTCCTGGAGGCTCCAGGCCAGTCCAGGTCCTGGCTGCTGCTGTGAGCTCCAGGCTTGCTGCAGTTCCATCCCAGCACATCCATTGTCCCAGGCAGAAGAAAGGAAGCGGAAAGCATCTATTGAACACCAGCACAAGGAGCCTGTGATCAGACAGGGGAATGGCAGAATTAATTCCAAGCAGCTACAATGAGATGTTCCTTGAGGGCCTCTGAAGAAAACGAAAGGCTCCCCATCGCATCCCAGAGACGCAGATCTGTGAGCCTTTTCACTTCTCAAGCACACGGTGGCATAAAAGAACAGCCACATCTGCTTCGTCACACAAAAGGACCCTGCTAAGGGCCCAGGCTTTCTCTGCCTAGTCCCAGGCTTGCACCTTGCTGAGGAGGCAAGCTGCTCCATCTCCCGGCTGACGGGGCTCCCTGTCCCAGCCCTTCTCTGGCTCAGGGCAGAGCTCGCTAAAGGACGGTGCAGGTGTCCCCGAGCGTGATTATTTCTGCTGAATCTCCAAGGCTGGCAAACAAACCCTGCTGGTTATGGGAAGATGCAAGGCTTGTGGACAGGAGCTCACTTAAAAACAACTACTCATCCATGTGAGAATAAAACAACATCTGTGTCCACAAAACAGGCACAGACACAAGAGGCAACAATTTTTAATGAGTGGGACTTCAGGAATCTAGGTTCTGTTCCTCTGGCACCTCTTGGGTCACTTTTTCCTGCTTTGCCTGTCAAAAAAAAAGCTGCTGCTCCCTGGCTGTAAATCCCTGCCTTCCCACAGGACAAAAAAAAATATAGAGGCAAGAGGATCCGGCCAGTGAGAACTAGAGATGTAAATGTTAGTCCTGAGGACCCATGGCATCCTCTTAATATCTGTGCTCCCCTCCTTGTCAGGGAGATCCCTTTCCCAGCTGGAAAGAAAGATAAAGATGCTGGTAGCCACAGAGGAAGGGGAGCTGGATGCAGGATTCCACCCTGCAGATGTTGTAGAGCAGAAATAACTGCAACAGATGGTCACCAAATGATGGATCTTCTCTGCTTCAAGATCCCAGATGCTGCTGCTGGTCACTGAGCGACTGACGTGCCTGCTGACGTGACCCCTACGTGCCTGCCAGATGTCCACAACTGTCCCACTGCCACAGCCTCTGGTGTGCATGGGTTGCTTTATTTGAGGTGGCTTAGGGAAAAACATAAGGAGGAAAATAGGGCTTAGGAGGTGAGTGGTTTAATTCATTTCTGCTCTTGGGAGAGGACATTAATGAAATGGGAAGCAAGGGGTAGAGGGTTTCACCTGGTGGAAGAACTCCTGCCTGCCTGGGCTATGAGATCTGCTCAGGAGAGCCAGACAGCCACGCGGTTCAAACCGCCCAGGGAGACCAAGGCCGATAAAATACCTACTGCCAAAAGGAAATGTGATTACCGGCCTGATCCTGCGCCCTGCCTGCTTCAATGTGTCTACACAGAACGGCTCACAATGAGTGCAGAACTGAGAGGCACTTACAGAGGCATTTAGTCTAACACAAAACGTTCTCTTGGGGCACAAGGGGGATGGAGCAAGGCTGGACAGCCTCCTCCCCATTGAGCTTGGCTTCATTGAAATCAATACGTTATTATGGGAGCGACTCCAGCCCTTAATATCCTACCTCTGAACAGTGTCATGTTTGTGTTGGACAAGGAAGACTTGGGCTGAACATTAGGGAAATTCTTTGCAGTGACAGGGGTACTTAAGACCTGGAGCAGAGCACTGGGAAAGGAACACAATTCCCAGGGCACCAGGTTTTTGAAGAGAAATTGAGACAAAAGTCTTCCAGAGGAGAAGTGGGGCAGGGAGGAAGCCTTAGGGCGGCAGGATGGGTTTTCTGTTCAGCCCTATTGTTGTTTTTGTGAAAAAATAAATAAAAATCAGGTTTTCCAGAGCTGTACAGTATCCTGACAGCTCTGAGTGATGTCAGTGACAGCCCCCAGCTTCAGGCTGCCTCTGCCCCTCTTTCATATCTCTTTTCTCCAGTTCTTAGCCGAGGCTTACCTGCTAAGTGACATGTTAAATAGAGCTGCAAATCCCCTCTCCCCAGCCCCTTGCGTGTCTCTGCCTCTCACTGCCCCACCTGAGGCCTGTTTTCTCTTTTGATGCTTCTAATGAAACTAAGTGGCTGCAACCAGAAAGTTTCCACTTCCTGCCTCTGGGCTGATTACTGCAGAGCTGACAAAGGCAGCATCCTGCGCCGGAGCCTCTACGGATGGGAACCCTCAGGGGAGGGGATAAAGTAATGCTCCGTGCCCTCTGCTCGTCAAGCACCATTAGAGGACTGACTGCCTAACCTGGCTACCTAAGAGAGCAGGACCTCACCAGGCTGACTTCTGGGGCCAAGGTCTCTGGAAAACATGCGCTAGCGCACGGACGCGTGATATCCTCTGCAGTCCTCGATGCTGGGCTTCGGTATCAGAACCTGGAAAAGAATAAGTGAAGTTCCTTTATCAGCCGTGCTGCAGCAATTTTGGCTGGGGCTGTTGAAGGAGGAGCTGGTCTCGCTTGCTATTTTTGTGTGTACTTAATACTGTCTAGAGACGCTTCTCCACAGCCCTGATGGATGACGATGTTTGTGCCCTGAGCTGGGATGGATGGAAGGAGCAGCTGCAAAGCAACGGTCCATCCTTCCAACCCCTCCTGCCTACCCAGCCTCGTCTTTAAAAGCTGGCAAGGGCAGAGACCTCAAAATGAGGGTCATTTCAGGCCCTGACTTCCCTGCTGATGAGAATTTCTACTAGACATTTCTGAGCATTAAGGCTGAACTTTTCTAGAGCAGCCGCTAGCTTTCTGCCTGGCCAGATACACTGAGGCCGAGCGAGCAGCTGCTGAGCTCACAAGGATGTCCAGGTGACCAAGACACCCTGAAAATCACACTCACTTGGGTCTTAGAAGGCAGGCTGCTGCCTTGTTTTTGCCCCCTCCTCAATTCAGGAACCCTGAACGCATGCTCAGAACTTGGCTCCAGGCATAGTCAGAGGCAAAGACCTCCACGAAAAGCACCACGTGTCTCTCAGCAGTCTGGGCACTAAGCAGTTCATCACAGACAAGGCTCACGTGCATATTGCTCCTAGGATGATTTCACAGGATGCCCCTTGTGAAACTTCACTCCAAATTTCTCCTTTAGCCCATGTGCTTTCATCCTGCGTGTGGATCGATGGCTTCCCAAACAATATCCTGCCCCCTTGCAACTACAGCCCTCTTCTTGGCTGGACTCCGTCTTGGATCTGGGCTGTGGATGCCACGTTGCCTGGCCCTCACAAAGGTACCTCTTGGGTTATGCTTTTGCACCTTTCAGTTCCTGGCTGCTCCTGGAAATCCGGGCTGGTAACAGCAGGGCTTGGTTTCCCTACACATCACCTTGCTGACACGAGGGGAAAGTAAACAAGATTCTGCTCAGCACTGCAGAGAGCAACTGCTCCAGTGTTGCCTGGCAGATGGGGCCCAAGAGGGAGACCATCTGTTCCTGAGTGAGGCCCTAAATTTCTCCCTGGGAGATCCTGGGCTGAAGACACCCAAGTGAGCTCAATGGGAGGAGAGGCCCCGGGGAGCAGCCACGGCCTTGGCTGCTACCTCAGTCCTTGGGGACTGGGCATCCTGCGGCACCGAGCCAGGGCTAGCTCCTCAGTTCCACGGCCTGTTGGATGCCTGCAGCATTCCTACTCCCTCTATTCATTTTTCTCTCTCCACATCTCTACGTTCTTTTCGTACCTGCGGTCCTTCCCACGTGCGTGCAACGCTTTGGCACAGTGCGTGGTCCCTGTTGCAAGACTGGGCAGAGGCCACGTAGTTCCCCTGCAGCCCTGACAGCAGCCACTAACTGCCCTCCACGCAGCCAGCTCTCCTTGTCCAAAAAAGTGCAACTGCCCTGTGCAAAGGCCATTTGCCTGATACCTAGTTGTTGACAGTTCATCTGGCTCCTCCAGCACATTCTGGCAACACCGGGGAGGTTTCAGTAACGCTGTTAGAGCTCGGGGACGGCGCTGGCATTTCAGAGAGAGAAGGGAATGACATCCAGGGAAGTCTGGAGAAGGAAAGAGCAATCTGCTGCTAGTCAGCATGTCTGAGAAGCTGGGAACATATTGCATTAAACTGATAATAACACCTTGAACAGCAGGGTGGTAGTTTCCATCTGGCCTCACGCTGAGCTTGGTCTCTCTCATTTCTTTCCTGATGCAGCCAGGGAATCTGAGGCGTGGAGTTGGCCACAGGTCACCCAGCAAGGCAGAGAAAGGATGAAAAGAGCCATATAGTGAGAGCGGGGTGCAGAAAAGCAGCAGCAGCACACTCTTGACTCTCCTTTCACCCCAACTAGACCCTCCTTAAGCTTGGGAGGTGGGAAGGCACTAGGGCTCTTCGCTTAATTAGTAGCAACAGCTGAAGCACTTGAGAAACAAAAGCTCCTCTCTCTCTCTGCCCCACTTTTACTTGGGAGCCAGGGGTGGGGATCAAATTGCTTGGAAGCCAGAAAGCGCCCTGGATCTTGTCACCATGGCTGCACAGACACAGCCTCCTGTTATCTCCAGAGGAACAAAACCCTCCTCCCACCCTCTTCTGTCTCAGCTGGAGCTGATAAAAGAAGAAATAAACAAAACAAATTAAAAAAAAATACCCCAACCCAAACCGGCAAGTAAATATCCAGGGAATAAACCAACCTTCTGCAAAACAAATTTGTTTCTGCAGTGGCTTTTGGGTTGCTGGCGAGCTGAAAGACTCAAATGAGCATTTCAGGTTACAGAGTCCATCTCAGTAATATCAGGAGTTACAAAATCACAACTCACAAACATCACAGACCGTGCCATTTGCTTGAGAATAAAGATCTCTAGCTATAGATAGCTAATTGTGTGGATCTGATTTATTTATTTATATGAATGTGTGTACCATTAAAATGATTAGATATAATTTTTATGTCTTGTTTAAAGCCCGTAGGGATCACATCTGTAAGTTTTCTGTGAGAGCTAGAGTCTTGTCTCTTTTTTCTCTGTATTCCACCGTGTGCACGGAGAGGCACCAGAGGCAGCAACAATTAAGCAGGGTAAGGCAGCAGAAGTAATCAGCTAATAGAGATTTTTGTGCTACCGCAGTTAAACTGCTTTTGGTATCTGGGCACCTTCACTCGGTGTGGATAGGAGCTTTAGAAAGTAACACAGAATGAAAAACAAAGTGGGACTTTGGTGTGTTCTCGCAACTAAAAGGCTAAAAATATGCCAAATAGCATAGGAGCAAAGCAGTGAAAACTAGCAATCATATATTTATATATTGAGAGAAATTAGGGCTATTATGGTTGCTCCAGACTGGCTTCCTACATCAACTGGGTAGATAATTTCACTTGATGCTTCATGCATCAAGCTCTGACCATCTGGCTGAATGCGAACATACCTTTTAGCAACATGTCTCATTTTGGCTTGATGCCTTCAGGGCCACCTCCCTACAACAGGCACTATTTCAGTGCTTAATTACACTTACTGTTGAAGAAGGACAACTTATTTTTAGTCTGTATCTTTCCAGTATCAGCTTCTGGCTACGGAGTATTGGACTGTCTGTGTATGCGTGTGGAGAGCTGTATGCTTAAATCAGCCTGGGAACTGCATAGGACATTCGGGGGCAGAAGATGGCCCACAGAATGACTGTAAGTTTTGTTTTGTGTGGTTTCTAAAGTCATTAATATGTGGACAAACAAATTAAGGGGAGTAAGAATAACTGCTAATTCAAAGTTTAACCTAGTTTTCTCCATTTGGCACTGGCTGGCACACACAGTCAGTTCATTGGCTCTCTTTTTAGTATCAGTAGTTGAAATTAAAATGCTTGTAATTCTAGCAAGAAAATTATGACTTTGTAACACAATAAACATTTTTCTAATGTGATAAGTTTTGTCTTTGTTTACGACTTTTATTTGCAAGTGCCAGGGAATATCACGTTGTCCCTTGATGCAAAAAGACCAAAGTACACCATATTAAACATTTGATTATGTCTGTCAACTATTCCACACCCGTATTTTCTCCCATTAGCAGTTCTTTGACCAACTGTAGCAAAGTGTTACCTGCAGAACTCTAACCTGGGTCACAAAAGACAGTTCAGCACGAGAGGTTTCTGCCTGGGAGACTTACAGGGCTGAACTCTTGCTTTTAAACTTACCTGACCTTCCTTTGCATATGGATATAGCAGGATAAACTCATTTAGATCATGACAACAGCTTGCTCAGCCTGGCCTGAAAAGATCAGGCTCTTATTGATAGCTCTGAGCTCATTGTTATCGCTACAGAAAGCATGCTGCTCTCATGTTCTCCCACTGCCAGATAAACATGAACATCTGCATAACTATTGTAGTAACAGCAATACTAATATTAATGATACTGGGGTGAGAACTGGGTCTAGTCTCCAGTGCTTGTATTTTCCTGGGCAACCATCTCCAGGACTTCTCTCGGATGTCTTTGAGAACCTGGGTTAAGAGATCATTTTGAAGGAGTTGCTGATTTTTCCACAAACGCACCACTCGATAAAAAACTGAGGGTAGGATTTCATAGCACACCAGGTATTCGTGTTGGGTGTGGACTTTCAATGAACTTACAAGGGAATGAAATTGCAAAACCTAGTCAACGTTGTGGATTGCAGCCCCGGACTCTGGGGCTTCATCATACATACGCCTCTGACTTGCTGCATGCTCCAGAAAAATTACCATCCCATGCATTTTTTTTTCTTTTTGCCATGAGGAAGAACAGTGTCTCTGGGCCTGATGTATAAGAAGTCTGTCCCTTACAACAAAGGCCCCAGAGGAAGTTTCTGTCCCCCTTCCACCCTGCAAGATTGACCGGGGTTGCACTAGTGCTCAGGAGGATGCTATGGTTCAACGTCGTTGTCACCCCTCTGCCCCATAACCAGTTATAATTAAAGACCAGTTTCCACAGGACGCAGATGCCTGTGCTCACATGCCCCTTGGTGCAGCAGAACAAAGTAATATTTTGTTTCTGCAGAGCCAATATTTGACCTCTCTGTTCCCTGCTGACCATGTGCCCCCTTTTACGTCTTAGCATCATGCGCCGGTTGCAGTGTCTGCCCCCCTGCTATCACTCGCACATACAGACACCCCTCATCTCCCAGCACCCATCAACTCCCAGCATCTGTGCCACTTGCTTGGCCTCTTTTCCTTTATGCTGCTCCCCTCCACAGTCGTGTGACTGCTATTGTGTGGTCCCTGCCACACAAAAGCTAGCCTGACCTAATTTAAATCAGCGCTATTGAAGCCGTTCTTGTTTTATCTCCCAGCACAAGGGCTGTGCTCCCCATTTCAGAGGTAGCACAAATGAATGCCTAATTGGGGGGGTATTGTGCAGGCAGTGTTGTCTCCCAGCCCTGATTGTCAGCTCTCCTGCTTGACGGTGCTCTGAGCTCCCCTCTCTTCTAACAGCCACGCAGGCTGTTTAGAGAGCAGAGGGAGGAAGAGGGGAGAATGGGACTCCGCAGGCATTGCAGCATGTCAGACAAACAAAGCAGAGCATGGCCACGTTCAGCGCACTGGTGAAAAGGCTAGCTGGGGGAGGGTTCCCTTGTTCAGAAAGGGCAGATGCTGGTGATAATAGTAGAGAATATCCATCCTTCACCTCCAAATAACCCCCCTGCTTTCTTTTTTCTTCCTGGGTATTTATGTGACAGTTTTTCCTAGAGCTCTGGAGACTGCCCTTGGGGAGGGGAGGAGAGGCAGAGGGGGCTCTCATACATGAGCCATGCTACAGGGGTTTTAAGTCTTGGGAACAGAGGAAGTGGGATAGGTCAGGGGCTGCAGGGGAGACTGAAATGCTGCCAGTCTCTTTGTCCTCCTGGGCAAAGTTTGAGCAGTCACCAACAACAGACCTTTGTAAGCAAAGTGAGGAACATCCCCAGGAGCTATTCCAGCAAGTGGAAACCAGCAGGAAGAGGGACCTTTGTCTGGACCCTCAAAGCCACAGTTGCACAGGCAAGGAGGATCCAAAGCCCAGGACCCATCCACACTGTTTGTCTCAGGGCTACTGGAGTCTAACGCTGCCTTAACGAGGGACAATTACAGTACAGGTTTGGGAGCTAATATGGCAGCACAATGTCTTTTGTCTAATTCCCGCCTCCCACAGGTACCTTCCAAGAGCTTCCTCCCTGGGGCTGTTTGGTCCGTTCCTCTCCTTTCTCCACTGATCGCCTGACTGAAAGGGAGATCTGTGGAAGAAAACAAAACCCAAAGCATTTGAATATTTTCATCGATGTCTTGGTTCACTACAGATTCACTTGCTTCTGCTCTAGGGAGAGGACTTTGCCCTCACATATTGATTAGGTTTGCCCCCAGCACGCTCAGGTGATGCGCAGTGCGAAGGTTGCTACCAGAGTCCTCTCCTGCGGGCTCTACCAGCTGCAGGCGAAAAGAGTGCAATACCAGGATATTAAACAGCATTGTGAAGCAAACAAGTCCCAAGGGTTCAGGTTTGTTATAGACTTTCATGTAATGTTCTAATCCTTACTGCCAGTCAAATAAGAATAAAACACCAGCAAGTCCTGGAGTTAAAAGACACGTGACAACCTCCTCTCTGTCCCTTTTGGCCCCAAATCAAGAGATTAGCCACAAAATCGTAAAATTAAAAGTAACTATGAGGTTCATTTATTTCTTCCGTATTTATGATTCATTCCTCCCTTCTAAGCTTTTCTCTGCAGCCAGCAGAGCAGAAAACACACTTCAGCAGAGAAAACAAAACAGGAAAAATGAATTCTCTGATTACCACCCAATTCTGAGGGCTGAGGTTTTATTAAAAAAAAAAAGAAGAAAAAAAAAAAAGAAAAAAAAAAAAAACGTAACAATTGCCATAGGAGTGTACAAGTTACTAACATTGCATTAAGATAAAGATGAGGACGGGGAACCGGTATATTCCTAGAACCATGTGGGGCTGGCAACAGGGACTTTACCCAAAGCTTCGGTGATGGGAAAGTCATTACACTGTGGCTGCTGGTGTCACATCACCCTGCTCTGCCCCGTCCTCTTGTACAGCTTGGAGTGACACAGGTGATGGGAAGACTTTGGCCCGCTGTGCGTTACAGAAGCTTCGCTTGCAGGGAAGGAAACGTCCCCAGCAGCGGGGTGGCCCCGAGGGTCTGCCCTCTTACTCGGAAACCCCCCGCCAGCCGTCCTCTCCCTCCCTGCCTGGCAGGGAGCTCCGCTCCCCGTTGCCACTATTCTACCGACATCTGGTGGCAGCTGCCTCAGGAAGAGGAGCCGCTCCTTCCGAAGCGGCCCGAATCGCGCCCTTCGTGCCCAGTGTGGGGTCTTCACCTCGGCCTTGGGCCTCGGCCGGCGGGCGGAGGCCATGCCAAGGCCTGGAGGCCACAGGCTGGGCTTGAGGGACCCACAGGAGGCCTGGGGCACTGGTGGGCTCCCTGTGGTGAGGAGCAGGGCGTGAGGCTTGGCGGTGCTGCTGTGGGGAGAGCCTTTTTGTGCCCCATGGTGGGAGGCAGCACGATTCTTGCGGGGCTGCCCGCTTTCTGAGGTGAACAGCACCAAAACGCCGCCGGACCCAGCAGCGCAGCCGGCTTTGATGCCTTTTGAGGACAGTGGGCTTCTGCGGACACTAATTATTCATTAACTGTAATCACACTGAATCCTAACAGATGTTTCTCTTTGCTTGGGGACGGTTTGGCTTTAGGGGCTCGCTGCGAGGTGCAGCCGCTTGGCGGTGGGGATCGGGAGAACCTCAGGGCCCCCACAGGCGCTGATAGGAGCCGAACATGGGCGCCTGCCGGGAGGGTGCCACCAGGCGGGTTTCCGTAGTGTAGCGGTTATCACGTTCGCCTCACACGCGAAAGGTCCCCGGTTCGATCCCGGGCGGAAACACCTTGTTTGTTTTTCACTTCATATACGTATTTTTTCTAATTCATTTTTAAATTTTATTTTATTTTCCTTTCTTCCCCGGCTTTATTTACCTCCTCACGACCTCTCAGGGCCCCACGGTTTCCCCTGCCGCCAGCTGGGGCAGAAATAACGGCCCCCTGTGCTGCAAACCCTCCTCGGCTGCTGACCGCCGTGGCACGGATGGCCAAAACACCGCCGAGCGGGGCCGATTTCCCCGTAAGACGCGTTCTGAGTCCGTTTTGAAATTTGTGGTCATCGGCAAAAAGTAAAAAATCACCGAGGAAAGAAAATGAAGGCTGCGTTGGCCGGGAATCGAACCCGGGTCAACTGCTTGGAAGGCAGCTATGCTAACCACTATACCACCAACGCGCTGCGAAAAACGTTCCCGCCGCTTCCCTCAGCAACCTCGGCCTGCTGGGCTAAACCACCGCCCGGCATCGCGGGGGACGAATTTAGCGGTGGGGGCGGCCAAGCTGCGCGACGAGGGCATCGAAAGACGCCTTAGGGGCTGGTTTCGGGTGCTAGAGGCGGGGCTGTGCTCTCATGGTGTGTTATTCCCCTCCGTCCCCCTCATTAAACCGAATGGTTCCGCCCTCCCTCACCACCCCCCCCCCTCCGTTCCCCTCACGGTGGCCCCTCCCCAGCCCCTCCCTCCCCAACGCGCGCTCCCGCCGCGCCCCCGCCCTACGCACACGCGCGCGCGCGGGGCTCACTTCCGCCGCCGGGCCAAAGGTCGCGCAGCGGAGGCCGCCGCCCGCCCGCCCCCCCCCCGGGCCCCCCCCCGGCCCCTTCCCCCTCTCCCCGCCCCGCTTCCGGGGCTGCCCCGTGGCCGGGACATGGACCGGGACTGACGGAGCCGCCGCCTCTCCCCCCCCTCCCCCCCCAAGTCCCCGCCGCCAGGGGGAGGTCGCCGAGCCCCGGGGTGAGTACCGGGGGGTGGGGGTGGGGTTAACGGGGGGGGCGGCCTCACCCCCCTCAGCCCCGGCCTCTGCCCCCAGCAGGCCTCCGGTAGGGGCAGGGTTCGGCCGGGGGGGGGGGGCGGGCGCGGAGGCCGCGCCCCTGTGGGGGAGAGCTTGACCTGGGGGGGTTGGGGTGTCCGTCTGCCCCCCCATGGCTTACACCCCCCCCCGTTCCCCCATAACTTGCCCCCATCCCCATAATTTGTCTCCCCCCCAATAATTTGCCCCCCCCAATAACTTGCCCCTCTCCTCCCCCAATAACTTGCCCCCCCCTCCCCCCCCCCCCGAGGCTCTGGGTCCCAGCTCCCCTTACCCCAACGGTGGGACTTTGCCCCGCCCCACCCCCCTTCCATGCAGGGGGTCCCTGAGGAGCTTGGGGTTGTTTTTCTGCCCCGGGGGGGTGTCCATTTACCCCCCCCCGTGCCTTACACCCTCCCCTGATGTCCATGACTTGTGTCCCCACGCCAACCTGCCCCCAATACCCTCCAAAGGATTCCCTCCAGGAAGGGGGGGGTGATGGGGGTGTTCCCCCCCCAGGAGCCTGCCCTGTACCCAGGGGGTGCTCTCCCCTCGCCGCCCGTGGGCAGGGTGGGCACCGATCCTTCCCCTTCCCCTTCTTACTTACCCCCAGAGGACCAGGAGCTGTCAGCGTCTCCTGCCCCGAGCCCACCGGGCTCCAGCTGCTGGCAGCCCTTCCCAAACCTTGTCCCCGTCTGTCCTGTTGTGTCCCCCTCCCCGATTTATTCCACCCCCAGGTGCTTTCTCCTTTTAGGAGAAGGAGTGCTGAACGCTTCCAGCCGTGACAGGGCCACGTTTGTAGGGGCTGCAGGGTGGCTGCGGGGCCGTGGCTCATCCCGAAGGCACCTGCAGCCCCCTCAGGGTCTCCTTGGCATGATTCACGCCGGTTTCTGAGCTCTCACGCCTGTTCTGTTCGGTCTCTTTTCTGTGGGCTTAGCGTCGGAGGACGTTATTGTTCCTTTTCTCAGTGAAATGTGTGACCTGTGGTGGGCAGGATGAGGTGTTCCCCTGAATCATTCAAATCTCAGAATAATTGAGATTAAAAGGGACTTCGGGAACTGTCTCCAAGCCCCTGCTCGAAGCGGGGTCAGCTGTGCGATCAGCCCGGGTTACTCAGCATTCCTCGGCACTGCTCCCGGGGCCATTTGTGCTCGCATCGAAGATTGCCCTTAAATTATCGGATGCCGTTCCTCAGCCCCTCTTTGTTCTCCTCTGCAGTTTAGGAACTTCGCCGCTGATGCTTTTTTTGCGACGCTTGGTTTCCTCCGATGCTCCGTGAGCGTGGTCGTGTTGGAGACGGGGCTGTTTGGGCAGACCGGGGCCTCAGCAGAAGACAGGGACGGGTCTCGGGTGTGTCCGTGATTCAGAGCTCTCCTGAAGAGACAAAGATCCGTGTACTTCAGTGAGCTTGGGCGCAGAGGTGGTGAAGGTAGTGCTGTCTTAGAAAATGGGCTTGTGAGGTGAGCCAGATTCCTTCCGTGGCATCAGGCTGAAGGCAGAGGGAAGCAGCGTGGCTTGGGGTTTTCGTACCCCAGGTGGGACTGGGATGCTGGCAGCAGAGGAGCTGCTGCCCCTCTGCCTGGCTCCTGGTGGTGGCCTTTGTTTGACTCTTGTGAGTAAGTGCGTGGATCACGCTTCTGTTTTCTGTATTCTTAGTACTCGCTGCTTCAAGTTTCAGGATTTGGGGAGAGGCGTGAAAGGGCTGCGATTGAGCTTTCTCAGATTGTAAGAAGAATTTTATAGGAAGGAAAGAGGCAGGCCCTACCGTCCACTGATTCTCGTTGTTCAGGTGAAGAAATCCCCCAGTTCTCTCCGGGTTGTTAGTGTCCAGCGTGTGCTGGCGGAACGGATTTGAGCGGCAAAGCACAAAGCAAGGACTTTGGTTGTGCCTCTGCACTCAGTTGGGTATATGACCTACAGAGGATGCTTTTATACGGCTGGAATCCTATGACGGGGGAAACTGCAGCTATATGAAGTTTGCTTTTTTTCATCTTCCTTCCTAGTTTCCTGTCCTGCCCAGCTTGCTGAGTAGTTAATGCAGAAGATAAAGAGGGTTCGTCTGGAAAACGAGACTGCAGGAAGTTGGAGAAGGTGAGTTTCCCAGTTACTCCCGGGGGCTTTTCTTCACCCTGTGTCGTGTGCGACACACCAATACGCTCCTCTTGGAGTAAATGAGGCTTCTGAAAAATCCCATGGATATGATTTTGCCTGGGGAGCTCTGTCTCAGGATCTGGGGGTCAGGAAGTGACTCAGGAAGTTAATTTGTTTCACGGGCTTCCAATACCAAGTCTTACATTTTTTTCCCTGTCCGGATGTCCCCTGCTGTCCTACCTGCACTTGCTTGATGTCCTCACGCTAATGTGCTGCCCCCGAAAGAGCAGCTGGTGGTTGTATGCCTGATGCATCCAACCTCGCCAGGCACGGCGGAATAAACAGGGTGAGTGAGCTTGGAGACACCCGAGGGATAGCTGGATGCTCTGGGAAGTGGGGTTGGCAGTGCTTCTGCAGCATCAGGAATCATCCAAATTATTGCCTCAGCTTGAGGACTGCGAAGGACGGTCTTCCAGGGAGGTGTAAATCTCGTGTGTGCTGTGTTGGTGTGGAAGCTCTGAGAGTGTTTAAGAATAAGGTTGTTAGAATCAGTGTCTTGGTCAAAATCCTCTCTGAATAATTTCATCCCCAAATTCACTCTGCAATTGCAATTAGATAAGTTACTCCTCGTACTACAACATGCGCGGTACTGCCAAATACTTGTTGTATTTCAGCCAAGAGATGGCTGTAGCAATGGTTGAAGCAATTGGATTTTCATTTTATCCTGTGTTGCGTCAGGACCTAAGTTCTGTGAGACTCTGCAGCGCTCCAGCTGTCATAGTGGCATTTTCCATCACTTCCACGTAACTTTGCCTACAGGTTACAGGTGAGGATGGATACTTTTCTTATCCCACTGTTTTACTTCAAAAATCACCAAGACTATAATAATACCAAGCCAAAAGCTGTGCCTTTCACTTCCCCAGTGAATCATAAAATCATGGAAAGAGAGTTTGGAAGGGATCCTGACCTCCTGTTCGGTTTGGGGCAGTGACCAGCGTTACATTTATGCAGTGAGCAGGAGCTGACTGTTTGGAGACCTTAAAAGTGCAGCTTTCCCTCGTGAGTAGGCAA
The DNA here is from genome assembly GCF_013377495.2 of Cygnus atratus. Classification (NCBI taxonomy): domain Eukaryota; kingdom Metazoa; phylum Chordata; class Aves; order Anseriformes; family Anatidae; genus Cygnus; species Cygnus atratus. The sequence continues at coordinate 3,020,941 of NC_066387.1, forward strand.
GCCGTCTGAGTGAGAAGGTTTCACCAGCTGGGAGGGAGTGACCTCGGGGTCAAGTATCTGGAGCCAAAGCCAGATTATTTTGATCGACTGACTTGACCTGCACTGGGATTGAGTTGAGAGAATCGTACCCAGCCGATGGGTTTTCGCGGTCTTGTCATGTGTTTTTGATAGGCAACGCTTCTCCCTTCAGATGTGATTTGAGTTGCTGTAATGGAAACCCTGGATATAGAGTCAGCAGATAGATTTGAGGCTGTAGACACTCTCACAGTCTCAGAACATCCCGTCACGTTCTCTTTTGTGGTTTTGGGCTTCCTGCCTGACTTTGATTGGAAAATTCTTTATTCATTTTCAAGTTGTGGGTTGTTTAGTTTTTTTTTACTTCTGCGCAGTAGGTACCAGGAGTACCTCCAGACTTATTTCAGGAGCTTTTTCCTGTTGTTCCATTATTATCCACATATTTTGTACAATTTAGTGACTTAACAATTTGAAAAGAGGACTACAGCCCTCGTGCTGTGTGCCTGTAGTTCAAGGAAGTCAAGATGTACTTTGGTTTAGGTTTCCTCATCTCCTTCGGTAATTGGCTGAAGTGCCAAACTGGGTGAGAACTTCCTTTTAGAAAGTTTGTTAGAATGTGTAAGCTGGTTGGGAATCCTCTAGGAGCACTCGGTTCTCAAAAAATACTCATGGCATAAAATGGGCATGAGTGAGTGTTTTCTTGTGGTGATAAAAATAACCATTCTCCTTTTCCCTGATTTTATCCACTGGGAAAGAACTTGTGCATCTTCCTGAGGCTGAAGTCTTCAAGGTTTGGTTCATGTGTAATCCCTGCTTAGTACTTAAGTATGACAGCTACATCTCAGAAGCTGCTCTCCTGTCAGAATGCAGGCAGCTGTCCCAGATGACAAGCAGCGTTCAAGAAATACCTCTTTTGAAAAATGTAAATCTTGAGGCTGCTGAGAACGAGGCCTTTTTTCTGGTATTATCCTTAGTCACTGGTTTGCCATCTCAATGATGTGTCAAAGGTAGCAATTCTGTCTCCATGGAGCAAACTTCTCTAGCCCTGTTTTCTGCAGTAAACTGAAGTTCTTCTGAAATTCTTTGTAATGTTCTTCCAGATACGCCCCCAAAACAACTACAATGTTCCTGTGCAGGGAAATCCAGCTTCTCAAATGGGATGATAAAAACTGGTTTCCCTAGTCCTAGGCTCATTCCTGCTTTGTAGTAGATTACATCATTGACCTTGGGCAAGTCAGCTAGTCCACCTCTCCTCAAATTAACATTTGCTGTAGTTGCATGTGGAGGCGTTTTTGGTAGACTCTAATTCAATAACTGCTAGGTTGGAAACGTATGAGGAATGCATGCCACATTTTGCAGGATATGACAAGGGTCTGTTACTGCTGTCTTCTTGCAGCCAGCAAAGTCAATTACACTGTTTCTTCCTGTTTTGTCATCATTCTTGGCTGCAGTAGCTCTTCAGGTAAGTGAGCTGCTATGCTTAGAGGTTTATGCTATATATGCTATGCTACAGAGGTTTAAGCCTGAGCAGGCTTGCCTTCAGGGCAGGAAGGGGACTTCACTTGTGTGATCTTCCAGGACAGAAGTTTATATGCCTTTACCATCGGACATAGCTTTGATGATTTACCCATCCAAATTCCTGGGGTTGTTTTTCTTCGAGTCAAGCTGATGAATTGTTTTCTTCACCACAATCTGCTTCTTGGACATTCTTTAGCAGCTTACTTCTAGAACTAGTTCTGGAAGTGAGTCTTTCGAGCTTAGTATCTTCACTTACAGGACTGGGTATGAGATAGGAGATGGACTTTTCCTTTCAATACAGTGATGTATGTTTAAAACATAGTCTTTGGGTCATAGAATCCTAGGTCTGTAGTTTAAGAAGTGCCTTTTCTGTTATGTTTGTTACATGCTTAGAGCTTTCTCTAAGCAACAAAGTGTGCCTGCATGATTTTATGGCTTAATTTTCTCCCTCAACTCCTCCCTCAGTTTTTTGTCTAGTTCTGAAGGGGAAGAGAAGATGACTGCAGTGGACGCGCTATCAGACAGCTCTGAAGTGGTCGAGATGGAGGATGTGCCTTCCCAATTCCAGGTGCAAAAGCATTCTTGGGATGGGCTGCGTGACATTATTCACAGCAGCAGGAAGTATTCGGGCATGATAGTGAACAAAGCTCCCCATGATTTCCAGTTTGTCCGGAAAACAGAAGAGTCCAGCCCGCACTCTCATCGTCTTTATTACCTGGGTAAGCCAGCATGCCAGACACTGGGCGTGAATATGGTATGGGAGAGCATCCAATCTAAACAGGGGAGCAAAAGGATGGGAAGCGTCTCTGATTGAGATAGGGGAACTAGGATGAAGTAACATTGCTCAAGATTGCACACTCGATTCTATAGCAAAGCCTGGAACTGAGCAGAGAGCTCTCCAGTGCCAGACGAGCGCTCTAACTACAGGCTTTCTGCTTGGAGGCAGGCTGCTTGGCAAAAAAAGGGAAGCGTTGGCTAGTCAGCCTACCTAGTGACAGAGGTACGAACGCAGTGTCCATTTGGTAACCCAGGTCGGTACAGTGATGGGCTAAGGGAAGGGATGTTCCTCGACTTCAGGACTTTCTTGTGTCTCTGTGACTTAGGAGAAGTGGGATTTACTTGATGGGTTAACCAGGCTGACTTCCCAAGAAACTCACTGTCAGTTTCTTGGATTACTAAATGTATATTAAAAGTTCTAGGTGTTCTGGGGGGACACACAGCAGCAACTTGTTTTCCCCCTGCTTTGTTAAGCAGTATGTAGGTAGAATGCTTTGGAAAGCAGAAGAAAAAAGCTTGGTAGGAGTGACCAATACTGGTATTTGTAGAGAAATATCTTCTTCCTTACGGTAGGATTGAAAGCCAGCAGAATATTGTGTTGTACAGGTCCATTGTTAGAGTTGGAGCTACAATGTAATTAGTGACAGAGTGGTTGGATTTTAGTAACTGGATAATTTTGTGGTTAGGAAGGTGGGAAGCTTTATAGGCTATAAAGGGTTTGTTATGCTTTGGGGCACGAGCTGATCTTTACAAGGCCAGTAAAGAAATTGCCCAATGCACAGCTCCATGTAGCTGATTGCTTTCCTAAAGTGACCCTGCTTTTTTCATTTTTTTTTTTTGGTTGTTGAGTGTAGGTCGCTGTAGGACGTAGGATGCTGGATTCAAGGGACTGATTCGTTTCATCGTTAAGCAGCTCCTGTGTGTCAGAGACTTGATTTGTTACAGTCCCTCGTACGTTCTCATTACACAAGTGCCACTGTAAAGGGCAGTTTCCAGAGTTAGCATGTTTTTCTTGTTGAGTCTGAACAGCGAGACTTAATTTAAAACTGAATGTTTTTCAAAGCCAAGTTGACTTTGATACAGTTTTTGATCTAGAGGACTAAAGAATTAAGGTGTTTTGAGTGGCTAATTCAGTATATTTTTAATGTTCCTCTGTTGTATAAAATGGCAACCAGAGCAGCTACTGGCTGGTCAGCGTTCTGCATGGGTTCTACAGCAGCCAGAACTAGGAAAGAAGCTACACCAGTGCCTTTTCAGTGTTTTCTTCCCAAAGAAAATGTACAGGGCACAGAGCACATTGACCAAACATTTGAGATCAGTACCTGCTGGTCATACTGAGGTACACCTTCTCAGGCATTCCTTATGAAGTGGAAGTGCTGATTCTTCTTGCCGTATCAAGCATGTCTGGAGTTGCCTGCCACACACAGTGTGTTAAATACTCCGAACCATTTCAGTGGTTCATATTTAACACCATCATGCTATTCCTGTCCCAACAATAGATAACGTTGTCAAAATTTTATCTGAATGCTGTTAGTGGCTGTATGTTGGAGTAGGATGAAGACTTCTTCAGAACTTTACTGTAGGGACTGAATACTTTTCTTCACTGGAGAGCAAAGTTATGTCTTCTGAGGGGGAGGGCAATATTTTTCCTGAAGATGCTAATTGACTGTAGTCAGTCTGAGGTCACTGTAGAAAGTACTAATATGATAAGGAGAAATGAAGTCCAGGTCACAGTCACATGAGTGTCAAATGTGTATATACAGTAATTTGTTCCTATCTGCAGTTTGTTCAGTTTGGGCATCTTAAATCATTCCTGGGCTGTCCCCGTAGACTCCTATGTTGTATCATGGCAGATGCTGCTTATATTAAACACCACATGCTCAGCACTTTGGTGTTTCTGTATCTCTGAGGACTATATGCTCACATATTGCTTTGCTTCCTGAGCATTTATTAATATTTCAGTTTTAATTTTAAGTAACTGCACTGCTGGGTGAACAGGCTCAGAAACCTTTCTGTTCTGCCCAGAACGCATGCAGAGCAGATAGTACCAGGGCATGTTTCCTGTGTTAAATTCTGATCTGGGGAATCTCTACAGCAAACAAGGAGGGCAAGTTCATGGTCTTTGATTCTGTTGAAACTGCCAAAATCAGTTTCAGGGTATTCTATGTTTTCTCGGTTGTTTTGGAAATTGGATGAAGGCCAGTAGCTTATATGATTTGACCATAATCAAAAGCTTATGTAAAATGACAAGGTCTTTTGACTATGTAGAACACTGTTGTACATCTGAATGGGCTCTCCAGAGCTTCCAAGTTTTTTCTTTCCCTCTCGCAGCCTGGTGTGTTGGCCTGAATGAGGTCCCTGTAGCGAATTTCTGGCTGAGAAATGTGGAGAGTAATGTTGAGTCACCCATTCAGGGAGTGGTTTTTTCAGAGTGGATCTAGGGCGTGGGTTGAACAGTCCAGAGAGGAAAAATGGATGTAACCAGCTCTGAAGAGGTTGGTTAGCATTAAATCTTGCCTAGAGAAGTTTCTGTTTAAAGCTAATATAGTTAGATAGTTCTCAGTTCAGTCAAGGAATACTGCTTGGAAATGACAGCTGGTAAAGCCTCTGGACTCACCAAACCCCTCTGTTATGGAATCATAGACTGGTTTGGGTTGGAAGGGACCTCGAAGCCCACCCCGTCCCACCCCAGCCATGGGCACAACCCCTCCAGCAGCCCAGGCTGCCCCTAGCCCCATCCAGCCTGGCCTTGGGCACTGCCAGGGATGGGGCACCCACAGCTCGCCTGCTTTAATTAAGATTAACTAATCTTAAACGGGATGATGCTTTTGTCCTCCTTAATAGGAATGCCATATGGTAGCCGAGAGAATTCCCTTCTTTATTCAGAAATTCCCAAAAAGGTACGGAAGGAGGCCTTGCTACTCTTGTCATGGAAACAGATGCTGGATCACTTTCAGGTAAGTAGAAGTGTGAAGAGTCTGGGTTGATGGTTCTCGGCAAGGTTGGCTGACGTTGTGGGGCTGGTCTGGTGAGTGCTGCTCTGCTGACCAGTGGAAGGAACAGCGTAGCAGTTTGTAAGACACAGATTGGTATTTGTAGGAATGTGGTATTGATAATTGCTTTATTTCATAATACAAAATAGTCACCTGTGTGTGCCATGGAGCTGACAGCGAGTGTGAAACTGCAGCTGATGTGGCAGGCAAAGGGCTGAGCTAGCAAAGAGGTCTCTGTAAGCTAGCATGTGGTCTGCCTCAAATTACAAGCTATCAGGACGCTGCACCTTTCCTCCGTGTGCCTTAACTGGGCTCTTAAGATGCTTATTAATGTGCTTGCTGGAATGCAAGCTATCTACTCTGCTTTTAAGGAAGTTGGGAAAGTTGAGTTAAACTGCTGCTTCTGCTCTGTACTGGATTGCAAGAGAACCAGAAAGGGTGAATTTTCCCCTTTCTGATTATGGTATCGTAGTGTCCTCTGTCACTAATGGTTTTGATGAGCAAAGGAGCGGAGGGTGTTGGTCTCCCTTCCATTCCGGAAAGGTTCCTATTGGAAAAGAATTTAGCTGTCTTGACCCCATTTGGATTGCTAGTCCCCTTCAGGGTAATTCAAGATCCCTGGAAGAGCTTTTGTGTGCAGTATCTGACATGGAAACTGTTCGTGAAGGGCTGTAGATAGCGTCATTAAGTTAATTGGTTACATCTGATTTGCATAAGCAGAGCAAGTGCAGCTGTCCTCAGTTCATGCTGAAGTACCATCTGTAGAAATGATAGATTGGCAATTCATCTCTTGTGTAGAGGGAACTTTGGGGCTTGCAGTTGGTTTATTCCTCTTGGGCCACACCTGTAGCCTAGGGTACAGTGGTTTTGGACCTGTGTGATAAGACTGCTGACTATTTTGGGTTGGTGAATTCTATTTAGGGCATTCGTAGACTACCTGGTGCCAGTTTAAAAGCATTCTTCCTTTGTGAAAGTTGCTCTCCTTGCAGATTGTTTCAGATTTTCTCTTCTTTCAATACTAGGCAACCCCTCATCATGGAATGTATTCTAGAGAAGAAGAACTCTTGAGAGAGCGCAAGCGACTTGGTGTCTTTGGTATAACATCTTACGATTTCCACAGTGAAAGTGGCCTATTCCTCTTCCAGGCCAGCAACAGCCTCTTCCATTGTCGAGATGGGGGCAAGAATGGTTTCATGGTGAGTCTGTTAATGGTTTTATGAATGGCATCTGAAATGGACATAATGCTTTTGGTTATTGTGCATGTGTGTCTGGTTACGGTTGTGTCTCGTGTCCTGTCAGGACTACATTTGTCCTCGTTTTGTGGGCTCTACTATATCCATGGCTTAAAGTCTTTTAATGTGAAGCTGGAAGACGATTTGGTACAGAGCTGTTTGTGCTTCTGTTTCTGTAGGTGTCTCCGATGAAACCTCTGGAGATCAAGACTCAGTGCACAGGGCCACGAATGGATCCCAAGATTTGCCCTGCTGACCCTGCCTTCTTTTCATTTATTAATAACAATGATCTGTGGGTAGCAAATATTGAGACAGGAGAGGAGAAGCGAATGACATATTGCCATAAAGGTAACTGGTCCTTCTTGCCAGATTCAAAAGAAAATTCTGACAGAAATTTGGGATGAAAAAGCTTGTGCCTTCATGGCTTGTTTCTTACAAGTACATTCTTCTGTATCAGCTTTTTCCAAGGAGGTGTAAATGCACTCTCTTCTTTGTTTCCTGCCCAGGCTTATCCAATGTTCTGGATGACCCCAAGTCTGCTGGTGTAGCCACTTTTGTCATTCAGGAGGAGTTTGACCGGTTCACAGGCTATTGGTGGTGTCCGACAGCTTCCACAGAAGGTCAGTTCTGCTTATCAAGTTCTGACACTACAACTGCTGCTGGCCTCTGCTGTGAATGATATTTTGAGCATGGCTTTCCTTTGGCCTTGGTTTGATCTGTTTCTGGAGAGGCTGCCAGGAGGAACAAAACACTGAGGGGATATAATTATGCTCTGAGGAGCATTTTCAGGTAGTCACTGGGAGCTGTGGCTATACAGGAGATGTACAAAGCTGTTGCACCGGAGCGTACCACCCCAGTGCTCCAGGCAAGTCAGAAACAGTTGGAAAACACTGCAGCATACATGCCTGGTATCTTTTCCTAGGTTCAGAGGATTTAAAAACACTGCGGATCTTGTACGAGGAAGTAGATGAGTCAGAGGTGGAGATAATTCATGTTCCTTCACCTGCCTTGGAGGAGAGAAAAACAGACTCCTATCGGTACCCCAGGACAGGTAAGTGAAGCACCATGGGGCTGCTAATGCAACTCTTGGCTCCTGCTGGCTGAAGTAGTGGAATTTGTGCTATAAACATTGCATGATTAATCTAAGTCCTTACCAGGATTTAGAAGCTGGTTGTAAATGTTGAGGCCTAATTGAGTCTCCGAGCCCAAAGCATACTGCAGAAGGGAATGGGATTTAAAGTTCAGCTTAGATGAAAGGATTGTTGAGAAAACAAAATGTATCTGATGGCATGTTCTGGAATACATTTTGAATCCTTTCTTCCTCCTGAGAACATATGCATCCACGTAGGCAAGGCGAAGGCAAACTTTTTCCTATACCCAAAATACCTCTTGTGATGACAGCGGTGTTTGCTCGCACTCATCATTTCTTACTTGTGTACTGGCTTACAGCCATTTCAGTAGGGACCAGATTTCGTTCTTATCTAGAAGCTCTACTGGGTATAACTATAGCTCATCTTGGTGTTCTGTCACTCCTTTTTGCAGGCAGCAAAAACCCCAAGATTACGTTAAAACTGGCAGAATTTAAAACAGACAGCAAGGGTAAGGTAAGTGGCACGATGGGTTATTGCTCAGGGGGGTTGACTGCTTCTGAAGCTCCTTAGAATTAAGAGAAGGTCACTAGGGAAACCTAGATAGTGTTAGCATTTGTTTTCATCCTCTTGTAACACCTGATTCTCTAATGTGTTTATAAGAGTATCGTTCTGTTCGAGAGGCAGCTGGGAGAGGAGAGGAAAGTGAGAAGTAGAGTTAGCCTGATAGTCCACACCGTCGATAGTAGAGCTTGGAGGGTTGAAGCTGGATCTAATCCTGGGCTTCATTCCATGGTTGTATCCTTCTCTGTGGCTGAATGCCAAACTGGTGGTGCTTTAAAACTTGGTTTTCCTTTCTCTTCTTGCCATTTGTAGAAAGGTTTACTTCTCCTGGCTTTGCCCTTTCTGAAACCAATAGATACAACTTCCTTATTCTCCCATTCCACTGAGCTTCCATAAGAGCAGGTCTGGCAGCAGTCTGATTTGATATTGAACCTTCCTTTTGCTGCAGATCGTGTGCGCTCAGGACAAGGAGCTGGTGCAACCATTTGCTGCATTGTTCCCGACTGTGGAGTACATTGCCCGTGCTGGATGGACCCGAGATGGCAAATAGTACATAAGTTTTTCTTCCAAACTAATGCTCCCAATGGCTTCCCTGGCTGAACTGTTCAAGCCTTCAAGATTGTGTTGTATTGTAGCCATGCAATACGTCGTGTTTTGTAATGTAATCATGACCTGTTTTTAAAGCCATGAGTGTCATAAATGGCACAAGAGAATTTGGCTTCTTCAACGTTTTAACATCCTACAAGTGGGCAATAATCAGCTGTGGGCCAGGGTGATGAGCTGTAGGTTTTAAGGCAGAGCTACAACCACAAAGGGAAATGACAAGCAAGCAGTCCTAGGGAATTATTTTGAGTTGAAGATGTTTAACACTTTCTGATGAAAGTGAGAACATACTTTAAGCACTCGTGTTGTTGTTTGTTGGTCCAGTTCGTGATCAATGCCATCATTATCATGGGAAAGCGGGCAGTTTGTGTGCTGCAATGTCCTTCGTGCAATGCATACACGGAGAAGGGACTGCTCTATGACCAGTGCACTCCCATAGCTCGCTGTGCCTCAAAATGCAACGTGATAGTCTTGTGCTGGCCAGCCTTGCCTGAAGTAGTTACAGAATTCCACCAGTCTGGTTGGCTTTAAATTTTTAAGGGAAAATAATTAAGAGCTCTAAAGCTTGTTTTACTCTTAACTAGTTTCTGTCCAGATCAAGTTAAGGTGGCTTAACTGTCTCTGAAAACTGCATTCTGTAACTCATCGTTAATAACTGTCTGCTCTGGAAACTAAATTCATACAGCTTTACAGAAGGCAATCCCATAGGTGGCTCTTGTGTTCTGCACCAGAGCTTATCTAAATGTGCTGAATATATCAGTTCATGAAATCCACAGTCGCTGAGGTGCTAGGGGTAACTGGCTCTTTTGAAAGTCTGTCTTAATGATGAAACTTCCCTTGATGCACTTCCAGGCCTTGGGGTAGCCGCACTATGCAGCAGTGGCTTGCCATCTGTCATGTTGAGAGGCCTGCAGTGCAGCACCACTTCAAATGACTCTCCTTGGAGAGGAACAAGGCTGAGACTGAAGCGACTCCTTCACTTGGCAGTTGTCTTAGGTCTGTGCCTTTCCCTGCTAGTGCAGTGTGCAACAGGGAAGCTACAAATGAATTACTTGAGCTTCTCTTCACTTTAGGAACTCGCTAGAAAACAAATAGTGCTTCCTGACAGAGGGGCTGTCCAAGGAAGAGTTACGTTCTGGAGCCATGGTTCTGTTAACTGGTCCCTTGGAATAGACACTCTGGCAAATCTGTCAGACATCTTGTCTGAACGATACCCCTGTGAAATACCAGAGATGTCTGGCAAATACGTGTTTGTTGGCAAAGCTTCCAGGAGATTAGAAAGCAGCAATGATGAGAAAAGCTTTGCATTCAGATGCCCAAATCCTTTCTGCCAGTGGGGGGAAAAAGGGTTGCATGTTCTGAGTGTTACAAAGGGACGTCTATTCTGTGGTACTGATATTTACCTCCACCTTCTTTCCCCAGTGCCTGGGCTATGTTCCTAGACAGACCTCAGCAGCGGCTGCAGCTTATCCTTTTGCCTCCAGCACTCTTTATTCCGGTCCCAGAAAATGAGGAGCAGCGTGCTCAACTTGCCAAAACTGTGCCAGAAAATGTCCAGCCATTTGTGATCTATGAAGAAACCACTGATGTGTGGATAAATGTAAGAGGCTCGGTGCTGGGAGGAGGGCACAGGCAGCCCCTTCCTCCCCCACAGTTAACCATTTTTGTGTTTGCTGCCTATCTGGTTTTAGTCCATGCTCCAGCAGACTGCTTTGCTGCTCAGTATTGCCAGATTTAGTGTTAGTTTAGGGGGTCTGATAAAACCATGAGAAACTATCGTGCACTCAGCATTGGAAGAGGTGAGAATCCTGCCATCTCACGGCTGGAATTGTTCATTTAATTCTTGCTGGCATTCTCAGTGAACGTGGGCACTTTGGACACCGACACTTAGACATAAAACAGTGCCATTCTCTCGGGGGTATTTTAGTAGAAGTTTAAGTGGCTTCTTGGGGCATGAGCCTAATCTGTGGAGTTTTAACATATTTAGGTAGGTGGTGGACGTATGGGACAGAGAATAAACTTCCGTCTCTAAGATTAAGCATCTTGGTGCTGATGTGGCAAAGAGACCTAAGTTCATGGTGTGGCATTCCTAAGATGTTGGAATAGCAACCACCTTGTGGGACTTACTTAGCTGAGATGTCTAGCTCAGAGGCGTGACTGGTGCTGCTTCCTGTGGTAGGCATGAAGAGCCCAGAGCACACGGTCTTCCACATGGGCACAAACTTTTTGTGAGAATGGCCAAGTGTGGAATGGCATTTTCCTCCTAGCAGTTCATCTGAGATATTTTCCTCTGTGCCAGCTCCTTTCCTGTGAAAGCACAGGAGTTTAGCACTGACTCCTTTGGCTGTATTGTCGGTGTGTCAATAGAAATCACTCATGGCTCTTTTGCCTTGTGTGACAGGTTCATGATATCTTCTATCCTTTCATCCAACCGGAGGGAGAGGAGGAAGAACTCTGCTTTATCCGAGCCAACGAATGCAAAACAGGTTTCTGTCACCTGTACAGAGTCACAGCAGTCCTCAAGCAAGGCAGCTATGACTGGGTGCAGCCATATGTCCATAACGAGGGTAAGAGCCGCACTTTGCCAGCACGTCAGCTTTGTGTTCTCCCTTTGCTCGTATTATCTTTTAGGGAAGATGATAATTTATTTTCATGTCCTTTCTTTCAGATGATTTCAAATGTCCTATAAAAGAAGAGATTGCTCTGACTGGTGGGGAATGGGAGGTGCTGGCAAGGCATGGATCAAAGGTAGTGGTTATTTTCATTTTTTCTTGCAGTGTTACAGTTCTGCATTGTCTGCTCAGCCCTGGCTTACGCCCTCTGGTACACCTGGGACCAGCTAGAACTACTTAAGCTCCACTTTGTTTCTTTTTTTATTGCTGCCTGGGCCTTCCCCAGAAGTGCTGTAGCCCAGTGCACATTGAACTGATTGCCTTTTTAATCAGCCTTCAGATTGCTCCTTAAGTAAATCCCATGAGTGAGTCAGGCCATAAAAAAAGGGCACAAGTCTGAGGTTCAACAGTAACAACTATTTTGTGGAGGGGCTTGGGCTTGGGCTTGTTGTCTTTGAAGCATTTTAACCCCAATGAGTACTTGTGAATTGGGAATATGTCCTAGTGCTTAGAATGAACTCCTGGTCTCCAGCTGATCCCTTTAGGAAGAAGGCAGCTGGGGAGTATAAAGCAATTTAGAATATGAAGGAACTGTATCTGTTATTGGTTGCAGAATAGCCAGAAAGGAATTTTTATTAATCTTGTAGAACCTAGTTCCATTTTGCTTCAGGAATTAACTCTGAGTCTGATCTTTAATGCTCCCAGGTGATTTCTGTCAAAATAAAGACCTCGTCTGTTCATTTCCAATTAATCTGGACTTCCACTTCGCACTTTTTAAAAGGCCTGCAGCTTCATATGTTTGGTTTCTGCTGCTTTTCCTCAATCTGCAATTAACCTGCTGTCCCTCCCCATGTGGATTCTCACTGTACATGCTGTTGATTTTGGCCACAGCTCTTCCCTTCGTGTGATATGGCTAAAATTGTGTTAGCAGCAATTATTTTGATGCATTTGTTGCTCCACAGGGCTCTGCCCGCCTTTCCTGGCCAATTGGGTTGGGTATTTCTTCCCTGTGCTGTCCACAGTGCTCTTCAAACTGTGTGTTAGCTAGAAATAGCACTTGGGCTTCAGCATTTGGAAACTGCAAGGTGGAAAACAGTTCAGTTACTGTTGCTGGATCAATGCAGTATTTAAAAGCTGTCATTTCTATTCCTGGCTAGCCAGGTGGTTTTTAGAAACTGCTTTATGTTAAAAATGTATTCTAATGTGACTTGAATTCTGGTACTGTTAGGGCTATTAGACCGATCCTTCCACAGATGGGAATTCATTATCACAGTTGCTGGAAAAAATACCCATATATCTTTATAGCACAGACTTATTATGGGAAGACACCATTTCTAAGCACAGAATCTTCTGGTTTAAGCTACAGTGAACAGGGCCCAGCTTTTTAAGCTCTTTAATAAGCAAATGCTGTAAGTTTCTCAGAAAAGCTGGGTGACCTCCTTTCATTACTTTGGTGGAGTATTTGCAGTTCCCCATCAGTGTTGCACGTGTGGTCTGAAGCCTGTCGTATAAATGGGCGCTGCGTACTGTTCCTAACGCTGGCAGCAGTCTGTCGTGGTCTGTTTGTGTTTTAAGCTGGCTCTGCCTGGGGACAGACTGTTTGAAGTGGTAAAGGAGCAGTAGTTGTCATCATTCTGTCACTGAGCCCTCTCTTCTCCACCTAGATCTGGGTCAATGAGGCTACGAAGCTGGTGTATTTCCAAGGCACAAAGGACACCCCACTGGAGCATCATCTCTACGTAGTCAGTTATGAGTCTCCTGGAGAAATTGTGCGGCTTACCACACCAGGCTTCTCCCACAGCTGCTCTATGAGCCAGGTTTGTTCTTTCTTAGATACAAGGTGCCCTTGTCCCCTGACTGACAGGGAACGTATTGAGTCACGACCAGTAATGCTTACTGACCATTTCTTTGTCTTGGTTGCTTGAGACGTGGGAGCTTTTGTCTGAGAACTGCATGGAGAGTGGATGTGGGAAATGAAAGACCTTGCTCCCTTAATTCTTCTCTCTCTCTCCTCTATAGAATTTTGACATGTTCATCAGCCACTACAGCAGCGTGAGCACTCCACCTTGTGTGCATGTCTACAAGCTCAGTGGCTCTGATGATGACCCGCTCCACAAGCAGCCCAAGTTTTGGGCCAGCATGATGGAGGCAGCCAGTAAGTTCTGTAGAAGGTGTCAATGCTGGGTTATGTCCGTGATATTCTTCCATATAATGGTAGGCAAAGGTGATGGAGAAGGAAGTGGCTGACGTAACTTCATTTTATGGGGAAATGAATTGCATTATCTTGTAGGGGTGATATCTCTAGTGGATTGCTCATCCAGGAAACAGTATACGGGCTTTCAAGATGTTACTATTTCATGGTTTGAGTGAAAGCAGTGGTGCAGGATTATTTGACTATGTTTTTAGATGTTTCTTTATTTGTGCTTTGTCCAAAGAGTGGCAAGTATCTGGGATGTCACGGCTACCTCATTTCAAGGCTGTAGCCTTTAAAGGCTTAGACACAACTCACAGCAGTACCTAACCCTTTTCTGCAAGTGTTTTCTCCATTTGACTCATCTATGTTCTTAACTTCCCACATCTTGCTATTATGGCACAGCATGCCTTGTCTGAGGATTCTCAGCTGATGTGTTGGTGGGTGATCCTTTTACTGCGTATGTGGCCTATTGCCCTATGCAGGCACCCAGAGGCTGTTTGTTTCCCAGTGGGAGGATCCTCTGAAAGGCATTGATAAGTCTTGGTATGGTTTGGGTATTGAAAGAGCCCTGACTAGGGTCAAGTTTGAACAGAATAAGCTTTTTCAGGCTAGGTGGGAGGCAGAGCCTGCTGTCAGTTACTGCACTGTGTGTGAACTTCCTCCTGCAGGTTGTCCCCCGGATTACATCCCACCTGAGATCTTTCACTTCCGCACTCAGTCAGACGTGGAGCTCTATGGAATGGTGTACAAACCTCATGATGTCCAGCCTGGGAAGAAGCATCCCACAGTGCTCTTTGTGTATGGAGGCCCTCAGGTAATAATCCAGGTGGCTGACTGCTGGTGTTGGCCATGGGATTGCTGTCCAGGGCAGAGCTCTGTGTAGCTCGGTCACTGAAAGGAGTTTGCAGTGAAGATGGTGCCACTCTTTTCTTGGGTGACAGGTGATAGGACACAAAGATACAGCCTCAAGTTCCACCAGGGAAGGTTTAGACTGGACATTAGGAGGAATTTCTTCACAGAGAGGGTGGCTGAGCATTGGAGTGGGCTGCCTCCCAACCCTGGAGGTATTTAAGAGATGTGTGGACATGGCACTAAGAGACATGGTTTGGTGATGGGACTCAGTAGATCAGGTTTATGGTTGGACTGGATGATCTTGAAGGTATTTTCCAACCTAGATGACTTTGTGACTTTACGATCAGGACTTTGAATGTCTCTTCTGACTTCTGCCTCAAACCTCAGATGATTTTTCCAGCATATAGTCTTGATTTGTGTGGCTGCGATAGCTCAGTTAGTGGCTGCTGTCCAGTTCAGGATCCAACATAGTGAGACGGACAGAGGAAGGTAGCGGAAGGCAGCTGCTTGGCTCTGAAACTTTTCTAACTTCCTTTTGCAGGTGCAGCTGGTGAATAACTCTTTCAAAGGAATCAAGTACTTACGGCTAAACACACTAGCGTCTCTAGGCTATGCTGTGGTAGTAATTGATGGAAGGGGTTCATGCCAGCGAGGACTCAAGTTTGAAGGGGCCCTGAAAAACCAAATGGTAATGTATTTTTTTTTAATGAATCTTTGCTCATTTGTTCTTTCTAAGGTTGTATGTCTGAATGGCTTGAGCGTTGCTCATGCCTTTTCTGTCCCTTAAGTTTTTAGGTTTAGAAAGTCACTAACTTGAGCTTCCTTGTTGCCTTGTAGGGCCAGGTGGAGATAGAGGACCAGGTGGAAGGTTTACATTATGTAGCAGAAAAATACGGGTTCATCGACTTGAGTCGGGTAGCCATACATGGCTGGTCATACGGGGGTTTTCTCTCCCTCATGGGGCTTATCTGTAAACCCAACGTCTTCAAGGTGAGTCTAGACACGGGGGGGTGTCATCTTGGGACTCTTGGTTTCCTTAGTTTATCTAACTCTTGCCATCTAGTGTTGGCTTTTATTTGCTTGATGATTTTGATGGACAGGTAAAAATGTCCCTTAGTCCTGCCTGCCTGTAGCTGCTGCCTACAGACCTGCATTCTGCTTGCAGGTTGTGCTGTGAGACCTGAAGAGGAGGGGGTCTCTGGGATGGGGTCATGCCCCAGTGACTGAAAGTGGAGGACTTAGCCTAGCATCCGATCAGATAATTGATGCGCTATTCCTAATGCCCTTCCCAAGTCCCCAGCACAGTTTCTGGATCGTTCCACATGTCTTCCTTGAAAAGGGGGAAGCCTTTAGTGCTGGTATGCTGGAATTTGCCTGATTTTGATTATAAGAGAAAAAGCATGAGGAGGAGTCTGGGTCTTCTGTGGGTTTGTTGTGGAAGAATTCTGGTCTGTGTGACAGGCTCTGGACAGTTCTGTTTTTTTCCTGCTTCATCAGGAAAACAGGGAACTCTTGAAGTGCTTGAACTCTTTAGCACTTGATAATTAAAGTTGTCTCCTGCCACCTATTTGTTTGACAGATTGCTATAGCAGGTGCTCCTGTCACAGTTTGGATGGCATATGACACCGGGTATACTGAGCGGTACATGGATATCCCAGAAAACAACCAGCAAGGTTATGAGGCTGGCTCTGTGGCATTACACGTAGAAAAGCTTCCCAACGAGTGAGTACGGTGGGGTTGTGCAATCTGCTAAAAAACCGCTACCAGTTGCACCTCGGCTGACTACAAAAAGAATGGATGGGTTCTGATCTGGTTTAATTTTAACTCACGTGGTTGGTGCTGCCTCCTGCAGCAAGCTGAGGCGTTGTACCCGCAGCCCCCCTTCACCATGGAGGGGTTAAAGACCTCGTCCGTGGCCTTACGCTCCTCTGACTGCTGCCTGGTCATTGCTCCGTTTTGGGTTGCCAGCTGGCAGCTCTTTGCTCAGACCCGCTGCAGAGCTTTTTGCTTGGATTCTCATCCTATCTCTTTTTCCCATCTCCAGGCCAAATCGTTTGCTGATCCTCCATGGCTTTTTGGATGAAAATGTGCACTTTTTCCACACCAACTTTCTGGTATCACAGCTAATCCGGGCTGGAAAACCTTACCAGCTGCAGGTAGGAGGAACAAGAGCGTAGCGGGAAGGTCTGTTAAATCCGTAACGTTTTCTGCTCACTGCCCTGGGAGTGGAGTAAGGTGGAGGCAAATGCTTCCCCGTATTGATGCAATATAGGCGATAGTAAATGCCTTGTTTGACTCCAAGAGGTGGCCGGGAGGTGGCACTGTGGCTGCTTCCTTGCTGGCTGATGTGGCCTGTATCTGAAAGCACTTGCAAACAGGGCTCTTGCCCTCAGGCCTGGAACTTTCCTTCTCCACTGGAACTGTCCCAGCCATGTGAGACAGCAGAGGTGGCTGTGTCACCGAGTGGGGTGGCAGCACACGCCAGTGCAATGAGGGAGGTGGGCTGGTGCTCTAAATCCCCCCTGGCACCCTGTTGTCCTGATGGAAGAGGGCTGGTGTGAGGGAGGCTTCTCCGTGCTGAACGAGCTGCTCGTGGTTAATTGTCCTGTCTCTGCTTCTGCACAGATCTACCCCAATGAGAGACACAGTATTCGGTGCCCTGAGTCAGGAGAGCACTATGAAATCACGCTGCTGCACTTTCTACAAGAATACCTCTGAGAGCACAAGCCTCTGCAAACTGGACACTGACAGCTCACCTTCCCCTCCTGTGCCCTGCCGCTCCTGCCTCCCTCGACAGCCATCTAACCCAGAGCACAAATGGCTGAGTGCCCATGTCAGGGTGTCTCGCCCTGAACGAGGGAGGAGGGTGGAGAGCACCTTCCCTTTGGACAGTGCCACCTTCTTTCACTTTCCAAGCTGGAGGTCTGCCCCTGCTCAGCTGCTCATCCTGTTCCTCTCCTCCAGCCTGGCTGTTAATGCTTTTTTTTGCTGCTACTCCCTCTATCCTGGGAATCAACGGACAGTGGTCTGTCTCCCAAGGCTGAGGTTTATGTCCATCTCTCTCTCTCCCTGGTCCTTTTCCCTTCCACTGCACCTCTGCAGTTCCTGTACTCTCACCTGCAAGAACTCAGTGCCTGTGTTGGAAACGGAAGAGCTGAATCAGCAAGCTGCCTTAAGCCAGGAGTGGGAGGGAAGAGAGAGCTACCTAGTGTTAAGCCCCAGGGGAGCTGATCGCTGCTGCTGTGTCCTGGCCCTGCTGCACCAACATGGAGCCCTGGGGATATGAAGAGCTCTACAGAAGCATGCAACACTAGTCTTTTCTATTTTTTCTGTTTAATTTTGCAGAGCAGATGGAGGAAGTGGCTGGGGTCGGTAACAACGTCCTTTCATGCCTTTCTCTAATGGCCGCTCACAACCAGAGTTGTGCCAACAGGTAGCACGGCAGCTGAAGCAGCTGGCTACAACCAGAGATCATCTCTCCAGAGATCACAGCAGCATTTGGGTTTTTGCAACGCAAGATGGATGATATTTATGCAAATCGTTCCTCCTTCCGTTCTCTGTGCTGCCTCTTGGTCCTACCTTCTTCTTCCCTGATACCCCGAGCTTTCAGATGTGCACTGAAATTGGCTGTGCTTCAGT
This sequence comes from Cygnus atratus, assembly GCF_013377495.2. NCBI lineage: Eukaryota > Metazoa > Chordata > Aves > Anseriformes > Anatidae > Cygnus > Cygnus atratus. The sequence goes on from NC_066387.1 coordinate 3,039,028, forward strand.
TCTCTGCGGGTCAGTGACTGTTCCCCTTGCCCATCTACTCAGCAAATGCTCTCTTCTGGTTTTTATTTACCTGGTCAACAGGAACTGCAGTTCTGGGGAGGGGGGATTGAGCAATTGCACCTCAGGGGAGCACATACCCCCCTCAAGCCAAGGGTTCTGCCAGGGGCAAAAAGAAGAAAAAAAAATACCCAAATGAACCACGTTGACTTGCCCTGGAGTATTTTAAGTGCGTATTATGAAAAGAAAATATTTTTATGGATTCTTATTCTTTTATAATTATGAGTGTAAGATGTAGCGACTCATTAAAATATTGGAAAGAGAGGCACTGGCTGGCATCTGTACCTGTTTTTGGAGGGCAGGAGAGGGCTTGGGAGGAAATGCCATCTGGTTCACGATGGCCAAAGCTGCGCCTGTGGTAAAAGCAAAGTGCTCTGTTTGGTTTCTGTGCCAAGCAGTGGAGAGAATATTAAATCCCTGATGTTCCTCGAGGGAAGAACGATCTAGCAATTGAAGATGCAGGGTGGAGAGTTGGGAATCCTGGGCTGTTCTTGGCTCCGCTATTAAGGCGCTGCATGATCTTGAGCGAGTCAGACACCTTGTGCTTGCAAATCCCAGCCTTGGTTGTGGAGGTAGGCACCTCGCCCAGCACCCCGACTCCCTCTGGCTTCTTGGGAGGCTGGAGCTGCTCTGCAGCTCGGAGGTGGCCTGGCCTGACTTCCAAGCGCTCGCAGCTCTGATCCCACGCTAGGACACACGTGGGCCCCGGGCACGGAGCTGCCTGTTGCAGGTGCTGGGGCCTGCCTATGCTCGCCTTCTGTGGAGCTTAAAGCTCACAAAGCCTGGCCTTGCTGTTTTCCTTTCTAAATGGGGATCAGATGTTAATTAAACTGCTATTAAATGCCCTGAGGTTGCAAGCTGGAGGCTTTAGCTTTAAATACAAAGCATTTCACAGCTGGAGGATTTTGTTTGCTGAACGTGGCTGTGAGCATATTGCCCCATTCTCATGCCTGTACCCAAATAATTGGCCCATTTCAGTGGTGTTTTAGCAGCTTTGAGGTTGCAGGGGCGGAAGGGGAGGTAATGGAGGAAGTTGCACATCTCTGAAGCTTCCTTGAGAGAAGATTGCGATCTCCCTTGCAGAGAGAAAAGTTGCTGCCCTTTCTCCCTGCCTTCTTTAGAGCCGGGTGGGTGCCAGTGCATGGTAAGAAGCTTTACTTTGCAGGGCTTGCTTCTTTTCAGTGTTAATCTCAAGTGCTTTTTCCTGTCCCAAAAGAGCAAATGTTCTTAAAATGTCTGCAGTGCACTCTTAAAATGCTCTTGTCTCGAAGAGTTTACAAATCTGTCAGCTCCTTTGATCCTCCAAGCTTGCTTCTGAAGCTGTAGGATTATTTGATGCCATAAAAAGATGTTTTTCTTCTTCTGGGTATTGAGATCCTGAGAGGCATTAACTGGGAAATCACCTACCACAATCTTGAGCTTTTCAATATGTAACAGGCTCTGCTGGGGATTGAAACACAAATGATGTAGGAGGCCTTCACCCAGCTGTCCTGTGAGAAAGGTAATTGGAGTGTGAAGCGTGGTTAAGCCAGGTTCAAGGTATCTCTTTTGGATAGAAAATTTGCAGCTGTAGCACGAAGCTGAGTTAATTTCCTGTGAGAGCAAGTGGTAACGGCCGCAGGAAGCACAGGGCATTGTAATGGATGCTGGGGAAGCCGGGCAAACATTGCTCTTCCTCAAGAACAGCAGAACTAAGCATGAGAGTTTGTTGGGAGGCACTTCTGTGAAAATCCAACATGTGGGGTTTTATTTTTAGGCATAGGATGTGGAGGAGAGCAGATGTTCTCGATGACTTATTTTGAAACAAAAAAAAACACTGCTTGCGCTACAAAATTAGCTCAGAAAGCCACTGTCACCGTGAAAGATGCTCGAATGGAAAACTTTCCAGCATCTCCCTTCCCAAAGGGTGGGGAATGAAGGTGCGACGCTGCCTCTCGTTCTTTCGAAGCTACGTCAGTGGAAACTGCTCCTTCGGTTAGGAGACGTGTCTCGGGCAGGGATGGCTCTTGGCTGCGAGGGTCGTGCGGTCCTGCTGCGTGCTGCCTGGCTCTGGGGAGCAGCGCCCGCAGGATTGCTGGAGTTGCTCGGAAATACCAGGGCCTATCAAAGGCGGCGCGGGCTGCACGGCAGCGACGTGAGGAAGACAAATGGCTGCGATGGCGGGGGGCCAGGGGAGGGCTGCGTGTGTACGGTTGCAAAAAAGGAGGGTGTAAACCGATAGTGGAAAATCCTCGCCGAGGGATTTTGGCAAAGCACGCGGGCTTCCAGCGTGCCGCCTTCGAGCTGGGACAGATGCAAGGCTTCAGTCATCGGTGTGGAGCGGGGCTCGCTGCTGGTCCCAGCCTGGCTCCGTGTAGTCCTCGCAGTGTGCTGCCCCTGCTCCTCCCTGCTGCTCCTCTGCCTCCCCATCTGCAAAAAAAAACCCAACACCCTTATCTCTGATTCCAGCTCAAGCCCCTTGCTCGGAGGCTGGAGCAGGTTTCTGTGGGCTTTCAAGTGAAAACAGCCTCAACCCGACCCAGCAGCCGCAGCTCCTGCTCCGCTGGGCTCTTCTGTTTTGCATCGAGTCCCAGCGCTGCTCCAGCTCGGAGCTCAGAGGCTGAGCCGTGGGCCATCCAGAGTAAGGGGCTGCCGAAGGGGTTGCCATAGCTGTGGCCTGGGGAAAGGTTTCTGCGGTTCTTACCAGAAAGCACTGCAGGTATCTTCCTGGTCCTCGTGTTGTTCTCAGAGCTCTGTAGCGCTCCAGCCAACAGGCAGACCTTGTTCTGGAGCTATCCCCATGCAGCAAATCCTTCTCTGCTCCATCTGGGGCTTGATCCTGCTTGGTGCTGAGTCCCCTAGCAGAGGCAGTGAGATGTGCTCGGTGCCGGCGGTGCAGCTAACAGCTGGGCACCGGGCGGATGCTGCTGTAGCAAGGGGGGAAGCAAGGGACAGATAGCAGAGAAAAGCGGGGCAGCCCTGCATCAGTGGGGTTTTGCAAATAAAGAGAGTTTTCAGGTGGGTGAAGGGGGTTTGGTGCGTGGTGGCGGGTGGGGACAGCTCCAGCCTGGCCCCAGAGCAGAGCTGGTGCTGCCATCTCTGCTCATCTCTGCCCCTCTTGCTGCCTTTTGTCTGCGTTTGCCTTGCTCTGTCATCTGGGGAGCAGGAAGGGGCTCTGGTCTCTCGCAAAGCTGTTCGTTCCTCTCCTAAAAAGGACAGTTAAATACCACCAAAAGGACAGCTAAGACCTCCTAAAGCTCCTGTCAAAACAGCAGCGCGTCCGTGCGAAGACTGCTCCAGCCAAAGGAACAAACGTGCCTCTTGTCTTCCCCTGGCTCAACCGCTTTGTTTGCATTTCTCTGCCTCCCCCTCACCTTTAATCCAGGCTTGGAAAGACTCGTCCTGCTCCAGGCTCCGGCCCCAGCCATGGGGTGACCGTGGGGCTCTGCCCTGGGCCACCTCGAGCCTGCTCTCGTTCCCCCCAGTTAGGGACCATGGCCGTGCCGCTGGGGCTGCTGCTGGCCCTGCTGGGCTGCACTGCGGCGCTGGACCTTGCCTTGGAGGAGGCGTGGGAAGGCTGGAAGAGCCTCTACGCCAAGGAGTACACGAGGGTAGGTCCGCACGAGGCACTGGGCCAGGCCCTCTTCTCCTCAAGCCTCGGTGCACGTGCCAGGGCCAGCTCCGGAGGGGTCCGCACCCTCTGGTGCTCCTGGGGGGGATGTTCCTGACCCGTGGCTGCTCTGTCCCTCGGCAGGAGGCTGAGGCTGTCCGCAGGGAGGTCTGGGAGAAGAACCTGCGGCGCATCGAGCAGCACAACCGCGAGGAGTCTCGGGGGCAGCACACGTTCCGCCTGGCCATGAACCACTACGGGGACATGGTAGTTGTGCTCGGCACCTCCTCCAGGGACTGGGGGCCCCTCGAGGCACCCAGGGCTCGAGCCAGGGTCTGGGGACACCCATCCTGCTCTAGGGGTGCTGGTGCCCCCGGTGTTGGGCTGCTCCCTGGGCTGCAGCCCCGCTCACGCACGCGTGCAACCCGCAGACGGATGAGGAGTTCAACCAGCTCCTGAACGGCTTCACCCCGGCGCGGCAGGAGGAGCCGGTGCTGCTCTTCCAGGCATCGGCAGCTCTGAAGACGCCGGCAGAAGTGGACTGGCGGGCAAAGGGCTACGTGACGCCTGTGAAGAACCAGGTGGGCATGGGGGGGGCTCTGGCCATGGCAGCAGAAATAGGAGGCTGCATCCTCCAAAGCTCCAGAAATCCTCTGGGCAACCCAGAGCAGCAGCTCCCACAGTTTTGACCACTGCAGTTTTGCAGACAAGGAGCTGGAGAGCAGCACCGTGGGGGCACGGTGTCCCTCTCCATCAGCTTTTTGGGTGATGCTGTGACACCCCCCGTCTCGCCCAGGGGCACTGCGGGTCGTGCTGGGCATTCAGTGCCACGGGGGCCCTTGAGGGACTCGTCTTCAACCAGACGGGGAAGCTGGTGGTGCTGAGCGAGCAGAACCTCATCGACTGCTCTCGGAAGCTGGGCAACAACGGCTGCCACGGCGGCTACATGACCCGCGCCTTCCAGTACGTGCGTGAGAACGGCGGCTTGAACTCGGAGCACATCTACCCCTACCTGGCCACGGTAAGGGGCAGTGGGCAGGAGAGTGGGGGGACAGGCAGAGCTGTGCCAGTGGGTCCCAGCCCCGGTGTCCCTCTCTCCCCGCTCTCAGGACACCTCCAGCTGCAAATACAACCCCCAGGACAGGGCGGCCAACTGCTCTGCCATCTGGCTGGTGGCCAAGGGCAGCGAGGCGGCGCTGGAGCAGGCAGTGGCAACTGTGGGTCCTGTGTCTGTGGCAGTGGATGCCAGTGGTTTCTTCTTCCACTTCTACAAGTCAGGTACCATCTCCCTCTTCACCTGGCAAAGTGTGGATGGGTAAACTGAGGCAGGGTTACCTTGCTGAGCAGCTGAGTCCCATAGGGTAACACCCAGGGTGCCCAGTCCAGGGGAATAGGATCAGCCACGCTGCTTTTGCCTGGAAATTAAGCATTTGGGGCCAGCCCTGGCTCACCCCATTTCTGCTCTTCCCAGGTGTCTTCAGCAGCATGTTTTGCAGCCAGCAGGTGAACCACGGGATGTTAGCCGTGGGCTATGGCACCAGCCAGGAGGGCGGGAAGAACGTGAGCTACTGGATCCTAAAGAACAGGTAGGGGTGGAGGTGCCCCCAGACCTGCTGCCCCTTTCAGCCCCGGGCATGGCCCGTCCTTCCCTCCTGCTGGGACTCCTCCGTGAGGTCAGAGCCAGGCAGGGAGGGACATGACAGGAGTGTCCCCATCCCACGGGACTCTCCTGTGCTCCTGTCCTCTCTCTCTGCTTGCCCTCCCTCAGGGAAAACAGGGCCAGTTTTCCCTGCGTGGGAACACAGATGTGCTCATTCTTTGTCTCTTCCTGCAGCTGGTCGGAGGTGTGGGGTGAGCAGGGCTACATCCGCCTGCTGAAGGGCGCCGACAACCACTGCGGGGTGGCCAGCCAGGCCAGCTTTCCTCTGCTGTGAGCAGGCTCCTGGGCCGGAGCGCAGGGAAGAAGGCAGCTCCCACCAGGTGTCTCGGTCCTGCCTGGCTGCAGGGACAGAGCCGGTTCCTTCTTGAAGGGGCTTTTGTTTGTACGTGGGGAGAAGCAATTAAAAGTGGCACGGCTGATCACTCTGTTGCCTGCAAAAGGGGCCAGGTGTGCTTTGGCAGCCGCAGTATGGCTGGTGCAGCTGGTACTTTTCTTTCCCCGCTGGGAAAGCCAAAGCTCCTTTTCGCACGATGTTTTGTGAGAGGAGCTTTTTCTGCCTCTTTCCCCTCCCGGTGACCCTTTTCCTTCCAGCTAACTCCCAAATGCCACAACCACGACTTGATTTTCTGACCGTGCCTGCAGTTCTGCTTGACCCCTGCAAGCCCAGCTCTTAGAAACAGGTTTTTACCGAGGTAAACCTGCATGACAAGGCAGAAAATAAAATTCCCCCTCTCCTGCTGCTTATTTCCAACCCCTTGAGCGCCCCGGGGCTTTGGTGCCTCAGGAGGGTGACGGGTGCCAGGCTGGGCTGAGGGGGTCCCGCAGCTGCCTTAAACACCCCAGGGCTGCCCCAGGGCCACAGCCCAGACTGCGTGCTGGCCCCAGGGGGCACTGTCCGGGTGACCACTGTCCCCTTGTCCCCACGGTCCCTGCCCCATTTCCCCCCTCAGCTCAACCCTGCCCACACCCAAGATGGCCGCCGCGGCGCCCGCCGAGCGCCAGGAGCCCGCCTTGACCCCTCCCGCCCGCCGTAGCGCGGGCTTCCTTCCCAAGATGGCGGCGCCCAGCGGGAGGAGCGGCCGGGGGCTGTGGGGCGCGGTGGTGGCCGCCGCCGCCCTGCTGTGGCTGGGGGCCCGGGCCGCCGAGGGCCCGAGCACGGCCGAGTTCGACGTGCGGCCCGGTGGGGAGGTGCACTCCTTCTCCCGGAGCCTGGTGAGGGCCGGGGAGAGGAGAGGGTACGCGCCTCTCCCCGATTGGCGGGGGCGCACGTCGCTCTTCTGTCCCGGCGCGGGGATTGGCTGACAGCGAGGGGAGGCGGGACGAGGGTGGGTCGGGGGGGTCCGTGCTGGTTGCTATGGGAGCGGCCGGGGGGGAGGCCCGGCCCGTGGCGGGGGGGGCTGGGGAATAGGGGGGGGGCTCTGCAGAGGCTGGGGGTCCCCCAGGAGGGAGGGAGCCCCCCCCCCCCGGGAATGGGGACCCCAAGGAGAAGGGGGGGCCCAAGGGAGGGTCCCCCAAGGAAAATGGGTGCCCGGGGGGGGCCAGGAGGCGCCCCGTGAAGGTGTCCCTCGAGGAAGGGGGTGCCCGAGGCAGGGGGATTCCAACGGGAGGAGGTGCCCAAGGGAAGGCAGCGGGCGGCGAGGGGAAGGGGGTGTAAAGGAAGGAGGGATCCCAGGGGAAAGAGGCTTGCCAAGGGGATGGGGCTCTGTTGGGAAGGGGGGGCAGGTCCCTGGGCTCCCCTGAGCCATAAGTCCCCACGCCAACACTGCGGGGTCCTACTGATACGCCACAGCACACCCCAAAGGACACCCCACAGGACACGGGCCTCGCAGCCCAGACCAGCAGCACGGTCCCTGGCTCGGCGCTTCGCTGAGGTCCCGCTGTTGGTGCACACAGACGGGGTGTGTGCTCCTCCTCGTGTCACCCCTGGGGCGAGACCGCCACAGGCTGCACCGTGCCCGCAGCCCCCGTACTTCTCTCAGGCGTTCCCGGATCTCGTGGAGTTGCTGAGAATTTGCCTATGTTGAGCAAACAGTTGGTCACACGGAGTGTCCTGCTATAGCAAGGCTGCTGGTCTTCTCTTTTTGCAGGGAGATTACACCTGCACCTTCACGTACTCTGCTCAGGGAGGAACGAATGAGGTGAGTCAGGCAAGCCTTCAGATGTTTCCCTTACGCTTAGTCTCTGTGGCTGCACAGAATAAAAAACCATTCAGGATATCTGTGTTGACACCAGTGGTGACTGAGAAGGACGTATATGCCCCAGAGATAAAAGGCTGCTATTCTGCCCCAAGCCTCGTTTGGTCAGTCATCGTCCTGTTCCCTAGGTTTAATTCGTGGCCTGGACAAGAAACTTATTTTTCTCTGGAGAGGAAGTGGTTTCTTTTGTGATCAGCTGATTCTAGGGTCCGGGAGCTGTGAGGGAGGGTGGCTGCACCATTTCCAACACTGCACGTTTGCAAAAGTAACTTTGTTAGATTTGCTTCTTGAATGGAAGCGACCTTCGTGCCTTGCAGTGGTGGTGTGCTTCGCAAGGCTGTGGCATTTGCAAGGTTTAAGGTCGTGTGCCTTCCCTGGAGAACGGAGAGTGACAATTTCATGCCCCAGTTGGTAGGAAGGGCCTTGTAGGAGTAATCCCGTGCTCTGTAGGAGGCTTGAAGGTTTCTGTGGCTCGTGTTGCTGTTGCAATAAGTGCTGTACAGACAGACACAGTTTGTACTTCCTTATCTGCAAGTCCTCTATATAAAATCGGGTCCGTTTATTTTAGCGTAAAAGGAAATGAGACTTTAACTCTTTTCAGTAATGGCACTAATGGAACTGTGGAGAGCAGAGGGTGACCATGCCTCGTGCCTTGTGAAATACAGAATAAAGGGGGCCATCAGCAATTGTTCTGTAATCCTGTTGTGTTATTTTATAGTGGTTGACACTTGTCGTGCCTGCAGCTGGGAGGCAGGGGATGAGTGGGAAGTGGGAGGCTCTTACTCACATTAACTGTGGAGGCCTTTCCCCTCTGCAGCAATGGCAGATGAATATTGGGATCAGCGAAGACAACCTGCTCTTCTCCTGCTCTGTCTGGAGGTGCGTTGTTTAACCCGAAAGGCTCTGAGGCAAAAGCAACAACAAGCCAGGTGGGATCTGGGCTGGGGAGCTCTGGCTTTCCTCTCCCACGAGGTGCTGTGACTCCGGGTGTGCTCTCGAGCCCGGTGGTAGTTTATAAGTGCTGTTTTCCCCCCTGTCGCCCCGCTACACTAGGTGGAGCTACAAGAGAGCCAGAGGTGGCTGTGGAGGGAGCCCTGAGTCCTGCTGCTCTTCTACACCTCCACCCTCTCTGCCAGCAGCAGGGACTAGAAGAAACTGCCTGATGTGCTCCTTCACTAGGGAGTCAGAGCAAGATGGTCTCTAATGCTTGTGTCCTGGAGAGCTGAGGGGCAGCATTAGCCCTTGTGCCTGAACCTTCCCTGTGCTCTCACCTCCTACGTAGCCTTTTCCTGCTCTTTATGTCAAAGACTCTGCTCTCGTTTCAGGCCCCAAGGGAAGTCTTATCTCTTCTTCACCCAGTTTAAAGCTGAAGTGAAAGGAGCCAAGATAGAGCATGCCATGGCTTATGTAAGTCCCATCTGATCACGTGGAAGTAGGCATATGGGAGGCTGCTATGAAACATGAATTGGACATTGAAAACATTTATTAGGCATCTGTCCAGTAAAACGTACGCCACCACACCCTTAATTAGAGAGTGGTGGCAGTCAGGAGAGCGTCCTCAGAAAGGAGTTCCTGCACTATTTTATTTCTGCTCCCTCTATGCCATTGGTTAGCCGCTGGCTTTGCTGGTGTCAGTGGCTCCAAAAGACACCATCCTGCCCAGGTGCACAGGGCAAGGGGAGTCTTGGTTTGTCTCAGCACATTCATTCCTCCATTTCCTAGCCTTGAGCGATGAAGCTTTCAGTCACCTGAAGGGCACAAGTTTGTAGTTTAAAGGAAATGGAAACATGGCCAGGGATTTTCCTTCAAATTTCCTTTGCAGATTTAATTCTTTCACTCCACATTATTAAAACCCAAGTGTGTTGTCTTTCGAAACGTGCTGTTGTTTATTTGCTTTAAATACAGAAGCTTCTTGGATTGCCTCAATTGCCTAAAACTTCTTCCTTCCCGTTTCAGTCTCAAGCTGCAGTGGGTGGACAAAGTGACGTCCCTTTAAAACAGGAAGAGTTTGAAATCACTGAAACAACAGGTCTGTGATCAAAAGAACTATGTGGGAAAGGGCCTGGTGTGGGAGACAAGCCTGGCTGACTACCAGGAGACGAGTGTTTAAGCTTAAAGCAGATAGGTGACAATATAGAGGCAGACAGTGCACATTATGGAGTCAGGAGTGTAGTGCTCTTAATCCATAGTTGGCAGCAAGATTTTGCAGGTCCTACTCCAGTGTAAATGCTAATTAGCATGGGGGAAGAATGGGTTTATCACAACGTGCTTGTACTGTGCATAGAAGGAAGTGCAATGCCCGACTTGCTGGCTTTATCGTCCTGGAAGGGAACCAGCAGGGCTGTTTTGTTCATGCCTTACCATCTGTTTATCCTGTGCTTGTTTTCTCTCTTTCTAGTGTCTCACAGGGAAGGCAAGTTCCGTTTTGAACTGTCGAAACTCATGATCGTAGCAAAAACACCCCGTGATGAGCTGTGACCCCAAGGACACCGTTGGGCAGGGTGTTTTGGCTGGAAGACCGTGGCAGATAATGGGGGTTACTTGTTATTGGCGGGTTTTTCGGTCGGCCAAACCTTTCGTGTTTTCCATATTGAAATGTGCTAGGGTCCAACACAAGTGGGACTTGGAGGTGTTAAGACAGATGCATTCTGCCTTGTGTCAGAGTAACAATGTGCTTTGCAGCTGGAAACCTCCTCTGAGACTCCTGATCTGCAGCCAGCCATTCTGTTGCCCGCTTTCTGCTTCACTGATCTGCTGAATATGGTAAAGCTCCCCTCTAACAGGGCTCCTTATCTTCCTTGCTAGGAAGAGCAATGCAGAAAGATAAGCAGCTGGCTTTAAGCAAGGTTTGCTAAAGGAAAGTTGTTAACTCTGGAGTCTCTGGAGGGTGGTGACAGGATTTCTTTCTCTGCCAGCATTGCAGGAGAAACAAATTAAATTGGGTAGGAGGGGGAAGGAAGGGATAGGGTTGGCCAAAGCTATCTGACTCCTTGTTGAATGCAACTATTGAAGACCGTTGCTGGCTTTGCTGGAGAGGATATTCTGTTCCTGCCTTAGTGCTGATTGCAGGTTGGGATAAGTTGGCATGGGGAAGGCAAAGCTTCTTATTCTGACACAACCCAGGAATCAATCCAAGCAACACTTCCAGCTCTCAGTACAATTGCAGGACTATTTTATACGTACAGAAGCAATTTTTTTTTCTTATCTAGAGTAATAACAGTGAGGGGATGTGGAATTCCTTTCCTGTGTAAATAAACAAACAAGTAAATAAAGCATCGCACTCTTGCCTGGGCTTGCTTTGGTCCGTGATTCCTGCCCTCTCTAACTGGATGTCCGGTGAGGGGCGTGATCTTCGACGTTTGCTTGGCCAGGAGGAGCTGAGATGTCACACAGGAGTCTGGAGGCTGCAGAGGGTTTATGGGGCCCACCCAAGAGACAGACATCCCAGCAGCAGCACGCCAGAACCTGTAAGTTTATGTAACCCAGTGCTGTCGTGATGGGTGCTTTGCCCAGAGGTGATGCCTCGTGATGGCTGTCGTCATCGGGAGCTGCTTTTCCCATTTTGGGAGGAGTTCCCTGGTCTTTGGCAGTCTGGGGGTGCTTTGCACTGGGGATTTTACAGATTCTGTTTTCCCGGCTGTCCCTGGATGCTTCCTTCTCCGTGTGTGAAGGAAACCTGGTGCCGGTGCCAAGCACTTGGTGGGTTAAGCACGGTCCTGGCTGCTGCACTGGGGTGTAAGAAACACCGAGGACAAAGAAAAATGCCGTGTGTCAGGAGATTCATCTGAGCAGAGATGTTTCTTGCAATTAAGGAGCATCATGCAGCTGGTGCTGACATGCACCTCGAAAACAGAAGAGCAAAGCATTTCTGGCTGTCAGCACAGCAGCCGCCACGGCAGCATCCATCAGCCCCGTTCCGCTTTGTGTGTTCTCTGCATCTGCCAATACTCCACCGAGCAGCGATGAGCTGTTTCCAGCTCCGGCTGCTCCTCGGCACATACCTGACAGCTGCAGAAAGCCCAGTGGGGACAGGAACGTCTGTTCTCAGATGTCGCACACCAAAGCCGACTTCTCCCTGCCCTCTCCAAGGGGCCACAGCTTTGTGAACCTTGGCTGCGTTCTCCCACGTGCGCACCTGTGAACGTGCCTACCCCGCATCCCGAGCTGCTTTGTGCAATTAAATTAGGTGTGATATTTGGAGCCATGCCGATGAAATGACAGAGATTGGGGGGGTTTATTTCTTTTTTAATCTTTAGGGCTGAAACTTATCAGCGTCTCAAACCAGCAGTAGAAAGGGAGTGGTGAACGTGAGCGGCTGGGCTGCTCTCTGCTTGGCATCTGCGAGCAATCGGCAATCGCCTGTGCCTGGAGACATCCCATGGAACAGGAGGCACAAGAAGGTCACGAAGATAAGGCCAGCTGAGATTGTGCAGCATCTTGTATGCTAAAAGGGCAATTTTCAATGCTCAAAGCAAAGATCAGAGTGTGGGAAATAGGCCACTGCTGGTGCATCCACGCTCTGAGCGCACAACACGCCGGTAACTCCGTAAGGTCACCCCTTGCCTTTTGTTATCAGGGCTGTGCTTTTTTAGCTCCTGCTGTGCGGCACGGGGACAGAGAGAAGGCTCATGCAGGGGACACGTGGGTGCAGGAGTACAGGCACCCCCGGGGCCCCAGCCCTTTGCTACTGGTCTGCACTGGGATTTCGCAACGCTTCTCCTCCCGCTGCTTCAGTGCCGGCTGCGCAACGCTGCTGTGCCAGGGAGCAGGGGCAAGCAGCGGTTCAAGGCGGCGGGGTGGGAGGATCTTTGTTCTCATGCCAGGGGGAAAGGAGAGAAAAAGCCTCCGGCACAGAGAGCAATCCTTATTTAAAGGACAAAGCCGCCCACAGCGCTCATTTTGTGACTGCCACCCGCCTTTGTACCAACCACATGGAGCAACCAAGCCAAACAGGTGAGTTTATTTAAATAACTCATCAGGGCTACAGAGTTTGCTAAAAAATAACAATCATAACTCACTCAGGGACATGTAAAACGTGTGAAATTCTCGGGACAGCTTTGCACAACTACCGAGGAAGGCATCTAAGCAATCACAGTGACACCATCTGCAGGAGGGCGATTCCAACCGAGTTTTGGATGAACAGACATGCCTGGGTTGAGAAGGTCCCTGCACACCTCTTGGGTGACCTGTGCAGACCTGGGGGACAGTGCAAGGGGGATCTTTCTGCTTGCCAGGACTTGTCTTTAGGAGGCCAAAGCCCCTTCCAGCCTGCAAGGCACAGAGATGCCTTCCTGTGCTGGGCAGCACAAGCCTGGGGCATGGTTTGCTCCCACCATATCGTGGAGCTGCTCAAACCCTGTCAAAATACAGCCATGCAGCTCCGCGCCCCCTGGTATCAGGGTATCACCACCGTTCATCCAAGCAGCTGCCCACCCCCTCAGATTCACCTTACAGGTGTTATGCACCACGAGTCTTTGGTTTGTTTTTTTCCATAGGAGGATTACAATCAAGTTCAGTGTGGAGAGTCCAGTTCCAGCCAGTTCCTTGGACTCTGAGCTAAGAGCACTTGGTGGGCAAAGGAAAAAAAATGTACATCAGGAGCCCAGGGAGGCCAGAAGCCCAGGATCACCTGCAAAGGACTCAGCCCAGCACAGGGAGGTTTTCAGATCCTGGGCATGGGTTAAACAAAATCAAGAGGTTCAGTCTTTTATGTAAATGAGGAGAAAATGGGAGAGTTAGCAGTAGAGAGAAAAGGACGGAAAGCCTGGTAATCACCAAAATATGTCCCAGCCTCGGTCTCACAGGTAACAGGATGTAGAGTCTGGCAGCTGCTGCTGATGGCCCCGCTCGGCCACTTTTATCTCGTCCTCCCCTTTCATATGCTGTCCTCCTCCAGCATCTTGTTCACGCCTTCGCAGATCCTCTTCAGGTGGGTGCGGTAGGGCTCGGCCGGCCCATAGAGAGCCGAGAGGAACTCGTAGTCCGCAAAGTGATTGAAGACGTGGTTGATGCGGGAGTGTGATTTGGCTGTCAGGTGGCTGTTGACAGCCTGGTGCAGCAGGTCCCGGCACTCGGTGAGCACACCCGACATGACCCTGCGGTCAAAGGTGAAGTCTATCTGGTGGAAGCTGACGGCTGTCATGGCCAAGGTATGCACCTTCTTGCGGAAGCGCTCCATCACCAGCAGCTCCTCGGGGCTGAACTGCCCATTGCGGTACAGCACGCCCAGCTTCATCACGATCTTGATGAGGTTTTTGATGATCTTCTGGGCCTCTTTGCGGTTGTGGGTGTACTCCTTGGTGGCCCGGTAGAGCTCATCCAAGATCTCGCTGCTCGTGTCATCAATGAAGACGTTGGCCACGGTCTTGGAAGCCATTTTGCTCAAGAGCTTCTTCTGGGCCTGCAGGGCCAAGCTCTTGGTGCTGAAGGTGTCCATCTCTGTAGGGAAAAAGAGGCACACGCAGTTCAGTTCATGCCCTGGAACAGTCCCTGCCTCCTCTCCTCCCCACGCAGCCTCCTGGGAGGACAAAGAGCATCTCAGACCGCCGGCAAGACCATGAGCGGCTCCCAGTCGGGAAGCCCCTGGGTGCCAGGGCAGAGAAGAGCTGAGCCCACACGCCAGATTTTGGTCGTGGGGTGACTTACAGGGCACTCCTGGCTTTCTTCCCCCCAAATGTGGGACAAAACCACAACACGCTGGGCCGGACAGCATGTAATGCCATCAAAGACAGCACCAGAGGTGACAGCGGGGTCCCTACCTGCGCGTGGCCCACGAGCCCTGCAACCTTTCCTCTCCCTCCCGCGATCAGCACCGCGCTGCTACCTACACAGGAAGGGCTCTTGCCCCATCATTTGAACGCTTCTTCCTTAAAACCTGACTCACTTCCTGCAGGGTGAGCTGGGGACGACTCAGGTGGCGGCTGAGTCACCCGCCGCAGCCGTGTGCTTGCGTATGGCCTAGCTTCTCGATGCAGCGTGGCTGGGGCACAGCACCCACCGCTGCACCGGGCCGCACCAAAATATTGAAAGAAATACTTCTCCCAGTCTCTGCCCGCCTGCTAGGCCCACACAGTCAGAGCCCAGACTGGTTCTGCCACTGGTTTCCCACTCTGCTCTGTGCTGTGCGGCCTCACCTCGAGTACTGTGTGCAGTGCTGGGCACCACGGTACAAAAAGGACGTGAAACTGTTGGAGAGTGTCCAGAGAAGGGCAACAAGATGGTGAAGGGCCTAGAGGGGAAGACGTATGAGGAGTGGCTGAGGTCACTTGGTCTGTTCAGCCTGGAAAAGAGGAGGCTGAGGGGAGACCTTATGGCGGCCTACAGCTTTCTCACGAGGGGGAGTGGAGGAGATCTGTTCTCTTTAGTGACGAGTGATAGGACCCGAGGGAATGGTGTCAAGCTGCAACAGGGGAGGTTCAAGCTGGATATCAGGAAGAGGTTCTTCACCGAGAGGGTGGTCACACACTGGAACAGGCTCCCCAGGGACGTAGTCATGGCACCAAGTCTGTCAGTTTAAGAAGCATTTGGGCTATGTTCTCAGTCATAGGTCTGAATTTTTGGGTAGACCTGTGTGGAGCCAGGAGTTGGACTCGATGATCCTTGTGGGTCCCTTCCAACTCGGGATATTCTATGATTCTATGATTCTATGACCAGCTCGACTCCCTCTGCGTGTGTCTTGCGAAAGCAGCGGTCTCCAGGGCTGGTGCGGGGCTGCCTTGGAGGTGAATAATGGGAGACCTCCTCCCCTGCTCACCTGCGGCCTGGCTCCCAGCACCTCAGCAGGACTCGCTTCACCAGATCAATCTGCTCGGGCAGATTATGGCTGTGAAAGCTGACGTGAATGAATAAAGCGCCACTGGCCCTGGAGATGCGTCTTGCCCTGGGAAATCTCTGCGCTACAAATCACAGCGATGTGAGAACAGCGTGATAACAGCTGCTCCCGCGCTAGGATGGATGGGCAGAGATGCAGGTTGCTTATGCAAGTGTCTGCACGTGGCGCGGTCAGCCTGGCAAAAGGAGTGCAGGGAAGGGATGGGATCGCTCTATAAATACATCACCAGGGAGGGAGAAGAGCTATTTAAGCTAAAGGACGCTGCTGGTCTGAGAATGGATGGGGATAAATTGGCCATGAATATGCTCAGGCTGGAGATGAGAGCAGGGTTTCTCCTCAAAGCAGCAGAGCCTGCGGCAGTCACCCAAGAGGAGCGAGGGGATTGGAAAGCGCATCGCGGGCAGGAGCAGCTCCTGCTGGCACGGAGCATACGTAGGGTGCTCGGGAGCTAAGCCTGGCTCCCCGCAGGGTTTGGATAACCATGGCAGCGCCGTCCCGGTGACCCCACAGTGGCCGAGGCTCTGTCTCGCTGCAAAGAAGAGCACGAGGCACAGCCCTCACCCGGCCCTGCTGGCCAAGGGAGATGGGGATGGGGTTACCCTGACCGTCGGGTGCGGGTTCAGCCCTAACTGCAGGTGGCTGGGTAAGGGGTGGCCAGGCAATGGGTACAGTGAGCTCATCCCCAGCTTCCTGGGCATCTTCCAGCTGCCAGCTCTCCGCCCCTGCATACAGCCCAAGGTTGGGAGGGCAAGCGAGGCTCTGCGAGGATGCGAATTAAGTGAGTGGTAACGGAGTCATCGCAAACGGCACCGTGCAAGATGCCGCTTGTGGCGTTATTTACAGCCCTGAGGAAAAACACAGAGGTTTGTAAGTATTTCTTCCAATGCGAAAACATTGATTTTTGCCAGCGTGAGCTTTGAACTGAGACTCTCGCACTTAATAAGACAGAAATGACAAAGCAGAGGCTGCTTTCGCAGAGCCGCAGGCGGCTCCCAGGTGGGCTGGGCTCATTTAACGCCATCAGCCCCATGCACCAGATGCTGGCAGAGCTGAGCCCAGAGCAATGGGCAGAGGCAGCGCAGCCCCATGGCTCGCCCCGAGCCCTCTCCCTGGCCGTGACACCCACCGGATCGAGGGCTTTGCAGCTGCGTTTGTGCCCTGGATCCTCCGGGCTCCATGGCAGCGTCCAGCCGCGTGCCTGTGCTGTGCGATGCCCTGGGAGCGGTGCCCGTATAAATAGAAATTCCCACGCCTGAGCTCTTTGTTGGGCAACCGCAGCGAGAAAGCAAGTGCAAACTCCACCCACGGAGCCCTTAAAAAATAGGAAGCACCAGCTTCTCCAAGCTGCCCTGCGCGCCCGCAGCTCCCAATTAGCAACCACAAGCACAGGCTCTGCCGGCACTGCTGGCGCTCAGCAACACCTCGCTGCCACACAGCCCTACCCTGCCAGCACCAGGGCGTGCTGGGGTGGCAAGAATCCATCCTGTGGGGGAAACTGAGGCACAAATGGGTGCTGGAGGGTGCTCTCCTGGACCCTACAGATGCAGTCTGCTCCCTCTCCAGCCCCGGTGGCTGTTCTGCAGTGTGCTCGCCCCTGACGCATGCTGCGAACCCAGGAGTGCCCACCCTCGCCTCGTGGGGCATTTGCTGCTGCTCGGCCCCGTGCCAGCACCCAGCACCCTCCTCTTCCCCCAGGGACCTGCTGCTGCTCAACACCAAATGGGAGATTTCACAGGAATGAGACGTTTTCCTGCCGGGAAGGGCCTGCGGCCCCTCCTGGCCCCATTGTTCGCAGAGGGGCTGTCGCCACTATCAGAGCACGGAAGAGGCTGCCTTGCCCCAAAGAGCAGGCTTGAGACTGAAATAAACCACCAGATTTCCTTCCTGTTGCTGAAGTCTCCAGCCTCGCTCGGGGCTTGTTTTTTTTCTTCTTCTTTTTAATGAAAACGCCCTTGAAAACCAGCAGCTTCCCCCGAAAGAGCAGCACTGAGTCCCGTCTGCTCCGGAAGAGCGCGGTGCTGCACAGCCGCTGCCGTGACACTGAATGGTGGCTTCACACACAGCCACGGCCATGTCTTTGAGGGCTTTTTCCACCACTTTTGCAGGAATCTGGATCCTACCAAGGAAAACAGAGCTCCCAGGGAGGCTTTGCAGCCCCGAGCGGGATCGGAGGGCCTGGCCCACGCCGTGTGGCTCAGCCGAAGGCTGCAACATCCGTGCTCAGTTCTCCGCCCGGACATCCTGCACGAGCTGCGGAGGTGATGCTCTGGCACGCCCCGAGGTGTTGTGACACGCTCCCCTGGGGCCAGGCACGTGCCAGGGCCGGGGCACAGGCTCCCTGCCGCAGCTTGGGGCTTTGGCCGAGCACCACAACGGCCAGGGCAGCAACAGCATCGAAAACAGCCAGGACACAGTGGGCAGCCTCATCCTGCACCCCCAGGCTGCCCATCCTCAGCCTCCTGCTCGCAGCCACCCTGCACGTGGCAAGGACTGGGGCAGCCACGTTCCCTTCCTGCCACCCCCAGTGCAGCCAAATCTGTCCCTGGGTGACCAGGACGGGGACAGGCAGCACTGATCCCCAACTCCTCCCTGCGTGCAGAAGCCTAAATACCCCCCCGCGGCGGTGTAAAGCAGGATGAGTCGCAGGCACCTACAGCACCGCTGGTGTAAGCAAGAGCAGAGCGCAGCCCCTCGTTAAGCACCAATTAAAGCTCCCGGGGATGTGAAACCCTGTCCAGCACCAGCACCCGGGGCTCGCAGCACCGGTGCACGGCATTGCCGTGGGCACTCGGGGCCGGTGCCTCCATTGCCTCCCCTCTGGAGGATCTGGGGCCATGGATTGCTGCCACCCTCGTCCAGCGCTCGCACCCTGCCGGCCCTGGCTCCCCCCGGCACCCGCGAGCCTCCAGGTCCCAATTACCAGGTCTCTGCTGGCGTTTCTTTGCGCGCCGCTGCTCCTCACCCCGGCAGCCCCCGCGAGCGCACAGTCAGCTCCCCTGGCAGCGGGATAAATATTTCATGCAGGAACACAAAAGCACTTCAATAATTTATGGGTCAGCATGGAGCGAGCATGCAGCAACGAGGGGAAGGGCTTGAGCCAGGAGCAGAGGCACCTCCACCTCCTCGTTGAGGTTGTGCTGCCATGCCCCATGCGAGCCCCCGCGCTCCCGCTCCCTGTCCCCATCTCGCCCCGCTTCACCTCTCGCCATCACAAGTTCCCTCCAACAAAAAGTCCCCAGCCCCAAGGGCACCTGGAGCGGCTCCATCTCCCAGCTAACGCCAAAAGCAAATGTTTAACGGGTGCTATCTCCCCGCTCTCCCCTCCACCACGTGTAAATCCTCCACACCTCTGCTTGCACCCCGGCCCCACCGCCTCCCCGGCCCCCTGGGACCTCGAAGCCCGGCTCGAGCGCATGATCAGAGGCTGGAGACGCTCTCCCTCTCCTCCCCTCTCCATCCCCCGGCTCTCCCCGCCTGGATCAGTTTCCCCCGCCGGCTCTCCATGCGTCCAACCAACATTAATTAATTAAACCTTGCTGCTGGATTACAGAAGGGCTGAAGCTGCAGCGTGGCACAGGGTTGTAACTGGAGAGCCTGACGGCAGCGGCCAGCCCGACCCCACGACTCTCAGTCTCCCCGAGGCCCTGTTTTTAGCAGTGTTTGGGTAGCAGAGGAGGGAGCAGGCAGTTTTTTCCAGCAGCTCCTTGTTGTGCGTGGCCATGGGGACACGCAGCACCGCTCGCTGCCCTCCCCACTGCCCTGGCCGGCTGCGGGGGACGAGCAGGGTCCGGCACGTGTGTGCAGAACAGGGTGAGGCCCGGGAGGAAGCGACTGAGCAAACACCTTGCCCGAGGAAAGCCTCATTTCTTGGCAGTGGGATCAGGAACTGCGGCGCAGGTCTCTCCTCGCAACTGGCTGGGAGCCCGGCACGGGGGACGCTGCGGGGACAAGCCCCGAGCCCCAGTGCTGCTGTGCCCGGCTGCTGCACGGCGCTGGGTGGTCGGGTCCCACCCCGCTGTGTGCCGGGCTCGGCCGAGGGGCACTGCGGAGTGCTCGGCCGTGTGTCCCGTCCCTGTCCCCAGCAGCTCTGGGCCGTGCAGAGGGAGGGTGGCACTGCCACCAGGCTCCGCGAGGCTCCCCCTGCCCGGCGGCTCCTTCCCGCGGTGCCCGTGCCAGGGTTGCGTGCGTGCACCGGGAGAGCACGAACCCGGCAATTTGGCAGCAGCAAAAAAGGGGAAGTAATTATCCCTTATAAAAGGGCCCTTGAGGATTTTCAAGGTTTTATAACCAGAAAACCCCCAGGAGCAAGGACCTTTGCCATCCTCGCAACGCGGCGCTCCCCACGTGCCCGAGGACGGGCAGGTTTGGGGCTCTTTTGGCTCAGCACTGGGGTGACGGGGGGGGGGAACGGGAGCAGGCAGGGGGCCTCGGCAGCTCCCTGCACGCCGCCAGCACCGCTCAGCCCTGCTCCATCCTGGCGGCCCCGGCAGCCCCTGGCTGCAGCCCATCGGGAGCGGCAGGCAGCCAAGGGCACAGCGGGGGGAGAAACCAGAAGCCGCCCAAAATAGCCGGTGGGGTTTCTCCTCTGTAAGGAACCTGGCATCCCCCCGCCAGCCTGCCGGGGCTGGGAAACATCCGACTTGGCCCCAAAATCGCAGGCGGATCTGAAGCAGCGCCTGGGAAGCCCGATGTGCCCCGGCGGCTCCGACGTGTCTGTGCAAGGACGAGGGGCTCTGGGTGCCAACCCCAACCCCAAGCGTGGGAGCAGAGCCCCGGCAGCGCTTCCTTCCCCGGGGTCCCGCCGTGGGAACGGCCGGGGGCACCCCCTGAATCGTGCCTGGGGAGGCCGAGGGGCGCGGAGGCTGCACGCGGGGAGGAAGAGGAGGAGGAGGAGGAACAAGGGGGGGGTTATTTTGGAGCATCTGTCTCGCCTTCTATTTCCTCCTTCCCTTATTGGGCAGCGATCAGCCGCTCTCTCCCGCGGCAACTTCCTTTCTCCTTCGCTTGCAGGAGGCTCAGGAGGCTGACGGGGAAGTGGAAACTCGAGGGGGAAACGGAGGCCGCGCCGCCGTCTGTCCGTCCCGTGCCGGGGGGCCTGGCGGAGCGGCACCTCTCACGCTTCCTGCCGGGGATCTGCTCCTCCGGGAGAGCGTGGCAAGGCCAAAGCGGCAAGATTTGAGTTGAATCCACCGGGACGGTCCCCACCACGCTGCCTCCCTCCAGCCACGCCGCACTTTGTGTCGGGAAGAAATATTTTATGGTTCCAGGCCTTCCCCTAAAAACCGTCCCGCTCGCTCCGGTAAAGCTTCGGCTGCAGGGGCCGGGGAAGCCAAATCTCAGCCCCCGACCCACAGAGCTCCTCCGGGCAGGATTCACCCCCCACCCACCCCCCCCGGCCAAAGGGATTCATCCCTCTGGGGCCGGAGAAATTTCGGTCCTTGGGATCTTCACGCCCACGAAGGCACTCGCGGCGGTGCTGCCAGGAGCCTGCGCCGCCAACCCAGCCACGTGCGCGGGGCGCCCTGCGGTGGGGCTGCCCTCGAGGCGGCGTTTCGGGAGCCGGGGGGGGGCTCCGTTTCCCCGCTCCCGGTGTCGGTTTCCCGTGCCGGGGGGCCGCGGCGGGCCGGTTAGGCGTGGTGCACACAAACACATCCTGTTGTCGGCCGCCGCTCCGCGCCCGGCAAAACCCCAAACTCTCCCCACCCTCTGCTCGGCAGAAAGGAGGCGAGGTGGGGACCCACGCGTGCTCCCCGCTTCGCGACCCCCCCCCCCCCCCGCCCCCCGCGGAGCCCCTCCACCCCTCTCCTTTTTGCCCTTTTTCCCCATCTTTCACGTGGGAAACTGAGGCACGGCCAGAAGCGGGACCGAGGAGTCGGGTCCCCCGTGCGCCTCCCCGAACCCAGCCCCGTTGGGGACCCCCGGCCCCAACCGGTGCCGTCCCCCCCCCCCCCCCCCAAATCCCCGTCCCCGTGTCCCTGCCCGCACCCGGCCCCCCGGTGCCCTCCAGCTCCCCGGGGGGCCCCGAGCCCTCCCCAAAGGCTTTGGGTGCTGAACCCCCCCGCACCCCCCAGCACCCCCCGCGCCTTTCCGGGGGGCTTTCCTCACCCGGAGGGGAGGGAGCCTTTACCGGAGCCGCCGTTTACCGGTCGGGGGGGGGGGGGGGGGGTGCGCACCAAGCCCGGGGGGGCCTCCCCGGTTACACCCCACCCCCTCCACCGTACCGGGACAGGCAAAAGGGACCGGGAGCCCCCAGCCCCGGGGTGCTGCAGCGGAGCTCTTACCTGCCTCGGGGGAGCGCGGAGCCGGGACCGGGGCGACCGGGGCTACCGGGGCTACCGGGGCTACCGGGGCTACCGGGGCTACCGGGACCGGGACTCCTCCGGTGGCACGGCACGGCACGGGCAGTTTCGCTTCCCCCGGGGCCTGTCCGTGCCCGGCCGCCGCGGGGTCGGTGCCGGTGCCCCCGGTGCCGCCGTGCCCGGTGCCCCCGGGGCCTCCGAACCGAGCGGGGCCGAGCGCGGCGCCGGCGGGGGCGGTGCCAGCGGGCGGCGCCGGCCAATGGCGGCGCGGGGCTTGCTACGAAGCAGCCAATAGGAGAGCGGCGGGGGAGCCCCGAGGGGAGGGCGCTCGGTGTCCCGCGATCGCCCCGGCGGAACCGGGACCGGGGGGGGGGGGGGGTCGGGGAGGGGCAATGGGACCGGGGAGGGGGAGGGGGAGGGACAGGGACAACGACAACGACAACGGGACCGGGGACCGGGACCGGGAGCGGAGAAGGGGAACGGGACCGGGACCGGGGACCGGGGATCGGGGACAGGGACCGGGATCGCAGAGGGGGAACGGGACCGGGACCGAGAACCGGGGAGGGGGAACGGGAATGGAGGAGGGACCCGGGACCGGGGAGGTGGAACGGTGACGGGACCAGGAAGGGAGAGGGGGACCGGGCACGGGGACCGGGACCGGGACCGGGACCGAGAGCGGAGAGGAGGAACGGGACCGAGACTGGGACCGAGAATCGGGGAAGGAGAACGGGAACGGAGAGGGGGACCTGGGACCGGGGAAGGGGAACAGTGACGGGACCGGGGAGGGAGAGGGGGACCGGGGACCGTAAAGGGGGACCGGGACCGGGAAGGTGGTCCGGGACCAGGACTGGGACCGGGGAAGGGGACCCGGGACCGGGCAAGGTTACCTGGGACCGGGACCGGGGAAAGGGAAGGGACCGGGGAGGGGGAAGGGGACCGGGGAGGGGGAACGGGAACGGGAAGGGGGAACGGGAACGGACCGGGACCGGGGAGGGGGAACGGGAACCGGGGAGCGAGCCCGCTCCACACCCCCCGAGCGCCCTAGGACGTTCCTCGCCCCGACCGGGACCCCCGCAACAGAACCCCCGGGGACGGATCCGCCCGCTGCCGCCTCTCCGGTGCTCCCCGTGCCCGGTGCCGCTGCCCAGCCGCGAAACCCCCCGGCAGCTCCCCCCGGCCCTTCCCGGGGGGTTGCCGCGGCCCCGCTACCGCCGGGCTGAGCCCCCCCGGTGCGGGCGGGGGTGTCCGTGCAGCCGGCGGGGCTGTGCCGGTCCCGTTAGCCCGGCGTGCCGCGGGGAGCCGCCGCCGGCCGTGCCTGTGGCCGGTAGGTGGCAGCCGCACGGAGCGGGTTTGGGGCCGGGCTGGGGGCATCCCGGGGGTGGCTCGGCCCGGTGCCGGTGGGAGCCCCCCGCTCCGCCCCGCCGAGCCCGTCCGAGGTGTGCGGCCCAGCGGCGGGGCTGGCGGGGTGTCCCTGCCATCCCTCCGTCCCTCCTTCCCCTCCTTCCCTCCATTCCTCCTTCCCCTCCATCCCCTCTATCCCTCCGTCCCCATCCCCTCCGTCCCCTCCATCCCCTCCGTCCCCTCCATCCCCTCCATCCCTGCCATCCCCGCCATCCCTCCATCTCCTCCATCCCTTTCATCCCCTCCCTCCCTCCATCCCCTCCATCCCCTCCAACCCCTCCGTCCCCTCCATCCCCTCCGTCCCCATCCCCTCCCTCCCCTCTGTCCTTCCATCCCCCCATCCCCTCCATCCCCTCCATCCATCCCCTCATCCCCTCCATCCGCTCCATCTATCCTCATCCATCCATCCCCTCCTCCCCCACCATCCCCTCCATCCATCCCTTCCCTCCATCCCCCTCCATCCCTTCCCTCCATCCCCCTCCATCCCTTCCCTCCATCCCCCTCCATTCCCTTCCTCCCCCCCCACCATCCCTCATCTTCCTCCTCCTGGCCCGGCGGCAAGGAGCCGCTGCACAGGAGCCCAATTCTGAGCGGTGGCATTAAACGGATTAAGGGTGGGATTTTGAGCGGATTAAAGTCCGGATTAACCGCAGCACTTGAATTGAATCTTGGCTTCACGCGGCGGCTGGGAAGTGAACCACCGCCCTCCACCCCCCACCCCAATCCCCCCCAGCCCCTCTCCGGCCCTGCTGCCCCCAGGGACGTCGCCCACCACAGGGTCCAAGGGGCTGCTGCCACCCCAAGCTGCCCGCCTCGCCTCATCTGAGGCAGAAGGTCCTGGAGCTGGGAGGAGGCTTTGCTGCCCTCGGAGGGCAGAAACATCCCCCGGCCTCCCCTGGGCCTCTGCGGCTGCTGCCTCCACTCTCCCCACCCGCCTTCCCAAGGAGGGGTCCCAGGACCGGAGCATCCTCCAAAGCCCCGACGCGTGTCAGGGGTGGCTCTCCCCATCTCCCCGAGCCCCCCACCATCACCTTGTGCTGCTATTTCGGAGCCAGACAAAGGTGAGGGTGGAGGCCAGGGCTCACCCCGGCCACCCCGCAGCCTGCAGCAGCGTTCCCGCTGTGGCCGAGGATCCGCTCGCGGCCCCTTGTCACGCCAGAGCAGCCGCAGCAGCTGTTGCCGCTCTCCTCAACAGTTGTGGCGTCAACCTGCCCGGCATAAATCAGCCTCGCGGGCTCATCTGTTCCTCTTGGCCACTCGCCGCGAGCAGAAACAACCCATTAGCTGGGAACAGCACGGCACGGACGGGCTAAGGAGACGGTGACAGATCGTGGAAGGGATGCTGGCGGGGCCGGGGAAGCGCAGGCAGAACGCAGCAGCTTCCCGGCAGCGGGGATGGCTCCCGCGTGGCGCCTGGCCCCCTGTCCCCATTGCTGCCCCGTCCTGTGTCCCCACTGCTGAGTACCCTGTGTGCCCGAGCCCCCACTCCCCTCTCTGCTCAGAGCCCGGGAGCCCCTTGGGGACAATCCCTAACCCTGGGGCTAGCCCCTGATTCCTTTTGGGGTCCCAGGAGCGGGTGAGGGTGGTGCTTGGCTCAGGGCAGTGCTGGGGCTCTCCTCATCCCATTTGCCTTCCCGGTCCCCCCTCCCTGCTGAGTGCCCCCATCCCCGGGCAGGCAGCGCGGCTGCTTTGGTGCTTTCACTGCCGGTCAGCGGGGGATGAACGCTGGTGCTGCGGGAAAGCAGGAAAAAAAAATAATAAAGGCGGGGGAAGGAACAGCATCTGGGCCAACCAGGCTGCCCGGCTCTCTTTCTCTCTCCCTTTCTTCCTCTTGTCCTTTCAAAGAAATAAAAAGGTGCCTTGCTCTTCCGCACGCTGAACAATTACGCTGTGCTCAGGGCCGGTCCCGGAGGGGGTCGCGCTTCTCTGCCTGCTCTCACGCCCGCTTTGAGCGTGGGCGCACGCCAGGGGTGGGCATGGGAGCAGCCCCCTGCCCCAGCCCTGCAGCCCCAAGCTGGGTGAGGGAGAGCATTGTGCAGGGCAGGCAGCACCCAAATAGCTCCCAAGCAGCCTCGTGTCTGCTCAGCGAGAGGAGCAGGAGCTGCTGAGCACCGCTTTGGAGAGCAGCATTCGTCCCAGCCCCAGGGGAGGGCATGGAGCCGCTCGCTGTCCCTCCGCTTGTCCCACCTTGACGTGACGCTTCAAGGCCACCCTTCGAGCCCCAGCTGCGTTTCTTCCACCCCCATTAGCCCTAAGAGCAGGCCACCTCCACGGCGGTGTCCCCATAAAGGCCCCATTGTCACCGGGGGGGCACGTGCCGGGTAGGGAAAGGCCACGGGGAGCGGCGAATCCCCCGGCCCCTTCCCGGCGGGCAGCGTTTTGCATTCCCCGTCCGCTCCCTCGCAGCTGCACCTCGCCACAATGGCCCCTTCTTGCAGCACCGCCGGGGCCGCCCGCCTTCATCTGTGGCAGAAATGTGACAGAAAATCCCAGGCTTGTCAGCGGTCCAAGGCGCCGTCGGGTCTGGAGGAGAGCCCTGAGCATGTCCAAGCTGCCACGGGGCCACGCTTTCCGGCGGGCACCAGGCTGGTTCTCCCCGTGGGGATGCCCTGGGCCGTTCAGCAGGCGTGGGGTGGGAGGAAAGGGAGCGTGGGGGGGGTGGGTTAGGGGTGCCGCAGGGTTTGGGTGCAGCACCCATAGCACAAAGGGAGGCTGGAGAGCCTTGGGTCAGGCCGTGGATGCAGAAGGACCGGCCTGTCCTGCAATCCCGCTGGGGGAAACCAGGGTGAACGGTGCTGGGGCAGGGGAGAGCTCACCCCTGCCTGGCCCAGGGCACCAGGAGGAGAGAACCCAGGAGGGGAAAGCCCCACCGGACCCACAGATGTGGGTATTTTGTCCCTGCCCTACGTGTGCCACAGCCCTGCACCCGCTTCCCCACGCCTGCAGCCTCCGGGGATGTGTCGGAGGCTCTGGCTCTCTCGTGCTCTCCTCGATGCCTCCTGACATCGCGCCGCCGCTGCGGGGCTCCTCGTTCCACAAAGCCGGGGCATCGCAGTGTGGATCCCTAATGAAAGGCTGCAGATCTTATCCACGGTTATTAAAGCCCTCCAGGGATGGAAGAGAACCAGCAGACACTGTCAGGGAGGAGACAGAAATAGGCTCTGCCGGGCTTGGGGAAGTCGGAGGCAGCGTGAAACGCAGCGTGAGAGCCACCCTGCCACAGCCACCCGCCCAGCCCCGGGCTCACCCTGGTGGCAGCAGTGCCGTGAGCGCCCTGGTGGCATCGGTGTCACCCGCCAGCCCCCGGCAGGACACCCAGTGGGGTGAGGGAATGGCAGCGTGTGGCCCCGGGGAGCTGCCGCTAATTGGCAGCAGCAGGAGGAAGTTTTGCCGTTAACACTTGGGACCGATAATGACAGGTAGTGCCCTGGCTGTGCCCTGGGAGCTCCTGCAAGTCCCCAGGCTCCGTGAGCGTGCCGCCTGTAATTGCAGCCGTTCCCCTCTGCCCACGTCTCCTCTCCTGGGGGTCTGGACCTGGCGAGGATTTTGGGCTGGGAGGGGACAGAAAGTCGTGGTGAGCCCCCCAGGGGGGCTCGAGCTTTGCTTTAAGGAGCTGCTGGTGCAAGATCCAGCTCTCGGGGATGGATCCAAGCACACAGGGAAGGTGCAGCCCTCCGGGGACAGTGTATAGGAACTGGGTGCTCAGGACCCACTGAGCCAGAGGGGTGACACCGAGGTGTGGCAATCACCCTCGGGGCAGCTTTGGGGTGGCAAACGCAGCCCGATGGCAGACGAAGGGTGACGGGGCTGGGTGTTGAGCTGCTGGGTGTCTCCATCAGCCCCCAAGCCGGGCTGTTTGCTGGCTGCTGTGTTACGGCACGGCTCTACGAGCCATACCCCCACGTCACTGTGTCACCATGCACTGGGGACATGCTGGTGGCTGGTCCCCGAACGTTCTGCTGCTGGAAACCCCTTTCCCCAGCTGCGATCCCAGAGCAGAGGTGGTGTGGGTCCCCACACGAGGGAGGTCCCCACTGAGCAGTGTCCCCTGCCCGGCTCCCCCCCTGCAGCACATCTGGCCCCCGCACCGCAGCTGGAGCGGGCGCCTTCTGCCTTTGTTTGTTTGTTCACAGTGCAGCGCCTTCGAATGGGGAGAATCATTAGATAATTAAAGCTCTGGAGAAGCTGTCGTCAGTAAGTGCCGCTCCTCGAGAGGCTGCCGAGCGCACGCCGTCCTCCCGGGAGGGACATGATTGCCCTGGTAAGGGGACAGCCCTGGGGAGACCCCCGAGGAGGGGGCACAGACCCCGTTCCCCACCCTGGGGACACCGTGCCCTGGGTCCAGGGCTGCACCTGGGCAGAGGCAGAGCAGACCCACGGGAACTTCCCCCCTGTGACCTCCTGGGCTTTATCCAAAAATGCAGGTGCTGGAGGCTCAGCCAACCTGCTCGCAGCCCCTGGTCTTCCCGAAACCAGCAGCCTCTGCCTGGTGCTGAGCCTGGCCTCACAGCGCAGCACCACCTCCGTTCAAGTCAGCGTGACCCACTTACTGGGCTCATTAGCACGGCGAGAGGCGGCGAGGCCAAGCCCTGGCCGCTTAATTTGGGTCTGGGAGAGGCCAAGAGTGACCCCCCCCCCCACTCTCAGCACGGGGCCACGTGCCAAGCACGGTGCCCAGGGCGCGCTGTGGCTGGGACAAAGCCGTTCGTGGGCTAAGCACAAAGCGGCGCCGCCGCCTCACACGGGGTCCCGCTCGGCTGTGCCGCGAGGCCGGGGCACGCGCTCGCCCTGACCTCCCTCTGCAATTAGCTAATTGCTCCCTACTCCCCGTGCCGGCAGCGCGGGGGGCCGGGGGGAGATGCTATTATTTGCTCCCTGCATTAATCTGCTGCAACGCTGCCTCTGGGGACACCGGGGCAGTGGGAGCAGCAGGGGTTGGGGCTGGAAGGAGGGGGGCACATGGTGCTGCGAAGCGCCCTGCACCGAGCCTGGATGAGGCCACGTGCTGGGGACCTGCCCCTGTGTGGCACTGGGGAGGGGTCCAGCTTCTCCCCGCACATTTTGGGGGGGGTGTTGCTGCGCCCCAAGCCTTCAGCATCATTCGATTGCATCAGGCAGCTGCTGCAATTCAGGGGGGCCCCGGGATGCTCACGGCATTGTCAGCGTGATCCACAACATCAGATTGTGGCCACCAAGAGAGGGCAATGAGAGGGGGGTCTGGGCACACGGGTGTTCAGGTGGGGAGGCTGCAAGGGAGGACAAGAGGAGGAGGAAGAGGAGGAGGAAGAGGAGGAGGATGCCAGCCCCAAGCCGGCACAGAGCAGCGCTCCCAGCTCGCGGCCACAGGGCCTGTCCTTGTGCTGCTGACATATTGACAGACAATTCTTAATCAAGTGGATTATTAATTAGCAGAAGAAGCCGGCTGCTTAATCTTCCCCATCCTTGGCCAGGCTCGGAGCCGGTGTTTTATGCTAATAGAGGCTGTTATCACGGCTGTGTCAGTAGCCGAGGCCAAGGCTGACAGGAGAGAGCCGCGGCGGCGAGATCTGTAATTGCAGATTTAATCAGCTGTAATGTTTGCTGAAGCCACCGCACGCCTCCACCGCCCCGGGATGGGGCACGGCTGCGGGGACGGGACGGGGGCTGAGGGACGGGATGGGGGCTGCAAGGGGCTCGGGGCCCCTTTTGCACCCATGGGGCTGGTATTTATCACCCTGCACAGCCCCATCCCGCTGTGCCCCCGAGCTGATCTGGGCCATTCCTCCTCGCTGCGTGTCCCCACACGTCCTGCATTGGCCACGTCCCGTGGGGGGCCGGGGAGGCGCAGGGGGCTCAGCGCTCGGCGGCCACCCCTGGGTGCTGCATCGCTCCCTGGCCTTGGGGAGAGCAGCCCGGGGCTGTGTCCCTGCTGCCCCCAGCCACCTCGGCTGTCCCCAGTCTCAGCGAGCCTGAGGATCCCAGTGGGGCTGGCCGGGCCGTACTGGGGCCACCTGAGTGCCCACCTGGGACAAGCGGAGGGGGCTGTGGGCCGGCTCCTCCATCCCCATCTGACACCAGAGCTCTCCTCGCTGCGGCTGCTGCTGTTTGCAGGATCTGTCCCGTGTCTGCTGCTTTCTCAGCACCCCATGTGCTGGGGTCTCTGCACCTGAGAGGGGTGTAGGTTTGCTCCCCAAATCCATGCCTGCAGTGCCCGGGCCGGTCCCATGAGCCGCCGGGATCGAGCCTCCAGAATCTCTGCTCCGTGCAGTTTTGCTCCGTTTCAGAGCAGGAGACGGCAATTTAATTTTGGTCCTCATCATTTCCAGCGCCGGGCTTGCTTAACGTCGCTGCTGTCGGAGGAAATTTCACATGCCTAATTAAAGCTCAGCGCATGCAGCGTTGATTCCCCGGGGACGCTTCCCTTGCCTTCCTATTTCCCGTCAAGATCAAAGGGATAAACCAATGTTACCGTTAAAGTTAACAACGGCGGCAACAAAGGGAAGCGATGACAAGCCCCGCGCTGGCAGCAGCCCCGTCTCCGGAGGCAGCCACCTGCCAGGCGCCGGCGTCACAGCCCTCGGTGACACAGCAGCGCCCAGGGCTGCGGGGGGCTTGGGGACAAGGATGCAGGGGGACAGGGGGGCGAGGAGGTGCCAGAGCCACGAGCCCCATCCTTGGTGGCAGAGCTGCTTATCATGGCCTTAATGAAAATGAGCAGCGCCCCCCCTGCACCCCACCGTTAATTTCCCCTGGCCGAGGGGCACCGGGGAGCACCGGGGGGGCCACGCACCGAGGCGAGGAGATGGGGAACGGGGCAGGGGTACGGGACTGAGCTGGCACCCGTCCGGGTGAGCAGGGAGAGCGGCGCAGCGCTGCCTTCCCTGCAGGCAGCCGGCGAGGCCAGCGCCGCCGCGCGTGCCAAGCAATCAAACCCTGGGCATCTGCGGCACTCCCCCGGCTGCCAGCGAGCTGCCTGATTGCCAGCGCCCCAGCCGGGTTTGCCGGTGGAAGCAACGTGAGCCCCAGGGAGCACCAGCACCCGGGACTTGCCTTGTGGGTGCCGGTGCCCTGCTGCAGCCTGCCGTGCCCTGGCTGCCCCGCCGGGGAGGTTTCCCGGCCCCGGGGGGACGACGAGGCGCAGGCGGGTGCTTCCCGCAGCTTCGCATGGCTGCTGCCTGCTTAATTGCGCTGAAAGCACAACAGATGGCAGAATGGCTTCAAGATGTTCTTTTGCGACGTTTAGGTGCTGCCGGGCTCGCCTTCCTCTTGTACCAAATGACTTAATAAAGCGCAAGGGAGGAAGGCTGGGAAGGGCCGGCATGGGCACGGGGGCTGCGGGCACAACCCTGGCTTGACTGAGCACTGCAGTGCTGGGGCAGCCCTGATCCCGATCCTGATCCCGATCCTGATCCCGATCCCGATCCCGATCCTGATCCCAATCCCAATCGCAATCCCAGTCTTGATCCCAATCCTGATCCCAATCCTGATCCCAGTCTCGATCCCGATCCCAATCCTGATCCCGATCCTGATCTCAATCCAATCCCGATTCTGATCCCAGTCCTGATCCCGATCCCGATCCCAATCCCGATCCCAATCCCGACCCAGTGCTGCACACTTGGAAAGCCCTGGCTCCATGCCCCGCTCCCCATGCGCCACAGCGCTGGCCCTCCCCGTCCCCAAGCAGCCGGGGCAGGCGCAGCTGCGGGGGGAATTAAAACATTTGCCGGCCCCACACTGCCACGCTTTCTTCCTGCCCTAATCCCCTGGCTGCGCTGCCCTTCCTTCCTCCACCTCCGTCACCTCCTGGCCCCTGCACCACGAAACCTGGGCCCTGTGCCCACAGCAGCTGGTGGCAGGACGCGGGCGGGTGGGGGTCCCCCCGATCTGGGCACGGTGTCCTTGCCCCGGTTCCCCATAGTTTGCCAGCACTGGGAATGGCAGCCCTGGCTGCAGCACTCGGCTGCTCAGCACCAGAACCAGCACCCAGCACCCAGCTCCCAGCACCCAGCTCCCAGCACCCAGCACCCAGCCGTGCTGTTCCTCCACCTGCCTGCCCCGCAGCCCCCCAGCTCCTTGCCGGCGCGCAGGGGCAACGTGCATTAAGGCATGTGTTGGATGAATTATTTATGGGGCAGGTGACCTCATTCATTCAGACTGATTTTCCTCTGTGTCACTCCAAGCGCGCCGTGCTCCTGCAACGGGCGCCAGGTACCGCACCGGGGCGGAGGGTCCCACGCTGGGGACAGCATGGGGACTGCTCTGCTCCCGGTGTGATTAAAAGACCCTTTGCCAGCTCCTAAAAGGCTTTTCCCAATTTTTATATTATTATTATTGAAGACATCACCTACCTCCTGACCACCCCACCACCACCCTGCTTTGCCCCATGAGGACGGGGCCACGGTGCCCAGACTGGTGCTGGAACGGCTGCGAGCAGGGGGTGGCACGGGGACACTGGGGGCTGTCACCTCCGCCCCCAGGGGGTCTCTGGGCCAGCGAGTGGGAAATCTCATCCGTCCAACCCCATTACCTTAACGACACCGGCTCGGAGGGCAGCGCCAGGTTAAAACTGGAGAGAGAG
The DNA here is from genome assembly GCF_013377495.2 of Cygnus atratus. Taxonomy (NCBI): domain Eukaryota; kingdom Metazoa; phylum Chordata; class Aves; order Anseriformes; family Anatidae; genus Cygnus; species Cygnus atratus. The sequence goes on from NC_066387.1 coordinate 3,070,617, forward strand.
CGAGATTTATATTTAAAAAGTAATGTTCTTCTCCGTGTTCGACCAGATGCTCAGGTTTATTAAAGATAAAACAGGTTTCGAGATAAAATGCGCCGTCACCCGAGGAAGTTTCCAGCTCCCCGCTGCCTCTTGCTCCTCGCGGGGGGCTCGTCCCTTTCCCATGCTACATCCTACAGAGTGCTCCCTGGGGGGGGTAGGGGTGCTGTGGGACCAGTTGTGCCCCCCCTACACATGTGTGCAGGGCTGAGGGTGCAGGGAGCCGGGGAGAGGGCTGCTTAGTGCCTGTCTGACTGCTCCCTGCCTCGGTTTCCCTCCTGGGCAGGATGGGATCCTCGAGGGTTAGCGGGAGGGGAGGCTGAGCCTTGCAGGAGGAAGACGGGATTAGGGCTGGGAGGTCGGCAGAAGGAGGAAGGCCGACCTCAGGGGTCTCTGCGGGCATCCCCATGCTGAGGCGGGCAGATTTGTGCCCCTGCCCTGCACCACATCCTCACGGCGGGATGCTCACGGGATGCAGCACAGCCCCACGGCCCCATCGCCTCCCCTCCGGCCTCAAGCATCCCGCGGTGGCCAACGTCCTCAGCCCTTAACGAACCCACAGACACCCCAAAATCCCCCCTCTGTGACAACAAAGCCTAACGAAGCCGGGACTGAAGCAGACCAGCGGGGCGGCAGCGGGGTGGCTGCCCGTCCCTATTGTTGCCTGACAATGGGAAGCGCCCGGCCCCGCTGCAGCGCCGGCGCTATTAGCCCAAATATTTGCTTCCCGTCTCCAGGGTGACGGGGTTGCAGCGCTCACCCACATGCCTCCTTTGATCATTTTCCTCTTGATCTTCGGCGCACCGCTTCCCCGCGCTCCTCTCCATCCCCATCTCGTCGGGGGGAGGCGGGAGGTGGCGCAGCCGCAGCAGCTGGGGCTGGGGGTGGTGGGGCTGGGTTATCGGGATCGGGGATGGGTTATTGGGATTGGGGCTGGGTTATTAGGATTGGGGTTGGATTTTTGTGATTGGGGTTGTGTGATGGTGGGGCTGAGCAGTGGGGATCAGGGCTGGGTTATTGGGATTGGGGCTGGGTGATGGGGTTTGGGGCTGGGTGATGGTGGGGCCGGGTGGTGGGGATTGGGGCTGGGTTATTGGGGCTAGGGCTGGGTGATGGGGATTGGGGCTGGGTGGTGGGGATTGGGGCTGTCTTATCAGGATTGGGGCTGGGTTATTGGGATCGGGGCTTGGTGATGGGAATGGTGTCTGGGTGATGGGGTTCGGGGCTGGTTGATGGCAGCCGGGTTGTGGGGAGTTGGGAACCTCCCTGGGGAGGGCTGATGGAGAGCACACGGCTCGGCTGGGGGGACACCTGCATCCTCTTGCCAAGAGACTGCAAGCAAGCAGCCTCCCCTTGTTGCACCTCATTTTTTCCCCCCATTTTTGACCCCTTTTTACCCTGCTTCACCTACAGAGGCTGTAAAAAGGAGGGCTGCTGTGAAAATGAATGAATAAGTGAGCCCAGGCAGGAGGACAGGGGGTTTTTGGTGGGACCACGCTCCCGTGACACCCATCTGCTGTGCCAGGGCAGCGACACCGCAGGCTTAGAGGGGGAATTATCCAGCTTTTCCCATTCTTTCACCCCCGTCCTACACACCCTTCCTGGAACAGGTTTTTCCTGGCTGAGAGAGCCACGGGGCAGACCGGGATCGTTTTCTTCCTCCCCAAATCTCAGCCGAGACTAACAACATCTGTCAGGGTGGAGATGGAGCAGGGACGGTCGGCTTCCCCACGTGGAGCTGTTTTGCTGTAGCTCCTCAGAAAAAAGGAAAAAAAAGGGGAATTTTGGAGCAGGGTGGGAACAGCTCCAAAATCCGTGGGGATTTGGCGGTGGCCAGCAGCAAAGCTGAAGGGATCGGAGAGCGCCAAGCGATTTCTAGCAGCATTTTAAAAAAAACAAAGCCAAACGCTTTGCCAGAAAAATGTTATTTCGATCGCTTTGGAAAATGAAGGTCATTCCAAAGTGGTACTTTTTGTTCAGAAGTTGACCAAAAAACAAGGGAGGAGTGGGAAGGAATAAAAAAAAAAAGAAAGGAGGGGCTCGGAGCTGAAATGATCTGTAGGAAAAACACCCTGCGCCTTGGGTCGGCCGAACCAGGGCAGCTTGGCTTCCAGTGACAGGAGCTGAGCTTCGCATCGCTGCAAAATCCCAGCCTAGCCCCACTCCCTCCCCGGTCCCCAGCCCTGCGGTGTTGGGACAGAATGGGATCCATGGCCTGGGGCACTGAGAGAGCCCCGGGATTTGTGCCCTGGCACCGGGAGAGCCCCAGGATCCGTGCCCTGGGGCACCCAGAGAGCCCTGGCACCAGTGCTGGGGTGGCCGCGGGGACGCTCCCAGTGGCTGATCCCGGTTCCTCCTGGAGAGCTGGATCCCGGTGTGTAATTCTTGCTTAGCCCAGTGAAGTGAGCAATGGTACAAGCCCAGGGTCAGGCCGTGAGCTCGTTTAGCTCGTTAATTACCGGCAGGGATGGCCCTGGGCCCTGCTGCCCGCACTGTGCCTGCGCTGTGCTGGGCTCTGGGGGTGCAGAGGAGCACCTGGGGATCCCGCATGGGGCTGGGGCTGCAGGATGGGGGTGAAGACATCCCCCAGAGCAAGGACAGAGCTGCAGCGAGGGGCTGGGGTTTGGCAGTGAGGGGCTGGACCTGTGCCCCTGCCCCGTCCTCCCAGCGGGGCGGAAAACCCCACGGGACCCAGGCGCGTCCGCAGCGAGAATCAGCGCCCTGCTGGTGTCCCACCACAACACCCGACTTGTCCCCAGCCCAGCCACTGCTCCGGGTGTGCCACTAGCCCTGGCACCGGTGACAAGCCAGCCTCGGTGTCCCTGTCCCCAGGGAGCAGCGTGGCACCGCCCGGGGCCATGTGTGTGCACCACGGCGGTGGCGGCGGTGAAAATTCCTCCCTCTTTTCCTTTTGCCTTTTTTATTTTTCTTCCCTTTGTTGCCTCCAATCAATTTCATTTTGATTTAATGGTCAGGGGAGCTGCTTTTTAAATTGTAATCACTGCAGAAAAATTGAACTCCGGCAGCGCTGGGCTGCCCAGCAAGCTGTGATTGAAGAGCTGGGCTCTGGAGCGCCGGTGGCAGCCCGGCCGGGACAATTCGCCCCACGTCGGATGTCACCAGGCTGGGGCACAGCGAGAGGAGGCTGGGGGTGACACAGGGGTGCTGCCAACATGGGGCAGCAGGCGGTGGGGCTGCGCCTGCTCTCTGTGCTTTCCAAGCAGCTGCTGCCTCTTCTCTCGCCTCCATCTTCAGGGTTTCAGCCCCCTGCGGCCACCCCAGCGCATCTGCCCCCGAGTCCCCACGCACCCCATGCCCAACACTTTCCCAGCCCTATGATATTGGGGTCTCACTGTGGCTGGGTCTGTCCGGGTGCCGGGGGTGACCCTGTCCCTGCCAGTCCCCAGCAATGGCCAGGACGTGAATTTTTGGAGAATGGCAGCAGGCAGGCGGCTGTGTGAGTTGTTTGGTGAGCCCTGGCCCTGGTCTCAGTGCCGATGCCACCCTTAAACCTCTGCCAGATTTTAGATCCCCCGTCCTGGGCTTGGTCCCCAGGCTCGGAGCCCTCCAGCTCTGGCTGGAAGCTGCTGGGGGCCTCCCTCTGCCCTGAGCACCCCGAGTGTGCCCAGCACCCCTGTGCCAGGGCAGGGGAAGGGGGAGCAGAGGACGGGGGAGCAGGACGGGCTCATTTTAGCCATGCCAAAAACTGCCAGGAAAGCCACAAAGGCGTGGAGAAGGGGACCGGCACGTGCCCAGTCCCTGTCCCAGGGTCCCAGAGCCGTCTCCCTCGAGGTGGCACGTGCTTGTATCCCCCCAGGATGCCCCGAGCTGCTGCAAGCGCTGCTTGATGAGACGGAAATTTTAGACAATGCTCGTGAAGCTCAATTACGGGACTAATGGCATGGCACCGGCACGGCCGCATCCCTGCGCAGCGGGGAAAGTCCCTGGGGCAGCGGCCGTGCCCGCCGCCGTCCCTGACGCAGACCCTGCTCCAACCCCAAAAGCATCTGGAGGGGTGGGGGACACCATCATGGCCCCGTTCCCCCTTTGTTCCCATTTTACACACTCAGTTTTGCACGTGGGTGTTTGTATCCAAGATCCTGGAGCCCCCTCCTCTCGGGGGCGCTGGATGGGGCTGGTGCCAGATGGGGGGGTCACAGGCAGCCCCCAGCAATGCTGCAGTCAGGGACCCTGCTCCCAGCAGAAATTCACCCCATAAAATCCCTCCCCCCAACTCTATTTTTGTTCTCGTTTCTCAACGGCAAAGCAGCAAACCACGCTGGCTGCACCCCCTGCCTCCGAGGCAGCTCTCAGCACGGCTGAAGTCACAACGCGAGGATGAGCCGGGAAGAAAAATCCACCACCATCACCCCCCCAACGGTGTCCTGCGATGCCACCAGCACCTGCAGCACCTGCATCACACAGCATCCCCCTGCCCCATGTCCCTGTCCCTGCCTCGTGGCAGCGGGAGCAGCGCCGGCTCCTCGTCCCCTGCGGGAGCCCCGGGATGCGGCGGCAGCCGCCAAAGGTTTCGTTATCGCCAGCGTTGGAGGCAGCCGCAGACGAGCAGCCTTCAAAAGGATTAAATCCCACCGCAACACCCCGCAGCTGGCGTGACGTGGCAGCCACGGGGTTTTATCTTGCCCAGGCAGCCTGAATCCTGATGAAGTCCAACGGGATCCCCCAGGATGTTGCTGCGCCGGGAAAGGGAAGCGGCTTTAGGCGGTGACGGCAACGGGGAGAGGATGGGGAGAGAGGCTGGATCCAGAGAAACCTCCGTGGTGGCCAGCCTTGGGCTCTGGAGATGGGCTGCGAGGGGGGGGCTGCCGGGAGCACCCCCAGCCTGGGAGAAGCATGGGGCCAGGAGGGAGCAGGAGGGAGCAGGAAGGATGTTGTCGCAGGGCAGGATGAATGTCATTGTGGAGCCAGGAGGGACCTGGAAGGGACACTGTCAGACGACCAGGAGGGACATTGTTGGACGGGGCCAGAAGGGACCAGGAAGGACATACCTGGAGATCCAGGAGGGATGTCACTGTGGGACCAGGAAGGAGTGACACTGCTGGAGGACTAGGAGGGACGAGGAGGGACGTGGTTACGGGACCAGGAGGGATGCTGTCACAGGGGGCCGTGAGGGACCAGGAGGGACAGTCACAAGGCTGCGTGGCACCAGGAGGGACGTTGCCACCAGGCGGGAGCACCTGAGGACACCGCAGCACCGGGGAAGCGGCAGCGAGGTGACGGGAAAGGCCGTGGCGCGGCGGCGGGGAGAGACGTGCCTGCCCGCACTTGGCTGCGTGACTTTGATTAAGTTGCTTCCCTCCTTTATCGTCCCTCGGGGAGATGTTGAGCAGCTGCTAATAAAGACGGATACTTCCGAAGTGGCGTCTCTGGACCGTTTGCATCCACCAGCTTCGAGAGAGCCACGGAGGTGCCCGGGGCCACCAGCACCATCCCACAGCAAACAGCCCCCGAGCCCGACCCGAGGGTCATTGCCTCTCCCTGGGGCCATCGAGCTCCTGCACAGGCAGCGGGGGGATTTTTTTGGGGGGGTTTGGAGGGGCTGAGGTCCAGCAGCAAGCCCGAGGGAGGAGGAAAAGGAGCCGAAGGGACGTGGGTAAAAGCAACTCGGTGCTGCCGAAGGAACCCAGCAGCAGTCGCCCATTAAAATTCATGAAACCTGTTAGCAGAAAACGTAACGCGGTGCAAGCTCCTCTGTGCTGCTGACAAAGCCCAATAAATACATTTGCCAATAAATTGGCAAACTTGGGCTTTAAAGCACCATTACCAGGCAGGGTCCTGGCCGGTGACACCCTAACGAGGGGGCTTCGTTAGCTGGACAAGGTGGGCGCCGGCCCTGGGTAACGGACAAAGGCCCCCGACTCCCATTCCCAGGCACCTCGGGGTGCTGAAGGGGGTCCTGAGCACCTGCAGCCCTCTCCGCTCCGTCGCGTGTCAGCTCTCGCTTGTTTTCCCTTTTCCATATATTTTTAGCCCCCCCCACGCACGCACCCCCCCCCAGCTGCCTGAGGATGGTTTGAGAAGGCACGGGGCTTTCTCCTCACCGTAATTAGCGACTTTTCTCCAGGCAAATGGCAGTTGGGAGTGGAAATGGCATTTCCTTAATTAAAACAATTAATTAGGGTGGGGTGAGAGGGAAAGTAAAACGTTTCCCTCCAGGAATGAGTCTTAGAGCAGGCAGCTCCTTGTGGTGGGGGCTGCTGTGTCCCAGGGCTGGGGGTGGCAATGTCACGGGTGTCCCCAAGGGTTTTGGGGTGTCCCCATGGGGTTGGGGTGTCCCCATGGTTGGTCCCTGGGGATGCTTCCTGGGGTGTCCTTTTGGTGCTGGGTGGGTGCTGGCGGTGCTGATCCCAGCTCCTTGGGCTGGCCGCAGTGGCTGTAGTTGGTGACTGTCCCCAAATGTCCCCGTCCCTACGCAGGCCAGGCCCCATCCCGAGCATCCTGGCGGCGTTGTGTCCCCGCTCCTCACTGGGGTATAAATATCCCCGTGTTACTTAGCGACTAATTGCACGGAGCGCAACAGCGGGGGGGGGGGGGCAGCCCCTAATGAGTAGCTGGAATTGTGAGCTGCTAATTACCCCTGTGCTGAGCTGCTGCTTCTTTCCTGCTGGGGTCTGTCTGTCCGTCCGCCCGTGCGTTGTGGCTTCCTGCCTTATGGCATCCCCCAGCACCGCTGCTCCGCACGGCCAGCCCAAGACCCCATTACCATGGGTTTATGGGGCAGGTGGGGCCGGGACCCGAGGTTCTTCCCCCCCCCTCCAAGGGCAGGCACCTTCCAGCACCCGTGCCCTGGGATGCTCCTGGTTGTGTCCCTCGGGATGACCAGGCTGGTGTTTCTGCACCAACCCGCACGTGTTCAGCAGCCGGCCGGTGCCGTGGGGGTCTGGGAATGAGCTCCATCCCTGCAGGGCCTTGGTGAGTGCCACAGAGGCAGCTTGGGGCTTGGGGAGGTGTGGGGTGGCTCGTCCGGACACGAGGAGCTTGTCCATCCCAGACCCACCGGTGGGTGCAGCCCCGCTCCTCTCGCTGCCCCCCGTTACGGGGTGTGTGTGCAGGGGGTGGGTGTGCGTGCACGCCACGTGTGCACAGGGGTGTGCAGACGCAACGATGATGGGGGGGTGTTTTAAAACAAGCCCCCCCCCATGTGTGTTTTGGGGCTGGAGGGACGCAGACCCAGCCAGGCTGGCGGCCGTGGTGCCAGCCCCAACCCGGTGCCGCTTTTCCCCCTTGCTGAAGCATCCATCGCCTGCTTTAACGGGGCCTTTTCACCCATCCCAAAAGCACCGACATTGATTCCCTTCACCTCCCTGCAGGACGGGGCTCAGGCACTCAGCACGGTGCAAGATTAACCCCAGCTGAGCTGTGGGGCCATGGTGGTACCCAGTGTGTTACCCCTGCCGGGTCAGGGCTGGCCCCAAGCACCCCACCAGTACGCCCTGTTCACCACAAGCACCCCACAACTATGCCCTGCTCACCCCAAACCTGGCAGCGTGGCTCTGCCCCAGGCTCAGCACCTCCCGGGGGGGCTTTGTCCTCCAGAGCCTGTTTATTTATAGGCTCGGGGCACTGCATGCGCAGCAAAAAGCAGGTCCCGGGTAAATATCTCCCCGTGGGTCCTTGCGGTGATGCTGCCTTCACAGGATTTACAGCTTCAAAGGCTCTGCCTCAAAGCCTGCAAATATCTTTTCATCATTTCAGCTGCGGTCTAATTACCCGGCTGGCCGCCAGCGCTGGCCTGCTCTCCCAGGTATGGCTCCCCCTAATAGCCGGGGTTTATTATTTAAATGTTGGCGTTTGGCTCCCATTTCCCATCCTTAGCCGTGTCCGTGGCCATCTCTGCGCCCCAAAACCTCCTCATCCCAACCCCCCCGTGCTGGGGCACCGCGCTCCTGCCCGTCGCGAGTGGCGCGTGCGGCTCTCAGCCGCACCAAGTTATTAATTAAACGCGACGTATCGCTCCCCACTTCATCCTGGGTGTAATTATGTCGCAGGTATAGCGGAAAGCCACGCTCGTTAACGCTCGCCGGAGGGGGATTAAGGGAGCAGGAGCTGCCCCAGCCCCAGCAGCGCGTCCCCGCGCTCCCTGCTCTCCACGCTGCTCATCGCATCGTGGCTGTCCCTGTCCCCCTGGGGAATTGGGGGGGGGGCGGTTCCTGCTCTGCCAGGGGACCAGCTCGTGCCACGGGGACAGAGCGGCCCTGCCAGCTGCGGAGCCTCCGTGCCCGTGATTTATGGCGAGCACCAGCCCTGCTGGCCCTGGGATCACTTGCCGTGACGGATGCGGGGAGCAGCCCCGGCCACGGGCACCCGTTAATTATTGGCTCTGGATTTATGAGAAATCCCAGCTCCCGTTAACGACAGCAGTGGGTGGCTCACGGCGATTTACCCGGAGCCGGGGGAGGCGGCAGTGCCGGGGTCAGCGCCGGCTTTTCGGAGGGGCTGCCTTTCCCCAGAGCGTGCTCAGCTGGGAGGATAATTTATGGTTTTGTATCAGCGCGGCTGATCTTGGAGCCTTTCCAGCGTCATCTTCCCTTTCTCCGCGCTGCTTTCCTCGAAAGCTGAGTTCCCAGGATGGGACCCAGCTCCCAGGTTGGGAGGTGCCATGGTCCCTGGCAGCCCTGGCCGGGGAGACCCCAGGACCCTGATCCTGCCTGCCCAGGGATTAAATCAAGCATGTGCGGAGCCGTAATGGGGCTCAGCGGGTCCCTGGCACCAGCAGGCTCTGGCCAAGCCAGTTCCTGCTCCTGTTTAAGGATGCTGTGACGTTCCTGAGAGCTGGGCAGTGCAGAATCCACCATCCCTGCAGCACAGGAGCCCTGTCCCAGCCCCAGACCCCGCTGTGGCTGTGCCCATGGGGTCAGCAGCTGATCCCCGTGCACCCCAGTGCCTGTTTGCACTGCTTTTAGGGTGCCGGGGAGCATGAAACTGCTGAACCTCGACACACATCACGTAACCAGAGCACGAAGAAGTGGGGTACCTGCACCTCTCCCCTGCAGCCAGGGTGCCATCAGCAGGCTCCAGCTTTGGGGAGATTTCAGCGAGTTTTGGTGTTTCCTTGGTGGCTGTCTCCTGGCAGAGCTGCTTGCAGATGGAGGAGAGGCAGAGACTGGAGCAGGCGCCTAAAATAGGTCAAGGGAACCGTGCTCGTTTTTCACCGCCGGCAGCTCGGGGAAGCTGGGACACCCCGAGTGTGCCCACACCGAATCCTCAACACCCCCGGGGTGGGTGCTGCCTGCACCCTGCTTCCCGGGGGTGGGTGGCACCCCGCAGCACCCCAGGGTGCTGTGGCTGTGCCCAGAGCCTGCAGTGATGGACAGGGCTGGGTGATGTTGCCTGAGAGCCCACCCCCGGTGCTTGGTGCGCAGCCTGGGAGCCCAGCGCCATCCTGTCTCCGCTGTCCTCACCCGGAGCCGGCCACGGTCCCCTCTTCGTGGTGTCCCGGGGCGGTGGCAGCCGTGGCAGGGGCAGGGTTAAGGCGGGCGGCTGCAGGCTGAGCCTTGCGAGGGGGATTAGCGATGTTCGCAAAGTCCCTGCGGTACAGGCAATTCCCTGCCTTGTCCATCGATCCCTGCGAGGTGTTAAGAGAGGCTGAAGCATCGATCGGCGCAAAGCCCTGGGTGGCAGCGAGCCCGGGCAGCAGCGTGCGGGGGCGATGAGCACGAGGCTGAAGGCTTCCCTGGGTAGGGTCCAGCCCTGAGCCCTCGCCAGGTTCGGAGGCCAAGGGGGGAGGAATTTTTGGTGCAATGCACTTGGGGAGGCAGGGGGGCACTGCTCAGAGCTGGGGACCGAGCCCTGAGCAGGACCTGTGGGTCCAGGATCCTGGCAAACCCAGCACTCCTGCGCCTGTCCTTATGGGGACCCAACGGGATCAAAGAGACGGTGCCGGGCTGGGGAGGTTGGCTTGGCTAACCCAGCACCATAAAGGAGTGGATTTTCCTCAAAAGAAAGGAAGGGGGGAGGGCTAAAGACAAAAGAGACCATTTACTGGCAGGCTGACAGCCCAGGCAAAAACGATATCAAGGTAAAAAATCGCATATTAAGAAAAGGAAAGAGCTGACCTTAACTCCAGTTCTTAGATGCAAGAAATGGCAGGATTTTTTTCCAACCTAATTGGGTTTTTAACCATTTAGGGCTATTTGTTTACTCCACTTCAAAGCTCGGAGTGAATCATTTCATACTAACTCGCCATAAAGCAGCTTATTTGACTCGGATCGTCCTTGAGTTCTGCTGGTGCTGCGTAAGGGGATTTAGTCCTGGCTGGGGGAGTGAACCCCGCGGGGCCCCCGCGCTACTGCGGTGCTCCCCTGCTCCTCCTACAAAAGGACAGCTTGAGTTTCTCGACTGCTCTGAAATCTGGAAAATAGACATTGGAGGGGGAAAAAAAAAAAAAAAAACTAAAAGAGGCTCGACGCCTTCCTGGGAACGGCGGCACCCGGCGAGGGGGGTGGGATGTCGCCCCCATGGTCTTTTCTCTCCAGCGGGTGTTGCCTGAGCTACCCGGGGGGAAAAATGCTCGGGGCTGGGCTCTGCCGCCCAGTGAGCGCCGGGTTAGCCACGCTTGAGGGGAAAAGCACAATCGGGGCCCCAGACCCCTCAGGGGGCTCTTCCCCACCCCGGGAGCCGCTCTGCCAAGGGGCATCTGCGTGGCGGGCGCTGCCAGATCCGGCCCATGGCTGGGCTCGGGGTGCACTGTGCTGGGGGAACTGGAGCACGGGGCAGGATTGGGGCGCGTGGGGCAAGGGGCAGGAGGTGCAGTGCTGCCGTCGGAGGTGGTGTGGGGCTGTGGGGGGGCGTGCGGTGCCTCATGCTGGGGTCCCATGGGTTGATCCTGCACTCCACGCCCGGCACCGTGCTGCACGGGCAACCCCTCCTGCCCCCAAGGGAAGCACCAGCGGGGCTGGGAGCTTTAGCAGCCCCAAATCCAGGCTGAGGTGGGTGAGGAGGCAGCCCCTGCACACCCTTTGCTCTGCTCCTCTTCCTCTGCAGGGCACCTAAACCCAACAGACGATGTCTTCACGGGGAGAAGGGAAATGCCATGTGGATGAGGAGCAGCGAGGATGAACTCCCCCGAGGAGAAGGTGAGCGTGGCAGGGCTCGGCGTCAGGGCCTGGGGGGATGTCCTCCTCCTGCACGGCACGAGCACGAAGCCTCCCCAGCCTCCTTTCGTTGCCGGAGGAGAACAGAAAGTCTCCAAGTTATAAAAAGGAGGTTGCGAAAGTCACCGGCTTCGCGCAGAAATGGAGCGGGCGAGAGCTGGAGGGGAGGTTAAAAATATCCCCGGCTCCGCGGGAGGCTGAGGGCGGGAGTGGGGGGGACCGGGGGACATGGGGACGGGGACAGCCTGCACGAAGCTGGGCTCCGGGGACAGCTGGGAGCCTCGCACGGGCTGGGAGCACCCCAGGGAGAGGGGCGGGGGGAGAGAGGTGGATTGGGGGCACCTCTGGACCTCGGTGACCTTAGGAACAGCTGGATTGGGGCAAAGGGGGAAAAGCTGGATGGGGTGACCCCGTGATGGTGATGGGGACAGCTGGACTGGGAATGTGGGGGCACATTGGGGTGGGCAGGTGAGCCCTGACATCGAGGGGAGAGCAGCTGGATGGGCAGTGTGGGGTTGGCAATGGGAACAGCTGGATTTGGGGTTGGGGAACATCTGGATTTGGGGTTGGCAATGGGAACAGCTGGATTTGGGGTTGGGGAACATCTGGATTTGGGGTTGGCAATAGGAACAGCTGGATTTGGGGTTGGGGAACATCTGGATTTGGGGTTGGCAATGGGAACAGCTGGATTTGGGGTTGGGAAACAGCTGGCTTTGGGGTTGGCAATTGGAAGAGCTAGATCTGGGGTTGGGGAGCAGGTGGATCTGGGGTTGGGGAGCAGCTGGGTTTGGGGTTGGCAATGGGAACAGCTGGATTTGGGTCTGGGGAACAACTGGAAGGGATGCCCATCATGGTGACAGTCACAGCCAGATGAGGGTCCTGAGGGGAATGGGCTGCCCAGCTGAGACCGAGGAGGGCTCCTTTCCTTCCCCCCTGTCCCCGGAGCAGTCGTGGACGTTCCCCTCTTCCCAGATGAACTTGATTAAGTTAACGCTTGTCTCCGCGCCGCTCTCCAGAGCAGGGAGTCGGCAGCGGGGTGGCAGGAACAAGGTCATTAAAGCAGAAAGAAAAATACATTAGGAATGTTCAACTGCTCAGTCTAGCCTGAAATGTGCTTAAATCAGCCCTGAGTAAACAATGAGACAGGATTAGTCGCAATTAGTTTTCATTAGGAAGGTGGCATCTCCCTCCCCCGCTCCCCAGGGGCTGCTGCCCTCCCTGGTGGGCACCGGGGGACACGGCATCAGGATCCGGCCCCAGCCACGCGCTGGGGTGCAGGGGAAGGGCACAGGGCTCAGGGACAGAGCCTGGAGGGTCGGGGACACGCGGGTGTCGGCGTCCTTCCCCGCGCGGGGGCTGCGGGGAGCTGCGTTATCTCCGCCAAGGCAGGCACAAGGGGCCGGCAGCAGGCAGAGCTTCAAAGGGAACGTGTAAATCCGGCGTATGCAAAACTCCAGCCGGCCCCGCAGATAAACAGGGATGTGGCTGGGCGTCCTCTGCCAGCCGGCGGCTGCCGCAGCACCGGGGAGGAGTGCTCGGCCTCGGGGTGGTGCTCAGCGCCTCGGGGTGGTGCTCAGCCTCAGGGTGATGCTGGGCCTCAGAGCGATGCTCAGCCTCAGGGTGATGCTTGTCTACGAGGTGATGTTTGTCCCTGGGGTGATGCTCGGCCTCGGGGTGACGCTCATCCTCAGGGCAATGCTCCTCCTCAGCACACCCCACGCAGACTCGATTTTTGCAGCCCCCACCTGCGGGCAGGGCTGGGCTGAGCGCAAGCCCATCGAGCTCTGGGGATGGGGTGGCACAGGGCGAGGGCTCCGTGTCCTCCGTGGGTCCCGTGGCGCTGTGTGGGGCGGATGCTCCTGGTGGTCCCATGGGATGGGGACGCTCCAGCTGCCGGTACGTGGTGGCTCCATCCCTCGGGGGCTGCCGCTGGCTGACATGAGCTGCCAGCTCTCCCCTTGCGCCACCCAAACCCCAAAAACATCCCCAGAGGAGCGATGGGAAAAAAACCAATGCCACCTACTGGAATGGGGCAAATTCATCCTCTTTTGGGGCTGCTGTGCCCGGCAGCTTGTCACCTCCCTGCCAGCTCAGCCCTGCCGTGGTGAATCCCTCGCCCACCATCGGCCAAACGCGGCTGTGCCAACGTGGGGTCCCTCGCCCCCGCCCCGGAGCACGGCCCCCGTCATTAGCACCCAGAAAATGTTGGGTTTCTGGCTGGGAAAAACACGGCAGATATGTACATTAAACATCAAATTATAAAATTAACAGATTCAAACCGAGGATGATTTGCATGTGCAAATTAACTTAATTACCACTCTTCCTCCCCGAACACCACGGCGTTCCGGGGAAGGGCCGGGCACGGCGCTGGCTCGCTGCAGGTGCTGGGTTCGCCGCGGGGCGCTGGGTGCCCGCCGGGTGCTGCTGGGGGGGCTAAAGGGGGGGGGTGACAACAGCACGGGGAGCTCTGGGAACAGTGATGCTGCTCCCATCTGAGCAAACACGCCGAGACGCGTGCGCGCACGCAGGCTTGCACGTGCACACGCGTGCGCGGCACATGCGCGTGCCCCCCCCCGTGCCCCCCCCCCCGCCGAAGGCAACAAAGGCTGCTCTGTGGCTCGCTGCGGACCCGAGCCGCCTGGGCCCCTGCCCAGCTCCCAGCCCAGGTGGGAGGCTCTGGCACGGCGGCGGGCGCGTGAAAGGCCGCTGTGTCCGGGCTGCCTGCCCGCCGGGACTGCCAGCGCGGCCCCGCCGCCGGCACCAGCGCCGCGGCGCCCCAGGGCAGCGAGCCAGTGCCAGGCGCCGGGCCCAGCGGCCTCGGCTGCAGCTGGAAGTCCCGGGGGATAGGGAGATGCGCTCCCCTCCGCTCCCAGGCTTGCCACGCGCGCCCCTTATGGCCCTGCTCCTGCCTCCCCGTGCCTCAGTTTCCCCACCAGCTCTGCCACCAAGCTGCCCGGGAGCTGTCCCCGTCCCCCTCCGCGTGCAGCACCCTGGGGTCCCCAGCCCCACACCCTCCCCACCGGGGCACGGTGCTGGAGGGGGGGTGCTGAGCCTTCACCCCAGCAGCACCCACAGGGTCCGCAGCCTCTGTAGGGGCCGGGAGATGGAAGGGGCTGGTAGGAGCCATCCCTCGGGAGCAGCACCTGCGCTGCGGGCACGGGGCTCATCCTGCACCCAGCCCCTCTCCATATCTCCCCGGCCAGATGCCGCTCGCGGTTGCAGGCGCGGAGAAAGCTCCAGCACGAGATCTGGGCCAGGATATGGCGCAATTAGCCACAGCCCTCGCCGCCAGCTCCCCCGGGAGCGGGCAGATAAGGGAACAACTTGTTGGGCGTTATCTCCCCCTTCTATCTCTCTCTCCCTCTCCTCTTTCTGTTCCGCCTTTTCTTTATTTTTCCCGTCCTCGGTCGTGTCGCAGGCACAGCTGAAGCGGTTGCAGCGTCCTCCATGCCCTGAGCACCCTGAGGGAGTTTGGGGTCAGCCAGGAGGGGGCTCGCTGCACGATTCCCAGATTGCCCAGTGCCTCCCACGAGGTGGGCTGCTGGGCGAGGCAGGCCCTCCCGCAGGGGCAGGCAGGCAGTGAGCAGCAGCTAATTGGGAGAGAGTCAATTAGCAGGGGTTGAGCTCGCTGCCTGCTGCTCAACCAGAGCCGTGCACCCTGCAGGGTGTGGGGTGGTGGTGGGGGGGGGGGACGCCCTGGGGCTGCCCGCAAGGGGTGGCACCGAAGCTGGTTCCCAGCAGCAGCCTTTGGGGGTGCACGGAGAGGAGAGGACCCCCCTGTGCCGTGGCACCTGACTCCCCCCGAGCCATAAAATCCCCCTCCTGGGCCCCCTGGGTAGCTGGAGGGGAGGGGGGGTGGGAAGAAAGCAAGCGGGGGTGGCGTGGGTCCCGTGCCGTGCCGTGCCGTGCCAAACTCAGCAGGCGTGCTGGGGCAGGCCTGGGGGCCGCGGCTACACCCAGCGCTCCCCCCGCATGCCTGGCATGCACGAGGCGCACGCGGGGGCCGAGCTCTTTCCCTGACCCCCCCACTTCCCCCCCTTTTACTCCACCAGCCCGCAGCGAGACCCCCCCTCCAGCCACCCCTCCCCGGAGCACGGCACCGCTGGTGGCACGGGGTGGGTGGGTGCCTGCGGCTGGGCGCCGGGTGCTGGCAGCGGGGGCACGGGGAGGGTCCGTGAGCCCCCGCAGCCCCGGCACGTGTGGGCAGGGGCTGCCCGGCCCCCAGCACCGCGTGCCTCCCGTGCACAGCATCCCTCGGGTAATTTACGGCCCGGCCGGGGGAAACTCAAACCCGGGCAGCTGGGAGCTGCGGTGCCCCAGGGAAGGGCTCGGGCACGTTCCCACCGCGTCTGACGGAGGCGGCTTCACGCAGCCTCGAACCGCTCCCGCGTTTGCACCTCTGGAGCGTTTCCCCTATAAATAAATCCCTACGGGGAGGTGGGGATGGCGCCCACGCCGCGCCCTCCTGGCCCACGTGTGCCACCCAGCCCGGTGCTGGTGCCGAGCCCGGCGGTCAGCGCGCCGCAGCCTGCCACCGCCGCGGGATTTACGGCGAGCCAATTAGCTCCTCGCCGACTCTATAGGTTTCCAAAAGGTCAGCTAAACCCCACAGCCCGGGAATAAATCTCCGCGCGGAGGCTGGGCGCCGTGAGGGTTCTCCCAAAGCTGCGATTTTCCAAACCGCCGGCCAAATCTGCACCCGGGGAGGGGGGGTGGGGGGGGGGGTGGGGAATTTCTGCAACCACCGCGGGGTGCTGCGGGGTTTGGGGTGGGCAGCACCCACGGGAAGCACCCATGGGACGATCCCGCACCCATCCTGGGGCTGAGCCCTCCTGCCTGGTGACCCGTGAGCAAACCCAGAAGTGCAGCCCACCCGGGAGGGGACAGTGACCCCCTGTCCCTGTCCCCAGGTGCCGCCAGGGTGCGATTTCAGCCCCAGGCCAAAGCACCTCAGCCGCTTGTGAAGGTTTGGGAGGGGGTTTGGGAAGGCGGGGAGGGATTAACCGGGAGGATCCGTGTTGGCATTGGAGAGCCCGAGCCTGGCCAGCGCGGCGAGCCGAGGGCTGGGCTGCGTGCGAACAGGTCAAGGGGCTCCGCGCTGTCCCCCCGCTGTCACCCTGGGGACAGTGACTCAGGCGCTGAGGTCACAGCCGTGGTTTCCTTCCAGCCCGGGGGGGGGGTCCCCGGAGACCCCCCCTTCCTGCACAGGCAGCCCCCGGCCCCGGTGTGTTCGGTGTCCCCGTCCCCACCAGCCCGGTGCCGGATGAGGACCCTGCGGCTCCCAGGGGAGGCCGAGCACCCGGTGGGAGCCTCGGGGGGCACCAAGGGGCTCCCAAAATTTCATTTCGGCAGCCCCGGGGAGACACGAGAGAGGCCTGGATGCCCCCAGCCCTTCTACAGCACCCGGGGGGGGGGGATTTATCTGGGTTTACCCCCCCCGGGGGGCCGGCCTCACGCCCCAGCCTCCGTCTCCACAGTCTCCTCGGGTGCCCACCAGGGTCCTGAGCCCCCACCCATGGGTGCCGGCCGCGGCATCGCCCGGCGCCGGCAATTCTCCGTGGACGAGCAGCAATTCTCCGTGCCAAGCATCTGCCTGGAGTGGGGGGGGGTAGAAAGAAGGGGGGGGGGGGGGCACTGGTTTATTTATGACTGCTGTGATTTTTTTTGTGTGTGGTTTGTTTTTTTTTTATATATATTTTTCTGGGAAAGTTCGGCTAAAACAGGCTCGGGAAGCAGATGGCGGAGGGGAATACGATGCCGGGCTGGTGCTAACGGATTGAACACGTGAAAAGGCGGGGGGGGGGGAAACCTTCTCCGGCCCCGCTCTGTGCTCCCCCCCCCCATACATAAACCCCCCCGGGGGGGTGCCAGTGCCCACCCCGCACCCCGCTGCCAGCCCCGAGCCCCCTGCACGGGGGGAAACTGAGGCACGGGGGGCATGGCCAGTGCCGGGGGGGGGGAACTGAGGCTGGGGGGGGGGGGGCTCGGTCCCACCGGCTCTATAGGGCCAGGGAGGGGATGGAGGCGGGGGGGCTTTTGTAGGGGGAAAACTGAGGCGGGGGGGGGGGGAGTGCCCCCAGCACCCCTCTGGAGCCAGAGTTGGGGGGGTCTCGGTGCAGGAAAGGGGGGAGCCCTTTTGCGGGGGGGGGGTGAAGGAGGACACGAGTGGGTCAGGGAGCCGGGGGGGGGCCCCCAACCCCCCCCCCAGTGCCGAACCGAGCTGGGGGCACCGACACAGGCCTGGGGGGGGGGACACAAGGGGGTGGGCGCTGCCCCCTCCTCCCCTCTTCAAAACGGGGACCGGGGGCAGGGCAAGGCGGGGAGGGGGAGGGGGGGGGGGGGGGGGGGGACGGACGAGGAGGCTCCGGCCGTGCCCCCCTCTCTTTTGCCTCCCCCCCCCCCCTTCTCGCTCCGTTCTCGGCCCCGCCCCGCCCGGTGGCCCCGGCGCCTCCCGCCGCGGCGGCGCGCACGGAGCGGGGCCGAGCCGAGCGGAGCCCGTGCTGCCGGCGGGCGCAGGTGCGCGGTGCCCCCCCCCAAGCCGTGCCACCCCCCCCCCCCCCGGAGCGCCCCCCCCAGACCTCCGGCCCCCGGGGGTTCAAGGTAAGAACGCGGCCGGTGCCCCCCCCCCCCCCCCCTCCCATTCCTTCTCCCCCCCCCCCCCCCGGTGATGCGGTCCCCCCCCCCCCCCCCCTCCCCCCCGCCCAAATCTCAGCCGTTCTCTCCCGGTTTTTATCCGTGCCCCCCCCCTCCCCCCGCCCCAAAAGGAATTGGGGTGAAGTTTCGCCCCCCCCCCCTCCTCCACCTTCCATCCGTAGGGGGCTGCCGGGGTGGGGAGGGGGGCTGCGGCTCTCCCCGGGGTGGGAGGGTGGGGGACAAAAAAAATAAAAAAAAAGGGGGGGAAAAATTTTTTTAAAAAAAAGGAAAATGCCCCCCCCCGGCGGCCCTCCCCCCCCCCCCCCGCCCGGCTGCTGCTGCTGCTGCTGCTGCATTGGGAAGCGGCGCTTTTGTTAGCGGCTCCCCGGGCGGAGCAGGCGGAACCTTGAAGGGTCACGGGCTGCAGGGACCCCCCCGGCCCCCCCCCGCGCCCCCTGCCCGCACCCCGGCCCTCCCCCGGCCCCCGCTCCCCACCCCGGTCCCCCCCAACCCGCTCCCCTCCTGCCCCTTCCCTCCCGCACCGCGGTGCCCCCCCCCTTTGCCCTCCCCTCCCCAATCTTTGGCACCTCCATCCTGCAGCCCCCCCCCCCCCCCCCGCGCCCCCCCCCCGCACCTCAATCCCCCCCCCACCTCCTCGGCTCCCCCCCAGCATCCCCATCCCGCACCCCCCCATCTCCTCCCATCACCCCCTCCCTGCACCCTGGTCCCCCGAGACCCCCCCCAGCCCAGCACCCCCATGCCCCCCCCGCACCCTGGAGCCCCCCCCAGCACCCCAATACCGCACCCATCCAGCACCCAGCTCCCAACCTCCCCCCCCCCCCAGCCCACCTCAGCACCCCCGTCCCACATCCTGACTCCCCCCCCCTCGGGATACAGAGAGGTGCTGAGCTGGGGGGGGGAGGGGGGCAGCCCCCACCCTCGGGCTGGCAGGATGGAGAAAAGACGGAATTGGGGGGGGTGGGGGGGGGGGCTGCCTGCTTCATTGGGCTCCGTTTTGCCTCCGCCGCCTCTTTGGGAAGCAGCCAGGGTTTGTGTTGTTGGGGGGGGGGACAGGAATGAAAGGGGTGGGGGCTGGTGTGTGCCCCCCCCCCCCCCCCCATGCAGCTTTGGCTGGGTTGGGGCTGCAATGGGGGAGGGGGGGGGGGCATGGCCAGTGCAGCCTCCGAAGGGTGGAGGAGGGCAGCGAGGGTTTGGAGTGGGGGGCAGCAGTAGGGGACCCCCCCTCCCCCAAAGAGCCCCATGGAGCTGGAGATGGTGGAGCCCCCCCAAAGGGGGGGGCTGCCTGGCTCTGTCTCGCCGCGGCCATAACTTTTTCTCCCTATTCCTGTGAGGTTTCGGGGGGGGGGGGCACCCTGCAGAATTGGGGCACCCCCTGTGTGAGCTGCGGGGGGGGCTGGCACCCCCCAGCTGCAGGACATGGCCAGGGACCCTCATGCAGGGGGTGTCAGTGGGTCTAGCGGGGGGGGCTGTCATTCCCTTCGGGGCTCAGCACCGTGGTGCTGATGGTGGGGGGGGGGGTAACATAACCCCAAAATAATATGGGGGGGGGAAGCCTGGTCCAGATCCTGCTCTGTCACCCTGAGCACCCCGAGCATCCCCCCCCCACAACGTGGCCTCCTCCACTTCCCCATCACCCA
This sequence comes from Cygnus atratus, assembly GCF_013377495.2. NCBI lineage: Eukaryota > Metazoa > Chordata > Aves > Anseriformes > Anatidae > Cygnus > Cygnus atratus. Next base: position 3,090,058 of record NC_066387.1, read on the forward strand.
GGTCAGTTGGGGTGGGGGGCCCTGAGCACCATCCTGCTCAGCCCTCGGCCCCACCAGCACCCTTGGGTGCCCCCATACGGGGCGGGGGGGGGCAGTGGGGGCCTGGCCCTGCTCGGGGTGCTGGGGGCAGCCCCCCCCAGGGAGCGGAGCAGCGGGGCCGAGCCATGCCGGCGCCTCGGGGTGACCTTGGGCGAGCGCCGCTGGCCCTGGCCTGCCTCAGTTTCCCCTCAGCCAGCAGGCTGGGAGCAGCCAGCCATGGGGGGGTACAAAGAGGACCCCCCCCCCGCCATGGAGCCGGGTGCTGCACAGCCTCTGTGCGCCCAGGGACCTTCTGCATCCCCCTGGGGAAGGCCTAGGGGAGGTCCCCCCCCCCGCCACCTGCCTCCTGGCAGCTTGGGGAGATGGGGACAAAGGTGGCACCACTGTGTGCCCCCCCCCCTTTTCTTCCCTCCCCCCCCCCCCCCCCATTTAATGGCAGCCCATCCGGCCCCAGCGCCTTCGCCCCGGCCCTGTTTGGGTCCAGGTTGGCCCCTTGGGTGCCCGGCAGCTGTGGGGCCGGATCCTGCTGGGGGGAGGCACTGGGGGGGGTGCTCCGAGGCCATCCCGTCCGTCCCCCCCCCCCCCCGCTGTCCCGCTGCGAAAGGGCTGTGCTGGCAGCCGGGGTGCTCGGCGGCAGCCCCCGCCGTCCTCGCCTGCGATTTTAGCCAAAATTTAGGGCCTGAACTGGTGACACTAGAGGGCAGCTCCCGGCTCTGCGCGCAGCCAGGAGGCGCAGGATCCGGCCCCGGGTGCAAGCCGAGCCCCCCCCCCCCCCGGCGTTTCTGTCCCCACCCCTTGGGGTCGTGCTGGCAGGTGCCCGCATCCCTCTGCGGTGCCCGGGACCAGATCCGGGGGGTGCTGAGCCCCGCATGTAGGGCTGTGGTTAGCGGTGCGTCCCCGGTGCCGCCAGGAGCCCCTTTTTGCGGCGTTCCCGGGGTGACACGGGAACTGGGTCACCGCTGTCACCGGGGCACGTGGCTGTATTTGGGAGGGAGGGGGACACAGCGGGTGGGGGGGGGGTCCAGAACGTCCCTCTTGGGCAGGGGCTTTGGGATCGGGGGCAGCACGGCCCCTTCCCGGAGCGCAAGGACCTGCTCGCGAAGCCGTTTGGGCTCCGCGTTGCCGTTCCCATAAACAAAGGGAAATCGCCCCAATCCCAGCCCCGGCGGCTCAGCAGCTCGCCCCGAAGCCGGGCTGCGATGCCGTCTGCGGGTGTGCACGCGCGTGGGTGTGCGCACACGCCTGTGGCCGCGCGGTTCCCGCTGCGGGGCCGGAGAGACTGGTGCTCTCTGGAGTCCGGGAAGGTTTCGGGGGCTTCGCAGCCCCCTCCGGCCCTGCCAGGAGCCCCCCCTTGGCTGGAAGTCATGGTGCGGGCGGCGATGCGCACACCCGGGTGCCACCGTGCCCCTCGCACACCTGGGTGTCACCGCGCACGCCTGGGTGTCACCGTCCCCCTCGCACGCCCCCTCGGCCCTCGCTCTGCTTCGGCAGCAGCAGCACAAGCCACGTGATAGCTCGGCTCCCAGTTAGACCAGTGCGTCCTGAGATCCTCCACACCGGTAGCACCGGCTGTGCCATACCGGTGCCGGGGGGGGGGGTCCTCAGCGACCCCTCTCCCTCCCCAGCTGCAAGACCCGCGCCCGCCCGCCATGCTCGCCGCGTCCCGGGGCTCGCCGCAGCTCCGCGCTGCAGCACCGGACTCGCCTCGTGTCCTTAGCCAAGCCCGAGGATTTTTAATTAAACCTGCCGGTCTGGACGCGATTTAATTTTTCAGTGGGCTGAGCTGTGTGCGCCGTGGGGAGCAGCCGGGGCCGGGGGGGGGGGGGGGCCCTTGGGGAACATCTCCCACATCGGGGCCGCTCTCAGGGTCCCTTTTGGTGAGGTTCTCCCGTGGAGCGTGGCGATGCCGGGGGGGCTCTGGCTTTCCACCGGCCCCTCGTGGCCTGGAGGCACAGGGATGGTGCTGAGACCCCCCCAGGCAGCCCCGGCACGGAGGAGGGGTGGCTTTTGGGGTCCTCCTGCTCGTCCTTGCCGTCCCCCCCCCACCGGCTGTGGAGCGTGGCCACGGCTCGGAGCGAGGTCCCGGTTCCCTCAGCGAAGGCGGGAGGGAGAGGGAGAAGGATCGTCTGGAGCGCAGGAGCCTCCCAGCGGGGCTGGGTTGTGCTAACAGGATTTTTACTCCCTATTTAATTACAATTTTGTCAAATTTAAAAAAAAAAAAAAAAGGAAAAAAAAAAAAAAAAAAAGATCCCTCTCGTCTCTTTGTGCCGTTCCTGCAAGCAGCAGCCGGTTAATTAAACAGCAGGCGGCGGTGGCTGCCGAAGCCAGCGGTCCCCAGAGGAGCTCCCGGGGGACCCCGGTGGCAGGGCCGAGGGCCTGGCCGCCCCGGCTCAGTCCCAGTTCTTCCCAGTTCTTCCCAGTGCGGCGCGGAGGCCCTCGGCTGGCTGACAGCGAGGCCGGCCGTGGCTGCGGAGGCAGCGTGCTGATGCGCCATGGCTAATCCCCAGCTCTTCCCCGTGTAATCCTGCCCACGGGGATAATCCCATCAAACCCCGCAGCGCCGCGGCCGAGCTCGGCGCAGGGTGCTCCTCTCTGTCCCCCGGCCCTGAGTTTGGTGCCGGGGGGGGGGGGGGGGGGACACCAGCCCACACCGTGAGGTGTCCCCGTGGGGGTGACAGAGAGCTGTGAATGCCTGCGGGGTGTTTGGGTGCCAAGTGGGGAAACTGAGGCACGGAGCAGGGGTGGCGCAGCCGGGACCGGACTGGGGAGGTGGCCGCCGCCATCCGTCCCGGCCTGCGGTGCCAAAACCAAGGTGAAGGAGGAGGGAGGGATGGGCAGAGGCACCGGCTGCTCCCGGGGCGGGCGAGCACCCACATGCCCTCGGTGAGGTTTGATTATCGGCCCAATTCATCACCTCCCGCCGGGGGGACGTCGAGATAAAGTGCCAGTAAATTAGGAAGCGTTCAGAAGGTGATTTGGGAGGCCGGGAGCCAGGAAGCGTCCCCGCTTGTGCACCCGCAGCCCCTGCGCCGCGAGGGGCCGGATCCTGCCCGGCTCGGCATGGCGTCGGCAGCAGGTAGCGAGCGCGGAGCTGCAAATAACCCCGGCAGCTGCCCCGGCACCTGCTGCGCCGTATCCTTCATTTCACCTTTCCGGGAGTTAGCTTACGCGGCGTGAGGTCAGTGCTGCGAATAGCCCCTGCGCCGCGCCATGGGGGCAGGCACCCACCCCCGGGCATCCCCCCCCCAGCCCCAGCGAGCCCCCAGGTCCCCAGCCTGGGGCCGGGTGCGCGGTGGCCGGGGACGGTTCCTACGGGTGCTGCCTGGCCCCCTGTGCCCCCCCCGGTACCGGCGTGCTCATGCCCACGCTGCGGCCCTCGCCTCGTGCACGGCCCCCGTGGCTTGCACGTGCTTGTGCACGCACATGCGTGGCAGCCCCGCACACCCTCGTGCCAGCCCTGCGTGCCAACATGTGTACCTGTGGCAGCACCACACACGCTCGTGCCAGCCGTTTGTGCCAACACGTGCACCCCCACGTGCACAACGGGCACCCGCACACACACCGGCGCTGCGTGCACACCTGCATTCCTGTGCACGCAGTGCACGAGCTCCCTGCCTTGCACACTCACACAGCAGCCGCAGCATGCACAAGCTGACACCGGTGTGCCCGTGCCAACCCCGGTGCACGTGCACCAACACACGCACGCAACCTGGTGCCATCCTGTGCCGACACCTGTGCACACGCGTGTGCCCACACCAACACCTGCACATGCGTGTGCACCCGTGGCAGCCGGCAAACACGCTGGCACCGGTGCACACACGGCAGGCACCCGGTGCCCACGGACCCCAGCGCCACCGAGCCTCCTGTGCCTGTTCCCTCCCCGGCCCTTTGAAATCCTCCTCAAAGGCTCCCTCCGCCTTTGAACAGTTCCTCCCCCGGAAGCGCGAATCAATAATCTTTTTTTTTTTTTTTTTTTTCCCCTCCTTGCTGCCGCTCCTGGGCCCTTAGCAACACATCTGCCTCGCCGTGCGCATCTGCTCGGCCCCGGGGGGGGAACACCCGGGGGTCCCCGTGTCCCGTGGTGGTGGCTCGGGGAGCCTTTGTCACCTTCCCGGCCGGGAGGGGGCTTTGTGGTGGTGGTGGTGGCACTGGGGGGGGGGGACACGCGGGGCTGGCACGGGGGATGAGTTGTGCACGGAGGAGGGATGTGAATGCGGCCCCCCAGCTCCCGCAGCCCCCCCCCTGCCCACAGGCGTGAGGGTGATGGTGGCACCGGTGAGGGTGTGCGCAGGGGGTGGTGGCACCGGGTGGCGGTGGCACCGGTGGAGGTGTCCTCAAGGCCACTTCAGTTCGGGGCGAGGACCCCCCGGGGGTCCCGGCCCAGTCCCAGGCCCCGCAGCCAGGAGGGAGCCGAGCGCCGGCCTGTGCCACGGGGACAATTTGAGGACAGTGGCAGAGCTCGGGGCTGTTTCGGGGGCAGCGAGGCAACACCTGACCTTCCGGCGAGGCAGCGGGCGCGGAGGCGGAGGCGCGGGGGGCGCGACTGCGAACAATGGCCCTTTGTTCCCCGCCAGCATCCCGCGGCCCCCTCTCCGGTGCCCGCGCCGCCCGGCTCCAGCGTGCCCCAAAGCATGGCCAGGGAGCAGGGGGGTCGTGGCTCCGGGGGGGTCGTGGCTCTGGGGGGGCCCCGAGTGGCCCCCAGCCGGAGCTGTGCTGTGCCATGCCATGGGGCAGGGGGGCGAACGGGGCACCGGGGCAGCCCCTTCCCGAAATTTGGGTGCTGCTCCCCCGGCAGAGCTCAGCCCGCAGCGCACCCACAAGGTGCCTGGCTTGGAGCAGGGAGTGGGGGGGCACAAAGCGGGTGCCCGGGGGGCTGCTGTCACCTCGGGGACACGCGTGGTCCCAGGGGCTGCGAAGCCCCTGCGCCCGCCCGCGCCCCTGGCTTCTCTCCGTCGGTCCCGCCGCGTGCCTTCGCAGAGCACGGCGGATATTTTCATCTTCTTTAACTACAAATAAGTTTTCTGAAGCGTAGAAATTTCAAATCAAGGCGCTGGTGCCTGGCCTTGGAGCAATTAAAGGTAACATTTTCCCAAAGAGAGCGAGGCAGCCGAGCGCGTCCCGGCGTGGAGGAGACGCGGGGGAGGCTAAAGAGGAAATAAAAACAACACCAAATAAACTTTCATTAGGGCTTAAAAAACGAGGAGGCTGATGGGCCTCCTCCTGCCTGGCTGGCTCTCCGTGCCGGGTTCCTGGGACCCGTGGGCTTGTGATTGGAAAGTTGTTTCCCCAAAACTGGGGTGACATCGGCTGCTTTGTTTTGCTGGGATGCTTCTAAACGTTGTTTTACGCCGGCCTCGTGTCGCGGGGGGGGGGCTTTTAATGCTGGGTCTGCACGGGGTTGTTGTTGTTGTAGGGTTCCCACCTGGAGCTGGGTTTAAACACGGGTTTGTTATTGTAGGGTGCCGGTTTGTTGTCGTGGGGTCCCCACCTGGAGCGGAGTTTGGGGTGGGGGGTTGTTATTGTAGGGTGCCCCCTTGGAGCTGGGTTTTATTATTGTAGGGTGCCCCCTTGGAGCTGGGTTTAAACACACGTTTGTTATTGTAGGGTGCCCCCTACAACAGGGGACAAGCAGGGGGTTGTGTGGCTTTGGGGACAAGGGGGGGCAGTGGCTGTGCCCAGAGGGGCGTGAGGAGGCGAGGTGCCCTGGGGACCGGTGGCACTGGGGGGGGGACACACGCAGCCCCAGCACCCCGGGTGCCTGTCCCGCCACGCATCCCGTGCCCACCCCGGGGGTTATTTTCGCCTCCTTGATAGGAAACTGTCCTTAATATGCAGATGAGGGGGATTTAATATGCAAATTAAATGATTTAATATGTAAATTAAAGCCACCCATATGGGTGGCACCCTCGTGTCCCCCCCCACCGTGCACCCAAGGTGGGTGATGAGTACGGGGGGAGGGGGGACTGGAACAGGAACAATACTTGGGGGTGATGGGGGGTGATGGGGACAAAGCCCCCCCAAGGGACCACGGGGTCCCTGCCACCCCCAGAGCTCAATGCCTGGGTCCTAGGGGGGGGCTCATGGTGGGGGGGGGGGGCAGTGAGGGGTGCTGCGGGGGGGGACAGGGACTATAAACAGCAGCTGTAAGCGGAGCCGGTAACCGGAGCGCGAGGCCGGGGGGGGCCCGCCGGGAGCAGCGGGGACATCTGAGCCGGCGGCGCCGCGGAAGCGCCAAGGTAAAGGGGGGGGTGCTGTCACTGTGTCCCCCCCCCCAGCCGACGGCCTGGTGTCCCTGTCACCAGCACGGGGCCCCCTGTTGATGGCGGGGGGATGCAGGGCAAGGGGGGGCCCCATCCTCTTGGCATCCCCTTGGGTCCCGGAGGTGCCAAATGCCTGCAGCCGCCCCCCCTGGGTGGCGTTGCTTTTGGGGGGGGGGAGTGTGTGGCAGGGGCTGGGGATGGTGCCAGGTGGCCGGGGTGACATTTGCTCCGTCCCCGCCGCGGGGACAGCTGCTTCCCGGCCCTGCCATCTGAACCGTCCCCGGACAGCGGGGCCGACCCCGGGTGGAACGGAAACCTGGGGGGGGGGGGGCCCTGTGTCCCCCCCACCCCACACCCCGGGGAGCCGGCCATCCCGGCTGGGTGGCAGCAGCAGCTGGGCTGGGGGCTTCCCGAGCCCCTGTTTTTTTTTTTTGGGGGGGGGGGGGTGACCCCAAAACCTTCCATTTGGGGTGACCCCAAAACCCTGCATGGGGCTGCCCCAACCCCATAGCCACGGGGGTCCCAAAAACGTGCCGGGGGACAGGGTGGGGACAGGCACCGGGGGCGGGGGGGGGAGATGTGTGGCCGTTTCTGGGTGGGCTGCAGGGGGGCCTGGGGCAGGTTTGGGTTTTTTCAGAGTCTCCTTGTGCTGCTTATTAGGGACTCATTAACATAGCTAATTGCCTCCTCTCTGGCGATTTGTGCTCATCGCTCATTGGCATTACCCTAACCACCACATAAAATCCCGCGTTACCCCTATTAAAAGGGAAGCGATTTAGATAGTTGGATAACACCGCAGAGCCCCCCCCCACCACCCCCCCGCTATGGGGTTTTTTTGGATAACGTCGCCGGCCGGCTCCTAACGAACCCGTTGATCCCTGGCTGATCGATTTGGGGCGTGCAGGGCCGCCACCTCCATTTTTTACTGCAGAAAATTGCATTTTAAGGGCTGAAACGCGTTTCAGAGCCGGGCTCCCCGCCTTTATTTTTTTTTTTAATGGTTTTATATTTGAAAAAAATATAAAAAAGGAGAAAAATCTCAGCTCCCGGGGACCAGTGGAAATCGGACGAGACGAAATGAACTCCGCGCCCCGCTCCCGGTGTAGGTGGCGAGGGGATAAAGGAACCTGGCTGGTTTGGGGGGCGGCCTCGTCACCGCTGCCACCACGCTGTTGGGGAGGCCACGGGGGGGGGTGACCCCATTGTGGGGACCCCCGTGTCCCCCCCGGTCCTCTCCGCGTCCCGACTCACCGGCAGCCGTTCCCTGCCACCACGGTTGGCGGTGGCACCGCGGCACCGCGGCGAGGGGAGGCCGCGGCACCGTGGGGGGGTCCGGGGGAGGCCAGCCCCCGACTCGAAGCCGTCCCAGCCGCGGTGACAGCTGCCGTGGGGCCGGCTCCGGTTACGGTGACATCAGCCCTACCTTGCCACCTGGCGCGGCCGGGGGGCGCGGGGCCCGTTCCCCCCGGGGGTCCCGGAGGAGCCTGGAGGAGGGGGGGGGGGGACTACGCGCATGCGACAGCTGAGCGGCTCGCAGGCTGTGCCGTGGGGACGCCGGAGTCCCCCAGCGTCCTGGGGGCTGCCGGGGGGGGGACACCGCCCCAGCATCCCTCCCCCCCAGGGGCTGGTGATGGGACCCAGGCAGCCGAGCCACCCGCTGCAAGTGGCCGGCGCGGTGGGGACAGGTGGCTGGCCGTGCCGTAGGGCCAGCAGCGGCGGAGCTCAGGTGGGCAGAGCGGGGGTGCCGGGGGGGGTGGGGTGGGGGCAGGAGTGGGAGTTGTGCCCAGGTGACATGGGGAGGGGGGGGTCCCATCCCCAGGAGGGAAGGGGGCGGCATGAGTCCCCCCCCCCCCAGCAGCCACCGAAGGGTTGCAGAGGATCGGGGCTGTCCCCAAAGGGAGGGCCCCAGGGAAGCGCAGATGCATTTTTTTTTGGGGGGGGGGGACCACAAAACTGCAGGGCTGCGCCTCATCCTGTGTTGGGGGGGGGGGTGATAAAGGGCAGGGGGGAGAGATGAGATGAGCGGCTGTGTCCCCCCCCCATCCCAAGGCCGTGGGTGCAGACGGTCAGTGTCTGATGGGGAAACTGAGGCACGGAGCAGGGATGGAGCAGGGGACGTGCCCGGGAGGTGGCACGGCTGTGTGCCTGCCTGTTGCCCCCCCCCAAAAAAAAAAAACCAGCACGGGCATGGCCCCCTCCCACTTATCCCAAACACGCAGACCCCGACCCTGCTGGGACCCCCCCTTGCCCAGGGGCACCTCTCCCCCTGCCGCTCGCTGCCTCAGTTTCCCCACGGTGGCAATCCCCGAACAGGGGGGCCCTGTTTGCCGCCGTCCCCCACCCTCTTCTTGTCCCCACCCAGCCGCTGGCTTTTCTTCCCCCACACAATCGGAGGCATTTATGCTGCCGGAGGCTCAGGTTTCCCCTGGCCTCGCCGGCCTCCCGCTCCCCGGCACCGCCGAGCCGGGGGACGGTGACACCGGAGCCACCGGCTGGGGTTACAGCACCCCGGGGTGACGGCGCGGCCTCCCGGGGGGGTCCCGCACCCCAAATCCCACCGGGAGAGGGGTTGTGCGGGGAGGGGAGGCAGTGGGCAGAGCAGGAGGGGATTCTCGGGTGGCCGATATGGGGCTGAGCCCTTCCCTTGCCGCGAGGCGACTTCGCTCCCTTTTAGGGCTCCCTTTTAGGGCTCCCTTTTAGGGCTCCCCTTTTCCTCTGGCCACCAGCAGGACCTCGTGGGGACGCTTCGGTTTGGAGATTTCTGCCCCGTTGGGAGATTTGGTTGGAATTGGAGATTTCTGTGAGATTTGGTTGGAATTGGTCTGGGAGTTACCATGATTTGGAGATTTCTGCCCCATTACGAGATTTGATTCGATTTGGAGATTTCCGTGAGATTTGGTTGGAACCGGTCTGGGAGTTCCCGGGACACCCGCCCCCAGGACCCGCGTGTCACCTCCCTGGGGACCCAAGGTCCCCGAGAGCTGGCTGCCAGCACGAAAGGGCGGCTCGTTAGGGTAACGAGGCTGGAGGAGAGGTCCCAGGCTGCAGGTAAATGAAAAGCCTGCGCCAAGCTCTCCTGGGGGGGCCGTTGAGGTGGGAGGCCCGTAACTCAGCACAGGTGGTAAAAGCCTCCAACAGCTGCCTGGGGAGATGGCACCGAGGCTTTAATTATCGCGATTAAATCGTTAATGGCCTTTTTAAAAATAGCCCAGGCACACAAAAAAATAATAATAATAATTAATAAATTCCAGGCTGGTTCCCAAGGTCACCTGGTGGGGGCAGGATGCGGCCCCAGCAGGAACCTGCGCCTACCCCGTCCCTGGGGAGGGGACGTGTGGGGCTTTGGTTGTCCCCCCCCCCGGAAGCCATCGGGGGGTGAGCAGGGCTGTGACACCACGGGGATGGGGTCTGGTGTCCCCGGGGGCTGTGACGCTGTGGGGTCGGGATCAGCTTGTCCCCAAGGCTGTGACACCGGGGTCGGGTCCTGCCCGGGGGCTGTGGCACAGCGGGGTCGGGGGTACCCAGGGGCTGTGAGGCTGCAGAGGGGACAGGGATGGGGACAGCGCCACGGCTCCCTGGGGACCGTGACACCTGCAGAGGGGACCGGGTCGAGTCGGGTGGCCCAGGCGTCGTGTCCCCTGGCCCTGTACAATGTCACCCCCCCCTCCTCGCTCCCCGCGAGCGAGAGGAGGGCGACGGTTCGATTTAACCCGCTCTGCCTGGATTGCTAATCAATTAAATCACTGCCCGGCTGTTAATTACCCAGCCTGGCCCCGGGCCCCTCTGCCCCACGCGGTGCCACCCGCGGGCGTGCAGCGGGGACGGGGGAGGCAGGATGGGGCTGGTAGCCCCAAAGGGGACGGTGGCAGCGGTGGCTTTGGGGGGGGCTCCTGCGTTCCCATTGATCCCCCAAGCCTCCTGACCGGGTTTCGGATGGCGGCTGTAGGGCTGCGATGGGGAAACCGCTCCCTGGCTTCCCCCATGTCCCTATCTGTGGGGTGGTTGTGCTCCCTGTGTCCCCCCGTCCCCATGTCCCCATGGACCCCATGTCCCCCCATCCCCATATCCCTGTCTCCATGTCCCCCAACCCCAAGTCCCCCCGTCCCCATGTCCCCAGGCTCCCAGCCTGGCCGTGCACAGGATTATTTCCCCCCCACGGGTTTGTGGCTGTGAGGTGCCCGAAGAACCCCGCTCCCGTCCCGCAGGACGCCCGCAGCCCGGTTTGGGCCCAGTAGCCCCAGTGCGGAGCTGCGCAGGCGCTGGGAGCGCCTCGGGGAGGGAGCGGGGGCGTGGGGGCCGCTTTTCCCAGCATATTTGAAATTCTTCAGCCGGGGAAGGAACTCGCTTCCCCCTCGCGAATCCCAGACACGTCCCCCGGCCCTGCGCCCCTCGCTGGCCCCCCACGGCTGGCACCGCACCAGCGCCAGCATCCAGGACCCCCACCTTGAGCCAACCCCCCCCCCCACACACACAAATTCCCAACACCAGGGGCACCCCATGAGGGTGCCGGCTCTCCGATGGGTTTGGGGTGCGGGTGCCGCGATGGGGGGACCCATGGGGCTCAGCAGCACGTCCCGGAAGGGGGACGCCGAGTGCTGCCCCCCCCCCACAACCTGTCCCCTGCCCGCAGGTGTGGTGGGCACCCTCCCGCGCCGGGGGGAGACCATGCGGCCCCCCCGCGCCCCCCTGGTCCTGCTGCTCCTGCTGGCAGCCGAGAGGACGGCGCGTGGCACCTTCCCCGAGGAGCCCGGCCCCATCACCGTGGCCCCCGAGGACTGTGAGTGCCTGCGGGGGACACCCCATCGCAGGGAGGGGGGCTCAGGGTGCCGCGCACCGGGGGGGGTGGGGGACACGGCTTGGAGAGGGGTCGGGGATGGGGTGGTGGGTTTTGGGGTGCTCTGGGGACACCTGTGGATAGGGGAGGGTGGTTGTCCCGGCTGTGGGGATGGGGTGGCAGCGTGACGCCCCGTGTTGTGTGTGTGTGTGTGTGTGTCCCCCGTGCCCCCCCAGATGTGAAGCACTACGCCGTGTTCGTGGGCCACGGGGCGAGCCGCCTGGCCGGCCCCGAGGGCGCTGGCACCGAGCGCCTCAACATCCAGCGCATCCTCAAGGTCAACCGGACCCTCTTCATCGGGGACAGGTGGGGAACGGGGGGGGCACAAACCTTACCCGAGGGGCCAGGGAGGGCACCTGACACCTCCCTGCAGCCCCCTTCGCTCAGGAGGGACCCCGTTACCTGCCCCCGGCACCCAAAATCTGCCCCAGCCTCGTGCCCTGCGGGTTGGACACCCCAATGGCACGGCCTGGGGGGGGGGCTCTGTGCTGTCCCCAGAGTCTGCAGCCCTCTGGGGTGTCCCCGAGCCCCACGGGGTGGTGACACCCACACCCCCCCCCCCAGGGACAACGTTTACCGCGTGAGCCTGGAGCCTGGCACGGCCAGCGAGATGCGCTACCACCGGGTAAGCGCCGAGCCCCCGGGGGGCTTTGGGGAGGGGATGGGCACACCAGCAGGGGGGGGGGCTTCGCCCTGGCCCCACACTGGATTTTCTCCCCCCACCTCTTCCCAGCAGAAGCTGACGTGGCAGTCGAACCAGCACGACATCAGCATCTGCCGGATGAAGGGGAAACACGAGGTACGGGGGGGTCCGTGCCCCGTGAGCCCCCCCTCGCCCTCCTGCACCCCGTGCCATGGGGGCAGAGCTCCCGGTGTCCTGTGTCCCCCCCCGGTGTCACCCTCCGCCTCCCAGCTCCCTGCCAACGTTTGTGTCCGACGTGATTTATTGGACGCTTGTATAATTGGGTTTGTAATTAATTATTTCTGGCCCGCTGATCAGAACAGGCATAGCCCATAACCTGCAAGAAATCCAATTTCCAGGTCCTGTAAATGCCATGCGGGGCCAAACCCCGGCCCTAGCCCAGCCCAAGACCCTCGCAGCGAGGGGGCTGTGGTGGGGGGAAGCCCCCCGGGGCTGGCTGCGGGGCTGGTGCCGGGGAGGGGGCGCGGAGGCTGACGGCCCCCTCTCGTCGGCGCAGGCAGAGTGCCGAAACTTCATCAAGGTGCTGCTGGTGCGGAACGAGAGCCTGCTCTTCGTGTGCGGCACCAACGCCTTCAACCCCGTCTGCGCCAACTACAGCGTGAGTGTCCCCCCCCCCGAGGCCACCTGGGGCTACCTGGGGTCACCCTGGGCCACCTGGGGCTACCTAGGGTCACCCGGGGCCACCTGGGGTCACTCTGGGCCACCTGGGGCCACCTGGTGCCCCCAGGGCCGGGAGGCAGTGGAGGGCACACACGTGGATGTGCCCGAGCTTGTGAGCACGGACGTGTGTGTCCTCGGGGTGCCACGTCCAGTTCTTGTGGGGGTGTCTTGCTCCCCGGGCTGGGGACACTGCCAGCCAGACCCCACTGTCCTGCACGGCCCCATGGTGGACCTGCTCATGGCCGCATGGCCTTGTTCATGGCCCCTTGGTGGCCCTGTTCATGGCCCTGTGGTGGCCCTACTCATGGCCCTATGGCCCTGTTCACGGCCCCATGGTGGCCCCGCTCACGTCCCCATCTCGCCCGCTGCAGATGGACACGCTGGAGCCGGTTGGGGACAACATCAGCGGCATGGCGCGGTGTCCCTACGACCCCAAGCACGCCAACGTGGCGCTGTTCACAGGTCCGTCCCCCGCTGCGTGCCGTCACCCTCCCCGCGCCCACCCCCACGTCCCGCTCACGCCTCTGTCCCTCGCAGGGGGGATGCTCTTCACGGCCACGGTGACGGATTTCCTGGCCATCGATGCCGTCATCTACCGCAGCCTGGGGGACAGCCCGACCCTGCGCACCGTCAAGCACGACTCCAAGTGGTTCAAAGGTGTTTTGTGGAGCACGGTGCCACGCAGCTCGGCACAGCACCCGTCCCTGTCCCTTCTCATCCCGTCCTGGAGCAGCCCTGACCCTGCTGTCCCCACAGAGCCCTACTTTGTGCACGCCGTGGAGTGGAGGAGCCACGTCTACTTCTTCTTCCGCGAGATCGCCATGGAGTTCAACTACCTGGAGAAGGTCGGAGAGGTCCCCGCGGTGACCCAGGGGGGCAGCTGGGGTGGGAACGGGGCCAAGGGGACTGTCCCCAGGGCCGGGTGCCAGGCGGTGACGGGCGTCCCTCGCAGGTGGTGGTGTCCCGAGTGGCTCGGGTGTGCAAGAACGACATGGGGGGCTCGCAGCGGGTGCTGGAGAAGCAGTGGACGTCCTTCCTCAAGGCCCGGCTCAACTGCTCCGTGCCGGGCGACTCGCACTTCTACTTCAACGTCATCCAGGCCGTGACCGACATCCTGGAGCTGGACGGGCGCCCCGTGGTGCTCGCCGTCTTCTCCACGCCCACCAACAGGTCAGCTCCGAGCCGGTCTGGGAGCCCACCGTGTGCCCCCCGCGGGGACGTGGGGATGGCTCGGGGTGTTCACCCCGTGCCGGTGTCTCCCCAGCATCCCTGGCTCGGCCGTGTGCGCCTTCGACATGACCCAAGTGGCCGCCGTCTTCGAGGGACGCTTCCGGGAGCAGAAATCCCCCGAGTCCATCTGGACGCCGGTGCCCGAGGACATGGTGCCGAAGCCGCGGTGAGTGAGTGACCGCAGGGGACAGGGATGGGGACAGGAAAGGGACGTGGGGACAGAGGTGGGGACAGGGATGAGGACAGGAGTGGTCCTGAGGGCTGGTGCTGGCAGGGACAGTGGTGGGGATGGGGACGGAGAAGGGGATGGCGCTGGGGACAGGGCTGGGGACGGGGCTGGGGACAGTGTTGGGGACAGGTGCCAGCCGTGCAGTGACGGCGCTGAGCCCCGGCGTGCCATGGCGGCAGGCCCGGGTGCTGTGCGGCCCCGGGGATGCGCTACAACTCCTCCAGCACCTTCCCCGACGAGATCCTCACCTTCGTGAAGACGCACCCGCTGATGGACGAGGCGGTGCCGTCCCTGGGCAACGCGCCCTGGATCGTCCGCACCATGAGCCGGTGAGCTCCCAGCGGCAGGATCAGGCCCGGGGAGGTTCGGGGGGGGGCCCCCGGAGGGGGGCCTGTGTACATGTGGGGTGCTCACAGCCGTGTCCGCGTGCATGACTCATGCCGGTGCGCTGGCAGCCGCCAGCGCTGCCCTTGCACACGCGCGGAGAGGCGCACAGGCGCGTGCCAGCAGCGGGCGAGCACCAGGAGACCAGATAAATCTCATAAACTTTGCAGTTGAGATCGTCTCATCCTAATTAAATCTACCTTAATTGCTGCTTGACGGGGAATTAATCACGCGGTGCTCTCGGGCCTGCTGGCAGGGCAGGCAGGGCGCGCACGGGGCTGGGGGCAGGCACGTGGGGCTGGGGACCGGCTGGGGTCCCATGAGGGGTCACGGGGGGATCCCAGGTGGGATCTGGGCTGGAGACCCGCTGGGACTGGGGGAGGATCCAGGCAGGATCCTGAGTGGGTTTGGCCAGGATCCTGAGCCAGGATCTGGACGGGATCTGCGCTGGGTCTGCCTGGTTCCTGGGCAGGATCCGGGCCAGGTCTGTCTGAGATCTGGACCGGTTTCCATGTGGGATCTCCACTGTCCCCCACGCTCCCCGGTGGCTCCGGCTGTGGGCTAGCTGCAATCTGTCCATCCCCCAGGGGATCCCAGCTCCCACCCTGCCTCAGTTTCCCCTCCCACGGGCTCCCCTCAGCCCCAGCGCCTCGCTCCGCTCACACTGCAGGTACCAGCTCCGCAAGATCGTGGTGGACAACGCGGCAGGGCCGTGGGGCAACCACACCGTGGTCTTCCTGGGCTCCAGCACGGGCACCGTCCTCAAGTTCCTCATCCATCCCAACGCCACCCGCAGCCCCGCGCCCAGGCCCCCCGGCAGCCAGAGCGTCTTCCTGGAGGAGTTTGAGACCTACCAGCCGGGGAGGTAGGGGAGGTGGGCGGACGGATGGGTGGGTGGGCGGGTGGGTGGACGGACGGATGGATGGACGGACGGACAGACGGACGGACGGATGGATGGGTAAGTGGGTGGGTGGATGGATGGATGGATGGATGGATGGAAGCGTGGGTGGATGGATGGAAGGGTGGGTGGACGGACAGATGGATGGGTGGTTGAATGAATGGGTGAGTGGGTGGGTGGACGGATGGATGGAAGGGTGGGTGGGTGAGCGGTGGATGGTTGGGTGGGTAAGGGGAGGGCTGGGTGGATGGAGGGTGGTTGGATTGATGGGTGGGTGGACGGGCTGATGGGCGGCTTGGATGGATGAGATGGTCATGGAGGGATTGACTGATGGCTGCAAGGTGAAATGGGAGGAGGAATGAGGTGGTTAAGGGTGGATGGATGGACAGATGGATGGATGGACAGATGAAAGGAACAGGTCAGGAGGATAAGGGGGCTGGATGGGTGCAGGGGCAGAGGGGTGGGTGTGTGGATGAGATGGGGCCCACGGGCGAGCTCCCCACTCCGGACCAGCCCCCGCTGGGGAGCTGGTCTCTGCCCCACCAGCTGAGCTCTGCCCCATGCCCAGGTGTGGCCGGGACACAGAGGACGAGCGGCGGCTGCTGGGCCTGGAGCTGGACAAGGCGGCAGGGTCCCTGCTGCTGGCCTTCCCCCCGTGCGTGGCCAGGGTGCCCGTGGCCCGCTGCCAGCAGCACTCAGGCTGCATGAAGTGAGTGCAGGGGACATCGTGCGAGGAGGGGGGGGCTGCTCTGACACCCCGTGAATTTGCCCCGTGCCAGGGTCGGGCTGGGAATGGGAGCACCGCCGGGGGAAACTGAGGCACGGCATGGTGCTGAGCGGGGTTCCTGGTGGGGGCCGGGGTGTCACCCCCCTGTGCCGGGGGTGTTCCTGACCCCTCTGTTCCCTGCCAGGAACTGCCTTGGGAGTCGGGATCCCTACTGTGGCTGGACACCCGAGGGCTCCTGCGTCTTCCTGGAGCCCAGCCCCAGGTAACAGTGGGGGCACACGAGGGGAACGGGGGGGTCTCAGGGGCTCCCCAGAGCCTGCGAAGCTTGAGCTGCATCAGCTCCACCAACTCCCCTAACCTAACCCCAGCAAACTCAGCACCGGCTGAAGCAAGCTGCCAGCCCTCTGCCAGGCTGTTAGGGACTGACCCCCCCCCAAATTTGTCATGTCACCCCCCTCCCCCACAGGACAGCTTTCGAGCAGGACATTGCCGGTGGCAGCACATCGCACCTGGGCGAGTGCGAGGGTGAGTGTGGGGCAGGGATGGGGCTCGGGGACACGGGGGGATGCCGCAGCCGTCCCCTGATGCCCCCCCCCCGCCGTCACCAAGGGCTGGTGACCGAGAGCTTCGTGGACGAGCCGGACGGGCTGGTGTCGGTGAACCTGCTGGTGATCTCCTCCGTGGCCGCCTTCGTCATCGGCGCCGTCATCTCGGGCTTCAGCGTCTGCTGGTTCATCGGGCACCGGGACCGCAAGGAGCTGGCGCGGCGCAAGGACAAGGAGACCATCCTGGCACACAGCGAGTCGGTGGTGAGCGTCAGCCGGCTGGGCGAGCGGCGAGCGCGCGCGGGGCAGCCCGGCGCCCTGCTGGCCCCGCTCATGCCCAACGGCTGGCCCAAGGAGCTGGGCAAGGCGAGCCAACACGACCTGGACTCGGGCGTCCTGCCCACGCCGGAGCAGACCCCGCTGCAGCAGAAGCGCTGCCCCGGCACCCTCCAAAACTGCACCTGGGAGCAGAGCCACAACATCATCAACGCCGCGCTGCGGGACCCCGGCACCGCCGCCGCTGCCGCCGCCGCTGCCGGCCGGCTCCACGCCGGCCCCGGCCGCCCGGCCCGCGGCATGCCCCTCTCCTGCCACGCCATCCTGGTGGACCAGGAGCTGGAGGCCGAACTCAGCGACTCCTCGGGCGATGGGCACTGGGGCCGGGACCCCCCCGAGGGTTCCCGTGCCCGGCAGCATCCCCCCGCCGGCGCCCGCCGCCCGCCCCGCAGCTCCTACGGCGACTTCGCCGGCACGCCGCGCCCCAGCCCCGACCGCCGGCGCGTGGTTTCGGCGCCCAGCGGGGATGGGGGGGACTTTGCCGAGGGGCCGCCCTGGCACCCCGAGCAGCTGAACTTCAACGCCAACAACGGCACGGGCCGCCCCGGCGCCCACCTCAAGAGGAACCACACATTTAACAGCGGCGAAGCGCCGGTGGGTGGCTACGGGCGGCACGGCACGGCACCGCGGGCGCCCGGAGCGGGCCCCCCACGGGCGCTCACGGACCTGCACCACCTCCTGCGCTACGGCGTGGAGCGGACTCCCTCAGGCAAATAGGGCCCCACTTGCCCGTCCCGGCACCCACGGGCACTGACGCCGTGGACGCTTTCCACCGCCACGCCACACCGCGGTCCCCCCCAGTTCCCTGGGGACAAGGACAAGGTGGCCCAAGGGCAGGAGCGGCGGGCACAGGGAGGGCTGAGATGCTGCATGGGGGACGGGTGTGCCCGGGCAGGGTTTGGGGCCGTCCCCACCTGTCCCCACTGTCCCCGGCTGGCACGGGGCAGTGCCCTGTGCTCCGGCCGCTTTTCTCGGGCTCCGGGTGTCCGTCTGTCCCGTCCCCTCCCCAGGCTGGACCCAGGGACTGCTGCGCCCTGGGGGGGGATCCCTGGGAGGCAGCAGGATGGACGCACGGACATGGGCGAAACTGAGGCAGAGCAAGGCTGTACCCCCGCACCCCCCCCGGAGACCCTCAGTCCCGTATCAGCCGTGCCTGAGCACTCAGGGGGCTTGTGGGTGCTGCCAGCACCCTGGGGACACCCAGACAGGACAGCACCGAGCAGCCTCCTCCCCAGGTCCAAGCCCCCAGCTCCCCCCTCCTCAAAAGCACTGCTGGGGGCTGGGGGCTGGGGCCCAGGGGGGGACCCTGCTCTCACCGGGGCACGGGGGTCCCACTGACCCCACTCTCTGCTGGCAAAGGGTGCCCTTTCGGTGCCGTCCCTGCCCCAGCTGCAGGCAGGAGGGAGAGGGGGGACGAAAAGGGGTCAGGACCCCCCCCCCGCGGGACCGAGGCGGGTCAGCCCGGTGCTCCCCAGGGGGCTGCGCGCAGGGGGCTGCGGGTGCTGCGTGCCCCGGCGGGAGGCCGGCCCGCAGCACTGCCCCATGCTGTAAATAGGGTGCCAGGGCACCGCGGGCACCCCGCCGCCCCGGGCCGGCCATGCATGCGACAGCGGTAACGTCTCTGTATAACCCCGGAGCCCCGCAATAAATTTCTGTTTACAAGAGGCGATTCCCTCCCCGCCGCCACCTCGGATGCTGCTTCTCCAGCTCCGGGGGCTGCGGCCGGCCCCGTCCCACACCGGGGTGGCTCCGGGATGTGGCTCGGGGAGAGGCAAAGCAGGTCGCGGTGCTGGGCACCCCCCCGGGGGATTTGCCTGCACCGGGGCGTGCGGCTGCTGCCGGGCCCCGGCCACATCCTGGCAGCATGGAAATGGGGACGGCCACGTCCCACGGGTGGGTCCCACGGGTGGCACCTCGGGCTGAGCAGCCTCAGAGCCTGAGGGGGGTACGGGGCCGGCTGGGGGGGACACGGGGCTGGAGGGGGATTTGGGGCAGGGGGAGCGTGCGTCCCATTGTGCCAAGCCTCCCCTCCCAGTGTGCGCACCCTCCCACATCTCCATGCACTCGCACCCTCTTGTGGACACCCACAGCCCCGTGAGAGGTCACGCACGCACCCACCGTGCCCCCAGCCCCCCGTGGTGTGCAGGAGGTCAATGCTGTGCCACCCCCACTGTGGGGCGATGGGGACAAGGGGACGTGAGCGCCCTGCCCCTGCCCTGGGTGCTGGCACCGCACGAGCTGGCAGCGCTCGCGAAGGCGGCGATTTCCCGAGCGGCACGTGAGGACGAGCCACCAACCAGCCCTGGTGACGGCCACCACCGTGGGGGAGGAAGGACCCAGGGCCGTCAGTCCCGGAGGAGCCCAGCCGACCGCTGGAGGAGGTGAGGACAGGGCTGGGGGGCCCAGGAGCGGGGATGGGGACGGGGGACACGGGGACGGGGACATTTGGAGAGCCAGCGGCGGGGCTGGGAGCAGCGGGGCTTGCACAACCCTCGGGTGACGGCGGCCTCCTGCCCACAGCCTCACCGCCATGGTGCCGCCGGGCCAGATCCTGCCGCCGCTACTGCTACTGCTGCTGGTGGTGCTGTGCAGCCCCGCCACGCCGTGCCCCCTGCAGCCCAACGCCACCCGCTTCGTCTGCACCGAGCCCACCCTGCGCACCTTCCCCGGGGGGCTGCCCCCCACCACCCTGGCCGTCTCGGTGGAGTTCACCTCCGTGACCACCCTGGCCCCCGACGCCCTGGCGGGGCTGCCGGAGCTGCAGGAGCTGCACCTTGCCTCCAACCTGCTGGCCACCCTGCCCGAGGAGCTGCTGTGGCCCGTGCCCGCCCTGCGCGTCCTCGACCTGACGGACAACGCGCTGGCCGAGCTGCCCGCCGGCCTCTTCCAGCGCTCCGACCTCCTGCAGCACCTGGTGCTGCGGGGGAACCGCCTGCGGGCGCTGCAGCCCGCCTGGTTCGGGCGCCTGGCCCGCCTGCGCTGGCTCGACCTGGGGGCCAACGCGCTGGCGGAGGTGCCGCCGGAGGTTTTCCACCCGCTGGTGTCCCTGCACAGCCTGGACCTGTCCCACAACCGCCTGGAGAGCCTGGACGCGGGCGCGCTGGCCGGGCTGCGGGAGCTCGAGCGGCTCGACCTGGAGGGGAACCGGCTCCGCGCGCTGCCCCCCGACACCTTCGCGCCCGTGCCCGCCCTGCGCCTGCTTTTCCTGCATGGCAACGAGCTGCGGGCGCTGCCCGCCGGCCTCTTTGCCCCCCTGAGCCACCTCCACGTCCTCGACCTGGCGCACAACCGGCTGCGGGCCCTGGAGCTGCCCCCGCGCCCCCCCGGCCCCCCGCTGTCCCTCGACATCTCGGGTAACCCCTGGGCCTGCGAGTGCCCGCTGCTGGAGCTCCTGCGGCGCTGCGGCCCCGCAGCTCGTCGCCGCTCGCGGCACCCTCTGCGCCAGCCCCCCGCACCGCCAGGGACAGGAGGTGGCCGCCCTGAGCCAGGCTGGGGACGCAGGATGCCAGCCCGACGAGGAAGGGCAGAGCCTGCCAGACCCCTAGGTAGGGGGATTGGGGTCACCCAGGTGCCCGCCTGTGTCCCCTCCTGGGTCCTGCCCTGACGCTGCATCCCCAGCTGAGCCGAGCTGAGCTGAGCTCTCCTGGGGAAACTGAGGCAGGGAGAGCAGGGGTGCGGCTGTCCCTATCCCCATGCCCCCCTGTTCCCATCCCACCATCTCCATCCCACCATCTCCATCCCAATGGTCCCCAGCCCCGTCCCACCTGTCCCATGTCCCTGTCCCCATCCCGCTCCACAAGAGCGCATTAAACAGAGACCTCGAGACGATGTGCTTTGTTCTGCGGTGTCCTGCAGCGTCACCGGGTCACACAGTGCCAGGCACCCTGTCCCACGGCCATGCCTTCCCAACCCCTCTCTGTCCCCTGCCCACCCCCATCCGGACCAGCCCCAACCCCCCGGGACCACCCCCCGGGTGCCACCACGGTGCCACCTCTGTGTGACACTGAGCCTGAGGACCCGCAGGGGCTGGTGGCGGCACTGTGGGGCCCTGATGTCATGGGGACACTCGGCACGGGGACACTTAGTGTGGGGACGTGCAGCAAGGGGACACTGGGTATGGGGGGGGACACCTGGAGTGGGAATTTTGGGATGGAGATGCTTGGCATGGGGACACCTGGCGTGGGGACACTCGGTACAGGGTCACCCGCTATGGAGACACACGGCAAAGGGACACTCGGCATGGGGGCACCCAGCGAGGAGACGTGGTATGGGGACACCTGGCATGGGGAATCTTGGCATGGGGACACCTGGCACGGGGACACTTGGTACAGGGTCACCCGCTATGGGGTCACACGGCAAGGGGACACCTGGCACGGGGACACCAGGCGTGGGAGGGAGATGCTCGGCATGGGGACGCCGGGCACGGGGACACTTGGCGCGGGGTCACTCGTTATGGGGTCACACGGGTAGGGGACACTTGGCACGGGGACACCCGGCATGGGACACATGGCACGGGGACACCCGCTATGGGGTCACACGGGTAGGGGCCGCCTGCCATGGGGACACCGGGCAGGGGGACACGGGGCATGGGGACAGCCCCGGGCAGGATGCGGCCCCCCCGGCCCCACGTGGCGCCCCCCCCAAGGGCCCGCCCCCCCCCTCCCAATTGGCGGAGACGCGGCCCTCCCCTCCGCCGATTGGCTCCCGCCTTAACTATGAATCCGGCGCTGGGCGGGGACCGGGAGGGATCGCGACCGGGGATCGCGATCGCGACCGGGGATCGCGACAGCCCCTCCCCCGTAAGTGCGACCCGCGGGGCGTTGTAGGGGACGGAGGGCGGAGGGGTCGTTACGGGGGGGGCGAGCCCTGCCTGCCCCCGGGGACCCCCGGGGACCCCCAGGGACCTGTCCCCAGGGAGCCGCCCCCAGACCCCGGGGACTCCGGGAC
The DNA here is from genome assembly GCF_013377495.2 of Cygnus atratus. NCBI lineage: Eukaryota > Metazoa > Chordata > Aves > Anseriformes > Anatidae > Cygnus > Cygnus atratus. The sequence goes on from NC_066387.1 coordinate 3,111,850, forward strand.
CCCCCCCACGCTCCCAGGGGACCCCAGGGGACCCCCAGCCCCCCCCCATAGGGACCTTCCCGTGGGGACCCCAAGGACGAGCCCCCGAGGTGCGCAGGGCCAGGTGTGGGGGCAGCAGGGCAGGGACACTGCCGTGTCGTCCCCCCCCCCCCCCCCCGTGGGACGCAGCCCCGTGGTGGCTCGGGTCACCCCAAGGGACACCAAAAGGTCCGGCTGGGGGGTGCCAGGGGACGCGGGCTGCCCTGAGGCTCCCCCCCAAAAGGCAGCACCGAGCAGATCCAGCCCAAACCACGGCCAAATCCTTCCCAGCCCTGGGGGGGACCCCAGTGGTAGGAGGATCAGCCCCGAACCCAAACCCCTTCCTCACCCCAAAACCTCCCCCTCGAGTGGCTCGGGGGCCTCCGGGTGCCACCGCGAGCTGGTGGGGCTCGGCTTGTGGCACCCCACACCCATTTCTGTCCCCTCTACAGTCCCCTGCTGCCATGTCAGCCGAAAACGCAGCGCCAGCGGAGGCCGAGCGGGAGGCGCAGGTAGGGATGCTGAGGGCCGAGGGGGCTGGGGGCATTGCTTTGGCCCCCCCGGCTCACTGTCCCCGTGCCCTGTGGCAGAGCGTGGTGAGGCGGGTGGCCAGCCTGGCCTTGGTCAGCTCTGCCCGCGGCGCCGTGTCCACCGCCTACGCCTCCACCAAGGAGAGCCACCCCTACGTCCGCTCCGTGTGTGATGTGGCCGAGAAGGGGGTGAAGACCCTGACGGCGGCGGCGGTCAGCGGGGCCCAGCCCCTCCTCACCAAGCTGGAGCCGCAGAGTGAGTGGGGCTGGGGGGGGGGGCAGCACCCCCAAACGGGATGGGGGTGCCCAGGAAGCCGTCCCTGGCAGAGAGCAGGCAAGGAAACGGGGTTAAAAAGGCTGGTTTTTGGTCCCCAGTTTCCACTGCCAACGAGTACGCCTGCAAGGGGCTGGATAAGCTGGAGGAGAAGCTGCCCATCCTGCAGCAGCCCACGGAGATGGTAACGTTGTGTCCCCCCCCCCTGCTCGGGGGACACCAGGATTGAGCCCTGGGCCAGCTGCTGGGACAAGCCAGCCCTGCGCTGTCCCCCCCCAGGTGGTCGCAGGGACCAGGGAGCTGGTGTCGTCCACCGTGACGGGCGCGAGGGAGGCCGTGAGCGGGGCGGTGGGCCTGGCCCGCGGGGCCGTGCAGGGCAGCGTGGAGAGGACCCGGTGGGCGCTGAGCACCGGCATCAGCACCGTGGCGGGCTCCCGCGTGGGGCAGCTGCTGGCAACGGGGGCGGACACGGTGCTGGAGAAGTCAGAGGAGCTGGTGGAGCACTACCTGCCCAGGACGGATGAGGAGCCGGGTGAGTGCTGGGCACGCCGTGCCCAAAACCATCTCGCCCTCTTTTGGGGGTGCCATCCCGCTGGGACCGCGCCCCGTCCCCAGGGCTCAGCAGCACCCAGTGCCTCTTACCACCGCCACTCACACCCTGGGGTGGTGCTGAGACCTATGGGGCCACCAGGGTGCAGGGGACAGTCCCCACGTGGCTGCTCCATGGCCACCCGGAGCTGGGGAATGCGGAGCAGCAGTGGGTGAACTCTCACCTGGAAAGTAGGAAGCAAATATAGCCCTGCGCTGCCAGCCCACCTGCTATTTATAGCTCAGCATGGGGTAGCAGTGGTCAGAGCTGGTCCCGTGTCACCGCAGAGGTGACCGGGAGGGTTGTGGGGACACCTCTGCATGACCCGGGGGGCAAGCAGCCGGTTTTGCCCCTGTGCTGGGGCGCAGAGCTCGGGGGACATCCCGGCACTGCCAGTGGGATGCTCCGTGCCCGGCACGGGGACATCCCGGTGGGGTGGCTCTCACTTGGGGTGGCTCTCACCCGCTCGCCCCGCAGCGGCCCCGGTGGCAGACAGCACCGCGGCGGCCTCGCTGGAGCAGCAGAGGAGGCGTCAGAGCTGCTTCGTGCGCGTGGGCTCGCTCTCGGCCAAGCTGCGGCACCGAGCCCTGCGTCGCTCGCTGGGCGAGCTGCAACGGGCCCGGCACAGTGCGCAGCACGCCCTGGCCCAGCTCCACCGTGTCATCGAGCTGGTAAGGCCACGGTGGTCCCCGCGGCCTCGTGCGTGCCCCCCGTCCCGGTGCACTCCCGCTGCTCTCCCTTCCCGCAGATTGAGCAGGGCATGGACGGGTCCCTGCGCGGCGCCCGGCAGCACCTGCACCGCATGTGGCTCGAGTGGAGCCAGCAGGACGGCGTGCCCATGGAGGACACCCAGGTATTTTTGGGGGGGGTGGCCGTGCCGCGGAGGCCTCCGAGACGAGGGCTTTGGGCCGTGCCCCCCGGGAGCTGCCCGCTCGCTGCCTTGCAGGTGGAGGCGCGGACGCTGGCCATGCTGCGGGGGCTCCTGCAGCAACTGCACGCCGCCTGCGCCCGCCTCACCGCCAGCGCCCGGGGGCTGCCGGGCAGCGTGCAGGACACGGCCGGGCACGTGCGGCACGGCGTGGAGGGCGTGCACGCCTCCCTGGCGCGCGCCCGCTCCTTCCACGACCTGTCGGACATGGTGCTGGCGCAGAGCCGCGAGACGGTGACGCGGGCGCAGCTGAGCATCGACGAGTTCATCGAGTACGTGGGGCAGCACGCGCCCCTGCCCTGGCTCGTGGGGCCGTTCGCCCCCGCCCTCGTCGAGTACCCGGAGGACAGCCCCGTGGAGATGGCCAAGTGGAACGGCTGCGTGACCGTGGGCGGGGGGCACCGGGCGCCCGCCGCCCCGCAGTCATGCAGCGGGCGCTGAGCCTCCCAACGCCCCCCCAGCGGGGAAGGCGCCCACTTTCAGCTGCAAATCTACCTCTGCTGGGGGGCAAGCAGCAGGATGGACTCGGTGGCCCGGCGTGGGACCCCTGACGCCACTTGGGACTCTCTGGGGGAGGCAGGGGACGGTGGCACGCGGAGGATGGAGCGTGCGCCCAGCCCTACCCGGCCGGCATGGGGATCGCAGCTCCCCGCGGTGTCCCCGAGCCCAGCAGCATCAGGATTTAACAGCCTCAGAGCCCGTTAAAGAGGGCAAAAACAAGAGGAAAACCAAAACGTTAAACCAAAAAAGTTAAAAATGGAAGTTAAAGAGGAAAAACAAACCCTGGTTCTCTAGGTGTTACTCATAGCCAGCGGTGTGAGCTGCTGCGGGGTGGGACGTGCGATGGGGGGATCCCTGGGGGGCCGGGGACCACCCTACAGGGGGGGGGCTTCGTGCTGGGTGCCGGGGGGGCCGGGAGCGGCAGCTGGGTGCTGCTGGACTGTGACCCGTGGCCGTGTGGCACTGAACTTCGTCCCCGTTATCGCCGCCACGGCTCCAACCCCACCACGCGCCCCATGGCGGGGCTGGGCCCGGGGCACCCCCTGCGCTGGGGGGGCACTGCGGGGCCGGGGGGGGCTCCGGAGGGGGCACCGGGACCCACCAGCACCCGCTGGGACCGATCCTGAGCACCCCCTGGGACCAGTGTCGGCACCCACCGGGACCGCTCAGCACCCACAGGGCCGTGCTGGGGGGGGGGGCACGGGGACCTCAACATGGGGGAATCCCGGTACGGGGGGGGGGGGGGGGCAGCTCTGTGCCGGGGGGGAGGGTTCCGGGGCCGGCGGTCGCTGCCCCCGGTCCGGCCCCGATGGGGCGGGCCCCGGTCACATGCGCACGGGGCGGGCCCGGGGCTATAAAACCGGGGCGGGGGCCAGGCACCGGGTCCAGCACCGAGCCCAGCACCGAGACGGTGAGTGCGCACCGGGACCGGGACCGGGACCGGGACCGGGACCGGGACCGGGACCGGGACCGGGGCGTTCCCTGCAGCCCCCAGCCCGGCGCTGCGATGCCCCCCCGGGGAGCAGCCGCTGCCCCCGGACCGGGGGTGGGGGCGGACCGGGACCGCCCCCCGCGTAGGAGCTCCGGGGGTGTCTGGAACACGGGGTGGGGGACCGGGACCCCCCCCTGTCCTGGGCGGTCCGGCACTGGGGAGAGGGGCTGCTGGGTCCTGAGCTTGGGGACCCCCCGTTGTGGGGTAGCCAGCCCCCCCCGTCCCGTTTGGGGGTGCTACCCCCCCTGCTCAGCCCCATGCGATGCGTTTCCCCCCCCCCCAGCCCCACCATGGCCTCCAGCGAGCCCGGGACGGCGCAGCCCAAGGCTGAGGAGCAGCAGGTCAGTGGGGCAGGGGGGTGCTGGGGGGGTCCGGTGTCCCCTGCCGTCCGGTCACCACTTGGGGTTATCCCGCCGCGGGGAGGGGGGACGCCCCAACGCTACCCCCAGGGGCTGCACATGTTGCCCCCTGCCTCAGCCTTGAGGAGATTTGGGGCTCTGGCACGCTCCCTCCATCCCTTTCCCTATACCCAGAGCATCGGGACGCGGGTGGCCAGCCTGCCCCTGGTGAGCTCTGCCTACGGCATGGTGTCCACCGCCTACGCCTCCACCAAGGAGAGCCACCCCTACGTCCGCTCCGTGTGTGATGTGGCCGAGAAGGGGGTGAAGACCCTGACGGCGGCGGCGGTCAGCGGGGCCCAGCCCCTCCTCACCAAGCTGGAGCCGCAGAGTGAGTGGGGCTGGGGGGGGGGGCAGCACCCCCAAACGGGATGGGGGTGCCCAGGATGCCGTCCCTGGCAGAGAGCAGGCAAGGAAACGGGGTTAAAAAGGCTGGTTTTTGGTCCCCAGTTTCCACTGCCAACGAGTACGCCTGCAAGGGGCTGGATAAGCTGGAGGAGAAGCTGCCCATCCTGCAGCAGCCCACGGAGAAGGTAACGGGGAGCCGGCACGGGTGCTCAGGGTCCGCCCTGGTGCTGCATCACTCAGGGCTTTTTCTCCCCCCAGCTCATCTCAGACACCAAGCAGCTCGTGACATCCACGGTGACGGGGGCCAAGGATGTCCTGACCAGCACCGTGGCGGGGGCCAAGGACGCCGTGAGCAGCCGGGTGACGGGGGTGATGGACATGACCAAAGGGGCCGTGCAGGGCAGCGTGGAGCTGACCAAGTCGGCGGTGAGCAGCGGCGTCAGCACCGTCATGGGCTCGGCCATGGGCCAGATGGTGGTCAGTGGGGTAGGCTCCATGCTGGAGAAGTCGGAGGAGCTGGTGGACCACTACCTGCCCATGACAGATGAGGAGCTGGGTAAGGACTCGATCGCAACGCCCCTGGAGATGTGGGGTGGGCTGGGGACCCCCCCTTGGAGGCACCATGGGTAGATCCCCCCATGGGGTGGCCCTGTCTCTGAGTGGGGGGCGGTGATGGTGGGGGTCACCTCTCTCGCTCCTCTCCCGCAGCCAAGCTGGCCACAGCCGTGGAGGGCTTCGAGACGGAACAGCAGAAGCAGCAGCAGAGCTACTTCGTGCGCCTGGGCTCGCTCTCGGCCAAGCTGCGGCACCGGGCCCTGCAGCACTCGCTGGGCAAGCTGCAAAGTGCCCGCCACAGCAGCCAGGACGTGCTGGCCCAGCTCCAGCGCACCCTCGACCTGGTAGGACCCTCCCTATATCGTCGTTCCCCCCCCCCCCCACCCCCTTCCTCACACCACCATGGGGCTACGACAAGCCACCATCACCCTGCTTTGCCACCCCCCCCCACCCCGGCAGGTGGAGCAGCTCAAGCAGGGCATGGACCAGAAGCTGCAGGGAGGGCAGGAGAAGCTGCAGCAGCTGTGGCTGGAGTGGAGCAAGAAGCAGCCAGGCGGTGGCAAGGACCTGGTTCCCCCAGAGGTGGGTAGAGGGCAGGAGGATGCCCCCCGGGAGCTCCGTGCCACCGCTCACCTCGCCTTGTCCCCTGCAGGCGGTGGAATCGGGCACGCTGGCCATGGTGCAGGGCCTGACGCAGCAGCTCCAGAGCGCCTGCCAGCCCCTGGTGTCCAGCCTGCAGGGCCTCCCCGCCGGCATCCAGGATACAGCCGGGCAGGTCCGCCAAAACGTGGAGGAGCTGCGGGCCAGCCTGGCCTCCGCTACATCCCTCCAGGAGGTGACGGGCAGCGTCCTGGCCAAGGCTCGTGCCCACGCCGCGAAGGCCCGCGAGCTGATGGACGAGCTGGTGGAGCACGTGGCCCACAACACTCCTCTGTCCTGGCTGGTGGGGCCCTTCACCCCTTCCACCCAGCACCTGCTGGGCCTCCAGGGGCAGTAGTAGCCTCCTGGGGCTATGATTATAGCGATAATACCGCTGTAGCTCCTACCTAGCCTGGCCTAAGTAACTCCTGATCCTCCTCCTCCCTGCACTGGGTGCAGGACCCCTGCAGCGCGGCTCTGTCCCCTCTCGCCTGTACCAGGGAGGTACCAGCAAAGTGCCTTGGCTTCCCCAAGTGCCTACGGCAGCCCCTGCCCCTCATCCTTCTCATCCAGCCCCCCCTTCCTTCTCGGTGCCTTCCAGCCCCTCATCTTCCCTCTGCCCTGCAGCAAGGGGGAGCCTGCGGGGCTCAGTGCAGGCAGGGGCAGTTGCTGAAGCAATAAACTCCACGTAGTTTTGCACTGGTCTCAGCCTTCTTGTGGGACCTAGGGCTGGGGAGGGGATGGGGGGACAGTTCTGGGTCCACTACCACCTCTGAGCCTTTGGAGGGGGAGCGATGGAGCTGCTGGAATGGAGGAGAGGTGTCAGAGCCCTGTGCCTTCACAGGGGCTGGGGCTTCCACTGGTGGCACTGGGGGGGGGGGGGTCCTGGTGCTGAGCTCCATCCTGACACCCCAGCCTGTTCCCCACCACCACGGCTGAGCAGAGCCCGTGGCTGAGGGTAAGTAAGGGGCTGCCAGGGAGGAGCAGAGACCCCTGGCACCTTCTGAGGACCCCGATGTCCTGGGGCCTGGCCCCAGCCCCTCAGGTGCTGCTGCTGTCCCCTTCCATTGTCCCCAGGAGCAGGGGACAGCAGTCTGTGGGGCACAGAAAGGTCTGGGGGGGGGGGGGGGGGCTCGGGCACGGTTCTGTGCTCTGGCACAGGGGAGATGAGGGGTGCTGGGTCAAGGGGAGGGATCTGGTGCCCCCCTGGGCAGCAAGGGACAGAAAGGAGCCTGTGCCCTGCATCCCACGTAGTGAGTGGCACCCTACTCTACCCTCCCAGGCTGGGACAGCGCCCAACCCAGCAGTGACGACCCCAAGGAGCCACCCCTGGGTGTGGGGCTGGAGCAGGAGGAGCAGCAGAGCAGGGGCCTGGGCCGAGGGCAGGGGCTGAGCTGGGCCCCAGCCCCCCCCCCCCCCGCCGGTGTCAGCCCCTTGCCCAGAGCAGCTCACCGAGGGCCAGGTGCCCCCCAGCTTCATCAGGGCCCATGGCTCCCTGCGTCCCACCGGCACCCCAGAGGACACGGGCAGTGAGGCCAACACACACCCCACCGTGGGCCCCCCCATCCGCCCCCCCCCCGGGCACGGCTTGGCATGAGTACAGCTGGGCCAAGGGGCAGTGCTGGGGCTCTGGGGGCACCCAGGGTGTCAGCACCTCTGTGTGTCCCTCCCGTTACAGGCAGAATATCCTCAGGTCCCGAGGAGGCAGCCACCCCGCAGCAATCCCAGCAGGTACCCGAGGGGTGGGCAGGGGGGGTTCCTGGAGGGGATGGTCCCCACGGGGCACACACGGTGCCCCACGGCCATGCCCTGGTGCTGCTGAGCACAGCCCCCGTGTGCCCCAGGCCGCTGCTGGCTCTGCCCCGATGAGTCCCACGGAGCTGGCGTGGACGCTGGGCCCCGAGGACGCCGCTGTCGGCACCTGCTTGGCCGTGGCCACCGGCCTCCGTGCCCTGCTGGGCGCCAGGGCCGGGCGGCTCCTCCTGCACAGCGTGGAGCGGGCGCTGGGCACGACCCACGAGTGGCTGCACCGCTACCCGCCCTCGGGAGCGGGGCCGGCGGGTAAGAGCCCCAGGGCGCTGCTTGGGGTCCCCGTGTCCCCACCCCAGGACACCGCTCGGGGCCGGGGGGGTGTCCCTGTGGCACCCTCGCCTCCATCTCCCCTCTGTCACCCCCCCCCCCCCCCCGCAGACCGGGCTGTGGCGGGGCCGGGGGGGTGGCTGTGGATGCCAGGAGCCGTGCCATGGCCCCGGCGGTGCGGCGGCTGCAGCAGCAGCAGGAGGACGCCCAGCACCACCTCACTCAGCTCTGGCACATCCTCGACATGGTGAGAGCTGGCAGCAACCGGAGGGGACAGGGATACCCCCCCCCCACCCCCACCCCCCACTCCCCCAGCAGCATGGTGGTCACGGTGGCATTTCTCCCGCAGATGGTGGCCGCGTGGCGAGGCTCGCCGAAGCGATGCCACCACATCCAGGAGCAGTGGTGGGAACAAAGGAGCCCAGCACAGGAAAACCCCTGCCCGAACCCTGCGTGCACCCAGGCGGGGGGGGGGGGGGGGGGGGCTGGTGGGGCACCCCCCTCCCCACAGTGCCCGTGGGGTGCGGGCGACGCCAGGAGCTCGGCACGGGCCGGGCGCTGGCGCGGCAGCTGCGGGATGAATTCGGGCAGCTCCTGGCCCAGGCCTGCCGGCTGCCGGCCCCGCTGCGGGAAGCGGCCCAGCAGGCCCAGGACAACATGGCCGAGCTCCACCGGGCCTTCGTCCTGGCCCGCTCCCTGAGGGAGCTGGCGGAGGCTCTGAGGACCCAGGACCACAAGTGGGTGGCCCAGGCATGGGAGGTGCTGGAGGCGCTGGTGGACTTCCTCCTCTGGCACCTGCAGGAGCCCTGGCAGGAGAGTGCGGGGGAGCACACAGCCTCACGCACTGGCCCGCCGGACCACAAATGTGAATAGCCCCCGCCTGAAACCCTCCCCCCCCCCGCCCAAAAAAAAAAAACCCCTCCGTGTCCTCCATCAACACGGCTCTGCTCACAGCCACGCTCGTGCCGCACGTCACTGCGGCGTTCCCCAGGAAGGCGCCGTGGCTCCTGCTCTCATCCAGGGCCTGCGGCTCGCCACGGCTCTGAGGTGGCGCGGGCCGGGGAGCGCTTCGGGGCCATCGCTGCCCCGAGGTGCTGTCGGCATGGCTCGGAGCTGAAATCGGGCGGTGGGGGGGGGGCTTGTAGCTGGCTTTGTCACCCATCAGCTGGGCACAGCTGCAGGGTGATGCCCCCTCACACAAGCCCCTTGCTGGAGTGCTGTGTGGCTTGACGAGCCTGGCCTGGGGCATGGTGGCATGTCCCTGTCCCCCTTTCCTGGCCATCAGGGGCCTAAGGACGGGGCTGAATCAGCCTCGCATCGGGCAGCAGTGCCCATCCTGACTCGCCCCATCCCGCCTCCCTCCGCCTCTCGCTTCCCAAAAATTGGGCAAGAGGGACACGAGGTTGTTTGGGTTTTATTTGGGTTCTGTTTATGAAGGGTTGGAGCATGAAATCAAGCCTGGAAAATAACACAGGCTCCCCAGGGCAGAGTTACAGCAACAGCAGCCTCCGAGCAGGAGCGGGACAAACGACCCTGTGTCAGCACCACCCCGGGTGCCCGATCCTTGGCACAAAGAGGACACGAGGACGCAGCGTCTGGTTGAGCTGGGAACTTCTTTATTTTACATATACAAAAGCTTCAGATCCTTGCAAAAGAGCGGAGAGACAGACAGACAAACGAGATGCTGCCCAGCACAAGGCAGGATGCTGCCCCGGTTGAGTCCCCCAGCTCAGAGAGGAGAAAATACACAATTTCACTTTGTTTTTCCCCAAAGGCTGGTGCCCGGCCCTGCAGCCTCTGCAGGAGCAGAGGGACCAGGCTCCAGCAGCTGCACCCAGCTGGGAGAACGTCACGGTAGGGAAAGGGGCTCCGAGCAGCAGGGAGAGGGTCCCCGACTGCTGGGACAAGTGCCCGCGTCCTCTGCAGGGCCCAGCACGGCTGCTCCCAGCCTGGGCACAGGAAAATCAAGAAGAAAGGAGCCTGGAGCAACAGGGTCAGCGCTGGGAGCGCAGCCAGGCCCTGCCGTCACTCCTCGGGGGCCCAGCTGCCCCCCGACAGGGACAGGGCCACCCGTGGGTGCCCGGCCTGGCTCCTGGCCCGAGGGAACAGGGGCCCCCAGCAGCTTTTTGCAGTCACTGCCCCGGGAAGGGGGCAAAGGGAAGAGGGATGCTCCTGCCCTCCCCTAGTCACAGTCAGCGATGCCTCAAGAAATAGACACTAGGGCTCCTTGTGTTTTTCATTAAAAAACCCTTTATATTCATTTCATGTCGGTTGAAATCACAAGAAATTAGGTGGAGGTGGGGGAAAAAAAAAAAAAAGAGGGGACAAATACAGACAAACAGCACAGTCTCCCCCCTGTGTTCGGTGCTTTCACAGGGTCAGGGGCACAGGACAAGACCTAGGACATCAGCTACTGTGTGACTTAGTGAAGTAACTCAAAGATGGGCGAGGCGGAGGCCGGTCTCCCTTCACGTCAGGCAGCGCAGCCCCCTCTGCATCCTCCTTCAGGCAGGACCCGCTTCCTCAGCTCTCCTCCGCGTCGTCCACAGACTCTGACTCCCCGCGAGCCCTCTCGCGCTCGGCCTTGGGATAGTTCTGCACGCTGCGGGCAGAGCACAGGCACCTCAGCAAGAGCCTCCCCTGCCAGTCTGCCTTCCCCTGCCCCTAGCATCCCCCCCGCCCCAGGCTCAGACTCTTCCCCAAGCCAGAAGCCCTACAAGCTCTGAGATCCCCCAAAAGCGGTGAGCAAGAGCCCAGCTTGCTGAGGAGCTGAGGGTGGACGCGTGGCAGGTGCTGAGGAGCTGCCAAGCCCCCCGTGCTCACTTGTTGTGGGCCTCCTCGGCAGATGCCTCCAGCTCGCCGGCTCCCGGCCCTTGGCTTTTGTCTCGCTCCTTCTCCTCTGTGCCCTCCGCTTTTTGGGATAGGGATTCACCGTTCACAGGACCTGACAGGTCTGCAGGGAAGAGACAGGCTCAGATACCCGGGCACCGCGGTGGCTGAAGCCTCATTCACCCCAGCCCAGGTGGTGCTGGGCACCGCGAGGACCCACGGCCACAGCAAGGCGGGCTGTCCCTTCACCCGGCAATGACAGCCACCAGAAGGGCCCCAAAGACTCCATTCCCCGTGCCCAGAGGCTGACATCAGAGTGGATTTTCCCCACCAGCTCCTCCAGGAAGGCTCTTGCGGCATTACCGGGCTGTCCCCAGGCAGGGACCCCGCCGGGCACACGGCCACGAGGCGATGGAAGATCCCAGTCACCGGCTGCCTGCGCAAGAGCCTGAGCCAGCGGCCAAGGGCGGCTCCACATTCCTCCATCCCCCTGGTGCCCGGGACCAGCGCTCTAACTGGCAGCAAGGAGCTGGCCTGGCCCAAAAGCTGCCCCGCAGACACCCCAAGTCAGGGCGTGGGCGCCGAGGTTGCCCTCTGCTCTCACTGCCGCGAGCGTTTGATGCTCAGCCCACAGAGCCCCACCTAACCACGCAGTCCCCAACCTCAGACATGCTCCGGGGGGGAAGCTGGGGGTGAAGTTGCCCCTTCTCCAGGCAGCCCCACGGCCTCTGCCACGAGCTGGACCCAGGGCCAGGTGCCCTGAGGCTGCTACACGCCCGGACAGAGCAGGGAACTGCCCTGAGACGGGCAGGGTGCGTTACCGGCGTTTGTCTCCTCTTCCCCCTTCTCATTCCGCGTCTCCCCTCCCGCCAGCTTCTCCTGGCTCTTGTCCACATCCCCCTTGTCCTTCTCCGGACCGGCTTTGTTGGCTTTCTGGATTGCCTCCATCTTTGGTCCCAGGACACGCGACTTCAACCGGGTGTAAACTTCGGCGGCTTTCTCCATCACTTCTTTGTTTGCTTTATAGCGACGGATCTGCAGCAGCAACAGGGAGGAGGAGGTGCTGACACCCTTCGTGGCGGCCCAAGCAGGCTCACCTAGTGATCACCTGGCCATCAGCCCCCCTCGTACCTTTTTCAGAGTAGCCACCACGTCCGTGTGCTTCTGGAGGATGTGTGAGGTGACCTGGAGCGTGCCCAGCTCCTCCAGCGCGTTCAGGCACCGCTTGATGTCCTGTAAGGATGGCACCGAGGTTAGAAACCGGCTGAAAGTCCCTCCGTGGGTTACATCTGGCCCTGCACGAGCAGCAGGGGAAAAACGGAGGGACTCTGTCTGCCAACCGCCTCGGGGCAGGGGGGGGTTGGCAAAGCTCTGGATCCTGTCTCAAGGCAGAAACCCAGCCGTGAGGGCAGCGCTGCAGCTCACCAGCCCCAGCTCAGGTGAGAGGACGCCCACACCCCAGGCCACGGGGACAGGAACGGGTGGCAAAGGAGAAGGGCAGAACCTCCTCTGCCAGCTCCCAGTGGGTACCTGGGTACTGCTGTGAGCACGGCCTCCTCACAGCACCCAGCTTCCAGACCAGCACGACCAGCCTCAGTCAGCTGGGCAAGGTCCACGTGGTGGCTGAAGACACAGCCGGGGACCTCAGGCACTCACCGGGTTGTCCACCTTCAGGGCAAACTTGATCTCGCTGTGAAGTTTCTGAAGTTTCTCTTCCACGGTGGGCTCTGGAGCAGCGAGAGAGACAGGCCGAGGCATCAGGTGGGGAGCACACAACGGCCTGGAGCCCAGAACCTCTCCCCAAAAAGGGGTTTGGTTCCTTCTCGTGTCTCCGCGGCTGAAAGCAGCCCCAGGGGCCGCTCTGAAGAGGACAGGCTGGGGTGTGCCCCAACGGGAAGGGAATGCCTGCAGGGAAGCCGTCTCTACACACCCTGTAAATGCTTTCCAACACGGTGCAGGGATCACAGCAGCACTGGCAGGGCCCAACCAAAAGTGATCCCTGCTGGAAAGGTCCTTCCCCTTCCCCAGGATGGGGGAACCAGCCCTGGCTCCCTTCTCTCTCTGTCCTCCTGTGACCTGCCTTAGAAGCACCCGCTCTCTCACCCTTTTTCTTCTCCATCCTCCTTTCGGGGATCAGCTCAGACTTCTTGCGGCCTCGTTCCACTTTCAGAGGTCTGCGGGAGGAAAAGGAACGAGGTGAAATCATTCAGGGGATGCCTGCAGGTAAAACCACGTGCGTGTTGCTGGGCTAGCAAGAGAGGTGACAGCACGTACCAGCGCGTCCCCCACTGCCCAGCAGCGCCAGGCAGGCGGCAGAGCCCCGCCGCGCTCCACCCACGCTCGCACACGCAGCTCCCACACGCACATCTCCCAGCCCGCACGGCTGGGAGCTCTGAGACAGCAGCTCCCCCATGCCCCAGGTCCCCGGGACTGCAGAAAGGCAGAGCCCAAAGCAAAGGCGGCCCGGGATACCCCACGGATCTCGCCCTGCGTGTCAGAAAGCAGCAGGGATGCTCAGCCTGGTGCCTCCCCCCCGGCCCCAGACACCCCCGTCAGCCCCTTCAGCTCTAGAAAGGAGAGGAGGAAAGCCCTCCGGGGGTGCTGCTGGCACAGCCAGCCCCACCAGGACCCCATCCCCACCCCACAGGTCCGCAGCAGGGCTGGGGCAGCAGCCGAGGACCAGCCCTGTCCCCAGAGGAGCACAGCGCCGTGCGCAGGGAGGGGAGATGCTGACTTGTTCCGCGGTTTCTCCTCCGCTCGGCCCCTCTTCTCCTTCTGATTCGGTTTCCTTGACAACTCCGAGGGCTGCTTCTTCGCCGGCTTCTTTACCTTCGAGGAGAGAACAATGCAGGCGAGAGCAGCTTGCGGCAGAGCCCACCCCGCTGCGGGAGGGAGGGAGGCAGCGCCACGGCCTGCTCCCGTCCTCTCGGCCCCATCTGGGCACGATCCAGCAGGGCCAGCACCCACACCAGCACCGCTGCAAGGCCGCTGCGAGCAGCGCCGCTGCTCTGGGCGCAGGGCTGTCCCAGCACGAGGTAAAAAAGGAGCTGGGTTACAGCACGGGGGTGCGCTGCCCCGAGAGCCCACCCAGCCCGCGATGCCCACGCTTCCCTGCAGAGCTCAGCTCTTCGTGCTGCTCTCCTGGCCCCGCTCTGTGCAGAGAGGCAGGCAGCAGGCTGAAAGGGAGACCCTGCCCCTGGCCACGAGGCAGCACGGCTGCCACGAGCCCTCTGCAGCCTTCCTCAGTGCTGCAGCCGAGCCCTGCTGACCCTTCCCCCGGCTCCGCAGAGGACAGCAGAGCAAATACCGTGACTGTGGGGAGAGAGAGCATCGCAGGGATGCGAACTGGATGGGGCCTCTCGGGCCAAGGGTACGGCTCCCCTAGGCACGCCACCCTTCCCTGTGCTCCCCAGGGTAAAAGAAGACGAGGACAGCAGGTCACTGCCGCTCCTGGAGGCCCCCGCTGACGTGGCAGGGAGAGGACAGGCTGCTGTTGCCCGCCACCAGCCCCCCGCACCCTCACAGCGCCGCTCTCACCTCCTTCTCCACCTCCAGATCGGAGTCTGAGGAGGACGGAGCCTTGGCCCGGCCTTTCCGGCCCTTTTTGGCTACTTCGTCATCCGCGCTGCTGTCGCTGTCCGAGTGCGCCTCCTCGCCCTTCTCTGCTTTCTCCTTCCTCTTCTCCTTCTCCTCCTTCTCCTGCTCCCGCAGCCGACGGATCTCCTCCTCCTGCTCCCTCTTCCTCTTCTCTTCCAGCTCCCGCCGCCGCTCTTCGTCCCGTCTCTTCCACTCGCTGATGCGGTCCACGTCGCTGTCGCTGTCGCTGCCGAGGACAGGGCACGCTTGGACCCCCCGCGTGGGAGGGGAGGCCGGCGACCCCATCACCCAGCAGGGGACGGCGCCCCAGTCTCACCTGTCACTGCTGGAGCTGGTCGGGACACGCTCGGGCTTCGGTTTCCTGCCACGGGGCTTGGGAGGCGGCTTCTCAGCTGCAAGGCAACGGGAGGACGGTCAGCAGGAGCCCTGGCGGGCTCTTGTGCGGAAACAGCTGGACACCGTTCACAACAGAAGCGGACAGCAGAGCTCCAGGAGCACCAGTTTCACGCGCTCTCCAGCCTCCCAAGGGAGCCGGCAGCGGCCCGGTTGTGGCAGACGAAGTCTCCTTGGTGTTACCTGGCGTCTCCTACCTGGCTTCCTGCCCCGCTGAGGCTTTTTCACAGACACGTCGGAGTCCGAATCGGAGTTGGAGTCCGACTTGGTCATGTCCACGGTTGCGTTTCCCATTTCCGAGTCCGAGTCCACTTTGGAATCCGAATCGGAGCCAGACTCCACTTTCTGCGGGCACAAAGCGGGGTTGGATGTGGGGAACAGAAGCAGCTGCTGCCCCCAGCACAGCGGCACGGCGCCCAGCCACGTCACCGACACACAAGCAAGGTCTCTTCCAGCTCTGGACCCCCACCAGCCCGCAGCAGAGCCCACCCTGACCCAGCCTCCCTGCCCGCGGGGAAGCCACCCCCTCCTCCAGGGGCTGCCAGAAGCCAGGTCCCTCGCCCCCAGGGGAGACCAGAGGAGCCTGAAGCAGCAACCCACGGGCCAAGCCGCTCCGGGGGGACTTTTACCTTCTTCTTCCTGCCCCCTGCAGGCATCCTCCGGGGAGCCCTGGCCACTGGCTTCTTCTCGGGAGTGAAATCCTGGAGGAAAACACAGATATTAAACGGGGAACAGTCTCACGGTGGTGAAGCCAGCCCGTTCCCCCGGGCTCAGTGCCACTGCCCCCCCAGATGGCGACGCTCTTCCCGCGGCCTGCGCCACCCTGCCAGCCTCCACGCGAGCGCAGCCCCGAACCTCCTCACCTGGTCGCTGTTTTTTTCCGACTCAGAGGACGTTTCTGAGTTCTCCTCTTCTGTCAGGGAGGGACTGCCCTGATCCAGGTCGCTGGAAGACTTCCGAGGCCGTTTTGCCACCGGCATCTGACGTCCAAGAAGCGACACAGTGAGGGAAGCCCACGCCCTCTCCACCCACAGCGGAAAGCAAACCCTGGCTAAGAAGGGGATGCGCAACTCTCCCCCATCGCCCCCCCCAGAACAGCCACACGCGCTCAGAAGAGACGTGCAGCTCCGGGCTCTCTGCAAGCCGCCCCAGGACGTGGCTGTCCCAGCACCTCAGAGACAAAGTGAGACCCCTAACACGCGCTAACCCACTTTCCCCCTGGAGCATCTGGAGGGAGGCGGTTTCTTCCTCCCTCCACGCGTTCGAGGTGCTGCATTTCTTTTGGAGGAAGGGGGCGGCTCGGTGGGGGGCCCGCCAACCACGTCCCAGCCTCCTCCAGACCAGGACAGCCTCCCGGCCCCGCTGCCTCAGCCCACACTCACTTTCATCGCCAACGATTTTCGCTTGAGCCCGCTGTGGTCGCTGCCTCGATCCGAGTCCTCGTCGCTTTCCATTTTCTCTGCGGTGACCGCAGCCATGGCGGGGTCGTCCTCGTCGTCCCCTGCGTCGCTTCCCCCCATGGGGTCGTTCTCGGGAACGTCGCTGTCAGAGGAGCTCGCGGGCTAAAGACAGCGGAGACGACAACTGTTATTGCCCCGAGAGGCCTGCGGCAGGCTGGAGAGAAGGGGCACGGAAGGGCGACAAGCAACGGAGAGCAGCACTGAGCAGAGGAGCACGCGCGCAGAGCAGCACAGGGCACAGTCCCCTCCTGGCAAGGCCCCCGAGAGGAGCCAGCACCCTTCAGCGATGCTCTCGGGCGGAGAGACAGCGTTACCGGCCCTTCAAGGAGGGCGCTCGGTCGACCCGCTCCTAATTCCCCTGCACCCCCTTCCCGAGGCCTCCTCCGCACCACCCCGAGACCACCACAAACACCTTCCCGCGGGTCCCCAGCTCAGCCTGCACCTACCGCTCCCTCGCTCCCCTCCCCAGCAGCCTCACGCCCTGCCGCAGAGCCTCGCAGAAGCCTGGGCTGGACGGCCCCTGACGGGTGAGCGCATCCCAGCTTTCCTCTGCCCTGACGGCGGCTTGGTTCGGCCTCTCCTCCCGGGCTGCCGGCCCTCGATTCGAGCCAGAACTCTTCCTTCTCACGCGCCTTCCCCGTCGGAACGGCCTGCGTGGCGGCCACTGCTCTGGCCCGGCTGGGATCTCTTCCGTCCCGCTCCATCGCTCCACGCAGGCGAGGTCTCCTGGCTTCTCATCAGCCCATCGCGAGGTTCCTCACGCGAGCACCTGAGCTCCTGTCTTCTGCGTTTCGTTCTCTTCACGCGTAGCAGGAGCAGCCGTCCCTACTGCGGGGACTCTTCCAGCACTGGAGCCTTCCTGCCGGAAAGACTCTCCTCATTTTGACTTCTCCTGGCACCTCGTGTCACTCAGCTCTCAAAATCAAGCCTCTCCTTCAACCTCTTCTGCTCCTCCAGACGCATCGGCCACCGGCTGCCAGTCGGCGTCAGCGAACCCGCAGCCTCGCCGGGATCTTTGGCGTAGCCTCAGGCGCTCTCCCAGTCCCAGCAAGGCCCGCGGGAACGGGTTTCTTAACCCCGCCGGGAGTCCGTGGTGGTGCTGAGCAGTCCCTGGACAACGTGGGTGCCGCCTCCCTCACCACCACCAGCCTCCCGCCCACCGCTACGTACAGGCGAAGTCGCTCTCCAGGTTTTCGGGCACCTCGGCGGGCTCGGGTGCGACCATCTGCCACAGCTACTCAAACCACAACCTCTCTCCTGCGCTGGCAGCAGCACACCTGAGCCTGCCTACCTCCAGAGCAGCTGGTCTTCGTAGCTCACCTTAAAAACCTTCCTCTGCCTCTTCAGCCCAACTGCCTATGAAGCTGCTTTGGCCGCCTTCTCTGGAGATCGCTATACAATAAATTGCATCACACAGTTACGGTCACGAAACGCCCCTCACACACGCCAACGCCTGGCAGCAAAGAGCTGCCTCCCAGCCAGCCCTGACACCCGCTGCAGGGGCGATCGGTGGCTTTTGGCTCAGGACCTCAGAAACGGATGAAGAGAGGGACTGCCCCGCCGCCGCCTGCGCGCGGCTCCCCCGAGCCCGGGACCGGCAGGCCTCCGTTCTCGCTCCGACACGGAAATCCTCTGCGGGGCTGGGGGCAGGGCACGCCGAGCGCGCTCCCCGTTCCGCCTCGGAGATGGGACGGAGGCGCCTACCTCTCGGAGGGCGAGCGGGGCCGAGTCTTTCACCGAAAGGGAGAGGGCAGGAAAGGGAAGGCATTTCGACCCTGAGAAAGCTGCTGTGCGAGACGGAAGCGCGGAGACACCACAGCGGGGAGAAGCAGAGAGAGGAGAGCGGCTCGGAGGGAAGGAGAGCAGGAGGTGCTCGGAGCCCACGTCCTCGCTGCCCCCCCGCCACGCGAGGCCCCCACTCACCGGAGGGGCACTGTAACTGGCGTGAGGGTTGTTCTGGATTTCCCACAATCCCTCGTTGAAGCCTTTTCTCTTGTTTGTTTTCCCATATTTGTCCTTATACTTTTCATAGGGGAACAGGTCTTTGGGGCCCAAGAAGGCGCTGGAGAGAAACAAAGCAGAGGTGAGCCCAGAGCGGAGGCAGCGGGGGCACGGCCCAGAGCGGGGGGGCGAGGCAGCGCTTACGTCTCGTGAGTGCCGAAGAAGAAGATGGGGTACTTGTTCGGCGGGGGTTTCACGGCGCCGTCCGCGATGTCATCGATCTGAAAGGAAACCCAAAGCAGGAGGTGGTCAGAGAGAGCGGCTTGAGCGCGTCCTCTGCGAGGCGGCCGTTAGCCCTGGCTAGCGGCGTCGGGACTCCGGCACGCACACACGACTTGGAGGCGAGCGCGGCAACAAAGCACCCGGACGGGGAACTTGGCTCCGCGCAGCGTCCGAATGCGGCGGGGACGGCCGGGCGGGATCGCTAGGAGAGCAACGGAAGGGATCCGGCGCGGACGCTCCACGCCTAGAGCCGGGCGCCAGGGCCGCGGCGCGGGGCCCCCCGAGGGAATCCCCTCCAGCGGGCGGCCCGGGGGTCCTTCCTGGCTGGAGGCGGGCCGCAGGAAAAGGCCAGCTGCCGGCGGGACGCGCGGGCCCCCCCCGCGTCTTCTTCCCACGCGCCGCGCCGGCTCCGGCGCCCTTCGGTCCGCTCCGCGTGGTCCGGGGCAGCGGCGGGAGGCTCGGGGTGCGCAGCAGGGGCTGCCCCCCGCGTGCCGGGGAAGTCTTCGGGAGGAGCCTCCCCAAAAAGGAGCGAGCTAAGAGCAGGAGAGAGGCCGCGGAAGCCGGACAACGCGAGCGCCCTCCTGGAAGGGCTGAATCCTTGCGGTGCTGGGGACCCCCCCCCCCCCCGGCGCCAGGCCGGCCACGACGGCACCCCGGGTCTCCCGGCCTGGTGCGGCCAAGCGGCGGCGGCTCCAGCGCCCGGCGCCTCCCCGGCCCCGATCCCGCGGGGCGGACGACCCCGCCTGGCCCCCGGCCGCCCACCGGGAGCCCCCGACCCGCCTCGCGTTGCCCTCGCTGGCACGGCCGCCGCGCTGCGCCTCGCCCCGACCGCCCCGTCCGCAGCTCCTCCGGTGCCGCCGCGCAGCGCTGCCCACCGGGACGCCTGCCCCCCACCCACCCCCCCCGGGTCCGCACCCCGCGGACGCCGCCGGCTCCCCCCGAGCCCGCACCTCGAGGGCTCGCGGCCCCGCTGCCCCGTCCCAAGGGCGCTGCCCCGCAACCGGCTCCGGCCCCGTTCCTCCTTCCGCTGCCCCCCGTTCACAACCGGGGGGTCCCAAAGGGCCGCCCCGCTCCTCGCTGGAGCCCCAGCCCCCGGCCCAGGCGACCCCACAGCGGTGCGGGACCCCCCCCCCCGTTACGGGCGGCACCACGGGACCCCGCTCCCGGTGCCAGCCCCTCAGCGCGGTGCCAGCACAGGTCCCGGTGTGGCACCCAGCCCCGGTTCTGCTCCGGGACCGGTCCCGCTGGGGACGGCAGCGGCGCGCAGCCCGCCCCGTAACAGCGCCGCGCGTCCCGGGAGCCAGCTCCCGCCCCGGGGCGGGTGTGGATGCAGGGACCCCGTTACCGTGGGGCGGCTCAGCACCGGCCCCGTAGCCGCGATGTGCTGGGGCGTGCTGCAACGGGGCTGCCTGGCCTGGAGGAAGGCCCAGAGCAGGTACCGGGACCGGATCCCCCGTCCCAGTGCGGGTGCCGGGACCAGAGCATCACCCCGGTGTGGGGCCGGTACTGGGTCCCCTGCCCCGGTGCAAGTCTGGTACCGGGCCCCATCCCGGTGCCAGCATCGGGACCCCCACCCCGGTGCGGGTGCCAGGACCACAGCCCCCAACCCGGTGCAGGTACCGGGACCAGAGCATCCCCCCGGTGTGGATCCGGTACCAGGTCCCTCTGCCCTGGTGCAAGTGCGGGTACCGGGCCCCATCCTGGTGCTGGTACCGGGTCCCCCAACCCGGTGCAAGTCCGGTACCGGGTCCCTCGCCCCGGTGCCTGTCCAGTACCGGACCCCATCCTGGTGCCAGTACCGGGACACCCACCCCAGTGCGGGTGCCGGGACCAGAGCATCATCCCGGTGCGGGTCCGGTACCGGGTCCCTCTGCCCCGGAGCAAGTGCAGGTACTGGGCTCCATCCCGGTGCTGGTACCGGTACCGGGTCCCCCGCCCCAGTGCAAGTCCGGTACTGGTCCCTCTGCCCTGGTGCAAGTCTGGTACCGGACCCCCTGCCCCGGTGCAAGTCTGGTACCGGGTCCCCCGTCCCGGTGCAAGTCCGGCACCGAGCCCCATCCCGGTGCTGCACCGGTACCGGATCCCTCGCCCCGGTGCCCGTCCGGTACCGGGCCCCATCCCGGTGCCAGTACCGGGACCCCCACCCCGGTGCAGGCCCAGGACCGGAGCCCCATCCCGGTTCCGTTACCAGCCCCCCCCCGCCCCAGTGCCGGTACCGGCCCCCATCCCGTTACCGTCCCCCCCCCCCTCCCATTCCCGCCAGGTGCGCGGCTCCGTCCCGGGCCCGCCTCCTTCCCTCCCGCTGTCCCCTAGCGGCGCGGCCCCTGGGGCTCACCCGGGCGGGCCAGTGCGGGTAGCCCTTCATCTTGGCGAAGACGAGGTCCCCGGGCTTGAAGCTGTGCGGCATGGCGGCCGCGGGGCGGGGCGCGGCGCGGCGGCGGCGGATGCCCAGGCCGCGGGCAGCACCGGGCAGCGGGGCGGAGACGGCCCGGCCCGGCCCGCAGGATGTCCCGCCCCTCGCGGAGCTCCAGCTGCCGTTGGTGGGAGGAGGTGCCGCTCAAACGTTTGGGCCAATGGGAGGGAGGAGAGGGCACGGCGGGAGGACGGGATTGGGCCGAGCCGCCAGAGGCGCCTCGGGGATGGGGAGCGGGGAGGGGGCGGGGCCAGGGGGCGGGAGAGAGGGGAGGGGGCGGGGGCAGGAGGGGGGGGGGACCCGCGGCAGGGCTGGGGGGGTCTCCGGGAGGGGTCCCGGGAGGGGGCCCGGGAGGGGGCCCGGGGGGGGTCCCGGGGGGGTCCAGGAGGGTCCGGGGGAGGTCCGGGGTAGTCCCGCGGGGGGGTCCCGGGGGGATCCGGGAGGGTCTCGGGGGGTCCTGGGAGGGTCTCGGGGGGGCCCGGAAGGGTCTCAGGGGTCTCGGGGGGGTCCAGGAGGGTCCGAGAGGGTCCTGGGGGAGTCCCGAACGGGTCCCGGGGTGGGTCCCTGGAGGGTCTCGTGGGTCCCAGAGGGTCCGGGGGGGTCCAGGAGGGTCTCGTGGAGGTCCGGGGGTGGGTCCAGGAGGGTCTCGGGGGTCCCGGAGGGTCCGGGGGGGTCCCGGGGGGTGTCCCGGGAGGGCCTCGAGGGGTCCCGGAGAGTCTGGGGCGGTCTAGGGGGGTCCGTGAGGGTCCGGGGGGTGGTCCTGAGAGGGTCCAGGAGGGTCCCAGGGGGATCCAGGAGGGTCCGAGAGGGTCCTGGGAGGGTCC
Organism: Cygnus atratus; assembly: GCF_013377495.2. Classification (NCBI taxonomy): domain Eukaryota; kingdom Metazoa; phylum Chordata; class Aves; order Anseriformes; family Anatidae; genus Cygnus; species Cygnus atratus. The sequence goes on from NC_066387.1 coordinate 3,133,439, forward strand.
GGGGGGGTCCCGGAGGGGTCCCGTGGCTTGTGGTGAGCTGTGGGGCAGGGGCCGGGGCTGGACAGACCAGGGTAAGGGCAGGGGGCCGCGGGGACACCAGGGGGGCACCAGCCCCTGGGGGTGTCAGGGGGTGGCGATGCCCCGTAGGGAGCCACCAGGCCCTGATGGGACTGAAATGAAACCGGGAGCCCCGGGGGGGGTCAGGCTGGGGAGCAGGGGCGAACCCAGCGGCTGCTTTTTTGGGGGTAAAAAGAGTAAAAAGCGGCCATCTGGCTGGGGGCAGGGGCGCAGTTCCAAGAGCCCGAGCCCCCCTGCAGGTGTCAGGGCTGGGGGCACTGGGGCAGGCTGTGCCCACCTGATAAAATCCCAGCAGCTTTCCAAAAAATCAGCAGGGACATCCCAGCGTAACCAGAAGCTGGCGGCAGCTGCAAGGGGCCCCCCCAAAACAGCAGAGCCAACGGGATTTCTGCCCGGGGCATGGTTTTGTGGGAAAGGGGTGGTTATAGGGGAAACGAGTGGTTATAGGAGAAAGGAATGGGAATTGTGCAGTGGAATTAGACCTGTTTACATGCCTTATTTATTTATTTATTAATTTTTTTTAACTTAAATCCTGCTAATCTGGAGCAAAATGATATAAAGAGTCAGTCTGGAAGTTCACTCTGGTTTAGCTCAATTTTTTAATCCCGTTTTATCTGCCGTTTCTGTGAAGTCACAGAAAAGCTCCCCCATCACTGCTCCGAAGGCACAAACGGCAATGAAACGGCAGCGAGTGGCCGGGTGCGAGGATGTGACGGCCTGAGGTGTTACCAAACAAACCCCACGTGTTGTAGAAATTATTTTTATAGCGGTCATACCTCTGGGAAGAGGCAAAGGGAGAACAAACGCGGGCCGGGCGCTCGCCGCATTGCCTGCAGCACCCGGGGCGTGCACGGCGGCTTTGCTGGTGAGGGGAAATTAGTCAGGGCTGGGTGGAAGGGAACCCACAGAGCCAGCTCCCGGGGCTCTGTGTTTCCCGAGGTGTCACCGTGAGGAGCTCCCGGGTCCCTGGGGATGTGTTGGGGACACGACGGAGCCGTTCCCGGACAGCCCCCGGAGGAGCCGAGCAGGAAAATGGCGCTGCTGTGACCCCGCTCTGTGTGGAAATAAACCTCGTGGAGCCAACCCTCGCCAAGCTGCCGGCCTTCTGTCTGCGGGGCCGCGTGTCCTCACACGATTTCCATCCCTTTGCTGGTTTTGAACCAACTTTAGGGGGTTTCACAGAAAAAAAAAAAACGTGTCTCCCAGCCATTTAACGCAGGCGTCTGGAGGACGGAGCTATGGAGCCGTGCTGGGTGCCCCCGGCCGCTCGGCCCAGCACGAGGCCTCCCTCGCTCCGAGCTGCCCACTGGAGGCACAGGGCCACATGTGAAGTTTTATTATAAAATAAAATTTTATTTTATTCATTTTTGTCTCAAGATTCACGTCTGGCAGCGGGGTGGAGGCAAGCGGCGGTGCGAGGCGTCCCTTGGTGCAAGCCACCGGCTAGAGGCGTGGAGCCACGTGTGGAGAAAACCCAAACTTTATTTTATTTCACCAAACTTTATTTTATTTATGTTATTATTATCGTATTTATCCACATCTGGGCCCTCTCGGATCGCCCGGCTGACAGGGGCACCTTGCCACTGTGGCACCCGCCTGCGTGGGGGAATTACGGCTGTGGTTTTAGGAAAGGATTAGGGGTTTTAGGATGGGTTTGGAGGTTTTTTGGGGGGTTAGGGGTTTTAGGACAGGTTTGGGGATTCGGTGGGGGTTGGGGGTTTTAGGAAGGGTTTTGGGGTTTTAGGACGGGTTTGGAGGTTTTTCTTGGCGGGGGGGATTGGGGGTTTTAGGAGGGGGTTGGATTTTTTTTTTGGGGGGGGGGTTAGGACGGGTTTGGAGTTTCTGGGGAGAAGTTGGGGGTTTTAAGATGGGTTTGGATTTTTTTAGGTCAGGTTTGGGGTTTTTGGGGGGGTTGGAGGTTTTAGGAAGGGTTTGGGATTTTAGGATAGATTTTTAGAGGTTTTGGGGGGGGTTAAGATGGGTTTGTTTTTATTTGGGGGGAGTTGGGGGTTTTAGGACGGGTTTGGGGGTTTTAGGATGGGTTTGGAGCTTTTTGGGGGGAGATTGGAGGTTTTAGGAAAGGTTTTTTTGGGGGGTGGGGGGATGGGAGTTTTAGGACGTGTTTGGGGGTTTTAGGGGTGCTTTGGGGGGCTGTGGGACACGGTGGTCTCGGTGGCTTTGGGGCCGATCGGGCAGCGGGGGGGGGGGGGGGCACCGGGACCTCCACGGCGCGGGGGGCGGGGCGGCGCTTGGAGGACCGCGCGCGTCGCCCATAGAGACGGCGGGCTAGAGCGGCGGCCCCGCCGCTTCCGGCGGAAGCGAGCGGAGCGGGGCGGAAGCGGGCGGGGTGGCGGCCGGTAGGGTCCCGGCTCGCCGCCGCCGGGCCCGGCGCCATGCGGAAATTCTTCCAGGAGATCAAGGCCGACCTCAAGTTCAAGAGCGCGGGGCCGGGCCAGAAACTGTCGGAACCGTCCCGGTAACTGGGCGCGGGGGCCGGGCCGGTACGGGCGGGGGGAGGCCGGGCCGGTACCGGGCACGGAGGGGGGCGGGGGAGGGGGCGGGGGAGGGGCCGCCGGGGCTCTCCGAGGGGCGTTGGAGGGGGGGGGGGGGGGGGGGGGGGAAGGCGAACGGGGCCCGGCGGTGCCCCGGAGCTCCCCCCGAGCGGCCCCGGCCTCCCGCAGCGCCCCCAAGGAGAAGCCGAAGGCGGAGGCGGCGCCGAGGCCCCGCCAGGGACCGACCGACGAGGCGCAGATGGCGGCGGCGGCGGCGCTGGCCCGCATGGAGCTGAAGGGCAAGGCCAAGCCGCCCTCGTCGCAGGAGGCCGTCAGGAACCAGGGTAGGGGGGCGCGGGGCGGCCCCGAGCCGGGGCCGGGCGGGCCGCGGGGCTGGGCGGGGGGGCTCGGAGCGGCTCGGGACAGCCCGGCCCCGGAGCCCCGGGGGTGGGGAAGGGAGGGGAGCGGCTGCCTTCCGGGGGGAGGCTGAGGGGGCTGGGGCTTGGAGAAGAGGAGACCGAGGGGTGACCTCACTGGCGTTTGTAAATACGGAAAGGGGGAGGGTCAGGACGGAGCCAGGCTCTTCTCGGTGACACCCAGTGACAGGACAAGGGGCGGTGGGCGCCAGCTGGAACGCAGGAGGTTCTGCTTAAATGTGAGACAAAACTTCTTCCCGGTGAGGGTGGCGGAGCGCTGGGACAGGCTGCCCAGGGAGGCTGTGGGGTCTCCTTCTCTGGAGATATTCAAGGCCCGTCTGGACGCCTCCCTGGGCAGCCTGCTCTGGGGAACTGCTTTGGCAGGGGGGTTGGAGCCGGTGAGCTCTGGAGGGCCCTGCCAACCCCTAACGTTTTGCGAGCTGAGCTCGGCCTCCTCCCTCGGTGTGGAGAGGGGTTCCCAGGCAGGCAGGGTTAGCTGGCCGGTGAAGCCGGCTCCTGGGGCTGATGACAAACCTCTCAGAAATGGGGTCACACACACCTGTGCGCTCCTGGGCCAGGAGCACAGCACCCACGGGAGCGTCAGCTTCCCCGGGGCAAAGCTGCAGAGCTCTCTGCTGAACCCCTCGGGGTCTGTGCCCCTGCCCCTGTAACTGGGATTTCTCTCTCCTAGTGAGAAAGGAGCTCCTGGCTGAGGCAGCTGCGAGTGAGAAAGGGGGCTCCGCTGACAAAGAGGTACGAGGCACGCCGCTGCTCCCAGACTGCGTGAAACTGCACGCTTTGGGAGCGCCGGTGTCCCCCTCCTGTGCAGATGGGCTGAAACAAAGTACAGAGCCCCCTTCCTCCCTTCAGATCCATCTCGTTCGGTCTCTTTCAGGACCTGGCGTTCCCAGCCACCGAAGCGGCAGTCAGACCGTCTGTTTCGGGCGTCTTCTTCACCTGTCCCTTGACTGGTGCGCTTGTAAGGAGAGACCAGAAGGAGAAGCACGTCCGAGAAGCCATCCAGCTGGTAAGCGCCGCGTCTGCTGGCTGCACGCCTTTCCCTCCTTCCCTTTGGAAGCCGTTCTGTGGCACGGATCTCCTCGAGCAGCGCAGCAGTGACCTCGAGCCCTCTGCCTTGTAAATCTCCGCCCTGTGCTGTCTCCCAGGAGGGCAGCTCCCTTCAGGTGCTGACTTAAAACGCCCGTGCCTTTGACTTGCTGCAAATTCCGAGGCGGGGAGCTCTGACCCACGCGTAGGTCAGCTCCCCCGTGACCAGCCTCTCTCCTCCTCCCGCAGTATTCTTCCACCGACCCCGTGGCCGCCTCCATCCTGGAGATTCACACCTTCAACAAGGACCGGGAGAAAGTCCGCCTGGGCGTGGAGACCATGGCCAAGTGAGCGGGGTGCTGGGTGCAGGCAGCTCGTGTCCCCTCGCCCCCCCCCCCCCCCCCCCCAGGAAGGTCAGCGGGCAGGTGCCCGGAGCACAGCAAGAAAATGCAGAGTCTGAAGAAAACCCAACCCAAACCCCTGACACGGCTGAGCTAGGTGGTGCTGTCAGGTGAAATCAGGTCAGCTTCTGCGCTGTTCCCAGGGGGCGCAGTAGTTCAGGAGGTTTGGGAGCTGCTGGCTGAGATCAGGCGCCCCCATCTACAGCCTGGCTGGGGCATAAACCACATTATTTTACTTTCTTTCCCTCCATTTCACTTTCTTTCATCTTTTTATTTCTTCATTTTCACTTTCTTTCGTCTTTTTGCTTTCTTTCAGCTCCTATCTGCGAGACAACGCTCTGAGCTGTCTCATGCAATGCGATCTTTACTCCTCGGGGTAGCGCGTCCTGAAGTGCCTGCTTCGATCCGTGAATTCCATTCCTCTTTCCGCAGGTACTTGGACAACATCTGCCTCCATCCAGAGGAGGAGAAGTACCGGAAAATCAAACTGCAGAACAAAGTGTTTCAGGTGAGACCGCGGCTCCTGCAGCTGCCCTGCCTAGGGAACTCCTGGCCTGGAGCAGACCGCATTTAATTCTTTCCTTTTCTTCCAGGAAAGGATAAACTGCCTGGAAGGGGTACACAGCTTTTTCCAGGCTGTTGGGTTTGAGACGAGAACGCTGCCTGTTCCGGGACAAGGCAAGAAATTTAAGTGTATTAAACTGGGGCGAGCAGTTGAGCAGTGGGACGCCCCCGCGGCAGCCAGTTCTGGCTGCTCCAAGAGCTCCACGCTCCCAGGCAGTCACGTTAACAGCCCCTCACCCCGTCTTCTCCCCGATAAGTCCAAACTATGTTTTCTGGAGATCCTTATCCTCGTTCCTTACGCTACTCAAGTGATGACCGGCAGATTCGAGTCCTGTGCTTTGGGTTGCAGAGAGCACAGAGGAGTACTACGTACTGAAGGAAGAGATGCTGACCCGGTTAGAAGACCTCAAGGACTACAAAGAGCAACTTTTAAGCTCGGAGCCAGTGCGGCCGCAGCTGGATCGCCAGCTCTGTGTCTTTAAACCCTCGCCTGAGGCTGCTTGGTTTGAGCTGCCAGATGACTTCTTCAACCTCACTGCAGAGGAGATAAAACGCGAGCAACGGCTCCGGTGAGTAGCCTTGAAGGGAGGGACCCAACTACCCAGGGGGCGTCCAGCGCCAACTGACGGCCTCACGCCTCTCCTTCGTGCTAAAACCCACTTTATATCTAAATGTCTAAAGGACAGAAGCGGTGGAGAAGGCTTCAATGCTGAGGACGCGAGCCATGCGAGAGAGAGAAGAACAAAGGGAAATGCGGAAGTACAACTACACCCTGCTGCGAGTCAGGTTTCCCGACGGATACATCCTCCAAGGTAAGAGACTTCTCGCCCTTTCTCTTGTAGCCTAAGAGCTTAAATCATAAGCGGGCTCGAGATGTGCGGACGCAGCTGATGGAGTAAAGCAGCAGAACCGGGGCGGGGTAGCGCTTCTGTGATGACTCTTACCAGCTCTGAGCCCTCCGCCTGCCCGGGGCTGGCGCCGTAAGCCAGGGCCGACAGAGGGAGGAATCTCGAGGCACTGTTGATTAAATGAGCTCTGCCCAGGCTGCTGCTAGCAAGCTGGACTTCTGAGATCAGTTTGTTAGAGTAACCAGCGTGGGGCTGCCTGCGTGGTGTCAGCCTGTACAACAGCATAAAGCCTCCTCACGTTTTGTAGCAGAACTCCAGAAATAAGTTCAGGCTTTCCTGGTTCTTTGTTACAGGCTGGCAGGGGTTTGCAACAATGGAAGGAACATTTTTCTTTGGGAATTCTGCTTTCATACTTCAGTTAAATGGGGCTGGTTTTATGCCACTGAAGCAGTTCATGGAGTTAGCAGTACCAGAGCCCCGTGAAACCTCCCACAAAAGGCTCCATTTGGTAAATGCCAGAGCCTCTTTCAATATCTCACACCTCATTTTCTCATGGCAGGGACTTTTTATGCAAGAGAACCCGTATCTGTGCTCTACAGCTTTGTGAGAGAAGCCCTCAGAGATGACTGGCTGCCCTTTGAGCTCCTGGGACCCGGAGGGCTCAAAGTGACTGACGAGAACTTGGCCTTCAATGAGTGTGGGCTGGTGAGTAAGAGCCAGCACCTTGCACGGGTGTCTTCATGTGAGGACAGAACCCGCCTTGTCAGGGTCAGCTGCTGCTCATAATTTAGGATTTGTCTTACGCTTTCAGGACAGTTGTGCTCTGGCCCTTTCTTCCTAAGCTCAAGCAAATTACATGAAGACTTCTGGCTCAAGGCTAGGAGGCTGATGTAGAAGGAATTTTAGGGACCAAACTCTTTGTAGGAAGTGCAGGCTGCAGTAATTGCTAGCAGGTAGATCAGTTAAGCATCCACACTGGCAAAAGATGGCAGAAATTATGAGCCCAGTACAGCTCTAGCCTAAAGCTTCCACCAGCAAGCCCAAAGCAGTGTCCCCTGTGGAGCTTCCTGCAGAAATCCCTACTCATCCTTTTTGGTTAAAGTGCTCATGCTATTTTTTTTCCAGCTCTGTGAACACGCACAGCATGTTAGGAGGCGGTTAAAGCGTAGCCTGGTGCTTGGTGACGCTGGCTTCTCTGTTCCAGGTGCCCTCAGCCCTCCTGACCCTTGCCTGGGACGCAGCGGTCATGTCAGACATCCAGGCATCAGGACAAGAGCAGCCAGCGAGCTCCCTGAAACCAGAACTTCTCTCTAGGGTCCAGACACTGTCTTGAAATAAAGGGGAATGGATTCAGTGACAGTGGTTTTAGCCTGTTCCCTTCTGTTTCCGTACAGACTGGGGGAGCTTCCAGCTGTGCGACCTCAGAACTGACTGGGGTTGCAGAGTGGGAGGCTAGAGATTGAGCCAGTGTACCCCAACCTCGCCGTCACTTTCCCAGCTCAGTAACCAAACACTACGGCAGTCGTGCCCAGTAAAACACTTCCAGGACTGCTCTTAGGGGCTTTAGAGACCAAATTCCAGCAGTGACTGCTCAAGGTGTTTCCGAGATGATGAAGTACCGCTTCCCTCCCTTGGCAGAGGGACGAGGTGTGGATACAAGGCTGGATTGCAACCGAGCGAGCCTGGCTATGGGCCTGGGCTTAGAATTCAGCTTTTCCTTTTGCTTCTGTGTGCACTGTAACTCCTATTGGAGAGAGTATATTTAGATAAAATTGTTTAGCCTAATTAAATGGGACATTTAAAGACTCGGCTTTGTTCAAAGTCCTTTGAACTGCACTGCTCTTACACATTTGAATTTCAGATGTGATCATCGCATCACGTGCTGTGGCGTCACACCTCTCTCTCACCTTCTTGCTTCAGGGCACCTGCAGACAAAGCAAGGGACAGCCCGGGAGGCTAAAACATCAGGAGCTATTTATGCTGCATCGTCCCACTGAACCTCAAACTACAGCTGCTATTTAGGGAACTCATTCGTCAACTCACAAGCCTCATGAAAAATTAAAAAACCACAGGAAGGTCGTTACATTCATTAGCAAGTCTGCTGCTAGTTCATTCCTTTATGCTTAAATCTCAAGTTCTTCTGTGGGGTAGAAGCCAGCTTTTATATACACATACAACTTCTGTTGCGGTGATGGGTACAGGAGACCAATAATCTGTCACTAAGCCTGGTATTACATGCCAGGTTGTCACAAAATAGGAGAAACAGCTTGCAGGTTTTTTCTCTTCCGAACGTAAAGCCTGCTCCTGTTCTCTGTAGCAAGTAAGACCACAAGCAGGATAACAGCATAAATTCAAATATAATTGTACATCATTTATACCCAAGGGCATGCTATACAACATTATGAACAGAGAAATTCCCCAGAGGCATCACAATAAGCTTAGTTTAAAACCCCTCCACTAGTTTTAGAGATAACTTAGATACCTTCCATTACAAAGAAGTATCAAAATTTCAATAATGCTTTATTAAGGACAGATTAATATGCAATATCTTTAAGCTAAAAACTAAAGCTAAAAATTTAAGCTTCCATCTGGTCTGAAGCAGAACAAAGTGCTGTCTTCTCTTTACAAGAAATATGGAATACTTTCAAGTATCTTGTTCAGATACACAAGGTTTAAAATTTTCCTAAGTAATTCTACATACATACAGAGAAGTTAGTAGGCGTTTAAGTCTCAAACTGTATTAGGTGGGCTGACCGTGCTGGCGTCCTGAGGAGCGGCAGTTGTGCCACTGGATGCTGAAGCTGTTTCAGTGACTGCCAACGTAGAATCTGCAGAGTAGAAAATGTTTTGTTTTTTAAACAAAATCCTCATTAAACCAGTGGAATTTGACTACTGCCACACACACACGCTTGCAGTTTCAGCACTGGGTGACACCAATGCAGAATAAGATTACTTCGAACCTAAAAAGGATCTCCTCCATCTTTTTAGCGCTTTAGAGCCAGGCAGAGCTGCTACCAAACAGCACCAGAGCCCTCAGAACAAGAAGCTGCAGGCCTGCGGGAAGACTTTCACCCCACTGCAGTCATGGAATAAGCAAAAGCAGCTTAAGATTAAACACGAAGCTTCTTGCCAAGCAGCTGTATTGTCTGTTAGGGAAGGGAGAGGACAGATCCAACACCAGCTCAGACAGAAAGGAGACCCAAGGTGTGTCTAGAATGGGTCAAACACTCGAGAACTTAATACTCTGGGAATATGCACGGGTCCTTATCTATCAATTAGAGGAGCTGCCCAACAAAAAAACCCACCACTTTGCTTAATTCAGGTTGGGCGAGTAGCATTGTGAACGAGCTATTGTGGAGCTGTAAGGAGGAGCTTGGAGGTTTTAAAAGTGATTTAGAGGAGCTGCATGTGGTTTGTGTTAAGCCATTGATCTGTACCATCAAGTACACATCTCTAAAGCCTCGCTGAGATGAAAGGAGCCGCTCCATTTCCTCATCCCACTGTTTCTGAATCCGCAGCCTGAAAGGATACACTATAGCAGGAGAGCTTTTGAAAACCCTTTTCCAAGAGATAACTGGGACACAAATATAAACAACTGCTTAGATTCTACCACAACGCTGTACAGTGGTAATCAGCGCTCATGTGTCAAACATCTGAGAGCTTGGTTATTATCTGATGTTATTTCCTTCAGAACAGACACTTCAGCATGCACTTAAGACTTCAAGAAGGCAGCAAAGCTACACTCCAAACCGTGTCAGTCCTGGAAGAGCGCTGAACTGAGCGTGCAAGCCCCAGAGACCAGCCCTTCTCAGCAGCAGTGACCACTATTAAGTGGATCTGCTTCTACTGACCCCAACATTCACTTTTCTATCAGAAACAAACAGTAACACTGGCAGGTGATTGCTATTCACAAGCACTTTGCTTAGTCATTTGGAGGGAGAAAGGAAAAAGGGCGAGAGCGGATCAGAGAAAAAGGGTGAAAATCAAAGAAACATCTAGAATAAATCATAAAAAGCACAAAAATATCCTGAACAAAACACCTCTAGGAAAGAGCACAAAGCTTGGAGAAACTGTGGCAGAAAACCAGCACCAGGTTTAGCTACAGTCCCTGCTCCACTGTGCTCTCCCTTCTGGGAGTGATCGCCTGCCAAGGGACTGCTATCGATGATTCTCCCACCTTTTCCTGGCTGTACATCCACAATTACGCAGTCGTCGTCATCCTCATCTTCCTCAGTGTCCGCCTGAAATCCATCCATGTCCATAGCTTCAGCCTAAAAGAAAAAAAACAAAGGTATCAGGTGTGTGACAGCGAGCTGACAGCGCTAGCACGAGGTCCAGCGCAGCCAACGCCGGGTAGGGCTGCAGCGGTCACTCCTCACAACCGGCTGAGCAGGCAGGCGTCACTGTACGAACAACAACAAAAAAAGGAGTAAGAAAAGCAACCCCTGGCTTCAGCAGACATTGCCTTGTGGTAAAGGGCTTAGTTTGCGATGGCACGTACAGCAGGAAGCACGCCAAGCTTCTGCTCCAAGATGTTCCCCTGGTACACAAAACAATGAGCAGCCCACACATCTGAAAGCCGGTTCAAACCTCAATTAAAATCCGACTCGGTTTTGTCCTTCTCTTTTTTTCTCCCCCCCACATCTTGATTTCTTTTGATGCTTTTTTTTGCTTCTGGAGATGGAAAGGGACTTTTGCCTGTCAAATATACGCTTGTTCTCTCCCCTGACTTTTCATCTTTGTCAGTCAGCTTTTATTCAGGGAGGGACGACAGTTCTTCCCTGGGTGACCCGATCTTGGGAGCAGCTCAAACCACTCATTTTGAATCAGAAAAAAAAAAAAAAGAACGCAAGGAGAAATGCAAACTGAAGTTGCCCAGCATTGAACAGCTCCAAGTTTTTTTTTTGTTCCTTCCTTTTCTCTTTTCCTTCAATTGGAACCGTGGAATGAAAGTCTCTGAGGTAGACTTTGGTCCCTATCCACACAATTTTATAGAATCTCAGAAAGGTCTGGGTTAGAGGGGACCTTAAAGCCCATCTAATTCCAGACCAGAAACTGTAAGTTCACAGCTGTCACTGAAGTCACACTTCTCAGATTAAGCATTCCCCTCCTACACACGTGTAGGTATTGCCCACTCGAACGAGTTTTTCTTTCTCTGCAGCTTATGTAAGAGCACCTTTACCCACAAAAGCCCTGGAGCGAGCTTCGCAGCAGAGTTCTACAAGCCACGGATAAGAACAATCGGCGGGTCGAGGCTGTCAGGTTCTCCAGTTTCTCCACCAGCTCGGCAGGCAGAATGGGAGCTCAGTACCTGAGCAGTGCTGATTTAGGCACGGGGCACGAAAGGCTTCCAGGAGCCTGCCCACCTTTTCTCTGAGCCGCGCTGCACCACACCTCACAAGGGCAACCGAGGTGCTTCCGAGAGCTTTGAAGAATTCAGGCCGATGGTGCAACTCCGCTAAAAAACTTTGTTTCGCTATTTCTGCTCAAGCAATTTGTTCTGAGCAGAATCTCCAGTGGGTGCCAAGCAGACTTTTTTTTTTTTAAATCTCTGCCTTTATTTAGTGCGCATGAAAAAACCCAAGCAGATGGAGTTCGGGGGCTGAACAGTTTCTCACAAATCTCTGATCCCTATCAATGCTTGTACTTGATTGCGGAGCTTCTTCAGTAGAAGAGCCAAAGAAATTAAGAATAAAGTGGGAAAGAAAAGCATGAAAAGCCTCGTGTGAGGCTTTTCTCACCCTTGTCCACAGGGGATTATGAATAAATCCACTGAAGAGTGCAAACCAGTCCTGCCTGTAGGTTTGGAGGCTACCAGTCGCTAATACCAGGCTTCAGGATCTAAAGCCTCGGTCTTAAGCGCATGACAGAGAATCGCACAGCTAAAGCAGCGATCACATACTTTTCAATCATCCTTTTGGATAATTAAGCTCTTAATGCTGTGTGTTCACCTCTGCTTTTCAGCGTAACCACAGCAGGAAGGCCAAAACAAAGCTCAGAGCTGCAAGAGCAACTACTCCAAATCCATCTCATTTGGTTCCTGTGATTTATTTCGGTTTTTTTTAAACCAGCTCTTGAAATCCAGCTTTATACACGATGGCGTAAGCCTGAGACTTTACAGACTGTTAAGGGTTGAGCTGCAGCACCTAGGAATCACGTTTAATCGGCACACACGCAACCGATGCAAGTCACCAGCCCCGGCTACACATCTGGCAGCCATACACACACAGAAAAACCTGCACACAAATTACAGCCAGCTGTAAAACCACGGCCAAGCAGACACTCCGACTATTCACGGCTTGGAAGCAATCGCTGCCAAACAGCAGAAAGTAGAACAGCAGGAGAGCAACGTTTCAAATGAAACGGGCCAAGCTACAGGGCAAGAAAAGAAAGCCATCTCTTTAGAGGTGCCCAATTCCACTCTTTCCCCACAAACTGGGTCTTTTTGTCTGAAGCATGGTTTCTAGAGCTCAGCATCTTGATTCTGATGGCAGCTCTAGGCCAATCTAGGAGGCATGCCAGACCGCTCGCCTGCTGAGGATGCACAGCTACCGTTCTTTATCGGGGAGAGTGTTGCCAAAGCAGCTCACCTGTTCAGCACCCCGGGGCCTTTTCATGAATTTCGTGATGCACATGCTTCCAGTGGGCTTCCTCTTCACCGGCACAGGCGCGGTCTGCACAAGCGCCGTGCCCGGCACGCTGCCACTGTCCTCCTTTCCCGAAGAAGGGACTTGGGTGACGTAGTTCCACTGACAAGGGACAGGGAGGTGCTCCTGATCAAAACTCTTCAGCACCTCCGAGTGGACGTACCAGCACATCCTGTATTCGGGTCTCTTCTCATACACAGAGTTCTCGGAAATGATTCGCTTTAGCCTGGCTTTGGAAGGGACACCGCTGTCCTCGCCAACAGGCGTCTGCGGCCGGGACGCGTGGGGACTCACGGGGCTGGTGTCTCCGCAGTCGGCAGCCGCGGTCACGTCGCTGAACAGTCCTTGCCGGCAGCACTCCTGGAACTCCTGGATGATCACTTTGCTCCCGTTCACGTTCCCGTGGAGCAACGGCAGCAGCTGGCCGAGGACTGCAAAGAAAAGGTTGCACAAAGGTTGTGGGGAAGACTCAAAGGTGGAAAAAAAGCCAGGCTGACATAACCCGTCTGTGCACATGCTCCAGGAAAGAAGACAAATAGGTTGAGATTTTAGGTATGGGATCGTAACAGGAGCTGAACCTGATACAGACACATCAACCTCAATAAGAGTTGACCCAGAAGTGAAAGTCCCAACCCCTCTTGTAGCTTTTCATAAATTATTCGCATCCTCACGTTAACTACACACAGGACTGAAATGTCTCTCACAAACCAAATCCTCTCTCCCTGAAGAATCCACGGGTAAGTGGGCTCAAGCACTTCCAGTAAGTGATCCTAAATCCAAGCCTACCAAAGTCTTGTTGGCTTTGTTTGCTTGATTATCTGAAGGAAGAGTTTTTGGAGGAGTGACTAAGGCCCTATGGGGTGCCATGACAGAAAACTCATTTTCAAGAGATCTCACAGAGATTACTTGAATTTCAAACGTGTCATAAGCAGGTCATCCTGACATTGTAACTTGAAACAAAAATCCACCATCTCAAAAGCAGAGCACAGCAGTGCATAAATGCAACTACTCAGCCCTTTATGTCTTACTTTGTTGATCTTTTGCTCTTTTTTTGCTACATTTTTGTATCTGCTGGTCTTCCTCTGCAAGGGGTAAATCCAGGATGCATGCTGTGAACTGCTGGAGAACCTTCAGGTCTGCGTTTGTGCTGCTGTCGTTCTCCGCGCTTTCCCAGACGCAGCCAATTTTCACAGGCTGCAGAACATGAAACCTCTTCCCCTTGGCCATCAGTTCATCCCACTCCTTTGCTTTCAGCTTTTGACGGACCTTCTGATTCTCTGGATCACACTCCTAAAGCCGCAGGCGAGAAAGAACTTGATACAAGCATCCCAGAAAAAAAAAGTTCTTTAAAACCCAATATCTTTAGTGTGTTCCCCGAGTTACACAAGTCTGCTCATGCAGACCAGAGATGAGTTACGTCCCTGCCTACACGTCAATATTTAATGTGTTTTACACTGGAGGCATAGATGGAAGTCCAGTGACAACCAGTTCACTTACTTCTGTCACTCCTTCATCTTCAGATAGGTACCCATGGGGTACAAAAAACCCATCGTCGTCATCTTCATCCTCTCCCTCCTCTTCATCGTCCTAAAAATAAACTTTGCTTTTTAGAAGTCACACCGACAAGCGCGATTGTTCCCCAAAAGCTCTTTTTCCATCACACAGAAACCCTACCCCTTCGCTATGGGAAAGGCTTTCTCCAGGTTCCTCCTCTTCCCACTCTTCATCGCTATCTACTTCGTAGTCCAGTAGTTTCTAGAATGAAACACACCAATATTCCACTTCTGTCAGTCTGAGAGTACGATGCTAGAGGCCGGTGTTCCAAAACTCAATAGCAAGAGGGAACATGCAAGTGGATCAGAAATCCCAGAGAACAGGTGGACGTGAACACCATATATTCACTTCAAGAGCATAAAGGAAGAAAAGAATCTGACTACGTTGCCTGTAAGATACTTACGCAGTCCTTTGACCAAGGATTCCTGGGACGGATCGTAGTGGTTCTCTTGTTCCAAGTGCCCCAGTATGCAGGACGGTGATTCTCACAAAACTGCAGAAGTTTCATTCTACCAAACTTCCCCCTTTCAGGAACAGCATCTGTTTTGCAGTTAGCCACTACCACCACATCGCTGTTAAAGCAAAAGGACCATCTTCAGTACTTACAGAATGCTCCCCTGACGCTCAGGAAAATAGCTTTTAGAAAGTTTCAGCTCAGCCAGGACACCAACCCAGGGCTTGAGCTCATTAGAACAGGCACTGACAACTGGCTTGCAAGAACAGGAGTTCCAGACAAGCTCCCACCCTCCTTAACCACAACACTACGTGCAACAGCAGCTCTGCCTTGGCTATCTGTTTATTTTTTAAAGCTATGCAAGATGAACACCACTAAGGCAAGTAGTGTCCAGTGCCAAAATGGAGCTGCCTGAAACATTATATAGAATGAAGGAAATCCGCATTATAACACACTCTCCCCAGGAAAATAAATCTCAGACAAAACAAGTACCAAAAGAAAAACTGCATCTCTAATATTGGTATAAAACTACTTTGAAAGCAATCTCCTGTTCATTATACAAAAGCAAAGAAAAGCCCCAAGCCAGACTGACCTGTTTACTATGTCAGTACTGTTACTGACAAAAGTAGGTCCAGTTTTACGAGATTTACGACACTTTAGGTCTCTCAAGAAAGAAACTTCGCTATTCTGTGCGCGCAGGAGCTGATCCAGCTGTTCTAAGAGGTCTGAATCAAGGGTAATACGACAGAGGGGAGCTAAGACCATGTTCTCCTTAATTTCGAAAGGAGCAAACTTTCCACAAGAGCCAGCAAGAATCTGAAAGAGTAAGTGAGGATTGTTAGGGTCTGAACACCTGAGAAACTGTAGTACCAACAGATAAAACATACACAAGTCTAAAATACCAGTTTACTGATGTTTGAATGACAACTTGGGTTAAGCCCCTCCAACAGATCTTAAGTAAATTTAAGTCTTCACAGCCAACGTAGCAGAAGACAAAGTTGAGATTTTTACTAAAGCAACAACAAATTTCTTTTGCCATCTCTGCTCTGGTCACAGACTTTTTTTAAACCCTCTATGTTTTTAAGATTAGGAAGCAAGAAATGCTAATGCTTTGTTGACCAAAGAAGCTCTAAGAGACAGATCTGAGGAAAATCAGTGTACGTGTAAGATGGCCAACAAAAATACAAATACCTCACCTTTGGGGCTTGCGGAGTCTTTGGTTTCTGGAAGAATCTTGTAATCTCTGCTTTCTGTGCATTAATACGCTAAAGTCAGAACAAAAATGCAAACTATGAACAACGGCAGGACAAGGCCTTATCATTTAAAGTGATCTCAGGCATGACCCAGTGTCAAATCTAATGAGGTGTAAAACAAAGGTCAGTTATTTACCGGCTCCCGTAACTCAATAAAAGAGTAATCGCTTTCTGTAACACACCTACGTGGATTCCAGTGCCATTACTAAGACAAGGGGTGGAGTGCATTTACAGGCATTGGAAAACAAATAAAAACAACAAAAAAACAGATGCAGGAAGAACTGAACAGATAAATCAGGAACACCAACATCTACAAACAAAACAGGCAAGAAACCTGCACGATGCAAGTGGTGGAGCAGCACCACCAGGTCCAAACGGACACGCTCGTTCCCAAGCGGCAGGACAGTGTGAGGGGCACCAACGCAGGGTGCGCTGCTTGGAGAACTTCTGAGAGGGCAAAGCAGTAACTGCGGAAGTCATTGTGAGCAGCCCAGCAGCACTCAGCAGGATGCCAGGGAGCCCATTAACAGCATTTCACCGGAACAGAAGAGCTGAGAGAAAGCATTTACCTTTTCTTCTTCTTTTAACCGTTTCTCCTCTTCTTTCTTTCTCTTCTCTTCAAGTTTTGCCCTTAAATATAAAATTCATTTCAGTTGTCACTAACCACAAAGCATTTACTTGAGCTGAGGCGGAGGTGAGAAGCCCTGTACCTTGACCATATCACACCAAACAAGACAATAATCTGTTAATTCAGCCAAGAGCCATACTTGGTTAAACGTGTAAGACTCTTTTCATTCCTTCTAGAGCAAACATTGACCTGTTTTAGCCACGAAGTAGCTAGGCTGCTTGAAACCTTCCTCAATAGCAAGAGAAGGCATTTATTTACTATGTTATCGAGTTACAAATGACTTCCTCAACAGACAGGCCACCGGTGCCAGCAAAATGCAGCCAGGAGCAAGCCTGGTCATGAAGGGAAAACTCAGAGGAGCGTGACAGCTCCTTTCAGCCATTTCAGATCAGAAGCCCAGGTCAGTCTGCAAGCAAAAAGCGGTGTAGTAGAGCTGAGCCTACATTCTGGCAGTCTTTCATCACTTAAAATAAATTCCGTGACAAAGAGGCATTGCTGTTTGACTGGCATAGCCCCTGAAAGTTAGGGTGCGCATGCAGAGGTGCTCACAGTTACACATTATTCCCCACGGCCTGTAGAAGCCACACCACTTACTCTAAAGCTTCCTGCCTCTCCTTGCGTTTCTCTTCCTTCGCTCTCAACTTCTCAGCTTTTTCCTTTTCTTCTTTTTCTTTCTTTTCTCTCCTTTCTTTCTCTTTCAACTCTTTCTCTTCCTCTTTTTTCTTCTTTGCCTCTTCCTTGGCTCGCTCTTTCGCAGCTTTTGCCTCTTCCTTCAGCCTTCCCTTTTCCTCCCTTTCCGCTTGTAGCTTCTGCAGCTTGTCGGCACGCTCCTGGTCCTAGTTCAGAAAGAAGCCATTAAGCAGGTGTCTTTTCATGCACAGTAGCTGCTGGCAGACAAACATGAGTAAAAATAAGGATGCAATTTTTTCAGCTGAGATGCTACAGCGGATTCTTGCACCCAGTGCTTGACCTGCAACAGTTTTGAGCTCGTATAGGACATGTTATTAACCGCAGCTACGTGCTGCTTCAGCTAGCTCAGCCCTCTTGTACTGATCTCGTACTCTCTGAAGGCATTAACTTCTTCCCCTAAAAACAGACATTCTCACTTCCTAAGCATCAAAGGACGCTTTGTACTCGCTCTGTATTTGAGTCATCTTCATTATCAACGTAGTATTGGGGAAAGTTGCACAGGAGAGAATTTTTATTACTTTAAAAACACAGCAGATTGTTTCCAAAGAGTATTTTGGAAACACACACCCCGTGAGCTAAGCTGTCGTGCTTTTCCACCTGTGTATGCCTGCCATTATATAAATCCAAAGAGTGAATTTATAAATTTGAAGAGTGAATTCTATCTGATTGTGTTATCAGCCCACAAGGATTTTCTGACTGCTTTTCATGATCTCGGCAGTAATGCAAGTCTCCAAACACTGGATTGTGCAGCTGCTTTATTAGGCTTGAAACTAACCAAAAATGCCACTTGTGTCAGTTCCTTTCCGAGAAGCGGGCAGTGTGAGGGGCTGGGAGCTTTTTTAAGGGGTACTGTGGGAACAACGGGGGAAGATTACACGGCAAGCGTTTCCATTCACAGTATTTCATCCCCTCATTATGGCTCTACCGACACATAAATGAGAACGTGGCACGCTTACTCAAAATGACAAAATAGAGGAAAATAACTCCCCTGTACCGTAGGCCTTGGTAATTCCACCAGGAAACTAGGACGTGGCTGTGCTCAGACACACAAGCGTCCTTATGGTGTATTTCTAATTTCTTTTTGTTTCACATCTTAGCTTTCTTGGCAGCACCAAGAGGACTGAACGGCATCGCAATGTGCCGCTGACACGACGCTGGCAGTCATTTGAAAGAAGCATCATTGTCAGAACTGAGTCACGGCAGGCAGTGAAAACCCACCAGGTAGCTTTGGGAAGCGCTGCAGAGCTAGCAGCGGGGCTGGCAGGTGGGTTTGGTTTTCAGCACAATAAAGCTTCCACTCTCAACGCTCTCACATGCTATTTATATAAATATACCTTACGTAAATAAGGGAAGAACGCCGCAGATTGGAGTTCTATATGGGGCAGTGCGAAAAGCAAGCATCCTAGCACACTCAGCCACTTATAACTCACAGAAAAAAACCGCAACAGACCAACTTTATAAAGCGGTTCCTAAGAAACATCAGAAGAAGTCAGAAGCCCAGGCCTTGCTAGCTGCAGTGAAAACAACAGGCAGCTTCTCAGCCTGCAAAGCCCACTCCTACAGAGCTGCCTGCTCAAGAGCTCCATGTGACGCAGCAGCTTCCTTTAGATTTAGCATTTCACGACTGGAAGCGGAATGGACAGCAGAATTATTACAGCACCTTGTCGTTGTGGAAGACTTTTCTGCCTAGCAAACCCAGACTGTAGCTTCAGCGCTTCCAGCAGCTTCCAACAGTTTCCTCAGCAAGCCCTAAGAGCAGCAGCCCGTTCGCCTCACGTACTAACGAGGAGCAGACACGGTTTTGTGGCTCAAAGGCAGAGAGGTGAGAACGGCGAGGCAGGAACCAGCCCTAACCGAAGGCTCCTGAGGGTCTCACCTGTGTCTGTCCGCCTCGCGGGCTGCACCTACTCTCTCTGGAAGGGTTTGAAAAAAAAATCTCAAAAAGCACTTTGACAAGCAGGTAGCAACATTTACAGTTCCTTAATATCTTCCTGAAGTGCCCAGGAATGCAGTGCAGGCCACCCACACGTCATTATGTATGCATTAAGGAGCTTTGGAACACGCTGAGCACTTTAACTGCATGCATTAAGGTTCTTCCATATTCATCAGTCAGGAAAGGCAGGAAAAGAGATGTTTTAAGTGGACCAAAATGAAACGCAAAGGGCTTTGCTTACGATTCAATGCAAAAGCACAGCAGGTTAGTTTTCTATGTCAGTGAAAATGCCTTACTCTTTGCAATCTCAGCTTCTCCTTCTCCGCAGAGCTTTTGTGGAATTTCTGAGGTACCTGAAAACACAAAATGCAAGTTTTAGAGATCCACGTCACTTCCTCTTCACAAGACACAGAGTCCTAAAAAACCAGCAAGCTTCATCTGAATTACCCTAACATTACTCTTTCAGATCAGTATACGCAGCAACTTCAGAATTCCTTCGGTATAGGATGTAAGAATACAGTTCAGGCATATCTAATCTCACTGATTTACATTTAGGCCTGAACACGTCTAACTGTTTCAGTTCACGTTAAGTCCTCGTATCACCAAATTTTGCATAAACAAATCCCTCTGGTTTCTCAGCCCTGAAGTATCCCTTGCAGTGTAACACCACGTGCATGAAAACAAACAGAAGCTACAGCTGCTACAAATCACAGGAGCGTGACAGAGGGCATAACATTTAATTATAGCAAAGTCACTTCCTTTGAGTAAAGTTTAGGGTTTTTTTCTGATCCTACCACTTACGACTGCCAGGATATTTGGCTAGAATTTCCTGAATACGAGGACTTTTCATGTTTTATCTTCTCGTAAATCATAGCCCTCTGACTCCTCCACTAGTATCAGCATATCAGCCCTACAGTTCCCAACGGGTCACACTTGCCATTTCTCCTCAAGCCATTATTTACAGGGGGAAAAAGGAAAAAAAAAAAAAAGGCTGAAAGGTACCTGGTGTCTGAATAGCAAACTGTGCTGTTCATTGACACGTTAGGTCTTTGACCAGTCTATATTTCAGCAGATTCTGGCTTGGTTTCTCATATCCACCCCTTCCTTTTCTCCTGCCGTTCTCAGCAGAAGGTAGAATGTTTATCCCTGGGATTAAGAAACTAAAACAGACCAAAAGCTTTATTTTCTATACTCGGACACCGAGGTTGACATGGTGCAAAGCTGTGTCAGGAGATCCTGTCCTTATCTGATGGAAGCTCCTAGTTAAAAGAACTCTTACTTTCGGGTATCAAAGCTGTTTCCACCTTGAAAAACAAACAGACGAGGACAGACGACTACAGATCGATGCACACACTTCCCATTTCGGCAAACAGAACGTGAGCTGTCTCAAATCGTACTTCACACCACGAGAAACCAATAACTCGGCTGCACTGCCAGGTTACACCAGGAGTCAAGTACTTTTTTTTGTTGTTGTTGTTGTTCTGCTATACTGGAAATATTCCACGTCTACCTGAGTGTGTGCGCGCACTTTAAAGAAGTCAGACTGCAAATTTTAACAGCCCCAAAACCAGATAACGCTTCTTGAGAAAATCCACACCACAGAAGAAAGACCGATCACGTTGATACCTCCAAGTCCCAACTAACTCGTTGATATCTCCTCCAGGCCAGCGAGCTTTCCCCTCGCCTCTGGTACAGTCTCTCCTCAAACCCCCAGGGGCTAGCTGATAAAAATCCTTCTTAAAAGGCTTCAGACAGCAGAAGGCAGTTCTCGTGGGGTGACACGAGCAGCAAGGCGACACCTCTGCAGCTCAGAATCCCTTCCTCGTTTTTCCTCTAATGACGTGGTTGAGAAAAACAAACAGGACTGCCAGCCACCCCCGGCCTAACCTCAGGTGAGGCCTGGCTGCTCTGGGAGTGCCCTGTTCCTGAGTTTGACCACTGGGCCCCCACCGGAGAAATCCCCACTTCGCACCCCGCTGAGCTGCTCCCAAGAAGCCTGTGCGCTTCCTAACTGCTCAAGCCACGGCTGTTTCAGCCATCCCTGCAGATATCCCTGCCTTTAAAATCTTCCTCTTCGGTTCAGCACCAAGTCACGACGCTTTGGGGGTCTCTTGCTAAGAGGACAGGCCCTAAACGGAAACAAAACCCGCTCGCAGCCACCTGGCTCGTGCAGAGCCCTCGCCTCAGAGGCGTTCCTGCTCACGTCCCAGCCTTCCCTGGCCGACAGCACCGCAGGAGCGCTGCCTCCGCTACGCACGGCGACTTCTCGCAGCACACCCTGTGCTCGCGGGTGCACACTCACCAAGATGGCTGACAGCACGGGCTTTGCACACTTAACCCCAAGGCAGCCTCACTCGGCTTGTCCTCAGACAGATAAACGCAGCTCCGTCAACGCGTCACGGTTCCACCTAAAACGTTTTCTATCCCCCAGTCTGAAAAGTTCAGAGCTCAAGAAGTATTTGCACTGACTGGTGCTGAAGTCTACCTCGGGTTAGCGTTCTCTCACAGTATTACAGCAGCTCAGAGAGGACAGGATGGAGGCTGTGAAACCTCACCTATTGGTCACAGGTATCTTTGAACACTGCTCACATCCCATTTACCAAAACATTAAGCATGCACTTCACGGCCACTTTATAAGAAATGAAACAGTAATGGAGTTTAAAGTTGCCTTCCTGCTGTGCAAATGTAGCGGCTCTACGCCAAGATCTAAATCTTAGAGCTACACAATTTAAAGGAGTCAAAATGGCAGTAACTCAGTTACATTATTAACTAAACAGACACCACCTGCCATACGCTTCTCACGATCTTTCTATCTTATTCGTCCTTCTCAGGGCAATCACAGGAAACCATACGACCTAGCTACAGCGTCACCATTTTTAAAGAGCCCAAGAAAAGAGACCAACCTTCCTAACAGGCGTTGAGAAAGCTAAAGGACTAGTATTTCTCTTGGGTTCTGCAGCAGGCTGTGCCTCGGGGGAGCTCACAGAGGGAGAGCTTAACGAGGAATTAGTAAGTACAGAGTCTCCTTCATAGGATGATTCCGCAGTCTCGTTCTCCGATGTGACACTTCCGTCCAGAGAAGTGACCGGGGGAGATCTGGCGGTCATAATATCCTCCAGGAGCACTACGGGCATCTTCCCCTCAAATATGATATCCTTCAGTTTGCCCTGATTCACCTTCGCGTCTTCCAAGTCGTTGCATTTCGTTAACCCAGAACAAGACTGGATGCCATCTACCAACTCTTCCTCTTTACTTGCTACAGCTTCATGCTGCGCATCAGTCCCCACTGAGTCGTCCGTTGGGCTATTCTGGGTGGAATTCGGGCAACTCAGTTCGTTCGTTTCTTTTCCTAGCGTGCCATTAGTTACAGCTACGGATGACGACGCTTTGGAATCAACAGAGTCGGCACCATCGCTTAGTCTATGGCTAGAGTCATTTGCAGGGTCAATAGCGACTACCATTTCATCTGTGCTATCCTTTGTGTTTTTCTGGATAAAGTGATCTAACGGACCCTTTCCGTTAACAAGCTGGGGAACAAAATTCACGTCTGAGTTCAGCTGGCAGTCGTTCTCCACGTTGTCCACGGAGGCACGCGACGCATCCGCAGAGGGATCCGTACTCGGACCGAAACCGCTTTGCGAGCTCTTCACTTTTTTGACCTCGGGACCCGCGTCGTACTTCTCCTTCGGCACGGGATTCAGGCGTTTGAACGGCAGGCGGGCTGAAACAAAGACCATTCGCCTCTTTAACCACGGCGTACAGTCACTGGGACAGGGAGAGGGGGCGAGAAAAGGGAAGGAAGACCCGAGACGCCCGACGGGGCGCTAAGCACGGAGCTGGGAGCCGGCCGGGCCCGGTTCGGCGCCGCGGGGACTGACAGGCCGCCCGCCTCGTGGCCGGCGCTGCGCTTCCCGGAGCCTCACCTTGCACCAGCTTCCGCGGGGGGCCGACGGCTTTGTCTCTGCACTCCATGGCTGCGGGGGGAGAGAAGCACAGCGCGGTGAGGGGCTGCGAACACCCGGCCCCGGTTCTGGCCCCGCCGCCCCCCCCGCCACAACCGGGGCAGCGGCGAGCCCAAGGCCCGGAGCCTGCCCCCCCCCCCCCCAGCCCCCTCAGGCCTTCAGGAACCGACGCTCCCCGGGGAGCAGCGGCCTGGCCGCAACCGGGGCCCGCTGGGCCGGGCCCGAGCCCACTCCCGGGGCCTCCTTTGTTACCTCACGGAGGCCTCGGGAAGGCCCCGGTGGCCCTCGGGAAGGCCCCGGTGGCCCCGGGCCCGCCCCTACCTGCCATGGCGGGGCGTCGCGGCCCTTCCCGGCGGCGGCCGAGGCCGAGCCGAGCGGCCCCGAGCGGCCCCGAGCGGCCCCGGCCCGTCCGGTCCTGCCCCGGCGGCTCCCGCTCGTATTTGGCGGGAGCCGGGGCGACCCCGCGCCTGAGCGCGCTGATAGGCGGAGCGCGCCCACGTGACCCGCCCTTCCGCCCGCTCCGCCCCTCCGCGAGCATTCCGCCTCATTGGCCACGGCGGGCGGAGCAGCTGATTGGCCGCCGCGCTTGTCGCTCCGAGCGTGTGGAGGCGCTGATTGGGTGGCGGGGGGGGGGAGAGGGCGGGCGGGGTGGCCGCAGGGAGGCCGCAGCACGCGTTCCGCGGGGGTGGGCGGGGCCGCGCAGCGCGCCGGGCCGCCGCGGGGCCGGGACCAATGCGCGAAATGGCGGCGGGCCGGGCGGCGCTGCCGCGGGGGCTGCTGGGAGTTGTAGTCCCGGAGGCCACGCGAAGGCCTACCGCCCGGGGCGCCGCGCCTACGACCTCCCAGCGGCTGCGGGGCGGCCCCGAGCCCCCCCCCGGGCCCCGTCCGTGAGGCTGCGGCTTGGGCCGGGCCGGGCCTGGCCGCCCCCGGACCCCACGGGCTGGCCGCGGCGGCTCCTCGTTGCCACAGCGCTGCTCCTTTAGGGCCTGACCCCGTTTATTTTGTTGTTAATTTTTGAGCGTTTTTATCCGTTTTTATCCCCGAGGGCGTTTTTTCGCTTCGCGGCCGCACCGGGGGCGGTTACGGGGGCAAAATGGGGGGGGACACCGGGACCCGGGGAGCCCGGTGAGGGCACAGCCCCCCGGCTCCGTGCCGCCGGCGCCTTGAGGCACCCGCTAAACCGCTGCTGCTTCGCGACAGCGCGATACGAGCCTCCCTCCGCCGCGACACGCGCCCAGTCTATCGCGACATAGAGCGGGGAAGGGGGGGGGGGCGGCGCTCTACCCGCCGGAGGCCGCTTCTCGGTGGTGCTGGAGGACCTCCGCCGGGCCACCGGGTGGCGCCGCGGGATCACCGGAGGGGGGGGGGGGGGAACGGGGCGGGCGCTTCCTGGCGGCGGAAGCGGCGGCGGAGGCCGGGGGGTGGGCGCTGGGCGCTGGGTGCTGGGCGCTGAGCCGAACGGGTCCCGCCGCCCAGCTCCGGTGTCCCGTAGGCGGCCGGTGGAGGCGGCAGCATGTCGGTGGCGGGGCTCAAGAAGCAGTTCTACAAGGCCAGCCAGGTGAGGCACCGGGACCGCCCCACGCCGGTCCCGCTCCGTGCGATGCCTTTCCCCCCCCGGGGTGCCCCGGTGCCTGCCGGTGGCCCCCTACCGGGCCGCTGCTCCGTGGCAGAGCCGCCGGCCCCCCCCCCCCCCCCCCCCCGGTTCCCCCATCCCGTAACCCCTCGCCAACGCCCCGGGTTCGGCTTCGGCCCCCCCCCCGTTACACCTCGGTACCCCGGCGTGCGGCACCCCCCGGTTCTCCTCCAGGTGTCCCCCGCCGGTACCGGGACCCAGCCCCGGGATGGGGTCCGGTGCCCGCCGCCCGCCCTTCCTGGGGGGCTCCCGGAGCACTGCGGGGCTCGGTGCTGCCCGGTCCCCGCCGCCGTGGCACGGCCCGGCCCGGGGGCTCCCGGCTGTCCCGGGGCACGGCAGGGCTCGGTGGTGCCTGGTCCCTGCCACCGTGGCACGGCCCGGCCCGGTGCCGCAGCATCCCCGTCGCGGCCACCTCGTCGCCGTCAGATGTCCCCGAGCCCCGCACGACGCTGGAAGGGGACGAGGACTGGAGCTGGAGCCACCAGGCTGCGGTCAGCACAGGGATCCAGCCAGGCACGGGCTCCGTGTCCTTGATCCAGCCCACGGCGGTGGCAGGGACGTGAGCGGGGACCCATCCAGGCACAGGCTCCCTGTCCTCCATCCAGCCCCGGGTGGTGGCAGGGAGGTTCTGAGCGTCCTCACCAGGGCAGGACCTGTCCCCAGCACAGCTGTGACCCGCGCACGAAAACCACCAGAGGACCTCAAGGTTCTCTCAATGTTCTCAAAATATGGAGAACTTCAACCGCTGCAATGCTCGGGGTCTTCGAGCGGAGCGTGAGGTTAGGAGGGAGAGGATTAAAAGGGTCGGGCTGGGCAGGGAGGGCGGCGGCGCAGGATGCGGCCGGGAAGGTGAAGAGGCAGCAGGGTGCAGCTGCGGCGCAACCCCGGGAAGTTCCCAAGCCCTTGATGGAAGCTGCAGCTGGACCAGGAAAGGATTTTGTGGTCTGCGAGGCGGGAGCCTGGCTCTCCCCAGCCCGCGTGCTCTGTGCAGGAAACGGCCTGGCTGTTTTGGGAAAAAGCTCAGCTGGGCAATTCCTGGTCCAGCGAAACCGTTTCGTTTTTCCCGTAAGGAGAGGTCAGAGCGGTGGCTCACCAACGCCTCGTCCCCGACACTGCAGCAGGGACAGCAATTCCCCATCCCTCCCTGAGCACCCGGCCGTCCTCGTGTCTGTTAACGCCATGGAAATCAGCACTTGGGATTTATTTTTTTATTTTTTTTTAATTTATTTTTGGAACAAATCACGAATCGGTAACGCTTTCGTAGAAGCGCTGTTCTGGGTCCCCCGGACGCTGCTTTTGTGGCCCTGTTTTAGATTTAAGGCAGACGAATTTGTCACAGGTCTAGCAATAAGCTGCGTTTTCCAGGCTCAAAGTTGAAACCCTTCTCAGCTCGGTCCGAGTGTGCTCGCTACGTGTGTTGGCTCCTTCCTTGGCCGTGTTTATGAGAAAGCATTTTGCTTAAACAGCAAAGCAAAATAATAGATTCCGTAAGTCGTTCCCCACCCCCTTCCGCACAACAGGAAAACAAATCCCTGCATCGCTTTTTTTTTTTAATGACTTCCACGGGGGGAAGGTTGTGCTGAAAATAAATGGGAGGAGGACTTCGCTAGCGTGGATGCGCTGCGTTGTGGCAGGGCAGGTAGAGGTGAAGGCTCAGCTCTGAGCGTGTTTCTGAGGCCTAGAAACATCTCCCTGAAACATCTGATGAAACCTTTCTGGAGGGATTACTGTAACCTGAATTCCTGTGTGGTCTTTGGTGGGCGGTTTTGTTACGGTTCTCCTTTTTTTACGAAAAGGAGCCATTCTGGTTGCTCGTGGAAAAGCGAAACCCCGCGCAGCTCGCTGGGGAGCAGTAGCCCAGCTCGCAGGCTTGGTGGCCCGCTTGCCTGCTGTGCACGTGCCGGGCTTGAGTGCTTCACCTGCGTTCGAGGGGAGCATTAAAACAGGAGATGCCTTCAGTTCTGTCTTTGCTGCGGGGTTTTGGGAAGTGATTTAATCTGAACAAACCGGTGTAGTTTAGTAATAGAAATATTCATAGCACGGCTGCTGAAGCAAAGTGCTCTGCAGGATCCAGAGAAGCGTGGCCTCATGTCGAAGGCTAGACCCTGCTACCTCCTTTGCCGTGTCCCGAGGACTGGGATGCAGGAGGGCAGCTCAGCTTTTGAGCTTCTGCGGCCGGGAGCTGGGAGTGACCGGGTCCAGCTCTGCCATTTTTCGGTGTTCCGCTCCTCTCCTTTCCCTTTTCACCCTTCTTCCCTTTCCCTCCGCTGGTCCCACTCTTCAGCTGCTCCTTGGCTGAAGGCGAAGGAGGATTAGCTATTTTTTGGCTCCCTTGAAGGTATTAGATGCTGCCGAAGCCAAACATGTGGAAGATCTTTCCCAAAACGCCGCGTTTCGTTCCACGGCTGTTGTTAATTGAAGGAGAGCATGGCCAGCACCGAAGCGTTCCCGGCCCTTCCGCGCCCCCCCAGGATGGCCGGAGCTGGGGCTGGGGTTTCCCCGCGCCCCCCGAGGTGCTGGGACAGGGCAAAGACGCACAGAAATAAAGCTGACCTGTCGAAGACGTTCTCCCAAGAGAGGAACGAGGAAAGCAGCATCGCTGAGCTCCAGCACTGGGAGCTGGGTGGGAGGTCACGGTCGCTGCTGGCACCTCCCGGCCCTGCTCTGCCTCTGGCCGCTCAGGAATGTGCAGAGCTGGCTTCCTTTGCACCCTTTTATTTTTCTACACACCGATTGAAGTCCCCAAGTGGAAAATGTAGAGCCTGCAAAACTTTCCGTTAACCACAGTAACCTGATACGCTCCGTGCATGGGCAGGCTGCGTGAAACAGGGCAGAGAAACGTGCCTGCGCCGCTCCTCGGTGCCTCCAGCGCTCACGGGGGTAGGTGAGGGTTTGTCGCTGCTTACACGACGGACAGCCACAGGATATCTGCTGCCCCTTCGAGGGACGAGCCCTAGGGCGGAGGCAGTTGTGCGGTGACACGGTACTGCTGGACACCTCCCTCTGCCGGGGTTGGACACGGCGAGCCGAGGCCAGAGCCGTGCCGGGAGGGGTGAGCATTGCTTATCCGTGGCACACAACCCCATGATATCACCGCGGCTCGTGCTGACGCAGGCTGACGCGGGGCTGAGAGCACAGGCTGCTCTGCCCTGCTGGCTCCAGGAGGGCTTTCCTCCCACTGCATCGTCCCGAACAGGGTCACAGAATCACAGATTTTAGGGGTTGGCAGGGCCCTCCAGAGCTCACCGGCTCCAACCCCCCTGCCAAAGCAGTTCCCCAGAGCAGGCTGCCCAGGGAGGCGTCCAGACGGGCCTTGAATATCTCCAGAGAAGGAGACCCCACAGCCTCCCTGGGCAGCCTGTCCCAGCGCTCCGCCACCCTCACCGGGAAGAAGTTTTGTCTCACATTTAAGCAGAACCTCCTGCGTTCCAGCTGGCGCCCACCGCCCCTTGTCCTGTCACTGGGTGTCACCGAGAAGAGCCTGGCTCCGTCCTCCTGACGCTCACCCCTTACATATTTACAAACATCAATAAGGTCACCCCTCGGTCTCCTCCAAGCTAAACAGCCCCAGCTCCCTCTCGAGCAGTTCCCCGTCCTGGAACCGAACGGATCAACGTGCTCTGCACAGCCCGAGCCTAAACCTTGCTCGTCATGCCCGGGGCAGCACGCGGTGTGAGATAACATCCTCTTCCCTTCTTGGGCTCGGAGGGGTGAGGACGGGGAGTCCCGGCCCGAGACAAAGAGCACAACCTCCTCCTCCTCCCCCCTGTGCAAAGACAAAAGCTGTTTTCCGAGAGGGGAGCGCTAATTACAGCTAACAAGCCCTTGACATACGCGCTTTTTCCTGAGTTTGATGACTGCTCTCAAGGCTTCCGAAGATATTTTTGGACACGAGCAGCAAGTGCTCGCTTTCTGCCGGGTCGGAGAGCTGGGGTGTGCTTCGTAACCCACGGGGGGCGTGCTCCCCAGCCCAGTCCGAAGAGCTGCCGGAGCCGGGGTGCCCCAATTTAATGGCACCCACTTAAACCACTCGTGCAGGGGGACCTGGCCCCGGCTGTGCTGCACGGGACAGTTTGGTGACCGGGGGGAAACCTGCTCTCTGTGCTGCATCGGGCTTTCGTTTATTTCTGTTTGGTGGAGTTCCTTCTGTAGCGGCTTCATGCTGTGGTTCCAGATGTTCTTCCTCCCTCCCCCTTCCCCAGATTATACCTTTTAACGGTCACCTTTTATTTATTTTTTTTAAAGCTAAGTCATTCCTTCTGGTTTCTCGTTCTCCGAGACTTTCCCTCGCAGCACGGGCCGCCTTTCCGCTCGTTCCCCTGCCGTGTCCGCCGCTGGGCGCTGGGTTTCTCCGGGCGTCACAAACGTGCCGCGCAGCATGGGAGCTCCTGCTGGAAGGGAAACGGGCTGATCAGCGTGCAGGATAACCTCTTACATTGAAAACAAAACGCGCTGAGGCCCATTTCCTCGACCGGAGCTTGTCTGTCGGTGCCCTGTCTTTTCGCAGATGGTTTGGGTCGTGCCAGCCCTCCAGCCTGAGGTTGTCCCTGCTCTGCTGGAGGCTCGTACGGACGTTTCAGCTCAAGCCAACCACTGCCAGGGCTTCAGCTGCTGATGACAGAGCCTGGATTTAAGCCACAGGCTCGAGCGGTGGTGGGATGGTGGCGATCCCATCACTGATGTGCTGCAGGGTGGCCAGGCAGAGAGGCCTGGTGCTGCTGCAGCCTCACGGATGGAAAATGTGAGCTGAAGCACAGCCTCGGTGTCCAGAAAGTGGGCACAGAGCCCCCGAGACAAAACCAGTCCTTGCAGGGGCATGCAAACACCGTGCTGACTCTTCTTGAACCCTCCAGCAAGCAGTGAGGCTGAGGGCGGACCCAAAATGTTCTGTGTGGTGGCTTTTCTGCTTTCCCGTGTGCCTTGGATGGGGGCAGCAGGGCTGCGGCTGCACGTGGGCAGGATCTTCGGGGTCAGGGCTGCACCCAGAGGGCACCCAGATCTGCCAGCTAAGCAGCATCAAGGCACTGTTCGGGGCTCACATGTTCTTTTTTGGAGCCATTCTGGTGAATTTTCCTTTTTTCTCACGCCCGTGCTATGCCACATATGAGCAGAGTCCCTCAGAGGCAGGATCTGAGGAGCAAGAAGAGACCTTGGGAGCAGGTCGCCCCTCGGCTCCCCTGCTCCGATGGAGGTGGTCAAGCAGCACACAGACACCAGAGCTTTGCCTCGAGGCTCCTCTGGGTCAGTCCAGCTTGGGGCTGAAGGAAATCCTGCCAACCGCTGCCTCCAGTTCTCACCTGCTTTTGATAGCACGTACACCAGCTCCTCTTGGCTTCCCCTGTGTTACCTCCTTCTGTTGAACCTGGAAGAAGAAATCCTCCGGTGTTCACCGCCAGCTCTCCGCTCAGGGCTGCGAGAAGCGGGGAGTGCTGCCGGGTTTCGCTGCAGTGACAGCGGTGGGCTGAGCCCAGGGCGCACAGATCGGTGGCACCGCTGGGATCCGAGCACCTCACCTGGAAATGCAAACTGGGACCGGCGACTTGGGGGATTTTGCCAATTCCTGCCAGGCTGACCTTCCTCCCACAGCACCCAGCGCTTGCTCTGTTAATATTAACCCGGGCTGGACTCCCCCACAGCCTCCTGGGTTTGTCTTTCCTTATTAATCTGCTCCCAAGGCACAGGGCTGAGGAAAGCCGCATTTGTCCGAGCGCAGCATGAGACCCCGTGTGCTCGGGGTGCCAGCCAGGTCCTGAGTCCTGTTCTGCCATCCTCCACGCCGGAGCCCTCGTCGTTTCGTGGAGCTTCGTTGGTGCCTGTGTCTGCAGGGAGAAAATGTGGAGGTGGTTCCACGTGCTCTTAGCAAACCTCCGAGCAAAGCTTCCAGCGAATGCTCCTCCCGTCCTCGCTGGTAATAACTGCGTGCTTGTCTGAGTGCCTGCTGTCACGTCCAGCTAAAATGACCGTGCGCAGGGTGTTTTCATATTAATCCTCTCTCCTTTCATGCCTGGTTTGTCATCGCTGAGATACCCGGCACGGCGACATGGTTCTGCTGGTTAATCGTTGTCAGAGCGGAGCTGAGCAGCCCCTTGAAGGGAGCAGCTTTCAGCTTTTGTGGCGTTGTTCATGTCTGGAGTCACAGGCCGGGGCTGGTGCATGTCTCTGCAGCAGTTACTTTAACTTGGCTTTTTTTTTTTTCCCTTTTAAGATCACTTTCACAACCATTAGGCTCTCGTAGTACCGAGAACTCCCAATTTTTGAAGTGAAAGACAGAAAACAGAGGAGGAAAACCCTAGCTCCCCGTCCCTGCTCGCTTTGCTTCCCTCCGCGCTTCGAATGTCAAACAGAGCGAGCGTCATCCCGTGTTTACAGCTGGGGAAATCTGGGGCACGGGGAGTGTACGTGACTCAGGGCTGCGGAGAAATCGTGCGGCATCGGGAGCTCCGTGTCATCGCCTCGCTCAGCGTGGCAATCCTGCCTCTTGTGGCTTTCTGCCCAAAATCATCCGTTCTGCTTTAACAGGTTAGATTCTGGGTGAAGTGCTGGAAACATACGAAGCAGGACAGTGCCGAGGGGGGTGGTTTCTGGATGGAGTGGAAGGAAATCCTTCCTCCCACTTCTCCCTGCCAATACTTTCCTCCTGGGAAAGAGCAAAATGGGGATGAGCTCAGGCAGGCTGGCTCGTAAGAGCTGATTCATTTCTTCAGCACATCTTTTGCTCCTTCTCTCCGCCATCCCTACGTACGCCAGCGCCTCTTGCCAGGACTCCCAGCCCCATCCAGCCCCCGGCGGAGGGACGGCGAACCTGGGGGGACGAGGAGGATGAGGAACCGCTGCGCCCGTGGAAAAATCGAGGCAAAGCCACGGGGCCTCGGCAGCCTCCACGCACCCCGGGGGAGGCTGCAGCCTCCTTTGCAGCAGTTGGCGCTGGGTGAAGGGAAGAGGTTGGGTCTGTGCCCCCCCGGTGCCCTCAGCAGGTGTCAGGGCTTGCGAGCAGGTCTGGTGTGACCTTCGCAGAGCTCAGGCTTCATGGAAACTTATCTTTTTGTCCAGCTGGGGTATGTGGTGGGGTCTTACCGGGAACCCAAAGGCTCGTCTGATAAAGATCTCCTAGAAATAGGAATGAAGTTGTGTGTGGTGTTAGGAGTGGGATGCGAGGAGGTTATCGCACGCCCTGTGCCTGCTGCCGCCTGCCTCCGTGCTGCCCCTTCCAGGGAAGGCTGCTGCCTTGCGCCCCTTTCAAGCAAGATGCCAAACTACCAGAAAGCTCAGAAATAAAATAAATCCATAGCTCAGAAGGTCTTGGGTTTGTAACGCCAGCCAGACTCCTTCACGTGGAAGCCTGGCGATGCGTCTGGACACTGAGGCTGTCTCGTAAGAGTCCCGCAGTACAGAGGGCTGTGCTGTCAGCCATTCCGTCTGCTTGCTGGTTAATCCGTGGGCCCTCCTGTGCCGTGTCCCCAGCACCGAGCTGGGAAACAGGAGCCACGTCCGTGCGGAGCTGGGGCAGGAGGGGAAGGATCCGGCCCCTTCGGCCTCATCGGGCTGCGAGTGCCGCACGGCGTTGTTCAGCTCCTCTCTTAGGGGCGTCAGCGTGGCGCAAGTTCCAGCCCTCTCTTGGCCTCTCCCTGTGATTATAAAAGCGATTGTTATTATTATTTTTTTTTTAAAGAAAGGTTTCCTCTTCCCCTTGACCCCCCATCCCTTCAAAGTACAAACCCGTTGCCTTCAGGCCCAGGTTCCTGTTGACGGGAAGCAGCCGTGCTCCTTTATCACCGAGCTGTAGGGGTTGGAAGGGACCTCAGGAGATCATCGGGTCCAAGTCCCTGCCAAAGCAGCTTCCCTAGAGCACTGCCAGCAGCAGCAAGCGGCCTCCAGGACCCCCTCCAGCAGCTGCACAGCCTCAGTGTCAGGCCCGCAGGTAGGGCTGGGGGGCTGCAGACCCTCAGGAGCACCCTTCCTCCCCTCCTCGTAGTGATACCTGGTCTGTAGAGCATCGTGATACCTCGTTGGTAGAGCTCATCTCTTCTTCTGAAGCCGCCA
Organism: Cygnus atratus; assembly: GCF_013377495.2. Taxonomy (NCBI): domain Eukaryota; kingdom Metazoa; phylum Chordata; class Aves; order Anseriformes; family Anatidae; genus Cygnus; species Cygnus atratus. Next base: position 3,166,079 of record NC_066387.1, read on the forward strand.
GGAGTTTTAGAGTCCTCCTCTCGCTCCTTCTCTGGGTAGTAATGAAGTTTGTGGTGTCATTGCTAATTAGCTTGCACTTCTGCTTGAAAAATTAAGCACATCTCCATAATGCAGTTGTGTCTTTTGGACAGAAGATAAAATTTACATGATTAAAGGGCTCTTCCTAACTGAGAAAATGCTTCATAATTCATCCTAGAACTTAAAACCAGGCTGTGCGTTCTTGTTGGCCTGGACTTTACTCAGATACAATAATTTATTAACCACTTTCTTGACCAAATTTGTTTTGGCTTTACAGGACCGGCTATATTTAAGCTTATTCTTGCCACCTCTCTGACAAAAAAAAAGGCAGAAAAATGGTGAATAATTCTCTACCCACACAGCAAATCCACTGAGTAAGAAGGTGCTATTCCTGCCAACAGCCCCCCCGATCTCCGCCGTGTAGCTCAGCGACGAAGCATTTAGCAAACATCTTGTTTGCTGCTGACGCACGTCTCTGCACATGCTTCTGGGTGGACGTTTGGGGCATCGGGTAGGCACAAATCTGCAGCGCCAGATGTTGATGCAGCTATTCTCGTGCAGAGGAAAGCTCCTGATTGTGCTGGGTGAATTTTCAAGACCGAGGGAGTCTGCTCTTCTGTTTGAAAGGGATAATGTAACCTAAATGCTGTGTACCAGGCTTTCTGATCCACCTATTTCTCCTGCTGCAAGGCAGAAAGGCGACAGTGAAGCATCCGTACTGTCATCTTTAGAACAAAAGCAAACTGCAAAGTGCTGCCAGAGTGTTTTGTTTTTTTCCACGTTCCCTCTGAAACAAGTATTACCGAGCATTAACGGCACGCAGCGGGAAGAACGGTGGGTTCAGCATCCCCTGGCACGGGCACAAAGCGTGGCAGGGTCCCAGGGTGGGGGACAGCCCCCGTGCAGGGCTCCTCGAGGAGCAGGAGCTCGATCTGCCCCACGTGCTGCCTCCAGATCGCTCCCCGCAGCCCTGCAAGCGTCTGTTCGCTCGCTCCTGCTCTCCTTTTCCTTAGGATGCTGTGCTCTGCTGTGATAGCCGCCAAGCTTTTCCTAGTATTCAGGTTAACAAAGGGAAATGTGTATTTATAGTGTTGTGAATTATTTCTCTGCCTCTTTGATGTTTGTGTGCGCTGAGATATCGTTAGGTCCGTCCCGTGGTTCTTTGGCTAACGCTGCCCGGGTTAAGAAAGGGCTGCTGGAAGTGCTCAGACCTTCCTCTGCTCCCCTTAAATCAGGAAGAGGGCTTTTTGGCCTTCCCTTTCACGGGGCTGAGCTTCTGCTGAAGTCCTTTACATCCCTTTTGGGTCCGTGACCCAGCCTGGTACCATCCTTGACCATACCTCACCTTGACCGTCCCCTCGACTCATTGACATCTTCCTTTGAAAACTGAGCGCAGCCACAACCCGACTTTTCACCGACTTGCTCAACGTGCCCCATCGGCATGGCTCGGTCTCATCATGTAACCCAGAGCCCCTTTGGGCTCCTTCCCAGTTCCCTGATGGTCCCGGGGCTCTGTGGCTGTTGCAGCCTTCAGCGCGGTGACGCCAGGTACTGTCAGCTGCCCTGGGGACCTTCATCTCTCCTGGTTTTCCCAGGAGCAGAAATCCCATCTGAATTTTTGAAAGCACTTCTTGCCGGCTCCTCTGTGGCCGTTGTGTTTTTCCCGGGGACCTCCAGGTGTTGTAAACCCTCCTATTCCCTTTTTTATTGCTTTTCAACCCCCCAGGAGCAACGTGCAAGCTGCTGGTGGGCTGGTGCACCGAGCCCAGGACAGGGCTCCTGGTTTCTCTGCCTCGCTTTGTCGGCTGAGCTTTGCTGCTCTCTGGCAGAAGAGGTGAAAGCGAACTAGCAGGAGGCACTCGGCTTCCAGAACTTTGTCCTTTCGTGCCACATCTACCGAGTGGCTCCAAGCGCTGAGTGTTGGGAGCCGCTCGTCTTTTCCACCGTGTGTGCAAAGGTCCGGCGGAGCTGCTGGGAAATGATTGCTCAGCAGCTTTGGAAGAGTCAGGCAGTAATTAACTGCGGCTATGAGAGATAGGACGTGGGGAGGTTGGGCAGGAAATCTGGATGCAAGGCAAATATCCCGCGTTTCCCCTCTGTTTGCTGCACTTTTCCTCCGAATTGCTGCAGTCATGGCGGTGGGAGAAGGGTCGTGTCGGTGGCAGAGAGGAGAGCTGCTGCTGCTTTCCCGTGGGTTTTTGTTTTCTCTGTTAACCTGACCCATTAATTTTTTCTAGCCAAAGAGAAATTATGTCTTATTTGGTACAGAGCCTGCAAGAAGTGACTTATGATAGGAGAAAATGGTTATGATGCAAGTCCTTATTGCTGGCTGCTGGGAGGCGTGGTAAGCCCGTGGCAAGCATCGCCCCAGAGCAGGAGGTAGGGATCGAAACTTTTCCTCCCTGGCACAAATCTGCCTCCAGCGGAGCATCGTGCCCCTTCTGCAGGCAGCCACGGTGCCCGATGCTGGCGTAGCATTAGCAAGGCAAGGCCAAGCTGTCAGCTTCTCTGCGGGGAATAAAAAGGACCCTCCGTTTTCTTGAAAGAGTGACTTGGAGAGCGCCGAGCTGCTGACAAGCATGAAATGTCCCTGGAAAGGCACTTTGTACACACGGTGGGCAGAGAGGGGGTCTGGGGAGTGTGAAGGAGTCGAGGAGAGGTCTCTGGGTTGGTTCAGGGTTGTGGGATCCGTAGCGAAAGGGCTGTGTCTGGCAGTGTTGCCACGCTGCAGGTATGTTAAGCTCAGAGAGGCTTTGCTGGATGCCCTCATGAGCCAGCCCATCCCTTTTGAAGGACTGTAGAGGTCAGAGCTGAGGGCCTAATAAACAGGGTTCCCAGCTGGGATTTAAGCACTGCCATCAGGCTACAGGCAAGGGAAGGACGCGTCCCCTGGGCAAATGGGCAGTGGCTGCATTGCACCGCACGTACGTGCCCTTCTCTGGCCGTAGCTCTGTGAGCGAGACCTGCTGGCTCCTGCTTAAGTTCCATTTTTTAATTCCTGCTGTCCTCATTCCTCCGAGCCCATCTGCTGGATGGGGATGAGTCACCGATAGCGCTTTGAGTAGGTGATTTGGCAGGTGGCTCCCAAGAAAGCTGTCTCTGCGCACGGCAGCTCTTTCTTTGCGGTTCCCACACGGTAAGATTACAACCCGAGGTCGCTTTGAAGGCATCGTGCCTCGGGAAGGAAGGGACGGGAAGGAGCTCCTCATTGTTCGGCGCTGACCCTCCTGCTGCGCCTGCCGAAAAGCAAGGCAGCGGCTCTGGCGCTGGGTAGCGAGCGGCTGGGTCGTTTCAGATGGTGAGGGGGTGGATGGCTCGGCTCGTTTCACGACACGTTTTCCTGGGGCACGTGTCTGACGGCAGTGTCTCTGACGGCAGCACCTCTGCGTGCTTTCGCACGAGTACACTGGTGGTGCTTGGTCTCAGCCCTTCTCCTAAAAGAAAGGAACGGGAAAAGTGAAGGCAAGAAAGCTCAGCAGAAGACGGAAGGCTGGGCTCTAGACCAAAGACACGAGTGTGAGCTGATACAGAAAGCAAATATTTAGCAGGGAAACGAGACGAGGTAGGGCAGAGCTGTCAGCTCCGTGTGCCCAGGGGCAGGTTGGGTGAACGGAGGGGCTGGCACAAGGAGCCACAGCATCATCCTGCTCGGAGGGAGAGAGCTTCACCTGTTTGTCTGCTTCTGATCTGCGCTGCCCTTCCGCAGCCAAACCGGGATGTGCGGGGTGGTGAGACGGTGTCTGTCGAGTCACCTCCAGCTTCTCGTTTTGGCTCTGCTGCTAAACCTGCTCTTGACAGTAGGCAAATCACTTCCTCTCGTACTCGTTCCTCTTCTAGCACTTGTCGGTCTTCTCCGAGTGGCAGCTTTTGGGGTGAGGAAGGCCGGCGGGTGCAACGGAGCTCTGCCTCCTGGAGACCAGCGGAGCTGCTGGGGGCTCGCAGGTGGTTTGGGTTTGCTAGGGAATGGGCCTCCTCCTCGCTGCGAGGCTGCCAGTGACTGTTCATCCCTTAGTCCGTGCAATAAACACTTGGGTCTGTTTCCTTTAAAGTAGGTCAGAAGTTGCTCGGATCAGCACGCGCTATGCTGTGGGCATCCCGATCCCTGGTTAAACGGGGGTGTCTGCTGCCTCTCAGCAACATCTTCCCTTAAGGATGTCACAGAGTCACCGAGCTGTAGGGGTTGGCCGGGCCCTCCAGAGCTCACCGGCTCCAACCCCCCTGCCAAAGCAGTTCCCCAGAGCAGGCTGCCCAGGGAGGCGTCCAGACGGGCCTTGAATATCTCCAGAGAAGGAGACCCCACAGCCTCCCTGGGCAGCCTGTCCCAGCGCTCCGCCACCCTCACCGGCAATAAGTTCTTTCGCGTGTTGGTGCGGAACTGCCTGGGCTCCATTTTGTGGCCGCTGCCCCTTGTCCTGTCCCCACAGACCCCTGAAAAGAGGTCGGCCACGTCCCTCCGTCTCCCACAGCTCAGGTATTTACAGACATCGATCAGATCCCCTCTCAGCCTTCTCTTCCCAAGGCTGCCCAGACCCAGGTCTCTCAGCCTCTCCTCCCAGGGGAGATGCCCCAGGCCCCGTATCAGCTTTGGGGCCCTCCGCTGGACTCTTCCCAGGAGATCCCCGTCTTTTTTGTGCCGGGGAGCCCAGAACTGGACCCAGAGCTCCAGGTGAGGCCTGACCAGGGCAGAGCAGAGGGGGAGGATCACCTCCCTTGACCTGCTGGCCACGCTCCTTTTAACGCACGCCAGGAAAATGTCTTTTATACAAAAGAACAAAAAAACAAAAGGTTGAAAGCCTTGGAGGCGGCAGAACGCGATCAAGTATAAAAGCAAACACCAACAGACGGACCCCAGAAGGAACTGCAGGCTAGCTGGGAGGAAAGGTGCGTGCAGCAGGAAAGCTCTCGGTCTTGCTCCGGCTGCCACAGCTCCATGCGAGCTGCCCGCTCGCCTCCCCCCTGCGAGCTGCCCCCGTGGCTGGGTGCTGGGGATGCGCCGAGCTGCTCTCTAGCAGCAAAAAAGGGGATGGGGAAGAAACGGGGAGGCCCCGAGACAACATCTGCGTGTCATTCCAGCACCTTCCAGTCTCGCCTCGTTTCACCATGAAGGTGACAATTAACTTTCCGCGCCGTGCTTTGTGTTGGTGTGGGTATGCAGCACAACAAATGGAGCTCGTCCCCGTCAGCATCTGCTCAAGGAGTGCCACCAGCCTCAGGACAGGGCCAGGCGGGCTTCGCAGGGGCTGGGGGGGTGCTCAGGACCACCGCCGGCAGGATTGTAGCAAGCAGGAGCAGAGCCTGATGCAGGGAGACCTTCGCAGGGCTCTCGGCCATCTCCAGACCCCGGAGCAGGAGGCCGCCGTGGCTGCAGCCGGGGCTCGGCCCCATGTGCTGCCCAGCTGGTTTAAATCCTCCACGGACGCGCAGCAGCGGAGCGAAGTGTCCTGTTGGCTCTGCAGAGCCGCCCAGCTGCCTCTTGCGCTGTGATGATGAAGCTACCAGTGACGATAACTGAAAATTATGCTTAATTCCAGGGAGCCGTGCGTTACCGAGCTCTCGCGGTGGCAATGGCTTTATTCAGCTCCCATGGGGACGGTCCCCAGCAGTGTGCTGTTGTGCACGACCGGGGCACCAGCAACCCCAGCACCTATTAGCCCTAGTTCACCTTACCTGCTAGTTCCGCGTCTCTACCAGACTTTCCTGTTGCACTAAAGCCCCATTCATCTGGGACTCAAAACATTTACAGCACCTTTTTAATTCTTTCGTGGCCTGGCATTTTCCACTGAACTCACTCTTTTCTGATGAAGGCAACCAGGGCGGAGCTGCTGGTCTGTTTGCCTGTCTGTGGTTTTTATTTCTTGAAGGGAACTTTCTGCTGAGACATGACGCTGGGAGGGCGGCGGGGTGGAAGAGGAAGGCTTTGACCTGGCAGCGTCTGGAAGGATAATGTTTTCATTATACCATGGGCAACTGTTTTGAATGCAGAGCTTGCATACATTTGGTATGTTATAAATAGGGCTGACTGCTTGCTACGGAGAAAGAACGCAAGTTTAGAAGAAAACCAGTTTGTTTCTCTTGGTGCGTTGCGCTTGTTTGAGTTTACGACGGCTACCTGAATTTCCTATCTGCAAATACTTCAGGCTGGAGAGCAGACTATCGAAATCAGGTGTGCAAAGTCCAGGGGAAGTCTCTTGCTCACAGATAACGGCGCTGACACACGCCTCCCGTACCCACAGCTGGTGCTGACAAGGGCTTGCTCGCCATCAGGGCGGGTGTGCCGCTGGGTTTTGGAGTAGGGGGGCTCCACGGTTGCTCCTCAGCCACGGGAAGTTTGGCAGGTGGTGTCTTCTGGATCCGCTTCAGCATGAGTTTCGTGTCTGCTGATTGTGCTGAAAATCACCCAAAATTTTCCTTCTGCATCTGTCCTTCCTCTGTCAGCGGCGGGGGTGATGCAGCACAGCGGTGCAGAGCAGCACATCCCATCGCTCTGAACTGGGACTCGTCCCATCTCGGGAACGGCCTCGCCTGCTGCTTACAAAACCTGTTGATGTTGTGCCCCGAAACGCGTCCCCACACACCCGCTGTGCGGTGTTTCCACATGGCCTCCATGCCCGTCTCCTCGCAGGAATGTTAATGGGGGTGATGCTGCAGGCAGCCACGAGGGAATTGCAGCCCTAGAGTGGGAGTGGGTCCTACCTCGTGCCTCCGGGATCTGTTTCGGTTTCGGTGATGGCATGGGCAGCACCAGGTGACTGATATGTCTTCCTGATTCATCTGGTTTATGTAAGGATGCCCAGGGTAGTACACCAAATGACGGGGGTTCGGGTTGTTTTTTATTTACTGCGAGCTTGTCCTGGAGCTGAGGAGCAGTTGTGTGGATCAGGAGAAGGAACGATGGGCTTGGAGGATGCTGGAGAGGAGGGGATTTTGTGTGGTGGGTCAGGAGAAGCTCTGCAGCCCTCCCTCACCCGAGAGGTTACGTTTCTCTCCCGCTCCCTGCTATAAAAGAGAAGCCTTCTTCATCCTGCCTTTCTTCTCCCTCTGTGTACACATATCATTCCTGCCTCTCCCTGTAGCCAAGCTCCTGCTGCAGTAGTTAGCTGAAACAATAGGTCTTTCATTTCCGAATATCTTCCACCATGCACAGCCCATCAGTAGGTTTCCAACGGCAAGGGGAAGTTGTGATTGTTCGAGTTCCCACGCCTCAACAAAGGAAATCGATGGAAGCCCCTGCGAGTCGATTCTCTTTAAAACGAGGCTGCAGAAACCGCAGAACCTGGCCAGGAGCAACCCTTTGGAGGCAGGAGATGAGGCAGAAGCTGTGAGTGCTGGGGAGGGAGGCTGGCTGCCCTGCTGCTGCTGGGTTTTGCCGGGGTGGGAGCTGCCGCACCCCGGCACGGTGCCGGAGCCGTCTGACGGGATGAACACACCTCCCTGCGCTCTGATCTCAGGTCAGAGCTATCTAGGGCATACCTGAACTGCCAGCATCCTTTTAATTAAGCACGGATGTGAAGCGAGGGATTGATTTCTTGCTTCTGGACTGCTTCAGCCCTCTTCCCCCACCCTGTGGCTCGGTTTGGTTGTGATGCCGGCTAAATGGCCGCCCTGTTTTGAGGCAGGTTTATCTCCCTGATCCGTGACGCCCAAGTATATCGCCTGTGCTAATATTTGCTCTAGGAAGCATTCAGCTTTGGCTTCTATGCGGTTCAGCTGAGGGCTTTTGCTCTGTCATCGTGCCCTGCTTCCCTTGCTCTGAGCTCCAGTGCTGCTCGCTGCAGGTGTAACGTTTTAGGACGTGTCCCATCCTGGTGGGGCTGGTAGAGTAAAGGAACCAGACACCGTAGGCTTGTTCTCATCTTTCATGCCAAGCCAGCTGGTACACTTCAGCAGTAGTCTGCAAGAGAGTATTTGGGCCACTGCATTTGGGGAACTGTTGCCTTGTCTTGCGTTGCACCGTCCCTTCCCTGGGTTCGCATCCCTCTGCCTGCAGCATTTGCAAGAGGCCAGGTCTCTGACCAGGGAAAGGCTGGCGTATCCCGAGTCTGCAATCACCCCTCTTCCATCTTCACCACGTCCCTAAAAACACCCTGAGATGCTCTCTGGAGGAAGCAGCGGTGAGATGCACGCGGCTGCATTTCACCAACCACTTGAAGGTTTGTTCAGGCCACGCTGGGTGCTGTGGGCAACACGCATCTGCTTCCTTCTCCCTCCCACCTCCCTTCTTTGTCTCCCACCCCACAACCGAAGGGTGAGCCCCCTGCTGACTTTTGTGCTGCCCTCGCCCCCAGCCCTCGGGGAGCAGCAGCCACCCACCCGCCAGCGTTTGCAGGGCTCTTCGCAAGCAGCACGACGAGAAGGACTCGGAAGCTTGGCTCCCAGTCGCATCGTGAAGCCCTGGGTTGAACCGCGAGCCAGCGAGGGCTTCTCCCAGCTTGTGTCTCAGCTAGGACAGCAGGGGATTTGCATTAGTTTGTCTTCCTGCCTGACAGATTTGGGAGCGCGGGGATGGGGCTGGAGCTGCTGTGGATGGCACACAGTCCCTCCTTCTTTCCTTCCGTGATGAAGCCTCCTGGTTTAATTAGAGCCAGCGGGGAGAAAACCTCAATCTTATTATTCCTTCACAGCAGGGCACCAGTAGCATTTCTTGGATGTCAAAAGGAGGATTAAATTAGTCTGCAAGCAAGGTTTCCTCCTTCGCATCTCTAGGTTTTCTGGGAGGGTGTTAAGCCTCCAAAATCACTGTGGTGATCAGTGCATTTGACATGGCATGCAGTCCCTGATTACAGCAGAGCTCCCTGTCAGAGGCGTTGTTTGCAGCTTTCTGGGCTGCAAATCTGTGGGTGGGTGGGTGGAGAGAAGTCGGAATGGAATTGCTCGGGATAATTGTACCCTTCCCAGGTGTATTAGAGAACAGAGGAGGTTTCCGGAGGTGCAGCCTTTGGGAAAATGATCTGTACTACTCTCGGATGTGCAGAAGCCCCTTTGTGGCCGTGTAGGCTGTGTGACGAGCAGCATTTTGGCACAGAGGTGCTGGAGCGGACGATCGCAGCTGGAAGCGCCTTTGCTCTGGTGTGCTTGCCCTCGCCGGGCCTGGCAGGCAGAGCAACCGCTTCATGTTTTTTCCCTACTCTAGAGAGGAACGTGTGCCTCCCCAGCTCCGAGCTGGCTTGCAGAAGCACGTGCTGGCACCGCAAGCACAGAGCAAGTGTCCAAAAAAAGCAAGAATCCGAGTTCTGGTTGTTTGCCCATCTGCAAGCGGCTCTGTGGTGACAATTCCCCTTGGGGCCTCTCGTGCGCTGGCTGGGTACAGGGCTGGGCCCTCCTGGGGCACAGATCCATGCAGGGAGCTCCTGCTTTCCTTGCACTTTTGTCCTCCTTTTTTTTGTCCCTCTTTCGGTGTTCGTAAAGAAGCCGGTGAGGTTGGGAGGGCTGCGCTGCACCCAGGAGCGTGCGTGCACCTCCACGGGGCCGGGCGCACGGGGACATGCGGAGAGCAATCCGGGGATTAACGCCTGAGAATGAAACCTGGAGCTGAACCAGGCGAACCGGGCGAGCAGCAACCCTTTATCTTCCCCTCCAGTATCGAAATGTCAAGGGTGAACTGCAGCAACCCCTCTTTGTGGGGTCCTCTGCTGAACCCAGAGAGAGGAAGGGTGCAGTGAGGCCCGAAAGGCCGCGGCCTGGTATGTGGGGCCCGGCGGAGCCTTGCTCTGAAGGGCGTTTCGGCCTCGCCATGATTGATGCCGCTGTTGCTCGGTGCCGAGCAGTCATTCAGAAGAGCTCTTTGCTCTCTCCTCTGTCATGTCTGCGCAGCCTCGAAGCTTTGGGTGTTTGCAGATGTCCTGCCAGGAGACGCGAGGAGCTGATCAGCCAGAGCTGTGCTCAGCGCCATGGTGTTAGAGCCAGGCACTTGGAGCACCAGGGGTCTTTGAACACAGCTCTGTTTTTATTTTTTTTCCTCCCTATTTTGGGGTCTGGATACGGGATTTTGTTAAATCCCTGAAGATCTTGTGCTTCTTTGTAACAGCAATCATTTGGTTTTGGGGGCTAAAAGCACTGCATGGCAGGTGAAGTTGCACAGGGCAGGTCCAGTGTCCCCAAGTGTTTTTCAACCTGGATGCTTACCTAAAGGTTTTTTTTTCCACTTCCTCAAAAAACTAAGGAACCATTCCTAATCCCTGTGGGAGCAGGAGGGTGCTGGAGGAAGAAAGACTTGATAAAAATCAAGTATTTGATGTGGAAGTAAACAAACCTGGATTGTTCAGCCAGAACTGGAGTTTTAACTACAAACACAAGAAATCCTGGCAATGACCTGTGGCAGGCGTCAAGTGCTTGGCAGTCAGCAGCTGTTTAGACCACTTTTGATGTCTGTGTAGGTAATTTGGTGTCCATGGACCAGTTTGGGGCAAGATAACACTTGTGGGTGTGTTGCAGGCTGGTTTGGCTTCTGCATTCTGCCCCAGGTGCTCCACTGGCCGTGCCACTTGGGAATGGGGCAGGGCAGGAAAAGTTCCTCTCCTCCTCTCCGTTTAGGCTGCACAGAAGGACATTTCTTTGGGTGGATTTAATAAGGTACTTTCAGCAAGTGTCTTTCAGCTCAGGCAGTTGAATGGTGAGGTTTAAGAAAAAGAAATCTTTTCTTAGGGTAAGCGATATTTTGAAGAAAGACGATAAGCCCTTCATACAGACTGACAGTCCGTAATGGCAGGGCTGCTTTGGGCTGACATCTCTTGTTCACTTGTGTTAGAACAGGCATCAGAGACACCTTGATAAATGTATTTGAAATTGTTGCTATAGCTTCTGTAGATCTCTTTATCATCCACTTAAAAAAAATTTAAAAAAAACGAAATACAGTGCCCTAGACCCTAAGCTCTCCCCATCTGGATTCCAAGGAGCTGTGGTTTAGGGCTTTGAAAGGTCTCTGCTCTTTCTAGACTTAGGTCTTATACCGGCTGCTGTGAGCAGAGTATGTTAATTTCCTGTTTACTTGCATTTTGCCTTGTGTGAAATTGAAGCCTGTCTCAAAATGGAGTTGAGAGACAATGCTGTTACTCGCTTTTTCCAGCAAGCGTTGGAGTTGGAGCCGTGTGTTGTGATTTAAGGAGCTTCATAGCTTCTGCTGGGTGAGGAATATCCTGCCTGTGTCTGAGGGCTGAGCCATGCTTTGGGAGGGTAGGAGATGTTTAAATTTTTAGTGGGGCTGTGTTAGCAAAGAGCCAAGTGTTATTACTGTGCTTCGGGCTGTTCCTGCCACCTCCTTTCTCTTGCAGATGCTGTCTGGACCACCCCTGTTCCCTTTCTGTCCCCAGGACTGGCTGCGTGAGGTATAAGCAGCATTAGTGGACAGCCACTACCATGCCTGATTCTTCCTGCTGTGTTCTCTTTCTGCAGCTGGTCAGCGAGAAAGTTGGAGGGGCTGAAGGGACCAAACTTGACGATGACTTCAAGGAAATGGAAAAGGTGAGTAGGGAACAGGAGGAATCTCTAAAATCAAACGTGTAAGTCCTCTGTGACCTTGCCAAAGCCCCAAGTTGATCTTCACTGCTGCTGGATTATCTTGTTTTGCTACAGAAAGTGGACCTGACCAGCAAGGCCGTTACAGAAGTACTGACCAGAACAATAGAGTACCTCCAGCCAAACCCAGGTGAGTCCTCTCCTGTCCTCTTCCTTCTGTCCCCCAAGCTGCTCAGGGAATCAGGGAAAGAGGCAGAGGGTGAAGAGAGATATCAGAGAGAACCTTTTCGACCCTAAGATGTTAGTCACCAGCGCATTTTTGAGATCAGGCATGCTGCCTCCCTTTACCAGAGGTATGCTGGACTGTCCTGTCATATCCTGTGACCTCACTAGCTGGCTGTGTTAATGAGGTCTTACTGTAGCTAACGGGTACTTTGTGGCTCAGGTTAAGATCAGGGTACCCCTCTTGCCCTGTGATGTGTTTCTGGACTGGACTGTAAGATGCTGCTGTTACTGTCAAACAGTGAACAGAACAGACACATCTTTAGCCTTGGACCTAGAAAAACCCTGGAGGGAACCCGTTTTTGCTGGGGCGTGCAGAAAAAGTGGCGCATCTGGTCTGGGAAAGGTTGGCTGGCTTTGTAGCCATCACCTCTGGAGCCTGCTGTCCTGCATGTTTCCAGCCAGCTCATTCAGAGCATACTCCAGAGACTATGGGAGAGCTGGGGAAACTCCTTTGGCCTTCACTGGTTAGTTGTAGGGAACTATTTTTGCTTGCTGTCTTGGAAAAGAAACTTCTCTTTTCATAGCAAGTGATATTTCTGGTAGATGAAGACAATAGGGCTTCTTGGCTTTAGGAGTAGCTTAAAAAAAAAAATTTGGCGGTGGCCAGCAGCTGCTGGCAAGCCCAAGTAATTGCAAACACGGCTGTGGCTGTTTCTGTGCCAGCTTCCAGAGCCAAGCTAACCATGCTGAACACGATGTCGAAGATCCGCGGGCAGGTGAAGAACCCTGGCTACCCGCAGTCGGAAGGGCTGCTGGGGGAGAGCATGATCCGATACGGCAAGGAGCTGGGCGAGGACTCCAACTTCGGTGAGTGCCCCATGGGGCTGCTGCCTCTTGCAGCCTGTAGAGGAGATGGCGAAGTCTGGTGCCAAATTTCCAAGCTGTTCCTCTGCAGTTCCTGAAGGGCTCTGTGACCCTGTGCATCACTTAACAGCAAGTGCCTCGAGTCCAGACCGGCAGCGAGTGCCAGATCTATAGCAGGTTTAGAGCAAATGGATGGCAGTGGCTGCACCTCGTTCCTTAAGCCAAAACCAGGGGCAAAATCCACAGCTCGTGGCTGGTGTCCATTCTGTTAACCACCTCCCCATACACTGGCCCGCCTTGAGGCCCTTAGAAGAGGCTTGAAAGCTTTCACCCAGGCAGGGAAGCGGTGATCCCAATGTGCTGGATCGCAATCCGTGGCATTACGTGTAAAACCACCTCTTAGTACTTCTTTATTAAACACTGGGATAAGTTGGCATGTGGGGAAAACTCCCTCCGTGCTTCTAAACAGAGCACTGGTGACGTGGAAACCAGATTGAGCGAGATTAGGAGTTTTACTGTGCAACAGAGCTCTGCTATGGGGAAGCTGTAGCCAAGAAATTTCCTCGTGGGGTAATTTCTCATAACCATGAAACAAACCATGTGTGACTTGCAGGGAGGAGGGGGGTGAAGCCTTTCGAAGACATCAGCTGTAATTCACTGAAACGTCAGCCTGCACATGTGGCAGACCCAGTACAGCGCACAGCTGTCTGATCGCTTCCAGTGCAGGGAGGAGCCGCCTTGCCTCAGGAAAATTAAAAAGCTCTGGCCACTCTGTGGAAATGGTGAAGGAGTCTCGAGGGTATCTCTGGTCAGCTCAGAGCCCTGCACCTCTCTTGGCTTGCAGGAACCAGCATTATTGCAGAGCAAGGGGGAAGGAAGTTTTTAGAAGAGCACACCGAACCTGACTTCCTTTAATAGCCTCTCCTTACAGAAACACTTAACTTGATAAATTTGTGTTTTGACAGGTTATCTAGAGTTATCACAGTTGAAACAACTCTTTTTGCAAATACTCTGTGGTGTATTTTTTCCAGCTGGACAGTAGACCCGTGGTTTCACTTTACCCTCTCTTTCATTTGCATATTCTCCTGTGCTAATGTAGTGCTGAACTGGTCGGTTTGCCAAAGCTGCACAGGAATAATTTAATCTATAAATGGTTTCCACTGGAATAAAAAGCCAAGACTAAAAACGCTTTGCTGCGAGGCCGTCTGGCTTAGCTGTCATAGTGGCAGGAGCTTGAGAAAAGCATGAAGCTAAATGGGTTTCAATAAGCAATTCTGGGCTCTCTAATTCAGAGAGGAGAGAAGGAACGATTGGCCCGGCAGAGGCTAGCGTCTAAAATGAATAAAAGGCTGCAGGTTTGCTGCCAACATCTGGGGAAACTTGAAAAGTTGGTCAGAGTGCTCTGGGCTTAAAACCACCAGAACAAAGGGACGGCCAGACTGAACCAGACCAAACGTGCTCTCCTCCGGGCTCCTGCTGCCAGCAGTGGCCAGGTTAAAGCACTGCTTGGCAGATGAGTAGCTCCGTGATTCCCTGAGCTAACAAGGCCGCTTTAAAAAATGTTTTTACCTTTTCCTTTCTCTGTGTAGTTGGTAGAGATTGTTCCTGTTTTGCAGAGGAAAGAAATCAGGCATGTTGGTGGAGTGTCGGCTGCGGAGTCGGCACCACCATGCAATTGCCTGCGCTCACACCAGGCAGCTCCCTGTGCCCGGCTCGGATGGATGCTCCAGATAGAAACGTGGGGGCGTTTGACATGTGACAGAGCTCGCACATGCTGGGTGTCTTGGCAGAATGGCTCTGCATGCAGCTGCCAGAGACTTGGGCTCTATTTAACTGCCTGGCCTGTTCTCCCTCTCCCTTTCTCTTCCCTTCTTTTCCTCGCTCAAAGGCGATGCACTTCTCGATGCCGGTGAATCTATGAAGCGACTGGCTGAAGTGAAGGACTCGCTGGACATTGAAGTCAAACAAAATTTTATTGATCCCCTCCAGAACCTGTGTGACAAAGACCTGAAAGAGATCCAGGTAAATGCCACGATGGTTTCTCTCCTCTTCATCTCTTCAGATCCTGGCCCCTTCTGGCTGGTAGTGCACGTCACCACTTGCTCCATCGCAGTGGGAAACAGGTGGATTTACACAGATACCAGTCCCGTTCCCCTGCACTTTGCACACTTTCTCTCTCCACATTCACTGGTATTTCCTCCCCTGCTCAGTGCACTCAGCGCCACTGCTACTGCTCCCGAGCAGCTCCTAAAGCTTGGATGTAGGTGTGAATGTTCCTTCATTTACTGTGCTTTATGGAGGATGCTTTGGGAGGATGTCCCAACTGTTCTGGGCTTCTTGCATTTGGTTCTTTGTGCTGTGAGGTCCCAGTCGTGTTACATTCAGGGCTGGCTGGCATTAAACTGCAGCATTTACAGCTGTTGGCTCTATTCTGTTAATGTCCTGGATCCTACAGCGTAATTTTCAAGCCATGAGTAAGCTTCCCTCTAGGCCTCTGAGGATGCATTTCAAGAAGGCCCTTTGGTGTCTCGCTAGGGAGACATGGAGTGTGGTAGCTCCCTTGTGCTACCACGGAGACAAGCCTGTGCAAACCGTGGCCAGGCTTTGTAATAGGATCCACTCAGACCTATAATTCACAAGGCAGCTCTCTTGAGTGAATTTTTGCTTACAGTGGTGTCTCAGATAAAATAACTGCCAACTACTCTTTCAGTACTTATCTTCTGGGCGCTCCAGTTCTGCAGGCTGCCACGGAGCTAATTTAAACAGTTCTGGCCCTAACCAGTCACTGGATGCAATGCCCAGAACCTGCCTCCCAGTTCCTGATCTCCAGAGATCTCTGTCACCCATGGGGATCTGAAAGTAATGGGCCAGCTCTCTTCATCTCCCTGAAAACCTTGCATGGAGAACAGATCTGGGCTACTCACTGCTGTGCTTTCCTCCAGCTCCCAACAAGAAGCAGTTGAAATCGTATTTTTGTACCAATTTGTTGAGGGCTGTTTCTTAGTAAAAAGTCCCCACACCCACAGCAGTAATCCTTTGCCAAACCGAGTTCAAACGATCTGCTCCTCCCTGTCATCTCACAGCAGCCCTGACCTGCAGCTCTGCACCGTGTGCTGGAGCCTCGCAGGAGTCTGAGCATAGGTTGGAGCCACAGAAGTGTGTGCTCTGAGATCAGGTTTCTGAAATGAAAGAGCTGGGCCTGTAACTAGAGCTGCCCGTCCCAGCAGGAAAACTTGGTGGCTCGCAGTCTCTGTATCTTCCTTCTTTTTCTTTACCATTCATAACCATCCCTTCCCCAGCACCATCTTAAGAAGCTGGAAGGCAGACGCTTGGACTTTGACTACAAGAAGAAACGACAGGGAAAAATCCCTGATGAGGAACTCCGACAGGCCATGGAGAAATTTGAAGAGTCCAAGGAAGTGGCAGAGACCAGTATGCACAACCTCCTAGAAACCGATGTGAGTGCGTGCAGAGAGTGTGGGCTCCTCGCTGCCCCCAGGGCTGAGCACTGAGGAGGAGTTGCATGTTTCCAAAGGCACGAGGGTGGGATATCTCGAGGAACAGAAGAGTTAAAGATGCTGACTTCCACTCTCCTTTTTGCACGTGGGTTTTGCCCCCTGATAACCCAGACCTGGATGCCCAGCGTGTGGTGTGGCAGGTCCCTTACCCTTCCTCCAGCCCCCCTCTTCCTGACCCAGCTTTGGCTGGAGGAGAGGCTGTGGTGTGGACCAAAGGGGTCTCTTCTCATTCATGTGTGCCAGTGGGAATAAGTTTGGCCAGGTCACACAGCTCGCTCGGGAAGGATTTGACCACCTAGGGAAGCCCAGAGGGCACTGGCAGTTGCCTCTGTTCTGCTGAGTCTCAGCCTCGACCTGACCTCCGTTATCTGAAACCCCAAACCTCGTCCTCATCTCCTCGGGGAAGGGGCCCCTTGTGCACATTCCCCAGTATGTTCTCAGTCCCCACGTGCAGTGGGAGTCCCCTGCCAGTGGGGGGGGAGCCATTCACCCTGCCTTGGTGTGGTTCTCACAGATCGAGCAGGTGAGCCAGCTCTCAGCCCTGGTGGATGCCCAGCTGGACTACCACAGGCAGGCAGTGCAGATCCTGGACGAGCTTGCAGAAAAACTCAAACGCAGGTGAGTCCTGGGGGCCGAAGGCACTCTGTTTTCACAGCCATAAGCTGTCCCTGTGACACTTGTCTGTAAATACCCGACTTCTCCTCTAAATCTAACCCCAGGATTTTAAGGCCACTCCTTGAAATCACTATGGCTTTGATCCAGACCTCCTTCAGATCAATTCTAAAATACGAAACAACACGTCCATGCTTGCTCCATGGGCAACTGGTCCCTGCTGGTTTGAGCCGTGCCTGAATTGGGGTTTGCTGCTCCCTGGGAGGTTGGTGTTGAATTTGGCAGGGAAAGGGGGAAATGCAGGGTGAAATCCCTTTCGTGCCAGCACCCACAGCTCCTTGCACTGCAGGTGTTGAGTGCGGGGGTGTCCCCCAGGAAGCCCCTTTTGGCCAGATCCAGGATGAAATGACCATGCCGTTGGAAGAGCTGGATTGAATGGCACGGCCTGGACACGCCTGTCAGCCCGTGTCAACTGGAACTTACCAGCTCAGTGTCCTTGTGCCATTAGCTTCAGCTGTGCTTAAGGAGCTGGAGCAGCTGCTTAGCGCGGCTGCCGTGGCTTGCACAGCCTCACCTGAGCAAGCATTTCCCCAAATCCTGCCCAAGGAAGGAGAGCTGCCTTTGCTGCGTCCAGGGCTTCCCTCCCAAGCCAGGGCCGCGCTTCCCTCGGGCTGACACAGGGCAGGCCGCACGGAGCCAGGGCAGCGCCTCCGCTTCCCGGGGTGATGTAGCGATGCTGCTCTGCTTCTGTCAGAAGAAGCTGCTGAATGGAGGCTGTGTCTGCTTTGAATCCAGAAAAGCTGGGAGCAGCCTGTCGGCGTGAGCTTGCAAACTGCAGCACGAGTGTCCTCTGCTGGCCTGCAGGCAACGGGTGCCTGAGACGCCTCGGCAGCGAGGCCTGGGGCGTGCTGCCCTCTCTAAGGGCAAAGTCCCAAATCCTGGGCTAAGTCCTGCTCCAGAAGGCGCCAGCACAGAGGGATTCTTGTCTACAAATGAACCTGCTCCCCTGCGCAGCCACGTCGCTCAGTTCCCTGCCTGTAATCCCTGTGGCACGTAATGCAGCGTGCAGAATGGAGGCAGCTGAGGCTCGTCTCTGGGGGACTGCGAGGTGCAGGTGGTGGGTGCCTTGCCCAGCAGGAGCTGCCGGGGACACGAGTTGATCTCGTCATGCTCATTTTCACTTCAGTTTATCCACATTTCTTCTCCTTCCTCCAGAATGAGGGAGGCCTCCTCGCGTCCCCGGCGGGAATACAAGCCCAAGCCCAGGGAGACGTATGACTTTGGAGAGACTGACCAGTCCAACGGGGGCTTCTCTTGCAATCCTACCCCTAAAGTCTCAGGTAAAGTTGTCCCGTGTATGTGCACACAGCAGCTCCTGGGGACGGAGGGGAGCTACCCAGCCTGGAAATGATGTCTGTGGTGTACTGGATGTGCCTGTGTGGGCTGGTGGCTCTGAGAATGTCAGAAATGCCTCTAGACCTGGACTGTTTTCTCTCGGGGCCCAGCAGCCTTCGTTATATTGGCTTTGGGGAAGGCCCAGCAGGGCCTCTGGCCTGGGTTCACTGGCAGATAGTGCCCAGTCAGAGCCAGCAATGGCAGACAGGAAAAATTAAACGTCTTCTGCTTCCCTCCCCATCTTCCATCACGCTGCATTTGTCCCTCCCCGGTCCTGGTGAGGCAAGCGGGTTCTAACAGCATGCAGGATGCCCCGTTTCTCCTAACAGAACCTCCCTTTGGGCCCTGCCTTTCCCTTTCTCCAGTTCACGTTGTTTTAAGCATGTCTCTTTTTGTTTGGAAGCAGCTTCCTCCTCTTTCCGATCCGACAAGCCGTCCCGGGCCTCCGTCAGGAGTATCCGTGAGTTTCCTCCCTCCGCACTGCACTGCATGATGTGTGACCATCTCTCCCCATCCCTCCTCACTCCTCCTTCCTTGGCGCTGCTGCTTGGAGTCGCTCATACCTCTGTGCTGAGTTAAACCTTGCCTCTACCGAGGCCCACATTAACCCAGCCACGCTGTCTTGATATTTGCCACCCCAAAGCTTGGGCCTTTGCTCACCTGGAGGAGTTGTAGCAGTAATCACCATGCAGGCATGCCCTGCCTGAGATCCCAAAGATCAGCAGCTCTTCCAGGAGGTATCACACGTCCTGTTTCTGTCACAAGTGACCCGGCCTCGATCTGTGCCTCTCCTGCTCCTTGTACCCGTTGCCCCCTTCCCCGCAGCTGGAGGCTGAGCGGGCAGTGCTTGGGTACACGGTGTGGCTTTTGTGGCGTGTGAGGTCCCAGGCAGGACCTCAGATGGGTTGTGGGGTGAGGCAAGGCCCCAAGCAGGCTCCGCAGGTCACCGTTCCCCCTAAGGGGTTCAGGGGCTTTCGCTGGGGTATGGAGACCAGGCTGGATCTGGGGCTCAGGGGCATCAGAGCGGGGAAAGCGAGGGGCTCGTGGTGGTGCAGGATGTCTCGAGGAGCCTGGTGCAGGGGGAGCGCTGTGGTTGTGGGGCCAGCCTGGTGTTTTGGGAAGTTACCTCAGAAATGAACCTGCTTGGCTGCTGCTTTTGGTGTTTTCTGAGTTCTCTGATGCCGGATCCTTCCTTGCTGTGGGCGTTCAGCAGAGCAGATGTGCTGGCCTTTGGTGCTGTTCCCCTGCCCTGTCTGGAAGGGCTCTAGCACGGAGCCATGCCTGGCTCTGGAGCAACGGGGAAGGGAATTGGGGCCCTGAAGACCACAGTGGTCTGCATTAGCTCAGCCTGTTCCCCGTAGGATCCCTACAAATGCAAAGTTCAGTGCCTGCCCACCCCCAAACTTCACTTTGGTGCATAAATAGAGCAGGCAGCAGCTTTCCCTGCTACAAAACGCCCCTAATCCCAATCCCAGGTGCAATCAGGCCTGCTGCTGGAATCACGGAGCTGAGATGTGTGAAAGAGACTTTGGTTCTGTGCCCTCCCCCGGCCACAGACGTGTCTGGGGCCTCACCAGTGTCCCCGTGCTGCTGACGGTGGGAGTTCAAAGCCCTGTGGCAGACTCCTGGGGGGGCATCTCCCTCCCACTGCCCCCAGCTTTGGGGAGACCCTCAGAAAGCCAAGAGCTGGCTGGGACCCCCGAGCCCGTCCTCCTTCACCCCGTGCTGATGTCTAAGCCCCTCGTCAGCTGATGACACCCTACAAGCAGCTTCTCTGACCCCTGGAGGAAGGACGGGGCTCCTGCCAGGACCCCGGTGGCAGGGTGGTGCTGTGATTTAGGTTGGGCTCCACTTTTCTCCCCTCGGAGTGGGAGAACCTGGAGCTGAAACCCATCAAGGAGTCTGAACCGAGCTGGGGGCAGAGCTGGGGGACAGCTTCCCCCCGGGCAGGGCAGAGCAGAGCCCCGGCACTCGCTTTAGGAAACCAGGGCTGTGCAGGTCCTGGCTCCAGCGGTGCCGGGGGGCCGAGCACGGGGCTGGCCGCCGCTGAGCCCTGCCCACGCGCTTTCCCCGCAGCTCACCTGGACCAGCCGTGCTGCAAGGCGCTCTACGACTTCGAACCCGAGAACGACGGCGAGCTGGGCTTCAAGGAGGGCGACATCATCACCCTCACCAACCAGATCGACGAGAACTGGTACGAGGGCATGATCAACGGCCAGTCGGGCTTCTTCCCGCTCAACTACGTGGAAGTGCTGGTTCCGCTACCTCAGTGAGACGGCATCTCTCCCCCACCCCGGCCCCGCTCCGCTCGCGCCCTCTCCATGGCGCGGGGCCGAGCCTGCATTCCACGTCTGTCCCGACACCAGCCCCTCTCCGGCGGGGCGGGGGAGAAGACGCGGCCGTTAGCTCTTCGTCGTTAGCTCTTCCTCGTCTCACGGCGAGTTTGCCACCAGGGAACAAGCCAGAAGGGTCGGATGGCCCCCACCCCGGAGAATTTGGTTGGTGTTTTTGTTTTTTTTTTTTTGTTTTTTTTTGTTTTGTTTTGTTTTTTGGTCCTTCTGGTGCTTGAACTTAGGTACTTTATGAGCCCCGCCAGGTTCCTCGCGGTCTGTACATTTAAGCTGGGTCGCAGGCCTCTCCTTGTCCAGTTTTTGTCTTTGCTTTGGTCAAGTGTCCGTACAAACCAGGGCAGCCGTGCCGGAGAGCTGGGGCGCGCGTCCTTCACGCTGAGCACCAGCGCAGGGAGACACGGCCCGGGGCCGGGCAGGCGGTGTTGGGGACAAAGCAGGCCTGAGCCTCGTGGAGGGGCAAGAGCTTTGCCCCCCTCCTGCCCCGGCGCAGGCAGCTGCTGCCGAACACTACCCCTCTCCCCGCGGACACGCGGCCGCCCTCGCAGCCCTGACACCGCTGCAGCCCCGCGCCCTCTGCACCGCTGCAGGAGCGGATCCGCGGCTCAGCGGAGGCAGCGCAGGGCAGAGCAACACTACAACGCAGGTCCAACACTAAACCGGCCAGGGGTGGTGCTGAGCCCTGCCCGGTGCTGAGCCCTGCCCGGGCGTTAGCCCTCTGCCCTCTCCCCAGCAGAGCTCGATCCCGAAGGTGGTGGCTGCCCCCTTCTGCCCCAGAAGGGTTTGAGGCTGGGTTGCTTCCGAGCTTTGGGCCTTTCCTACCGCAGGCTCCGCTCGCAGAGCTGGGGGTTAAATCAGGGGGCAGGGGGCTGCCCGTGGCAGGGCAGAGCAGCTCCCGGCCTGGTCCCGTGCGAGATCCTCTTGCCCCGTGGCTCTGTTTGTTCTCCCCACGCCCCAAGCAGCCGTCAGCACCCCAAGAGGCTGAGCTGCAGGCTCCTCGCTTGCTGCTCGGGGCTGCTCGGCTCGAGTAAAGCTGATCCCCACGTGCCTTCCTGCTGCCCCCTGCCCCTCACCAGCTGTGGTCCGGGCTCTGTCACCTCTGGCTTTTGCTGCCTGCCGACAGGTTCAGAGAACAGCCCCCTGGGGTCTCTGCGCCCCTTGGGCCCGAGCCTCCATCCCCTGTTCCTGTCCTGGTGTCAGGATGGGGCCCCTGGCCACCCTCAGCACCCCAGGCGAGAGGGGGGCAGCGCCGCCTCCTGCACCTGCAGCCCTCCCCCCCCCCACCCCGCTTCCTTGCCTTTCCAGCATTGATAGAAAAATGGTTTCCTCCCCTTCGTGGGGACCTGGCACCTCTGCTGCAGGGCTTGGCAGGGCTTGGGCACCTCTCTCCTCGACCAGCATCCCCTCCCTTCCCGGCTGGCAGCCGAGCCGTCGCTCCCTGCCAGCGCCGTGCCGCAGCGCGCCCCTGTCCCCGCTGCTCCCGTCTCCTGTTACATTTACACGGAACCTTTTTAAATGTTTTTAACCACGCATGTCGATGTACGTCTGGTCCCCCGCCGCGCCGTGCTCCGAGCAGGCCGAACCCCGGGCAGGAGCTGCCCCTTGTCTGGCACCAGCGCCTGGTGCAGGACGCGGGGGCACGCGGGGCTCCCCACCCCGGGTCCCAGCAGGGCAGGGAGCCCACGGGACTGGTGTCCCCAGGGCCCTCGTGTCCCCAGGGCCCTCGTGTCCTCAGGACCCTCACGTCCTCAGGACCCTCGCATCCCCAGGGCCCTCAAATCCCCAGGGCCCTCACCTCTGTCCCCACACTGCTGGGGGGCCAGGGTCGCAGCCCGGGAGCACTGGCTCCTGCTCAGGTGGATTGAGATGAGTCTGTCAGCTGGGAAAACTCGCTAAGACCTTTTTTTTTTTTTTGTAATGGTTTCTCCTGGTTTTTAGGGGAGAAAAAAAAAAAAAAAGACCCACAAATCTCAACTTGTATCTCTGAATAAAAGTATTAAATGTTTTCTTCTTTCTAACGGCCGCGTCCTCTCTGTGCGCACGAGGCCGGATCCCTCCCCACGGCCAAGCAGCGGCCGCGATGGGACCGCTGTGCTCCGGGGGCCACGGGGGGCTGGGGGAGCAGCCCTGGGTCTGCACCTCCGTGCCCCAGCCCCTGGAATTGAGCACCCTGCTGGCACCCGGAGCCTGCAAAGCCACCAGCACCACCCCTTGATGCTTAGCAGGATGCCCTCAGCCCGGCGGAGCCGCACGCCCGCCCCGTCTCAGGAACTGCTCTTTAATCAACTACCACTTCCACAAACAACGTGCAGGCGAGACTCCCACCACCACCGTCACCCTCCCCGCCACCGCCGGGCCCGGCCGCACCACTCCCCAGGGGGCTGCTCCGGGGCACGGCAGGGGCTCAGCACCCCTCTGCTGGGTGCCTGGAGGCAGCGGGCGACACGGCGGCCCCGCGGCGCTGCCCTGCGCCTGGAGCCCTTTGCCGAGGGCAGCTCTGGCTGCAGGGAAGGTCTGAGCCGGACGGGGCTCCCGGCTCCTCAGCCGCTGAGCTTCAGGAGGCTGTAGATCTGCTCCAGGACGTGGGCGAAGCTCTGGTCTTTGGGGGTGCGGGAGGCCAGGGAGCCCTGGGGAGGAATAACGCCCAGTTTTACTGCATCCACCCAAGCCCCTCTGCTTCCTGTACTTTGCCTGGCACCAGGGCGAAAAATCAAAATAAACACCAGGGAGGAGCAGGGTGGGTGGAGACCACAGCAATTAATTCCTTTCCCGCCCAGCTCAGGGCAGGACACTGTTCTCACCTTCAGTTTGTCCAGGTAGGTCTGGTCCTGACTCCACAGCTCCTGGAACTTCACCAGGTCGGGGGCGCCCTTGTAAAACTCCACCAGCAGCGTCTGGGGCAGGGGAGAGAGGGGCTGCAGGGGACCCTCAGCCCCCTGCCCTGTGGGACCAGCACCCCAGCAGCACAGCGGGGATGGAGAATGGGGATTGTCACCGTCAGGGGGCTGACAGCAGGACGGGGATGGGTGGCAGGGGCCCAGCCCAGCTCCAAGGGGGTTGGAAAGCCGTCCTGGTGGGCGCAGGTGGGAGTTTTGGGGTGAGGTGGTGAGGATCCGACCCCTGCTCCGCGCTCACCATCTCCTGCAGGACGTCGTTGGTGAGGAAGCCGTCCTGGATGTAGGCCACCTCCACCTCCATGGGGATGCCGTAGTCATTGGGACGTTGCTGGAGGACGGGAGAGCGGCGTCACCCCACCCAGCACAGCACCGGGACCCCCCCCCCGTGTCCCCCCCGAGCTGCACCGCTGCCGCCGTGCCCCGCGGGGCCTGGGGCTGCTCACCTCCGGGGGCGGCATCACCCAGAAGGGTGCGATTTTGGACTCCACGCCGGGGTTGCCGTGATAGTACGGCCCTGGGAGGAGAGACGGGGCTGATATGGGGGGGGGGGGCATGGCTCGGGTGGGGGGGCCGCATGCTTACCGCAGATGAGGGCCAGGCAGGGCTGGAAGCCGTTGCCGCTGCCCTGCAGCTTGAGCTGGTAGTCCATCTGCGCGTCGATGTCGTGCAGGGAGGGCAGCGCGGGGCCGAAGGGGTGGCTGTGGTACCAGCCCACCAGCGACAGCCCCCGCAGGAACAGGCTCTGGCAGATCTGGGGGGGGGGGGAAACGCCGACACCGTTGGCTGCCCGAGACCCCCCAGCACCCTCCGGGGTACCCACGGCAGGGGGGGGACCCTTTTACCTCCTCCTCCACGGCGCCCGCAGCCTCAGCGTCGCCCAAGCGGCTCCGGCAGGGGAAGGCTCGCAGCACCGTCAGCACTGCGGGGAGGCGCAGGGTGGGTGGCTCTGCCCTGGGCTGGGGGCCGCCCACCCGCCCGCCCTGGCGCCTACGCTGCGTGTTGGTGTCCCACCGGCCCCCCAGGTACCCCACCACTTCGCTCCGCGTCAGGTGGCTGTGGAAATCCTAAAGGGAAAGCCAAAGTCAGCAGCACGAGAGGCGTCCCAAGCCGGCACGGATCGCGCTCGTGTCCCCCGTCCCTCCCCACCCGCAGGACCCCGCAGGGAGGGGACGCACCAGGAGCAGGAGGACGTTGCTGGAAATGGCCACGTTGAAGGGCTGGAACTTGTTGATGGCGGCGAAGGGCGTCACTTCCACCAGGGTCTGGGGGTTCCTGGAAGAGCCGCAGCCCCTGGTGCCACGGGCACCCCGTGGCCCCCAGCCCTCCTCGCCGCCCCAGTGGCTCCCATGGGGCCGGTGGCCGTGTGGGGACACAGCTGGGGCCACCCGTGGGGCTCAGGCCCGTCCCCGTCGTGCCCTACCTGGCCGTGTCACGGGTGCCCAGGGTGCAGTAGCGGACGGGCACCCGGGGTTTGTTCTCTGGCCTTTTCCCCGGGGCGCCATGATCTGCAACACAGAGCGCCCCGTCACCGCGGCCGGGGGGCTTGGCCCCCCCCAGGGACCCTGCCCTTCCTCACCCATCCCCGCCTGCTCCGCCAGGCTCCGGCACTGCTGCTTCTTGCTCCTCTCCTCCGGCCTCTTGGCGGCAGCCGGCTCCGGCGCGGGCGCCCGGCCTTCCCTCACCGCCTCCTCCTCCTCCTCCTCAGGCAGCTCGTCCTCCTCGCCCTCGCTGGCCAAGCTCTGCGGGGTTCGGGGAGCAAAGCGTCGCCCAGCGCCCCACGGGGACGCCGCCGGGGCACCTGCGGGCTGGGATTTAGGATCACCCCGACCCACCTCTTCGGCGGCGGGGGTGTTGGGCTGGTGCTTGCGCAGCCAGGCGGCTTTGTACTGGTCCAGCTTCTGGCCCTTGTAGCGCACGGAGGCCCAGCCGCAGCCCGACTTCTTGGCGGGGTTCACCAGGCGCTTGCAGTGGGTGGCCCAGGCGCTGGGCGAGTTGAAGACCTGGCCCGTCTCCTGCCACGTGATGGTGCCGTCCGCACCCAGGTCCCCCACGAACTTCTTGCCCTGGGGAGCAAGGGGTGAGCGGGGAGGCCCCGGCCTCATCCCCGTCCCCGTCCCCGTCCCTGTCCCTGTCCCGGCTGGGCTCACCAGATAATAGATGGAGAGGACGCCGCGGGCCGGCTCCAGGAGCCCGTCGCGGAGCAGCACGCGCAGGGTGATGCCGCGGCGTGTGAGCACGGCCCCCCGGGAGCCCCCCGCCGCCTTCGCCCCGCTCTCAGGCTCCGGCTCGGCCTCGGCCTCGTCCAGCCCCGGCTCCAGCTCGTCCTCGTCCTCCTCCAGGCACTCATCTGCACCAGGGGAGGCGGCCGCCAGCGCTGCGGGACAACCGTGTGGGGTCCCCCCCAGGAACCCATGGGGAGCAGCAGCACCCTTGGGCCCCCCCCGTGATGTCCGTGGATGGGAAAACAGGGAGCGGGGGGATGGTGACACGCAGGGGGCCTTGTCACTGCCTCACAGGCAGACCAGGGGCCATGGAAATGGGGACGCCACCAGGCAGGGACATGGGGAGAGGGGACATGGGGGCACATGGGGACTTGGGGACGGGGGAGAGGGGATGAGGGAGGGGAGGATGCGGGGGGAGGTGACGGCAGGGACATGGGGGCTGCGGGGACATGGAGGCTGCAGGGACATGAGGTGTGGGAACATGGGGACTGTGCAGACATGGGGTCCGTGGGGACATGGGGGCTACAGGGACATGGGGGTCCACGGGGGCCGTGGGGACATGGGAACATGGGGGCTGTGGGGACATGGGGGCTACAGGGACATGGGGACAGGGGGGAAAGGGGGTCCATGGGACCATGGGGACATGAGGACTGTGGGGACATGGAGACTGTGGGGACATGGGGTCCGCAGGGACAAGGGATCAGTGGGGACGTGGGGTCCACAGGGACATGAGGACCGTGAGGACATGGGGGCTGCAAGGACTTGGGGTCTGTAGGGGGCATGGGGCGTGGGGACACGGGGACCATGGGGCCATGGGGGCTACAGGGACACGGGGACCGCAGGGACATGGGGTCAGCGGGGCCGTGGGGGCCGTGGGGACCCATCTCGGCAGCCCCCCAGCGCCCACGGCGGACGGGAGGGGTTGGGGGGGGTCGCACCGCGTGGACGCGCACGGCGGGGGGGGGGGGCTGCGCCGTGCACGCAGGTGCAGGCGTGCGCGTGCCCGGTGCCCGCCAGGTGCGCGCCCCCCGCGCTCCCCGGGGCCGGTGGGTGGGAGGGGGGAGATTGGGGGGGGGGGGGGGGGGGGGTCGCGGCCCGGTACCTGCCATGCTCCGCGCTCCGTCCTCCCCCCGGCGCCACGTGATGGGGCGGCCCCGCCCCCGGTGCGGGAACGGCGGGGGGGGGGCACCGGGGGAGCACCGGCGGCGGGGGGGGGGGGGCGGCATCAGGAGAGGGGGGGGGGACACCGGGGGAGTGGAGGGCACCGGGAGAGCCCCGGCTGCGGGGGGGGGGGGGAGCACCGGCTGAGGGGCGGGGGGGCACAGGGGGAGCACCGGCTGAGGGGGGGGCACCGAGGGAGGACCGGCGGCGGGGGAGGAGCAGCGGCGGAGGAGGAGGGGGGGGGGCAGCGGAGGAGCAGTGGCTGCGGGGGGGGGGGGGGGGGGGGACACCGAGGGAGCCCCGGCTACGGGGAGGGGGGCACCGGGGGAGCACCGGCTGCGAGGGGGGGGCGGACACCGGGGGAGCCCTGGCTGGGGGGGGGGGCACCGGGGGAGTCCCGGCTGCACGGGAGGGGTGGCGCCGGGAAACCCGGCGTCCACGGCCCGGTCACGGTCCCGGCCCCACAGTCACGTACCCACGGACACCCGGGCACACGCACACCCCCCCCCGCCGTGCCCTTCGCCCCGTGTACGGGAAGCGGGGGCGGGCCCCGAGCCCGGTCCCTGAATAAGGCCCGGCCCTGCCCCGGCCCGGTGGCACCGGCGGCTCCCGGGGATGGCGCCTCCGGTGCCCCCCCCTCAGCCGGCCGGGGCCCGGCACTACTACGAGGGCTTCGTGCAGAAGCGGGGGCCGCGGGACATGGTGGGGCTGGCACCTCCTCAGAGCCCCCCCCCCCCCCCCCCGGTACCGGGCCCCCCCCGGTGCTGAGGGGTCCCTTCCGTCCCCCAGGGTTACCGGCGGGTCTGGGCCGGGCTGCGGGGGCCGCTGATCGCCTTCTATGCGGTGCCCAGGGACCGCCAGGTATGGGCAGGACCCCCGGGGGGGCCATGGGGATCCCCCCCCCAGTGGGACCCCAACTGGGACCCCTGGGTGGGCACAGCCAGGCTGGGAGCTGGGGGGTGGGGGGGGCACAGCAGCTTGGGACCCCCCGAGGGGGCACCCCCAGGCTGGGAGAATAGGGGTTGGGACCCCAGGGGGTGTGGTTTTTTCTTGGGGGGGGGACACCAAACTGGGGCCCCCAAGGGGGCCCCTCTGGGCTGGGAGAAGTGGGATTGGGACCCAAGGGGATGTGGTTTTTTTTGGGGGGGGGCACCCCAGGCTGGGAGAGGTGGGGCTGGGACCCCAGGGGGTGTGTTTTTTTCTTGGGGGGGGGACACCAAGCTGGGACCCCTGAGGGGGCACCCCTGGGCTGGGACCCACAGTAGGAGAACCTTTGGGTGGGAGCAGGTGGGTGCCCCAGGCTGGGACCTCTGTGCCCCCCCCTCACAAAGGGTGGGACGCCACCACCCCCTCCCCCCCAGGACTGGGACCTCTCCTTTGGGACCCCTGAGCTCCATGAGGTGGACACAGAGCCGGGACCCCCCAGGATTGGGACCCCCAAGGTGGCACCACTGGGCTGGGACCCCCCCCATTCTGTGTCCCCCAGACTGGGACCTTTTTGTGGGGGGGTGTGGGGTGGGGTTCCCCCCCCCACTAGGACCCTCCCCGTGGGGGTGAGGAGGGGGGGAGCCTGTTTTGGGGCAGGCTGAGGCCTGGCTCCCCCATGTCTGTGGCGGGGGGGCCCACGGCTCGGCTGCCCCCAGCCCCTGGAGATGCTGGACCTGAGCGAGCTGGTGGCGGTGCGGGCTGAGGGGGGGGGACTCGTCCTCCAGATGCGGGACCAGAATGTAACGCTGAAGGTGAGGAGCACCCCACGGGGCTCGGGGGGGCACAAGTGGAGGGGCGAGGGCACTGGAGATGCTGGGGGGTTGGGGCTGGGGGGGACCCAGGGTCCTCGGTGGGGTTTGGGGGGCGGGGGAGGGCATGGAAGGGAATTTGCAGATGCTGGGGGGGGACAGGGACAGGGTTTGGGGTCACAGCGGGGTGTAGAGGCTTGGGGGGGGGCTAAGGGATGGGGTTAGGGGACGCAGAGGGGGGCAGGCTGCCCTCAACCCCCAAACGCCCCCCCGGTCCCTCGCAGGTGGAGAGCGCAGAGGCGCAGGAGATGTGGCGGGGATTCATCCTGACCATGGCTGAGGTGGGTGCAGGTTCCCCATGGCGGTGGCCCCGGGTCCCCATGGCGGTGGCCCCGGGTCCCCATGGCGGTGGCCCTGCCGTGCCCGGTGCGCTGCGTGCCCCCTGCAGATGAAGGTGCCCTCGGACCTGGTGCTGCTGCCCGGCCACAGGTTCCAGCTGCTGGAGGCCCTGCGCGAGGAGCAGGAGCGCCGCGCCGTCCCCAGGGAGCTGCTGGTCCCGTCGTGAGTTACGGGGCCAGGGGCCGGGGGGCGTCTCCGTGCTCGCTGGGCTGCACTGGGGACAGTGGCCGGGCCTGGCTCGGCGGGACAGAGCAGAGCTGGGGGTGACGCGACGTGGAGCGGGGTGACGTGACGTTGCTTGGGGTGACACGACACGGCTCGGGGCGGCCCAGCACAGCTCAGGGTGACATGACGCGGCTTGGAGGGCCTGGCCTGGCTCGGGGTGACAGAGCACGGCTCGGGGTGACACAACACGGCTCAGGGTGACATGACGTGGCTCAGGGTGGTCCAGCACAGCTGAGGGTGACATGACACGGCTTGGAGGGTCTGGCCTGGCTTGGGGTGTCCCAGCATGGCTCGGGGTGACAGGACACGGCTCGGGGTGACACGTCCCGGTTGCCCCCAGGTCTCCCAGCTGCTTCTACAACGTGTCGCGGGGGAGGCCGAGCAGCTGCTGGAGCGCAGCGCGGGCAGCGGGAACCTGGTGCTGCGCCCCGGGGGGCACGGCCACGGCGTCTCCGTCACCACGCGCCAGATGCTGAACAAGTGAGCGGGGCCCGGGGTCGGGGCTGGATGGCACCGGAGGGCAGCTCCTTGTCCGGGGGGGGTCTCCTGATGCCCACTGATGCCACCCCCCCCCCCCCGGGCAGCTCGGTTCTGATCAGGCACTACAAGGTGATCGACCTGGGCCAGGATTACTGCATCAGCGTGGACGTGCCGGTGAGTGACGTGGGGCAGAGCTGGGCCGGCCCCGAGGACGAGGGACCCCCCCCCCAACCTGTGCCCCTGGGACAGGACCCGCAAGGGATGGGACCCCCCCCACACCCCAGGCTGGGGTTCAAGAGATTGGGACCCCCCCCCCAGCAGCTAGGACACTTTAAAAGGGATTGGGACCCCCAAGGGATTGGGACCCCCAAGGGGCTGGGAGCCAAGGGATTGGGACCCCCAGAAGCTAGGATGCTTTGGTGCTGGGACCCCCAAGGGATTGGGACCCCCAAGGGGCTGAGACCCAAGGGATTGAACCCCCAGTGGGCTGAGACCCAAGGACTGGGACCCCCAAGGGGCTGGGACACAAGGGATTGGGACCCCCAGAAGCTAGGACACTTGGGTGCTGGGACCCCCAAAGGGCTGGGACCCAAGGGATTGGTACCCCCAAGTGATTGAGACCCAAGGGATTGGGACCCCCAGAAGCTAGGATGCTTTGGTGCTGGGACCCCCAAGGGATTGGGACCCCCAAGGGGCTGGGACTCAAGGGACCAGGTCCCCCAAGGGGCTGAGACCCCCCCCCTCCAGGGCCTGGCACCTCCTCAGGGCAGGGTCCCCCAAGTACCGGACCCCCCAGGGCTGGGACCCCCCCGGGGTCTGGGAGATGTGGGGCTACGGGCAGGGAAAGGGGGGGGCTGCGGGGGCACCCGTGGCGATCCCCACGTGCCGACCCGTGCCCCCCCCCCCCAGCACTACTGCTCCTCGCTGGCCGAGGTGGTGCAGTACTTCGTGGAGAAGAGCAAGGGCAGCCTGCGGCCCCTGCACTCGGAGTACAACCAGAAGCTGGGTGGGCATTCGGCGGGGATGGGGTGCATGGGGGCTGGGGGGGGGGGGTTAGGATTGGGGGGGGGGGGCGCTGGGGGCGGTTATGGACCATGGGGGTGTGGGAGGTTGGCGGTGGAGGGGGTTTGAGGGGGTCTTTGGGGCAGCCAGGGGATTGCTGGGGAGTTGGATGGCAGCAGTGGGGTGACTGGGGGGGGGGGGGGGGGCAGGATGGTGGTTGTGGGGTCAGTAATTGGGGTATTGCGGGACTTGGGGGGGGGGGGGGGGTCAGGGTTTTTGGGGCGCTGCAGGCGGGCGCTGGAGGGCTGGGTGGGTTGGGGAGGGGGCACAAGGGCCGCACAGCGGGTTTGTGATGGCCCCGTCCTGCTCCAGAGTTTGTGGAAACGGACGGGGAGAACGGCGAGATGCTGCAGGGGGTGTACGAGCCCCCACCCAGCGCCCCCGACCCCCAGTGTCCCCCCCCGACCCCACCCCCCAGGACCCAGGCACCCGTTCTGCCCGACGCCGAGCCCCCAGCCCCGCATCGCCCCAGGCTGCAGCCCCCCGAGCAGGGTGAGTCGGGGCAGGTGGGGGGAAACTGAGGCGGGGGGGGGGGCAGAGCCCCGCGCCGGGGTGGGGGCACCCCCCTGCCAACCCCCCCCGTCCTTTTTTGCAGGTGCCGGCACCCCCCCGCGATCAGCGCGCCGTCCTATTCCCTGCCCCCGTACCCGCCCCCGTGCCCGGCTGCCGTCCCAAGGTTATGGGGGGGGGGGGGGGCCCAGGTCCCACAGGGGACTGGGGGGGGCTTGGGGGGGGGGCACCCAAACTCTGGGTCCTGTCCCTGTGGGGTTAGGGGCTGGAGCAGAGCTGTGCTTTGGGGTTCAGGGGCAAGCAGCAGCTTGGGGGGGGGGTTGGGAAGGGGGGGGGGCAGGTTCCCCCACCTCGCTGCCTCCCCCCCACCTCACTGTCCCCCCCCCTGGTTTTGCAGACATCACGGAGGAGCTCCTGCAGAAGCTGAGGGTGCGACGAGCTCGCACGGACGGCTGATGGGTGGCAGTGGGGGGGGGGGGGGGGGGTCTGGCACCGCCCCTCCCCCCCCCCCCCAAGTCCTGCCTGGCCCTGGCCCCCCCCCTCTGGGCAGGGGGTGTGCCCGTGGGGGGGGGGTGACAGAGGCTGGCACCTGTATCATGGCGGGGGGGGGGGGGGAGAGCCCCAGCAGCATCACAAATAAAATCATCCATCCCACCCCCCCGGCTGCCCCCTCCTCATTCCCTGGTGCCCCCCCAAACCCCCATTTCCTCCATGGGGGGGGGGGGGGGGGCGTGGCAGGGCCCCCCGCACCCTCCCAGCCCCAGGCAGGGCAGCAGGGCCGTTTACACCTCGATCCTCATTTATTAAGGCCAGAAGCAGCTGTCTGGGGGGGGGGGGGACAAGCCCAGCCCAGGTGCCGTGTTTTGGGGGGGGGGGGGGGGCACGCAGCAGCGGGGGGGGTCCTGGCAGCCGCGGGTGCCACTGCCCCCCACCCAGCCTGGCGTCCCCTGGGGGGGGGTCCGGGGGGCTGGCACGGCCCCAGCAGCGCCTGGAGCGCGTGGGGGGGGGGGGGGCTTGGGGTATGGGGGGGGTCAGGGTACATTCGGTGCTCTGCCTGGGGGGGCGCCGGGGGGGGGGGGGTGGGGGCACGGCGTTAGGGCAGGCTGGCGGTGGAGCTGCTGGCCGTGCTGTTGCGTTTCTGGAGGCATTTCACGGCGCTGGGCACCTGCAGCCCCGAGGTGACGTGGAAGCTGCCGCACCAGACCTGTGGGCACGGGGGGGGGGGGGGGGGGGGCACGGGTGGGCACGACCGGGACCTCTGGGGGGCTGCCCGGCCCCCCAGCCCCGTGCCCACCCAGCCCCTTACCATGAAGGCGGGCAGCACCGGCTGCGTAAACCTGGCCTTGAAGGTGTGGAGCAGCTGTTTGGTCCTGGCGTTGTAGAAGGACAGGAACCCTGCGGGAACACGGGTGTGAGGTGCATGCGGGGAAAGGACCTGCGGGGTCTGCCCCGTGGCCTGTGTGCAGGATGGGGCCCAGGGGGTGGCACGGTGCGGGGTGTGCAGCGCCCAGCACAGAGCTGTAGGGGTTGGCCGGGCCCTCCAGAGCTCACCGGCTCCAACCCCCCTGCCAAAGCAGTTCCCCAGAGCAGGCTGCCCAGGGAGGCGTCCAGACGGGCCTTGAATATCTCCAGAGAAGGAGACCCCACAGCCTCCCTGGGCAGCCTGTCCCAGCGCTCCGCCACCCTCACCGGGAAGAAGTTCTTTCGCGTGTTGGTGCGGAACTGCCTGGGCTCCATTTTGTGGCCGCTGCCCCTTGTCCTGTCCCCACAGACCCCTGAAAAGAGGTCGGCCACGTCCCTCTGTCTCCCACAGCTCAGGTATTTACAGACATCGATCAGATCCCCTCTCAGCCTTCTCTTCCCAAGGCTGCCCAGACCCAGGTCTCTCAGCCTCTCCTCCCAGGGGAGATGCCCCAGGCCCCGTATCAGCTTTGGGGCCCTCCGCTGGACTCTTCCCAGGAGATCCCCGTCTTTTTTGTGCCGGGGAGCCCAGAACCGGACCCAGCCCTCCAGCCACCCCTTCTCCCCTTCCCATCAGGTCCCCGTGGGTCCCGCGCCCACCTTCGTGGAAGTTGCAGTAGACGCCGATGCAGTCGGGCACGGGCACGTCCAGCACCTTGGCCTTGTTGGCGTGCTTGGCGCTGAAGCTGACCTGCAGCCAGTTGTTGAGGTGGAGGCACCACGAGGCCGAGGTTTTTCCCAGCTGGTCAAACTTGCCGAGGCTGCGGTACGCCACCCCCACGCCGAAGGCCTTGCTGTCGCGGTCGTACCGCACCTCCCAGTAGTGGTCGTCCCCGTCGATCAGCGTGTCGCCTGCGGGCACGGGGCGCTGGCACGGCTCTGCCCACGGGCAGGGGCCGCCACCTACGGGGGGTGTCCCCTCCTGCACCCCGGGGTGTCCCCTCCTGCACCCCGGGGTGCCCCACGCCCACCTCTGTCGCCCCACAGGCCCACTCTCTCGCGCCCAGCACCAGCCACCAGCTCACCCAGCACCGTGTAGGACTCGGCGGTGAAGCGGTCTCTGCCCCCGCGCCCCGAGGACATCCTCTTGGGGGACTGCACGACCCTAGGACAGACGGGTGGCAGCAAGGAGAGGGTTGGTGTTGCTCGGGGGGGGGCTGCGGGGGGTGACGCGGGGGCTGGCGTTACCTGGCGGGCGAGTTGGCGGGCGAGGCCGTCCTGCCCTTGCCGTCCTTCTCGCGGGCCTTGACGTCCTGCACCTTGCCGCCCGTGGCGTCCCACTCCACGCTGAGCTCCTCCACCCGCAGGTTCTGGTGGCACGTGCTGGCATCCAGCCGGAACATGAATGCTGGGGACGGCCACCGTCAGCGTGCCCCCAGGGAGCCCTCCCGCCCGGCCCCAGGGGGCCGCAGAGCCCGGCACGACGGGGCAGAGGCAGCGCTGGGGGGCGCGGAGGAGCGAGGGCACCCCCGTGCTCGGTGCCGCCACCCGGCACCCACCTCTCGTCTCCAAAGTGACCGGCTCCGAGAACTCGCCCGCCACGGCCTTGTTACACGCCCGCACGCGGAAATTCATGTACTTCATGTCAAACTTCAGCCCTGCGGGCACGGCGCGGTTACAAACGGGGCACTGCGGCGGGCGACGCCGCGACCCCGTCCTCGGCAACCGCCACCCAAACCTCCGGGACAGCCCCAGACGCCTGCCAGCCCCAGCACCCGCCCTAAGACACCTTTGGGGCTGGATTTGGCCCCGTGCCCTCACCGGACAGGGTGTACTCGGTGCCCTTGATGCCCTCGACCACCATCCAGGGCTGGTCCTCCTTGGCGCGGGGCGGCCCCTCGAAGTTGGTCCTGCGGTACTCCAGCACGTAGTGGTCGATCTTGCTGTCCTCGTCGGGCATCCTCCAGGCCAGCGTCACGCAGTTGTCGGCCACCAGCGACTCCGCCAGGTCGATTTCGGGGGTGCTGGGCACTGCCCACGGGAGCAGCCGTGCCAGTCCCCCCCAGTGCAGCCCCGCTGCCAGCCGGGCTGTCCCCGGCGCCACCGGCACCGCACCCGCGGGGCACCCGGCCAGGGCACCCCAGAGCCCCCCAGCAGGGCACGTATGGGGGGGCTGGCACCCACCAGGTCCCTGGGAAAGCACCCCGAGACCTGTAAGCGCTGCATCTGGGGTTTCCCAGGCACAGCACCTACACAGATCCTATGGGAACGGCACCCCGAGGACCCCAGGCGTGCACGCACACGTCCCTGGGGCACAGCACCCTCGGAGCCCCCCAGCACAGCACCCCAGAGACCCCAAGCGATGCACCCCAAGCCCCCAAACAGCACCCAGAGGTGCAGCATCCGGAGCTCCCTCCCCAAGCCTTCCCTCCCTAGCTCTTTCTCGCCTCACTGGCTGGGACACCCCGGGCTCCCCAACCTCTCCCCCCACCCCCTGGCACCCCGAAGCCCCCTAAATAAACCCTGCTCCACCATCCCTGCGCTCCTCTGTCCCCCTGCCAGCCTGGCACAGCCCTCGGCGCCCCGTACACCCTGGCACTGCCCTCGCTTCGTCCCGGCTGTGCGCTGGGAGGAAAAAAATCCCAAGCTGGCTGGCTGGCTGCCATGCCCTGTGTCCCCGCAGCCCCAGCACCTCCCTCGTGGCCCTGCACCCGCCGCCGGCGGGCGATACCTGGCAGGAAGGCGAGGGCCTGGAGCAGGCGGCGCTCCTGGGCAAAATCCACCATCAGATGGCTCATGTTGTCGCTCACCTTGGCCTTGAGCGAGAGGCGGAAGGCGGGGGCCATCGTCACGCTGCACGGGGACATGGGGACACGGGTGTCAGCAGGGCTGGGAGCGGGACAAAACCCCAGCCCCGAGCGGCCACCCCTACCCTGCGCGTCTTTGGGGAGAGGGGCGGGTGGGGGGTGGCCCCGGGACCACCCCCTGGGGCGAGGGGGGGGGGAGCGACACCAATGTTATGGGTTAGTGGGGTCGGTGCGGGGCCGCGGGGGTACCGTACCTATCCTTGATCTGTTTGGCAGCCTGGAGAGCGCAGAGGAAAAGAGGAGGAGAAAAGAAGAGCAGGATGAAACAGCAGCGCCAGGAGCCGGCGAGGTGCGGCGTGCGCGAGTCCCTGCTGGCACCACCGCACGGCGTCCCCGCGGCCCCACACGGCACCCCGCGGCACAGCGTCCCCCGCGCCCACGCGGCACGGCGTCCCCACGTCCTGCCACGGCGCTCCTAGGCCCCTCTGGCTCAGCAGAAAGGAGGCACCAAGCAGCACCCGTGGCCCTGGGCAGGCGGGGGACCCAGGGGACCCAGGGGACGCAGGGGACCCAGCGCCCCGGTCCCCGCCGGGTGCCCGGCCCTAACCTAACCCCGCAGCGGGCGAAGCCAGCCCAGCATTATCAAAGTGCCCAGCGCAGAAAGAGAGGAGCGTGCCCCCAAGCGCAGGCACGGGGAGGCGGCAGCTGGCAGGCAGGGGGGGACGGGACGGCCCCTGTCCCCGGGGCAGCCGGGTGGGGACAGAGCCCAGCGCCCGCGGGTGCTGTGGGGCGCACCTGGCTGAAGTCGTTGGTTGTTGGCTGTCTCCAGGGTCTGGTTGGCCGTCTCCAGCAGCTCCTCCGAGCTCTCCAGCGCCTTGGCGCAAGCCGCCAGCTGCGCCTGAAGGGGACAGAGTGGCAGCGGGGTGACGGCGGCCCCGCTCGGCGGGCGCGGGGTGGGGGGGGACGGGGGCTCACCTGCAGCTCGTAGGTGCGGCTGGCGCGGTCCTGCTTGATCTTGGTCAGCATGCCGTCCTTCAGCTCGTCCAGCAGCGCGTACAGCGACTGGAACTCCCCTCCAGGTCCTCCTGCACCCGCGCCGAGTTGTCCTGGGGGCAGCGCCGGGTGTCAGCGGGTGACGGAGGTGACCGGGAGCACCTCCCCTCCCGGACAGGACCCCCGCCAAGGCGGGCGCAGGGTCCCCGGGGAGCGCGGGGGCAGGGGGAGCGCTGTCGGTACCTCCACATTCTGCAGCATCTGCTTGAGGGAGTAGATGAAGTTCTGGATCTCCTCATTCTTCACGGCCAGCGTGGTGATGATCTTCCGCAGCGCCTCCTGCCCAGGCGCCAGCGCCGTCAGTGCCCGGCCCCCCCCTCTTTGGTGTCGTTCCCCCCCCCCGTGCGGGTGGCCCTGCGGGTGGCCTTGTGGGCATGGCGGAGCTGCGCGATGACTTGGCGAGTGTGAGCACGGCGTGTGTGTGAGCACCGTGCGTGTGAGCACCGTGTGTGAGTGAGCACGGTGTGTGTGTGAGCACGGTGTGTGTGTGAGCACGGTGTGTGAGCACCCAGCTGGAGGGGCTCGGGGGGGCACCAGGACACCCCCAGGCACAGCCCAGCGCTGCCCGGGAGGGGGCAGCCCCCAGCAGCCCCGTCTGGCTGCGTCCTCCTCCCTCCTTCCCTCCCTCTCCCTCCGTCCTCCATCTCTCCGCTCCCTGCCCTTAACCCCTTCGTCCCTCTCCTGCCTCCCTGCCTCCTCTCTCCGGTTTCTATTCCTCCACACCGGTCCCTCCTTCCTCCAGGTCTTTATTCCCCCCTGCCCTCCTTCCTCCTGCCCCTCTTCCTCCAGCCCTCCATCCCACCATCCCTCCTTCCTCCAGCCCTCCTTCCCCTCTTCCTCCATCCCTCCCTCCTTCTTTCCTCCGTCCCCTTTTCCTCCATCCCTCCCTCTCCCAGGCCTCCTTCCCACCTTCCCCCATCCCCCTACCCCCCTCCCTCCTTCTTCTATCCCCCTCTTCCTCCACCCCCCCGTCCTCTATCCCTCCACCACTCTTCCTCCGCCCCACCACCCCTCCTTCCTTCCGTCCCTCTTCCTCCAGCTCCCCTTCCTCCAGCCCCCTTCTCCTCTTCCTCCTTCCTTCCCCCACCCCACCCCCCCCCTCCCTCCATCCCTTCTTCTCCTCTTCCCCCATCCCTCTCCCCCCCTCCCTCCCTCTCCCATCCCTCCCGTCCCCTGCCCCCCTCCCTCCATCCCTCCCTCTCTCCCCCCTCCCCTCTCCCCCCCTCCCCGTCCCCGCACCTGGTCGCCCATCCCGGGCCGGCCCCGCCGCTCGGCCCCGCCGCCACCAACAAAGGGGGAGCGGCGCCCCCGGCCCGGCCCCGCCCGCGGGGCACGACGGGAGCCGTAGTCCTGGGAGGGGGGGCCGCGGGGCGTGCCGGGAAATGTAGTCCTTGGGGGGGGGGTCCCCGGGTTGGGGTGGGGGGGCACCGCGGTAACGCCCCCCCCCCCCAGCCTCCTCGACCCCCCTTGGCGCCTCCAAGCCCCCAGGCAGGGGGGGGGGGGGGGTCCAGCAGGGCCCCGGGCTGGGAGACCCCCGGGGGTCCCCCCTCTGTGCTGGGAGGGGTGCTGAGACCCCCCCCCCACGGCTCCCCCAGGGCAAGGGGGTGCCCTGAGCCCCCCCAGCAGGGCCCGCTGACATCCCCTGGGTGTCCCAAGGGTCCTCTTGCCCTCCTAGAGCCAGCCCTGAGACACCCCCCCCAGGAAAATGGGGACCCCCCTGGTCCCCTGGGGGAGGGCAGCCCCCCCAAAGCCATCCCAATCCAGCACCCCGATTGCCTTGGGGCAAGGAGGGGGGGCGTTGGGGGGCCATGAGACCCCCCCACCCCAGGGTCTGGGCACCCCTGACACCCCCAGGGCAGGGGGACCCCCAGGAGGGGGCTTGGGAACTCAGGACGTGGGTGCCAGGGGTGAGGTGGGACGGGGGGGGGTCCCCCAGGCTTTGGGGGGGAGGACACACTACAGGAGAGCAGCATGAGTTGGGGTGGGGGCGTTCTCCCAGTACTGGACCCCCCCTCACCCTCCCACTTCTCCCAGTGACTCCACATTGCCCCTACAGCCACCTGCTCTGGGTCACGATGTGCCCCCCCCTCGGGGGGGGGGGTTAAAACAGGGGTCCCGGGTGGCACGTCCCCAAACGTGGGTCTGGGGGGGGGGGGGGTCACCCCAGTCCCCAGGTGCCAG
The DNA here is from genome assembly GCF_013377495.2 of Cygnus atratus. Taxonomy (NCBI): domain Eukaryota; kingdom Metazoa; phylum Chordata; class Aves; order Anseriformes; family Anatidae; genus Cygnus; species Cygnus atratus. Next base: position 3,204,644 of record NC_066387.1, read on the forward strand.
GTGCTGCCCCTGGGCCTGGTTCCTGTCAGCGTCCCCATCCCCGTCCCCGTTACGGTGACAGGAAGCCGTGGCGTCACGGCGGGGCGATGGCAGGCCGGGACACCTCGGGGACAGCCGAGCGGCGGTGACAGGGACCCCGTGGGGACAGGGGCAGCCCCTCAGAGCCCCAGGGGCGGCCTGGCATCAGCACGGGGATGTGGGGGCTTGGGGTCCTCGTCCCCCTCCTCGGCGGTGAGTGGTGGGGACACGGGGGGGGGGGGGGACAGGGACAGAGGGGACGGCGTCTGGGTCCCTATGGCTTGGTGGCTTGGGGTGGGGGGCACTGAGGGGCTGTGGGGCTCGGCCTGGCCCCTAGGTGACACCTGGGGACAGGGGGGGGACAGAAGGGGGACGAGGGGGACAGAAGGGGGCAGAGGGGGACAGGGGGTGCCACTAGGGACATCTTTCCTGAGGGGGAGCTGGGTGGGTTTGGGGCACAGACGTGGGGACGCGCTGGGGAGGGACAGGGGTGGGTGACACGGCTGTGGCTGGGGGACAAGGTGGGGGGACAGATGGAAGGGGGGGGCAGAACGTGGTCAGCTATAGCTGGTGGGGACAGGAAGGGGACAGCAGCGAGGGGACAGGCACGTACAGAGTGGCGTGTGGTCACCGGCCACAAGCAGGATGCCGGGGCCCCGTGCCCTGCCGTGCCCCAGTGTCCCCATCCGGCCTTGGTGGCACCGGGGGGGGGGACACCCTGGGAGCAGCCAGACCCCCTGCTCCCCGTCCCCCGGGGCCACCGCGCCGTGACCCGAGCGCCGTTCCCCGCAGTGGGCGCCCTGTGGGTGATCCAGGACCCGTCGGAGGTGCAGGTGACGGCGGGCGAAGGGGTGGCCCTGGGGTGCTGGGTGGTAGCGGCGGAGCCTCCGCAGCTGCTCCGCGTCGAGTGGCTGAAGGCCGCGGGGCACGGGGTGCTCTGCAGCGCCCGCATGGGCCCCGCCGCCACCCCGGCCCCCTGCAGCCCCCGCCTGCGCCTCGCCTGGCAGCCCCCCTCCGCCACCCTCAGCATCCTGCGGGCACGGCCGGGCGACGCGGGGTGCTACGTCTGCCGGGTCACCCTCGAGATCCCCCGCTACGCCACCGCCACCGGCAACGGCACCGTGCTCAGAGTCAGCGCAGGTACCCCCGGGGGGGGGGACACATGGGGACGTGGGGGTGCTGCCACCCCGCTGTGCGGCACGGGGCGCCCCTTGCTCTGTGCCCTTCCTGGGCAGCCCCAGTGGTTTTTAATGGGGTGGCTGGGATGGGGCATCCCCAGGGGCTTTACTGGGGGATCTGGGACGTGGTGTGGTGGTGGGGGGGGTTAGTGGGGGTCCCTGGGATGTGGCGCTGTGGTTGGGGGTTACTGGGGGTCCCTGGGAGGTGGCTTCTCCCCGAGTGTTAGCAGCTGTCTGGGTCACAGGCAGGGGAATTGCCCAGTCCGGTGCGGCCACGGTGCAGGAGGGACGGGGACAGGGACAGGGACAGGGACAGCGCGCAGTGGGGCTGGCACAGCCCTGATTCTGCTTTCCCCCCGCCGGCAGCAGCTGACGCAGGACATGGGGCAGGTAAGCGTGTCCCCGCTGGCCCCTCCGGCCCAGCACCAGCGGTGCTGCGGTGGCGGCCCAGCTGCCGTGTGCTTGCAGGGCTGGCGTGGGGGCTGGCGGGGGCCCTGGGGGGCGCCTTCCTCCTCCTCGGGCTGGCCGTCCTCGGCTACCGGCACTGGCACAGGAGAACAGGTAACCCCTGCCCACCCACCCTGTCCCCAAATACCCCCACGCCCGCCTGCTCCATCCTACCCCGTGCCCGAACACCCGGTGCCCACCTATCCCTGCCTCCGTCCCCACCCGTTCCCAAATGCCCCTGTGCCCAAATTCCCTGTGCCCCCCTCCTCCCGTGCCCAAATACCCCGCACCCACCTCCCCCAGGGCATTCGCCCCATTCTCAGACACCCCTGTCCCCGCCTGCCCCGCTCCCCTTCCCCTGCTGAACCTTGGCTGCTCCATCGGGGCTCACCCCATGCACCTCCGGGGACCGGGGGCACCCAAGGGACCCCCTGGGTGTCCTCAGGAGGTCCCCTGGCTGTGCCAGCCCCCGGTGGGCCGTGTGTTGGGGGCCAGGGCTGGCGGTGCCTGGCCCTGCTCCCCCAACGCCCGCCGCCCCTCAGACACAGCCATCTACCTGAACGTGCTGCCCCGCTCGGCGCAGACCCCCAAGAAGTGATTGCCCCCCCCCCCCCGAAAGGTGACGAAGAGCAGCGTGTACCAGGGGTGGGGGCACCCCACTGGCCCTGAGGGTGCCCACCCCGGAGAGGACCCCCAAACGCCCCACGCCATGCCCCAGAGGCCCCGGTTGTCTGCGCTGGCCGGGGAGTGGCGGCGCCTGGGGCTGCTTTACACAGGAAAAGCCCCCAAAAAAGCTGTTGTGCAGCACCTTGCAACCCCGTTTCCTGTCTTCTGTGCAGCACCCGCAGCACCCACCCCTGGGGGGGGAAACCGGTGCCAAATTCGGGGTGCCCCCAGCGCGGCCTCCCCAGCACGGGTGGGCTCAGGCCACACGGGGCAGGGGACGCACGTGGCTGGGGCTGGGGAGGGGGGACAGCGCGAGGCCAGCAGGCTCTGCAGCCCCCTGCCCCCCCCCTCCCCATTTCAGGGAAGCTGCTCTGCGGTCCCGTGGCCTCGTTTCAGTTTGCCGTCGGCACACAGGCACGCGGCGGCCGCAGCCACCGCTCCGGAAGCGCTCGCTCCATTCCTGGCACGGCCCCGCCGGGGTGGGGGGGCACTGCTGTCAGCTCCCCCCTTGCAGAGGGCACTCCTGCAGTTGGGGACCCCAGGCAGCCCTTCCCGGGATGGGAAGGGTGGCAGGAGCCCGTCTCACCCCCCGTGGGGGTGTCACCCCTCTCCCCCCACGCCGTAGCCCCCAGCGCGTCTCGTGCCTACGTGCCACGGAGCACACGGCCGGCAGCAGCTCGGGCGCACGTCAGCCTTTAATGGGAACAGCGGCTCGGCTGCGGGAGCCGCGGGGCTCACAGGGGCTGCGCGGCCACCGGGTAGAGCAGGGAGAGGTGGCGGGCGCCGCGGATGGGCAGCGCCCGCGCTGTGTAGTGCCTGACGGCCTCGGGCACCGAGGGGAAGGCGGCCCCCGCGCGCCCCAGCACGAAGTGTCGCTCCCGCGTCCTCGTGAGCTTCACGTGCACGAAGCCGTGGCTGCTCCTGTGGGGGCGTGGGGGGAAACTGAGGCGCGCGGGGCACGGCCTCGGCGTAACCTCGGGGTAACGCGCGTGCCCGTGCCGAGCGCAGGGACGCAAGCACGAAAACCGCACCACGCGCGCAGCCCCGTCCCAAAACACCCCCCCCCAGGGCGCTCGGGTTCTCCCCGGGGGGGTTCTGGCCCCGCACTCACCTGAGCGAGAGCGAGTAGTCCTCGGGGCTGGTCTCGCAGTCCCGCACCAAGAAGCTGCCCTCGCGGCACAGCGCCAGCAGCGTCTCCGCGCCCGCCCGCCCGATGGGGCCGTGGTACCACCTGCACGGAGCCGCGGGTCACCCCGGCGGCCAGCACGTGGCACCTGGGCCTGTGGCACCCCCCTCCCGCACCCCAAAACACAGCACCCGTGACCCCAGGACCCGTCTGTATCCCTCTGTCCTGTCCCCGCCGCTGGGACCCACCAGCAACACGGGGCTTGTTCGTGCCTCAGGGACCCGTCTGCGCCCCGACACCACGGGGACAGCCACGGCGTGGGGCACCCAGCCACGCCAAAGGGCCCTGAGGACCGACCTGCCCCATGGGGCACAGGACAGCTGTCCCTGCCACGGGGACCCATCCGTGCCACGGGGACCCATCCGTGCCACGGGGACCCGTCCGTGCCAGGGGGACACCCTCTCCACCCAGGGCACCCTTCTGTGCCATGGGGACCCCCCCACGCCGCAGGGGCCCATCTGTGGGGCACCCTCACTCGGTGCCTCCAACCGGGACGTTGGTGCCACCCCACAGAGGAGGGGACGCCCTCGGGGTGGGGGGGTCTGCGTGTGTGTCCCCCCCCCCCCCCCCCCCGACTCACGTCTGCTTCTCCAGTGGCAGCGAGGTGTCCACGTGCCCCGGGCTGGGCGGGCAGCCCGGTCTGCTGCCTGGGGGGGGCCGGGGGGGCCGCGGCGGCTGCCGGGACAGGCTGGGGGAGCGCTCGGGGCTCTCAAACTGCACTGCAGGGACAAAGGGGGCTGTCACCCACCGCGGGGTCCCGGCACCCCCACCTGATTCATGGGGACACCAGCAGCCGGGCCACCCCCCCCCCCCAGCGCCGGAGCACGAAGGGATGTCACCCAGTGTCCCCCCCGTGGATGTTCCCCCCCCCGTGGCTCTGCCTTGCCACGATGTCCCATTGCACCCCCCTGGGGGGAACCCATTGGTGTCGGGGGGCAGCGGGGCCAGGGGACCCCTGGGATTGCTGGGGACAGCAGTGGTGTGGGGCGATTCCCGTGGGTGCCAAGGGACGCCGCGGTGGCACCCATATTTAGCAGGGTCCCAAGGGTGCTACGCAGGAGCGCTGGAGGATGCCGGGGGGGGTACCCAGAGGGGCTGGGGGACGTGGGGCCGGGGGACCCCCCCCAGGCGGTACCCGCGGGTACGGGGGGGCTGGGGCAGGAGGGTGCTGGGGGATGCGGGGTGCCGGCACCTGCGAACGCCCGCGAGATGTGGTCCTTCTTCCACTCCCAGGGCTGGTCGTACTCGTCGGCTGGGCGCTCGTCGTCGCGGGGCAGGCGGCTGTCCCGGGCTGTGCCCCCCCCCGCGCCCTCGGCCGCCTTCTCCCACCCCTCGTAGGGGGTGTCGTAGAGCTGGGGCCCCCGCCGGGCTCTCGGCCGCTTGCCCTCGCCCTGCTGCGGGCACCCTGGGGACGGGCAGGGCTGGGAGACACAGCGGGGCCCGGACGCACATGGGGGGCACCCTTGGGTGTCAGCCCCCCCCCCCCCCCCACGGGGATGGGTGAGTAAAGGGGGGTGTGTGTGGGGGGGGTGCAGGGACATGGGCACCCAGCGTCACCCACCTGCAGCCTCCCCGGGGTCCTCGGTGCCCCCCTCGGGCACCACGTCCTGCTCCCCCTCGAAGGGCTCCGAGTACTCGCTCTCGTTGGGGCACTGCACAGGGGGGCCTGGGTGGGACGGGACCCCCCCCACGGGACCCCCCCACAGGTCCCCAGCCCTGCGGGTCCCCTCCTCGGGACCCCGCAGGGCCCCCCCATTCCCTGCTGCGGGTGCCCCCAGCCCCTTCCCGGGGCCTTCCCACCCGGTTCCTTTGTGCCCTCTCCCCTACCCCCCCCCCCCCAATACATCTCCCCCCCCCACCCCCTGCCCACTTTCCTATCCCAGTAACCCCAGTCCCCCCCCCCAGTTCCCCCCACTGTCCCCAGTCCCCCGCTCCTCCCCCAGTCCCCCGGCCCCCCCCTTGCCCTCAGGTCCCCCCCAGCCCCCCCAGCCCCAGCTCTGCAGCCCCCCCCCCCGGCACCCCACTGCCCCCCCAGCCCCTCACCCCCACCCTGCCCCCCCCGGGCCCCCTTCCCCACTCCCCGGTCCCTCTCAGCTGCCCCCCACACCCCTCCCCGGTCCCCCCGGTTCCCCCCCCAGAAAAAGCATCCTCCCCGGTGCCCCCCCCCCAGTCCCTCGGCCTCCCTTCCCGGTGCGCCCCCCCCCCCCCGGTTCCTACCTGCTCCGGTCGGCGGCGGCCCCCCCCCGGCCCCGCTCCCCCCACCCGCACCAAGCGGTGCCGGGGGGAAGCGGCGGCACCGGGGGGAGCCGCGGGGGGGGTCCCGGTGCCGGTACCGCTGTAATCGGGTTGGGGCGGCCGGGGGGGGGAGCGCCGGGCCCCTCGGCCCAGGTACTCCCGGAGCCACTTGGCCATAACGGGACCGGCACCGGGACCCCCCCGCAGCCGCCGCCGCCGCCGCCGCCGCCGGGAGCCGCTTTGTGTCGCCGCCGCGCTCGGCGAGGACCGGAGCCCCCGGCCCCCCCCCCCCCCGCCCCCGCCTCGCCGGTAGAGGGGGGGGGGACACCGGCACCGGGGGGGGGAACTGGAACCGGGAGGGGAACGGTACCGGGGGGGGGGCAACGGGCACCCGGGGGGGGCAGCGGCACCGGGGGGGAACCGGCACCGGGGGGGGCAGCGGCACCGGGAGGAGGGGGTTAAGAGGGGAGGGGAAGGGGGTATGACCCGGGGGGGGGGCACGGGGAAAGGGGGTGGGCACCGGGACCCCTGCGGGGGAGGTGGTGGCAGGACGCCCCCCCCCTCCCCCCGTGCGACGTGGGGGTAAGGGGGGGTTAACAGGGACCCCCCGGCCGCGGCAGGCCCCCCCCGCCCCCCCCGCCCCTGTTTGTGGGTTGGGGGCACAGGGATGGGGTGGGAGGGCACCTGAACCCCAGGGGACCCCCTCCTTGTGCCCCCCCCCCAGCTCCGGGAAGGGTCTGTGGGGCAGCATCGGCATCTGCGGGGCTGCCTCGGCCTTGGGGGGGGGGGGAGACAGGAGCCCCCCACCCCCCCCATAGCAGCCTGGGGGGGGAGACAGGAGCCCCCCCGTGCCACAAGGCCACCCGCACCCCTCCGGCTTCATCAGCAGGGGCAGGAGGCCGCGCCTCCCCCTGTGCCCCTGGGGATTTGGGGGGGGGGGCTCAAGGCCTGTATGGGGTGGGGGTAAAGGGTCAGGCCCCGCCCCCCCCCCCCCCCCCCCCAGGCTGCCCCCCCCACCTCGGCCCTTCCCAGAACAAAGGTTTCCCTTCCTGGAAGCGCGGCGGGGCGCTGGGGGGGGCACACACAGGGGCTGGGATGGGGTGGGGGGGGGGAGGGGGAGGCAGGTGGGGGCCGGGGGGAGCTTCGGTGGTCCCACAGAGCCCCCGCTGCCAGACCCCATCGAACAGAGCCCGGGGCCGGAGCCCCAAATCCCGCATTAATATCTGAGCAGGCTAATTACCGCACGTGTGCGCGGAATGCTAATCAGCCCTGGCACCGCGGCCGGGGGGGGCGGGGGGGGGGCTGCCTCTCCTCCCCGGCTCCCAAAACCACCCCACAAAGCCCCAGATCCCAAAACCACCCCACAAAACCCCCGCTCCCAGAACCACCCCCCCCAGCCCAGCAGCCCACGCCAGAGACCATTTGCGAGGCTCTACGAGGCGGTTAATTAGCGAAGAGCAGCTCATCAATTAGAGGTGGGGGCCTCGACGAGGAGGAAATTAACAGCGGGGTTAGGACAAGAGGAAGAACAGCCCCAGCCGAGCTCCGGGGGGGGGGGGGGGCAGACACGGCTCAGGGTCCCCCCTTTTTGCACGTCAGCCCCCGGGACGGACGCAGGGACCCGAACACGCGCGCGCCTTGCGGATAAAGCTGCCCCCCCCCCGGTGAAGATGAAGGAACGGGCGGCTCTGACACATCCCATTTATTACCCGGCCGCGAGCAGAGCCCGTGAGAGAGGCGCCTCCTCCACGGCAAGACAGCGGGGGGACCACAGCCACCCCCCCGGGGAAGGATCTGAGCCCCCCGTTGTGGAAGGGGGCAGGAGAAACTCAGTGCTTGAGAAGGGGGAGGTTGGGGGGGGGCCACAAGGGAGGGTGCCGAGCCCCCGCCTCCCCCTGCAGGGCTGTGGGGCAGGAGGGAGGCCCCAGGGTCCCTCCGTGGCAGTGGTGGGGCGCAGAGCAGGCAGAGGGGGGGGCGCTGAGGACAGGGGGTGCCAGGAGGACGGAGAAACTCCCCGGTCCTGGCCGGCCCCGGTGCTTCGGAACACGTTGTAGGTGCTGGGCCGGGGCGCCGCGCGGCCGCGGGGCCGGGCAGAGGGTCCCTGCCGGAGGCTGGCTGCGCGCCCTGCCGCTTTCTGGGCCGGGGAAGCGAAGACGCGGGGACCCCAGGCAGGCTGGAAACCCCCCCGGGGCCCCGCGGTCGCGGTGCCAGCCCTGCACGAGGTGCCGGGGGGCGGCAGCCCGCACTGCCCCGCTCCCGGCCTGGCTCCGCTTCATCAGTCACCGGCGCTGTCCTCGCTGTCCGAATACGCCCCCAACAAGCCGAGGGAGGACGACGTCGACGCGGTGCCCGTTGCTGGGGGAAACGAGCCTGGAAGGCGAAGGGAGAGCAGGAAGCATCAGGTACAGCCCGACGGCTCGGCACAGCTCGGCACAGCTCGGCCGCGCAGAAACACGAGGCTGCCTCGCTGCCCCCAGCCGCACGCAGGAGCAGGAGCCGGAGCCCGAGCAGCGCCTTGGCCCCCGGCCTGAGTATCGAACGAGGCCAAGGTTAAATAAATCGGGCGGACGAGGAGCCCCCTTGCTCCGTCAGCGTCCCGGCCGGGCTCCTGCCTCTGCCCTGCGGGAGCTGGAGGAAGCAGCGAGGTCGGCCCGAGGTCCGCGGAGCCCCCCTCCGCCCGCTCACGAGTGGTGCTGGGAGATGGGGGTGCTGGGCCGCCTGAGCGCCCGCCGTGCCCCCGGGGGGACTTCAGGCACTGGGAGGGAG